>NW_023416284.1:57422501-59822501 GCF_014176215.1 Rousettus aegyptiacus
TATAAATCATAAAATGTATGTGGTAAAGATTTGCACAGTTATACAAACCCAAAAGATTCGAGCTCCATTTGCTAAGAATAAAATGCTGATAACCACGAGTTTCAGTTGTGGTTTGGCTATACTCAGAAAAGTCAACTACATAAAAAATGTCACCTTCTTATTCAGCATATTAGCTCCCCGAGTGTCTTCAAGACATATCAACTGGCTTTTCTTTCAAAATTTACACTTCTCTTAGCTATGCTGTGATATTACAGCTGTGGAAGAGTGAGCTGACTTCCATTCTGCCTCATGCATCATAAACCCAACTGTCAGTAAAGTGCTAATTGCAGAAATTTTATTACTTGAGGTGATATTGAACCAGAGAGAACACAGCTTGATTTTTCATATTCCAAACTTTGTAATATGAGCAATTAGGAAAAAAGGAACTTTCCTTTTTGTTTCAATTTGTAAGCTAAGCAAAATTGAAATGGATATCACTGACAGTAAAATAGAAACTTAAAATGTCGTCCTTCTAGGTGATTTTATAACTTACTATAAAAATATCCCATTAACCCCTTCTTATCAAAATGCATATTTATACATTAATATAGCACTTGCAACTTTACAACATAATTGAATACCTGTAATTGGAGGCAGACAACTAGACCTAATTTTGTGATTCTGTCATTCAAGTATATTTGCAGGGGAAGTACACCTCACAGATGTGTTTTATATATATACTTTCTAAACTTATATATTTCCTATGGGATCTAATATACTTAAAGCACCTTTTAAACATTTTTTCAGGAAAGGAATTTGAAAGTAGCATAGGAATTTCATCTAGAAACACAAAATTAAATGAAAATGGCTTAATGGAAATTTTATTGGAATAGATGCGTGGAGGTTCAACTGGTATGATTTCCAGGATGAATTGTGTAGGGAGTGATTAGGAAAACTAGCAAATGTGATTCCATGTGAAATTCTTGTGGAGATTTAGTGTTCATTAAAACATATTAAAAGGACTTCTAAATCAAACTTAAGGGTCTAAAGAAGAGAAAACAAAACAAACCTGTGCTAGGATCTTAAGAAGGAGAAATAATTACAGACATGAAAGCCAAAAGGGCAGATAGGAGGAAGAGGGAAGTGTTCTCATGCTAGGAAATAACCATACATAAAATTATTTTTTTAATCATGGAATTATTATTATATTTTAATGGTGGCAATTTAGAGAGAATGAAAGCTCAATAGAACTAAAGCCTGGAAATTAAGTAGGCAGTGTTAATTAGCACACCAGCTTATGAAGTAAGCTGCTCCAGATCTTGAAAGGGCCTGCAAACCATGCAAAATAATTTCAAATTTTTAAGAAGGGCAATAGGAAGTGATGTAGGGTTTCGCGTAGAAATTTAATATGATCGGATTTGTATTTTTGAAAGGTCAATCTTGCTAGGGTCTGGAGAATTGCCTGAAGGGAGACAAAACTGAAAATCGGGAAACCACTTAAAAAGCTGTTGCAGCAAACCACATAAGTTATGATAGGGCTCAGTGAGGGGTAGTAGCAGGAGGAAGAAACAGATTTGAAAGATATTTAGGAAATAAAGTCAACAAGGTAAATAGCTGGCTGTGTGAAGCGAGGGAGAGGGAAGATTCAGGAATGCCACTTAGTTTTCTAGCTAGGACAATAGAGTGCCAATAATGCCATTCGCCGGAACACAAGAAGACAAGTGGGTTTGGGTAATAAAGATAATTTTAACTGTGAACCTGTTGAACTAACATTTCCTGTGAGATATCTATGTGATTAATGAACGTTGAAATAGTGGATCATGGAATATAAGTCAGTTGATAAGAAAGTGAAAATTGGGAGGTGGTGACAGATAAGAGGAAAGAGAGGAATCAAGATCTGAATTCACAAGCATGGGGTGAATAACTGCAAGAGATCTAGATTGGTAGGAGGCTGTGTTCAGAGAGTGAGATGTCTAAATTTATAAATCCAAAAGTGAACAAAGCCTGGTGATGACAAGTGCATGGATGGCTGTGGGCTGAAGTGAAGCGGAGGTAAGAACCTTGGAAAAGAGGTGCTAGCAATTCAGCTTAGTGTTATGGTTTCATTTTCTCAGTGTTCATGCTGAAATTTTACTTGGAACTCAGATGCTGTTAGGTAATTTTGATTAATATCTGTATCCCATACACAAATGGGGTCATATTTAAAAGTATTTGGCTGGTGAACTTGCTGCAGTTAATCATGAAGAGAATGGTATCCTTACTGAACAAAAAGATGACAGTCCTCCTACAATTAATCAGCAAGGAGATTTAAGCTTGAAACCAGAGATGTGAACTTAATTTATAATTAATTTAATTAACATGTTCACCCCACTATTGGGTTGAGTTCAATTTAATAAAATTTAGTGCAAATATGCTGGCATAGATAAAATTAAAATGTGTACATAGACCAGCATTTGAAAAGCTGAGGGAGAAGACTGATCATTGAGGGCCAAAGGTGTGGCAAGACTTACAGAAGAGATGAAAGTTTATTCAAACATAAGAAAATGGGTTAAAATTTAAACTAGAGAACCTATATTATTTACTAATTAAACATTTATTTGTCTTGGGTTCAGATCCTAAGTCTGCCTCTTTCTGGCTGTAAGCCCTGATTGAATTCATTATTCTTTCAAAATTTAAATGTTCACGACTGCAAAATAAAAATATTATATTCTTACTTACAAAAGGTTACTAATTTGAGTCTTTGCCCTATAATAACTAATTAAAGTGAACGCATTAAAAATATTAATATCAAAAGGATAAAAGTTATAGATAGAGGTTATATACAGAAGAAACTTCTATCTTTAAACATTGAACATACTTTTTGTTGTGAAAAAAAATGTTAAGTAGAATTTAAAAAGTAATTATTGTATTTTAACTATTGACCAAATAATGTTCTTAGAATACACTAAAAATTAAAGGCTATTAATGTTGACCATTAATTGTTTTGTTTTTCATTTCTGTGTACAGAGAATTGTTCTTTCCTGCTCACTTAAAGTTAGGTGTGCCTGCGTGATTAGTTCTAGCCAATAAAATGTGAATGAAGTATTTCTTTGAATAAAGCATTTAACTATTTTTGCTCAATTCTCCAATCTCTTCTCTTGCTGTTGCAAAATTGTTTGGTGTTGAAATGGAATCATCAAAAAATGCTACAGTGTCCATTATCCTGGTTATTTGAGCTAAAAATCTATGGTTCAACTGCATTAAACAGGAACAAGAACCAAGATTTGATGGCTGTTTGTTATTGCAATATAATATAAACTATATTAACTGATCCAGAGTATAAAGTTATCTGTCACAAATGAGAAAATAGATTAAAAGGGAGGAAGTTCATCTTTTACCTAAGCTTGGACAGACACAGTATACTGATAAATCATGAAAAAAAAAATAGTAAAGTTAAGATATGTAATAAATGGATAATAAATGGTGACAATTTTATCTTTCTAATGAATATATGGGCAAGAATATACTTAACATTTTCTATATTAAATAACCTATCATCTTAAGATAATGTTCTCGGCTTTTAATTTTATACTACACAGAAAACCCTCTAAATTTCCCTTCCCTCTAGGAGCTTATGTAGCATAGACATAAGTGCAAAACAAATAAAATAAACTATGTTAAATATATTAGCATCTTGGGTATGATGAAAGGCATGATAAAAGGTACAATTAGTAGTGAAGTCACATGATTTTATAGACCTGAATGCTGTATGTACTTGGTGGGTTGTTTGGTGAGTAACTTTTTCTGAGAGAATTAAAGGTATTTGAGGAGAAAGTAAGACATTATGGACATTTGAATAAATAATGATAGAGGGCTAGGACATAAGAGGAAGTGTGGGCTGAAATAAGTTAAGCCTTGAAATAATATGTCTTAAGTGAGACTCTGGAGAAGATTACAAAAGTGAAATCTTCGAACTATCATCCAGCCTTCTAGGACATGACCTACAGGCAGTGAGTTATGTCATGAAGCCATTGTACCTGGGATAATACCCCAGCCATTTCAGTAGAAGTATATCTCTATGTCAGAATTCTTGGTACAGTTTCTGATGCTTTTGCTCCTTGAAGAAATTGGTGTGAATGGTTGCATTCTGCTTTGCAACATATTTCTGACTCTTATGTCAGTTCCAGGCATAGGCTATCTCTGGGAATTGAAAATAAATATGAGATATAACTGAAAATTCTCAGTTCTTCTTAGAGCAGAAAGGCCTCCTGAGAAGTTTAAGTTTAGAAAGGCTATGAAGAAAATGGCATGAAGGTTACTGTTCTTTCTCTGCCTTAGAGCAGGAAGATATTTTCGAACTGCTGATCTGTTCGTAAATGCCCCTGCTGTTTAAAACTCTTCAATAGCTTTCTATTTTTCTTAAGTTAATGATCTTTTATTAAAGAATCTCAGGATAAATAAATAAAAAGACTTATGACTGTAAATAATATAAACTCTATTTACCTCTCTAGTTCTTCTCTCATCTACCTTCTTAGTTCACTCCCTGGAAACATCACGGTAGACTTCTTTCAATTCCTTGATCACACATGCTCCCTCCTACCATGAGAATTTCACACAATCAGCTCTCCTGAGAATGTTTTTTCTTTCCTTCTTAACTAAGTTCATATTATCCATCTCTCAGCTACATCTTATGCAGCACATTTTAGGGAAGTCATACTAGACTTCCTGGTTAAGTCAAATCCTCCTAAAACAGGTTTATAACTACTGAGCGCCTCTCCTTTATAACCATTGTCAGAATTGATTCTTATAATTGTTAATGCACAATTAAATGATAATGCCTATTTTCCTCACTGGGATGCAAGCTCTATGAGAATAAGAGACCATCTATATTTCTGTTTAAGCTTGTTTTGTCACTGTTTACTAAAGTATCAAGGAAGTAGATACTTTTAATGAATATTGGTTGAATAAATTAATGTTATAGAATAATGATGATGACACTCCATTGAACAGGTGTTCTTGTCAAGTCATTTTAATACTTATAATAAAGGCCAAGATATTGGAGACGGGAGAGATAGATAGGAAGGTATAGATTTTTTTCAAAATGTTATAATCTTTAGTATTTGGTGAAAAATGTAGTCTGATGCCAAACTCTTAGGTTAACGATGGAAGGCTAATAAACTCATTTTAACAGTAATTCTCATGAGAATTTCTTTTCCACAGTCAGAAATGCAAGGTAAGGAAAGAGCTTCCATTTAAATAGTGCATTTTGTTTTTCAAGTATTCTGCAGAAAAAAATTTAATAAAACTCTGACTTCATTTGGATCCATAGATAATATACCATTCTAAGAAATATAAATAATGTGGTTAACAAAATGTCTCTAAATTTCAGTCATTTCTGCAAAATATATTTTACAGAAGTCTTAATATTCTTTCATATCTTAGTAAGTACAATAGTGGGCATTACATAATTTTTCCTGATGATTCAGAATATTGCAGTGCTTCATGGTCATGATTTTGATAATCAGTTCTCATTATGGGAAATAGTAAATTTATGGGATATAAATTTAGAAGAAAGAAGTAGATTGGACTATACGATCCCAAGTTATAACCCCAAAATTATTTTTTAAATTATTAAATATCTTTCTGTACTTGTTTTAGATCAATCAATTTGATTCTACTATAAAAGCAAAGGACGAGAAAAAATATTGAAGTTATGGGTTTACAATAATTGACTTAGTTGGAAAAATTAACCTTTAGTGAATCATGATTTATTATGTCAATATCTAAATTATTCCATCTGGGTCTAGTAAAGGGAGTCAGCTCTCAGAATATGTGCAAGTAGTTTACATTCTGCTCAAGACTAATTTATACAGATGTAGGTTCTAATAGACATAAGAGATGTACTTTTAAAAACAAAATACTTTTTAAAAAACTGTTTTATTTTAACCAAAAAAAACTTGCTTATGAAAGTCCATGTGTTTTTATTTTTTGAAAAAACATAATTTCTAAATGTTACTTTTAAAAAGGCATCACAGCATCGTTGTCTTAAAAAAAGAATGTGTTATTGATGAAGTATTACAAATGGGAAAATAATAATATATATTTGGTAAGAAGAAATGAGCTTTTCTTATTTTGGGAGATTTAACATCAAAATATAAATTATGTAATGAAAGCAGGTAACATGTTTATGAACGTAGAAAAAATCTTTTCCAAATTGAATCCTGCTAATAATCAAAAGGTTACATATTGTGATATTTAATATTTTCTTCACTTTGGAAAAATATTTCTACATGTTATATCAGGGAGAGATGTTAAGTTTGCTGGCATAAAGAATGCTGTGAAATGCACGTGTCTTTATTGGTAATTTTGCCTACACTAAAAAAAAGTTTGCTTTATTTTAAAATAGACATTAAATTTCTAGAAAAAATATAAAATTTAAAAATATTGATCTTCCAAGCTCAGTAAACAGTTTTACAAATAGATGTTTTTTTTGTGCATGCTTTAAATAGGCATCTTTCTTTATAACAAAGAGCTTAGTCCTAGCTACTTCTATTTTTTATATTCCCATTTCTGTAAAGAAATTGCTAGGCAAGCCTTTTGGATAGATGAGTTATTTACACAAATGTTCTGCAAGGCAAAGGAGAGACTTTCTAGAACTAAACTATCCTATCCCGAACATGTAAAGATTTCTTACAATTTTGTTTCTTCTAATTGAGCATATTATAAAATTCTCACTGATCTCACAACTGATTAGTGTTTCCATGAGGAGGCTGTGAATATGCTATTAAGTATGGACATCGAAGACTGTAAGAAAAATTCTAATCGTATCATCATACATTAAAGACACTAACAAACTTCACATTCTTTTCGGGACAATACTGTAAGATATATAGAAGAGATTTCTTTAAGTTGTGCAATATTTTAATTTATAATTTTTCAATTATAGAAATAACCATGTTACTTCTAGTGTCCATGTATTGTCCTTGCTGTTTTCATTCTGAGAGACTTTTCCATGTCTCACCTTGAGGATCCACATTCTGAGCAACTTCTCCCCGTCTTTGCACTTGAGTTCAAACCATCATTCTCTCTATCCTGGACTATTGCAATACCATCTATGTGGTTTCTCTGCTTCTGCTCTTGTTCTTTTGTCTTTTTCCTCATAGTATCCAGAAAGGTCTTTTAATTATATCATACAACTCTTTGACCCCCCAAAAACTTCTCCTAATACTTAGAATGAAATTCAGAGCTTTTAACAGTACCTAGAAGACTGTAATCTGGCCCCTCTCTGTCCCTCAAATCCATCTCTTGCTGTTCCTTAAAATTGTCAAATTCTATCCTTCTTAGAAATAATTTCTCATTAGAACTTGACAAGGCTTAATCTTGCCATGTAAGTTTCTGTTCAATATCGTATTCTCAAAAAGGCCTTCCTTGTGATTCTGTCTAAAATAGTAGACGACTTCATCACTGTCTATTCTGTTAGCCTGCTTTATTTACTTCCTAGTACTTATTTTTGAAATTATATTATTATTATTATTATTTTGTGGATCTCCTGGACTGAAATATGTACTCTGATTATAAGAACTTTATTAATCTATCTGCTGCTTTATCCTCTGTACTTAGAAGAGCATATGACACAGATCATGCTCTCAGTTTATAATTCTTAAATGAAAACAAGAACTAAATCAGGGATCTCTAATTCCATGACGTTCTATCCAACTGCCAATCACCCCCAACATACTCCACTTAAGAGGATGTGATTGTTCTTTTCTTTATCTCATTTTGGCATAAAAAGTCAATATTTATTGAGTACTTACTGTTGTCAGTCAGTGTCTAAGACTTTTATATATATTATCTTATATAATCTCAGAAACTATGCTGTTATTTTTATCATTTCTATTATTATAATTATAATTATTATTATTTCTAGCTCAATATCAAACAGCAAGCAAGTGGCTGAGTTAGAATTCAATCTTAAGTAATCTGGCTCTAGAACTAGACTCTAAAGCCATGAAGCTACACTAACTCTTTTAGGAAAATCATCACGGTATTTTGCTTTTCTTTGTCTGCATATTAATATCACTATACTCTGAGCTCTCCTGGAGAAAAATTATACTTATTCTAACATAGAACAAGTACACTAATAGTAGTGAGAGAATGAATGAATGATACATAGTTAGGCAGCAGCTAATGAGCTCATACAATCTAAAATAAAACAAATGCATTTTCATCAGACTGTCAGAACTGCCTAATTCTGATCAATGAGAATGATGACAGAACTGTATGTAGTTTGCCTTGGAAACAAATAGACAACATATCAAGAAAGTTTTCAGAAAAAAATATTAACCGTGCATCCCTTTAATCCATAAACATTTATAAACATACACATAGACAAAAAATTCAAAGAATGCTCTTTGAAATTTAGACATTAAACTTTAGGAAGACCATTTATAGAAGCTAGACAAGATCTGATTCTGTACTGGTGAATTTTTTTTCTTTTTTTTCTTTTTAGTAATTGTGTGTGGAGATATTGATAAACTACAACTTGATTTTATTAATGAAATCTAGATCTACATTATAAATTTCTTTTCAACACTTGACCCTCTCTGACCCTAACATGATACAGTGGAGAGAGAAGCATCAAAGAATTTATTTGAATGCAAGAACATGTAAATAGACAAAAATAAGCTCTATGTATCTTAACAACTAAGGGGGAACCATGTCTATTGTACTTCCCAGGACTCTGTATGTGTCAGAGAAGCATCTTAGATCAGCTATGACAAAGAGACTTATCGACTAAATAATCTCACTAAGGGAAAGACAAGGTGAAGTGAAGTGCCACTCTCTAGTCTAAGGCACATGAACCAGATATTCAAGTGCTATAAGTATTAAATATTCTTGCAGAGTTTTATGTTTATTTTTCCCAATAAATGTGATTTTTGTCTACTGACAAAAGGGAGAGAATAATTGAGTTAAACATCTGGAAAATTAAATCTAAAAATTCATCTTCTTCATAATAGTGGCTCTGTCCACAATTCAAAAGCAATTAATTAATTTTGTCAGTCTAGTGGGAGAAGATTTTTTTTAATATGCTTTAGGTAAAATTTTTATTAAATAATTTTTATTTAAATGATGTTACATTGATACAATCTTTGGTATTTCCAATTCTTTAATTAATTCGGGAAGATCACCCTAATGCTCCACCTGGAAATATATATATTTAGCACAGTATATATGTAGTAAAGAATTAATTTCTAGATGTAAAACAATAATAAGAAAATTTAGATACGAGAAATATATTCCCTCTCCAGGGTAATAAATTTCAAAGTACCTGTGGTGAAGAACCAGATTTGAGGTTCCTTTTTTTTCTCCTCTAGTACCAACATACCAATAATTTTGTTTTTTAAAAAAATATCTTATTAAAAAAATAAAATGAAAAGGCAAAGACATCTAAAATGCAAGTCAAAATTATGTATTTTATGATTTAATGGACATAAAAATTGTATTTTGTTAACTATAATGGAAGAAATATTACATAAAAAAGAGCTATACAATTTATGCAAATTGTTCATTTAACATGTGTGTATAGGTGATTAACATAGACAATCACTATTATACTGATATCTTTGCCTTTCTTTAATTTTACACAAACAAAAGTTATGTGTAAAAGCAATTCTCATATCAATATTTTAGCACATTTTGAAACAACACAATGCAAATCAATATTTAAAGTTTCTAATGTAAAAAAAATAGCTTAATCTACTTCATTTCTCTAATGTAAATTGCATAAATAAGTTTCTAAATTTTGCTTTCAATTTCCATACTCATTTCATCACAGACTGTATCAAACAGTAAAATGTAATATGAAAATATATCTTCTTTACAAATTCTTACCAAAGTGGCCTGCCCAACTCCCTTCTCTGTCTCCTCAATTCAGCAAGACCTTAAAGCTGGGTTTTACTCTCTGGTGCTGCAGGTTTGAAACTGCTTCCAAGTGGTTAGCTCTGTCAGTTGTAAGGTTCACCTTGTTTGTTATCCTTCTCTCGTGGATCACATTCCTGCTCTATCTCTTGTCCAATGTCTGAAAAAGTTTATTGCGTATTTTCCCCACAATTCCTAGACATTAAAGAAAAGGGTAAATTCAGTCCTGGCACATCACCTTGGCTGGGAGAGGAAGTACTGCATCACACACATTTTGCCCTGTTACATGTTCATACTTATTCACTTCAAATAATTTTCTGGTCTTTGCTGTCATTTTCTATTTGCACCTTAGATTATTTAGAAATGCATTATTTGTTATGCGGTTGAGGTTTTTCTAATTTTGTTTTCATTGTTGTTGTTGATTTCTAGATTAATTCTACTCTAACTAAAACATAACTGAATAATTTCAATTCTTTTTTTTTTTTTTGAAGCTTTCTTTTTGATATATCATATGGGTAAATTTTATACATGGTACGTAAGAATATATATTTTGTTGTTTGGGGGTAAAATATTCTCTACATATCAATTAGTTTAAACATTTTATTGTTCATGTCTTCTGATTTTTTGTTGTTTGTGTCTATCAGTTATAGAGGGAAATGTGTTAAATATGGATCGCTTTACTTCTTTTTTTGTTCTGTAATATGAATCTATGATAACGGATAACTACAGATTTGACATGACATCTTCCTATTGAATTGACTCCTTTATATTTTACTATGACCCTCTTATCTCTGTAGTGCTCTGAAATTGAAGTCTACTTTATATTAGTGTAACAACATCAACTTTCTCTTGGTCAGTGTTTTACACTATAATGTTCCAACAGTTCACTTTCAGTCATTTTGTTGTCTTTTACATAAAGTGTGTCTCTTGTAAGCAATACAGAGTTGTTGTTTTCACCTCGATCATTTTAGTCTTATACTTGATGATTTAATCTACTTCTATTTAATATAATAATTAAATATTATTATATTAAATATAAGGATGTTATGTCTAACATCCTTCAATATCTCTTTTTCACCGCTTTCTTTCTGACTTTTGAATTAGCAAAATATTATTGCTTCATAAAACGAACTGGAAAGTTTTTTTTTATTTCTCTGTACCTTTAAAGAGATTAAAAAGCAAAGAAATTCTGTCTTTTCAAAAGTTTGTACAAACTCATCTATAAAAGCATCTGAGTCATAAAATAATTTGAGGAATTTATTTAGTTAACATAATAATTTAACTGTATAATAAAAAAAACTATTTTATTAAGTGTTTAAATTTCATTAGCATGATTTGATATACATAATTAATCTGGAAAATATAATTTCTGTCTGAGGTTCTGTCTCTTTTCATGTGCCTAATGTTTTAAATTACTATTCTCATACACTTTCTCATGAGTATTTTTTAGAGTTTACATATTTCTTTACAGTTTTCAAATAACTAGTTTATATATGTTTTATTTCTAACTTTCCTTATTTATTGTTATACTATTTTTTATAACATTTTCTACTGATTCTCAGAGGTTATTTCAATGTATTTTACTATCTTTGTTTTACTATTTATTTATTGTTGCAAAATAAATTACAACAAACTTTGCAGCTGAAAACAACACTCATTTATTAGCTCATTACACGTCAGAAGTTTGGCATGACATTGCTGGGTTCTTTGCTGAGGGTATCACATGACTAAAATCAAAATGTTAGTCTAGCTGTCTTCTCCTGGAAGCTCTAAGAAAAAATTCTCTTTCAAGCTTATTCTTGTTATCTTCAAAATTCAGTTCACTGCTGTCATTGGATTGAGTGAGATCTTGTGTCCTTTTTGGTTGTCATCTGGTGGCTGCCGTCAGCTTCTAGAGACCATCCACATTCCTTGTCATGTGGTCATCCATCTTCAGATCTGCAACAGTGTATTAAAACCATCCTATTCTTTGGAGCTCTAACCTCTTTTCTCTTTTCTAGATTATATGTAAAAAGATGATGTGATTAGGGCAGGCACACCAGGATATTTTCTATCTTAAGATCAACTTGTTTGAGACCTTAATTACATTTGCAAAATCCTTCACAGCAGCATTTACACTGGTATTTGATTGAATAACTGAGAAAAGTTATGCGTATAACTTAGAGGTCACATAGAATTTTGTCTACCCCAGCTCTACAAGTAGAATATTTGTTCACTTTTTTTTTAGTTTGAAAGTGTAAATTTTACAAAGTACATATTTATTTATGTTCTTTATTTGTTGGTGTATTCTTACTTGAGAAGTTAATATCCTCTTTTACTCAGGAGTTAGGTAGGTTACTATTCTTGGTTCCTATGTGGTTTATGTGTTCCTGAAGTAACGCTTTTGTAATTAAGGTTAATTTTTATCTCATTTTATTTACAAATAAAGAGAATTGGTATGATATTGTTTACTTATGGAAATTTCTTAAGACTTGAAATGTGATCAATATTTATAAAGGCCTTATGAATACTTAAAAAATATATGTATTTTCTGCCTAAGAGCTACAATATTAATAATATCATTTAGTTTCTCAATTTCATTATTTGACTTTGGATTATTTGATCATCATAAAGAAAGTTTCTAAAACTAATTATAATTTTTATATTTTATTTCAAATGCTTTTAATTAATATACTGTAGTGACATTGTTTATTATATTTATAGTCATTACTCTGTACATTACATTTTCAGATCTTACTTATCGTGTAAGTGTAAGTGTGTACCTTTTAACCACTTTCACTCATTTCCCCCATCCTTTACCCCTGCTTCTGGCAACCACCAATCTGTTCTGTTTCTCAGGGTTTGTTTGTTTGTTTGATTCCACATACAAGTGACATAATAAAATATTTGTCTTTCTCTGTCTGACTTATTTTACTAACCATAATGCCTTTAAACTCTATCTATATTGTCACAAATGCCAAGATTTCCTTCTTTTTTTGTGGTTTGTAATATCTCATTTTGTGTGTGTGTGTGTGTGTGTGTGTGTGTGTGTGTGTGTGTGTGTGTATCACACCTTTAATGGTTCATCTGGCCATGGACACAAGCTATTTTTATGTCTTGGCTATTGAAAATAGTGCTGCAATAAACCAATAATCATGGGGATGCAGATATCTAGTTGAGTTAATGTTTTAATTGCCTTCGGATGCATACTCAGAAGTAGAATGGATAGATTATATGGTAGTTTTATTTTTAATTTTTTTGAGAAACCTCCATACTATTTTCTATAGTGGATGCACCAATTTGTATTCTCAACAATAGTGAGTGAGGATTACCTTTTCTCCTCATTTTGCCACCACCTGTTATCTCTTGTTTTTTGATAATAGCCATTATAACAGGTGTGAAGTGATATCTCATTTTGATTTTAATATCACTGATGATTAGTGATATTGAGCACTTTGCATACCTGGAATAAATCTCACTGGATCATGGTGTAAGATATTTTTAAAGTACTATTGAATTTAGTTTGCTAACATTTTACTGAGGATTTTTGCATGTATGTTCATCGGGATATTGGCCTGTATTTCTTTTTTTGTAGTGTCCTTGTCTGATTTGATGCCAAGGTAATGCTTGCCTTAATAAATGAGTTTGGAAGTGTTCTTTCCTCTTTATTTTTGTAACAGTTTAAGAAGTGTCGGTTTTAATTATTTTTTTAAATGTTTGGTAGAATTCACCAGTGAAGCCATCAATTCTTATACTTTTTTGTTGTTGTTGTTGGGAGGTTTTTTATTAATGATTTAATCTCTTTTCTAATAATCGGTCTGTTTTGATTTTCTATTTCTTCATGCTTGAGTCTTGGTAGGTTGTATGTTTCTAAGAATTTACCTATTTCTTCTAGGTTGTCTAAGTTGTTGGCATATAACTGCTCATAGCAGTCTCTAATTATCCTTTGTATTTCTATTGTATCAGTTTTAATGTCACCTATTTTGTTTCTCATTCGTTTTATTTGTGTCTTCTTTTTTCCTAGTAAATCTAACTAAAGATTTTTCAATTTTAATTATCTTTTCAAAAAACAGCTCTTTCATTGATCTTTTCTGTTGTCTCTTTAGTCTCTATTTCATTTGTTTCTGCTCTGATATTTGTTATTTCCTTTCTTTGACTAACTTTGGGCTTAGTTTGTGTGTGTTTTTCTAAGTCTTTGAAGTGTAAAGGCAGCTTGTTTATTTGAGATCTTTTTTTCTTAATGTTAGCACTAATTGCCATAAATTTCCTTCTTAGATATGCTTTTGCCGAATCCTATAAGTTATGGTATGTTGTGTTTCCCTTTTCATTTATCTCAAGACATTTTTTGATTTCTCTTTTGATTTCTTCTTTGATCCATTAGTTTTCCCGGAGCATGTTGTTTAATCCACATATTTGTGATTTTTTTCCCATTTTTTTGTAACTAATATCTAGTTTCATATCACTATAGTCAGAAAAGGTGCTTGACATAATTATAATTTTTTGAAATTATTGACTTATTTAAAATAACAAGAAAAAACTCACATTGAAATAAGCAGTAGGAAAGGCTGGGACATACTATCGCCATAAATACCACCTCTGATACAGCAAAATGCAATCAGGAGGGAATTGACAATTCCCAGCTTCTCACTGGGGAGTAGAAGGTTTGGATTCAACACCTAGGTTCTAAGTGTAACTTAAATATTTTCTAGGTGAGAACTTTGTAGATGTTTATAATATATTTTCTTTCTGACAATAAAGTGACTTTAGAAGTAGAATATTTTTAGTGGACATTACATCTTTTTGAAGATACAAAAACTCTTATTCTAAAATCTCCAAAAGCTTTTAGGCTGCCATTAATATAATGGATCTCAAGGACCTTGTCTCTTTCCTGTCTATAAGAATATGTGTACTTTCATAAAGTTGTTTTCAATTCAATCATACTTAAAGCCTCCTTTTATAATAAATACTGTGGATGCTCCCTTTCCCATTTCTTGTCTCTATATAAATGTTCAGATGTAACAACACTAGAAGACATAATGAAATAATCAGGTACTTGAACCCTTTGGTGTAATTACTATGAAGCTATGGCTACAAGTAAATTTTTTTTAAACTTCAGAAGGCAAGAATTTTTGACTATTTCACTTACCACTGTATCTCAGTGCTAAGAGCTGTGCCAGACACATAGTGTGTTCTAAATAAATGATTAAAAGAATGAATGCAAGTGTTTTATGTTGGCTTAAATACAACTAAGAGCCTTGCTGTCCTAGATGTGATTTTCTAAATTGTGGATCAATTCTTGGTGAATTTCCAAACAAAAATTTTCCTACCTCGTTACTTGTTTAATTTTTATTAAGTATTAATCCATTAAAAAAAATCACTAATTTGTAAGATTTTAAAAAAATTATTTAATATTAAATATGTTATTTACATCAATAAGAAATGAATTTGCACTAATTGATCACCTGTTATAAGCTGGGAATTGTTCCTGTGTATCCCAAGTTCTTGAGAAAGCATTAATAAATAATTTTTAAATAAATGAAGTTTTGCAACAACTCTGCTATGAAGGTGTTTTACTACTTTATTATCTTTCCATTTGCTATGACTAGTATGTATAGTGATAGCTATAGACTGTTACTGATATTTGAAGTAACTTAGCAGAACTAATTTTCCTTATTTACAAAACAAATTTTATCCAGAAATTTAAGACTAAGTATTATTCATCACTATTTAAATAAGAAGCAAAAAACACATTGAACAATTGTTATCATTGTCAAGTCTCTGCCTAGATCCCTTTGGGTCTCTTCTCTCTTCTGTGAGTGCCAACCTTACTTCTCATTATCAACACTGCCATCTTTGTAATGATAATTATAAAGATTGTGAAATTATTTAGTTATTTTTAAATTCCACTGATATGCTAAATAAAAATGATAGACTTAAATAGTTAACTTTGGCACAGAGGAAAAGCCAAAGGATATCTCATAATATTTAAAGAGATTCTCTTTTCCTGCAACTGGAGAGCAAATCAGGCTAAAACCAAACTCAGGATCTAATTATGAGAGTAGCTGAATTACACAGAAGGCATGATTTCTAGTCCTGATATGTCTTTTATGCTAAAGAAAAGGCCTAGGTACAAGAGGAATGAGCCACAACTATTTGGGATGGGAAAACCTGCATGGTTACACTTGAGAATCTTGAATCTCAGAGTCTTTTGAACCCTCCAAGACTACAGAAATGCCCCATATCCTTTACCAGAGGATAACAGCCTTCCTTTCCCTAGAGACCTTGCAGAAGACCCTACTGAGATTAATGCTTCCTAAGATGACAATGGCCTTATTTAAGATTTCCCTCCACCATACCACATCACTCCTAAATTAATAGCTAGTATAAAGTTTAGTAAACTATTATATTTTCTCTAAGAGAAAAGGGATTACATCCCCTCAAAAAAAAAAAAAACTATATCTTGTAAATATATACTGACAAAACACCAAGAATGGATTCTGAAGGTGCTTGATAATGGAGGGAGTAGTGGGTATACAGAATATGAGACTATGTAAGGAGAGTCTGTAAATATGGATTACAATTGAGTGACTTCAGATTCAATATACTTGCAAGGACACCTAGCTAGATCTTATCCTAATTTGCTACTGGAATGGCTGCTTAAAATTTGGAAAAAACTTGGCTTCCAGTAATTGGATAGAGATGCAGAAATTGCCTTGGGAGAATATTATGGACAGGATCAAAATGTTTAGAAAGGTTAACATAGTATAATGAATGTATTCGTTGTCTGACCTATTTTTCCAAAGAAAGCCAAAGGACTATTGCTGCAGTAAATCAGTAAGAGAGAACCTAGTGAAGATGGCATCCACATCACGTCATTCCTAAGTTAGGGTCAATGGAGGAGAGACTATACTCTGTAGTTGGGTTTCCTAGAGCCAATGGGGGTTATAGAATTTTGGCACATCACAGGCTTGTGCCAGAATGAAACATTAAAGTAAAAGAATATGAAACTACCAAAATGAAACAAATCTTGAAAGGTGAACAGGTTTGCATTTTGCATTATTTATCTATACTTTCAGGTAAAAATTAACATGGACCCATATTCATAAAACATAACCACATATCAGTATCTTAAAAAATCATACTCTCATATTATATGTTTGTGACAAAGAATCGGTTTTAGTCAATAGTGGTCACTTGTAATAATTATGCAATAAAACAAATTATTGACATTTTCTTAAAAAGGTGAGCATTAATTTTATAATGCAAATTTCATAAGTGAATACTGTATATTAATTTTCTTTTCTAGATCACAGTGGTGCTCAAACATATCCATAGCTTTTTCAGCTTTCAACTCATTTTATGCTAAAATTTTTATTCTCTTTAAAATTTTTCTTCGTGATATATCATGCTTCTTTTTGCTTAAGAGAAAAAAAATGTGAATGTGAGAGTTTATATACAAAGACGTCACATATTGTTCACTAAAGGGGCAAATTGGGGCACATTCTAGTAAAAAATGTGTATAATGAGCTGTCCTACTGCCTTTTGGGGTGTTTTTGCCTGGGAGCCACGTTATACCAAGAGAAGTGATTTCTTGGCATTTTAGCTTTTAATGTTCCCCCATCCTGCTTAAGTGGCTGCATTTAAATGAAGTCTAAGTACACCAGAACTTGTGGAAGCATTAGTAGTCAAATGGGCCAATGGTTTCTATTTTTCAGTGACATGTGTGTGTACTTATGTGTGAGTCCCCACTGAGCACTCTTGTGTTCTTTTCAGGGCATAAAGAAGCATACATTTTATCAAGTTTATTTAACATTTTAACCTTGTTAATAAATTCCCTCTGTTAAAATAAAGCAAATTTTTCTAATTTAAAATTAATATATAGTTGTTCTGGAAAATCTGGAAACATACATTTCAAGTTTAAAAATGCCACCCATGGTTTCACTATCTGATAGTAAATCAAGTGTGTTTTATATTCACTTTTCTGTTATATATATATATATATTTTTTTTTCTTTTTATTATCAATATATAACCCTAAATTCTTCCTTTTTCACTTATGAAAATAACGCACACTTTTTCCAGGAGCTAACACCTCTTAAACAATATTTAATGACTTCATAAGAGCTCACTAAATATATATATACTATATATTACTTAATCATGATTTTATCATAAACTTTTAGCTTCTGTATTAGTTACAGTTCTCCAGAGAAACATAATCCATAGGATGGATGGATAGTTAATAGATGATAGATAAATGATAGATGATAGATGATGATAGATTATAGATAGATCGATAGATAGATAGAGAAGATAGGTAATAAGGAATTAGCTCACATGGCTTTGAAGGCCGAGAGATCACCTGATCTGTAGTTATCAAGCAAGAGACCTAGGAAAGCTGACGGTATAAGTTCTAGTCCAAGTCTAGAGGCTTGAGAACCAGGAGTACTGATAATGTAAGTCCCAGTCCAAGGGCAGGAGAAGACTGATGTCTCAGTTCAAGACTCGGGCAGAAAGAAAGATAATTCTCTCTCTCTTTTTTTTTTTGGCAGTTTTTTTCTATTTAGGCCTTTGGCAAATTGGATGATGCCCTTTCATATTGCAAAGAGCAATCTATTTTACTCAGTCTACTGATTTAAATGCTAATCTCATCTGCACATTCATAGCCTATACAGAAACAATGTTTAACTAGATATCTGGGCACTCCGCTGCCAAGTCAATTTGACACTTGAAATTAACCATCACAGGTTGCTTTATTTCTTATTACTAAAAAAAATTCTGTCATCAGCATTTAAGCCAATTTTATTTTTTGTTTTGTTTTATTTCAGAATGTATGATTAATTTCTTGTAATTGATTTCTACAGTGAAATTATCAGATTAAAATACATACGTATTTTAAATTTTCATAATTGTCCCAAATTGTTTATGAGATAATTCTTATTGCATTATACTTGACCACAAATTTATCATTCTGTACTATAGTGTTACCATATTTGTTTAATTTATGTAGAATTAAAATTTATATTTGAATTTATTTGCCTTCTGAATACTGATAAGGAAAAATAATTTTTTATTATGTTTATTAGCCATTTGCATGACCTCTTTCATTAAACACTGAATCATATCAAGTAGTTGCTTATCTAATGAAATTACAAGACTTAAATAGAGTTGTAAAATCATCACATAGTAGTAATATTAATACTCTCTTAATGTAACCTTTTTTAATTGTATTATTTAATCTTATTTTTCAAATAAGATCTAATTTTATTTATCTCAAATCTAATTTTATTATAATATTCTATTTAAGTTTATAAAAATCTTGTTAGCTTGATAGAGTTAATGAATAATTATTTTTATTTCTTTCTAAATTCTGGTTTAAATTTTGCATTTCATATCTTATTTTGGTATAATGTATGAGGTGAGTATGTGAGTTCATTATTTTCTAAGAAGCAATATGATTACTCAAATAGTTTTATTAAATAATCTTTTCCTTGCTCACTGGTGTGTGCTGTCTCTGTGACATGTAGTATTTCTCGTGTGAAATGAGATCTAATTTCCATATGTGTATTCTGTGTTATTTGTCTATATCTATCTAATTGTTTTATGCATATTTAAATATTATGGGGTTTGTAACAAAGATAATGTCCTGGTCTTGCCTATTTGTTTGATTTTATTTCATTTTAAAAAATAGCTTTCCTGACAGGTTTTTAACATGCAAAATCTTAAATTATAATTTCAACTTTTCTAAAAATTATTTCATTTTCTATTTTAAATAAAATTACATTAAATAAATCCAATAATTGGGAATTTAAAAAGTCTTTAAATATACATTCATTTTTATCTAAAGCATGGCATATCTATTCAATTTCTCAATTAAGCTTTCTTTAAATATGTACTATACATGTTCATTGAGGTTATTCTTAGACATTTCATTATTGCACTTTGATAAAAGCCTAATACCGACATTGTCGATTTATATTTGACCATATCAGTAGACCTGTAAGTGTGAAGTCAGGTAAAATCTTATATTTCATTTGATGATGTTTCTCCTTTTGGCCCATCTGGCTAGTGTTCAAAGTTATTGATATAAAGAATCCCCCATGATAGCACTGGATCAAGAAAAGATCCTTCTTCTTAAATCCCAGTGTAGTAGACTGAGGAATGTAGGGAAAGCTGATAATAATCGATGACACATAATTCTGTAGAGAAGGTAAGAGAGAAAAAAAATGTTTTGTCATTGGCTCTCTGTTCAATTGGCAAGCTTTCCCATCCTCACATCATTCTCACTCAGAGCACCAATTATCATATGAATGTAGGTGACATCCAGATATGGATTTCTATTCCTGGTCCTCTGCTGAACTAGATATATGTGTGTCAAGATATATATGTATCACCTGGACTAGCTCAGTTTGTTCAAAATTGAACTCATAACAAGGTTTGCTCAAATAGGCTGTATTTCATATCTGAAAATGATACTACCAGTTAGCTGCTTATGTCTGAAGGACACCATCTTAATTCTTGTTTATGTTTCTTATTTTTTTTTCTTTTGTTTCCCCAAAAATATAGTCTCCATGTCTCCTTAACATCTGTTTAGTATAAAACCGCCTCTCCATTCTTTCTGCTTCTGCCTTCATTTTGGAATTCATCTTCTCTCCTTGACTGAGCAATACTTTCTCTACATTTTCTCTTCTCTAATCTGGCTCAACCACCATCCACCCTTTAGTAAAAAGGAACCTTCTAAGGAGCAAATGATTGGGTTTTTTTCCCCTCTTCTTTAAATACTGCAATGGCTCATTATTATCCTCAGGATAAAAGGTGTTCTATGAACTAGGATAGCTTTATAATATCTTGCATATTAATAAATATGCCTTTCTTCAGCCTGCTAAGTAATTTACCTTTAGTTAAGTAAAAGCATTCACATTGCCAGAGTAGTAAGACTGAAACAGGTGGAAAGAACATGGTAATTAGGAATTGAAAATCAAATTGGGAAACCTGAAGGAATTAAAATTTATACTGAAATCCAGCCCCTACTCCAGGAGAAATAAGGGAAGGAATAACAGCAAGGTTGAGGACAGTGTGGAAAAATGAGGAGAAGTGACACATTCTAGAATGTTGTTACCCTGGAGAAAAGAAAATGAGTAGTGGCTGAGAGTAGTGGGAGGTCAGAATAAAACAAAACAAAACAAAACAAAACAAAACAAAACAAAACAAACAAACAAAAAAACCCTCTTTTGATGCCAGCCCGGAGGCTGTTTGAGGTCATTGGATAGGAGCCTTGTTAATGGCAGAAGCCAAGCCAATGTATATTTGTGCTTCCCTCTATATTGGCTGTTCCTATTGGTCCTGTCTGCCTTTCCATCAACCTCATGCTAACTGAAGTTCATTCAGAAAGATGGTGCTCATGTCCCAAGAGTTTGCTTATCTTTTATACAGACCACTTGCCATTAGTCTAAGGATTCAAAACATTTAGAAGATGAAACAGACAGTGAAATTTTAACTTCCGAAAGAATCTCCTGTCTTAAAGAAAGCCTAAACACTCATAGTTGGAGATATAGCACTGTGATTAAACCTCTTCTGTGATATATGCATGTACTCAGAGATTACCGATTTCTGTAACCTCCCATGCTTTAACCATAACAACCTGCTGTGGTTACTCCCAGGTATATCAGATTATGTAAAGCTTTCATGACTTCACCAGTGCTTTTCTCTCTACTGAGAAACTTCCATCTGTACCCCATATATTTTCCCAGTAAGATTACATCTTTCAAAAAGTGCCTTTATCTTTCCTTACCATGCACATTTAAATACAGAAATGTAACAAAAGATTTGTCCATTGCCTCCTCTCCATCACCACCCAACCACCTCCACCCACCCCCAGCTTCTAGAGAATAGAAGTCACAGGGATCTATTTTTCTTTTGTCAATGACTAATACAATGCCTAACACTTAGCAAATGTTGAATGAATGAATGAATGCATAAACGAATGAACAGATCTATACTTACCATAGTTAATAGCCATTTAAAGGCTTATACTCAGAGAACTCAAATTGGCCCTGAAATAATTACTGTGGTCTTTACTACCTGAGCTAATTTCTACCAAGCCAAAGTCTGTCTACCTATCTCTAATTAAATGTTTAACTTTTATCTTCAACTTGATGTCTCAGTAATGTGAAGCTCCTAAAAACTAGAATTATCTTGCCAGCCAGGTTCATAAACCTGATATTGCTGAGGATGGAGATAGGTGCAAGTTGGTTAATATGTCGGGTGTCAGGGTTAAGTAAATGGACATAGTAGAAAGAAACACCTACCAACATTCCAATAAGATCAGATGTACATACACAGAGAGAGAGAAATTAATAGTTTATGCTATAGGAATATTTTAGACTTTTGAGAAAACTAAGATTTTACAAAATCTGTAAGAAGGCTGGCTATGACTTCACATAAACTGGATAAACACCTCCACGTGGAGTGATAATTTTATCTTTTTTTCTTTGCTTTTATAATCATCCAAAACCAAGCTCCTTTTCCTGAATTCATCAAATTTTCTGCTAAGGAGGGTCAATGGTTTGTTTCTGGGGCTTATAACTTCAGATAATTTTATATTTGCATTTCCAATAGACAACACTCCATGGCATTAGCCACTCTCAACCCTTTCTTTTTTCTTCCTTTTTTTTAATCATAGTTTAAATGGTTTAATTATGGCTGATTGAAAAAATAAACATATTTCTAAATCACTTGCTTACCACATTGTAACCATTATTAAATGCAGGGAGTAGAGACTATTTGGTAAACAAATGGTTAAAAGATACTTTCTCATTTTTATAATTTTCTAGTTGAACCGAATTATTTATACCCCAAATTTAAGTGTTTTGGTTTAATCATCATGACATTTTTAGTGAAAGGCTCTTAGTCTTTGAACTCAGAAATCCTCTTAGTCCAACCCAACTTATTTATTGACCTCTAAAGCAAAATATCCAATATTTTTAGTCACTCAAGTTCATATATTTCACAGATCTCAAGTTTAAGAAATAGTAGAATATTTAAAATGAGAATCATTTTCCAGATCATTTTCCAGCGACTATAGTTATTGTCCCAAGATAAACATGCATCTCTACCCTTAAAAAATGATGTAGAGAATTAACACATTTTGATAATTTCATGTCTGACCATTAAACTCTCCAAATCCAAGGCAATGGTAAGACTCAGTAAAGTAAAATTTATTTTTACAATGGCCACTGTAATGTAATGCTTATACAATAAGGAGCAAACATATATCTTTTTTTTTTTTTAATTCTTAAGTGTTCTATTAACTTTGAATTAGGGAGGACAACTAGATTGATATAATAAAATATCAAGGATGAGTCTGAACATTCTAAATATTTTTAAAGTTTTTCTATCAACAGATAGCATCTTATTTTTCTGACCTGGGAATAAAACTAATTTTGTAATAGGGTCAACCAAACTACTGCGATGGCAACTACTTCCAGTATTTAAAGCAGGCAAGAAGTTGCTGTCAACCTCTCATTGCAGCTCTCACTATTTCTTTTTAAATTTTTATTTTTGAACTAGAGTTGATATTCAATATTATGTTGTATTAGTTTCAGGTGTACAGTAGCTCTCACTATTTTTAAGGAAGCTTATATGGCAGCCTCTTCAAAGGGGGTGAAGTTTTGGGAGAAAAGTGATGAGACTTCAGGCAATAGAGAAATAGAAGTACAAGAATGTTTTATGGTGTTACAGCCCAAAGGCTGAAAAACAACATAGTAATATTACATCCTGAATTAAAGTAAAACTAATTAGGAGACTTTATGAGACATATCTGCAAAGCAATGCATTCAGAAATATTTGTTTACCTAATCTAATCATGTAAAAGTATAAGAATTAGTGAGAAAGCACAATATTATCTCTTCAGATATATACTTAACGAAGTTAGGAAGTTGTGAGGTTGATTATTTTACCACTAAAGCCCTTTGAACATAAATAATCCCATGGCATGTATAATCCTGCCTTCCATTGGCAAAATACAATGGAATCGAGCAGGATGAATGGACTATCTTAGTTTGCCTGAGCAATTCAGGTGAAATTTGTGCAGAGATTTGAAAGAAATGTAGAATTTCCTAGGGCATGTTGGAGAGAATAAATTTGAAACAAATTTACATGTGCAAATGTATACTGGTATGAAACTGAAGGATGTCTTTAAAAATTTTACAGCATTATTCTAATTGCATTAACTTCAGCATTTATGTCTTTCAGTCGATTTTCCTACTATACATCTAAAACACAATTCTGGGATAAGAAGCCTTACATAAACACCAAAACAAGGCAAAATTGATGTTAAGTATGAACCATAAAATCTCAAAAGTAACACATACAAGAAATTTGATATGAGTGTTTTATTCATATTTCAATTATTAGCACATAGTAAGATACAACTCATCACTCAAACCTGATTGTTTTACTTGTACAAAAGCCAGTATAATTGCAGTTATCTTTTCAGACTATTAATGTCCACTTGCCTACCAGTTTTCACCATATATACCTGTACCTTCAATGACACTAATTCCCCAACTGTTTAGAAAATTTAAATAGAACTTCTAAATATTTCATACATAGCTTTTGGTAATAAATTATCCTACATATTTCACCCAGATCAAACTCCAGAACTGTACATTTTAAAGACTGTGAATTAACTCTTGACAAAGGAAATTTGACAAAGGAAGTTCTATTTAAAGCCAAAGGCTGTGAATAAGAAAAAGGATGAAAAGAAAAATAGATGAACTCATGCAATAGCCAGCTGAGGAGGACAGGATGCCAAGTAGTGGTGATACAGCATCATGAAGCAAAGTGGCTTCATTAATATACTGCAAAGTACCCAAAATGCGTCACAAGACAACACTTAGTTTCTAAACCAAACACAACCAGAGTTTGCCACTATTGATTTTAAGTAGCAGCTGCCTAATTGCTAGAAAGCAGACACTTGAGCAGTTGTCGAGATTTGCAAATGCAAATGATCTTCATCGCAAATGTATTCCTATCACAGCTACCATGGCTTTTGGCTGAATTACACAATGATTGTGATATTTAGCCATTATCGTAATTGAACTTTATAAAGTAATTAGTAGTAGCAAACAGGTATATAAATAGCAGTTACTGGGGTGATAGTCAAATTATAATTTTAAAAAATGTAAAGAGCTTTATTGCTGTGCTTTCATTTCCCAATTTAAAAATCAGTTTAATCTATTTCCAACAATAATTCATATTAAAATGATAATTTCCTGTCATAAAAATATTTATCCTATGAATATTTATTCAACACCCTGTATATTAGGTATTTATGGTGTAAAAAATAAAAACTAGCCTTTGGTTATTTCTTTGTTGCTGAAAATAAAATAATTCATAAAAAAAGAGCTTAGGGGAAAATGATAAATTCTCAACCTCAAAACTCCATAATTTTGTTAAATATATATCTGAAGAGATAATATCATGTTATTCAGTTCTTGCAAATGTAACACTCTAAAAATTATGATATATTCTGACCAGCCAAAATTTCATATTTAACAGTCTAACTACTGTAGATTATCAGTTTTCAAAAAATTATATGCCAAAAACAGAGCAATTAACATTCACAATATATCAAACCCAATCTAACTTTGTCTCTATGAGTTGAAAAGATATTTCAAATCCTTAGGTAGAAAAACCATCCATTTTTATTGAATATTCAATTAAATTTACTAAATATGTGATGATCCTATGAGGAAACAGGAACTGTGCTAGAAGGCTCTAAGAAAATGGACCCGTGATTTTCCTTTGTGGCGAAGCACAGTCTAATGGAGGGAAGGATAAGTAAAAAGACACAAAAATATTTTGTAAGTGCTGTGATAGGAGCTTTAAGGGCTCAAAGGAGGTGCTCAGTAAGTTTTCTACAGAACAAGAGTTTTCTTAGTTGTGTCCTCCCAGAAGCCGGCCTTGAGACAAGGATTTGACTATATTAGTTTATTTGAGAGGCAATCCTGGAAAACACCAGCAGGACAGTGAGGAAGTACGACAGAGAAGGGATAGAGTCAATTAAACATGCATTATCAAGCAAGTTCCCACTTGGGTAACTAAAGCTTAATCCAACTTGTGAAATCTAGTAAATGTTGTAGAACATATGTTTCAGATTTGTCTCTCTCAAGGGGAGAGGAAGTTAAAGTATTTGTATACCATCCACCATCAGTTTTGGGTTGAGGTTTGCTCATTGGGGTGTTAATTCTCCCATACTTCTAGCTTGCAGAGGGAGAGAAATCTCTCAGACCCAAAAAAAAAAAAAAAAAAAAAAAAGTTTCAGGCATTGAAATGAAAGATACTCCCTGATATCTATATGAATATATAGTGTTCATTTTACTTTATTCTTTAACTATACAAGGTTCTCCACTTTTTTTCCCGTATTCATCATATCTGACATCATCCCACTTTTTCTTAAATTAAATTATGAGGCAATTCATAAAAATAATTCATTTATATATATACCCAGTGTTTTTCTTCTTCTTTTTTCATATTCATCTGGAAAATTCTAACTCTGGTTAAATCTAAACTCTTCTCCTACTTTGAATCTAAACCCAACAGTGGACTATGGTTGGAGAAAAAACATACATACAATTCCTCTGATTGCTCTCAGATAATTCCATGACCATAAACCTCAAATGGATCCTGAGAATTGCCCAGACATCTCCTACTGCCCTCATTCTCCACTCTCAAACTTGACTATTTCATAAGAGTTAGTCCCAGGCAAAGGAAAATAACCTAATCAAGGAACTGGCAGCATCTTCCCTGCTGGGTTACAGAATTACTGTGGACCAGTAACTGTTGTGTATTCCTTGCTTTCTCCCTTTCTGAATGGTGGTGATTATCCTATGCTTGTCTCCCCACATAGAGTGTTGGATGTTTAATGGGAGGCGCAGGTAAGTTTTCTCTTTACTTCATAAGGCTTCATATTGAGCAGAATGGTTTTCAAAGAGCTGTATGCCTAAGAAATTGTATGGCAGATCTCATCCACTTCCAGACCTAATTTTGATAAGATTCTGGACCTCAAGCCTAAACTTGTTTCCATAACAGATAAGACTTTTGTGGGATCCCAGGAAAGGGTGAATGTATTTTGCATGTAGGAAGAATGTAAGTAATTTTTAACTGAAGGGCAGACAGCACTGGTTTGAAAACATGTCTGCACATTCTTTGACACTATCTCCATCGTCAAGTGGAGTGTATATCTGTTCTTTTAAACTTGTGAAGGACTTTGTAACTGCTTCTATAAAACATCTCGGTGGAAGTGAATCTGTGTGACTTCTGAGCCTAGATTAGAGAAGGTCATGTGACTTTGGTTTCTCCTACAGCATTTGCCATGGGAATGTTCACCTGCTATGTAAGAAATCTGGCTACACTAAGAGTGCCATATGAAGAGACTGCAAGGGAATGGGGGCGAGTGAGGAAGAGAGAGAGAGAGAGAGAATATGACTACAACTGATGAGAAGTCACAGGATAAAAATTCCTAGTTGATTTAGACAATCTCTAGATTCAAGAGAAAATTGAAAGTATTACTTTCTTAAACCAATTGTACTAGTTTGTTAGGACCGCCAAAAGCAAATATTACAGACTGGGTCTTTTAAACAACAGATATTTATTTCCTCACAGTTCTGGAAATCAGAAATATGAGATCAAATGTTCACCAGAGATGATTTTTTTCTAAAGCCTCTCTTTTTTGGCTTCTCTCTATCTTTTCACATGGTCTTCCCTCTGTGTCTGTGTCTTAGTTTTCCATCTCATAAAAACTTGCTTTATTGGATTAGGGTAAGCCCATATAACCTCATTTTACCTTAATTACCTCTTTAAAGGCCTTGTCTCCACACCTAGTCACATTCTGGGGTTATAAGGTTCTGGGGGGTACTACTTCAAAGTACAAAGTGGGGGCAATCCACCTTATAACACCACTATTTTGGAGTTTCTTCTTACCTAGCAGTAGATAACTAAGACACTACTTTGTTTTCTGATCATATCTTAACATCCTTTTCTCTGCACTTTATCTGGCTCCTCACTTGTTTGTCTTTTCCACTTGCTTTTGAACTATTTGAGGGCTAGAACTGTACTTTTTCATTTCTGTAGTCACCATGCAAGGCAGAAATTTCACAATCAAAATAGTTCTGGCATGTGATAGTTCTTTAGTGAGTAATTGATGATTAAATTAGACTGAATTGTGTTTCTATACCCTCTCTTAACATGAATCTCTCATAAAACTGTCTACTATAATCTATTCTGTGATGGAAGAGGAAATGTCACTTTTTCTGGCTAGTGTTTCTCAACCCAGTATTCAAGGCCCTCCAATTTAACAACCCCAATCTATCTTCTCTGCCTTTTTTTCCCCACTTCTCTACCATTTGCACTACATTTCAACAAGTTTGAACCATATGCTCTTTCTTTATCACACTCCAAATTTTTCTACTCTTAGCTATGAATAAATGGATGAATAAGCAAAGCCTACTTCCTTTTGGATATTTTTCTTGTTTCCTCATAATAGCCTAAGACTGTTACTACTTCTGATAAAGTCTCCTGCACCATTTTTCCCTTGGTACTCATCTTATTCTATAATATAATTCATTCACATGTGAACTTTTTCTATCCTATTTATCGAGTTTTAAACTTCTATGAGTAGGAAGTACTTCAGGTTCATATTTACACTTAGTCAAGTCCTCAGGACAATATTTTACACACAGTAGATCCTCAAGAATATGTTAAACTAACTTATGTCTTTCTACTTATGGATATTAAGTATATTGATTTCTGAGGGTTTTCTTGGTGGTACAACGTAAGAATAAATAGATACAGAAAGAAATGTTTATAAGGACTGTAATTAAGCATAATAGGTTCTCTCTGACTTTTGCAAATAAACTAATTTGCCTGTATATAATTTGGAATTGATTAATTGACAACTTAACTTCAAGATCTGAAATTACTTATTTGATTATTTTGGCTCCTGTGTTACATTTTTTTTATATTCCATTAGTTATTATGATACATGTTAAGTTTTCCCAGCTCAATCTGTAGAACATGTGTTGTCAATTAGTGTACCACTCATCTACTTAGAGGTCATCTTTCATATTTCCTCATCGCATATGTCTCTTCAAATTCAATTAAGATTTTAATTATTTTTCTCACCTATCCCCAACCTGGGAATATTACCTTATTGTGTTGTATAAATGTATAAGAGCTCCTCTATACTATCAGAATATATTATGGCAATATAGAGTATTCTCAGAAAAAAAAAAAGACACCCATAGTGTTGATCTACATGACTATAAAAAGAGCTTTTTGGAATATGAAATATTACTTAATTGACTGTTTAATACCCAAGTGAATTCTTTACCTAAAACAACTAGAGCAATTTCTTTTACCTACATCAACATTCCATGTGACTTAGTGAAAATATTTGTGTATATAGATACTGGCCACAGAAAAATGACTTGGAGAATACTCAGCAAAATTGTTCTGTCTCAGAACTGTTCATTTCTCTTTTTATTATTATGTAATTATAATGTTGTACTTGTCAGTTTTTCCAAAAAAAATGGGAAATGAATTATTAAAGGCTATGTACTTTACAACATCTCTATCCAATATTGAATGGTTGACTAGATAGAGCTACTCAAAGAGTAGCTTGGTATAACTTTTTATCCTTCTCTTTTCAGAGTGATTAAAATAGTTGCTTAAATAACAGCTCCCTTCTTTATTAGAAATATTCTTTCACTTTTATAATTTAAAAAAGTTAGATACTTCTTTGGCTCTTTTATTATAAGAATTTTAAAAGTTTCTTTCCATTGTTATTGAATGTTACTTAATTTTTAATCCAATGTTCTTCATCTTCTGAAAAATGTGTCACTGGAAAAAAAATCACACATTTCTAATCTCCATAATTACATGTCTACCAAGCTAAGAATCATTAAATTAATTAACCTTTAAATTCGTCTATCGACTAAAAGGAAAATGTTCATAGAAATCAGTTTTTAAACAATGTTAAAAGTAAGATTCTAAGTCAATATTTTTGGTTAAAGTTTTTTACTTTGAAATTCAAACTGAATTTCAAGCTTAGCAAACTGAATGAATATAGTTATGTCCTCAGCTAGCTATATCCCTAGTACATGGAGTAAGACACACTGGTTAAATTATTGTCATGTTAAATGATCAAGAGTCAACTAAAGTATCCATAAACATAGAATTTGTTTGGTCTGTCTAATTTATACTTGTTTAAGTCTCAGGCAGTATAGAATTCATTTAATTGGCATCCGGGTAAATGATTCTCCAATCCAATTGGTATAATTACCAAGAGGAAGACACTGTGTAATATATTTAAATGATTCAAATCAATTGGCTCATGGAATATATTTTCCATCTAAATAGTGTTATTTACATGCTATTTATAGTAGTCTATTACTACATATCAACAGCCAGCTCCAAATACTTTCTAGTATACTTTATCTCTAGATCTACAGCTAAGAAAGAGAATATACATGTTTTGAATGGTTTTCATTTATTTGGAATAAGAATACAAAGGCAGACTCTTTTTAACTAATATTTATCAAAGATATGCCTGAAAATACTTTGTGTTTTCCAAGTGTTGGGTGATAAAATTTGAGTAAATAATTCTTCTCATCGCATATCAAAATAATCAAAGACTTTATCCTAGTCTTTTATATTATAGTCCAACTCTACAGTCTTCTCTATAGTCTTCTCTGAGAACAATCTCATCCAGAAAAATTAAGAATTATGAATTTAGCATCTCTTCTCTTTCTTTAGCAAGAAACGTGGATGTTTTACTCATGAAAGTTATGAGGTAGAAGAAATAGCTATTCAATTTTATTTTTCACTTTTGACATGATATAAATTCTAATAAAAACTGTACAGATTCATAAGAAAGAAAATGAAAAACAAAGCCCTCAAAAGGAGCTTTTCTTCAGAAGAGCATCATTATTTTCAAGTTTCTCACAAACTTGATTATCCCATCTCTAGCTTTTTACCTGCTAGTAATTTTATAGTAATTGAGAATTATTTTTAACATAGATGTTAAAATAATGAAAGAGCTGAGGACCTAAACAAATATAAAGGTACATAATTAACAGTAGTTTTGAATATTAGCTTCCTGAATGGATTCGCTTCACTGCAATTCAGACTTTTCTGTGGCTCACGCCTCCTTCCTCTCTAAAAGATGATTTCTTTGAATAGCTTTAAATTTATTTCTGCAGAAATTAAAATTAAATATAGTAATCCTAATTGCCTGACATTAATTTCAATTTTTAAATTATTGATTCACATATGAATTCGTGCCCTCCATTATTAAATGAATATTTACACATTTAATGTTGATAACCTATATATAATCTGACTTATTTCTCTCAGACAATGCTCATTACATTTACTTTGAACACCATCTTCTGGCATTTCAATCTTCTTAACGTTTAATTCTTTAACTGAAATTTAGTTGTGGATATACCACAATAACTTCTGTCAGAAATTCGTCATTTTAAGCTTGTGATTGTTTAGTTTAAATTGGTTACATAAGGACATTAATCCATAATTTGTACTTATAGGGGTTAGATTTTTGACATTTTAAAAATAAATTGGAGTTGTCATTTTTGGTGGTGATAATCAAAATTCTGAGTGTTTTATATCTTTAAAAAGTTAGGCTTTTATAATTTTTTACTCTCTTAGATATAGAAATTTCATTTATATGTCACTATATTTCAGTTAGAACTGTTTCCTGAAATAGTCCTTTCAGCTTTTTTATGTTTTTTGGTAAGTTGGAATTCTGTATATGTGTGCCATGGACAATGTAGATTACTTGGGAAGATCAAGATAATTAGAATATCATCACACTACTCACAGGAAAAGCATATTTGTCTATATAAAATTATCACAAATAGAAAGTAGAAAATCTTTTTTGATCAAGCAGAACCAGAAAGTGATAAAAATATATAGTAATAAGTCTTCGGCAAGAGAGTATCATTTTTAATATTTGTATCTGCTACTAAACTTCTCCAACCTTAAGGTTTTCTAAAATGTTTCTTCATGTTTGTACACATAAAGAAAGGAAAATACCTAAATAAAGCTTTTGGAATTAGGTGAGTGTTATATACAATGTAAATATGGGTTAAAATTGCATGGACATATGAGATTCTTTTAGAAATTATGATTTTTTAAAAATTTAATATTTTAATAATCAACATCGAAACAATTCAAAACATATATGTTACTTTGAATTACCTTGTTATGCTGTTTCATTTTCAGAGAGAAGACTAAAGATGAAAATGAAGATAATTATGATTGTGATAACAAAAGATAACATTTGTCAAGTTCTTACTATTTGCCAACCACTATGTTTAACACATTACTTACATTTTCTCATATTTTATGTAGAAAATATGTTTAACTAACTTTAATAGATAAGAAAAATGTAAAATTACCTATCATATTTTTTACTTTTTAAAGTAGGCACTGTGGTTAAAATAATCACATACAATTTTTATTAAGTGTACCTTATTCACTTGCGAAATATTTCTTAAAATGTTACAAATTTAAAATTTATCTTTTAAGTTCACCATTAATTTAAATGTAGTCATTAGACCCTTGTGTTTTTTTAAATGAATGCAAACTCTTTTCAATGCATTTTCTTATTCATTGGTAATATTTCATATTAAAATTCAGAAGACAAGAGGCCTATGACAAAAGTCATTTTTAACCAATCCATCCTAATAATAAAGTTAATTGTAGACATTCCCTTAAATTAGATAATAGAATTATATTTTTAGTCAATATTGTTAACTCAATTAAACAACAAAAAACACCTTAAAATACTATATCCTAATTATACAAAAAAAAAAAATAGTCATTTAATAAAACTATCTTTACAATTCACTCAGAAATTAAGATTTTCAAATCACCAACAGTTTAGAGCAAAGCAAAAGTAATAAGTAAAATACCTCTAATTACATCAACTACTCCTAAAGTTCAATAACTCAATCTCATATAGAATTTGAATTCATACAAAATTAAAATTAGAATATACATAGAGCAGAACAATGCTAAAATATATTTGCACCAAGTAGCTTTCTTGGACAAATTTTTAAACTTTATGATGATTTGCTACATTTACATATATATAAAATCTAAGGTTTGTGTGTGTGTGTGTGTGTGTGTGTGTATTGCTTTTAGAGACTGTCTTTATGTTGGCTATGTCAGTTTAATTTGCCTGCCATATCTATTTTTTTCTAATATAACTTTTCTAAAAGTCTGGAGCAGACTTTTAGAAAAGATATCCAACATACCAGGCGACCTTACCTTAATGGTTCTAAGTAATTAGACTGCAGTAGACCTCTTATCCGAGATGATCCAGTTAATAGTCAATCGGATTCCTGCTTCAGTGATCTGCATAAGAAACAGAAACTGGTCAGAAGTCAAAGGACTGAGTTACCATCTGTCTAATCAACAATAAATACCTTCTCCACCAACTACCTACTCCAAACCCGATGGCACATATGTTGGTGTTTTTGTTTCCGCAGAACACTACTCATATGTTCACATTTCTTTTTAAAATTTTTAATTTAATTTATTTTGAATTCTTTACTGTTATCACATATTTGAACCCTTTTAACCCTTCTACCTCCCTCTTCCCCCATCTCTCCCTATTCTCTGTTAACCACTAGTTTATTGTCCATGAGTCTCTGTTTGTCCTGTTTGTTTGTTGCTTTTAGGTCTATATCCCACATATGCATTTCTTAATTAGTCATCTTTGCTAGGTTATACTGTAATATGACAGAATCTTAGTAGTTTTTCACAATTAAGGTTTATTTCTTACTCTTATCTCATGATAAGTATAGATTGACTCAGTTATGGCTCAGTTACATGAGACATATTCATTGTAGAATCAAGGTTGAAACAAGAGCCTCTATTTAAGACATTGCTATTTTCATGCAAGAGAAAAACTTAATAATCTGTGTTTCTTAAGGGTGTTTCTCAGTCGGATCTCTACTTCCACTCAAATTTCATTGGCCAAAACAATTCATAACACCAGTGGTTAAGGAAGTAATCTTATCACACAGAATATACACAAATAAATGAGAGGTCTAATAGTTTTCCCATAATACCAAATTATTTTTTAAATAAACCTTTTACTTTAGACTAGTTTTAGAAATACATTATTAATATCTTATATTAGCATAGTTAGAATAGTTTGTTATGATTAATGAAACAATATTAATACATTATTATTATTAAAGAAAGCCATATTTTATTCAGATTTCCATAATTTTCACCCGATGTCCTTTTATTGTTCTAGGATCTCACCAAATAAATTACATTTAGTTGTCATGTTTCCTCAGGCTCTTTTAAGTATGAAAGTTTCTCAATCTTTTCTTATTTTTGATGACCTTGACAATTTTGAGGAGTACTGTTCAGGTATTTTGTGGAATGTTCCTTAATTAATATTTCTCAGATTTTTTTTTTTTAATGGCTAGACTGAAGTTTATTTGGGAGCGAGACCACAGATGTAAAGTGTCATTCAATTCACATGATACATACTATCAATATGACCACACTGTTGATATTAATCTTGAACACCTGGCTGAGGTAGTGTGTATCAGGTTTTTCCTGTAAAGGACATATCTTCCTCTATTTCATATTGTACAAGGAAGTCAGTATGTAGAATCTACATTTAAGGAGTGGAGAATTATGCTCTGACTTCTTGAGGGAAAGTATTTACATAAATTATTTATAATTCTTATTCATGGGAGATTTTCTATTTTCCATTTGTTTATTTTTTTCAACCATTTATTTGAATCAATATGTACTTGCTCAGGTGCCCAAAAGGGAAGTTTCATTATGAAACTACTTCTCTTGGCTTATAGATGGCCATCATTATACTATGTGCTCTCATGTCTCTTTTTTGTGTGCACACAGAAAGAGAGAGACAGCATTCATCTGGTGTCTCTTCGCAGGAGCACACATTTCCATCTGACCAGGGTCCCACTCTCATCTAATCCTAGTTATTTTTCAATGCCCCATCTCTGAATACCATCTCACTGAAAGATAGGGCTTTAGCATGAATTTTATTATTTTACTTATAATCCAACACTACTTTCTTTGTTGGTTATATATATATACACACACACACATATATATATATGTGTATATATATAATATTTTGTTGTTGTTGTTGTTTGTTTGTTTGTTTTGGTTAGGTCATTGGGACCTCATTTAGTTGACTCCTGTGTCCCTATCAGTGTACATGTGTGTGTGTGTTTGAACATTTTTTATTTTCAGGCACCACAAAATGCTACAGGTAGATCTTATATTTTCTGCCCAAGTCCTAGAATAAGCCATTTCTCCAAGAATTTCTGATTCCTTTTATTGAGACTGATATTAGAAAACAAGATCTGGGTACTCGATGTGCTTGTTGTTACTGAGTTTTTACTGCTTTCAGGCTCTTTAACCTGACAGAGCTAGAAAATATATTTGTGCAAACCAAATCATGTGCATACATATATCTATAAATATTTCCAAATGTAACTATTTGTATCTATATCCAACTAAATATTAGTTTACACTAATATCTTGAACTTCAATCAATTACTACATGGATTAATCCAACTCTTTCCCATTGCTTATTTGAAACCTGTCATTCCCACAGTGAGAAATATACTTCCCATTATTCTTCATCCACTTCTTAAATTCTGGTATATATGCATAGTGGTTTAAGAATTGTTAATCTAAACCCTGTTTGAAACAACTTTAAATAATAGATTATATTTCTTTTTGACTTCAGTCTTACAGACTGAACTCATTTCTAAAATTACTTATGTCAGCAATTTTTATTCCCCCACCCCATTCAGTGAGGTTACTTTAAACATTTGTAGCATATTTAGATTTTCTGTCACAGTATGCACTCAATCTTAGAAATATTCAACCTTTCAATTTTTTTTTAATTTGCATACACTAAGTTGTAGGTTTTATGCTATACGGTTCTGTGAGTTTTGACAAGTACTCAATGTTTTATATTTATCATTACAGTATCAAACAGAATAGTTTCACCACCATAAAAATCCTCTGTGCTTTACATATTCCTTCCTGTCTTTCTAATGACAAATGAAGTCGAGCCTCTTTTTATATGCTTATTGACCATCTGAATGTCTTCTTTGGTAAGTTGTATATTCAGATCTTTGGTTTATTTCTCAACTGGGTGGTTTGTTTCCTTTATTCCTCATTTTTAAGTTTTTTTTTGAATATTTTGAATACAACTCCATTATTAAATATATGTTTTGCAAATATTTTTTTCCAGTCTATGACTGGTCTTCACATTTTCTTAATAGTGTCTTTTGTAGAGCAGAAGCATTTAATTTTAATAAAGTCCAACTTATCACTTTTTCCCCCATGAATCATGGTTTGTAATGAATATTTAAAAACTCATTACCAAAACTGAGGTGACATGGATTTTCTTCCTTTTTCTTCTTAAGTTTTACACTTAGGTCTATGATTCATTTATTGTTCATTTATCAGAAGGTATAAGATTTCTTTCTACTCTTTCTAGGTTCTTCTTCTTTCTATTTATTATTTTATTTTTTGACCAACTATTCCAGCACCATATATTAAAAAAAAAATTATTTACTCTTCATTAAGTTTCCTTTGAACCTTTGTCAAAATTTATTTGTCTTCAGGTGGGTCTATATTTGGAATCTCTATTCTGTTTTATTGATCCATTTGGGTATTCTTTCACAAATACTACACTTTCTTAAGTACTGTAACTTAAAAGCAAATTTTGAAGTTGAGTAATGATAGTCCCCCAACTTTGTTCTTCAATATTGTGTTAGCTGTTCTAGGTCTTTTGATTATTAAATAAATTTTAGGATCAGTTTGTTAATATCTACAAAATATCTTGCTGAGATTTTCTTTGGGACTGTGTTGAATTTAAAGATCATTTGACATTTTAGCAATATTGAGCTTTTTAATCCATGAGATTTAAAATATCTCCCCACATAAAATATTTATTCATACATTTTAAAATTTATTTAATCAGTATTGTATATTTTTATGAATATTGTTATTGTACATATTTTGTTACATTTATTCCTATGGATTTTTTATTTTTGTACTATTATAAGTGAAGCTTTTTAAAATTTAAATTCTAATTGTTTACTACTGGTATACAAGAAATAAATTGCCTTGTGTATATTGACCTTGTATCCTTATTATATTTCTTTATTAATAATACCAGGAATTTGTTTGCAAATTTATAGGTATTTTCCACATAAATAATATGTTATCTGAAAGTTAAGATGATTTTACTTTTTCCTTTCAAACATGTATGTCTTTTACTTTCTTTTCTTGTTTCATTGCATTAGCTAGCACTTCTAGCACTATGTTGAGTAGAAGTAGTAATAGAAAATATCCTTGCCTTATTTCTGATCTTAAGCAGAAAAAGTCTACTTTTTCACCATTAAGTATGATGTTAGCTATAAGTTTTTGTACTTTAAAAAATCAAGTTCTCTCTATTTCTAGTTTGCTGAGAGTTTTTATTATAAATGTATATCGTTTTCATAGATTTTTATACTATTATTGATATTACATAGGATTTTTCTTTTTTCTATCAATTAACTGATTTTTGAATGTTAGACCAGCATTACACTTAGAATAAATCTTGCTCTCTTGTGGTGTGTAGTTCTTTACTGGATTTTGTTTTCTAATATTTTGTTAAAAATCTTTATGTCTATGTTCATGAGAGATATTATTCTATAGTTTTTTTCTTGTAATTTCTTATATAGTTTTTCCTTATGTGGTTTTGGTATTATAGTAATGCTAGACTCATAGAATAAGTTAAGAGGTATTATCTGTAGCTTTTAGTTTTTAGAAGAAATTTTGGAGAAATGGTATTAGATATACCTTAAATGTGTAGTAGAATTCACCTAAGAAAACTTCTAGGACTACCGCTTTTTCTTTTAGAAGGGTATTAATTATTGATTTAATTCTTTAGTAGACATAGGACTAATTGAGTTATCTAATTTTTTTGTGTGTGTGGACTGTATAGCTTTATCTTTTAAAGAATTTGTCTATTTTGTCTAAATTATCAAATTTAGAGACATAAGGTCGTTCATAGTATCCCTCCATTCTACTTTTAATGTCTGTGGAGCCAATAGTGCTGATTCCTTTTTTATTTCTTATGTAGATAATTTGTATTTCTTTCTCTCCTGTTTTTGTTGTTTGGTCAAGCTAGGGCCTTATCGATTTTATTGATATTGTTAAAAGATTAGTTTTTGGCTTTATTGATTATTTCTACTGTTTTTTATTTCACATATTTATGCTGTAAGTTGTATTATTTTTCTTCTGTTGCTTAAATTAGGCTTAAATTGTACTTCTTTATCTTTTTTATTAAGATGGAAGTTTCAGTTATTGATTTTAGATGTTCATTCTTTCTAAATGCATTTTAATGTTTGCATTTAAAGCATAAATAGTCTTTCTCGGGATTGCTTTCACTATATTCCACACATTTTGATGAGTTGTACTTTCATTTTCTCTTAGTTCAAAATGTATATTTTAAGTTTCTCTTGAGGTTTTTCTTTGACTCATATGTTATTGAGAACTATGTTCTTTAATTTATAAATATTTGGGTATTTCCCATATATATTTCTGTTATTGATTGCTGGTTTGATTCTATCATATGAGAACATACTTCATATAATTTCTATTCTTTAATTTGTTAAAATGTGTTTTATGGCTGCGAACATACTCTATCTTAGTAAATGTTTCATGTGAGCTTCAAAAACTGTGTATTCTGCTGTTGTTGGATAGAGTACTCACTGGATCAAGTTGATAGAGCTATTCTTGTTATCTATATCTTTACTTAATTTTTTGTCTGTTTGTTTATTGATATTTTTATCTCCTTATCAATTACTGACAGAAGCATTACAGCTTTCAATAGTGGATTTGCCTATCTCCCCTTGCAGTTCTATTGGTCTTTGCCTCATGTATTTTGATGCTCTATTGTTAGGTGCATATACATTTGGGGTTGTTTTATTTTCTTGGAGACCCTTTTTCATTATGCAGTGCTATAATAATTCTTATTCTGAAATCTGCATTTTATAAAATTAGTACAGCTACTTCAGTTTTCTTTTGATTAGTATTATTATCATATAGGTAATACTCTGCAACCAGGGTTGGGAGTAGAGGGTAGTAAGAAAAAAGATTATACCACTAGAGAAACACAATAAAATTAAAGCATTAATTAAACTACATTTTATTATGTGCATTTATGGTTCTAATGTGGCTAATGTTATCACTGAACATTAAACTTCTTTAAGTGATTATATTGTATCCACATATCTCCTACAATGTCTATTAAATAACTTGCATTTAATAAGTACTATACTTATACTATATTAATAAGTAATATTTTCGTATCTATTTAACTAAGTTATTTTATCTATTTTGCATAGTTTTTATTATACTTGTTAAGTTATACACAACTATGCTGCTCATCTGTGTTCATCAATATTTATTAAACAAATAATCTATTAGGAGTTAGTAAAGTAACTTGCCTGTATGGATTAGAATGTTTATTCTGGAGAAGAGAAAAGAACTATAATATGTGAGATGAAAGCATGAACACTCTTAAAAGATTTCTTATATATTTAGACTTTGTTCTGCAGGAAGTATGAAGACAAGTAGTGTCTTCCTGAAACTAGGCTCTCAAGGTATTAAAATAGTGACAATATGTAGGATATTAAAGAGGGACCCTGTTGGATGGTATTATATGAATTCAGTATATTAGGGAGGTTAGGGTTAACTTTACAATCAATTTATATTACAAAAAAGAATACAAAGTAGCAATAGTGTGATAATTTACATGCTTATTAAGGCTTACCTGAAGATTAGAGTGGTCCATTGATTTTTTTCTGGATTATAAAAATTAAATAAAAGCAATTATAAAAATATCCTATTAATTCTTATCATTTACATCAGTGAAATTAAAGAAATAAGTTCAGTGACTGAGAAAAAATCCTTCAAAATAAAGCTAATATTTGAATAAAATATACTTACTTGAAACCCTCCAAAATTAAGATTTTATGTCACTATATTATAAGTCTTTAATCAAAACACATGAACAAATAAAATAAATAAATAATGTAATTTCGTATTTTGAAGCAAACTTGTTTACTTATCAGGAAGAGAAGAAGCTAAATTTTAAATTGCAAGTCTGAAAACAAAGACCTAGGTGAAATTCCAGTGTTTTATCTTATCTAGTTAAATCTTCTTCAACATGAATTGCCACTGTCATTAAATACGAGTATAAAAAGGAAATAAGTTTTGAAATATCGAGGCCCACCGATTTTCAGAAGCAGCATTTCCAGGCTGGGGCGCCTTACACCATATGCATTAATATATTTGATTTCCTAGAATCTTACACTTTAGATTTTTATTTATTGAATTACCTCACTCCGAAGAAGTGATGAATGGTAGCTATAACTTCAGACTTGGGTACAGGAAACCTGAGCTACTACTTATCATGTTTGTGCCTTTGAGTAAGACTTCTGTCTGTCACAGCTTCCTGTGAAGTAAGGAGGTTGGATTTAATTCTAAAATCACAAAATAATGATAGATTTCACCACTTGGTTTTTTTTACAATGGACTAAAGAGAAAAATACTATAACCTGAGGATTTGCGTCTGTGTATTTTGCATGCAAATATAAACTGAGTAACCAAATTTTAGGAGAACATTAAACATCTTATCAAACATGGCATACAAAATATCCCAGAGAAACTTTAATTATATAAGTATCTAAATGCCTAGTGGCCTAGATTCCCCTTTGTCTAAGCAGTGATTAAATTGCTATCCCTGAACATTAGCCACATGACTAATCTGGAACTTGAGTATTTGTTTCTTACATCCAGCTCTAAAATATGCCAACTTTGTGTTTATAAACAATCTTCATTAAGTCTGACAGGTACTGTTGATCTGAGTTAAATCTGTAATTCTGGACATCCAAGGCCGCCGTCCTCTCTTTCTTCATGTCTTATTGTTTTCATGATGAGATGAATTAAAATTCTTATTTGTTATGCATTTGGTATACCACTGCTCTTCTTGCTCATCTGTGCTCATAAGATTTTACTCTGTATAAGTGTTCAATAGCCCTCAATTTTGAACAGCTGTGAAGAAGGCTAGTTAACTACTTGTAAATACCACCCAATGATCTTTGGCAACCATAGCAGTCTTGCAGAATACTGAAGTACAATTTTATTGGGAGTGATAATGAGACTATCTTGTCCAGAGGTCTGGTTATTTTACCAATACTGAACATTATCATTTAGTTATGCAGTGTAAAATAATTAATTAGTCACATTGTGGGGGGTGGGGAAGCTGCATCCGTAGTGGGAAAAAAACAGTGTGTACAGCTATGGCCTTTATTGAAATAATTTGAACATATCATTTTTTAGTTTTCTAATTACCCGCCTTGTTTAATTTTGAGAACAATACAGAATATTATATTATATTGTGAATTATTCCTTCTTTACAAGAGTAAAATAATATTTAATTATACAAATAAAATACTGTTAATATACAATGGTTTATACCACACAATATATAATAAATACATTATTATCATTATTATGAAGACACAAACATTTTTCCTATATGTTTATTGAGCTTATAAATAGCAATTGCTTTTATCTTTCTGATCTAGGTTTGCTCTAAAGAGACACCCTTAATAATGGGGATTGTTTAATAGAGACAATCACTAATTATAAAAGAGCCTGGCACCTGTTAGGACATCATTAAATCATTGTTGAATAAATGCATAAAAGTTATGAAGACTTTCATTTTTTCTGAGAGCATGTAACTTAAGTTGCAAAGATGCAAACAAAATCCATGTTTTCTCATTTCAATTCAAAATTTGTGCTACTTACATCTTTATGCATATGGTTTCATGTGTCAAAATCTTTATTTCACTAAAATTATTTTATAGATTTCTATATATACTTTAGGCACATCTTTCATGAAGTGTGCACATTGCTGAAGTATTTATGTTGTTACTCATATGAATGAGATGTATTTTTAAATTTTATTTTCCTGGTTATTGTAATGATAGAAATAAAAATAATTTCATTTACACTAGACTCTAGTTTATTCAAAAACTTTTTTGAGCTAGGCATTGGGATAAGTTGTGAGAAATACGGATAATCTCTCTTTAAGGAGTTTGTAGTCTAGATGGGTTAATAGCCTTGTCTTCAGGAAGAATGGAATAGAATTCTAGTTGAGATCATTAGAATACCATTGTTTCACGACACTTGCATTTCTACTTGCAAGCAGATGCACTGACTGCCTTTGTACTCAAGTGCCTTTCCACCAGTGTTTGTACAATGAATAGCCTTGGAAGATAGAGTGTTTCATTCTAGAGCAAAAGGCAGATTTGCTTGCAGCTTTGGAATATATATATAGTGTCTTGGCAGCAAAAGGTAGACATGCTTATTGACCATTATAAAAGTTAGCTTCTCTAAGCTCAGAGTTGCTCTCCTGTAAGGTAACCCACTGGATGTACAAATGTCACTTGACCCTCTTTGCCTCACTCTGTGGGGGTTGAGCTCAGATAATCAGAGAAAATACTAAAAGTCTGCTAGTGTTGTTACCATGAGTAATAAAGGCCTGTGTCCCTAACCTAGGAATTCCATGTCTTCCGTCAGCATTCATGAAACTGTGGAAGGCTAACTTACTAACTTATAAACAGACTAAAATCTCAGATCCTTCATAATTCTTGACAGGGACATGAATTTAGAGTAGTGACATAGTCAGGCCACAGCAGGACAGAAGTGGGGGATGTCCAAAAGAGCATTACAGGGAAAGGGCCATCATATTCATAGATTTGGTTTGTTCAGTATCAAAGAAGCAAGCAAGGGGTAAGGAGTAAAAATTGGAAAGGCTCAAAATTAAACAGGCAATCATAGACTAATTTATTGAGTGTGCACTATGTTCCAAGTACTTTTCTCTGCACTTTATAGAAATTGTCTTATGTACTTTTCAACAGCCTATTGCATAGATATAATTGGTCTTTCTATTACACAGGTGAAGAAACAAAGGTAGAAAAAGTATATGAAATTCGTTCAAGTTTACAGTCACTTAAAGGTAGAATCAAGATTCAAAGGCAAACTATGACTCTGGAGCCCATGGCTCTTACCACTGGACTAAACACATCAAAAGGGTCTTTGATTAAGGTTATATCATGAAAGACTTTGTAAAGAAAAGTAAGTATGGTGAGCTTTATGCCAAGTAAAACGGGAAACCATTAAAAGACAGGGAAATGACCTACTTAGTAGTAAATAGTATGACTAGGAAAAGGACAAAATCAGAGGAAATTAAAGAGTAGTTGCAGTAGTATAAGCTAACAAAGATGACGAAAAAATGAATAGATAAATTGTGATCTCTTTTATTAGCCTTTAAAAAAAAAAATCTGCGCTACCCAATACAATGCCTGGTGAACAATATACAATGAAAAATTGTATCTCAAATGAATTAAATAATTTGGTCACCATCATGAAACCTCTTTCAAATTCTAACAGATAAATAAATTATTGACTCTTTAAGGAGAAGTTCCTAAGGGAGGGATCAAATGATCATTATGGCTGAGATTCAGTAGAGCAGCAGTGCCAGGAAAGACTAAGGAGGGACCATATCAGAGAAGTGGGGTCTTTTTGTGAAAGGAAAAGGACATCTAAGCATAACAGTGCAGAAAAAACAAAACATAAGCATATCTTTCATCAGCCACAGATATCAAAAGTAGATGACAGCAGGATGAACAATAACCAAGTAGGGAAGGGACATCCTAGTGAAGGCCATTACTCAAATCTGAGTTTTTCTGATACCTCATGCAGTGCCCAGGTAGCATCTTGGCTAGTGGAAAGAAGAAAGGGCAGAGTTAATATGAAAAGAATGATTTTAAAATGAAAGAGATGTTACTTTTAAATGGCATATTTAAAATTCCATTCATCCTAGCTCCTACTACTACAATTAAAGAAAATATATGTTTGAGGAATATATGAAAATAGTTATTGATTAAAAAAAGTTATTTTTATATATGTGAGTTTAGCATCTGTCAAGTTCAACCACAGACCCTAGTTTCTCTTAAAAACAAAGTTCTAATGACAACACTGAGCAGAGAAACGGGAGCCTGATTTATCATTGCTGACTCTATCTCTATACCAGAAGGGATAATATCACACCTGTGATAACTTCTAGAGAGTGAATACACACCTATATTTTCATTACGTAGTAGCATGATCATCCTTACATAATTAAATTGTTGATATATGTTGACATCCATTTTGTTCTGTAGGGGATTATCACAAATACCCTTTGGTTATCATTGATTTAAGACCATTCGTAGTCCATCAAATAAGTTATGTACGGACAATTTTTAATTTTAAACAATGTATCAAATTAAACCAATTTTGAAATCAAAATTCTAATTGGGAGATCCATTTCTTTTGTTCGATTAAGGTTTCATAATACTAAAACAGGAATGACCTCAAGAGGAAAAATGATATAAGTAGAGCATACTTAGATCAATGGTTTATACTGAACTCAACTGGTAATAATGAAAAAAAAATCCTTTCAAATCATTGCCTTCCCACAAGCACATATGAAATAATTGCTCCCCAATGAACCCCTTAAAGTGGCTGAAAATGCACACATCACACAAAATTATAGTATGCATGTACTAAAACATGTGTTGGCAGTCTTGGTGAAGAAGCACCTCACTCTTCTTAAGCACTTCCTCCATCCTTCAAGAAAAGTTGAGGACAGAGTTGAGAGGAAATAATGGGTCACTGTAAATGAAAAGTGAATAAAGTAAGGGCATGGACTTTCTATTCCGCAGGTCAGTTCAGCCTTGCTGAGTCAGTTAGGACCAAGCTAGCCATTTCCATTGTAGACCAAGTTCTGCACAGCAGGACTCTGCAGACTCTGCAGGTCATTGGACATTGCAGAACCTAAAAAATAGGTTCTGCAATGTCCAATAACAGCCACTGTAATTAAAGCATCTTTTCTTAAGATGCTTGGGGTGTTTTGATGAATTGAAAAGTCTCTAAATCAATTATCTCTGCAAGTTCTCTAAATTTTCAAATAGCAGTTCAGATAGTTTTGTTTTTGTTTTTGTAACTGCTTTGAGTGACGGTGCTGGGCCAAATCGGATGCTATTCCATCAATTGCCCTCTTCCCCTTCAAAAACTTCACATTTTCACATCTAAATAGAGAGCCCTGGGAGACAATCTCTTTCAAAATTGATTTCATTATGTCTTTGCTATTAATGATGTTTATAGGATGTGAAACATTAAATCACGACCCTGTAGGATTGTGGAACCTTTGCTCAGCCAAAATGTCACTTTACTTTATTCTTTAGAGTTGTACTTTTTTTATACTAATGTAGGATTTGGTGGTAGACTGTAATTAAACTGGAGTCACTGGGCCTATCACAAGCCATTAGATGTATTCGCTTTTTACACTCCTCTGCAGAGAATATGTGCTGGCTTTGTGGATTCACTAATATGGATCCCTGTGCCCCAACTTTTCTTTTAATTCCTGCTTAGTGCAAAGAGAATGCACAGCATTCTGCAATGTTTTTATTCTATTATTGCTTGAAATATCAGCTTCATATGCCACCAGAGAAATTGAACGAGTACAGGAATGTAAAGTACTATTTAAGCATCTCTCCATGTTTCCTTCATCTTTTATGTCTTTCCCACTGTATAACCTTTTTACCCTTCCTACAGTTTCACTCCTTTCATGTTATACACAAAGCTGTAAATGGGCAGGGCTCAAAGGCCTAGAACGCCTTATACTCCTGCAAGAATACAAGAGGCTCAATTATGACATAACTCTCTGTTTGTTTTTCACACTTAAAAAAATAAGAAAACAAACCCAAATCGGAATTTAGTGTTCCACTAACAAGGAAATAGACATCTACTGATATCAAGATATTGTCTCAATTGTGTAAGTATCTTTTTTCCAAATCATTCATTTGTTTAAAACATCCACATACATGATTGCCATATTATGACACCTATATACTCTTAAGTAATGACATTGATAAAAATAATTAAATATTGTTTTATCAATAATTATGTGGTTTTTATTCCTGGTAATGGAGATAGCCAAAAGACCATGTTTATTATTTTATTCTTTTCCAGTTCATTTCTTATGGTTTAAAAAATTATGAATAAATGTCACTACTCTGCAATAATTACAAAGGGCCTTATTAAACATACATAGATATACACACAAATTTAGTCATACATACAATTTTATATATTACATATTATTAAGGGAAGGCTGTGGTAGAAGTCTCTAAGGCACCTACCATTCTTGATTCCCCACAGCAGCATAGTTTTTGGATCAGTCAAAACCCCATAGAGACATATACGAGAGTTCACATCTTTTATGCTGGACCTCCTCAGGATACACTAATTTGCTACAGCTGCGCCCATGCCCATTCACTCCTAGGTTCCTGGCAAGCCTGACCTTGATGATTGACAGGTGTGGAAGCTACCTACTCAGGGGAAAAGAATTAACCCTATTTCTTCCTCAGTCCTCTTATGTTTAAATGGGGATAATTTTCACTTCTCAGCATGATCGACCAGTATGAATTTTTTAAATCAGTCAAAAAGCATTTGAGTCCTAAAAGCCCTGGGACACAATATTATAACTAGAGCTATTGCCTAGAGTTGGAAAGATGAAGGTAGGCAACAGCTGGTTCAGTAGCAATACGAGCAGACTCTTTAACATTCTTAGAAAATATTTAGAATGCCCTGGCTCATTTTGAGAGCAGAAGAAAGTCATTACTCTTTTCCTCCTTCACATTTTGTCTTCTTCAGAAAAATGGATTCTTATAAATATTTTAAAGAATTGAGCCATTTTGAAATGGTAATTTTTTTTTAGTATTTTAATTATTTGATTTGTTTTGTTTTCTGCTTGGTGCACAGTCAGAGGTAAACTAAAATGGCTTCTGCTGGTAGTGGGCCATCATAAAAAGCTCAGATGACAGTGGGAAATTGCTTTTGTGATGAAGGGAAGCATTAATAAAAGCTTATCTCACGTTTACCCTTTAAAATTGGCCCTATGGGAGTTGTTTAAACTACCCCATCAGCAGTGGTTGGTTGATGCATAGGTAGTGAAATGTTCTATGTCTGTAGGTGGTGGTTGAGTTCAGAGGTATCTACATTTTTCTGATCTGGTTTAATTTGTCATTTAAGTTTCATTTAAACTCTTTGTCGCCTCATGATCTGGTAAAACCTTAAGTCTTTGCCTATAAAGGAGATATTGTATATTTAAGAAAATGTTGCATTTTGCTTCCTACAAGGCTGTGTAACGTAGGATCCTAAGACACTAAATCATTCTATTTTGGCTTCAGGGTTTCAGTAAACACAAGTAGCTAGGGATGGATTTATTTTATTTTATTTATTTTATTTTATTCTATTTTATTTTTTTATTTTATTTTATTTTTATTTTTATTTTGAAAGAAGCATGACCAAAGCAAAATCAAAGTAGGACTTTTTAAAATGTAAATTTCCGGAACTCCCCAAATTCAACTATATATTTCAGATACCCAAGAAAATGCACTAAATAACTTTTAAAGTTCACTTGGGGGTCTTTTAGTTGAATCAGAGTGTAAGAAAAGATTCATGTGTTTCAGCTGTCTAAGGGTACTCAGTATGAGAAACCAGTGCAGAGTGAAGGCTCCCCTAGGATGGCCTACCTTATTCCCACTGTTGCACCATTTCTTAATGCTTGTCTTCTCACCTCAACAGCATGACAGGTGCTGTGCTCAGAGCATCTGCAAAAGCAGTTAGTAGAAGACGGGATCTTTTATAGAAACTCAAATGTCCTCCCTGGAGGATTTAGTTGATAAGGGTACACATTTGATCTCTGGAAGAATTCTATTTCTCTTTATTTTGAGTTTAGTCTTGAAATTTTCTCTGGTGAAAGGCGAGGGTCAAGACACTTATAAATTTCTAAATCATTTGCTTTTCCGCAGCCGTTCTATAAAGTATAGTTTTTTATCTTAATTTTGTTGACGAAGAAATTGTAACCATGAGAGGTTTAATTCCTGCTCTGCCAACTAGTAAGTATGAAAAACCCAATATTTATTCTGGCTTGCCTGGATCCAAGACAATCTTCTGTCTTCCGTGTCAAGCTTCCTCCTCTGGGGGAAAGCTTTTAAGATTTTTCTTAGAAATGTGTAATGTGATGAGTCAAAGTTATTCTAGTTCAAGTCCCCTTCATTTAACACAGACGAAAATGAAAATGTATAGAGAAAAAAGACTAGGCTCCAATCACACAGTTTTTTTCTTTTTTGTATGAGTTTAAATGCTACATGCTTCTTTAATCATGTTTTTTTTTTTTTTTTTTGGAGTGGGATACAATTTTTGTATAATTTACTTAAACAAAAGATAAGCTTTGACTACACTAGTGTAATTATCATCACTATTAAGATATAGAACATTCTATCACCCTAAAACGTCTCTTGAACTCCTTTGCTGTCATTTAATCTCCCTACTCCTTATTCCACACATCACTGATACGCTTTATGTCAAAATAGATTAATTTTCCCTGATCTAGAATTGTTTGTATATGAAATCACACTGCACAACTTCTTTAGCTCACCATAGTATTTTTTTAGATTCATCCATGTACTTGGTGTATCACAGTGTAGTTTTTTTCTTAATTGCTAAACAGCATTCCATTATATGGATCTATTACACTTTTTTCATTCATTTTGATTATTTACAGTGTTTTGTCTATTGAGAATATAACTTCTACGAGCATTCATGTACAAGGCAATTCATCACTCTTAGGTAAGTACTTAGGAGTAGAATGAATGAGTTTTGTGGTAAGAAATTGCAAAACTGATTGCCAAAGCGGTTATTCACTTTTATATTTCTATCAGTAATATATGAAACTTCCAGTTGTTCCACATCCTTGTCAATTCTGATATTTCTAGTATTTTTAAATTTTACCCATTCTTATGGGTATATAGCAACATCTCATTATTTCATTTTTCAGATATCTATTTTAAATCTGTTACCTATTTTTATTTTTTTTCTTTACTTGTAAGAATAATTTTTATATTCTGGATCTAAAGTCCTTTGTCAGAAACATGTAATACAAAAATGTTTACCTGGTCTGTGGGCTGTCTTCACACTTTTTTAATGAAGGTCTTTGGTGAGGTCGAATTGATCAGTTCTCTTTGTTTATTATTTGTTTGCTTGTTTTTTGGCATTCTACTTAAGAAACATTTACCCAAATAAAGTTACAGCAACTTTATCCTATTGTAGATTTCTGAGTTTATTTTTGTGAATGTTATGAGGTAAGGGTTATAAGTCATTTGCTTCACAGGGCTATCTTTTTGTTGAAAACATTATTCTTTCCCCATTAAATAATTATAATATTTTCTTTTCCCGTTTTTAAAATAGTTCTTAAAAATATACTTACTATGATTGCATTTGTCTATTTCTAGACTCTTTATTCTGTTCATTATTCTATATGTTTCTCCTAACACTGATAATGTAGTGTCTTGATTACTGTTGCATCTTGATTACTGTAGCTTTTTAGTAAGCATTGAAATGAGGCAATATAATTTTTTCTTGAAAATTGTTTTGGCTCTTTTTCCATTAATTCTAGATATGTCCTCATTTCTAATATAATTGTTTTAAGCAACAAATTTTTCTCTGAAGAAATATTAAGCTTTGTTTGCTTCACATATCTTAATAAATTGTGTTTTCACTTTCATTTAGTTCCAATTAAATTTATAAAATCTTTTACAAAGATTTTGTTTAGTTCCAAAATATGTGTTGATTTTCTAATGTATTTTTGGTTTTGATATCTAGTATATTCAGAGAATGTGTTTTGTATTATTTCAATCTGTTTCTTGACACATTTTTTATAGTCTATGATCTACTTGGAGGACATTTTATGTGCACTAAAAAGAACTTCTGTTCTTCTGTTCTTTGGTAGAGTATTTTATATAGACCTACCAGTTGTAATAGGTTTGGTTGATAGTATTTTTCAAGTCATCTTTATCTTTACTGATTTTTTTTTTGGTCTATTTGTTCTATCAATTACTGAGATATAATTATGCAACTATAATTATGGAAATGTCTACTACATCTTTCAGATCTATCAATATTTGCTTCATCTACTTTGAGGCTCTGTTATTGGATACATACACATTTAGGTATCTAATAAAAATTTTTATTCTTTGATTAATTAAACTTTTATTACTATTAAATTTACCTTTTATCCTTGATCATTTTCCTTGCATTGTAGTCTATTTAAGTGTTAATAGAGTCATTCCAACAGTCTTATAATTAGTGTCTGCATAATATAATTATTTCATTTGTTATAGTAAACTGTTTCCTCTTATTTAAAGTGGGTTACTTGTATAAGCATGTACTTGGGTCTTACTTTTTTTATCTAGTCTGAAAATATCTGCCTTTTCTTTGGAGCATTTAGACTAATTTTAATATGATTATTAATGCATTTGAGTAGATAAATTTTCTATACAATTTTTCTTTCTTTTCTCTTTTCTTTTTTTCTTTTAATTCACTATTTTTTTATGATGTCGTTTTATCTCTATTAGTGGCTTTTAAGTTAGATTTGTGTGTGTGCGTACATTTATGTGTGTGGTTGCTCTAGAGTTTAAAATACCTATCTTTAATTTATTAATTCTACCTCCAATCAATATTATACCACACCACATATATATATATAAAACATAGAATAGTTTACTTCCTTTCCTTGATACTTCCTTATGCCATTATTCTTAACATGTCTAATGTCTCCAGATAAAAAGCTATAGTAATCACAGAGCTCACACAGTCATTTGCCTTCTACTGGATATTCCAGTTCAATATTTTTTCTGCATTTCAATGTATAAAAATATGTTTTTATATATTTTTTCAGTATTTCAGGTTTTTAAAATAGGGATACAAGTCAGTCCTATAAGAGTTATTTCTTCATAGACATAATTTTACCATAACATTCCTTTAGATTTAGCATTTGTGCCCTTTAGATTTACCCAAAGGAGTTGAAAAATTATGCTCCCACAAAAACCTGCATACAGGTGCTTATAACAACTTTATTCATAATTGCCAAAATTTAAAAGCAACCAAGATATCAAAATAATATAATATACTATCAATATAATATCAAAACTATACAAAAACATTAAATTAAAACTACAGAACAATATTATATCTCATGCATACACATGCAAAAATTGTCAAAATATTAGCAAATTAAATCCAACAAGATTATACACTGCAACTAAGTGGGATTTACCCCAGGTATGAAAGACTGGTTCAACATAGGAAAATCAATTAATGTAATACATGATATCAACAGAATAAAAAATAAAAATCACATAATCATCAATAGATGCAGAAAAGACATTTGACAAAATCAAAACCCATTTATAATAAAAATTTTCAGTAAACTCAGAATAGATGGGAATTTTCTCAACTTGACGAAGACTATCTACAAAAAACCTACAGTTAAAATCATACTTAATGATGAGAAACCTAAAGCTTTCCCATTAAGATGAGATATAGACAAGGATACACTTATTCATTCTTTTTCAATATTATACTGAAAGTTTTAGGTTAATAAACTAGGAAAAGAAAGAATAAAATGTATACAAATTGGAAAGAAAAACATACAACTGCCATTGTTCACGAATGAAAATCATCTTGTAGAAAATCAAAAATAATTGACAAGAAAAATTATGGCACTAACAAGTGATTATAACAAGTTTGTAGGATACAAGATTAATATACAAGAGTCAATCTTTTTCCTGTAGAACAGCAAGAAATAAGTGGAATTTGAAATTAAAATAATACTATTTACATTAGCACCCCAGATTTAAATATTTAATGATAAATCTACCAAATATGCATAACATCTGTATAAGAAAAGCTATAAAGTTCTGATGAATAAAATCAAAAAGAAGTAAATAAATGGAGAAATATTCCACGTATGTTTAAGAAGACTCAATATTGTCAAGATGTCAGTATTTCCAAACTTGATCTATAAATGTAATGTAATTCTCATGAAAATCCCAGCAAGTTATTTTTGGATATTAACAAACTGTTTCTAAAGTTTATATAGAGAGGTAAAAGACCCAGAAGAGCTAACATAATATTGAAGAAGACAAACAATGTTTATGGACAATGTCTCTTGACTTTAATACTTGCTATAAATCTACAATAATTAAGACAGTGGACATTGATCAAAGAATAAACAAATAGATTGATAAAACAAAATAGATATCCCAGAAAGAGGACCCACATAAATATAGTCAACTAATCATTGACAAAGGGATAAAGGCAATGAAATGGAACAGAGACTGCCTTTTCAACAAACAGTGCTAGAAAAACTAGACATCCACATGCAAAAAAAGAGAAAAGAATCTAGACACAGACTTTATGCTCTTCACAAAAATTAACTCAAAATAGATGACAGAAGTAAATGTAAAACACAAAACTATGACTATATGTTATTCTTGAAAAGGCAAAACTATGGATACAGGCAGAGCACTGAAGAATTTTAGGGCAGTGGACTACTTTGTACAACATTATAATAATGAATACATGTCACTATATATTTGTTCAAACTCATAGTATGCACAAAATCAAGAGTGAATTCTAAGGACCTTGGGTGATTATGATGTGTCAATGTAGGTTCATTAATAGTAGCAAATGTACCATCCAGATGAGTGATGCTGATAATGGAGGAAGCTATGCATCTATGGGGGCAAAGGTATATGGGAAACCTCTGTAAATTTCTCTCATTTTTTTCAATGAAACTTAAAACTGCTATAAAAACATCTTCAAAAATAATAACAATGACTAAAGCCTAACTTGACTTAATAAATGATAAAGAATATATATGACTGACTAGCTAACATAACTGGAAGTTCCAAAAGAAAAGTAGACTTCATTTGGCTTGATTTAAATAATCATTATCACCATCAAAGATCCAGTTTAATTTTGGTTTCCTGTGTTTCACAATGTAAGAGTTGTCCCCTTGTTGACTTCCCTAATGGTGTTAAAACAAGTGAGCATTCTAGGCTTTATGCCTTTATAGGACATTTTTTTTTAATGACATACAAGCTGGCTACAAGTAGCTCACTGAGGAATCTAAAAATCCTCTTTCCTAGACACCTATAGCAGAATTCTTGATTTTTGATAAACCTGATCCCCTCACTCCCCAAAATTGATCATATGTCTATTTCAGAAAAATTCTCTGTAGAAAAAAATTTTATACACTGGTTGAGTAGACGTTAAATATCTGAATCATGCATTGTGTTAAGTGGCATGGGGTTATCTTAAAAGGGTTATGAGGAATCATCCCTGGAGCTTGGGGAAAATAAGTATCCTTAACCCCCAAGTCTATGGTTTTTAAACAAATGAGAAGAGTGGAACCTGAGGAGAAAACATGTGGAAATTTATAACTATAGCTAGACATGATGGATTCTAACATTTTTTCAACAAAAATAAAATCCCTTGAAATTAGAGTTGCTACATTCACCAAATAAAAATATGTGTCACCCAGTTAAATTTAAATTTCAGATAATGAGTAATTTTTAGTATAATATGTCCTCTGAAGCACTCTACTTGAAATCCATGCTAACCTAATACCTGAATGATTTATTTAAAATATTAAAACAATGAAGACAATAACTTTTTGGGAAACTAAATAAATAAAGATAAGACTAAGAGTGGCTGTAATTTTCAGATGATTAGTCCATACAATGATTCCACATATATTCAAAATCATGTGAAAATGTTAGAGTGAAGAATCAGTTCATCACTCCTGGTTTCTATGAGGAGGACATATCTAAGTCCCATGGTTTTCTGTCTGTACTGTTTTCTTTTTAGAAGAAGGCTGACTCTAGTATTTCAAAGGATAAGTTTACTGTTGCAGGCAGTCGTCTCTTGGTCCAAGCTGCTTGACTGGATGGATAAAGCTCTCTAAGTTGACTTGAGATTTAGGAAATCCAGCTGACTCTCATTTTAAAGATTTCCTTTTAACTTAGCTTTTTTAAATAATAAAGGTGATATCCCAGCCCCATCTGTCACTTCCTTTTTTCCCTTGACTGAAAGAATTTGAGAGGAGAAAGGTGCTGTTTATATGCCCTACTTAGAAACACAAATGATACCTGTTAATGCATATGTGCTGGTACAGAGAAGTGCCCAGTATATACTACATGTTTATATGAATGACATGAAATTTGGAGTTTCAAATAAAGCTTGAACTTTGTGGGATAATATTAAACATAATATCTCCATATAAAATTTTTACAATCAATAAGTTGTATATAGTAATTGAACATAAAAATGAAGTGTTTCTGAAGATATATAAAAAGGGCTACATCATGGGAATTACTCTGATAAATCAAAAAAGAAATGGCAATAAAACATTAGATTAAAAAAAAAGAAAAGAAAAGAAATAGGGGCAAGAGTGTAATAGTCCAAAAGTATAGATCCTAGAGATGTTCAGCTGAATTTGTTTCTAAATTTATATGTTTGAGCTCTGTCTACAAGCCCCCAAAATGGCTACTCCAAGCCCTCCAACCCCCCTCCCCCCCAAAAAGAAGCAAAACATACTTCTAGGAAGGTAAGAATTCAAGGTGGGAAAATGACCATAGACTAATTTGTAGAAAGTTTTATATAGCTAGTGACATGCTATAATTTGAAATACCAACTTAAGTGTGTTTTGCTTTCTTTATCACTACAATGTTAGATGCCACATGAAAAGTTGTGTTTTCAAAATTAACAAAACAAGTACAAAGATGGAATCATCTAGAAGCATATAAGGATATTACATTCTAGACATGAACCTCATGAGATAAGAACCTACCTCAGAAGTGGGAACCTGTAAAATAAAGCAACTGCTTTAGGCCTCCTCTGTGAAAAGCTTACAACACAAGCTGCACTTTGCATGTCTGGGTCTAACGAAGACCACATATCAAAGCTTCATGACCAAATTAATATGTGGCTTATCCCCCTCCCCATAGTCTCTCCCTTGGTTTTATTATTAATGACAATATTGTAAGAGCAGTGTGAAATGGCCAATTCACACATGTGCCATGTTTTGCGCACTGTCTTAACCTGCTGGAACATGATTTTCCCATGAATGATGAGAGTAATAAACATCTTCTGGCAGACGCTTGCAAAATCTGCACCCATTTTAGTCACTCAGTAATAGCCCATAAAATTCTTTGAGAACTGCAGGAGAAAAAAAATGAACAGAATCGTGCATAAATTAAAACTAGCAATACCAGCCAGCTCAATGGAACACGACTTCTCAGACTCTGGAACAACTGTGGAGCAATTAAAAAATAAACAAACCCACAACACATGGGTACAGCCAACAGTCATTAGAGAAGGTGTTCTCTGTTGGATATCAGACCATTACCTAGCACTTTAGTTGAGTAAATTCCCTCTTTGGTCTGTGAAAATATTCAGAATAATCCACATTATTTTTCCTGACATTTCTCTTACAAAAGCAGTGCCTGTTCAAATGGAGGAGGGAGGAAATATTTGTTTTGATTTTTCTTTACATTAAAGACCACTTTTCTACAGGAAATGTGATATATGCAAGAACATTTCTGATGTCCTTGTTTACATCAAATTTGAGCTTTGTCATTTTCATGGATGAGCAATTCAGAAAAGCTCTTTATTTTTTTAAGGTGCAAAGAAGTAATCTGACATACCTAAGAAAATATCTCCATAGAACTCAAAAAATTGTTAATTCATAGAATATCTCTAACAGTATTTCAGAATCATTTTCTCGGTCCTACTCACTGTGACTAAGACTCTTTAGAGTATTTGGAATTTAAAATATAAGCAGGTTTATGGTCAGTTGTCCGTATTTGTCTTAGCAATTGAAATCCTGTCCTGTAGTTATTTGGAAATTTCTCGGGTAGACAGCAATGGGTACCACAGTTTTCTCTGTGATCTAGCATGATATCCAGTAGCTGATATAGTATGCCTGCATTAATTCTTCCTATCAAGTAACAAGCCTGCATTTGGGGGAATTGACCCCAGATCCAGATTAGGGTTTAATTGGTCCTAGTTTAATTCCAACTTACTTGCCAGATATTGCTTTAGTAATAGACATGACCGAATCTGGCCACTGAGCCATACAGTAAAGTTTTTGAGAGGCCCTCGGGAAGTTCTTTCTTGCTTTTCAGAGTGAATAGAAAAGTTTTTTCTCTCCTCCTCATGGTTGTGAATGAGAAAACATGGAGCCCCTATTTCTTTTTGTATCCATCTTAAATCTTTGGAGAAATGAGAATCAGAATGAAAATGAAAACCAGTAAAAAGGCTGTTGAGTTGCTGAGTCAACCAACACAAAAAAAACCCTGCCCACCTGATTTCTTCTTACATGAGCTAGTGAGTGACCTACTCTTTAAAAGACTTTGTTTCAGGTTTTGTTACAGTGAGAGACGGTCCAATAGATTTAAGAACTTTGCAAAATTTTCTTTCACATAAGGTTAGTATCTTGTGGGGTGAAAGGTCACAGATGTTCAGACAGTAAGTATATGGGCCAAAATGACACTCATGCTAAAGACACAGGCCCACTGAGACAGTCAGAGAATTATGAAGTGGGAAAGATAGATTCTTAGAGAGCTGGCTACTCCGAATCTGAGTCCCAACTTTACCACCTGTGAGAAGCCTTTGTACTCACCAAAAATTTATGCAGTTTTCTGGGTTTTACTCCCTCAACCTTTTTCTTCTGTATCCTTATTGATGCATTCTGCACATGCTATTTTCAGTCACAGTCCATCCACCTCTCTGTGCATGCGCACGCACACACACACACACACACGCACGCACGCACGCACGCACGCACACACCCATAACAACATAGAGCATTCTACAATGCTAATTTTCTAGATTATTTAGGGAGCCTTGATTTTTGTCCTATGTACATAGCTGCACACACCACTCCATTTCTTCTCTTGCCTCCTCTTGTCTATCTGCTCCCAAAGACACATCAAAGAATTTTCCCAACAAAGGCAAATCTCCACAAGGACTCTTACAGTTGCCAAAATAAAATGTTTTCACATTAAATTTAACAGTTACCCTTTTCTTTTCCAATTCATCAAGAATTTGGCTTAGTTATCAAGGAGATGTACTTAGGATAGTAAACCTAGGAAATAATATTCTCAACTCTGACCAGACACCTCTTTCTGAATCACTGTAGCTCTCAGCTCTGAATGAAGGTTAGGTTCTACCCAGACCCTTTCTGAGTAGGAAGTGTTTCTTAGACAGCAGGGTCTTTTCACATGAGTAAGGCCATGATCTGGGACAAAAGAGAGGTACAAATGAATAGTTTTAGGAGCAGACCGATCCTTGGATCGGAAATAAAGGAAAAGGTTTATACTAGCATTAAGTTGTAAGTCCCTGTGTTAAGCTCCCTCTTGGTATAGACAGATTCCTGGTAGGTGGCAGGATTTCAGAGATGGTGCTTTGCCCAGAGAAGAAAGGCCTCTGGAAAAATGTCACAATATTAATAGATATTTGCTATTAGATACTTTTTTACCGTGAAACAAAAATGCTTCAATTTCTCTTCCAGTGTAATTCACTTCTCAAAAGAGCAGTGAAGACTTCGCCTGTAATTCAGCACTTAAATGCCTTATGTTTTAATTACTGATCATGAAAAAAAATCGTACTCAGAAAAAAATCATCTCACATTTTTGGACCAGATCTTTAGTTCTTTATAAAATGACAAACTATATTTACCACAATTATGGTAGAGAGTACGGCTATCTAATAACACATTTGGGCAAATATGGAGCTACATATACAACCATGAAATATTAATTTTCAAAAAGAGAAATATAATTAGCAGTCTGAAATGTTAGAAAGTGCACACAACTGGACACCAAAAACTTATGGTCTTATTCAGTTTCATAACTTTTAAACTTTACCGCTCCTAGGAGGCTTTAGTTTTCTCATTGGTAAAATGAGACAATTGGGTGCTCTTTCGGTAATGTAACTCACAATTAAAAATTATTAAATCTGATTTTAAGAGTTTTAAAACACAAATCAAGGTACTTTCTCTCTCTCTCTCTCTCAGGTTCTTCATCTGTAAAAGAGAATTGTAAAATACCATCCCCGGAGCCCTTTTTTAAAGAACTAGGTCTGAACCTTCTCCAACTTCTACCCCACTCTTGTCATTGCTTGCTGCACAGAAAACTCCTTAGTGTAAGTTGATCTAATTCTGTTAAGGTAGCCTCTTGTCTTGACCTGGCCAATCAAGATTAGTATCAGCAATTGCTATAGGAATAGACAATTGAAGCAGGGTAGACTAATTAATGTTCTCTTAGAATTTTTGTTGGATTAACCAGAAACAAACACCTTTTTCCTGAGATTGAGAGCAAGGAGAAAAACTTGACTTCGGTTTGCTAGTGGCCATCTTGCCATTGCTTGGCGTGAGCCTTTTTGAGGATAAAGGCAAGTGGATGGGAACAGAATTGAGAGAAAGAGAGAGAGAACATCATTTTGAATTCCTGAATTGAAATGCTTGAAGCCAACTCTTTTGTTTGTTTCATGAGCCAATAGGTTCTTTTTTTCTCTTTAAAATAGTAATTTTCCTTGGATTTCTAACACTTGGATATGCACAAATATGCAAAACATCAACTAACATAATACCTTAGAAATTTACTAAAAATTTTTAATTAGCTAAAAATGCAAATGATCCTTTTAAAATGCAAATAACTATTCAAATGTTATCATAACTATTATTTTTGTTCACTTTCCTACAATAAAATATATACAAATAATTTTATTTAAGGATAAAATTCTGTTGTCCTTATTATTGAAATAAACATGATTTTAAATAAATTAATTTCATGTTCCCTTCTTCTTGCCACTTTAGAAGAACTTGATTTATTTCACAATTAGAAAACCAGCTTAATATCTATGGATTTGTCTCTACAACATCTTATTGTTCTATATATTCCCTTTACCTTATAAGACAATTTTTACTCTTTTGCTAGAATTCTTATAATACTTTGTGCTTTTAGAAGAAAAATGCTAAATACCAAGAATTAGTATTCCAGTGAGATAATAAGCATGAAAATAAAGACTTTGTGAGATATGCTAAGTCTACAAGATTTTAAATAGGGTCTGAAATCATTAATCCACAAATTCTGGACTAACCCACTTCAATAAAGAAGAGTTCCAGTACCTAGTTTGCAAAATGATTATATGGTTAATGCAGGATTAAATTTTCTTTCAATTATAAGACTGAGTTTGGAAAATGCTCTAAGAGAATGAAGAAAAAATCTTGCGTGAGGTACATTTGGTCTAAAGTGCTTTTAAATATGCTTCTTAATTGCTGGGGGCTATTTTGCTTTTCAGCTAATCATTGTCTGAATTACTGAAGCTCAACTCATCTGATAAAATAGGTGAGCTTTGTGATAATGAAGTCAGATAATGTCTTATCTGAGTGTCAAGCTAGGCATCAAATGGGCAGTGTGTTTAACCATTAGCAAGGAGTTTACAGACTGAAATATTTTCATCCAAGTTACATGTCTCAAGCTAATTCATTGGAATAAGAAAAGGTTTAGGAATGGGAAAGCATTTGAGAAGCTATGCCTTTAACTATTTAATAAAATTGCTTGTTATTTAAATAAAGGTAATTAAAAGTGTAATGCTCTGGAACTATTAGGCACCAAACTCCGAACGAGAGGATTTTTGTTTTGTGAAAGAGCCAATACCTTTAAGAAGGCATAGTCTTCACAACGAGAATCCCATAGATACTTTTAAAGAGCTAGAGATTAACTCATTTAAATAAACAGTCATTTTATGGCTTTTTCACCAGGGAAGCCGGCATTTCCTTGGGGTTCTTGAATTAAGGAGTTCCACACCAAGGTTCTGTAAATTAGCTATGTGAGCATTCAAATTATCAAGACCTTCACCTCTGCAGGAGACCCCACATGGGCAGAAATCAAAGATGTAGTAATCTTGTGACTATAGCATTCTGCCTAGAGTGCTTTGGGTTTTGCATTGCATCTGTCTTTTCAAAAATATATATATATATATATATATATATATTTTTAAATCATGATTTGTTTGAGTCCAATGAGTTACATGTATTGGAAGTCCAGCCCCATCTGCAGTTTTTCAGGTATTCATTCTTATAGAGGAATATTTATACACATTAGTTTTGTATCATAAAATGTGAAAATTTATATGACTGCACAGTATAAGTTTAAAGGCAAGTTTACATAAAACAAAAAGATATTTTAAATGAAGTATACAAATGTACTGGCTCTTCCATGTTTTTTCATGAACTCAAGCAGAACTATATTCGCATATGAAAAACATCCAGTTTCACTTCATCCCTCCCCCTCCAACATATGGTAAGTATTTCCTTAGCTTCTAAATCTGATGCATTTCCGAATACACTTGGGGAAGAAGTGTAAGTTACCATAATTCCATCTAATTTTTCTCAGCGAAATTTTTATAACATAAGTTTTTCAGAATGAATGTGTTTTATTAAAAGGAAGAGTATCCTTGCAATGTTTAAAAGCCTGTGAAATTGCAGGCCATCTAAATGAAACTGTTAAAGAAAACACAACAGGCCCAAAATGGTGTCCCTGGTTCTAAAGCCCAAGATAACAAACCTAGATTTAGTATCTAATTGCTGCTTCAACCTCTTCTAGAAATATAATCTTAATCAGTCAGCCTAAAATTTTCCGGTCAACACTAATGAGGCAATCCATCACAAGGGCCCCCCCATAGAAAGAAGTGGCAATTTACATGATAAAAAACCCTGACCATTCCCTTCCCTCCCAAAAAAGATGTCCTGACCTAAATATGATCCTTTCTTTTTATTTGCTATTAGCTCTTTTGCCCCACTCTTCCTTCTTTAGAACTTTCCATTCTGTACAACCCCTGAAATCTTCCTTATAGTTAGTTGCTGGGTGGGATGCCACCTGATTTATGAACTGCTTAATAAAGTCAGTTAAATCTCCAAATTTACTCAATTGAATCTGGTGCTTTAACAAAACCATGATATTATTTGCTGGCTTTCTGTCAACAATAAACTTTTCCATCCTTACTTATGTTTTGTATTCAAGCACACATTTTTACTAGCAATGGACCAAGGGAAAGGAACTGACTAACCTGAATGTTTGGGTCACCAGGCATGTTAATTAGAGGGATCTGTTGAGTCATGCATTCTACTTTATCATGTTTGTTTTTATCTTTCTATAGAAAACCAAACAGAACAGAGTAGCTTTTTACAATATATTCTAAGTTTATTACTAACAAACTTTTATCTGAAGAAATATCTTCTTCCTGGATCCATTCAGCAGTCTTGCCTGCTTGTTGTTTTTTAAATATATCAGTTTTATTTTATGCTAAAAACCAAAGCCTTTAGGCTATGTGCTAGTTTTACTAGGAGGTTGAGCTGCTCTGGGTCTGACAAGTCATGAAGCTTTAGTAGGTGATTGGTTCCTTCCATCTTGGAACTCAGCCCAATACCTAGAGTATTTAAATAAGGAAATCACCATTGACTTAGTAATCCCTTGTGTGACACTTGTTCTGTGAACAGATAAGGGAGAAGTAAGTCAAGTACAGCATTTGTCAGGAAGTCTCCACTGTCTCTTTGTCCCTAAAGGCAGGAACTGTCAACATTTGTGACTTCAAGCTAGCCCATGTTCTGATATTATTGTACACATTCCCAGAGGGGATTCTCTGAAAGGACTTTTGCATTTATGTGAAAGGAAATATTTCAACTGCTTTTCACAAGAACTGATTGCCCAGGACAAAGTGACTGACTGCTACATGAGCTGAAGTTGAAGGACATAAACATATTATAATATGCTTTGTCATAAACAATCACAGATTAAGGCTCTTTTTACAGGTAATTGAACAAAATGAATAACAGAATGGGGACTTATATTCTAATGCTCTTTGCTCATCTAAACTCAGGTTCCACATTTTAGAATGTGTCGAAGGCATGAGCGTCTGCTTTGGGAATAAGCCCCATTAATCAGGTCATTCCTCTAAGTGTATTCTAAAGTAGCTACTTTTGGTGATTAAACTTCACATATTATATTAGGTAACAGAGCATGCTGTTAACAGCATGCTATCACTAAAGGCAAAAGAAAGCATTCATTTCAGATAAGGCAGGTTAATGCATGTCAGCTCTAACTCTGCTCTCTGAATTCAAGGTAAGAGTAAGCTAAAAAACACCATCAATAACAGCAAACTTTTGTTGAGTACCCACTGTGTGCTCAGTACTTTACCAGATACTAAGAAGAAATTACATTATATTATACTATATTATTCCTATCCTATTATATTTCATAGGCTAGATAAAATAGCAAGTAATTCAAAGCAGAAAATCAGAAATCTGCTATATGTCTTGCAATGTATAAGGGCATATAAATCCCATTTAAGAGTCAAAACAACTGAGGCCCTTGCCAATTAAGTGATTTTTATCAAGGATACAAAGTCTCTAAGAAGTTTGAACAACACTAGCCTATCGTCTGTGTAATGAAAAGCTAGGGAAAGATTCCAGAAGTTTTAAGATCTTCAATCCAGAATTTGGACACAAACTTTCCAGATTTATTCTTCTGGGATTAATATTATTTGCATTTAAAGTCTTCAGGGAAGCTTTTAGCTGATAACTTCAAATAGGAGTTTTAAGCTAGCATAAAGTATCAATTTTTTAACAATAGACATCATGAGATTTTTCATTGCCTTTCACCTGAGGGTATTAGTGAAGCACAAACACAGGTCCAGAGATTCCATTTCAGCTATAAAAGATTCAGGAAGAAAGAACTTCAGTGGCTTTCTAATCTAGTGATTTTTTAAAAATATGCTTTTTCTGAACAAGAGAAGGTCTGTCATGAATTAAAGGTAACCCTGCATTTAGTTAGTATTTCATTCTATTTTTCCAGTGAATAACTGGATGTAAAATCATTTAAAGAGAAAATATCTTCTCTGTAAAGAAACAGTTCCAGACCACTTTAATAAGATGTCTCTAGCAGACCAACTTGAAACTGTGAGGAAAATAACCTAAACTATGTTAATGTACCAAAGGGAGACCTTGAGGGAAGCACAATTTCTTATTTTTGTCTCCATATCATTTGTGGTAGGTGTGGAATAGAAGAAAATTGTGGTTTCAACAGAATTCAAATATTATTGTATCGGATCTGAAAATATTTATTCATTAAGACTAAAATTAAGAAAAATAACAGCCAGTAATTTAAGTCTAGCTGGGCTAGATCTAAACTTGCGTTCTGGCCATTTTCAAGTATGATATCATGAGTATTTACCATAACAACATCTGTATAGCATTACCTACTCACTTCTGAGTATTTAATGTAGGTCTAGTCTTAAGAAACATGGTCCTTGTGGTCTGTTACATATATTTTTAAGACCACATTTAAAAAATCAGAAGTGAAAAGATGTTTCCTAAAACTTCAACTTGGGTAATTCTCATATGGATTTTTGAAAATATGCAATATTTGCTTTAATAACCAGAGACCATACTATAAAATGTCTGTAGAAAACTTAAAATGAATTTTAAAAGTCATTAACTTTAACAGTTTCAACAAAGTATTAAATTTTGGGAAACAATGTAATGAAATGAACTCCCGTGAATCTAGATAGTAAGGAGAATGAGGAAAATGTATATCTATTCATCATTTGATGGAGTCCTGGCATTTTCTTGTAAAACAACTGAAAAAGAAGCCTTAACATGAATGTGCGATTGAAAAAGGAAAGTATAGCATCAATCTTCATATAGTTTTTTAAATGGTAAAGCAAAAACAAACAAACAGAAACCTGAGGGACTAATACTAAATTGGCGTGAGTGTTCGATTGAAAAATAATGTAATCTAAGTTAAATAATCAGAAAAGTAAAATTTCCAGAATTTCTTGTGCTCAAAGAAAAACAGATAGGACAGTAAACAGATGTAGTTAACAGACTGAAAGAACATTCATATGAAAGCACTGAAAATACAAAAATAATGGAGTCTTCTTATATTTTAAAACTTCCTTATTGGCATGCAGTCTGTGGGGGGGGGGGCGGTCTGCTTCATTTATAGAATTGCAATACAAACCATTTTTCCACCAGTAATATATGTCACGGGAAGATTTTCCCATAGTGAAAGCATTTTGTAATAAACTTTTTTTTTTTTTTAACGTCGAGGGTCCCTTACATGTAACTAACTGGAACCATGCTTTCCCCATGGTTTTAGGCAAACCTCGTCCTTTGAATTGTACAGGCTTGACATGCTGTTGCAGAGGCTCGTCACATTTCATTATGTTGTCGCTTTGCATCCCTTGGCGTTTCATTGACACACTGCAGGCTCTTGTTCCACTTTTTTTTGTGCTTCTTTCCATGGTCCTCATTAAAGGCTCCAAGACCCAAAAACTTTTTCAAAAATTGAAGGCATTTTTTCCCAGTGAACAATCACTTCCTTATTTGAATAACTAAAATATAAGCCATTGGGTCTTAGTTTATGGGGGGAAAAAATTATTTGGAATGCTCTCAGTGCACCCAAATCATCAACAGTCCTCTGTTTTCAGATGTCAAATGGGGATTCCAAATCTGCAGAAATTAGCTACATGAAACATGTTAAAATAAAAGTTATCAAAGTCTATTTAGAAAATGTAAAAATTAGGTTAAAAAAATGAAGTCTCTATGAAAAATATAGTGTTTTAATGATTATAAAATTTACTCATTTTTATAGTAGAAAGCTTCGGAAGAGGAGGTCAGAAAAAAATGAAGAAAAATTATAAATAATCCTACCATTCAAAAATAGGCCTTTATCATTTGATTCATTATTATCTATATTAAGTGATATTAACATGAAATGCATGTACATAAAGGCATTACAAAAAAAGAACCATTTTTAAACATGGAGTCATAAATATTTTTCTATTAATTAGATATTCTTATGCAATATTATTTTATGAATTTTTATTGTTTTATTGTGTGGTTATGCAATAATTTATTTACTTAAGATAAATTCCTAGAAGAATAGACTATACCTAGATAAATATCGCCACGTCCTACTTTTTGATTCATCTTTCCTCAGTCCCTATTCATACTCTAAACAGTAGTGTTTAAAAGTGGCTATATTTCCTTTTCTTCATTAATGCTAGCATTACCATTTCTTATAATTTTTGTCACCTCAATATGTAGAAAAACAGTTAAATACCATTTTAATTGGTATTTCTTGATACCTAGTAAAATAAAATATTATATGTTTCTGGTCATTTGTAATCGCTTCTACCAAAAAAGAAAAAATTAAGCAATTAAAAAAAAAAAAAAAAAAGCCCATGATATTTTCCTACCATAGGCTGTTTTAATGCGCAAAAAAAAAAAAAAAAAAGTCAGAACTGAATCATTTCTGTAACCAGATTACTTCTAATTAAAACATTTCACACCTAGAGTTCACTTGGGAATGTATAAAGTCTCTACTTCAACTAACAGTTCATTCCTCTGGTTCTTAACTATTTGAACAAGGAAAGCCATACATTATTCCTTTAGGACAAATTATTTGTAGCCTTAGGACAAAAACAAAACCAGAATTATTCAGTGTGCTTCAATCATAAATTGTCTTTTTTGTCCCAATTTCCATGGTCTGTCATTATTGTTCTTTCTCCATAGCTTCTGTTTCTCATTTTTTTCTGAGCTTTCTTTGTTTATCTCCACTTTTACTCCTGATCTCTAGAGTCCCATGAGGTAATTTCAAAGTCTTGCTTTCTTACATATGGGAGACTTTGGAATTGTTTTATCCTTAAATTTTATTTCTTGTTCCCAGTGAAAGCAAAAAAGATGACTGAGAAGGAGGGATTGCATCTAGACTTGAAACAGAGAAATACCGTGCTTACTGAATATGCTGAATATTTTTAAATATTTTTTTCTAAAATAAAATAAAATATTTGCTGCAATCTCATGTGCTAGTCACTTTTATTTCATTTAATACACACAAAAGTGCTATAAATGGATGTTAATTATTTCATTTTAGAGGTGACAAAACTAAGACTTGAGATTTAGAAAAATGGAAATAAGAATATATAACCCTCATTTTTTTTAACCTAAGAATAAAATAGAACAATGTATGTGAAAGTGTGTGTGCTGTATGTGTGTGTGACATAATTAAAACTGAATATATTTGTAAAAAAATATATTAACTGAAATTTTCTTTCAGAAAAACAAAACAAAGCAAAGCAGAAGAAAATAAAACTGTTTTCCTTATCTTTGAACTTTATTATTTTTTTGTCTTTTTTTTCTCTCAAACCTTTATTTGCTTCATTAGAGATGTTTCAGAGGAATATGAAAAATCATCTTCTTTTCAAGGCTGTTTCTAGCACACTAATCCACTCTCTCAAGAGCAGAGTCCCCGCATGAAACTTGTTATACATTCAAGGTATATGCCGAGAATCATGACAAAAGATATTGGGTTACACAATGGGTACTGCCTGCTATGGGAAATCATTTTTTCAAATCATTCAAATAATTTATTTTACTGATTCTTAATATAAGAAGTAATGTAATATAAACACACATACTGCCTCCAAGTTTATAGACTGCTTTCATAAACTAGTGACATTTAATTCTAGCATGTGCAAAGTTATCTCACACACACACACACACACACACACAATTGATGGGGTATCTGTAGCAAAATTAAGTTAGAACATTGCCTAAATAGAAGGAAGTAAGAGGAATGACGATTTTATAGACATAGTAGAACTGAATTATGTGATCTTACCATGCCAACATGAGGAGAAAAGTAGATAAATTATATAACATAGCATGTGTGCGGGTGTTGGGGGAGGAAAGGTTGTAACAGTTTTGAACATCCATATCCATCATCTTTGAATAAAGAACCTAATTTTTTATTCCTTATGCCAAGCTTTGTGATTGGTGCTATTATTTCCATTTGCAATTGAGGAAATTGAGGCTTTGAGAGGTTACAAAACATATCTAAGTTTACCTTGCTTATAAATTACAGAACTGGGATTAAAACTGAGTTATATTTAAACCTGTATCACAAGCTCTTTGTAATGCACAGTAAAGTTTTTCTTAAGAGGAAGAGTAATACAATTAGATATGTGTTACATAAAGATAACTTGCAACATTTTAAGAAAATAGGGTTGAAGGAGATGATTGTCAAATCCAGGACAGAAGTGAAATTCTTCCTTAATAATTCCATCAAAAGTTATAAAATAAGTCTCCTTGGCTTTTATTTATCTGACTCAGGTCATTTATATGTAGTTCACTTGTATTCATATATATACATATATACATATATGTATAAAATAATTAATATTATTGTCATTATTATTTTAACTGATTTTTGTGGGGGGGGTGGGGATTGTTAGAATTATATCTGAATTCGACAAAGAAGCATCTCAGTAATATTTTGCTCCTTCCTCTTTTCTTTATTAGTGCCAACTTAGCATCATTGATTTTCAGCATTTAACTATAATGGGCAAAGGTATGGGTTTTTTTGCATTTATTTTCATTAGGATTTGATGGATTTTTTTAAAAATTTTGATTAAATTTAGAAAGTGTGCAACCATTATTTTTTTGTGTATATTTTTTCCATTATTTCCATTATTCCATTATTTCTCCCTTCTTTTTCTGGAACTACAAAAGCATATATGTTAAATAACTTGATAGTGTTTTGTCAACTCATTGAGGCTCTGCTGATTATTTCTTTTTTGTTTCTGATATCGATGCATCAGTTGAATGTCTATTGATGCATTTTAGTTTATTAATTATTTTCATGCAATGTTCGATCTACTTTTAATCTCCTCAAATGAATTACTTCTATTTTAGATATTTTATTTTTCATTTCTAGAATTTTTGTTTGGTTCTTTATTTTTACTTTCCATATTCCTTTAGAATTTCCTATCTCCTCAATCATCATATATGTGTGTGTGTGTTATTGTATTTTTTAAAATATATTTTAATAGTTATTTTAAAGTCCTTGTCTAAAATCACAACATCTGTAAATTGTTTTGAGGACTTTCTCTACAATGTTTTTCTATCCAAGTAGATCATAAACTTTAAGAATGACGGGATCATGAGTGGTTGGTTATATTCTTTATTTAGAGAGAAAATACCTATTACACATTTGTTGAGTGCGGGAATGAATAAAAGATTAGGCCATCTAAGTATCAAAAGTTTTGCAAGAGTAATGCCATAAAAAATACTCAGAAATATACTGTAGTAAAGTGCAAAATATAAAGATGGTTCCAATGGTAGTGTTAACTACCAGAACTATATAGTATCAGATATCATTTTACTCAAACTATTTTTATTTTTTTATAGTTGATCCTAATAGGGAAGGGATTTTGGCTGTAAGTGATATAGATGGAGCAGAGTGAAGTAAGATAAAGTTTCTTGATTTTTTTGGCTCTAGTAATTTCCTTATGCTTGGAAGAGAGTAGGCATTATTTTTATGATTCCCTTTTTTATGAACTACAATATTTTCTAATGGCAATAAATCTCATGTGACTCATCTATAATAGACCAAAGTTAAGATTATGCAATTGGACAATTATTGTAATTCTCTCTCTCTCTCTCTCTCTCTCTCTCTCTCTCTCTCTCTCTCTCTCTCTCTCTCTTCCTCTCTCTCCATCTCTCCCTCTCTCTCCATCTCTCTCTCTCTCTCTCTCTCCATCTCTCTCTCTCTCTCAATCTCTCTCTCTCTCTCAAAGCCAAACTCAACTGGCCATATAAGCAATACAAATCTTATTGAAAAGTAATTTAGTGTACCAGATTCTGGCAATTTGCTACTTCCTTTAAATTTTCTTTAAATACATTAAGAATTTAACCTGACTGACCGATTTCAGAGTTCCAAATCAAATGCCCAGTGGAAGACAACACTTTTGCAATATTCTCATAAATCTACTAGTGGATTGCACCGAATAAGATATGTTAAAAAATTAAAATATACAAAGTAGAGTCAGATCATGAATCTCCCGCATCATTTTTTAAATATGTTACTATAATTCAGGAGCATTTAAACAAAAGCTATGAAGCTGAGAAATCCCAACAATGTAAATAACTACATCAATATCCACACATAGTAATGACTCAATGAGGATAATGCCTCCACTACTTCTATTTTATAACACAGGCCTTTTTTCTTTCTAAGAATCTACAAAAAATAAGAATGTACATTTTGTTTTTGCTTCATTAGAGTAGGGTATAGTTAATGTTTATAGAATATCAATAATGCAGTTTATAGCTCTGTGTAATTAAAGGCGTCATTTATGTTTAAAAAATGATGTGAAAAGAGGCTACACAATACATAGCATAAATATGTTGATGCATTTGGTCTTATTTTAAGCAAGTTTAATTACAAAGACATCAATGCCTGCTATACCTGTAAAAATATTTTTTTTTTGTCATTTGGAGCTATCAAACCTTACACACATTTATGATATTACTGAGAAAGAGCAAACATCATTATAATGGCCCACCAGTGAATACTTGTAGCCTTGGCCATCTAGACTATAAATCTGCAAATAGAAGCATATGCAAATGGAAAAAGTTTTTACACACACACACACACACACACACACACACACAATGAGACAATAATTATTTTCTGATTTATTTTAAAATATCAACCAACAGATAAAGCTGAGCAAATTTATTTCTCACATGCATTATTAGTATCAGAGGCAGCAATTGTGATAATGCAAAATCAACAGGACTCTGAGTTGGAAGACCCATATTGAATTCTAGCTTCACTTGTTTTTAGTTGCATGTTATTGAGCAAGTCACTTAACCTCTCTGAGCTTTAACTTCCTAATCTCTAAAATCTAGATGAAGAATTCATAAGTCACACATTTGTCATGAGGGCTATATGGGAGCTACAGTTATTTATATTTTATTTTTCTTAATGTCTAGAGTCTGGCATAAACCGTGCCATTAACAAATATTTATTCCACTCTCCCCTCCTGTTTGTCAGAATTGTGAACATCCAGTGAAATAGTATCTATGGTACATTTTATTTAACTGGGAAAAATATAACTATGTTTTCTTATTTGTGTATTCAAAAAATCTGAGCTCACACTAGCTTCTACCTAAGACTAAGTGATTGAATTGTAATTCACCTTAAATTTAGAGAACAGTTCAGGGTTAGATTTTAAGATAGAATGCAAAAAAGCCCACACAATTCTTGAACAAAATCCAGAGCATCTACTCAGATGATGAGCTGATTCCAAGACAATCATGGACAGTTAGAGTAGTTTTTGTGATTCTAATGTTCACCAGTGTCCTAAATAAAGCTGATTTTATGGACATGTAAAATAAGCAGTTGCCTACATCTGATCATAGAGGTACTATGTAATTCCTTCATTTCCATAAATAGGCAGGTTCCAAAGTGCCTTTCATTCCCCCAAGAGATATGTATTTTACTGTAATTGGTATAGGGGTTACATAAGATGACAGCTAAGAAAACACTTGGTAAGCCGTTATTCACTCAACAAATGTGAGCGATTGTGAGCATCACCACCACTGTTACCATCAATAGATTCCATTCTTAACAAATTATTCTGGCAGAGGAAACAGGTAAATTTTAGTCACACTAAAATGTCAAGTACAGGACTAGAGATATCAAGATCACTATTTACCCTGCTTTGGGATCATAGGGTAGGAAGCATGCCCTGAAATGTAGAAGTAGTTAGAAGGGAAAGAAACAGTGGTACTCGCTAATAATATTTGTTAATGTACTAAGTACTAAAATAAGTTCATTACATGTATTTATTTTATTTAAGAAATTAGTCAAGAGATGACTCAGTTAGCAGAAAAATTTGGGGAGAATTCTGAGACACTAATGCTCCTGATAGTGAAAATGAAGTCTGGAATTTCTTTAGCTATAGCGAGCCTATAAAATAAGCTATCCCAACAAAAGTGCTGCCACACTCAGCAGGAAAAAACCAAGAGAGTCACAGAGATATGATGCCATAGCTCTGAGTAAGGTAACCGGAAGCCCACCATACCGTCTTATGTCTCTATAGTTTTAAGTGTATATTATTGTCATTTTCATGACATTTAAACTGTAAAATATAAATAAATAGCATAATGCCTGGCTTACTCTAAGAGTTTGCCTAAAGCTTGTATATACCTGCTCTGCTGAAATTCACCCATAATTTTCCACACAATAATATATTGAGACCTTCAGAGAGTGACACAGTTTAAATCTGCGAGAAAGCAACATAAGTAGAAAGTAGGTACCTAAGAAAATTTTCTTCTTTCACTGAACTCAAATATACTTGGGAATGTGATGGTTAATTTTATGTTAACTTGACTGGGACATGAGGTGCCCAGACATTTGGTCAATCATTATTGTGGGTATATCTATAAAGGTGTTTTTATATGATTTTAACATTTGAATCCATAGATTGAGTAAAGCAGATTGCCTTGCCCAGTGTGAGTTAGCATCATCCAATCAATTGAAGATCTGAATAGAACAAAAGTGCAGAATAAGATGGAATTCCTCCTGCCTGACTGCCTGGAACTGGGACATCAGTCTGTAGCTGCCTTCAGATTCAAACTGGAACATCTACTCTTCCTAGGTCTTGAGTCTGCTGGCTTTCAGACTTGTACCATTGTTTCTACTGATTCTCAGGCCTTAGGACTTAAACTGTAACTACATCATCAGCTCAACCAGGTCTCCAGCTTTATGACTACAAACCTTGAGACTTCTCAGCCTCCATAATTACATGAGCTAATTTCGTACAATAAATCTCTTTATATATAAGCAGGAGAACCTGGAGGAGATGTTCCTCTCGAAAGAACAAAAGTACACTGGGTGAAATCCACACTCGATATTGACATTTTCTTTCAAGACACTGTTATTTTTGTAGACCAAGAAGGAACAGAGATCAAGCAGAAAGCTGCAATTTTATTGGACTAAGAAATCATATATTTGAGTTCAAAGCTCCCAAAATGGTGGAAAATTGAGAGGGAGACACCTATGAAACAGGAAACTACGGAAGGAGCAGCCTTCTGAATACAAATTCCTTTCAAATCTTTGGCTGACTCTAAAATACACATGCATGGGACAAAACTTCAGGAACGCTAGCAGAAAGCAAAAGCTGGAAGACTTAAAGGACTAGAGATTTCAGAAGCTGCCCATCATGGGAGAGACAGTATTTAGAGTTCAAGTTCTGCTAAATTAGAAGGGCTTTGTAAACACATTGTCCTTTCAGTTGACATCAAAAGTATATACCTGAGGACAAAAGGTAAGAAACAAAGTAGATTCATTCTAACAAAGTCCCAAACCAATGAGCTTGTTAGAACAAAGCTCATCACCCTCATAAAAGATTTGGACAATTGAAAAGATAACCATAATGGGTAAAGATGGTCAGAAGTTTTAAAAGACGTGGAAACTCTACAAATGAACTAAATGGAAATTATAGACTTAAAAAAAAAAAACTACATGAAATCAAAACTTTGTTTGATAAATTCAATAGCATATTACACAACAGAAGAAAGTATGGATATGAATCATAGAGAGAAAATAAGGATTAAAACAAATGAGCAAAAACTCAATTACATGTGGAACAAAACTGAACCATCTAATATACATGTAATTAAAATTCCAGAAAGAAAAGAGAGATAAAATGGGGTAAAAAAGTAATTTTTTAATCCATAGATCCAGGAAGATCAGAGAACTCTAAACAGGTTAAATATGAAAACAAGACAAAACAAACAAAACTAAGCACATAATTGTCAAATTAATGTATGCCAAATAAAAGGAAAAATGTCTTAAAATTGATTAAGGTTGGGGATTCATTGCTTACAAGAGAACAACAATAAAATAAAAGATTACATCAGAAACAGTTGAGAACAGAAGACAAGAAAACATCCTCTTTAAAGTGATTGTAAGAAAAAAAAATGTTAACCTAAGATAATATAAAAGGGAAAGCGTCCTTAAAAGATAAAAGTCAAATAAATATATCCGCAGAAAAATAAAATCTTAAAGAATGTGTCTACAGACTTGCACTACAAGAAATGCTAAAGATTCTTCCAATTGAAAGGAAATACCATATAGAAATATAAATCTTTAAGAAGCAATTTAATGGTGAATTATTGGGTAAAAATAAAAGAGTATATATTTTTTCTTCTCTTAAAATTCTTCGGAGGTTAATTCATTAAAACAAAAATAGCAACACTTTGTGGGGTTTATAATAGATGTAAAGCAAGATTTATTATACAGTAACACAATAGACAAAAGGGCTCATTAATATAATTACGATGCTGAAGGGTTCTTACCTTTCACAAGAGGTAGTATACTGTTAACTCATAGGAGACTGTTAAGTGTGTACATTATAATACCTAGAGTAATCCACTGACAAAATAATGCAAATAGAAGAAGCTAAAAATTAATTAAATAGTAAAAGAAATGAAAAATACTCACTTAACAAAAAAGGGGACAGAAAAAAGAGAGAGATTAGAGAATACAATTAGAAAAACATAGCAAGATAGTAGATATGAACACAATTACATTAATAATTTTATCAAATGTTTTGAATGAAACTCTAGTTAAATTTCCATAGAAGTGTCAATAAATCAATGTAAAAAAAAACCAATTCAGTGTACCTAGATAAATATAATGGATTGAATATAGATATTTAACTTATGCTCATACACTACTCTATATGAAGCCATTAAAACAAGAGCAAAGATTTTTTTTTTTTGCCCAAAAAAGTGTTTGGGTTTTAATTCCTAAATTAAAGAAAATATGGAGGTGATAACAGCATTAAAATATATATATTCTAGAAAGTGAGAAAAAGAAAATATAGGAGAAGAAATCATTAATGAAGTAAGTCAAGAAAATTTTACAGAAGTAAGGGACATGAGCTCCCAGATTTAAAGAGCCCATCAAGTAACAAAAACATGCGGGTGAATCAGCCTATATTATTATGGAATTTCAAAGCACTGAAGAGGTAAAATAAAACAAAAGCATGTACTATACAAAGATGTGGGACTTTTTAAAAGCAACATTTTTAACCTAGGAGACAAGATTTCAAATTCTGAGAAAAAAAAAATTTCAATCTAGAATTCTATACCAATGTTTTACAATTTTATTTCTGATGCATTTCTAATTCAAGAAGCTACAAAAAAATAGAACCCAAAATTTAAACAAACAAAAAGAAAGAAAGAAAAGGAAGATAAGGAATTCAAGAAATAGAAAATTCATCGCCAAATGAAAGTTAAACGGTCCCCGACATAATGATAAAAGAAAATCAAATTCAATTGCTGTGCAGCACATTAAAAATCTCCAGGAGATATTTTTTAAAGAAATGTTGAAGAAATTCTACTAAAATCTATTCAATTCTATTAAAATCTTATAAAAATTTTATTTAAAAATCTATTAAAACCTAATGGGATTTAATCTAGTAAAAGTGAATATACACAACTTTAGGAAAGTTTGAGTTTGAAATACTGGCTATATATAAAATACAAAGGCAACAATAACAAAAATAAGTGATGCACAAAAAAGTAAATGACGGGACAGAATACAAGTCATATCTGCTAAAATAGCAACAAGTCATTCTTACCAGTAATGCTAGTGAGTAAAAAGGAAAATTATAAAAATCCTGAAGACAGAGCTGTAGTATAAACTCAAATTTCTCACTGTTATTTGTGTTCTTGGATACACACAGAGATCTAAAGGAGTTGGAAACCATACCGAGAGGGACATCCAAGTTGAATAATTAAATAAACACTAGCACTTGGTGATATTGTCTGGCTGGGATAGAACAGCAATATGATACAGAAACCAACCCTATTGTACATGCAAATTGTTTATAGATAAGGATCACCTACCTCTCTAAAGAGTTGAAGGCAGTTTCTGAGATGATCACTAATGATCCACATTTTCTCCTCTGTGCTGAGTCTAGGCTGGATTTATTGGTTTATAAAGAATAGAATACAGTAGAATGTCACTCGCTGGATTAAGTTATAAAAAGACCATGGATTCCATTTTTGGTTCTCTCTCTCACTTTCTCTTGGGTTGCTTACTCTAGGGGAAGCTAATTGCCAAGCCATGGGGAAGCCCTGTTGATAAGATTCACATGGGTGAACTTGAAAGCAGATCTTTCAAATTTTGCCAAAGTCCACATGAGTAAATTTGTAAGTGAATCTTCCTTCAGTCAAGTCTTAAAATTTCTATTATGGTACCACTCCTTAATTGTATCCTCATAAGACACTGAACCATAACCACCCAGCTTAACCACTCTTGGATTAATGACTCACAGTAACTGTGAGATAATAAATGTTTGTTTTAAATTTCTAAATTCTGAAATAATTTGTTATGCAACAGAGATAGCTAATACACCTACTGTGATCAGAGAGCTGGGTTTCAAGCCTTGAATTTGCAGCTCATATGGTATGATAAATGGGTGGCTTGGTTTACCCCCTTAAACATTAAGCTGTGGCCAGTTTTCATGGAATTTTGTAGAAAGAAGGCCAATTTGTGAAAAATTCTTGGACAAACTAATTTTTGATTTTCCATTTATACCATCTTTCTGATCACAAAAGGGGTACTTTATAGATTACATACTAATATGTCAGCAACTTATACAATTTTAACACATGATAATTGTAATGCTACTCACATATATGGTTATAGTACACTCTGGAAGATAGATACAACAGTAAATAGGAAAAAAATAATTCAAAAAATAACACCGGAAATCTTAAACTATATCAGATTGTGGGAACTCTGACCTGACCAAGAGAAGCATTCCCAGGTTTCTTACTAAAAAGAATTCCTATTAATATTCTTATTCAAGTTCTCATTAAAATCCTTATTAAAATCCAAATGGTTGTGCCTTAGACAACCATCCTGCCAGTTACTATATGCAGAACAACGATTGTTTTAGTTTCCCACTTCATAAGAATCCATATAAAACATGATGCTAGTCAAAGTGTCGTACCCCCTAAGGCTGCCAACACTCAAAAGTCATTTTATTATATAAAACTACTCTTGCTAAAAGTATATGCTAGTCTACAGTGCCCTCAAGTCCAAGGCTATGTAATTGGGCATATTTGACTCAGTGTGACTGACACATTCCATATTGTAGTCAGGTCAATCACACTTACTTAGGAATAAAACATGTCTGAGGTTGTGGAGAATCAACTATTACCATTTTCCTTCAGGAAAATATCTTATTATTTAAGACTAGGAAACAAGTTCTGGAAAACTCAGAGTGTCTGGGCAGCATGTCAGAGTCTCCTAAAGTAGATGCGGGGATACTATTTATCTACATAGGAAAGAACAAACTGGAGGAGCATGTTATCTCATCCAGGGAGTTCTATTTTTAGTCATGGAGTTCCAGTCACCAGCTGCTCTCCTAGATCTTATCTACTGGTGAATGAGACAGACAATAAATGAGCTAATACATAGACAAGACCATTGCAAAGAGTTGTGAATGAGATAAAGAAAAAATAAGATATGAATAGAGTGACTGAAGAGGATGTGGGGGAGATATCAAATAGGGTTGCTGAAGCAAGTTCATCTAAAAAATGATATTTGAACTCAAAACAAAATTGTATAGAGCTAACCATAAAAAAGATTTGGAAGAAACATATTCTAGGTGGCAAGAAAGCAAGTCCAGAGTCAGGAAGAAACTTGGTATGTCCCTGATAAACAAAGCTACCATGTCTGGAAAGTAACAGGAGTACTAGAAATAAGAGTCCCAAGAGGCAAAGGGTCATGTGGGATCTTATATGTTTGATAAGCATTTTAAATGTTCTTGGAGTATGAGCTGAAACCACTGGAAAATTTTAAGCAGAAAAGCAACAGGATCTAACTCAAGTTTTTTTAAAAAGATGTCTTTCTAGATTAGATGATAAAGGATTATAGGCTTTTAAACAGGAAGTTCAATGAGCGGGTCTTTAAGTTGTCCCAGCAACAAAAGATACTGGTTTGGAATAGATGAGAGCAGTGGGAATTGACAGAATCAGGACATATTTTGGAGGTAAAACCTTTAGAATTTTCTGATGAATTAGAAATGAGGGAAGAAGAAAAGAGAAGAATCAAAGATGACTCCCAAAAATTTGCTTAGAGGATGAGCACATCGGCATAGAGGAGGTGAAATAAAATTTATCATTTTAGTTCACATAATATTCAGATACCTATTAGTTATCTTAATAAAGATATTGGGTCAGGGAGTGGGTTGAGGGATGACATTAAAATAAACAAGTCAGGCCTCATGGTAAAAAATAAAAATTGAAAGTTTAAAATCATGTAGCTAGATAAGTTCAATACAGGGAAGAGTTTAGCTATCATTATCAGGATCATTGGATTTTTCAGTTGAGATAGAACAATTTTTAGGTTTTTCACATCTAAATCACTGAGGTAGCTAACAAAAACTGGCCTCATTTAACAATATATTTAAGTCATTGTATTTTTGAGAACCTAAGTTATCCAAATTCTTCATGTATATAAACTCAGTCAGAGATCAACAGTTGGTATAGTTACTTTATGTAAGTGACTAGTATTTTCTTTAATGTTACAATTTTCAGAAGTGAGGAAAAGGAATTACTGTGTCAAATCTGTATCTGGAGACATATGATGGTGTAGCTGGTTGTATGGCAGTGTTACCAAATGTCAATGTATGGCATTGCCATGTATGGCATTGTAACCAAATGTAACCAAATGTAACCAAATGTCTTAATCGTGTTGATTCGTTTTAGAAAATAGATTGTCATAAAATATGTAGTAATTAGGGAAATCTTAGTGATTAAAATAAAATATTTTCTAAATAAGTATTCGCATGACTTCTTTTCCTTGAAGCTGTTAGTGTCTGTTAATTAGTTCCTGTCCAAGTGTTCTAACATAAGCAACTGTGTAACCAATGTTAAGTGCAATAAAAATGTGACACATTTCATTTCAGAGGAGTCTTGAATCCTTCTAACATGTTTTTAAAAGTTTAAGATTGTTATGATTTTCTTCTCATTACATCAAAAGAGGTATATTTCCTTTTTACAGAGAAACCTCCAAGCATTTTAAGCAGAAAAAATGATGTAGGTTATGTAGGAAATGATGATGATGATGACAACAATGTTACTGTTACTAACTGTGGTGGTAATGCTAGTCCTGGAGAAGATGTTGGTGATCATAACCAATCTTTATTGATGCACTACTATATTACAAACATTGAGCTAACACTTTGAACTACATAATTGCAACTCTACAAAATGTATATTATGTACTCATTCTGTCATTAAAGAAAACAAACATTAAATTACTTGTCAAATTTAGTTGGCTGATAAGGCTAGGATCCAAAATTTGGTCTATCTAATGCTGAAGCATTAATCTTTCTACTTTATCATCTTGTGTATCAATCTACTGGAGTTTTCTGCCTTTATGCAGTCACTCTTCTCTGTTTAAAAGCAAATGAAAATAATTTCTAAGTCAAATGTGTGTGTATAATTGTGCGTAAATTCCTAAAGATGTAATATCAATTGCTGTAAAAATCCAAAAGAAGTCTGGTTTCACGACTTATAGCAGATACCCCAGCTGTACCTTCTCAGGCCACACCACTTTAAGACCATACTGGACATCCAATTTCTGGAGGTACTAACACATCAGCTCAGTATTGTTAAAATGTAATCTCCTCCTCTCCCCAGCCAATGATAGATTTAGTATACAAATACCGTTGCTCCTTGGTTCCTGGGCTGAGCTAACTCTGAGGCACCTGCCCAATAGAGACCCTAGCATTCCTACTTATGATTACCTTCCAATTTGCCCCAGTGATAACTGGCTTAAAAATATACTCTTTATTCTGTGTTTTCCCTTCCCTGTCTCACTTCTTAACTCTCCTAAAATTGTTTTCTGAGATCACCTGCCAAATAACCCACTATTTCTCAAATCCTAGCCTCTGGGTCTACTTCTGAGGGAACTCAAATTAATCATGAATTTCTTCTTTCTAACTAGAATTCTTATTTCTCATATACATCCATGCTTTATTCTAGCTTCAAAATTTTAGATCACCTATTGAGAATGTATAGCAAAGAGAATATTTAAGCAGATTGCAGGCCATATTGTAGCCACTATAGTAATCTCCCTTCACCTTTAATAAAAGTTTGCAATAGTCAACTCTCAATCCCTGTCTATTAGATCTGTGACAGCTTTACTTTCCAAGTAAAGGTCATTTGTTTTTCTTGGCCATGAACAGTGCAATGGCTAGAATTCTCTATATTTTTCTAATGTAAAGTTTTTTATGTGCAGTAAACAAGAGTCTAGGGCACAATCGTGTCTTACATTTCATCATGTTTTCTATAGCACTCCTGACCTCAGACAAGAATACTGATAAGGCTAGGATCCAAAATTTGGTCTATCTAATGCTAGTTGCTCCCAAACTAGTGTGGCTGAGTTAGTTTTTTTACTTGACACATTTTACAAAAGAGAGAGTGTTTTACCGTAAAGGACTCATTCCTATAGAAGTTTGATATATATGGTGTAGCATTTAGACATAATTCTGAATGCTTTGGGTTTACTTTCACTCACCTTTTTTTTTTTATTCTACACAGTTTTTAAACTCATTTTATCATTTGATTCTTAAATTGGCTAATGGGATATTTGTTACCTTATTTGTAGTAGTGGACAATGGTGTGTTTACACTAAGCTCATTTGTGTTGCTGAATAATTGAAGTTTCGTTTTTTTGTTTTTGTTTTTGTTTTTTTCTGAATGTAGGTTTCCTTGAAGTCATTATTGGAGAAAATATATCTGAAGTATTTGCTTTTGGTAACTCCCTTTTTAATTTTCTAACATAAGGAAATTTTAGTCTCTTAATACATCTTAGGTTTGGTTTCTTTTTTCATTTTTTTGTCTCTGAATCAAAAAGAGATCATAATTATTAGAACATTTAATGTCTCATATGAATTTTTTATGATTCTTACTCTCTGAGAATTCATAAGCATGATTTAACCATAGGAAGAAGTAAATATTTTGGGGGGGCTTGTAAAAGTAAAATATCCAAATTTCAACCAAAGAAAGTTTTATATCATCTGTTCAAATAGAAAAGGTAAGCCAGTCCATCCACTAACACATGAAAAGAGATGGCCATTTCTCTCATCTTAGTATTGGAAATTACTTTTGAATTGACATTTCCAACATCTAAAATATAACTGCCATCACATTCACCATATATATAATACTCTGTGCAGAAAGCATAAATTGTACACAACTTTCTCTTCAATAACAATGAAAAGGAAAAGAGAGTACAGGGTTAATAATAACCTCTTCTATAAAGGAAGTCTTCTAAATAAGAAGTCATCAAGAGATCTTGATACTGCTAGGATAATCTCGATTTGTTGTTGTTTTGGTTTTGGGTTTTTTTCCTTTGTTTTATTTTGTTTTGTTTTGTTTCGATCAAGTTATGTCATGAGACCAAGAAGCCCAAGTAACAGCAGGAAGATTTTGTTCTGTATAAAGAAAATTACTTTATGTAGCTTTTGACATGCCTGGAAGGAGAGAATAGAATAAGAGAGAGCTAGCATCAAATTTAACTCTTGCTTTATCACTTACAGCTGTGCAATCATTTAAACACTTGAGTAACCATTTAAACACTTGACCCTTAGTTTTCTCAACTGTACAACGGAGAATAATCATAACTTCTTTAGCCTACTCACACAGAGATTTTGTGGAAAATAAATGAAATGATATATGAGAAAACATAATGTATACTGTAATACTGCAGGCAATAATTATGACTTACCTTTATTGAGTCTGTAATGTGTGCTAGACATCTTCCCAGTGTTTCGCATGTAGTACAGATGACCCTTGAAGAACACAGATTTGAGCCACGTAGGTCCACTTATATGCAGATTTTTTTCAATGAATACTGTAAATGTATTTTCTCTTATGATTTTCTTAATAAAATGTCCTTTTCTCTAACTTATTTTATTATAATAATACAATATGTAATACATATAACACAAGATATGTGTTAATTGACCATGTCAGGGGTCCCCAAATCCTGGGGCCACGGACTGGTACCAGTCCATGGCATGTTAGAAATAGGGCTACACAGCAGGAGGTGAGTGTCTAAAGAGCCAGTAAGCTTCATCTGTATTTGCGGCCACTCCCCAGCACTAGCATCACCTCCTCAGCTCCACCTAAGATCATCAGGCTTTGAATTCTCATAGGAGCACTACTCCTTGGTGCCAAAAAGTTTTGGACCGCTGAACTATGTTATTGGTAAGGCTTCTGGTCAACAGGAGGCTATTAAGTGTTTGAGGAGCCAAAAGCTATCCATAGACTTTGACTACACAAGGGTCAGCACACCTAACCCCTATGTTGTTCAAAGGTCAGTTGTATCTCATTAAATCCTCCCAGCAAACTTTAAAGAAGGCACTAATATTATTTCCCTTTTCTATTTGAGTAACTTAAACATGATTACAAGTCAAGTGGAATATAGCAGAGATAGAATTTGAACACAATCAATTGAATACAAAAGACTATTCCCTAATACAATGCCACTCAGAGTGGTCCATCAACTAGTGCATGTCTACAACAAGGTAAATACAGACATTAAGCATAAGTATTTGAAAACTTTTATAGCTATTCGATATTGTCTCAGCATCTAAGTACGTGACTATTTTAATAATAATTTGTATTATTATATTTTACAAAATACTGGTTTGTAGTAGGTCAGAAAGAATGATGTTTTTCATCACAAGTAGTTAACAACACTGCTTTAAGTCACCATAGTTTATAATCGTAACTGATTATTCTATTGGCATATCGTGGGCAATTTGTAAAGTATCCTTGCTATGAGAATTTAAAAAATGGGTTTTATAAATTATGACATCTAAATTAAGCTAAGGAATGTACTTATAACTACTATGAAAATAAAAATTCATGAAACCAAAACCAAGTCCTTAATATTGGTCCTACTGATCTAGGCAAGTTTCTCCTTTTACTTCTCCTCTTATTCCATTCTGGACATCAGATAAGGCATTACCAAAACACTAATTATTCTTCAAAACAAATATCACATAGTGCATAGACAGTAAGAAGAGGTACATGGAAGTTTGACCTCTAGGAGAAAATGACTTACATTTGGCAAATATCCCCCAAATAATATTAGGAGAGGGAAGCGAATACCTATTGTTGGAAATCCTGCATGTAATCAATTATGTAACAAAAAATCTTTATTATGCCTAGAGATTTTATAGCAATACTTAGAATTATGATGAAACCACATTATTCTTCACGAGATAGTTTCTAGGTTTGACTTATTAAAGATAAGTGGTTAGTATTACCCTTTCATTGAAATATTTTATATTAATCTAGTTCATTCATTTCCTTAAATATTTGCCTTTTTCTTTGATTTTTATCTGAAACTGTTCTCATCTAAATCTCATTTCAAAGAAAGAACTTCTGATAAAGCAAGAAATTTCAAAAGATTATTTAAAATATATTCTCCAGGTTACATATGAAACCCATTGTTCCAGTCTTATGGGACACTTGCATGAAAACCATGCTTATGTTTAGAAACTGAACTCAAACATATGTTTGGTAAAGAATATAAAATTTGATTTCATAAGAACAACAAAGAGACATGAAAGCTTCTTGGAGTAAAAATAAATATTAAAACATGGAGTAAGTTTCATTTAGACATTTTGATCTAAGAATAAATGTCCCTGCACAGGATATAGAAACTTAATGGAAGCTGATTACTTTGAAATACTTAGATCTATTTTTATGTCTCTTCTAAAGATATACAATATTGCTTAGCACAAAAGTAAAGACAACAGCTTGGAATCTTAGAGATGGTAAATTCTATTCCCAAGTGTTCCCTTAACTCAACATATGACCTTGAAATTTCCTCTAAAACTGTTGGTGCCTCAGTTTCTTTTCTTATTAGATATGGATGTCTGAAATAACTAATTCATTTCACACTTCCTTTAAGAAAAAATAGAGATTAAAATAAGAGTATAGAATATGAGGCCAACAAAAATTGGTTTATAAATTCCATGTATTAATTAAAATCTAATATGTATTAGATTTAAATGGGAGTAAGTAATCATAAATAATATAGAGTTGTTGCAAAGTACTTAATACAGTGTTTGACATATAATTATCTTCAATAAACCTTAGCACTTGTTCTTTTTTATTGTCATCATTATTATTATTATAAAAATTAGGAATAAGAGGAACCAAATCAGTATGAGAATTGTAGGGAAGGCAATTTATTCCAGTACGTAAATCTTACACATTTGTTGAAGCTGCTGCAAGAGTAAATGTTTAGAAGAGGAGCTGGAGGATTAGAGGAGCCATTAATCAGTTAATCTAAAAGCTAAACCCATTAATCCACCAAAGCTAGAAAGGTCAGATCAAGTAAGTAAAAACTACAGAATATCCAGTTAAATTAAAATTTCAGATTAACAAGAAAGGTAGATAGATGATTGATAGATGATGATGACAGATGAAAAAGAGAAAGAGAGAGAGAGAAATGATAGATAGATGATAGATAGATAGATAGATAGATAGATAGATAGATAGATAGACAGACAGACAGACAGACAGACAGATAGATAGATAGATAGATAGATAGATAGATAGATAGATAGATAAAGCATGTTTCTGCAGTGGAGGACTGTGGATTTGAGAATAAAGTGCCAACCTATTCAAGACTATCCTCCATTATGGGATATTAGATTATTACCAATATTTCACTACTATAATTAACTCTTGCAGTATTTGGGGACACATTTATGTAAAGCAGTATTTGTTGTTTATCTGAAATTAAAATTAAAATTGGGTCTTAAATTTCATCTGGCAACCCTAAACTATGAAGAAGAAATTTTTAAAGAGGTCTATGGAAAGGTATCTTTGTGTTAATCTCACCACTAAAGTTCCACAGACCAGTATTTAGGAGTAGGTCTGGAGCTATTCTTGGTCAACAGGTTCAGAAATTTAGAAAAATGGAGCAAGGGAAAGTAAGAAGAAACAGGAATCCCTCCCTGCATCTGTCCATCACTACTGGATCTAATTAAAAGAAGCTTCAAAATGTAATGGCTGCTGATTTATTTCTATCCTCCGAATCTTATGCAAGTATCTTTGGCCAACTGCAACTGAGAACTATATAGAGAAGAGAGTTCTGGGGACTGTAGATCCCAGATTAACCAAATTGACAATACAGATCATCCCATTAATGCTACTGCTGCTGCTACTGCTGCTAGTGTTTTCTCAAGGGAAGCTACTCTTTCATGGAAGTTCTGATAAATATAAAGAGAGGTTTTACTTTACCCAGCGTATAGTAAACCAAATCACTGTGTGACTGAGTTCAGGTTATGTGATATGACAGAAACACAGCATATCAAAATTGTAAGATTCCGATATGGCCCAAGAGTCCATTTTGAATGTTTTCATAGGTCTCTCCCTCTATACTCTCAATTTCAAGCCTTACCTTGGCACTGAGAAGATCCTGCTTCCGAAAACAACCTCCAGCCTATAATGAAGTATTACGTATTTGAAGATAAAGTAACAAAATTAATTTTTCAACTAATTATGACAATCCTTTCATAAGGCATATTTATATTGTTACCAATATTTCACTGCTATAGTCAACTCAAGTAAATATCCTTAAACAATAAATGTGTAGACATGCAAATATTTCAGTAGCATAACTTCCTTACTATAGAAATGCTAGAGTAAAAGTTAGCAATGTTTCCAAGACAAATTAACAATTTTTTAGGCAAAATATCTATTACAAAATTATTCTCTCAAAAGGTTTTACCACTTATATACCTACTAACTCAGTAATGTAGAAATATCAAATTTCTCATATCCACACCCACACTGAGAATTATCATTAAAAAATATGTTCACTAACTTGAAAGGCAAAAATAATGTTGTTTTAATTTTTATTTATATAAAGATTTCATATATTTATGAGATATGTATATGTACCTTTCTGTGAGATACTGGTTATTTCCTATTTTTCTATTGTAGCATTTGTTTTTCCTGTTAATTCATAATAAATTTCTTCCTGTTTTATGTCCGTCTTTTCATTTGTTTGTAGTATTTGGTGTCATAAGATTTTCTTAAATAAGTGGTCATAGTCAAATCTACTAGATTGATCTTCATTTTCAGTTTGTAATTTCATGTATAGGAATCTCTACACCCCACTGCAAATATTTTAAAGGTGTTTTCTACTTTTTAAGAATGTGCATTTTATTTTCAAGTTTTTAGTTCATTTGGCATACATTATAAGGGAAAAAAGCTAACGATTTCTGATGTTTTCTTAAATAATATTCCAATTATGCTAAATTTTAAACTAAAACTTTCTTATCCTGATTTTAAATGCCACCTTTATCATAAGATAAGTGATATCTATATCTATATCTATATCTAATCTATATCTATATATATATCGCCATGATTATATATATAATCATAGTTTTAGCATAGAAGTTGAGAGTGTGAGCCCTGGAGTCAGCTAAAAGGTAATTATAATCACTTACAAACTGTGTAACCTTAAGCAATTTATTTAACTACCCTCTAAGTTTTCTAACCAGTAAAATCAAAATAATGTGAGACTAAAATTGTCCTGAGGATTACAAAGAAGTGTTAATATGTGTAAAGCTCATAGAATGGTACCTGATATATAGTAAATACTCAATAACTATTAGTCATTGTTGTTATGTAATGGGATGTAAAATAAAGCACTAACTAACACAATTTCAGATGAGCACTTTTGGTTGTCAAGGACTAAACCCAAAGGTCCCTTTGAAGAGAGTCCCACATCCACCTTCTGCTTCAGTGTGATATGACCCTCCATTCTGATGTGATGTTACTACTTGGAAAATTCGCTATGTGTTTCCTATGGTTAAAGGAACTCAGTGAACTGAAGTTATGTGTTTAGAAATCAATGACTTGTAGACAGAATGTGAAATAGAGTGTGAGAGAAAAAACCAGCCTCAGAAAAAGAAACAAAGAGGTACTGTGACTTAGCCTTAAGTTATTTCCATACAGGCATACCTTGAAGATACTGAGGGTTCAGTTCCATACCATCATAATAAAGCAAATACCACAATAAAGTAAACCACACAATTTTTTTTTGGTTTCCCAGTGCATATGAAATTATATTTACACTGTATTGTAATCTATTAAGTGTGATAGCATTGTATCTAAAAAAATAATGTGCATACTTTAATTTTAAAATGCTGACTATCATTTGAGCTTTCAACAAGTCATAATCTTTTTTTCTGGTGGAGGGTCTTGCTTGATGTTGATCATGGAGGTGGTTGCTGAAGGTTGGGGCGTCTATAGTAATTTATTAAAATAAGATAATATTGATGTTTGTTGCATTGATTACTCAAATTTCATGAATAATTTTTTCGTAACATGCAATGCTCTTTGGTAGCATTTTATCCGCAGTAGAACTTTTTTCAAATTGAAGTCAATCCTCTCAGATCTTACCACTGCTTTATCTACTAAGTTCATGTAATATTCTTTTATGTAAACACTTTGTTGTCATTTCAACAATCTTCACAAAATCTTCACCAGGAGTAGATTCCATCTCAAGAAACCACTTTACACATCCATAAAAAGCAACTCCTTATCAGTTAAAGTTTTATCATGAGATGGCAATAATTCAGTCACAAATTCAGGCTCCAATTTTAATTCTAGTTCTCTTACTATTTCCACCACATATGCCGTTCGTTACTTCTTCCATTGAAGTCTTGAACACCTCAAAGTCATCCGTGAGGGTTAGAATCAACTTCTCACAAATTTATTTTAATGTTGATATTTTTAGCTCTTTCTCGAATCACCAATGCTCTTAATAGCATCTAGAATGGTAAATCCTTTCTAGAAGATTTTCAACTTATTTTTCCCAGATCCATCAGAGGGATCAATATCTATGGCAGCTACAGCCTTATGAAATATAATTCTTAAATAAGACTTGAAAGTCAAATTACTTTCTGAATTTGGGCTTCAGAATGAAGGTGTTAGCAGGTATGAAAACATTAATCTCATTGTACATCTTCATCAGAGTGTGTACACCTACATCTTGGCAGACCAGAGGAATTATCAATGATCAATAATATTTCGAAGGGGATCTTTCTTTTTCTTTTTTCTGAGCAGTAGGTCTCAATAGTGAGTGTCAATATTCAGTAAACCATGTTGTAAACAAATGTGCTGTCATCCAGGTTTTGTTGTTCCACTTATAGAGCACAAGTAGAGAAGATTTAGCCTAATTCTTATGAATCCTAGGATTTTCAGAAGGGGAATGAGCATTGACTTCAACTTAAAGTCACCAGATGCATTAGCTCCTAACAAGAGAATCATCCTGTCCTTTGAAGCTTTGAAGCCAGGCATTAGGTTCTCTTCCAAAGCTATAAAAGTCCTTGATGGCATTTTCTTCCAACTTAAGGCTGTTTTGTCTATACTGAAAATATGTTGTTCAGTGTAGCCACCTTCATTAATTTGCTAGATCTGGATAACTTACTGCAGCTTCTACATCAGCACTCATTGCTTCATGTTGTAATTTTAAGGGAGGGAGATGGCTTCTTTTGCTAAATTTCATGAGCCTACCCTGCCAGCTTCGAACTTTTATTCCGCAGCTTCCTCATCAATCTCAGCCTTCATAGAATTGAAGAGAGTTAGGACCTTGCTTTAAATTATACTTTGACTTAAGGAAATGTTGGGGCTGGTTTGATCCACCCAGATCACTAAAACATTCTCAGCAATATCAGCAATATGGCTGTTTTACTTTCTTATCATTCACATGTTCACTGGAGTAGCACACATAATTTCCTTCAAGAACATTCTCTTTGCATTCACAACTTGGTTAATCACTTAGGGCAAGAAGCCTAACTTTTGGCTTATCTGGCCTTTGACGTGCCTTCTTCACTAAACTTAATCATTCCTAGCTTTTGATTTAAAGTGAGAGATATGTAACTCTTCCTTTCATTTGAATATTTAGAGGCCATTGTAGGGTTATTAATTGGCCTATTTTCAACATTATTGTGTCTCAGGGAATAAGGGCTTCTGAGAAGGAGAGAGACAGGGAAGGAGAGACTAAGTAGGCTGAGCAGTCAGAGCACGCAAATATATTGATAAAGTTCGCCATCTTATATGGGCACAGTATGTGACACTCCCCTCCCCCCATCATAATAGCAACATCAAAAATCACTGATCACGGATCACCATCACAAATATAATAATTAAAAAGTTTGAAATTTTATGAAAATTACAAAAATATGACACAGAGACACAAGGTGAGCAACTGCTTTTGGAAAAATAGTGCCAACAGACTTGTTCAATGTGGGGTTGTGACAAAAGTTCAACTTGTAAAAATTACAATGTCTGTTTAGTGCAATAAAGTGAAGCACAATAAAATGAGGCATGCCTGTATTTAGGAGGTAGAAGAAAAGGAGGACTGTAAAAGAAGATAGGGAATAAATGTTCCTTGGGCTGGAAACTGTTCTAGAATGAATTGTGTTCTCACAAAATTCATACCTTGAAGCCCTGATCTCCAGTATGTAGAGATAGAGCTTTTAAAGAAGCAATTCAGCTTAAATGAAGTCATAAGGGAGGGCCCTTCAGCCAAAAGGACTGGTGTCCTTGTAAGAAGAGGAAGAGACTCTAATGATGCACACACACAGAGAAAAGGCCATGTGAGGATAGACTGAGATCATGGCTATCTGAAAGCCAAAGAGGACAGGCCACAGGAGAAGCCAAACTCGTTAACCCTTTGATCTTGAACTTCTAGTCTCCAGAACTATGAGAAGTAAATTTTGTTGTTTAAACCACCCAGTCTGCGATATGTTGTTATGGTAGCTGTAGCAGATTAATACAGGAACCAAGAGAAGAGTTTCAAAAAGAAGAGAATGATCAAATATGAGAATTACTGCTGAGAGAGAAAGTAAACTAAGAATTTAAGTGTCTGTTGGATTAAGAAATAAGTCATTGTTAATTTTGGCAAGAAATACTTCAGTTGGATGGTAGATGTGGATGGTAGTGGATTGAAGACTGAAGAGCAAAATTCTCTTTCTGGTAATATATTGACTAGGTGTTGAATGATGAATAAATGACTTTCTAATTGAATGCTTATTTCACAATTTTTGCTCTGAATATTTTTGTTTTGGGGATATCGTCAAATTGATTCCCTGTATACTCCCTGGCCTAAATCTAAATTAATCAGTCTTACTACATATGCAGTACACTACAACTTTCTTATTTTAGTATGTATCTATCTATTTTGTTCACCAATTCCAGGTGTTTGTGTGTGCGTATGTGCACATGTGTGCGCACAGAGGGTGTTTCCCACATCAGTAAGCAATTCTTGGGAAACAGCTGTCCTAAAATTCAACTCATTTATGACAGTATTTCTGAAGATAGCATCAGATCTCAATGGTTAAGGGCTCCGTCTTACAAAACTGGCCACTTCTCCCCGCTGTTCAGACTCCAATCTCAAGTTCAGGTTTTTACCTGGACTTCTACCAAATGGCTATAAATCAAATGTTCCAGTGATCCCGTCCTTGGATTAATGATTTGCTAGCATTGCTCACAGAATTCAGAGGAACATTATACATAGTATATTACTGATTTGTGATAAAAGTATAAAACTCAGGAACAGTCAGATGTAAAAGCTTCACAGGGCAGGGTATGGAAATGAGCATAGAGCTTCCACGCTTGCTCCAAATCTTCACATGTTCACTAACCCGGAATTTTTATTTTTTTAGCACACTTAATTTGGGCTCTTATGGAGACTTAATTACATAGGCATGATTGATTAAATCATTTACCATTGCTGATTGAATTTAATCTCCAATTTTCTCCCCTCCCCAGAGGTCAGAGGTTGGGACTGAAAGTTTCAATCCTCTAACAACATGGTTGGTGTGGCTCAACCACACATCATTAACGTAACAAAAGACACTTTTTTCACTTTTTTTATTTAGGAAATTATAAGGGTTTTAGGAGCTTTGTGTCAGGAATAGTGGACAAAGCCCAAATATATAGTTACTATTAGAATTTATATCACAATATCATAGTAATTTATTTTTGCTTATAATTTTTTCCATCTCAAGGCAGTAAGCAATGTAAAAACAGGGACCATATTTGGTTTTTCCATAATCTATGACTAGAATGCAGTGGACATTCAGGAAGTATTAAGTAAAATTATAATTAACTTTTATTCAACTGTATATCATTAATATCTTTACATGACAAAATATTTTAATCGCCAAATTTCCTAGGCTCTTCAGCTCCCTCTATCTTGAAAACCAGAATATTTTTCTCACATCTTCTATCTCTGGCTTGCCTGCCATCTTTTACCATTAATACGGGCTTTTACGATTATTTGGACCCTTTCAAATCATCTAGAATAGTCTTCTTATCTGAGATCATTAACTTAATTGTATATGCAAAGTTCCTTTTTAATATAAGGTAGATATTCACAGGTTCTAGAGATTAGTACATGGAGCTCTTTGCAAGCTCATTGTTCTGCCTATCACACAAGGTAAAACATATGAATGAAGCTCTTATGAACATTTGTGAACAAGAGGCTGTATGGCTATTTTTTTTTTATTTTGTTTAGTGATGGAATTACTGATCTGTATGGTAAATGTGGTTTAGCTTTATAAGAAACTGTCAGTTTTCCAAAATGATTACATCCTCACTGACACTATATGTGATTTCACTTCTTTGTTATCTCTGTCTACATGTAGTAGTGTCAAATTTTTAAATTTTAGCCATTAAGTAGATACATTGATGTGTCTCAATATAGTGGTGGTTTTAATTTGCATTTCCCCAACCACTATGTTTAGCATCTTTTTACATGATAATTAGACAAACATATATCATTTTTTGTAAAGTATATGTTAAAAATTTTGCCCATTTTAATTACTTTTTGTTGTCTTCTTTAATGAAATGTAAAAATGTGCATAGTGTGTGTATATAAAAAGTCCTTTTATAGAATATATGTATTTTAGATATTGTCTCATGCCTTTGGCTTTTCTTTTTATTTTCTTAAATGTCTTTCAATGAGCAGAAGTTTATGTATTCAGTGTAATTCAATTAAAAAAAATTGTTTTAGTGAGTATTTTGCCTATCCCAATGCCATTAAGGTTTCTTGTCAGGCTCAACTCAAACTCTTTTATACTTTTAGCTTTTACATTTAGATCTAATCCATTCTAAGTTAATTTTTGCATATGATTTAAAGTAAGGATCAAGGTCGATTTTTTTTCTGAGATATTCAACTGTTTCGGTGCCATTTAAAAAACAAATTGTTTTTCCTCCATTGATATGCATTGTCACCTGCATCAAAAATCAATTAAAAAATTATACTTAGCATTTTAATAATATTTTTAAATTTCTTCATAAGTACATATTTATTTTCCTCTCTTCATCTTTCTCTTTTGAGAGACTTTCTAATGTGTGCTTACTTTATAAATACTTATTTATATTATTTGAGTCTTCAATATTCTTAAATTTTGGCTTTATAAATCAATTCTATAATTTTTTCTCTTCTGTTTTTCTCAACTCATTTGTCCTAGGTAAAATTATCATATTTATAGAAAGTAATGGCCTATATGCCATGAAAATTGGTGATAAACCTGTTACAATAAGGTCAGGTAAAATGAAAAGTTACTATTATATAAAATGCCAGTTAGAACAGAATATTACAAAAAGTATTTTGTTTCAAAAACCAATGAAACTTGATAAAATATATATAAATTATACAAATATTACATTAGGTCTAACATAAAAATATTCTTAATAATCTATGAGAAAACATAAAAGAGGATTTGAATAACTCAAAAGATATATTTTGCTTTAGAATAGGAAGATACATTCTCATGGTATGTCATTTCTCACTAATCTATATTTTCAACACAATCCTAATCAATATACCAAGAAGATTTTTTTGATTGTTTTCATGTTTCTTTTCTTATAGTTTTTAGTTTGTGCCTTGAATTTTTTATGTCTGTATTAAATTAAACAAAGTTATAGTAAGTTCATCTTGTACAATAAATATGTAAAGATAGGAAATTTTCTAAGAATGGGGAAAATGAGAAAAATCTAATAATAGAGAAAGATAGTTATACAAATTTAAAATATATTACAAATATAAAATATGTCTTGAATCTTTAGCATTAGAGATAAATAAAAGTTTTTAATGGCACTAGAGATAAGTTAGACCAAAACAATGAAACAGAATAAAAGTAAAATACACAGATTCAAACATGATTGGTTTTACTTTATGGTAATGATGTCATTTCAAATTAGTGAGGAAGACAGAGATAATTCTATAAATCATGTTAAGTAAAAGTAAAGCTGGGTCCTCACCTCATTCCTTAAAACAAAATAAATTTTGATGAGTGAAAGATTTAAAGTAGGCATAAAAGTTCTATAAATTCACTGTGAATTTATTTATAATATTGGAATGAGAAAAGCCTTTTTAAATAGAACATAAAACCTAAAAGCCTAAAATAAAAGGACAGGTAACATTGACTACATAAAAATAAAACTATTTTTTAAATCACCATAAACTAAGTCAACAGCAAACTGGAAATCAAATCTGCAACATATATAACAGACAAATAGGAAATTTTCTAAATTTCAAAATTCACATATAAAATCTTGAAGAAGAATCAGCAAGAGATAAAAAAAAAGGCAGCATCCAGAAATGAAATGCAAATGTGTAAAATATCTGAAGAGATATTTAGCCTTGTTCATAACTATATAAAATAATATATTCAGTAAAAGTTATTGAGCACATCTTCTACATGTCGGGAAAACAGTCATTAATAAAATAAACATAAATCTCAGCCTTAATAGAGTTTACTTTCCAGTGAGCAAACTATAGACAATAAAATAAATGAGTAGAACATAATTTATTAGATGGGGATTGAATACTATGAAGAAAATAAAGCAGAAAAAGAAGGTGAGTTCTAAGAGAAGGCAAAAGGATTGCGTTTTTAAACATGGCAACCAGAGATGGTCTCAAATAAAGGAAACAATTGAGTACTCCCTTTCACAATTTCACACCCAATAGAAATGTATGCATGTGCAGCAAAATAAGCATATATAAGGATGTTTATAGAATCATCATTTCTAATAGTAAACAATTGAAACAACTCTATCAACTGTATCAACACTAGAATAAATATAAGTTTTGATATATTCACACAACAGAATTATATACAAGGAGGAATCTGATTCTACTAGAATTACAATAAAGCAACATGTTGGAATTTCAACAACATAATAGGAGAAAAAAGTCAGTTAAGAGAACCTAGATTATGTGGTTTCATTTACATCAAGATTCGAGTAGACAAAACTGATAGAGTTAGAAATTAGAATAGTGGTTACCTTTGGGGAAGAGAATGTATAGGGATGTTTCTAGGGTACAGGGAATGTTCCATTTCCTGGCCTGAGTAGTGAGCACACAATTGTATTCTCAGGGGATAATTTATTGAGCTGTTCAATAGCATGCTTATATGGCATTAAGAATCATGTGATATTTACCATACTTCTCTGCATAATCCCTGTGCCTCTGTAATCAGCAATATTCCACATGATGTCTTAATCGTCATTCTGGGTCCTAGAGTGAAAACAAAGTGGAACAGAGCCTGTTGTCATCTCATGCTAGGCTAGATATGTGGCATAAATAGGAAATAAAATTATCCTGTTTTAAGCCACTGTTTTGTTACTATAGCAAACTTTATCTATTCTGACTAATTTCATACTATATAACCATTCCTAATACTTTTCTAATATTTCAGCAATTAGTGTGTATACTTTATTTCTATTTACTGTTATAATTATTCTAAAATTGCAATCTGTTTATTCATAATAATTGCTATTATCTATTTACTTGTGAATCTTTTCATGTGCTCCCTGATATTTATCTGACATGTACATATCCTTAAACAAAGAATATCCTTGCCTCCCTTTACTGAATACCTAGTTATTATTAAAATTTTCAAACATTCTAAAAGAGTTGGTAGATCTAAATTTACATTAATAATTAAGTTATGAAACAATCCGAGAGGAAAGAGGCCAAGTGGAGTGTAGTCCTGGCAGAGCAACATTTTTTGTTTCCTCCCATCTGTGTTTAGTAAAGCTATTTCACCAAAGGTCACAGTTTTGTAACTGGTTCCTGTTTGAGTGGAGCAGGTCCACGCTGTATCTGTACTCAGTCCTCTACCTGATGCCCTCTGCATCAGAGAGAAACCCATTTTGCACTAGTAACGAGCCCTTGCTTCCCTACTGGGATTTTAGCTTTGTAAGATTACCAAGAAAATCTGAAAACTTCTTGCAGCTCTGTTTTATTTTTTGTAATATTTATGGTTTTTAAAATAATGTGTGCACATGTCAATAAATCAAATAATGTTAGCCTTCACAATTTCCATACCTCTCCATCCATACCTTTTCAGAACTTTAGTTTCACATCTCAGGAGCAACCTGTTTTACCTTCTGCTACCTTTAAAACATTAAATAATATACTTATATCTCTGTCTCTTAATTTCAACATTCCAAAAAATATTGATTGATTCCCTAAAATTAGGAAAAATAATTTGCTTAGTGAAACTTTAACTTCTTTCACTTCTCAATGCTTGCTGTGATTCTTTCATTTGCTATTAGGTTACATTTAATATTTTAAATTGTTGTACCTCTATATTTCCTTCCACAATTCCTCTGCCCTTACACTTTCCATTGTTTGTGTGCTATTATTTTGTTTATACAAGTTTTATTGTTAATACTTACACTCATTTTGCACCCACAACTAAGTCTTACACAATTTATCCATGGGTTGACTAAAGCTGAAAACCATTTAAACATTATTTCAAATAAGTGCCAGGGTTGCATTCTCTTTCTTGTGTGAATAGCACCATAACTCCTGAGCCACTTGGAAGAGACTATTAGGAGCATCAAGACAAGATGAATTTTCTTATGTTCAAACAATTTCTTGAAATTAATTGTTTATATACAATTTAATTTTTCACTGGAATTCCATATTTCCTTTTATCTCAAATAACAGGTTCTATCACGCCTCAAGTTTGGTCCCTTCCCTTAATCATACAATATATTTCAAGTAATCTTTTATCTTTGGAGACCTCCCTCTCAGAGCCCACCATTCTGACTGCACTCTAGAACAGCTGCCTTTAGGCATGATACACCATTGCCATCTTGAAAATTTTCTCAATCGTTCTCTGATGTTCTGCTCTTATGTCTTTTTATTTCTTGTTTTGCCAGAGTACAAACATAGCTAACTTTACAAAATGAGACCTGGGATGCTCATTAGATGATATGGGACCTCGTTGCCTCCTCAATGTCTATTATTTTCTTACTTTGAAACAACCCCATTTTTTTTCAGGCTACGAAGTGCCCAAATGCAAGATCCCATTTTTCATCTTGGTAAGTCTAATCCCTAAAAAATTTTAGGGAACACTCCAGAGATAGGTAAAAATAGCTATCAAGTACTCCTCCACAGACAGAAATGAACCTACTTCTAACTGGAATGCAGAAGTGATGGGAGAAACTCCAGCAGCCCTTTTAAACATGAGGCAATCTTGAGAATGGAAACTGTGCACTAAGAATAACAAAACAAAAAGATAGAGGAGAGCCTGAGCCCTTGTTGATGTTATAGAACTGCTTACAAATATGGCTACTATATGTAATTTACATATTACATATTACTTGTCATATTACATATTATTTATAAATAAGGTTACTGGCTAAAAACATCTCTTACAAGGAAGAGAGAAAAACTTGTATTTCATTTGAACAACTGTTTTTTCTAATCTCCATTGCTTGCTTCTAAATACAATTACATATTAAAATGGTGGTAAAATTTCTAGGCTCTAGAAAATTTAAAAGTATCTCATCTGTCATACTTGTTACTACTTCTTGTGACTATAAAATTCAAGGACAAAACTTATTTTCCTTTAATGCTGTAAGCATTTCTCTGTTATCTTCCAGTATTCAGTATTGCTGTTGACAATTCTGATGCAAGTTTTTTTATCCCTTTGTGGACAAATTTTGTTTTCTTTCTGAAAAATTTTATGATGCTTTGTTTTCCTTGTTCTAAAACTTACAAGAATGTGTCTGAATGTGGGCTTGTTTGTTCCATTATTTTTGTGAATGGAAGCGCACTATCCTGTACTAGATTTAATTTTTAAATGCTCATCAATGGTAGTAAGATAGAATTCAAACGATATGTTCCTTTAGTACTTCCCTTATCTCCAGGCTCCTTTTTTTTTTTTTTTTTTGTCAATAAGCTTTTCATGCTATGTATTAAAAACCCAATATGAAGTTATCAACTCACTTAATTGAAATATCCAGAGCTAGTAAAAGCTCAGACATGGCTCTTTTCAGACTTTGATGTTGTCAGTCTTCAATTTCTTCATCTCTTGGATGTGTCCTTCTTTGGTTTTCTTCTTATAATAGCCTCCAACTGCTCCAGTCTTATATCAATCCATCATCAAGTCTGGAAGAAAAGAGTTTCCCAGAATTGAGTCATATCTGCCTGGATTAGTTAATTTGTCACTTATGTTACAATCTCTGCTACACTTTATAGTTCATAGGCTTTGGACATGAAGCTATTTCTGAACCAATCATAGCATCCAAAAGGATGCAATACTCTGCCCATTCTAGAGCCAAGAGCGGTATGGCAGAAATTGCTAGTTTCACTGAAAATCCTGTCACTCTTGCTACCCTCATAAAGACATCCCTTGGATTTTTGTTGGCTTCATGGCTTCATGGCTTCATTTACCAGCTTCCATTGCAGATAGGTGTATGCTTAAGGCTGTGATGTCATCAACAGTAAGTAAGAAGTGGTAGACATCGCTTCAGGGAAGGAACTTAAAGGTACAGCATGGTAGAGCAACAAAAAGGATGGAGCTTAGATCTATAACACCAAAGGGCATATTACCACTTCTAGTCTCTCTTCAGTTTGAATTTACATGAAAAATAAATTTCAACCATGTTTCAAGTATTATCTTGGGTTTGAATTCATAATTAAATCCAATCTTTTTAAATAAAGATACTATCAGCTTCATTCCAAACATGTGTACTAACAATGAACATAAGAGGTTCACAAAAAAAACCTGCAACCAACCAACCAACTAACCAACCAAACAAACAAAAAGCCTTCTAAATTCACTCTGAAAAGTATGGGCAATTATCACTGGTTAAGTAAATACCAAAGATAAACATGCAGGATATATAGATAAGGATCAGGAGTGAAGGATTCTGGATTTAACTTTTGATAAAGCAGTTAGTTACCTTATAGTGGTAGATGTCAATTGTCAGTCCTTCACTCCAGCATTCAGTTGACCCCATCTGCATATACTTAGTAGATGTTCCTTGAAGTATATGCCATAAGGAAAGCATCCTTATTCCAGTGCACATGCCAGCTTTTCTTTATTTCAATACTGTTTGTCATTATAAATTGAATTTCAGCCCATATCCTAACTATTACCTGGAAGTCTACAAAACATTTTCCCATAAACTTTTTAAAGCAATTCAATTATTAAAACCAATCGTACTGTTTAAAATAAAAGGCTTTAGAAGCCTGTCAGTTGCACACACACACACACACACACAGACCCACATATATACATACATATATAAAATATTCGAACTTCTCTCCTTTTTAGTTTCTTTAGTGTATAGTAATTAGTTAATTGTCTTGAAAGTGTTTGGATTTTGGAAAAAAGCAGCTACATTTAATTTTTTAAAATAATATTAGCGTCCATATTTTGAACACTAGAGAAAAAACTTTCACTAGCTTTCAGATTTATCTTCTCCAAAGGAATGTGTTTGCCTTGTAATGATAAATCCTGAAACTAAAAACATATATTTAAAAAAAATTATAAAAATATACTAAAAGTAGACGAGGACTTGCAATTAAGAAAGCAGTAAATTTCAAAAAGTCCCCTGGCTCACTATTTTGTGTGCTGCTTAAGAGTCATCAGAGAATGTAAGATGTTTCATGTCTTTATCATCTTTTGTCATAGGCAGAATCAAACTCCTCTAGCTATTCGTCCTTAGCCATGAGTATAACCCCCAGACTGCGCTGAGCTTCCTTTCTTCAAACCTTCAATTCTTTCTCCTCATTCTACAGATTGTTCCTTTGTGGTCCCTACTCTAAAGCAGATAAACTCTCCCATTTTCTCGCTCTTCACAGGCTTTTCCTTTCACCTCTACTCCTCTCATGTATCCACCATCTTCCCTTCACTGCACTCACATCTCCTTTATTCTACAACATTTGTTCTTTGAGCTCCTGAATACATGATCGGTTCCCTGATTCTCCCCTAATTGTTCAGTCACTCTATTTTTTTCTTTGCTCTTTTAGCTTAAAATTCATGGCCCATCACCCTAACTAATATACAGCTAAGATTAATATTTTCAATCCAGGTATCTCCAATTTCTTATTGAATAAACCTAGAAAACTCCATCTTTCAATAAATCTGCTGCTGAAAACTGAAAGACAAAATCACATCTGTGCAAACTAATGTCACTAAAACTTTCAGGTGCCCAAGCATAAATTCTTTTCAGTCCATAAATCCCCACTCTCACAGAATATACGTCACATCATCATGATTCAAGTCCTGAGTTCCATCTCCCCTCCATCCACTTTAGGAGAAAATAGAGGCTACATTATAGGAGCTATATCTGTGTTCTGCCCCGGAACCTACAAAATCATCTGTATCTGCAAACATCTCCCCCTGCTCCTCTTCTATCAAGGAAATGGTGTCCCCAATCCTCCATAATATGGTGTCCTGTGTCCTTCCTGTTCCCTCCTGAATCTTTACGTACTTGAATATTGGTTACTATCTCCTCTAGTATTTCCCATATCTTCTTGTCTCCTGGTCTTTTTTTTTTTAATGTTTAAATGTATTCAAGTCTCAATAAATTTTAGAACAAATAAATAAGCTTCTTCTGATCTGTGTGCTTACCTCTCTGTTGCGCTATTCATTCTTTCACTTCCACCCTAATTTCTTTGAAGTGCTGAGACTATTCACCGTATTCGCTTTCTTAACTCTCACTTATTTTCAACTCACTGATGTAATTTTTAGTCATCTTTTCATGAAAACTATTCTCACCAAGGTTATCAGTGATCTTTGCTATGAAATCCAGTTACTTAATTTCTTATCTTTCTTGACTTCTGCAGCATTTGAAATTATCCATCATTTCCTCCTTTTGAGACTCTGCTCATTGGACCACTTGATGCAATATTTTAATTTTTTCTCAAAATTTTTTTCCTACTTTCCTCATTTTTTTATTTGCTTCCTTTTCCCTTATATTTGTCCATTTGATTTTGTAGCTAAAGTTTTGGGGTCTTTTTCTAACTCAAAATTGCTGGTTCCTAATCATTTTGAGAATCTGTTAAAAGCCAATGTTATGCCGGGGGGGGGGGAAGTAATGGTTTTTACATACTATGTCAGGGATTTTTACCAACTTTCTAATGTTCATCTATGGGTTCTGCTCCATTCATTCTTCCAAGTATTCACATTTACTCTCTTTTTTCCAAGAACCACTTACATGCTGTTCGCTTTATGTCAATATCTCCAGCCACAATTCCCACCTTCCTACTAAACCCTAACAGGATGTTCTCTCTTATACCTAATACTTACTGTGTTCAAGAGGACACCCAACCGCTTCTTCCCTGCCACCAAACTTGATTCCACTCTTGCCACTAGAGCTAAAGGGCCGTGAGCAAAAGGACTTTGTCAATATTCTCATTGCTCTGCTCTGGCACCCTTGATAGTGCTCGGTACATTGTAGACACTCAGTGAATTTTGGCTGATTGGAGGATTCTATAAATCTTAGCTCAAGAAATTATTCTTCATGCACTTGGCACACTCGAAAACTGAGTCTACTTTTTTCCTAAAACAAACAAATTATTTTCATTCTAAATTTTTTATTTTATACTTTTTCTATACTGTATAATGGACTCTTAACTCACTCTGGCTTCGCTTTTTCTGATTCATTCTCCTTAATATTATCAGAGACATCTTTTAAGAGTGAAAATATGCTTATGTCCCTCCCTTCTTAATTTTTTTCCAATTATTCTGCATGGTTTTGAGTTAAAGTCCAAACTTCAAAAACAGACCTTTAATGGTCTTGCTTCTGATTTCCTCTCCATTCATCCATAACTGCTTTGTTTTGACACAGATTCCATGCCTGACCCTGCCACATGAACAACTAATTTTGCTTCTCTGAAACTTCAACTTGAGGCTGTTGCTCATGGCTCTCTGCCTGGAATATCAATACATCTCTGCCTTGTCCAAGCCTCAACTTCGGACTTACTCTCTTTGCTCTTTCTGTGGTTCCTCCTTTCTGCTTTCCCTCTAGTCTGGAATAAAACTCCTTTCCTAAATGCTCTCATGGCACCTTAGTCTCTCCCTTTTTTTACCTTTTCCTAACACTGATCACATCTGATTTAATTTTTTATTACAGTCACTCCTCCTTGTCCCTATTAAGAGGTAAGTTCCTTGATGGCAAAACCTGAACTCATTTATTTATTTATTTCATGTTTAGTATAGTGCTCAATAAATATACATGGAGCAAATTAATCCCATCTCTTTCAGCTTTGTTCTCTACATGGTCTGATTCTCCTAGATGAAACATCCAATGTTTTGGATTAGTTTCTTACACTTCACTGTCACTTTCCAAATAAGCCTGGGTCATGGAAGATTTACTTAATGCAGGAAATGAATAGAATAAATGTGTATGTAGATTGAATGCCATGGTAATTATATCATTAGTGCTAAACACTAGTATCAAGATTAGAGCATGTTCGCATATGTTTTTATTTGTCAGAAGCAATAAGTTAAGATGAAGCCTAGTAATTATAGACTGTGAGCAAAAAAGAGTTTTCTGGGTGGTCTTTTATAAATCTTGAAGAAAGGAAAGCAAAAAGCCAATGTTTGTATTTCTCCTGACTTCTTTATTAAATATAATACTGACCTTCTGATACTTGGGTTGCTTGTCAGAATCAAACTGGAAGTATTCTCGCATGTATAATACTATTGCTTCAGACATTCATAAGCAGTTTTATTTGCCTTTTTTTTTTACTCTCTCTTCTATGTACTCATCCTTCTCCTTCTCAGTTCTCCGATCACTCCGACACAACTCTGATATCCTCAGCCGGACCTCTTCTAGCCTCTCTTTGTCATTCATCTCTTACCAGCTATTGATCTCCTGCCATCTCCTTTTACCACTCTACCACCAATAATTCCAGATTAATGTGGTGAAATTATTGTGTGAACTTGTAATGCATAGTTATTTTCAGGTTTTTTTTTTTTTTTTTAGTTTTAAAAATCAGAACGTTTGTTACAAAATACCTATATTGCTATCGATGTTTTTGTATGGCATAAAGAAAACCTAAATCTTTAGTATTGTCATATTTCTCTTGTATTGAAATCAATAACCTTACCCAAAGGACGGGCACTGTTACATCTATAGAAAGGTAGTCTCTTCTGAGACTGAGTAGCTGCTCATTCTTTTCTGCAGCCAGAGAGAGGCAGCCCATCACGTCCACATTTACCAAACAGATATATGGCTACTAATGCAGCATATTGGATAGCTGATTTTGAGATATAAGATTTTATAATTATAAAAATGGTCTTTCTTCCACTCAGGACACATCTAATAATTAGCAAATTAATATTATTATTTTTAAAATAAAGGGAATTCATTTTATATGTCAATTCCTTGTGAGTAAAAGGAAAACTTGTTATCACATGAGCTATGTAAATAGGCAGTAAAGGAGCTTCTTCATATGGAGCACAGAAAAACATTAGTAAAATACTCTAAGATTATGTATATATAAGAATAGTTGTTTCAGCAGACCTGCATGGGTGAATTTAGGGTACAATAAGCTAAATCTAACCCAATGTTAATCACCCTAAATAAATTTCCACTGAGGAGATAAGAGAATGTTCTCCTTTAAAATTTCTAAAATATAATTTTCTCTTTATAGCTGGAAAGGCTGTGATTCTGACCACAAATCATCATTTGGCTTCGAGGATCACCCAGGGTGTTGAGAGTAGAGTGTGAGCTTCATTCATTCATCGCATAGGCAAAGTTTGCTCTTGGCCTACTCAGTGATTTAATAATTTCTGGCTCAATACAATATAAATCACAGATGACATCTCTTCTAAGACTGCAACATCAGGGTGTGAGAGTGGGCCCCAAAGGGGTGTTGTAAGGGGAGCAGAAAGTTCTGAGCTGTGGACTTGAACAGCTGCTTGGTGGTGGCAACAGCAGCTGTTATAAAGAAATGTCTTTCCCCACAATGTGCTTCTTTTGCTCTCCTCTCCCCTTTCTTGTCAATAGCCAGTCAACATTTATTGATTGTGCAGAGGCTAAGGGCTAATTCTTCTGCATAAGCTTATCCATCTGCCCCTTTTCTTTTGGCTTACATTGTCTCTCCAGGGTTTTATTTTGTTTTTATAAACATCTTTCTATCTGCCTGCTTCTTCTCACCATATGGCAATTCTGATATATATCTTTTTTGTTGGAGGGGAAATGTGAGACAACAGGAGAAATGAGAGTCTCTAATGGAAAAAAAAGATTTAGAACGCTTATCATAGGAGTGTATAGTTTGATAAATGTTTTCTTCAGCATGATTCTAATACATTACTATTAAACTTTTTTTTTCAGAAATAAGGAAGACTGTTTTCCAAAAATACAAATGTTGTCTGCAACCAATATCTCCAAGTCTCTCTTACCCATCAACATTAAACAATTCAATTTGACTTCTTCCCTTAGTACTCCAAGAAAACTGTTTTTGCCAAATCACAAATGACTTATATATAAAAAATTAAAGAGTATTTTTCAATTATCATCTTCCTAGAATTTTTAGCAGCATTCAAGTTATTTAGGAACATCCACTTCTTTTTTCATGAAATATCACGTGGCTCCCACGACTTCACACTCTCCTAGATTTCCCCCTCTCTCTCTGTGACCACACCTTCTTATTCTCTTTCCACAGTGTCATTCCCTCCACCTGACCTGCAAGTGTATATTTTGCAGAGATTTTTCCTCACTCATCTTCACATCTCCTCTAGTTACTTCTGGCACTAATGATCTCATTCCGCTTCATGGCTTTACATGCCAATTATTTGTTTACAATTTCCAAAGTTCTACTTCTAGCTGATTCCTTTTTAAACACCAGACTTTAAATCTGACTGAGATTTTTGACAGCTCTGCTTGGATTTAATTTGGATAAAACCACTCAAACAACCCAACCCCCTTTGTCTTACTCAGTTTTCTATCTTGAGGGCGTCATTGCCCCAAAGTTGAGCACATCAGAAGCATAGGAGTCCTTCTTGTTTATTTTTCTTCAGTTCCTATATAAAATGCTTCAGTGCTGAGTCACTTTAACCTTCTTAGAATGTTAGTAATTCATTTAAAAAAAAAGTTTTTTCACTGTTACCACTCTAATCTACGTACTGTCTTCTATGGCCTGGAATACAGCAATATTTTTTTTAAGTTGCCGCTTCCATTCTTCCCCACTTCATTTCATTAATAAAGAATCTATAATGAGTTTTAAATTTTAAATCCTGACAATGTCACTATCTGGCTTATAATCTGTCAGAGGCTTCCTATTGCACTTGTAATAAAATTCATTCTCTTAACTCATCTCCAAGCTCCTGAGTGATCTGGTCCTACTGACCTCTTCATTCTTATCTTGTGGTCTACACTCACTCAGTCCCAGCAGACTCTATTGCTGGTCTTCACACATCCTATTACCTCCACCTGAAAGGTCTTTCCTCAACTCTTCACTTCCAGGCTTCTTCTCATCCTTCAGGTATCATCTTAAATGTCAATTTCCCAGAGGGGCCCTTTCTAACAATCTAATCCGAATTAGATTTTCACCCACAGTTCTCATTGTGTTGCCCTATTCTTTTTCTATATAAAACTTATCACAATGTGTGTCGGGGAGGGGACTTTCTTATTCAAGTCCTGACTAGCTGTTAAAATGTGAGCTCTCTGAGGCTCACATATCTGGTTTTGTTTATTTGCTTGTTTATATCTTTCTAGTATGCGTGTGTTAACAATCACACAAGTTTAGTTAATAATTATATAACTACTGCCTAACAATTTACCTGGCAACAAAAGATTTTGCAGTCCCTACCTCCAAAATCATTAAAGAAAGATAGGTCAAGCGTTGTACAAACCCTGATAATCTATACACAGAATGGATGACAAACCAGTGTAAGTTAGACCATCTGGCAAAAACTGCAGAGTAGTTTGAGACTAACTGAAAGTCAAAGCAGAGAGAGGAAATAGAAAAGAAAAGGAAATATTGTTATATGGGCAACATTGGGGACTAAAGTAAAAATGAAGAAGACAGCCATCCACAGAAAACCAAACCTAAGAAATCAGAAAAATTAGATTTGGGGCAAGTTTTAATATTTTGAAACATCTAACCAAGTGTTTCAGGATGGACATGAAACACTACTTTTGAAACAGTGCCAACAATCCTGCTCAAAATCAGCTTAATCAGGTCGTTAAATCCAAATGTATACACAGTTTAGATCATGGTAGATAGGAACTAGGGAGAGTTCCTAAGAATGCTTTGGAGGAAATACCATGTCTGGAAATGTACCCCCTCTCCAGATGGGAATCTGTTTTAAGTTCCCAAAAGTGTCAGGACAATGGAAGAATTCAAGGTATTTATAGTGGGTGTTGTGGTCGATTCCCTATACCCAATCCTCACAGTCCAGCTGTTGGAGTTGAGTCCAGCTCAGATGGTAGACATTCATTAGTCTAAACCAGTAATGATCATCCTTTAAGGTCTCACATATAAACCATAGGAACTGGCTAAAAGAAATGAGCTTGTGACCTTATTCAGGCCAATCAAGTGCAAGCAGAAATTTCTGGAGATTGTAGAAAATGTTTCCTGATTACAAAATGAGGAACACAGAAAGAAATAATACTTTCTTCTAGAATTTGCAATGTGTAGATGTGTAGTTAGAAATCAGCTACCACCTTAGGATAAAGCCAGCATTCCGAGGAGGGCAGAGCCAAGGGAATTGAAGAGAGGAGGAGACTCATTACCAAAAGAAGCCAACCCCAAATCACACCCTCTTAGAGTCCCAGTTAGAAGAGCAATAAATAGCATTTAGATTCAGTTAGTTTAAGTTTAACATTGTCTTATTTGTTGCAGAAAGCATCTTAATTGGTAAAGTAGCTAAGACATACACACATCAGGAGGAAGAAAATACAAGGCAAGCTTTCTCTAAAATCAAATTTTGTAAGGTAGTGGGATGATCTATTAACCCCCAACACTTCAGTCATTAGTCTAAAATGGGGAGAAAGCTGCTAATAGCCTGCTATCTTCATTGCCCACTGGTTCAAGGTGGAGCAGACTGAAGATGGAACAGGAAGTGACAGTGGTTCTCTCTTCACCACAGGTGTTGCTGAACAAGAGAACAATAACACTCTCTTACCCAAACTTATAATGGAAGGTTTTTTGTTTGTTCATTTGTCCTTAAAGTGAAGACAGAAACCAAGTAAATAAAAAAGTAAGTTGGGATACATTCATTAATTTACCATCAATTCATTGTAAAACATTGCATCAATATGATACTAATGATCATTATAATAACAACAATATAAACACCGACAGTAATAGAGAACATTTGTTTAGACTTACTACGTGCTGAGCACTATAATAAGCACTTGTGATATATTATCTCCTTCAAATTGCATATGAAGGAGGAACTTATTAATCTCCCAATATTACTGATAAGAGAATCAAGACAGGGGAAGGTGAAGTGACTTGTCCAAGGTCATGCTGCCATTAAGTGGAAGAGACTGTTTTTTAAAACAGGAAATCAGGTGCTAGAAGCTGATGTTTTTAAGCATCATCTCGAACTCCAAATTATTGTAGAGCTATAAATCAAAGGAGATGAATAAAAATGATTTTGCTTTCATGGAATGTACAGTTTGTTGTATTCTCTTTAAACCCAGCAATAGGAATATTTACTTCCATTTTTAAATTCAGTGGAGATCATATCTATATCATGTCATGCATTCAACAATATTTTTGAGACTGTTGGTGATGTCTTACTGATAATTGTCAACATAATTTTACATTTATGCTTCTTATTTTCAAACATTAAAATAATAAAGATCATAATAATAAGCATTAATAAGAAATTTAAAACTTTCATTGGTAATTTATCTTATAAGAGCACCATATATGTTTCATTTTGTTTTAATTACCAAAATGAAACAAAAAATTCTCACATTTCATTATTCCAATGACATGGGAAGCAGTTTTTACCATGTGAGAAACTAAATTTTCTTGAAAGAGGAGATTATTTCCAGGGTTTACATAATGCAAGGCTAAGTTATTACCTATAAAATCATTCAGGAAAATCCCATGTGTAACAGATTGACTATCTAGACTGTAATATATCAAATATGACTCTGTTTCATATGCTTACAAAGCTAATCCATCACGCAATTTAACCTGGAACATTAGATAGGTGTAAGTCTTTCAGACCTAAGTGAAGAAAGGCAAAATGTTAAAACCTATTTAGCCTTCTTTCAGACATTTTGAATATGACGTCCCTGTCATCTTTGAGAATGCATGTAACTATAATTCCCCCAGCTACAGTAAACATTTAAATATGTTGGTTTTTTACTCACAGGGGAGCTCCAAGCTGCTCTGCCAAATCTGTTAATGTAGAAGAATGAAGTCAAGAAGAAAATCTTAAAAGACCTAAGAGCAAGTCTGAAATTGAGAAGAGAAGACAGAAGTAAGGATGGGAGTGATGAAAGATCAATTTATCATCATCCACAAAATGGAGTCATTCACATACAAAGAAATAGAATGAAAATGCTCATTAAGCTGGGAAAAATATGATAGTCATCATGCATAGATCCCAAGAGAAAGGATTTTATATGTTGAAACTACTTCTTCACAATATCACTCCTTTCTTCTAGTGATAAATATTAGAAAAAAAATATATGTTAAAGCCCAGAGAAGTTCCTGGAAATATAGGAATATTTAAAGTTGTGATTTGTGAAGAAAGCATTTAAGTATTAATTAATAATAGTTTCTTTAAAAAATCTTGGGTGTGGCTGTAATAACCTCTCTGCACAATTATCATAAACAGTTTATCTTATATAAAGCCAAACATTAACTTCCTATGTCTGAATCCATTTACCCACTACCACTGAGGGAACGTGATTCTTACTCCTTATAGTTAAAATAGCTCAGGAGTCAGATTCAGAAGCAATAATTTTTAATCCTATTGTAGCTACTTTTAACTATTTGACTTGGCTGGTTACTTACTTTTATGAAGCATCATTTTTCCTACTTAGAAAATGGCTTACCTCCTTCACAATGTTGAGAAGAGTCCTAAAATAAATATGTGAAAGCATATCATCTGTTTCTTCCTTTTTTCCTTTATTTTGCCCTCAAACTTTGGAAAGAATATTGGTCTTAGAGTAGCCAACATATAAGCAAAGTGACATATTTTTATAGTACTTTCCTTGCAGTAATTGTGATTGTTGTTTCACTTACATGCTTCAATTTCATGATTAAAATAATCATTAAATACTTATTATTATCTCTGTGTTATATATCAGAAAAGTGAGATTCGAAAAGTTTTTCTATGTCATTTATTTATCTAACAGTGTTTTCTGAGTGTTTACTATGTTCTAGGGATCAATCTAAGGACCATGGACACAAAAATGACTGTGCTAGGGTTTCCATCCTTACAATATCACATCTGGTGGGAGAGAAAGGCAACACACAGTGCCAACATACTCTTTGTGGCCAGGGCAATAGACGCAGAGTCCTGTGGCTCTTTTCACTATAGCATCTTGACTCATGTTCAGTAAGGGCTATCGACCTCACTCTCACCCACTCATAATATAGCTGGGATCCTGCTGCTTTTTCTTGAGACTTACCCTGAACTTGGAGGTATATCTTCTCAGGATAATATACCTTCTCAAATCACCATGCCACACTTTTTTTTAAATAATATGTCACCTGATTATATCTTTTTCCTTGGTCTTACCCACTCAATGCAAACAAGCATTGAGAACTTTTTAAGTCCCAGACCTTATGTTATGGTCTGAGGATAAAATATACACATAAGGATAAAAGATAGTATAAATATATATTTTAATTGCTATTCTTAAAAAATTTAGAATACAGTAAGAAAAGACTGTCATTAAATAGACAAGAGGAAAGTACTGTAGATGCTAAGATAGAAGTTTGTAAAAGATGAAGTGAAACATAAACTTGATCTTTATTATATGCTTGGTGTAAGGGTAGTTTGACATAAAAGGTGAAATGTTCAGTTTCAATATGCTATGACTGAGCTGACTGTGGCAAAAGGAAGAGTCATGCCCAGATGGATAGTTAGACTTTGAGCTCAGAGGAAACATTTTGCTTAGAGATAGAATTTTAGAGTAAAATGCATGTGTGCGTGGAGATGAAAAGGTAGGTTGCTCAGCAAGAATGTCTAGAGTAAAGAGAGAGAGGGCCCAAGGAACACAGAACATGGAGGAACAGCAGAGTTAAGGAACAGGAAGGAGTGAACATAGGCATAAATGCCATCTTTGTAAAGGACATCCTCATCTATGATTGAGGAGTTAGACTTCATTGATCTTCATATGTTTGTAAGCGGCTTTATGACAAAACCACATTTCAGAAATGCTTGAAGAAAATCTATTCTCAATACTGTTAAGAAAACATTGAATTGTCATTCTGATGAAAAAATTGTGTAAAGTTTTTATTAAAGCAAACAAAAAAAGACAGATGAAGAAAAGTCCTTCATGAGTGAATGGATAAAAATGTGATATATATTACACACACACAAACATACTCTCTCTCTCTCTCTCTCTCACACACACACACACACACACACATACACACACACACACACACACACACAGGAGTATTATTCAGCTATGAGAAAGAAAAGCCTGCTATTTATGATAACATGTATGGATCTTGAGGGCATTATATTAAGTGAGATAAGCCAGATAGAGAAAGACAAATGCTTTCTAGTATCAACTGTATCAAAATGTGGAATCAAAAACAAACAAAACAAAACAAAACAAAACAAACAAAAAGCTGATTTCAGAGAAAAAAAGAATGAAATGATGGTTTCCATGAGCTTAGTAGGGAGAGGAGAAATGAGTGACATGGATCAAAGGGTACAAATTTGCAGTTATAAGAATAAATTCTGAAAATTTAAATGTATAACGTAGTAACTATAGTTAATAATATGGTATTGTATACTTTAAAGTTACTAAGAGTAGATTTAAGCATTCTCGCCACAAAAAAAAGAGAGAGAGAGAGATAACTATGTGAGGTGATAGTTGTGTTAATTATCTTTATCTTGGTAATCATTCCACAATGTATATGTATATCAAATCATCACTTTGTAGACTTTAAATATATACAATTATATTTGTCAATTATTTCTCAGAATAGTTTAAAAAAGAGAAAATGGAATAAACCCATAAATTCGAGGCCTCAACACATGTCTTAATGTCCCCACAGAGCTTTAGTTTATATATTAAGCAGTGATATTTTATCTAAAAGTGTTATCTTCAAAGTTTTAGAAATATTATTATATTTATCTAGCTATATAATTTTACAGCTGTTATCATTTAAGCATCTTCCTCATATAATTAACCTTTTTTTCTTTCAAACCATTAGCATATTATAATACTATAGTGAGTACTAATCGGTTTAATTCTCTTCTCAATTTATTTTGAATAAATGTGCTAATCTTAAAAGAAATAAATGATGTATTGTATTTCTTATCTTTCAGTAATTAAAACAAATAATCTAATGGTTAAATTTTTGCTATATAATTTTTTTTTTTTAATTTGAAAATGTATTCTTCAGGGAAAAATGTTCTTGTGTCAACCTTTTAACCAAGAAGTAGGCTTTGAGGGAGAATTATAAGAAAGAAGCTTATAGGTGTTTTAAAAATTGCTTAATTAGCAATTCCTAAAATGTGGTACTCAGTAGGTACCAAGGCATAGCATTAGGGGAGTGGTGGGATGAAGCACAGTTTGTGGTCAAAATAAGTTTGAAAAATCCTTTGTAAATTAAATTAAAGAGAATTTTTATTGTAGGACTTCTCAGAACCTTTAATGTACTTGTTTTCATGGTAAATACTTTAGGAAAAACTTGCCTTAAATGCACTAATCAAAGAACCAGAAAACACAAGTGATAATACATAGCAGAGATCAAAATGGATGTGACAGGGAGTACCATGATTGGGAACTGATTGTATCACTCAAGTCAGGAAAACCGAAAACTTGGGTTGGAATAGAAGCCTGGCTCAGGTGTGCAGCAGAAGCAAAATTTTTCTGCATTGCAAATAGCCTTTTCTTGACATTCTGAGAAATTGGTACTTGCTTCACCAAAACATCTCTTGGTTTCCACTTTCCTTTCAAAGTAGAAGGTCCTGGTCTCTTGTTTGTCACTGTATCTCAGAGTGTGTAGAACAGTGTCTGTCACAGAGAAAGTGCTCAAAAATTATTTATCGAATAGACCACCAAATAGTAAATCAATGGTAGTAGGACCATAATAACTAAAATTATATAGTTAAGAGACTTTCCAATAGTTGGTCCTCACGTAGAAACCAAGACTTGCAGATATATCCTAATCCTGTCTTTATTTTGTGAGAGTATACCTAATGGGTTCTCTATGAGAAAAGTTTGCACAGCATTGGCAACTAGACATTGCACATGAAGGCATAGTTAAGGGTGGATATCAATGAGACAACGATATAATCTTAAAGGAGGCGGACTGCCTTCATGCAGTATCTTCTTGCTTATTAAAGAAGGTTTATTATAAGTCTAACCATAAAACTTGGATTTTGATATTAATAATGCCACACATTTAAAAAATAATTAACCAGTTCCATTAATCCTGAAAAAGATGACAAGTAGCCCATTGTAAAAAGAGGAAGAAAATAAGCAGATCAGATGAATGATTTGTCCAAGATCACAAAAATATTTTATGGAAGACCCAATATTACAACCTATATTTTCCAATTTCTAATCCTTATAACACATAGAAGAGTAAACACTAATTCCATTTGGTCTGCAAAATCTCCTGACTTATAATGGAATGAGAACTTTTAAAAAAATTGACTTTTGTGGGAAGAAAAAAAGTTGACATGACTAAATCTCCTAACATAATAAAACAATCATAAGACCACATAAAAGTCATCTAAAAAGCTGGGTGATGAGAAGATCAAAGATTCTTATGTAAGGACAAGACAGAAGCCAAGCTTCAGAATTCAAAGCTTTTGTGAGCTCTAATCATTTTACTTGCATTCATAAAATCTTAAACATTTTCTCTCCACTTTTTGATGTATAATATTCAATCAATTGTAATGGAATATAAGTGGATAGCGCTTGTAATGGCTCCTAAGCATGAAAGTGAAAATTCTGGCACATGCACAGCATCTCCTCCTAGAGGGAAAAGTGAACCTTTTCCTGCATGTCCAGATGCCTTCAGAAAAGAGAAAAAACTTTGAGATCAGTGCCATTTTCATTCTTTTTCTTCCAGGTTAATTAAAATAGAACAAAGAATTATTTTTTCTTTTTTTCTACTCTATAGTCAAAGGCAATGACTAGATTCATTGCTATAAAATATATTTTTTCTTTTTAAAATTGATTTATAAATTTCCTTATAAAGATATATAACAAAAATACATAATAGATATAACAGGAATGAAGGACTCTGTTGTGATTTTTGTGGAAGAGGGCATTTTCCTAAGTTGTTGAGATTTTTTAATTGTAGGTGGAGTGAAATCTTTATTACCGACCTGCTTCTTATGCGACAGCACACCAGCTCAGAGAGCTGGCATTAAAACTCCATGTGATTAAAAAATTCATAAGTCCTTTAAAATTGTACATTTTGACAGATGAAAAGAATACAAAAATATTCACAAACTCCTTAGCTAGTGAACTGCGAGCTTTTAACAGAAAAAGAGATTGAAAGGCAGTATTTTTTCAAAGGATTGGCTGTATACAACCACTTTCTCAATTTTTCTGGTGTATATTTATGAGATTAAATATATAAAAGCGCAACTCATGTGGTGGTATTCAAACGGTTAAACAACCAGCTTCTATTGAGAAAACATTTTGTTGCAGCAAAGAGTTTTTAATCTCAAATTCTCTAAATGAGTGGAGATAGGGAGTTTTTGTGGTAAGAAATGGGAAAAGACAGAAAAAAAAATATTTAAGTAGTAACAGACGATGTACAAAGTAACACCCAGACTAGAAGATATTCGTTTTTTACCCTTGCATATAAGGAAAACCATAAAAACACCTGCTATTAAAGCCCCAGAAAATTTTCACAAAGAACATTGTGTTTTTATAGAGAATAAAGAGAGTTGCATCTCTAAAATCTTCTTTCTTGAAGCTTTTATGTAACAGCAATTAGAAATAGATATCAAAGTAGCTTCTAAGTTGTGAATAGTTTAGGCATAATGGGTCTGTATTTTTACGACTGAACACTGAATCATCACTGAGAACATTCTATTGAGAGCATGTCTCCCTTATCACAAAGAAATGATTGGTTCATCAGTTGCCATCTGGGGATCAAGAACTAGAACATTGAAATGAGAGAACATGCAGTACAGAGGCAATGGATGTAAAGGACAAGAGCAGAGATATGGTCTAGTCAGTCACCGGGATAATGGGGGGTGCTAAGGAACCCAAAAGTAATAGTACTTGTTCTCCATATCATTTATAATTTCATATATATGTGTTGTATTCCAGAGTGGATATTCAGTTTATTATGACTGATTTCTTATTGTGTCTTTTTGAAGCTCCTGTTTGAAAAAATTTTTTCTGTCAATATTTATTAAAGAAAGGTATTGTTTATTAAAGAAAGTGTAGATCTAGCCAACATTTATTATTTTTATTCTAGGACTCTGAGTGAAAAATCACATAAACATATCACTCACAGAACGGTGTCTACACAGAATCTATTGTTACTGAGTGACTTTAATGAAAACTACTTTGGGAACTGTAAAATGTCACAGACTCTACTTCATTATAAAGGCAGTGTGCTGCAGGAAAATAATTCCAGTTCTATGGGAGAAGCTGTGACTACCAGTCCAGCAACTCATTCACCAGCTATGTCTCTATGGGAAAGTCACCTGTAATCTGATACTTTTCATATGTTTACAAAGAGAAGATGATAATTTTGTCTGTCTTTTAGGGCTATAGACACTGAAATAATGTATGTGACTATCATTTTTCTTATTATCAACATAAATAATAACTCATAAAATAACACTTTACAGCTTAAAAGGAACTTCAACTATTTCATCCCATTTGATTCTCACAGCAACACTATGAAGCAGATTGTATTGTTTCTATTTTTCAGATGAGAAAATGGAGTCAAAGAGGTCAGCACCTATGCCATACGATCAGGAAAATAAAGGGTGAAGACTAAAATTCTGATTTGCTGATGTTCCACACAGCCATGTGCTATACCAAAATATTTCATCATAAATATTCTTGTTTCATTCTACTTTACAAAGTCAACAAGGGATGCTAGTCATTTTACATCTATTGGAATAATTTCAGCAATGGGGAAATTCTCACTTCCTGAGAAAATTCATTCTATTTTTCAATACTTTCATTTTTAGAAAGGTCTTCACTTTGATCCCAAATCCACCTCTTAATAACTTCCACTTATTATTTTTCTATTTCTGTTCTCTAAAAATATGCAAAATAAATAAATTTCTCATTTAATTGAATGGCTTTCAAGTTATTCCATAGTCTTGTCTGTTTTGTAGAAACTAATTCTATCCAAAATACTGTTTTCAGTTCCTAGTCCCCTCGTCATCATCATGACTTTTTAAACTCTGGAAACACATTAACTGTCAAAGTTACCTTTTTTCTCATATCTAGTACAGTGCTTATAATACTGCATAAGATTTTATGTTTATTTATCTATCTGTCCTGTTAGATTATGCACCTCTCCCTGGGGACCGTGGAGGAGTTCATGACAATCAGTTTTGTTTGTTTATTTCCTTGAGACCTAACATAGATCTTGGTATGTAAAAAACCTTAATAAACAACATGTTCAACTAATAAACTCAAGTGTTAATTGAATTTAATGCTATTAAGCAGCATCCAAAAATAGAAATTAAATTTCTGGAGTAAAACAAAGTACAGTTCAACTTGATTATATATTCAGCCCATGTTTCCGTATGACAAAAGGTTCTTGATGTGCTAAGGAGAGGGAGATGCTGCCCTTCAAAGCCAATGACAGAATCTAAAGAAATTTCACATGAGGGGTAACAGGTCATTCATTATTTAATCTGGAATTTAAAAGACAAATATACTTCCATATAAAGCAGACATAGTTAAGAGATTAACCCTACAAAATACATTAGGATCATATTATGGAAGGTGCTGGATATCATAAGAAGAAGTCAGGATTTTAACCTCTGGACAATGATGGCCAGCAAAAATTTCTAAGCAGAAAAGTTGAATGACTTTACATTATTCTTTATGAAATGTCATTTTATTGGAATTAGCCCATCATTCTCCCTTTACCAAATGTAGATCCTGAATACTCGTCACCTCTGAAGGTAATGAACAGGAGCCCTTCTTCCACAGATTTTTGCATGCTGGGTTTTCTGAAGAAAACTAATCAAGAAGTAAAATGAATACAAACCTTTCTTGTGCCTCATTGCCACTTCTGCTGAGAGAAAAACAGTGACTCTCACCCAACCTCTCCTTGGAAGCTATGCTGTGTGAAAAGTAAGTAAATGGACCCCAAGAGTATATCAAAAAGCCTCTCAGAGTTGTGGCAGAGTACATTTTACAGAAATGGCATGAAGCAGGGGTTCCCCCCCCCCCATAGTAAGTATTTTTTTTTAAAATCACATTGACATTTAGCTTATTAGAGCTAAGTTTACAAGACCAGCTCCTGAGGAGTTTTTACCTAAATCGACTTCTATTTTATATAGATAAGATGAGAAAATGTTGAATAAATATGGCTTTCCCTCTCAAATCTTATTCAAAATAAAATTATATCAATTCTTTACCATAAGAAAAATATATCTTACCTCAGACTTTCAGTGAAACAGGTATACCCAGCAATAGGTTTAATCTAAGCTAAATGCTATATTTTCTTATCTACATTGCTAATTTATATTTTTTCCTTGATGTCTTCTTTTTTTGAAAATGAGAAAAAAACATACTTACATTTATAGATTCTTAAGAATATAATTAAAAATAAATTAGAAAGACTTGTATGGATGAACATGGGAAAGAAAAAAAAAACCTTAAGAGTAGTATCCAATAAATGACACTGATTTAGTATCCAACAACTCCTTCAAAAAAAAAGAAAAAGAAAAAGAAAAAGAAAAAGAAAAGAAAAGAAAAGAAAACAAAACAAAACAAAGGGAGAGAGAGAACTAACTTTTGTGGAAACTGTAACATGCACTCAGAAAGTTGGATATGTTCTTTTTTTTTTTTTTCCAATTTAATGATCACACCATTCCAATGAAGTAGGTATTATATTCCCCAATTCATATCTAAAAGAAACTGAGCTCCAAAGGGTTCAAGTAACTTGGCAGTTTCATATAATAGTTTCTGACAGAACTTAGTCTTAAACTTGAGCATATCATGTTGTAAATTCTTTACCTCTTTTGCTTTTTCATATTAACACACTGAAAACTAAAGAAGAAAAAATAGAGTTCTATGAACAGGATGTGATTTGCAAAAATAAAGTCACTTAGTCTAAGTCAATGAAGAAGATTTTAAATCTATTTTTTGCCTCACTGTAATAATAATTTGCTAGATGATATTTAACTACCCATATTAATATCTTATACTTTGGTTAGCTCATTCCGTGCCAGTCATATGCACAATGCAGAAATATGAAGATCATTTAATAAAGATAAGAATAATTTTCATTTATTGATGTTGGCCATCCTCTTAGGATCTATATTCATGATTATCTCTGTTGTGGAAAACAATCGTGTAGTTTGGAAGGAATTCAATGCTGCTACCCGGGGTAAAGGAGAAGTAGAATGGGGCTTGGGAAGGGGAAGAAATTAGGAAAATGGACACAGCAGGAGAGGTTCAAGGTCAAGAGATGAATAAAAAGGTGAAAGTATGGTGTAAACAAGCTTAAATGCAATTTAACATTTAAAAAAATCAAAATTGCAATCGCAACAATACCAAAAGCATAAGTTACACATGTACACTAAGTGTGTGCGTATTAAGTTTTTAATTCATCCTGTGACTCACATCCACCCAAACTTCCCGTTTCTCAACCAAGCAACCACTACAAGATGTGTATCCACTACAAATGAGATGCTGAAGGATAAAGAAGAAAGCAGGAAGGGATAATGCCATAATGGTGTCTGTGGTTCATCACAGTGCAAAAAAAACACTATGGCTGTTTACTGATTTCTGTGTTCTGGAAATAAAGAGAAATGGTAGAAGAAAAATCACAGTAAGGAAAGAGACCTGAGAGTTGAAAGGAAACTTCCTGGGATCAAGAGAAATATATGTTTTCATATTATTTGTGCTGCATCCTCCTGGTTTATGTCATAGGTTTCTTGGTACCCTGCATGTCGAAGGTACCCTGTAAATGGTGTTAACTTAATCAAAAATACAAGGAATAAAAGTAGGAGATGAGATTCATTTTAGAAGGACCAAAAGGGAAATTCACCTTTGCATAGATAAGAACCTGATTGGCTGCCAAAAGGAAAAAAAAATCATAAAGAGAAAAGGGTTGCCAATCATATAAATGTAAATACTCAAAGATATATGAGATTTGAAGGGGAAGATACATGACCACATGTGTGATTTCCTCTGTGAGAGGAAAGACCAGATTTATGAATATACTATATACTTCATCCCCACCTATAAGAGAAATTTGAATATGAAATATTATTTATTATATATATGTTATCTGCTGCATATAGTCAAAATGGTTGGGAGATTTTAATTGCATAAGAAAAAAGGTAGAACAAAATTTGGAAATTGGGAAAAAGTACCAAAAAAAGTAATATGTAGACATATTTAATTGCAAATAAAGCCAAGGATCTAGGGATAAAGACTGTCTGTTAATTCTTCACTGTGTGACAAAAGTGGCTCAATATGCTCTTTCTGGGCCTCAGAGGATTAAATTATGTTATTTCTAATTTAATAAAAACTTATTTACATAAACAAAGTAGCAATCTGGAATGTACTTAAAAGAAAAAAAATGGGCCAGTCAGGTTGAAAAGAGCTACATAAGAGAATTATTGTTGTGCTGTATGAAGAAAAAGATTCTTACTTTTTAAAGACTGAAATAGTTTTACAAAGGTTGGAAATGTGGCCTATGTATATGAAGGATGAGTACATGGCTATTGTAATAAGAATGACTTAAAATATGATATGAGGATGATAGAGGAAATATTTTATGTCTTTTCAAGATGACAAAACTTAACAACATATTCTATAAAATGAAAATAAAAATATCAAGGCAAAGTCTCTGGTACAGACTATTAATTGCAGAATTCCAGTACCTATGATCCTCTTCTTCCTTAATAATCAAATCACAATTGTATTTGGTTAAAAAATAGAATACTATACTTTCCATCATCCCTTGTAGCAAGATGGATTATATGTCTAGGTCCTGGCTGAGATGTAAGCATATGATTTTTCCATCATCTTCTGAGAAGTTTGCTTAATTTGGAGCTAAATTATTCAAGATGGAGAAATATACTCTTTTATCCTTCTCCATCTCTTTCTGCTACCAAGAAGTAATGGCTAGAGCTACAGTAGCCATTGTAGACTATGAGTTGACTTAAAAAAGGAGGAAGCCCCATGCTAAAAATGGAATAACAGGAAGAAAATAGACTACTCCCTGATAGTAACCTGAGACCACCAAAGCAACTTTAAATGTTTTATTGTCAAATTTTTCTTTTACATGAGAGAGAAATAAATTTCTGTGTTGATTAAGACTTGTCATTTCCAATTAGTTTTTTCCACACTTATATGCATTCAAAACTTAGTCCAACTGATTTAGTACCTGGAAGTGAAGTGTTTCAAGTAATAGAAACTAAAATGTGGCTCTGAATTTGAGGCAGAGCTGGATAGGGGCTCATGAAAGCTGAAAACCTCAGGACCATTATTATACACCAACAAAGTATTTAGTCAAATCATCACTTACCATACGTTGGAAGGCCAACCATATGCTGACAAAAGCTATATATAGTATTAGGAGAAATAGTACAATATGTGCAGAATGTTAGTATGGGTTGTCAGCAAAATCCTAAAAGAATGATGAATTCAAGACGGAACCAGTTGGCCAGTCTGAGAGCTGAAACGAAAAAACATGAATTTTTGCTGAGAGGCACTCTGCCTATGACCTGCAATCTCAGCTGACTGAGAGTCTAGTAATTTGTAAACTTTCAGGTTTAAAAAAGCCAACACCTAACTGAAGCAGTTAAAAAAAGTGTCTGTAAATTCCAGTTTTTGCAATAAATATGACTGGTGTCCCACCACACAAAAGTTGTGAGCCTTCTGGCAAAGAGAGTGCATTATTTCACATGTCTTTAATACAGCAGACAGCAAGCTGAGAATTATTTGGATGGGTAGATCACAGGGGTCTATAGATAAAAGGCCAGAGTCCTCAAGCTTAAAATTCCATTTATCCAAGATCTTTGGCTGTGTTTACTCACATTTGGAAATGACCAAAAAGCAGATATGCTGAAAGCCTGCTATATTTTTTAGGGTAATTTATAGTCCAAATATAATGCTTTGGATCTTGAGCTCATACTAACAGGATGTAATTTGTTTTATACATGTGATCCTTGGGAAGGACATGCTCCTGAATGTCCACCTTAGATATGGCACAAGTTAATGAAGAAAGAAGATTCCCAAGGTCAAAGTCTGGTACTACCAAATAAAATGGAGAAAGGAATTCTTACTGAAGTTCAGAACCTGAGGCTACCAGACTGACAAACTATTAGCTCACTCCACAGTCAGGGCAGGGAGATTCCAGCATTTATGCTCAGCAAGGTTTGTTGGTTGTTGTGTACCAGAGAGTATATTTGTGTCTTTACACTAATGAAGGTGTCTAGTTAACTGAACTGTGGGGAGCCAAATCAAGACCTGATGAAGGAGACTGAACATTGTTCAGAGAGATGAACTATGAGCAGCATGCACTGACTTAGGGGAGATGTCAGGGTTTTTCTGATTGAAGAGGAAGAAGTGTGTGCATAAGCATAGGGTGTCCCAGGAACTGATTATATAGAGCTGCAGTAGATTTCCTACTTGTTTTCAATTCTTCACTCCCATCTGTGCAGTGGAGCAGAGGAAACAGAGTATACCTGTGATTTGCCTTGGCTAGTGATATGAGAGGACATGAGCAGAGGATTTAAAGATGCTTGCATGGCCCTTTGTGCCTCACTGTGAGAAGAACTGGGCCAGCGTCAGTGCAAAGAGAATGATGTATATAGAGCGTACCTAAAGCCAACCCCAAACGCTGAGCCCGTGTTCGAATAACACTCAGCCTAAACCGAAATGTCCCCACTGACCTACAGGCACATCACTAAGAAAAACAAATGCTTGCTTTTATAAATCATTGGATTTCAAGGTGGTCTGTCATTCAATGTCATGGACAATGAAGCAGCCAGACTTATCCTAACTGCTACAGCTCAAAATAGAAATTTTAGAGCTATCAGCAGATGTAATTACTAAATAAACACAGCAAACAATGAGAAAACTATAAACAAACCCTTAAAAACCCAAAGACCAACTGAGAAAAGAAGAAAATTTGAGAAATTTCCAGAAATCTCCTAGAGTGGTTAGGATGACTGGAGCAATGAACCTAAAAGATAAAAAAAAAAAAAAAGAAAAAGAAAGAAAGAAAGAAAGAAAGAAAGAAAGAAAGAAAGAAAGAAAGAAAGAAAGAAAGAAAGAAAGAAAAGAAAGGCAGATCAAGATAATGTAGAAAGAGAAGTCCCATATGATCAAGAGATGTTTGGTTTTGCTGTGGGTTTTTAAATAGAACTATTCCAAAAGCAAGAAATTAAATAGATAAAAGTACAAAGTTATTAATTCCCATTAACCTATCGAAAGCAAGAAAAAATATTAATTGCTCTGGAAATGGACACAACGTGATCAAGTTTTTGAGGTGTGGGGTACCCGAGTTTTTAAAGAATTTAGGAGAAAGTTTAAAGGTCCGGAAAATAGAAACCAACGTGTAAATATTACTATTAAATGGGGCTAAATGAAAAAGGCTACTTTTGTTTTTTAAAGAATACATTAAATGAAGCAGAAAAGTATCGGATGAGATTCTTAAAAAAGAAGTCAGAAGAGTATTACATAGAGTAATTGCAAAGGCCTTTTCTCCATATAATACGGAAATTGATGGATTTGAGAATAAGGATATTAAAAAAGATCTTTAAGAGTCTGCAGGAAATAGAAGAGCTAGGACAAAGCATGAATGTCATGTAGAATATTTTATGACAAACTGCTGTCCTGAGCCAATAATTCTTGGGCTGGAAAAGGAATCGTTGCTGTACAGAAAGCCGAGTGGGAGTAGGGTTGGGAAGTAGGAACTGAAACAGTTTCTAAATAGATTTCAAAGGAATACTTGAAGGATGCAAAGAGAACTACCTACAATATCTTTTTTTCTTTTTAAAGAGTGTTTTATAAATGAAAAGGAAGCAGAAAAAATAATGCCATAAATGTGGTAATAAAGAGTGTAGTAGGTCATGAAAGTATGTGTAGAGAAGAACTAGCCAGAAGCACGAAACACATTATAGAAGACAAAAATGTTAAGTAAATGGAGAAAAGTAACATATTGTGAATACATAGTTTCTAAAAGAAATGCAATGGTTGTAGAAGTACCAATGACTTAATTGCAAGATGTAACTGAAATATGTACATAGGTAAAACTCACAAATACTTTATATAATTTGAAAAACATTCAAGGATCAAATAATATCAAATATTAGAAAAGGTTCATGAAAAGTACAGAATTTTCACAAATTTTAATGGCTGCAAACATTAACAGCGACTCCTCCAGGGCGAATAACATAGAAATATTGTTCAGTTCTACTTAGTGAAGGTTTACTGAGCCACTACAAGGTACTAAGCAAATTTTAAGCTCTGTGATAACACATCAATAATGAAAACGGACATATACATTAACTACTTCAAGCCAGGCAATGGGCTTAAAAGAGAATGCATGCAGCTTTCCAAACTGAGACTTCATTGTCTTCCTGGAGGCAGTCACCATTGAATACCTTTAGAACTCTCCAGAAACACATGTAGATGAAAGTGTGAGTGTTTATTTATGCATAAGTATGTATGTGTATGTATATATTTGCATATATACATATATATATGTTGATGCATACACATATTCATATATGTGTTTTTTTTTAATCTTGCACAATTGAGGATATGTTATATACATTGCTCATGATCTTGTGATTTTATCTTAACACAGTAATTTGGACATTACTCAGAATATGGAAAGTTAACTCATTTTTCTTAACAGCAAATTTATTGCATGATTCTGCCATAATTTATTGAATCACTGGTCTTTAATGAACATTTATGCGATTTCCAGTTTTTCCTTACTACATACAATGTTTATACATAGTGTGTTTTATACATGAGATAGTATACCTGTCAGACAAATTTTTAGAAGTGAAATGACTATAAAATGGCAACTGTAAAATTTTTCATTTTAATAGATATTGCTAAATTGCCTTCAAAGTGATGCATCTCTTATATTCTGACCAACAGTGCACAAAAATGATTTTACCCTCATACTTTCTGCCAATGTCATTTATTATCAAATCTTTTGATCCAAATTAGTAGAAAAAAAAAGATATTTCATTATATTGGTAATATAATGAATGGCATTGGTCTTATAATGGGGAAATATGAGCATATTTCCACATATTCAAAAGTTTTTTGTGCCTCTCTTTCTACAAGTTATCTGTCCATAATCTTACCTTATTTTCTACTGTTTTTAAAATTAACGCTTTGGAAATGTAATGAGCCAATTGTAATATGTCTTGTCAGTTTTTTTGGTTTGTTATTTTCCTTACAATTTCATTTTTGGCTTTATCAATCATTATGATATTTTTAAAACTTTTTATTTTGATATTACTGTAAGTTATATGAAATAATACAGAGATAGTTCATATGCCCTTCACCTTGTTTTCCTTACTGGTAACATTTTGCAAAACTATAGTATAATTTAACAACTAGGAAACTGACACTGATATAATTCATCTACCTTATTCAGATTTCACATATATGCATGTTTATGTTTATGTTTGTTTTATCATGTTTTATCATGTGTAGATTTGTGTGAATCACTACAGTCAAGACACAGAAAAGTTCCATCTCAAGAATCCTCCCACTATCCTTTTATATTCATAGCAATCTTCTTACCTCTGCCCCTCACTAACCCCTGAAAACTACAAATTTGGTCTCCATCTCCATGATGTTGTCATTTCCAAAATGTTGTATAAATGGAACCATACCGCATGAAACCTATTGAGATTGCCTTTTTTCACTCAGTGTATTTCTCTTGAAATCCTTCAAGTGTGTATCAGTAGTTCCTCTTTTGTATTGTTGACTAATATTCCATGGTATAGATGTTTGACAGTTTATTTTTAGTCACTTACTCACTAAAAAACATTTGAGTTGTTTTCGGTTTGGAGATATTACAAATAAAACTGATATAAGCAATAGTATACAGGTTTTTACATGAGCATAATTTTCTATTTCTCTGGGATGAATTCTCAACAATGCAAATTGATGGATCATATGATAAGCACATGTTTAGTTTTGTAAGAAACTAACACATTTTTCCAGAGTGGCTGCATAATTTATATCCTTATCAGCAATGTATGAGTGATACAGCTTCTTGGCATATCCATCAGCATTTGGCATTACATTTTATCTTAGCATCCTAATCAGTATGCAGTTATATATCCTTGTGGTTTTAATTTGCATCTCCGCAATGGCTAATGATCTTGAACATCTTTTCATGTGTTTTTTTGCCACTCTACATCCCCTTCAATAAAATTCTTTTCATATCTATGAGCATTTTCTAACTATTTCCAATTTGTTTTATTTACTGTGGTATTTTGAGAGTTCTTGCTATGTTTTGTATACTATTCCTTTGTTAGGTACAGAATTTTCAAATATTTTTCTCAACATGTAGCTTGTCTTTTCATACTCTTCACAGGGTTTTTCAAAGAGCAAACAGTCATAATTTGGATTTAATTTACCTACTTTTCTTTTTATAAATTATGTTTTAGGGATTGTCTAAAAATACTTTACCAAGACATAAATTCTGGAGATTTCTCTTCTAAAACTTTTTCTAGAAGTTTATTAGTTTTATGTTTGTCATTTAAGTCTCTGGTCTATTTTGAGTTAATTTTTGTGTACAGGGGGAGATTTAGGTTATTGTTCAATTTTTGCCTATGGAGGTCCAATTGCTCCATTGGAAAGCTATCTTTCATCCACTAAATTGCTTTTGCACCTTTTTCACAAATCAGTTAGACATATTTATATATTCCTATTGTAGGTCATCTTTTCTGTTCCACTGATCTATATATTTTATCCCACTACCAATATCATACTATCTAATTACTGTAGCTATATAATAAGCCTGATTTCTTCAATAGTATTCTTTTTTCAGAGTGGTTTTGGCTATTTCAGTTTCTTTGCATTTCCATATAAATTTTAGAATGACCTTGTCTCCCTTTATAAAACATTTATAGCATATTTATAGGATATTTATAGCAATTGTGTTGAAACTGTATATCAATATGGGGAGAAATAATATTTTTAATATGTTGCGTCTTCCCTTCCTTCAACACATATTTCTCTCTAGGTCTGCTATGATTTTTTTTTTCATCAGGATGTTATTTTTTTTCAACATATCAATTGTGTAATTATAATTATTTTATTTTCTTTGGAATTTTATGACATATGGAGTAAATAATATTGTTTTTAATTTCTTACATATTTATTGTTAATATATTTTTAAAAATTGATTTTTGTGTATTGGTCTTATATTCTGAGACCTCGTTGAAATCACTTTATTTCTAGAAGTGTTTTTTTTTTTTAATTATAGATCCCTTATGATTTTCCACATGGACAATCATACAAATAAGGACAGTTTTATTTTTTTATTTCCTATCAGTGTGCCTTTTATTTTCCTTGCTTAACTGCACTGGTTAGAACTTCCAGTACTATGTCGAATAAGAGTGGTAAGATGAGAATGGATATCTTTACCTTATTTTTCTAATTTTAGAGGGAAACCATTCAGTTTTTCACTATTATGCTGTTAGTTGTAGGGTTTCTATGAATGCTCTTTATCAAGTTGAGGTACTTCACTTCTATTTCTAACTTGAGATCTTTGATCGGAAATAGATTTTTCATTTAGTCGAATATTGTTGCTGCATAAATTGATATGATTATACAATATTTGAATTTATTGACTTGTTATTTTATGGTTCTAGGTGTTGTGTTTATCCTAAATTTAATGGGAATATTTCTAATGTTCCATCAGTAAGGATTACACAAGCTTGCATTTTTGTGTGTATGTATGTCTGTGTGTTAAGGAAATTTTCATATATAGACCAATATTTTATTATAGATTTTTTAAATTAACTTTTAATAAGAAAATAAATTTTATTATGTATGTTTTCAGAATATATAGATGTAACTGGGGTTTTTTTTCTGCCTAAATTGTATAAGAATTTCTCATTACTAAACCTTTTAACATTCCTAAGGAACAGTCATTTTTTGCTCATGATACATGATTCTTAGAAGAAAATGCTTTTAGATTGTATTTGCTAATGTAGTTTTTAGGATTGTTGAAGCATCAGTTATATGTGCTATTTGTTAGTTTTGGGATGTATGTATGTTTTGTTTGCCAGATCTTAGCATCAAGATTATTGTGGTTTCACAGAAGGAATTAGGTAACATCTCTTCCTTTCATGCTCCCGCTTGCTCTTGCTAGCACTCTGTCTCCCCTTTAATAACTTACCTTCTCCTTGATGCTTTTATAGAAGTTACCTATGAGGCTGTCTGGTTTAGTGCTCTTTTAGGGAATAATAAGCCTTTTCTAGATTTTATAAATCCTCTGTCATCAGATTGGATAATTTATATTTTTCCAAAAGATCAGTTTTTATTCTTGTTTTAAAAAATCATTTATATATTTATAAACTTATAAATATTAATTTATAGATCTATCTATTGTTGTACTCTGTATATTTTTATTTATTCATTTATTCTGCTTATTTAGTATTTTTATTGGACTTTATTGTACTTATAGTAAAATTTTAATGCATTTATTTACTACTTTAGTAATACGGGTATTTAGGGTAATACATCTTAGTCTGAGCACTGAAACCACCTATTTATAAGATCTAATGGAGTTATAAAATTTTATAATTAATATTTTTCTTCCACAATATAAATTTGATTTCTCTATCAACTATTGCTTTCATATGAATTTTAATTTCTATGTGGTTTAAGATTTCTTTTTTTATATTTGCTATTGGTTTCTGATACTATTTTATTATAATTTAAGAATATAATGTATAAATTATCTACTTAGTGGAATTTATTGAGGGTTTCTTTGTGGCATGAAACATGATCAACCGCTAAATTTTCAATGGCAATTGGAAAAGGCTGAATTCTAATTGTACGTATAAGTTTTGTTGTTTATCAAGAACTATATTATTTAACTATATTATTGATTTTCTTTAAACATTACCTAATATTTGCTCAATACATATATCAAACACCGAGAAAGGTTAATTAAGTCTCCTTATTATTATATTCCTGCCTATTGCTTATATTTGCTGAAACTTTAACATTTTGAAGTTTGATGTTATACTACTTAGCTTATGAAGTTTCATAAGAAATCTTAATTGTAGGTATTGATCTTTTTATTAAGTAGCTTTTCTTTGATAGGTTAGTGTGGTTTCACTAAAATTAGATCTAGTATAATTTTAATAAAATGACACTTGCTTTTAGTTTGAATTTGTTAACCTATATTTTATATCCAGCCTTTATTTTAGTTTTAAATGAATATCATATATAACACTTGTGTTACTTATTGATCCTAGTTGAGGGTCTTTTACTTTTAATAAGTGATTTTATCCCACTTACATATGCTCATATGCAATTAGTTTTGGCGTTTTATTTTATATTTTACTTTGTTTAATGTTTTTTAAATTTATTTTTACTTTATGTTTATGTTTCTTGTATGTGTATGTTTTAGTCTCGTAATTTGGAAAACATGTTCTCTACTTTTAGATACCTTGACTCTATATATTTTAGAAGACTGTATATTGAAAATTATCTTTGAATTGTCAGACAAGAGCTTTCTCATACTTTTTATGTGTTTTATGTCTTTTATATTTTGATGTGTTCTTTTTTATATTTTATACACCTCTCATGTGCTTTATTTCTCTTTATCTTTGTTGTTGCTTTTCTCAAGGCCAACTATGCATTAGAGGGCAATGTTACAAAAAGCATCAGTAGAATGTATTGGATATTCAGTAGCTTGAATCCAGATACTTTGTCTTGAAATATATCCCAACAAAAACATCTCCTAGGGTTTAGATTCTTCTCTGGGTTGATATATACTTCCCATATTTCACAGTAAAGTATGCCACCAGCTTTTGGGTAGTGATTTGGAGTGTGTATTACTTTTATATATCAAATAATCAAGTAGAGATTACTTTTTCCCTTTCTCCACCCTCCTGGGCTAATTGTCTTTGCCCTTTTTCTTTTTCTTTCTTTCTTTCTTTTTTTTTTTTTTTTTTACTTAGCTCCACCTTCCCTGTCATTATGTTCTGCACTACAGAGTTGCTATTCCAATAAAAGAGGTCACTGACTTGACCTTTCAGAAAGCACAACTTACCTCTGGATAATTCCGTGTGTTTCCTGCACACCTGGAAGCACACACTGCTAGCTTGCTTTCCTCAAGTCACCCAGCTATATATTTCACAATACTTTGGCGCACCTCCAAGTTTTCATTTCTGCTTCTTTGTTCTGTTTCAGTTTTAAGTTAACAGCACAAAAATGTCTTGACTCTACCATCTTTAATTGCTCCCTGTATTCTTCAATAAATTTTAAAATTAAAAGCAGAGCAAGAACAATTAAACTGCCATGCTGCCACCAATAGAAGCTGCAATTTCTTGTGTAGCCAGACTGTCTCTGCATTTTTAGGAAGTTCCATGCACTTTTAGTAAGACATTGCTGTCCTTTTCACAAGTCTGAAATAGGTAGCCCTACGGTGTGCATGGAATCCTACTCAACAATCTGCATCCACACCAAAAACTCATAGGGCTACACTACACATTGTTCCTCCTACACTTTTCAAGAGATTTTCTTATATTTTCTTGTATGGTTATAAATAAATAACATGTTTCTCCTCAGAGTTTGTATTAGAACATTTGCTATGCATTTTGTTTTCAATCATAACCTCCAGAGCCTTGAAACAAACAAATCACTTATACTCATTGGAGTATTGAATTGGTATTACTGTTCTAGGAAATATGCTCATTTTTGCGACTTCATTTCAACATACAGCAGAATTTAGTAATGTTACAATCCCTTGTGTAGTTCTAGTAATACTAAATGAAGCAGTGTGAAACTCTTAGCTTTATTTAAATTTCTATGTCTGCATCTGTCATTTGGTGATATTTAGTTTGCTTGGCTTATTTGTTTACCCACTGCCTGTTGACTAGCTCTCAAATTCTCCTGACAAGATGATTTTGTAACAGATGAAAATGATACTGTGTTCCTCACCTATAACAAGTGGTCCCCAAGTAGCTGTCCATCTCCCCTTGTGGTCTCTCCTGTGAAATGTAAATCATGTTGGGAAATGACAGCCTATGAGGCAGTGTGATCTATCATCATTGTGAGTCACAGTCACAACACGCACACACTTGATTCATCCTATGTGCAAGTGATGGATTTGGTCAAAAGATTGCCATTTCACATTTTGGAAAACATAAGCCGATGTGAGTTCGTAAATGAAATATTTTAACCTGTGATCTCATGTAGATGTCATTATGTCATCTCTCCTGGAATTCAGCTGTCAAAAAAAAAAAAAAAAAAGGTTGAAGTAGTAGTTCATGTCAGGCTGGATGAAAATGCCCCATAAATACTGATTCTGAATCTCTAGCATCCATATATAAATATTAGTTTATTATTCCACAAATATTTTGAGCACTTATTTGGTGTCAAACACTGTGCAAGTTTCTAAAGATACTAAAAACGAGAATAATTATAAACCCAGAATCTAAAGAAGGAGGCAAACTCATAAATAAATACCCATCTAAATGTATATTGTTCAGTATTTGAAGGTGTCATAGGAGCATTAAGGAGAGTACTTCATTCTGAGATTAGGTTGTTGGGAAAATAGCACAAAGACCAAGGTAAATTTCTTCAGAGATGTGACTTGAGCTGAGGCTTAAAGAATAACTAAGAAGCATACTTGGTAAAGGAGCTGGGGCAGGGAGATAATGGGAGTGATATTTCATGTGTAGGATAATGAGAAAGGTCATAGACTCAAGAATGTGCAAGGAACTACCAGTAATAATATAAGAGTTTACTTTGTGATGCCAGGGTCTATGAGATATGAGTTGAGAAGTGGGCAGGAACAGGAGTGGGGAGCATCCTATGAACAACATGTAGAAACTCAGGTTGGATCTTGGTGTCAGGAACTCCTGAAGAGTTTGTTGTTATTGTTGATAGATTTCATTTGTTTGTATTTTTGTTTGTTGGTTTTAGACAGTTTCCCATTTTTCTTTTCTCTCCAAGAGTCTCTTTTATTTTCTTTGAAAAGTTTCTCATATTCCTTTTTATATTATGTTATTAATTTAAATTACAACTTTTTTAGAGCAGCTTATGTTCAGAGCAAAATTGAAGGGATATATATATTCTCATATATCCCTTGACTGCATACATGCATAGCCTCACCCTTGTTTGTTTTTAAATAATTGTGTTTAGGTAAAGTTTACACACTTTAAAATTCACTTGCTTTACTATTCAATAATTTTTATTAAATTTATAGAGTTGTACAATCATCAACATAATCTTATTTTTAGAATATTTCCATCACCCCAAAATATCCCTCATACTCATTTGTGGTCACCCCCCCCCATTCCTGCCCCAGACCCAGGAAAATACTGTTTTCTTACTTATAGTTACCATTTCTAGATTTTTATCATAAATGGAATCAGACAATATGTAGTCTTTTACATCTGGCTTCTTTCACTTAACATAAGATTTTTGAAGTTCACCCATGTTGTAACATGTGTCAGTAGTTTATTCCTTTGTATTGTTAAATAGTATTCCTTGGTTTAGATATACCATAATTTATTTATGGACAGTTGATGGACATTTGGATTACCTTTTTTTTTTTTTTTGGCTATTATAAATAGTGCTGTTATAAACATTCACATCCAAGTATTTGCATAGACATATGTTTTCATTTCTCTTAAGAAGACACTAAGAGGTAAAATTCCTGGGTCATATGGTAAATTTATTTTTAACTTTTTAAGAAATTGACAAGCTATTTTCCAAAGGAGCTGCACTATTTTACATTCACACCTACAATGCATAACAGTTCCAGTTTTTCTTTGAGAGCTTAAATCATGGGGATGCTGTGGCTGGATTTGTGCTTTCAATACATAAATCTGGTTTCTATTAGAAATGAGACTGGAAATAAAGTGACAATTGAGAAAGCTGCTGCAATAATCTAGGTGAGAGCTACTAAGACCTTGAACTAGATTAATGATGCTGATTGAAATGGAAAAGATGAATCTTAGAGGAAGAACTCTACTGAATAAGATGAGGTCATTTGTTTCCTTCAAGTGGTCAGCTTTGAGAATGTGACTCACAGAGGTGTGAGGACAAGGGAGGTACCTGTTCGGCCAGCCAAATTACTTAAGAAAAGCATGCTTGAGGTCATTAAGCTTATTGTCTTCACATTTGAAATATTCCTTTCTGACAAATGTAACCTGAAACTTTTCAACATTTATACTAGCACTGTGTCATTTTTATTGGTTCACCAACCGCGTACTGGGCATAGCTTTGCACGTGCTTTGAGTATTTCTCATGCTTTAGAGATTATATTCATTTTGTTCTAAAAATAATTATGAAAATATTATGATAACTAAATAACTACAATGTGTTTATAAATTAATTTATTTGTATTGTTTGAACATAAAGTATTATTTTGTGTGGCCCAAATCTCATATTCCATAGTGTATTACTGTTATCCCAGTGAAAAACCATCATTTGACAGTATTCATAAGCCTTGTCAATAGCCTTTTCTAATGTTCCCTTCCGAATAGCAGTGTTGTTGTAATATGAGTCTAACTGAAAGGTAAGATGATAAGGACTAAGTGTTTGGATTCCAATATCTTTTGTATACACTGAAAACAAGCAGTTAGTCAAAAATGTCTGGCACTTAAATTAGACCAGATTAAAGTATTAACTTTACAATTGTACAATGACATGATATGTACAATGTACAAACAATAACAACAAATACGAGTATTGGGGAAGCCAAGTAATATTTAGCTAGATTTTAATGTATTTGGTTTTGTCACATTAAATTGTCTCTGTAACAGACTAATTAAATTATTGCCCAGTTTAGAATGTAATTTTACAAGGTTATACAACTAAACTTAATTATTTCCAATATTCAAAAACGCTTATATTTTGCATATTTGAAGTAATTTTTACAGGTTGAACATTACAGATTTGCAAATGTTCTGGCAACTGTGACCCTCTTTGAGAGTAAAATCACACCCTTAAATGAATAGAAAATAAATCAGAGCCACAGGATTTGCTTATATTGGATCTTGCAACTGATAACATTTTAATTGCCTAGAATTTTCTTTGAATAAAGCCAATGATTAGAGCAGAAAACTGAAGGCCAAATCTCATTTACATCTCTGTACTCAGCAGAATGTTTGCAATACAAAATCAGAGCACACTTGCTCAATTTCTTTAACTTTAAATAAGTTCTTACTCGTTCTAAACATTTGTATTCTAAATATTAGAGACTTAGAAACTGATATTATTAATAAGAAAAATGATAAATCCACTCAGCTGTTCAGTTATTTGTCAATGTTCAAACTATTTGACACATTATTAGCACAATTTCAATAGCATAACTCAGGGGCTTTATCTCATTAAACATCATAATAGTCAAAACATTTAGCATGGGATGATTAAAGGAAACCCCAAATATATATATACCTGAAATTATAATAATAATTCATAAAAATAGTGGTCATGAAAATAATGAACAAAGTGTTAATAACTATACTACCTAAAAAGACCAGATAAGTCAATGTGAAAAACACACCACAAATAATATGAACAAAAGATATGTTATAGAAAAGATACAAATATTCGATAAGTATGTAAAAATTTTAACTCACAAATAAAGAAATGTAAAGTATGAGTATGCTAAAATAATTACTCTTCAAATTAGCAATTTTTAAAATCATATTTTTCACTATGCACTAGGGTATAAAATGGACATTCTCACATCCTTTTAATGAGATGACAATTGAATATAATTTTTCTGAAATGCAATTTTTAAATACATATAAATAAAGCTCAATAACCTATATATGCTTTGACTCAGTAATTCTATTTATTTAAAAAATTCCCAATTAATAATCAGAAATGTGAACAAATATTTCTATAGTGATTTTATCATTTATTTGGTTATAAAAATAAATCTTGAGTATAATGAATGTATAGCAATAGAGGAATAGTATAATTAAGATGCACCCATAGAATTTTTTTTAAAAGATTTTTAAAAATGTTTTATGATATGGAGAATTTTTATTTTAAGCAAAAAATGAAGATGTCTAAAAATAAATATTTTCACTGTGACTATGTGTCTATCTGAATACATTTATCTATTAATATGTTTATAACTTTAAATTTAAAAAATTAAAAATTGGAAGAAAACATCTCAAAATGTCACTTCTTATTTACAGCACAGTTTTTGACAATAAAAATATATAATTCATTTATAATTCAAGAGATAAAAGAACATTAGTTCAAGATGATCCTAAGAATAGGGCAAGTTTTAGAGGATTATGAAGGCAGAAAGTAAATGATGTAATTAACTAGTTAGTTTAGTCCAACCAGTGCATTCAAATTAATGTTCTGCTAATTAATTTGTTTTTATTTAAAAATATATGAACCTTTTGGGTTTTTTTATTATATAGTCAAAAGACCCAATAATCAGTAGCACAGCTAAATTTACTTAATTCCGAAGAACCATTGGAGATATGATCATTAAACAATTTATGTAATCCCTGTTGAAATATTTTTATGACATATTCAAAAAATACTAACTTTATACAAGTGTTTGTGACAATATTTGCCTGACATATAATCTGATTTATTTTAGCATTTTCTTATATATCAGGACAGCATACAAAAGATATTTTTGGTCTTATAGACTATAATAGTTAGGTTAGTACAAATAAACTATATTGATAGCACCAAAAAACTAGTTTGATAAAACTCAAACAACTCTGGTTTACCTTTTTTTCTGTACAGCCTGTAAACATTTAAATATTTAAAAAATAAAATAAAATAAATGGACTTTGCGCCTAGTTTCCTCATATTCAAGAAAGACATTATAAATTAGTGGTTGATAAAGGTGGATAGAAGCCTGGCAACTTGGGTTTAAATTCTGCTCTGAAACTATTAATTGTATAATTTAGAGCAAGTCATTTACCTTTTCTAGTCTTCAGTTTCCTCATCAGTAAACACAATGATGATTGTAGTTACTTTAAAGAAAGATTGTTTTGACAATTCAATAAATAATAAAATACAAAGCCCATAAAAGAGTACACAAGATGTGGTAAGAGCTTAATTAATGTTCACATCAATTATTGAGTTCTTAATCTACACTAATGTCCTTTACAGCAAATCTTCTTGAGTAAATAGTCTATACTGATTGATTTTCTTACGCTTCCAAAGAGCATTTGTTGAGCTCTTAATATTTGTAATTTGTAATTTTGAAGCAGATGTTGGACTAAGTTTTGAAAAAACAAAGAGTAATGCAACTTACTCTGACCTAAAGTAATGCATGGTTTCATGATGAAGAGAAGGATTATATAGAAAAAAAATTAAAACATTATGCATGTACAGGACAAAACTAGCTGCATCAGGAGCACAGAGTCGGGCAGTGGATCCAGGCAGAGGATTAGAATTAGAATTTGGGAAGATTATTTATATGCTGGGGTTTGAGGAATGCATAGAATTGTCTTGGAAAATAAAGTGGAAAAAAGATATGCAGAGAGAATGTAGTATACAAAACACAGATGCAAGAGATTGTGATGTGCAATATTTGAGGAAATGGTCGAAGACATAGAGCATGCCCTGAAGGTCAAAGATAACAAAACTTCTCTGCCGTGGCAGAGGAATGGGCTCTTTGGTCGACTGACCTACCTGTGTTTGACTTCACCAGTGGCTTCTCCTTATCTGTTGCCCTCTAGTGTCACATAAAAGAGGAAAAATAGAGAATTGTTTGATTGTTTGTTTGTTTTGAGACTTTTTTTTGCAGACTAATTTCTGAAGATTGGGGTTTGGGAACCAGGATACAGTAAGCATTGAGCAAACAGTAAGCCTTCATTCGCCATGTCTGGGGATTTGTTGGCTATATAAGTTCCTTATACTTCTAGACAACTGCTGGGTTATTTGTACTTCTGTGACTCCTGGGTTAGTAACCAAACTCAGAAGTTTTGATGAGTCAAGATCTATGAACCTAAGTATTATCTTGTATCTACCTCAGGGGTAGTGTGGAGGGGGCGGGTACTAAGCAAAAGACAGCAATTGTGAAGCAATATTAAGCTAATATTCCCACTTGCCACTAGAAAGACAAAGTGGAGATAGACGAGTGGCTTGCTTTCTTTTACATTTATAATGATAATTTTTATTTGCTCTTTAACCTTCTTTAGCTCCTTTTTGTTTTCAAATTTATCTACCACTAAATCTCCTTGCTCCTACTTAGGGTCACATTAATTTTAGTAAGGGGAGGGTTTCTGACTCTTCCTTTTAACAAGGGGAATGATTAGCAAACATTCGAGAACCTTCTACAGCTAGCCAAAATCACAAATGACTTCCCTCAGGCAGGCTGAGTTGCTTTACATCTCTACTTCCACATAAACAAACTCAGACTGAAGTATTTTCTTTTTATAGAACCGTTTTGAGGACTACATGGAGAAACTTACACGTTTCAACATCCTGACATTTTTGATACCAAGTATACTAATGCTCCAACTTCATTAGCACATTGTCTGATTCAAAAAACACAACAGATAGTAGGTTAATCAGAGGCTTTACCATATTTTAAGTAGTCTGCCAATGTATCTGGGAGAGAAAATTTAATTGGCCTCCACCCCATTTCTAGTCAACCAACAACTTGTTAGATGCCATTATATGTAACACTGTACTGCCAGTTACCAATTTTAGCATCATGTGGAGTTCTTTGATTGCAAGCCACAGAAACCAATTCTGGATAACTTAAAAAAATAAAAAAGTCTATTCGAATGCACAGAATCTAAAGAAAGACAGAATAACCAGGGTTTATGAAGTACAGGAATCAGGGCTGAGTCATAGAAATTAGGATCTCGTAGACTGTATTGTTTGAACTCCAGTATTGAAATGATTCACTTCCCATCACATGTCTCCACGTGCCAATTCAATCAAGATTAAAATACCAGGGAAAAATAGATTTAAGTCACGTGATTATCCTTGAGTCAATCATCATTACCTGAGAAGGATGGGCTATAATATCTACCATCAAATGATCGACCTTGGAGCTGAAGTGGTGTGTGTGTGTGTGTGTGTGTACGCACGTGCGCACGCATGTATATGCGGCTATGTCTGTGTTAGGGGATGGGATTCTCACATATAACAGAGCTTGTTACCAAATAAAGGGACAGACACATAGGAGAAACTATAGATATCCATTAAGCATCCTTCCTGAAATAACTCTCATTTTTTCTTCCATTATACTATGCTTTATTTATTTTTTTTTCCTGTCGCCTTTAATTACTTTTTTCCAGTTTTCTCCACGGGATTCTCTTCTTTTGTATGACAATTGTATGTGTGTGTGTGTGTGTGTGTGTGTGTGCGCGCGCGCGTGTGTGAATGCTTTCTTTGGTTATCTGCTCTTACTATGCATAGTAAGACAAGAGGTAAAAGTAACTCACTATAGCGTCAATTCCCATCTGATTTGAATGATTCTCCAATTCTTATCTTAGTATCGAACATCGCTGTTGATTTCTTAATCCACATTTCAGGTTTCTGTGGGCAGAGCTACTTACATTTCCTACAATCATCTCAAACTCAACATATCTGGAATGTAACTCATTTTCTATCCCTGAAACACTGATCCTTCTTTTATATTTCTTGATACAGTGAAAGTAATTACCATATCAGTCCTGCCTGCATTAGAAACCTGATGGTAATCCTATACTCTTTGTCTTTACCACCTTCGGAAGAGATTCATCATTATGTACTGTTAATTCTACTAAATAAAGAGTTCTTGAATATATTCCAATAGGATGATATCTACACACCCTAGTTTACCCCAAACAGTTCCCATTTATACCTGTTACCCATAAAATTATTAATTGTGCTTTCCTTCACTCTAAAAAGTATTCCAGTTTAGATGATATATTTAGTAAGTTTCATAGCCACTCTACCACTTAGTTAATTCTACTGCCAGTTCCCGACTGCCTTAACATACTTCCTTATTACTTTTCACAATCCAGTTCCCGCCACCTCTCCAGCTTCATTTCCTGCCATACTTCCACATGGAGGATGCATTCTAGCTATTTACAGTTCTTTGAGTGCACTCTTTAAGATTCAGATCAAGTACTTCCTTCTCTGTGGAATGTCTTTTCTCTAACCCACTTGAAATCCTCTACCATCAATTCTCAAACAGTTAGGCAGTCCTGGAAGTATTGCCTGGCACTTCTTTATTTAGCACTTATGGCAGTAAATTGTCACTGTTCAGTTACTTGTCCACCAATTGCCATCTCCATGTGATAGCCACTCAATAGGCAAAGATTATGTTGCATTCCACTTTTTGTATATAAATATCTGATATAGAATCAAACAAAAATTATAGTAAAACACATTTATTTTCTGCAACCTCTTTTTCAGTACTGCTACACCTTGACTGAAATCAGAACAATACAACTTAGCATATCTACATAGCAAAATATTATGTTATTTCTCTTGGGAGGTTTTTTTTTTTTTTCCTCCTAGTTGCATTTGCAATGAAATTGCCTGTAATAAAATTGAGCAAAAGAGGATCATTTTTTATTTTGATTTGCCATTCAAATTTATATATTGCAATTGGCTTTATTGTCCTGCTCTATTCTGTACTTTTAGAAAGTCGGACATGTTTCCAGATTAAGTTGTTTTTAAAGCCAAACAATCCATAAGTATCTTGGAGTGTCTCATACATGCCCAGTAACCAGATAATTTATGATTTATAGTAGGCCCATTAATATGACTATAAAATGTGCATGTTATTAAAATATCATATTAAAAGGGAGGAAGAATATGAGAAAATTTAAACGTGGCAAAAGAATACATTATGTAAGATCTTATGTGAGGATCCTATATACATACATATATATATGTAAATACATATACACATATCTATGTGTATATACATACACATATATACATATACACACACATATATATATATATAAATAATACTTCTTTCCTACAAAAAAACAGAAAATACAACACAGTTACTTAAGCAAATTCATTATTTCACTTAATTCAAAGTCCAGAGGTAAAATGGTTTGAGAGTTGAATAATTCAGTGCTGTATTGACATCATCAATGACCTAATTTTTTTCTCTTTTTATGATCTGTCATGTTCAGTAAGTTGGTTTGCATTTTATGGACCCAGGATGGCTACAAAATGTAGAAGAGGATAAAATGGAGTCTTTCCTTCTGTGTATCTCTTTAATGGACTTTATCCAGATGGCTCCAAGCAGATGTCTCTTCTCAATCTATTTGCCAGACTACATGACAGGACTAAGCCTAAATTGTCAAGAAAAATGGGCTTGCACTGTTTTGTTTTGTTTTTAACTAATTATTATTAACTTCCTGAAGTTAGAGAGAATCCAGAAGTTTATGAATATGTGATACCTCAACAAAATTGGTATTTTTAATAGAGAACAAAATGGGAAATTATGGTTAGTATGCAAACTATAGTGTCTACCATATTTTATATCCATTGTATGTTGTAAAACAGTATCTTAGGTCAGAGCCAGACAGGTCTAGAACTATACCAATCAAGATGCAGCTATGCAAAGAGTTGTGTCTCTAAGCATCAGAAACCTGTTGCTGGCAATGACTATGGATACGGTAAACTGAAAATCTTAAAAGGATAAGAGATAGGACAATATGAATTTAAACTCAGGCTGCTCCTCATATTAATCATTGTCCGATAGTTCCTTGTGTCTCTTGATAAGCCTCTGTTTCATCATCTTTAAGATGGGGATAGTGGGATAAAAATCCATTGTGGTGACACTTATTATATTGTCCTGTAATAGTATAATTATTTGTGCCTTTTTTTTATGACATCGTAAGCTTATTATGGTGAGGACTTTATCTTCTTTGGAATATCCCTGGTAGCTAGTATAGAAGTAGAGTCAATGCCCAACAACTATAGTTAATGACTGAGGATTACATTATAAAAATATGTACTAAATCGTGTTGCATTGTATTTCGCAAGCAATTGACATTTAGTTATTTGATCAGTAGTGATTATTTGACTATTTTGACTAGAATTAATTGCTAATTATATTTAAGCAATTCTAATTAGAATGACAGCCTATTGGAAAGCATACAACATGTAGCAGTTAACACACCTAGAATCAAGGCCTGCCCCTTTCACGGTTGTTTTACCTTGAAAAATCACTTTTATGTGCTGAACATCAGTTTCCTCACTTGTTAAAGGAATATTTATTACCTAAGCCATAGTGGAATTAGGATGCTGTGATGACTAAATATCTCTTATAGTTACAAAGTGACTCTATAGTCACTTCAATAAAACTATGTGCTGAAGCTCTGCATAGTAATGATGGGTTGAGAATTACCAAATGTATCCACTGCTTCCTAACCAGTTAATAAAAATTTACTAATTTATCTTCGATCTTACCTGACTCAATTCATCTGCTCTAAAAAAATTTGCACAAATATGATTTATTTGAAACTCATTATAATACCATTAGCTAACATTTCCTTACTGATATGTTTTTTTACTAGGCTTCTTTCTAAATATCTTAACCAGGAGACTGTTCAGATGCTCTTATGAGCCAGCCTGTGAAACATGTTAGTTCCTCAGTAAATGTTTGCAGAATGAGCAAATGACTCAGTGAAGACATAGGAAATGCAAATTTTTCCCTGTTTTGAAGGGTTCACAGTCTATTTGGACATGACATAGACATGAAACAATTTTAAGAAATTAAGGTGTAGATAAGAATGTTTAGATGATCGCAGAGTGAAATTTTGAACGACAGCAATTGATGGAATCTTATGAATCAAAGCTCTGTATGGCAGGATGAGACTCTGAAGGCTTTTCCCTCAACTATAATATAGCCTCTTTCACTAGCTAAGAGAGGAAGTAGGGACACATTGCATAGAAACATTACAGAAAGTAGGAATTAATGGTGAGGCAAAGCTCACCTGGCCTGTGGTCCCTGAACTCGGAATCATTTCAAAGTATTGAAATCATGAGCATAGTGGAGAAACCACGGTCATAAATAGCTGCTTCAAAATTTAAAAATGTACATCAAAAGATAAGCTACTGCAACCCAGTCTTTAAAATTCTACCCATCTCTGGCTTCATAAAAACTCTATTGGCCAACTGTAAAGTTACAGTTCATTCTGTTTCAGATTGGTTAAAACAATACCCAAGGTACAGAGGTGCTGAAAGGCTTAGTTATTGCTAGTTAAGGGAGTTGACAATTGTGAATAAAAATTGCTCTTAGTGCCAAGTAGAATTGTAATCAATGTCATTGTCATTTGAACCACATTGTTTGGAGTGTAACCAATTGTGAAACCAACATAATTCAAAAACTAAATTAGAAAAACAGATGCTTCTTTTGTTTGGAAATTTTAGTTTCATTTAGCCATATTGTATATCATTTTCTTTGACTACACCACATAGAAAGAAAAATCACAGAGCATAATACAAAAATGCAGAAACATATTTAGCAAATTTGTGGATTTCATAAGTCATTTATAAACTTTGGATTTATAAACAATTTCAAAGGCTCTTGAAAATATTTGTAAACACAAGAGTCTCTACAATGTTACATATAATTATACCAGGCCTTTCAAAAGCATATTCTAGAGATAGAGTTTATGCAAAATATCAAGTTTCATATTTGGGGTTTGTCTTGGAGACAGTGAACAATTTATTTTTCAATTTCTGTCTTCACTGATGCTCATGATTAAGCTAAATACATTGGTGCAATAAGAGAATAGAAATTTATCTCATGCATAATTTCTAAATTGACTTGTAACTTTAGGAAGCCAGTCTATACAGAGCAGGATTTATTTTTGCAGTTCACTAACGTCAAAGCAATTTTTGCTTTCTCTACAGTTTCAAGTGTTTTTAAGGGAATTAGGAAGTTCACTTTTAATGATTCTGAACTACCAGTCTTTTTATGATTTAAAAACTAACATCTTTAACTCTGCACAAAGTCAGTGGCATTGTATATTCATTGCATATATTCATTGCATATTCATTGTATATGCATACAATGCTAATTTATATTTTAAAAAATTTCTGAAATATTGGCATTTTTAAAAGTATATACCCTTCCAAAGCATCATCAAGAGGAAATAGAAGCTCCAAACATATACATTCACACACACACACACACACACACACACACACACACACACACACTTGATAAGTGCAAGCACTAAGGGGAAAAATACTTATGTTTATGATGTTAATTTTAAGCAATCAAAAGTATAAACAATAAACTATCTTTTGCTACATTTACAGCACATCATTGTGAGTGTAAACTTAGAGATTTAAGTTTTGTTTTTAATCCAATAGTCTGAGGTGCTTCTATGATGTTTATATCAACAACATTTTACTTACAGTAATTTAAAAAAAAAAAAACTCATCTGGCTTGCAGTTCAAAAGCTCTTGATAAAACGTTAGACTTCTTTGAGAGTAGAGTATACATAAATCAGAACCACAGGAATAAATTTCCTGTTTCTTACAAATGGGAAAAAAATTGCTGTACTTGGATTATGGGGAGAGTTGACAAGACATTGGAAACTTATGCTTGCTCCCCCAAAAGGCTTTTCTTAAATTAGGAATGGTAGGGTGGGTGGCTTACTGCAAAGAACCTGGGCTTTGGAATCTGTATACTTCCTGGTAGAGTAAAGAAGCATCTCTATGAACTAGTTGTATAGCCTTCAACAAATGATCTTACTGCATCTATTTCTTTATCTATAAAATGGATCAAATAATACACTTTTATGAGATCAAAGATTTGATGGCATACAATATATAGAATTACTGACATAGAATATATGCTCAGTTAATCTTAATTTTCTCTTTTATCTTCCTATCTTGGTTTTTTCACTTCCCACAAAGCAAAGTAAAAGTAAACATTTAAACTGTATTATGAGAGTAAACGAATAAAAGATATTTAATTTTGTTTTATCATTCTATGGTTAGTCAACCAAAATACAATTGATTAGCATACCAATATATCTTTTTGTGCAGTGTAGTCACTTGATCCACAGTTTCAATTTTTTAAAAATTCAGCTGTCTTATCTAATGCAGAAAATAAGCAAGTTGAGAAGAAAAGGAAGAACAATTAATAAATGCAGAAGATTCTTGCCACCATTCTAATAAAAAAATATGAATCTCCTAACAAGCTAAAGATGGAGACACAATCCGGCTTTGCATTTAGTCATTGCCTACCGCTGAGTGAAACACAATTTTATCATTTCAAGGTACTTATTCTCAGTACAACATGCCCCCTAAATTTATGCCAATCATTTCATCTGAAGGAAAATAGTAGTTCATAGGTCTTCAATATAACTTTTCTCTAAGAGATTGCTAATTGCCCTTTATATATATAAATATATATAATCTTATATATATTTATATAAGATTATATATAAATATATATATATAATCTTATATATATAAGATTATATATATTTATACATATAAAATACATTTTTTCTCTTCTCAGTGATATTAAAGCTTAACTCACATTTACTTTGATATTTTGCTGTAAGATCAAAGTATATAATAGAACACAGAGGTGCGTTATTGTCAAAGACATATAAAAAAAAGAAAATCATTATAAGCACTATAAATACATTAAAATAATTTTTAATATTTTTTTAATTTTTCAATTGTAATTAGCATACAATATTATATTATTTTAAGGTATACAACACAGTGATTAGACATTTATGTAACTTATGAAGTAATCACCTAAATAAGTCTAGTGCCTATCTGACACCATACATAGTTACTACAATATTATTGGTTATATTCCCTATGCTGTACTTTACATCCCCATGACTATATTGTAACTACCAATTTGTCCTTCTTAATTCATTCCCATTTATCATTTAGTCCCTCAACTCCCCTCCCATCTGGCAGCCCTCAAAATGTTCTCTGTATCTATGAGTTTGTTCTCTTTTGTTTGTTTATTTTGTTCTTTAGATTCCACATGTGAGTGAAATCATTGGATTTGTCTTTCTCTATTTGACTTTACTCCACTCAACATAATACCTTCTAGGTCTATCCATGTTATTACAGATGGCAAGATTTCATTCTTTTAAAATTTTTTATGGTCAGTAGTATTCCATTACATATATATATATATATATATATATATATATATATATATATATATATATGTATATTATCTCTTCTTTATCCATTCATCCACTGATGGATACCCAGGTTTCTTCCATTTCTTGACTATTATAAATAAGGAAGCAATGAACGTATGAAGGCACATATACCTTTAATGTAGTACCTTGTGTTTCTTCAGATAAATACCCAGAAGTAGGATTACTGGGTCCTTCTTTATCTCTTGTTATAGTCTTTGTTTTATAGTCTGTTTGGTCTGATATAAGTATTTTACTCCAGATTTTTTTGTTCATTTATGTCCATTTTTATAAAATATCTTTTTCCATTTCTTTACTTTCAGTATGTGTGTGTCTTTCAATCAGAAGTGAGTCAGCATATGAAAGGATTTTGTTTTCTTATTCATTCAGCCATCCTACCTTTTGATTAGAGCATTTAATCCTTTTACGTTTGAAACAGTTGTTGATATATATATATAGTTATTGCCATTTTAACCTTCTTCTTCTTCTTTTTCTTCTTCTTCTTCTTCTTCTTCTTCTTCTTCTTCTTCTTCTTCGTCTTCTTCTTCTTCTTCTTCTCCTCCTCCTCCTCCTCCTCCTCCTCCTCCTTCTTCTTCTTCTTCTTCTTCTTCTTCTTCATTCACCTTTTTCTTCTCAAAGTCCCTCTAATATTTCTTGTAATGCTCCTACAGGTTTTTCTTGTCCGGAAAGCTCTTTATTGATCCTTCAATAGATTTGCTGGTTAGAGTAATCATGGGTGTAAGTCCTTACTTTTTATCATTTTGAACATTTATGCCAATCCCTTCTGGCTTGCAAAACTTCAGTTGAGAAATCAACTGACAGTTCTATGGGAGCTCCCTTGTAGGTAACTCATTGTTTTTCTCTTGCTGCTTTTAAAATCTTCTCTGTGTCTTTAACTTTGGCATTTTAATTATCATGTGTCTTGGTATGGGCCTCTTTGAGCTCATCTTGATTGAGACATTCGGAGTTTCCTTCTCCAGGTTAGGAAAATTTTCCATCCTTATTTCTTCAAATAAGTTTTTCAATTCCTTGCTCTCTCTCTACTCCTTCTGTTAACTCTATTTTGCGAATGTTAGTAGGCTTGATGTTCTCACAGAGGCCCCTTAAACTCTTCTCATTTTTTATGTGTTCTTTTTTCCTGTTGCAGTTTGATTGGATGTTTTCTGCTACTTTTTCTTCTTGCTGATTTGATACTCTGCTTCATCTAATCTTCTGTTGAGTCTCTCCAATTTATTCTTCATTTCAGTTATTGTATTCTTCATTTCTGACTGGTTCTTTTTTTATGTTTTCTATCTCCATTTTTATGTTTTCTGTATCTTTGTTAAGGTTTTCACTGAGTTCATCTTCCCCTAAGCTATTGAACATTCATTAGTTCTTTTTTTAGAGCTTTGTACTGTTATTTCATGTAGGACATATTTCTTTGTCTTCTCATTTTGGCTCCCTCCTTGTGTTTGTTTCCATGTATTAGATCAGACTCCTAATTCTCTCAGTCTTAGTAGAGCTGAGTGCTCCAGGCAGGTTACTTGTATGGGTTATGTGTGCCCTCTTATTACAGTTGAACCTTGGCTGCTGTTTGCACTTCAGTGGAAGAAACTGACCCTTGGGTTAATTGGTCATGATGATTGGTCAGTGAAGAGCCGACCCTGTGAAACAGGATTCACTTTCGCAGGCTATGGTGCCTGGCCAGTCTGCCTTTTGGGTGTGTCATCCTCAAATGCATTTCTAGATGGTGCTTCAGCTCAGGTTGAAGCCAACCACCAGGAATGCTCGCTCCAAAGCCTCTTGGGAGGGGCTCTGCCACAGGCCAAGTTCATTTGCAGTCTGTGCACTGCCTGGCACCACGTGGCAATAGTCACCAAGCAATCCACAGATGGATATCACCTGTGCTGGGCTTAGAGGTGTCTCGCTAGGCCAAGCCATGAACAGAGACTGACTGCCACTAGTGCCAGGTTCGGAGCTGCTCAGCAAGAAGTATGCGACACGTGGAGTCCAGAGCTGCTTGGTTGGATTTTGTGAACCTTTGAGAGATTTTAGGAAAAGCCACAAGCATGAGCCAAGACAGGTTATTTGTATGAAAAAGCCACTGGAAGTGGTTTGGTAGGCTTATAAGTTGGGAAGATGGGGTCTCAGGGAATCACCAATGTAGGTCAAATTTTGTTATCCATGTTAATAGCAACTCAGCTATGGAGACCACCTATGTCTGCATATTGAAATGGGGGAAGACTCAACAAAGAAACCATGGCTTCTGCCAGTATTTCTGTCTGAGGGAAAGCCACCCCTCCAGCCTTGCCCTGAAACCAGACAATTCAGTTGCTCCCTGTATGTCCCCAACACTCCTCAAGCAGCTGCCCCAACATTGAAGCTCAGAGCAAGTGAGTTTCTCACAAAGTAACTCTGCACATGAGCCTTTTAATAGGAATTTCTGCGACCCTCACAGCTCTCTGTCTCACTCAGCCACAATGTTGTCCCAGGTACATTGTGGTTTTCACAGCCAGAGGCTGTGGGGACTTCTTTTCCTGGCACTGGAACCATGGGCTGGGGAGCTTAGTGTGGGGCCAGGACCCCTTACTCCAGCGGGAGGACCACTGGGATTGAGATATCCCTCCTGGGACCAGATGGTATCACATCTCCACCCCTCCTACCAGTCTTGAGGGGGTCTCTTCTGTATGTCCCTAGTTGTAAGATTTCTGTTCAGCCAGACCTCAGGTGATTCACAATGATGGCTGTTCTGTAGTTTAGTTGGAACTTTGATGTGGTTATGAGAGGAAGTAAGCACAGTGTCTACCTTCTACATCATCTTAACCAGAAGTCCCTACATGATAATTCTTATTTATTGTTATTGGGGAGAAAAAAAAAGGATGGAAGAAAATCTGTACTGATGAGTGGTCAAATTTTGTACAGTTAAAGAAATATTTTTAGATTTTGAGATATGGAATTAAATGGAAGGAAAATCTAGATATTAAAAGTAAATATTCATTAAAATGTTTAATTAGGAAGATGTCAATTAACTGAGAAATTTCTGAAGCAAAAATCAAATGTATTTACAAGTTTTATAGAATAATGAGGAAGCAAAATAATACTTATGCATTTCAGAATGAATGGTCAAAGAGAAAAGCATAGAACAATACTTGAAAAAATATAACCAAAACAAATCACCCAAGTGTGCATATGCACATCTATTACCCATCTACTAATTACTTAAGTTTTCAAAATGAAAACAACTAGACAATTAAAATTAGTAGCAACAAAAAATAATTTTATTGAAGTAGACCAAGGGTTGAGGTGCTTGAACTCAATAATCACTCTTTAAGATATCAAACCCAAAGATAAAACTTTCCTTCAAGTTTGTTATCTGGAGAATCAGACAAACCTCTTGCTCTTTCCAAGATCTAGGAACCATGTTGAATTTTAAGGCAAATGCCATTAAAAATAGTCAGCCTATTCTGGCTGATACTACAAAAATTCCATAATCAGGTGTCTTAAACAGCAAGCATTGATTTCTCACAGCTCTGGAGCCTGAAAAGTCCAAGATTGAGGCGACAGCACATTTGGTGTCTGGTGAGGACTGGCTTCCTAATTCATAGACAATCATCTTCTTGCTGTGCCCTCATATGATGGAAAGGGGTGAGAGAGCTTTCTGGAGTCTTTTTTATAGGAGCTATCTGCTGTAAGATTAAAGTGCATAATAGAACTTCATATAATGTACTATCCCAATAATCAGGGCTTCACCCTCATGACCTAAATACCCCCCAAATTTTCCACTTTTGAGGCAGGTACATAAACATTTAAACTATAACAGTTATTAACCTTTAATAGTAGCTTAGATAGATATCTAAACATTTTTAAATAGATAGCTGGATTGACTTTCAAAGTATAGTTTCTTAAATTCCATTAAAAGTACAAAAGAAAGAGAATGTTTCATTGTTTACTAAGATTACTGTTGGCCAGCCAATAGTAATCTCATGTACATGAGACCCAAAATATACTGTTTTTCTCTTTACATTCAAGTCTCAATTTTAAATTGAGCCCATAGTGAGACGTAGATACATAGACCCAAAAGAGAGGGAGGTACCAGCACCCATATCTAATAACATGTCCATTCAGGGGTTTGCTACTTTTTGCAGAGGGTTCATTTGATATTGTGAGCCTCCTAGACTTACCTAACCCTCTATTATCTACAAGTGCTTATTCATGCAGGACAAGAAAAAAAACAACAAAGAGGGTTAACAAATACCTTCAGAGCTATAATATCAAAGGGTATGGGGCTCCATGTAACAATATCTTTTCATTTAAGACTGGGATTTAAGAAGAGAAATGGGATTATGAGAAGAGAAAAGCTTCTATACAAAGGGGTACCATAGGACATATAGGTGTGTCTTATACCTTGGCTCAAGATATTATAATGACGGACTAAGACATCTGGTCTAAGGATAAGTGGTACAAGAGCTGTTTAAGTTGAAAATAAACTGTAGGAGAAGAAAGAAGAAATCTTTAAATCTAGTAATTATAAAAAACAAAGAATGTGAGTCAGAAAGATAACAATGAAGAGGATGTCTGGTAATTCATAAGAAGAAAGCAAATGAGAAAAGGAGTCATAATCAATACTTGGGATCAATCAGCATAATAATACTAGGGTTTGGGTAATCATCAGAGTAAACTTACAATCTTAGTAGAAAAAGGTAAATAATTATTATAAATATTTAATCAGTTATATCATATGTCTCTCGTCTAGAATCTAGAATTGAAAAGGCCTATCTTAATGAAAAAGTCCACAGAAAGTATAAAAAGCAAGATAGATCTCTATGTTTATAAAATATGAACATGTGGAGAAATCTATGAATTGGAGAATGGTTGAAAGCTGACAGTATTTTATTGAAAGCAAAGAAAGGGATGCATGTTTGTAATATTTACTTATGTAGAATACTTAAAGCCATTCAGTCAGAGAAAAAGAAAATGCATTACTGACATATGTGACCAAATATATATAAAAGCAAAATAAAGTAAGGATGATGAGCTTTGGTTATCTGGATTTATTAGTTTTCTACTGCTGTGTAACAAATTACTATAAACTTAGTGGCTTTAAAAATATCCATTTATTTGCTCAGAGTTCCAAAATCTGGCATAGTGTTACTCTGTCCTCTGCTGAAGGTGTTAGCCTGACTGAGTTTTCATCTCAAAGTACTGAAAAAGGTTCTACTACCAAGATTATTCAGGTTTTGGCCAAATTCACTTTTTTGTGTGTTTAGTACTGAGGTCCCTCTTTCTTTGCTGGCTATTAGCCAATAGCTCCTCTCAGCTCCTAAAAGTCACCTACATACCAGGCCCCTCCATCTTCAAACCAGCAATGGCTCCTGGAATTCTTCTTCTGCTCAGAATCTCTGACTTACTGGTCTAGGAGTAGTCAGAGAAAACTCTACTTTTCAAGAACTTGTATGACTATGTCAGGCCCACTCTATCCTGTGGTCAACTGTGTCATAAAGTAATCTAATTACATGAGAAAAATCCATCATATTCATAATCTCAGAAACTGTTCATTGAATGAACATGAAGGGTCAGGAAATGTTGGGGTCATCTTAGGATTCTGCCTACCACATTGGACACCTGTTACGAGTCTTTTTTAACAAAAGCAGAGCAAGTAAACCTGACCACATGATAAATTACAGACTGTTTCTTAGGAGAGGTGATAGTCTCCTTCTGCTCTGTTCTGTTCTAGCTCCTTGTGGATACCATATCCATCTCTAGTGTTGCCATTAAGAGTAGTAGTAGCAATTTGAAGTATAATCAGAGATGGGGAAGTCCTTGAAACTGCTACGAAGAAGGAATATCTGAATGCCAAGACTGTGTAATGTTCAGGAGAGGAGTCAGAGAGATAAAATTAATTGTTTTCTTGACTTTTTTTTTTTAGGGTACGTGGTAACAATGGATAGGTGAAAGCAATAGGAAAGCATTCTAGTTCAATACAAGGTAGAACTTCATTTTTTTAAAAAATCACATTTTCTTGAAAATCCCTGGGAATTTGTACAGAAGATGCTTAGCTACTTTACTAGAGACTTTATTCTTTAGAGTACAAGTGAATAAGAATTTAGGGAAAAAATGGATTTATGGTCAAATTTCTGTAGAAAACTCTAGATTGAGCAAATAAACAATGCTTGTCTCCTTCTTCGGGGTTTCTCAAAGACTTTATTACGGCCTGTGGCTTTCTAATGAAAGGGTATATTATGCAACATTTCCCAAATTAATTGAACACCAACCAGTTTATTTCATTAAGCACTCTTGGGACTAGCATTTTCCAACTTTACTTGGTAAACTGCTGTGTTTTATAGGGAATTGATGCACTAAAGAGTGGTTTGAAGTAACCATTGCAGTCCCTTCCATGATTCATGGCACATTCAAGTACTTCTGGAACTAGATCATCTTTACCATTGTGAACTGAATATATATACAGCAGCCATAGAAAGTGGAGAAATGTCTATTTGAAGTCCTGTGGGACTTAACTGGATTATACATATTCTCATAGAAATCTGTTCAAGAACAGTGTTTGGTACCTTGCTTCCTCAAAGCCTTAGCTGCAGGTAACTGAATGAAAGGTCACCTGAGCAAAATAAATTCAACAAAAGTTATTAATAATGAAGAAGAAAATAAGAAATTACTGTGATCCGCTCCTGTCAGTCAATAATTCAGGTGGAAAAGACCCCAGTCTTTCGGACTTTTAAGTGATTGGAAGCTAGCACATTTTATCAACTCGGGCAATGCGTCTTTGCTGTCTTGACTTTCCTGTTGATGAATTTCATTGTTATAAAAATGTGAGAGGTTTTCCCCATTGTTTCTTTCACTACTATTCAACAAATTCATTTTCCTCATAGATAGTACCGTAACCAATGAAACTAAAACTTTATATATCTGGTTAAATACTTCTTATAGTGAATCCCCTGAGATTCCTTTTTGGAAAATACTGCAGCTTGATAAATTCAGCAGATAACTTCATTTTAAAATTTTTGTAAAATTTTTGAACAGAAAGTGTAACTGACTTTTCATATCTCAGTATTCCAAATGTAGACTTCAGTAGAAATAAAGATGTAAAGGACCCTCTTCTGAAGGAATCTCACAATTCCTGAGCTAAAACTGTTTTGCATATCCTTATTTCCAACTTTTCATGGAAAGAGAATTAGAACCAAGGAGGTAGCAGTGATGTGACTGGAGTCAGCCCGGCTATTAGTCTATTTCTTTGTATTAGATTTTATTTTTCATATCTTTGTTCTATTATCTATGATCTTCATTATCTTTTGTGTGTGTGTGTGTGTGTGTGAAATATTACACCATAAATGTGAATAATTTATCTCACAATACTCTGTATCATGCTTTTCTTCAAAGTCAAATGTCCAAGATACACATATGTGGTCACAATATTTCTAGTAGCAAACCTGGAATTCTTTAATCGTGAGTTCTCCATATTTATGTCTGTTCACTGAATTCGAATTTGTCTATTATTTTCAATACCACAACCTATAGAAGACCCATTACCTGAAAATTTCAATTTCAGACTAATTTACAATAGAAAAGTACTCAGATAAAGCTAAGTCTTACATATATTTATATAAATACTATAGAAATACGTTCATCTCAACAAAGGTTTGTCCTATCTAGCAAAGTAACAAGACTACCAACACATTAATTTTAGGAGAGGAAAAATTTCCTTTTTAATCTAGTCTTGTTTTTGGTCTTTGGGACAGCATCAGTGTCTATAATGCAGGTTTCTCATTTTGAGGTGATAAAATTTAATATTCTTCCTGTTAATTATTATAGGTTGGGAGGAGGACTAAAAAAGGGGTGGAGGAGGAGGAGAAAAAATATTTTAATAAGAAATCCTCCAAAAAATCCTAATTAAAAAAAAAATAACTTCCCACCAATATCATATCCTTAAATATAGAACATCTCAATTTATCTAAGACAGGTAATATCTGTGTAAAAATCTCATATTAACCCACGAATGTCCTTCAGCCTGTGCTGAGAAGCACCAACTCTCAGGCTGGGGGAAGAGCTTGGCCTCTCAGGTCCACTCAATTCTTGGCCTATAGGCTGAGATTGCCACCAAGGGAGCCAATTAGTGCCAAATATGTTGGTGGTTTTTTGATGTAGGAAAATCTCCCTTAAGAACTGGACTGAGATGAGCCATCAAATGATAGTGATTTTCAGTCACTAATGATCTGGGATTTAAATAGAGACTTTTAATTGAGTTACCAAGCAACCTGCAAATATTTTGGTGATACCTGCTGAGTCAATTGGGTAGTTTGTAACCTACTCTCCTCTGATTATGTTATCTTTGATATGAGTACATTACATGTTATAAATGATCCACATGGGTTTTCTCCTTTGTCATTAGCCAAGAAAAGTGATCATTGAGTCTTTTGTTCATTCCTTTCATTATGTTTCCATATGTCCAAAAAAGGTTGAGCAAATAGTGGCTATAGGGAATACAGAAAAAACATTTTCATTAAGCTCTCTTCTTACACCTCCAGCCTCTCCTAAGTGGAGTAAGACGGCATGAAATCAGAAAGGACACAATAATTTGTTTTGTAAATCATAATTCCACTTAATTAACACAGTCAGAATTTCATGTTTATTTCTTAGATGTTTTTAAAAAAACAAAAAGTAAAATGTTAAGGATATTGTTATTATGGTTTTTGTTCCACTGAAGAGTTATTTTCAAAGAAAACTTGTAGAGAAAAATAAATTCTGCCTTTCATTGTTTCCAGATGCCTCCCTTCTGTCAGTCCCTGTGGCCAAACTTTCTGACTACTACTATCATTCCCTTCAGTCGTTCTTGTTCAACCACCCCTCAAGGGTCTCCCTTGGTTCCTTAAACTACATCCTTCAGTTGTCTTGCCCCATTTTGGGGCCAGTATTATTTTTCTCAATGTTATTGTTCTGCCCCTCTGTCTTTTAGGTAACATTTCACATTGCCTTTCAACTTGCACTTCTCTAAGTACAAGGTGGGCTTTTCAGAAAGGCTGCTTTCTCCCTTTGACATGTGTGTGGTATAACTCCCCTACTGTAGATGAAGCAGTGGCCAGACCTTTGCTTCTCCCAGCTTTTCTTCCACACACAGCTTTGCCTTTCTCCTCAGTAGCTTATTTGAACTCTTTTTGAGGGGGTATTCCTAAGAGAATATGTTCTCTGTTTGCCTGGCTTTGTGTTTCTTTGAGCACCTTTTTCTCTCCCTTTGAGAACTTGCCTACACAAGAAATAACATCAAGAGACTTAACATTTCCATTCCTAGTTCTATTCTAAGTGTAAGCAGTCAAGCTGATGATAACATAAGACATGGTGATGTTTCAAAGATCACAGTGAAAGGACCCTATAGCTCTCCATTGCATTTTACAAATGAAGAAACTGAGGAGCCAACATGTTAAAAGCCTGACAAATGTTACAAATGGCTGAGAATTAAATCCTGCCTAATAACTCCTAACCATGTGCTCTGTGCAGTGCAGTGCATTCTGTTATCTGTTATTTGATCACGGTATTCCTCACCCAGTTTCATCTGCAACAGATGGTCAAAATAGAAAACAAAGATTCTATATGTTTTTTATGGAGACATTTCACCTATAAAATATAAAATAAAGGGTAATAGTATTGAGAAGAACATAGAAATTGAAAGAATAAGAAAAATGTCAAAAGAAACATTTTAGTTATGCGTTGAAGCTCTGAAGAGTTATACAGAGGAGAGAACGTTCTATGATATTAAGTATTGTATACCTGTGAATCAATGCTCTACTTGCCAAAGCATCAAAAGTTAAGTGAAAACACGCGCGCGCGCGCGCGCACACACACACACACACACACACACACACACACACACACACACACACCCCGAACCGGACACTCTTAAAAGATTATCATACGAAGAAGTTTGAGGTTGGTGGAATATTTCTGTTTTTGAATTTAAAACTTGGAAAAGTATTTCACATCCCTTCTTTTTTATAAACTTTTCCATTTGTGGTTTTTATGTTATACTCCTTAAAAAATTATTTCTAAGTATATTTTGAGCTGAATGATCAGTGGGCTCCCATTAAGAGCCTCTGTAAAGACAACTGTTAACAGAGCTTGCTGAAGTGTGAGATGTGGTTTTGGGTTGATTTTTTTCATTTCTATTGTTTCCTCCCTTCTTTTTCTTCTCTGACCAGCCTGAAGCATGATACAGACCAGGCTGGGAACTACTAGCTCACAATAAAGCAATATTCTAATTATCCTCTTTTTAGTCAGAGTTTCTTTTGACAGGTGTCAACTAGATTTAAAATGGTTGATTGTTGGGTTTTCTTTCTTTTCCCCCCCCTTTTTTTTACATTGTCATCCCTTGAAGTGGGGTTAAATGCTGACATCCCTTTGTGCTTAACTAGAGATAATTATCAAAGAAATGTATAAATTACAGCTCCAGTTACACCAAAGCTTAGGAGACACATCTACCTCTAATGACAAAATGCACACTTGACCTTGACTATCTTTTTGAGAACAGAGTTGTGAAGTTTGGTTTACGAAATATCAGGTTCTACATAGCTCCTACTCATTCTTTCAGGTACTTTTGCAAGTGGGGTATCCTGGTTAGTTATTCTATCTTTTTATCAATCTCATGAATAAATTATAGAGTTCTGCTTCTTATCAAAGAAAACGTTCAACTCAGGGAACACAAAATATTTTTTTAGACCATAAATTATTCTTAAAGAAAATCTTAGAGGACTTAGGCACTCTCTGTGGTATATATTTATATATGTGTGTATATATGTGAAAGTGAATGTGTCTGCTTGGTGATATTAGTTTTAAATGGTGATAGACAGACTTCAGATTGTCATTGCAAACCAGCCTGAAAAAACAAGCAAGTAAGCAACCACCAAAAATATTCTTTTCAATTCCTTGACCAACAACTGTGAATGACAAAGTATGCTCAGCTCTTGTTATGGTATTTTCTTCCTGCTTATTGGCACAGAATGTGATTTTGTGGTAGAAGGTTGGAAAATGACCCCTTGTAATGATGAGATTAACATAAATAAATGCTGATAACACAAAACAGATAATATGCTCTGGGTATCATCACAATAAGTTGTCTCCTACTGACACATAGTCTAAGTTGGAAGCACGCAATTATGCAAATCGAACTAATGCCAGTTGCTCATTACTGTCATGGTGGTAAAGGCAAAAACATATCCTCTATAGACAGTTCGAGGCTGGGCCACAAGCCAAAATGTTTGGTTTTGCTGACAGGGTAACTGAGTCAACAAAAATGGGATATAATCGTAATACATCAGAGGAATCCACATCAGGGCAGACCTGAAGCTTAATGGACTGTGAATCCTATATCTGTGCAGAGAATTCTTTCACTGGTATTGACCCATAATATGTCTGCTCCCACATTTGCCGATTCTTTAGAAATAGATTACAGAAGCTATTTGGGGAGAACCTAAAATGTCTGCAAGACATTCTATTGGCTTTTTCTAAATGATATGACATTTGTAAATACTTAAATAATGTCATCTATTCCAAGTTTAAACACCTCCCAGAATATTTCAAAAGACTTTTTGTTGTTCTATCTTCGTTTGTCCTCAGTTCTCATTATGGCACTAAAGATGTTGTCAAACAATAGAATGTTTATTTGTTACATAAATATCTTTCCTATTTAAAAAAAGAAATCACTATTACTAGGAGAAAATTTAACCCTATAGAGTAGATAGATAATGGACCTGATTTTCACGCAGGTAAACCTCAGAGCAAATGAGGTCCTGGAGTAGGAGGTCGGTTGAGCAACGGCTGTTGATCCACCAGTTTAATCCATCTCTCTTCTAAATGACAGTGTCATATATGTGGTGGACTGATACCATGAATGGCCTAGTGCTTCATCCTCATGATATCCATGTCCTTTGCTATAAGACTTTACAGTCCTTCCCATTAATAAGTGGGCACGTGTCCTTGCTATGTGGTTCTGAGTTTAGCCACGTGACTTGCTTTGGCCAATGAGATATAATCAGATGTACTAGAAGCAGAGACACGGAAGATAATTTTGCCATATCTGCACATGCTTTTCAGCCACTGTCTGAGAAAACATGTCTGGTCTTGCTTGCTAGAGGGCAAGAGACACATGGAAGAGAGCTGAGTTGTCCTATAGAGGCCAGCCTAGATCAATGAATAATCAACCAACCCAGACACCTGAGTGAGCTCAGACCAGAAGCACCTAGCTGAGATCATCCTAAATCAGAGTCACAGACTCATATATTCTTTAAGTTTCAAGTCCCTGAGTTCTATATTACTTCTTAAGCAATGTTATTGCTTTAATTTCAACTAACAAGTTTTCACAAAGTTCTACAAGATTAAAAATATGAAAAAGACACTATATAAATAATAAAAAAGAGATTATTGAGTCACCAGGTTTAAGGTATAAACATATAGGAAAAATACAAATCAAAACCACGATGAGATGTCACTTCACATCCACTAGGGTGGCTATAATCAGACAAAAACAATGTTAGCAAATATATAGTGAAATTGGAGCCCTTATTCATTGCTGGCTAGGAGTGTAAAATAGTGAAAAAACAAAATTCAGGCTATCCATACAATGAAATATTATTCAGCAATCAAAAGTCAATAAATACTGATGTATGAGACAACATATGAGTCTTAAAAACATGCCAAGTGAAAGATGCCAGTTGTGAAAAACCACATACTGTATAATTCAATTTATGTAAAATGTCTAAAGCAGGCAAATCTAGAGGTTACCTAGAGCTGGGATGGAGGTCATAGGCTGAGTGTTGGGTGGAACCTGGGGTGTATTGCTAAGGAGAAATGGAGTTTTCTTTTGGGGTAATAAAAATGTAAAATTAGACACTGATTTTCACAGAGTTGTTGTTCTGCCTTTCTCTATCTTGTTTTCTGTGATACTGACTCACACTTCTCTTGAGCTTGAAGCTGATATGTGAAAGAGAAAAGATACCACTTGTCGTTTCTTAGGGTTTGCACACAAAGACCAACTTCAGTGAGTAAACTATAGCTACCCTGGCATGCTTGGAGATGCTCCTATCTTAATAATCACTGCCTCTCTTCAAGTAGCCAGTTTGAGGTTTAAATTGCTTTGTCTTGTGAAACTGAGTAAATGGATAGCCCATAACACTCTTACTTGCCCTGTCCATCTAATATGGGAACTTTCATATTGCCCCTCTCCTTACCCCTGCAGAAGTCACAGCCTTCATTCAGGCCTGAATTATTTTTGTTCCAATTTTTTTTCCAGTGATTCACCCTTTTCTGGTTTCTCTCTCCTCTTGCTTACCCTCTTAACTTCCTCAGGAGTGATAGTTGTGAAGCGCATATCCTGATTGATAATTTGATAGCCTTACACAAAAAATTTTACCGGCTTCCTTTTGCTTCTGAGAAAATCAAAATTTTTTAGTGTAATTTGTAACACCTTTTATGATCTCTTAGATGTAGTAACCTACTTGCTGTTCTCTATCATGACTTTAAATAAGGGCTCCCTTGTCTTTGTGGGTGGTAGGAAGGAAAAGAGTAAAAGTGACAGTAGATAAATATACCGGGGTGGGGGAATGGGGACTTGCTATTTAATAGGTATAAAGTTTCAGTCATGAAAAAGTTCTAGAGATCTGCTGTACAACAGTGTGTTTATAACAATACTGAACTGTACATTTTAAAATGTGTTAAGAAGGTAGGCCATTGTGTGTATTTTAAGTCAATAAAATAAAAAATATATAAATATTTATGTAAATGCAGATATATTTTCACTGACCTCTCTTCCTTTGATAACCCTTGCCCATCCTCTGGAAATTCCTAGAGTACTGCCTCTGCCAGGAGGCCTTTCTTAAACACATCTGAGTGAAGTGTCTCCTTCCGTGTTTCTAGAAGCAATGTGTGCACGCACCACACAGCATTATAATTTCTAAGTTTTTTTCCAGACGTAGTTTATAACAAAGTATTGCCAGTCTGCATGATGCCTTTCTTTTTTTACTGTAATTCATTTATTCATTTTATATTCCCTTATCTCTATGTCTTCCCACCACTCCATCTCTTTAGACATCTGCTGCAGTGTGTTCTTTGGATCCATAAATGTCTATGAATTCTTGATTTCAGATAAATACTTATAAAAATAGTGTATGGTCATATTTGTGTGCATTTTTTCACATAATTGCTATTATACTTGTCTGTTTCTACCACTGGATCATAAGTTCCTTGATGGCAAGAAACCCGCTTCTTTCCAAACTGACACCTTGCACAGTGTCTGATACTCAGTAAGAACTCAATAAATGTTTCTTCGACCCCTGCATGAGACAATAAATTAATGATTTAAAAGGCCTAAATTTTAGTTCATTTTCTAATGACTTTTGGTGGACTTTGCAAGTGTCATATCTCTTTTCAATAATCTGACCATGAGAACTCACGATGAGAGCTGAAACCTTAGAATATGAAACCATTTGAATCTCAGCCTCTTTTGCTACATCTATTTCTTCATTCTCCAAGGTGTTGCTCCAGTACTTCCTCCTTATTGATGCTAGTATATATTATAGACTATCTTGTGTACAGTGGCTTAAATGTTTAGTAGATTTCTACTTCTTTCTCAAAATGATTGATGATTAAAAGCTGAAGTGATCAACTTCAGAGGGAACCTGAAGTTTCTGAGCCACCCCGAAGCCAGTTTCCTCATTCCCATTACACACTGGAAGATTGCAAAGATTCTTTCTTGACTTTGAACCATTGTTTCTTGGTTTTACAGTCTGCTTTCCTGTGGTTTAGAAACCAAGTATGTCAGCACTCCTTTTTACTGCCTCAGTGTAGCAGCAAATGTGTTCTGTTCTCTCCTTTCAAAAGTAAAGATTGTATTTTAAAATCACTCTCTCCCCTAGGGAACCACTTGCTCCTAACACTCTGACAGGCCATGAGGACCTCAAAATTAAGAAAGATTTCCAGAAATGCGAGTTTATACAGAAAGGACTAGAAAACCACCCAGACATGTAACGACTTAGTTACGTGACTGGCTTCTGTCGAGAGAAAAGTGTGTCTGAATTTTCAGGCTCATAATAGACATGTGCAGCTAACTGACTTTTATCTTGCCTCTGTCATATTGATCTATCAGTGAATCTATAATAGAAGATAGGAGTCTGGAACAGTAAAAAGTAATAACCATTGAGATGGATAGCTTGAGCAAAAACGTAGTTTCATGGGGACACTTAGTGTATAGAACTGCAGATTCATGTCAAGGGGGCATAAGTATCCCCTTCAAAGCCAACTGTTAAAAACACCTAGTGCACAGATGACCTGCCTTCAGAATATGATATGTTTCTGTATTGATTTTTGGAGTTTCAAAACAACAGGAAATAGCTAAGTGAAAGTTTCTTTGCAGAGCACTAAAAGTAATTTACCTTCTTCCTTTGATTTCAGCTTCAGATTTTGTTTTATGGTTCAAAGTACAAGTGCTTATTTTTAAAAATTCATTTCTAACTTATGGTAGAGAGCAGCCCTGGATACCAAGGTAGTGTGGAACAAGAAATGAGCCACAAAATGAAACAAAACAAACCCCCCAAATTGCATTAATGGTGTTAGTGGTAAGTCCAGCTTGTCTTTTAAGTAAGCACAGGCCCATTGATGGGAAGGCAGAGTCTTACCATTATCGGAGCATTCTGAGGAACAGACTAAAGAGCTTCTGAAATGATCAATACTGTGTGGCTTTGAAGTCATCTGATGTTAGCTTCTAATAATTCATTTTTTGTATTTTTCTTTGCATGAGAACATTGGCATATAAAACAAAAACTGGCCTTTAAAGACAGAAAAAAATACAGGTCACTTTTCAGTGTAAATTGGTACTACTTGCATGTTATTAATGTACAGCAAAAGTTAAACATGTTGTAAACACTAATACTTTACAATGTCTAACTAGACCTCTTTTTTCAAAGATCATGTACTTCATATTCACATATATTTGCTCTATGCAGTATATTGGGAAGCAAAAAGACAAATTTCGACTTATTCAATGTCCAAATTTAATATTTTTTCCCACCGTTTTCTTCATTTGAGGCCTTAAAAAGTCGTATCAGTCAGAGTTTTGGCAAGAAACAGATGACATACTCAGGAGAAGTGATTAAAGAGAGCTTTAATGAAGACATAAAAGGTAGGCATGGCTCAGGAAAATCAATTCTAGAAGGGTGAAGCCGGCGGGCATACCCAAGCTTCCCAACCACCACCACCAGGAATGAAATGACAAGGTAAGGAAAAGCTAAGGAAGTAGAGTGAGGCCTATGTCTAGAGGAAGGGTTGCCTGGAAGGAGCTGTGGCCAGTGAAAGAGGAAGCCAGACACTGCCAACCCAAAGAGGAGTGGGAGGGAGCCAAGGGACCTAATACTTCAATTTTTCTTTCTTTGTATCCTTTGATTTTCAACTAGAGTCTTTCCACTGGCTGAGCCTCACAGGAGGACCGAGGAAAATAAACTTAGTTTCATGGTTCCTTTAGATCAGCCCCCTGAGGCACGGAGCAAAAGGAAAACCCTAGAGAATGATCTTGAGGGAAAAATGGAAAATACCCTATCACAGGGGTATATAAAGTCATATTTTATTTTAGATGTACGCTTATACTTATAGAATTGTCAATATAATTGTCATTCTTCGGCTGTGGTAGAAATGGAAAATACAAACCTCATACTGTAAGAATGACACACCTTGACCAAATTAAGAAGAATATTTGACTTTGAGAGTTATGAATAAGAACTAATATCTATAAGCACGGGAGAAACTGCTAAGATCTAGAAGAATTGAAGTGAAACAAAATTAAACAAAAAAGCACAAAAGAGATGGCCATCTGTTAACCTCTTCTTTCTACTTTGTAGCAAATATAATATTACAGAAAGTAAAAATTATGTGATAATGTTCCCAGGAGCCATAGGAATGACTAATCTCTTTTTTATCTCTCCCTATAAAAAGAGAAAACAAATAAACGAACGAACGAAAAACTTATAATTTGGACTATGGAAATATTTTCCTAGTTTACCAGACAATAGGAAACAGAAATTTGCTTTAAAGACATTTAACCATAGATTATATTTTATAATAATGCATTGTACCCATAAAAGGAGAAAATATCAGTGTCATATGTTCCCCAGAACAAGGTTAAAATGAGTATGAGTACTCTAGGTTATTTTTTTCCTAAATCACACTCTTGTAAGGAGCCCATTTACTATAAAATTTGAATCTGTTAACCATTAGTAACAGGCTAGGTTATTTTTGTTTTGTGTATTTATTTATTCATTCTTAGATGTTTTCATTGTGCCTTCTGCAATCAAGTGATCTGGGTTGGAAGATTAGGAAACACGAGATCTCACTTAAAATACACAAATTTTTTATTTTCTTTAAAAAAGCGACATTCTGAAATCCTAGTCTTATGTTATGCACATTGATTGTGTTTTAAAAGACAAATGTAATAGTTATTTCTTTATGTAAGATAAATTATCTACCTATGCATTATCTACCTATCTAAGAATTGAAATTTATAAAAATTCAAGTGCAAAAAGTAGCCTATTTGCAAAATTCTCTCTATTAATTGTCAGTCGCTAGAGAAACATTTAGAATTGTTAAGTCCATTAGGATAGTTAGTTCTCACTTCAGATAAAATGATAAGCATATGCTGCCCAAGTTTGCTTTGCTTTCTCTCTTTGCTTGTACTCTATATTATCAAAGACAACTTTTAAAGCTTGAATATTTTACAAACAGCTTCTAACAATTTGAATTGTAAGTAGAGATAATGGTAAGTAAGATTATAGTTAAAGGTTTTTCTCAAAGTATGTTGACATTTCGGTTCCATTAGAACAGTATAATAATGTGTTTCTACATGTTAGCTGTTAGAAAAAGTACTATCTTTAAAGTAGCATAAATATCTGTGAAGGACTTATTTCAATATATGAGTATACACACACAAACAGACAGACACACACACACAAACACACACATGCTGAGCTGGGAGAAGATTGTGATGAAAAGGATAAGCTTCAAAATCATAAAATCTACTTTCAAATCCTGAATTCACTGCTTCCTAGTCATGATCTTAACCTCTCCTACCCCTTACTCCACCAACCCCTTCTCTAATCACTCCCCCAAATCCTGTATTCTCATCCATAATTTATATATTTATAATTCCCTGAATTCTCTTTATGACCATGTACCATTACTCATTTGCTTCCTGAGTATTGTCGCCCTAAACTTGCCTGTCATTTGATTTAATTAACTTGTCCCTTCTTTCAAGACAGCTTAATTTTCATTAGCTCCAGGATCATTTCCTGAATTCCTGCAAGCCAAGTCAAATGATCCCCACCTCTTACCTCCTGCAGTCACCTATATTTAAGCGCTTATCCCATTTATCTTGTGATTTTCTGTTATCTTACCTGTCTTCTTCACTGAATCAAAACTTCTTAGAGGACATGGACAGTATCTTGCTTACTTTTGTGTGTCCAGCAACTTATAACGTGTATAACATTGTAGAATTTCAACAGGAGTTCGGTGAATGAATGAATCTTAGGCTCACTCAATTTAATTCTTGACTCAAAGTTGCACCAAACCTTTGGATACCATTATTCCATAAATGAGGGAAAATAAAACTACAAGTGTTTCCCATAAAATGACAAAATAAGCAATAAAAAGGATGGAGCACAAATTGAATGCCAAACTATCTGTCTCCAAAGTCCATGATTTTTCCATTGTGCCATGTTCTCTGACCAGGTAATTTTCTCCAAGCTTCTGTTTCTCAAAGAAATGGGGCAAAAAAAACTGCCTGCTCCACAGGGTTAATAAAAGGAACAAGGAAAATCATTTCAGTGCATAATTTGGAACAAAATAATGAAAAAGTTTAACATCTGTACTTTTAGGGGAAAAAAATATCTCTAAATAGCACAAAGAATATGTGAAGTGTAAGGGTTACCTAAGCACAGTTCCCTCTCCTACCTCACGCTGAAGATTTTCTTTAGAATTAGCCAAGCTCTATCATTGCATTAGTCTCCATTAGCATGTGTAATAAGCACAATTGCATTTCTAGAGTATCTGTATACCAACACTGACAAGGAAGTGGATAGTAGCAGCAGCGTAATGAAAAGATTGTGAGGCTCAAGAAGGCTACTCATTCCATTTGTCTGCAAAATGCCATCAGCCTACAATTTAAAGAGAGAAAGACAACGGAAGAATAAAGTTCAATTGCCCTCTAATTAGCCTTAATTAGCAGATTGAAAGCTGTTCATATATAACAAAAGATACCTATTATTGTGGTTCAGCAATTGAAATGAATAGTTCAAGTGAATAGTAGCTACTTAGAGTAGAATGCAATTTGGGGGCAAGTATGTACAATTTCAGTACTGTTTTGTGGGACAAATAGTGAATTTAGAAAAAGGCTTGTTTGTTTGTTTATCAATTGAATAATAAGAAATAAAGAATTCAACAAACACAGATTATTCATAGTTGTCAAAGGTAATAAAAATCCAACTCAATCTAGAGGAATTAGCAGATCCAACAATTTTACAAAAACAATTTATGAATCAATCATATTTTTTCCCAAGGTCTGATGAAAGGAAGTACTTTGGAAATGTTAAAATGCATTATTTCATATGAGTAATGTCCCACCTAGTGACAATTTATTTTCTAGTAGCTTTGATTGGAAGCTAAAGACAATTTTCAAAGAAGGATACTTTGGAAACTTGCAATCATCCTTAAATTGGGGCAAGATACTCAGTAGAAGCAAAATATTCTCTTCTCTTCTTTTTCGCCAAGGCTCATGACCGTAACATAGAACAAAATGAAATTTTCGAGGGCAAGGTGCTTGGACTGAAGTTAAGATTTGAGATGGGGCTCTGAAATGGAATCAAATGTAAGTTACGGGGTGAGCTGCAAGGGTTGGGAGCTACATGGTTTTTCTTTTCAGTATGTAGACATCAGTAGTTTTCACCTGATGCTCAGTCACTTTCTATCTCTTATAACCAAATTCCCAGCCAACTCAGAATAGGCTGGCCTTGAATATCACTTTCTGTACTAAATTCTTTCTTAACCGACATTTTGTGGTTGAACAGATGAATCCCAGATGTGGGAAGAATAGTTCACATGCACAGAGAATGAAGTCCTGACTCATTAAAAGAAAGATACTATTCCTTTCTGGCTCAGAACGCCAAGATAGCATTTTCTAGAGCTGAGAGGGAGTTGAGAACTTTAACAAAAGCCATAAGGAAAGTTCCCGGGTCATCAGAAAAGTCATAACAAGAGAATACCATTTAATACCCTGCCCAGTTTCAAGTGCTTCCTTTAGAATTTGCCCTCCTCCTAGTCATCACCTGTTTCGAGACTCTTAATTAGACCTAGTGTTGGAATCCATATACCCCCTCATCTAGTTCAGAAAGGCTGGCATGGAAAAAGCAGTAATGGGACCTCTAAATCTTCAGTGAGTGTTGGTCTGAGAGAGATTAAGGATTAAAGGAAGGCAAAATGGGTGCATGTTTAACATTCTCTCAGGACATCCTTATAGTACTCAAGGGAGAAGAGATTAACCCTGAAGTTACTTGAGGAAAAAAGTGCCACCATATGCTGCAGTCATTATCAACTTTGTTAATGCTGAGAATGGTCTGAGCTTGTTCCTCCAATTATAAACAACTCATTCTCTGCTCAGGAAATCTCAAGAGCTTGCTAGCTGCTCTATTGCCACTTACAGCTGGTCTTTGCTCAGAGTGTTGCTAGAAGTGCTGACTATTCACTTCCTGGCTAAAAGAACATCTTCTGCAGCGTGTCTTGGGGGGTTGGGGGTGGGAGGGTGGGGGTACTTTTTTTCCTTCTTTGCCTCTTGTTTCTTAATAAAATTAAATTATTTAAAATGAGAAAAGAGTGACTAAGAAGACATAACAAAAAGGAATCATTGCAAAAGACATGTTTTTAACTAACCAACAAGCTTTACTTTTATTCCTCAATTTTCTGGAATGCTGACTTGCTCATAAAATAACTGCAGTATGCAATGAGAGTAAACAGTAAACTGACCAATATCACAGCATGCCCTGAGATGAAATGTGTGAGGGAAGAAATTTACATGTCAGGCTTACCCTGACTGGATGTGACACAGATTTTCAAATAAAAGTCTGGTGCCTGACTAACTTTTTTCTCTGTGGTTAAAAGCAGATACCTTAAAACATTTTATAAGACCCAAAACTATTTTTCTCTGTATTTTTCCATTGTCTCATTTACATGTTATTTGTTTATTTAGGAGAATTTTGTTGGGAGGGTGTTGCCAGATACATCTGAGCTATGACCAAAGTCGTAACACCCAAATATATATTAATGCTTCTCACAGTATGAAAACACCAGAGCATCCGTAATTAATGGAGAAGGGTAATGTCCAATATCAAAGAAGAAGGGCTGAATGGGATGAGAGATTTGATAGAATGTGATCAGACTCACAGATGAATCTATCACTGCCTCAGTGTTTAATGCTTCAGGTGCATACATTTGGGCTTCTAAATTAAGCAGACAATGACTTGTTTTAATATTTCATTTCACTCACATAAGCCAAGTCAAAAGTTATGTTTTCCTACTTTAGACTCTACTGAATTGCTATGAAAGAAAACTCTGATTTTTGGGACAATAATAACAGAAACCAAAATTTTACGCGTTATTCTTTTACAGGCCTCGTCAAGCCCCAGGAACAGGTGCTTTAAATTAGGCTGCCGAAGGCCAGCAGAGCCTAGCTTTATTATACTTTGGTAAATAACAATCACTGTTGTCATCAGAGTTTTCTACACATCTAGAAAATGTCACTAGCCACATGTCAGCAGGGTTCTTTGTCTAATTTCTACAGCTAGAGTGGCAAGAAGGTTATTAGAAGTAATAGCAAATTTAAAGTTTTATTAGCAGTAAACTACAAAAGCTAATGGTGATGCCAACGCTAGATAAAATCATTGTCACAGTTAATTCTGAACTCCTTATTTCAAGCTTAATAATAGGAAACTCGATGGAAAGGATATTACACGCCCCATATCACTCATGAGTGCCGCAGGCCTGAGTAACTTGTTATTTTGCTCATGAGTGAAATAAAATGCAGATTATACTGGTTGCTATCAGGGGCATTGCTTTAATTGAGGGTGTATGCATGGTGATGAGGGGGGCTCTGAGTAGGTTCTCATTTTTTGTAAATGTTATAAAAACACTGTTTTTTATAACTGTGACTTGGCACATGCTCTTGCTATTATTAATACTATTATTATTATTTGTGCTTTAAAAATTATCTTTTGTTTCAGCTCTAGAAAACAGAAAGCAAACTGGAAAGAAGGGGAAGATAACATTTGGTGGTTTGTACCAGCATTTCCACAAAAGTGCTTCTCCAGCATTCTAGAGGCTTTGTCCCCAGACCCTCCATCTACAAAAGCAAACAATGGAATATTTGTGTTGCTCTGTTTGTCTCATTCCAACCTTACATGCCAGCACAAAGAAAGCCCTACCACTCTGACATACAAGGCAGGCCAGGAATAAACAATGCAAAATGTATTCCTCTATGCTTTACATTTGCTAATAGAATTGGTGTTTCCAAGAATCAACATTGCATGAGATTTGTGTTCTTTTCTAAAAGTATGGTGCTATTTTCTTTCAAATAAGTTGCAGAGATTTCTGATCCTATGTCACAAATTATCCAACATGCAGCCTTGTAAGCCGCATATGCATTCCTGCTTTAAGAGGTGTCTTGCATCGACTTGTCAGGGACCGTCTGTGATCACGCTGGTCTAACCCCAAACTGTAGTGTGTGTGTGTGGAGGTAACTGTTTTCAAGTAGGTTCTGTTCCCTTTGATTGAACTTGAAATCCTAAGACATCCACAGCCCAAATCATTTGTGCTTTTCTAAGTTTCAATATCCTTTTTGGAATATTTGTCTGATGACACACTGTCTGGACAGAGTTGCTTATCGCTCAATCTCTGAATGGTTATCACTCCACGGCAATTTGATTTTATCTAGTAATGGAGAGCTAAAATACTTAAGGCTGTCACCAGTCTGCCTAACGAAGCTTTTATCTAAGTTAAGAGTACAGATAGTGGCAAGGAAAAACAGTCAAATCTCCAGTGTTTGCAAAACATAAAATCTGAATTCAAAACCTTAGATGTCCTGAATACCTACTCGTTAGCAGGTGAAATTAGTCCCCAAAATGAGATCTTGATTGGTACAATGATGCTGTTAAACTAGTGGTGGGATGAGTTTCATTTTCAGTAATTTCCTCACTGCTGTTTCTCTGAATCATATTTTATTTTTGTAGACTCTGTCTTTAAAACGATATTTCTTCTTTGCCGAAGCACTAAGCTGTGTATTTATCGAGAAATTGTGTTCACAGTAAGATGATGTCATTACTAATAAGTCCCATTAGTATCAGGAAAAATGATACACTGTAGTCCTAAAATGTAAACAAGTAGTCCTAAATTCCAGAGATTATTAATACCAGAAATGCAAAGTGCAGGGTTATGAGAATTTGTAAATACACACAACTTCAGAAGATTCACATGGACAACAATACATGCTGTGCTCATATCCACTTATTTCCTACTAACACTTACCATTCTCATGTTTGACAATGAATATGATATTGTGGCATGAAAATCCTTTTTTTATTAAAAAAAAACAGAAAGGATATCAGGCAGCTAAATATGATATTAAAATTTCATCATATTGTTTTGCAGCTCTAAATTTAAAAGAATCATTGGTTGTCCCCAAAAGATACTTTTAATAAACTGTACACACTCAATTTTTTGTGAATGCCATAATGTCTGGTCTTCTTCAATTTGGAGTTCCTTGGGACCTGTAGAGATTTTTAATGGTTATGAAAAATCATCTAGTATTATGGACTATAGATTGTCATCTCTGACAATCAGCTATCTACTCTAGATAAGACAGATTTGGCTCTGGAATTTCTCTCGCCAATTGTGGATATTTCTGATGAGTCATTAAATTCTGCTGGCAAGCACATATTAACATAAGTAGTAAACTTTTTAAACTTAAATGACATTTTCAGAGGAATAAATTTTGTAAGTTTTTTTTTTTTTTCAGGATGGTTTAAACATCATCCTTTAACTATTTAAAAACTTTAGTCAGAAGTCTTTGTCTTTAAGTCATTTTATGAATCTTAACTGTGTGTGATTCGTTTCAAAACCAAGTCCACAAGGAGTCCTCCTTATTCCAAATGGCTCATCCAGTTCTTGAATCTGTAATATTCATGCCACTTAGTGTGTGCCAGTGAGTAACTTTTCACTGAGATTATAGTTTCACCATAGAGAAACAAAAGTGACCAAAAGTGACCAAACAAATGCCCCAGTGGAGCTTATATTGTAGCAGGGAGGTACAGCATGTAGTATGTTGGTTGATGATAAGTATCATGGAGAAAAATAAACTAGAAAAGAGGGAGATAGCAGAGAGAGCCTCTCTGAAAAGATAGTGTGTGAACAAAGGGTCTTGAAGGAGTGAGGAGGCAAGCCATGTGGCTAGTGGCTGGGAGAGAGTGTTCTGGGCAGAGGGCAAAGCCCCCAGATCAGAGCCTTCCTGGAGTGTTTGAAGAACAATGGACAGGTCAATATGACTGAGGCAGAAAAAGTGAGAATGGGAGAACTGCATTTGCTGAGGTCAAAGATAGGGTAGGATATATGTGGAGGGGGGCAAAGGAAGTTGGGGTTCATTGAACATCTTTTACCCTGGTTTAGATAGAAAGCTATTAAAGGAATTTAAGAAGAGTAACATGATCTGCCTTAGAACTTAGAAAGTACCTTTCACACTACCTGCAAAGTAGACTATTGGGAGTCAGAACGGAAGTAAAGTCACTAGTTAGGAAGCTTTTGAAATAATCCAGATAAGAGATAATGCAGGCTTGTATCACCCATAGAAGTAGAATGAAGAAGTTGGGTTCTGGATAGATTTAGAAGTTGGAGTAGACAAGATTTGTAGAAAAATTGGATTTAAAAAAAAAAAATGAGAGAAAGAAAGTCAAAGATAATTCCAAGTTTTTAGCCTGAGCTAAAAAGATAGAGTTGCCATTTACTAAATGGAGAAAACTTTGGGAGAAGCAAGTTTGGAGTGCAGGTGGGTCAGGAGGAGTTCAGTAAGCAATTGTAGATAGAAGTCTGTAGATCGGGCAAGTCCTCACTAGAGAAATCTTAAGCCTTGAGACTATGAGGTCATAAATCCAGACAGAGAAAAGAAGTCTAACACCTGAGTTCTTAGGCACTAATGATTTAGAGTTCAAGGAAATAAGAAGAATTTAACAAATGGGGCTGAAAAGAAGTGGTCATTTAGGAAGAAAAGAATCCAAGAAAGTGAAGTGTCCTAGAAGCCAAAAGAAGAACATATTTAAGAAATGAAGGGTAATGATAAAAAGTTATGTTTTTCTTTCTTTAAAAAATCATTAATTTTTAAATAACATGCAATTTTAATACATCAGTGAATATATTTAAATGTATTTAAGCAAAAAAAATTCTATTTTGGAAAATAAAGGATCCAAGTTGTACGATCATTAATTAAAACATTCGAAGAAATGGTGGTAAAATATCCTCATTGTTTAGAATAGTATCATGAAAATTCAAAAATTTGTCCCAATTATGTTGCAATTTCAAAAATGTATTTGCAAATTTCTTTAATCTTTCTATAGTTTTATGAATAAGAATATCAATCAAATATAAGCACATATGTGTATACTTACTTTGGGGTACTCAGGTATAGTTTTTAATGTTTGACACTACAGAACTCCAGTTTTAGAATTCCTATTAACTATTTGTTAATAGTTTTTGTTTGTTCCTTGTTTAGATTCTTTTATGCTGAGAGTCTCATCTTTGAAATTATTACTCCTAATATGGTTTGAGGGAGTCTAAAGTTTGCAATATTTAGACCACAAAAATATTTTGTGATTTTGGCTTTATGTACTGCCTACAATTTTATGCATTGATTTTGGAGTTATATAAGTACTCTTATAACTCAAAGTACCACCAAATAGGGGGCCAATTTTTTTCCAAGAGACCATTTATATTTCATCTGGTTTTAGTTTTACTGAGGATATAAAATTGTGTAGAAGGATAATAGAAGAAATAATTTGGCAACTATCCTATTAGTTTAATTCTAGATGAAAACCAACTGCGTAATTCAGAATCCAGTTGAGTCTCTGAGCAGCCTGTGTTTAAGGGGCTTCTGGACTCTCCCATTACAGAAGTCCTTTGTTGAACTTCCTCCCTGGGTTCCCTATGGGTATATTGCCTTGTTTCACAAGGCAAATTATGTCTTGCTCGAGCCTGAGTCTCTAACTTATTTCAATTATTGGTAACCGACTTTAAGTGACAGGATAAGTGGATAAATGAGGAACGTAGCACAACAGGGACTCACAGAATTGTCCATGCCCAGCCAATTCCTGTTATTAGCTCCTCCGACCCTTATCCTTCTCTTTGGCCTCGGCTACTTTCAATATCCCTGCCCCAACACTCTAAGGTCCATGAAATCTCAAGTCTTATATGCTATTATATCCTCAGTACCTGACACCTCATCAGGTACACTCAGATTTTTGCTGTAGGAGAGGCCAAACTACTTTGGTAAAAAGCATCAGGAAAAATCTTGTGGAGAAGGATGACAAGGTATGAATATCTTCCAAGTCAAAGTCATAAAAAGTTTTACAACTCTATAAAATTAAACATTTCCTGGCAAATAAATTAATGAATGGATCCCAAATAGTCTCTAAGCAGTAGAATTCACAGTACTAGGTGGAAGTGAAGTCATGAGATACAAAGTAAACAGATGTTTGAGTAGTTGAAAGTATGCAACAGGAAGTAGCTTTATAAGAGATTATAAAGTCAATTTTTCTGGAAAGTGTCAAATAATTTACACATGTTCTGATGAGAGCCAACTTACTCACCTTTACCTTGTTTTATTCAATAATGGTTACTCACATCTTCTTCATAGCCCCAGCGAAACTGAATAAGATAAAACAAGATTCAAAAAAAGGAAGGACCCTCTTGCTATAATGTTTGCAGGCTCTTTTCAAGAAAGTACATCTCTGAGGTTATGCCCCTCTAAGTGATAAGGATGTGCATTTCCATTGCAGTGCAATGTTTTTAGGCTTACAGATGACAGAGCTCCAGAGACTGAAGGGAGACACAGGATGAGAAAAGGAGACAAATGATATGATTTGACATATATGTAGGTGTGACAGTCCTATCCCCTGAAGCTTCTGTGCTACATAGAGAAGGAGATGGGAGAGAATGAGAGAATCAAAAGTGAAATGTAGATCAATTAGATGGATAGATTAGATAGATGATGATGATAGATCATAGATGATAGATAGATGATAGCTAGCTTGCTAGCTAGATAATAGATAGATAAACAGACTTATTCCTCCTAGACACTACATTATCTTGAATACTTCCCAAGACCATGGGGGGGGGGGTGTTCAGTATTTTAACCTCATTTACAAATGAAAACCCAGAGATGCTAAATATGCAGACATAAACACTAAATGTCTTTATTCTATCTAGCCCAATTGCTTCTACAGATGTATTTCCTATTACTCTCTTCCTTATTCATTCTGCCCCAGCCACAGTGGCCACCCTGTTGCTCCTCAACTGTGTCAAGTAAATTTCCACAGGGCCTTTACACTTATAGTTCCATCTACCCTTAATTTTCTTCCATGAAATATCGACATAGTTATTCTTATTCCTTAGGTTTCTCCTCAAATATCACCAATTCCTCACTTCTTCTTGATACTTCTATACCCCATTCCTTGCTTTACTTTTCTTTAAAACTGTTCTCACCATTATTTCCCATATCATCCCTCTTCCCCAGAGAAAAAGAGCCTAAGACTGCAGCTTGCATGTAGGTAGTTTATTTTTGGAAGTAATAGCAAGAAACAGAAGTGGGATAATGAGAAGAGTGAAATAGGAAAGGAAGAAAAGCTAATGTGTCGGTGCATTATCAAGTTAGTGACTAATGTGGGTAATTAGGGCTCAATATCTTTAGGGATCCTCTGGGGAGTCTTGTATAAAACAGTTCAAAACTTTCTCCTTGAATCATGCATAGGTTCTTATTGGAGTGTGGTTAATTAGTCCCATAGGTGTTCCACACAAAATAGCCCTGGGACAAAAGTTGGGACTAAGTGCTAGCTGGTTACACCTGCAATTAGCTAGTTGCTGTATCCATAGATGGATTAAAAAGTTTGAACAAGAAAATGCGAAGTGGGACATAAGAGGTTGCTGAGAGAGCCCACGTCTTACATCATTCAGACTTTCACAGAGCCTCCAAGGTAGTGGCCAGCAGTAATTTTTACAATAGATTCAACAGAGAGACGTTAATGGAAAGCTAGAGTCCCTGCTGCTGCAACTGGTCTCTGGGCAATAATTGACATCAACCATGTTTCTTCTCCAGCCATCCCACTCAATGTCTCCCCTTTCTTACTACACCATTGGTCTAAAGTAATTTGTCTGTGGTGATAACCTAGACTTTCATCCCCAGGAGGTGAGTCTTTCATCATTATACCTTGGTCAGGCCATTGTCTTTACTGTGGTCCACTTTCTGTTAACATCAGGAAGACTGGGTGAGGCCCCTGGGTTCTACACACACTCTTCCTAGCACCATTATGCAGCAACAGTTATAGCTGCTCATGATAATCAGGTTCAGTTACCCCACCAACATAATGAATTTCTTCTCTGCCTTGTGGCCACTTGCATGAGAAGTGCATAATGACCAAGCGGCATTCATAGTTTCAAGGTTGTGAAATACTTACTATGCCTTGTAAAAAATGCCCTCATGGAAACCAGATTCTTAATCCAGCAGAGTCTAAATTGTGAGCATGAGAAGCACGAATTCCACAAGTGAGTCACACTGAGTGATAACAAAAGGGCCATTCTACTTCTTGGTTCTAGGATCTGTATATTCTGGCTTTGGGGGTCATAGAACCATATATTGACCATTAGTTTAGTCTATATATACATCCAAGAGCGCATTCCAACTGTATAGAGTATAATCACTGAATTTAGGCATTAGCTAAGCCTTGAATTTGCCTTTCCATCATCTTCTGAGACATCCTCCCTACTATGACTTTTCACCATTATACTTCCAGAACATAGATTAGTACCTGACACAGATTAGGCATGCAATACATACCTCTGAATGAATGAATGAGTCAATCAATTGATTTCTTAGATACATATATAATTAGTATAAATGTTGTTAAAAATAATTTTTTTAAAAATTGAACAATTCACTCTTTTATAGCATATGTAGAACTAATCTATTAGTATATACAATATATTTACTTACTTTAGTGTACCATAAAACCAAATTTGACAATGTAGGAGAAGAGCATTTATTTTTCTTTGTCCTAAATACTTATGAATTTTATGTATGAAAACTCTATTAAGAAATATTATGTTCAATAATAAATTGTCAAATCCCTATTCTACCAGATTAAATATATAATAAAATATTTAAAAAGACATTAATTGCATCAATTTTTTAAAATAAAGCTAGAGAAAGCTGTTAATGTAACTTAATAGCCCCAAACCTTGTTCTCTCTACTTTTCCAGCATATTGCTCCAGTAACACACTTTGCTACTACTACTAAATATTAGAAAATAATACTTGTGGGACTAAAATACATTTTGGAGAATTAATAGGGAAGCTGTAAATATGTAATGTTTTATACTAATTTCAGTTGAACACATAATATGTCATATTGAGTTTCCTGTCAGGGAAATTTCAAGTGCTTGGGAAAATAAAGTCAGCATAATTTCATTTTGGGGGGAATCACTTTATTATTTAAATTATGGGTCAGTTATCGAACTAAGTGTTTAAGAAATCAGAAAAGATCCATTTTTTTTTAATCTGGTAATAAACTATAAATCAATGATGAGGAACAATGGAAGCTATTTATCTAGACTAATGTTAATGTTTCATTTTGGCTAAAATGTGTACATATATCAGTCTCTATACATATTTCACCAGCAGCCAAATTCCATAGGGTTGAAAAAGTTTTTATGAAAATCTTAGATCCTTGAAAGAGAAAGATCTAAGGGTTTGTAAATAAATATAAAAATAGCTTTTCCTAAAATATACCTATCACAAATGTTAAAAATCCTAAAACTTGTTTTAATTTTTCTACCTTCTTTAAAGTCAAAATGCAGTTTCCTATTTAAATAAGTAGCATTTGTAGTCAAACTATATAGCTAAGTGAAACCCTTTCCCCTTTCCTTTCCTCCTGCCAGTTATGCACCTTTAAAATCAGTTATCTAATGGAGGACTGTCTCCTCAATTAATGAAGTTATTGACAATTTCCTAAATGTGACTTTAGTTTGACTGTCTATGAATTTGTTAATTTTTTTGAAAAGATAATTTATGAAATAGTGATAATAATAAACAAAAATGTAAGACACTAACACTCCCTTTCTGAAACAGAAAAACAGTTATAAAACTTGATGCTTTATATTAACTTGATGTCACACTAATCTCATGAAAATGGTAAGATTAATCTTCCTTGGCTTTTGCAAGACACTAGTGTTATTGTGTTCACTTACTCGAAAAATAGCCCATTTATTTAATCTAGACCACTTCAAAGTAAATAATCAATAAAAACAAGAAACTTGAAAGAATAGAGAAATTCTGAGGTCCAGCAAATACATTGAATTTAATTCTATTTCTTTGCATGATCAAAGTGACTTCTCAGTAGAATCCCAATGTATGCTATTGGCTCGAATAACCAAAGGATTTTTAAAAGCTGTGAAGGATAACTTCCATTTTCTTATTTTCCCCTTCAGTATGAAATGAGCACACATTTCTAACTTCACTCATTAAGAAATGTTTATGCTTTAAAAAGTTCACATTGACTCCAAAAATAGTAATAATGGGAACAGTCTGAGAAGGATGTTACTATAAAGTTGATAACTCATCTTTAATGATGCGCTGTCTTTGACTCTCACAAATTGTAAAGGATTCTTCTGTTAGTGTCAAAGGATACTTGATGCAAAATTTGTAGTATCATTCCTAGTAGAGTAAGTTTGAATTCTCGAAGCCTCTGGGTCCCTTTTTCTTCAAACATTATGCACTCGGAGTCTTTCTTTACATTTTCAAATGACAGAGAAACGAAAAATCATTTTAAGGTTTACTATAGCTTTTCTCTCTATGCAAAGAATTTACATGTTTCAGTTATACTTCAAATTACGGATTTTAAGTTTCCTTGCCTGGTCAATTATAAAACCCTTAGCTTTCCCAGAGAACACATGCTCTTGACTTTGCCAAGCTCTGAATCAACAGCTTGTTAGGCTTTGAAGAACCTCAGGCTTTTTTGCAGCTGGGGCTTTTTCTCTTTTGCGTGTTTCAGGACCCATGCTGTTTTTCATTCATCTCCATTCAGAGGGTTTCAGGTGACATTTTTGGGCTGGAAACATAATGTGTCAGAAGATAGCTGTAGCTTCCTACTGTGTTAGTTATTGTTTCCTTTGTCAGGAGGTGAGTGAGCACAAACATTTTCCAATTGCTCTGATTTTCAGACAGGTTTAGATCTACTGAGCCATCACTGATGCACACGCCTATACCATTTAAAATCACTTGATATAGATTTCAGAGGCGATTTCTAAGTCCAGTCTATACAAATAAATGTACTCTCATTTATCCTTTTTCCAGAAGAGGAATAGATTTCACATCCTCTCCTTGGTTTACTCTTCTTCAGTATAAAGGAATAGCGGTAGTACTTCTAAAAAAGCTTCTCATTTGGGTTCAAATCAGTAACTCATCTTTTTGTTAAAGGCAAAATTATTATGGTCAACAGAATCTGTCTCTTGGAATTCAGTTTTGCAGTCTTTTCTTGGGTAAAATTCCCATCAGAATCAGAATTAAGTCCTTAGTGAACACTTAAATTGTATTACAATATTCAGTTTTATAATGTCCACCGAGGCTTTGCCAAAGGCATTGAATGATTTATGATAGACTTGAAAACCTCAGTCCCCTCTTCCCAGGGTGTCTTCAATTATTTCTTTGATGGATTCTGCTCTTGATTCCTTGTTGAACTGAAATAATAAGGAGTTTAGGGCCTTTATACATTTCCTCAAACTTTTTACTTTTAACTTAAGAATATCTGCAAGGGAAATATCATTGAGTGGACCTTTTAAAATATTCCTCTTGTAAAATTATAGTTAAATATTATCTTCTTCCAATGAAATGTGTATGGTTTGTAAATATAAACTCCCCATACATCATTTTAGTATAAACATTGTATTATTAGAAATTACTCAAATTTATTATACTTCAGCCTGAAGGGTTAGCTCAGTTAATTAGAAAATAAGTTATGATAAAACATCATATTAGTTTATATTTGATTCCCTTGTCACATAGGATATAAATGCATACTCATTAACTGTAACGAGAATTAGATCTATGAGTACAGATAGATTGTACAATTTAAAAGTTTGATCTGTCTCCTCATATGGAGAAACTGAGTCCTGAGCAAATCGAGAGACCTATCCAAAGTCACACCTTTTCTTAAGAGCAGTATGAGTCCTACCTTCTATTATGGACTATGGAATCAGAGAAATATGGCATTAAAATTGCATACCTACTTAGAAGCTATCTATGCCTTTTATAAATCAAGGTGCAAACTACTGAGTAAGTCACTGAGCTCCAAATTCTTGATCATTAAAAATGGAGATATCAATCTTCTAAGATGGCTGAAAGAATTAAAAATGGTGTGTTTAAAAATTCTGACCCAAAATAGGCATCATAAATAGTAAAGGTTATAATTATTAGTATTTTTATGCAACTAACCTCCTACATCATTTTTCTGCCCTTTTCTCTCTGATTTATTCTTCACGCAGTTCAGAATATTTCTCTAAAGCACAGGTCATAGTGTAATTCTCTTTACTTTGAAACCCTCTATGACGTCCTATCATCAATCAAATTAAGTTAAAATTTCTCTGACAACGTACAGGTCCTGCATATCAGACCACAGTTCACCTTTCCAAAATTATTTCAACTTCCTTCTTATACTTACATTATTTTCAAATCTAGTTAAGTTGCATCTCATTTCACAGACATTTCTGAAGATTGTCCTAAATGAAATGTCATCTTGTCTATAAGGACTTTATTTATTCTTCAACAAACCTTAGTAACTTCCCAAGTGAAAACTTATAAACTAAGGGTAAAAATCGAACAAGTTCACATTATGACAGAACGAACAAGGAGAAAGCAAAATGTAAGGGAAAAAGGAAAGAAAAGGGGGAAAAAAAAGATGTTTTGAAGGAACCCACCCTTCATCTGAGTGCAGAAAAAAATACATTGTATCTTTTCAAGAGGTGGGAAATCGACTAACCTCTTTGAAGAGATCTTCCACTTTTTAATACCCACCCCGAAAGGAGGTCTGATTGCATGCAATTACTCAAAGAAAGAGTGAGTTCGGATTCCTTCCTGGTAGCTCTTTATCTTTCTTTTCTTGTTGAACCAGAGTCTTTCTAAACCCTAAGAGAAGCTGGGCATTAACTCTTTCAGTTCATTAGGGTACCATTTAAGAAATAACTGCAATCCTTTAGTTTATAGCCTATGTATGAATCAGTTTCAGGAAGAATCAGATCGATGTGTTTAATGCTTCTGAAATTTGAAGAGCAAAAGAAGAATGCTTTTGTTATAAATATGCGAAGTTCATATTTCTTATCATCCTGTGGAAACACCCAAATTGGGCAATTCCATTACAAAGTCATTAGGCCCCATTGTAAGATAATTCAGGGGGAGTTCCTGTTTTTATCAAAAGCTTTTTCTTCCTTCATCCAACATATATTCTGTCCTCTTGCACTCAGTTTACAAGGTTTCTAATTAAGCTCCAGAGAGGATTATGTAGTTCACTGAATTGAGTCACTATACTAGAACTGGGAAAGAAGAGGCACTCCTATTTTATCAGAAAAATAAACACTTTAGTTTTATTTTCTCTGCCACACATGTTATCTCTTGGTCCTGTCACAACACTTTTTATAGGTTTTTATTTCAAAGGATTACCTTGAGATTACTGTCAACACGAGGCAGAGGAAAGTCTCCATACAGAATATAGCAGGTGGTTTTGCCTTCTAAAAAACTCACTCCAGACAATATAATATTACACAATGTCATTGAAATAATCTTCCAAAACTTAAGAACAAAGAGACAGTTTTTCAACAGTACTTTGGTCCAAAATTTAAGGAAAATAAAATGTTTATTGGTGACAAAAGCACAGTTTACCTCAACTCAGAAATTTAACCTTTTAAATCATTTCGGAAGCTCCATTGGTTTCTGCTGTTTCTTATAACATCTGTAGGCAAAATGCAGTATGCTGGGTCACAATTCATAGCTTGGCAAGAAAATGTTGCTAGGAACATAAAGGTCATTCCATCTCTTAAGCAAGGAGAAAACACTTTAGTTATTATTCAACTCAAGTAAATGTTTCATATCCATGGAATTAAATATTTCTAAAGGGTTCATTCCTGAGCTTTCTGGGTTGAATTAGGTTTTTCTCAGAACTACACTTCATGTCACCCACATGTCTTGAGAACTGGTGCCTTTTGCTCAGCTGTGCATTTTTTTTTCCAGACATGCCGGATGTCTATGCAATAAGCACTCGGAGAGTTCAAAGAGACAAGGCACATTCTGTGCTTTCTCTTTCCACTATTCCATGTAAACATCATTAATAACCAGACTTCTCTTATGCCAAAAGGCTCTGATGGCTTGACTTTAGTTTGTTAATTGTTTACACTCACTCTCTGCCTTTATTGTGCTAGGCAGAACCATCTATCTGGGGCCCAAATCCTGCCGCTTACCACCATATGTGCTGCTACGGCAGCACAGAAGGTGACCAGAGCCTAGGAGAAACATGCATGTCACCCCTGTCTCTTGCCCTTAATGCCACAATCCACTCTCCTCTTAGAATATACACATTCAGAAATTAAATATATCTTCAGCGTCTCTCATTTATCAGACATTAGAGTTGATAATAGGCAAATTCAGTAAACAAAAAGAAAAAACGAAAATCCACATTTCCAAGAAACTTACATTCTGGTTGAGATTAATACAGAAAAAAATAAGTAAATAAAAAAGATAATTTGGGATAGTAATAAGCTGTCTAAGAAAGGAACTCCAGGATAATATGATAGAGAGTGACTTGGGAATAGGCAACACCAGATGGGGAGTTCATGGAAGGCCTTTTTGAGCAGATGGCACTTGAGCGAAGACATGAAGCAAAAGAAAAATCTGGACAGCCTAGTACCAGATGAAAAGTTTTCAAAACAGGGAACAGTAAGAACAAAGCCCCAAGGAGTGTTAGAGCAACCAAGAGGAGCCCAGTAGGGTGGAAGCGTAAAAATACTCATAAATTGGAGGAAATCGTGAAGCACAAACCATTCTAAGCTTGTGAAAGTTCCTTGTGATTCTTCCCTAGTCTTTTAAAGCGTATTAATTACAAGTTCTTTGCAATAATTCCCCACCAAATGTGAATTCTTGGGTGCAAACTTAATTTTTACAACTTATTTGAAAGGTTATTTGACTTCTCCTTTACTGCTCTTCACAGGGATAATAATACTCATTCTATAGGCCTTTTATGAAACTACTATCTATGGCAGACCCTATTAATTTCCTACTCAAGAGACAATCTCCCCTTCCTTTAATCAGAATCGGTTTGTGGCAGTAATATGTTCTTAAAAATATATGTATGCATGCATGTGTCCATATGTACCTATACACATAAAAACTTCACTTTTGGTCTCCTTTGAAACTAGGAAGCAGTAAATTATATTTCCCCTTATAAAAGTGATGCTGGAAGTGAAGCAGCCATCTGTGACTCTGAGGTAGCTACAAGAATAAAGCCACGTATTTATGATATTTGAGCAGGAATCTAATAGGAACCTGAGTCACTAATGCCATTATGAAGATACTATGTGAGCCTTGGACACTCTTCTGACTTCTTGAGGAAAATAAAACCTCACATATTTAAATGATTAAGTTTTCTACATGGCTACATGGCTGCACATAGCCAAATGCAGAGTTAATATATGTGAAGTTCCACAAAACAGATGTAAGATACATTGTTCTTTAACATCTTCACTACTATCTATATGGTGTGCTTTAATGAGGTATTTATTTTTAAAAGAAGACATGTGGAAGGTGAAAAATGCTAACTTCAGATATTTCCAAGTCAAGCTATAAAGGAATTTGAAGTTACCGACTACAATATGTTTTTTATTCTTTTTTTATAACATATCCAGTAGTTATTTAATTCTACAATAATTATATTATGTGTCATGCATAAATATTTAGAGTTCTAAGATCGCACAATTAAGTATCATTCATTTGCTGACCTAGTATCCTGCCAGCAAAAGAGAACAGGGTGAGAAATTCTGCTCTTGTTTTTCTTTCCACCAATGACAGTGGCACCTGGCATTTCTCTTATTTTACAAATAAATAAGAAACACTTTTTGCGAATACTTAAGAATTTGGAATTTCTCTTAGGGATGTGGCAAGAGCAAGTAGATTGATCTGGCATGCAGCAATAAGAAATAAGGGACTCTTTGTGGACTAACCGTGAAGCAAGGCAAGTCTGAGAGGATATCTCCATGAATGGAGAAGTCTTCGACAAAAACAAATGTCGGCTACTCAAAGGCCCTTGTCAGTGTACTCTCTCTCTCACTGGAAACTCCACAAAGCTATCTTTAGTAATCAACTAGACAGCACTACCAAGGAAAAAACAGTTGCTATGCATTAATGACCCAGTATTTCACCAAACTTACAGCACTGAAAAAATAATTAGTAGTTGTTTTTGATAAAGCATACATGTGCCTAGATCATGTTATACAATATACATACATTATTTTTAATCTTTACAGTGCTCAATAATATGGCCAATAATTTTTAAAATGTGTAAAATTAATTAACATTATGGAATATGTAGGAGAAATTCAAATGCATTTTAAAATGTCTTCTATATTGCATTGAACTAGATTACTATGTAATCAAATTGTCCTTATATACTACCTGCATTGACTTATTGATTAATGTATGTAGATGTTTTGTCATTGGGACACTTGTTTCTGGAAGCTGCTTAACCATGTCTGTGGCAATTTTGCACATTGTTTTTTCAGGAATTGCCAAGCTCTGTTAGGGTAAAGTAGGTCAGATACACAGTTAGACGAGATATAGTGGGACGCACTCACCCCAGGATGTCCCCACCCTTTATCGTACTGTCCAGGTTTGTGCCTACAAATAAAAAATTATGATAAATTCTACTTTACACAATACCCATATGTACATAATGGGAATATAATTATATACACTTCAGGTATATGCCTAATAGGGAGGAAACTCCATTTTGACTAGCCATCTACAAAAACTTAATTCCAACCCCCCTCTAAAAATTTTACACATCCGATGTTTAGAAAAATTTGCCAAAGACTAGCTTCTAGCTCCAGATGTTTCAAACTTTGTTTTTCTGCCACTATCTAAATATTTTCTTTTTTATTATTGAGTTCTGTAGTTCACATTCATATCACAACATAATTTCTACCCTAGCACCTTTCTATCAGAAAGCCAGATAAGTCAGCATGGGGGGAAGAAGAAATATTCCTTGAAGACATTTTAATCCAGACTAACAATAAGTTAATCAAACTTCAAAGTGACCGAAATAAAACTGTGTCTCTAAGTCAATTTTCCCTTAGCAAAATGCAAGTAAACAAACAAACAAATGAATGAATAAAAATAAGGAAAGGAAAAGAAAAATAAAGAAAGACAAAAAAGAAAAAAAAAAAACTGTTTTACTCCAATCCTACCTGATGTCAAAGGAAGTATGACAGAGGGGAGTGCAGAGTGGAAAGAAACAGTGGTTTTATATAACTGTGGTTAAAACATTTTACCTTTAAAATTTTACAGTAATCTATGATCAGGTAAGTACATTGCTAGAGCTCCTTCAAGGGACCTTGAAAGAGGTTAATGCAAGAGATGGGACTTGAAGCTTAGGCTTCTTTATAGTAAGTCTGCTTCAAGTCCTAAATTGCCTACATGTTAGTAAGAAGAAATAAAAGAGCTGCCATATTTATCTCACCAGGGATACAGTGCTTCCAGCCAAGCCTCTTCAGTTGCACTCACCAGATAAAATCAAGGATGCTCTGTTTTGGGGCTGACATATCAGAATACATATCCAAGATTATTAATGATTGTCTGTAGAGTACCCAGGAAACTAATGATCTCTTAATGTCCCACATAAAAAAAAGATCCATTTAAATTCTGGAACATTTGATGGTAGGGGAGAAGGAATCAGGAGAGAAATAGAATTATTCTTTATGACTCTCTAACAAATAACAAATGCCAATGACAACAGTTATCGTTTATTGAGCACTCCCCCTATATTGGTACTATCACCTCATTAAAGTTGTGAAACAACTCTTTGAAGTAAGAACTTTATTATGCCCATTTTTTAAAAGTCAGACATATTAAAACATAATTTATTTACTCTTTTAGTAAGTAAAACCTTGAATCAGGTAGTGTGAGTTCAACTTTGCTCTCCTTTTTCAAAATCATTTGGCTAGTCTTGGTCTTTTGCTTCTCTATGTAAAATTTTAAATCATCCTGAGAAGTTCTACTAAAAAGACTTCAGAGATTTTGATTGGGATTGCACTGATCTTAGAAATGAATTTGGAAAATTAGCATATTTATAATATTGTGACTTCTGAACCATGAACACATTATGTATCTCCATTTATTTGGGTCTTGTTTAATTTCTCTCAGCAACATTTTGTCACTTTTAGCATACAAATTTTCCAGTTATGTTGTTAGACATACCCCTAAGTATTTTGTATTTTTGAAGGATGGGGTGTCAAGTGTATTACCTGTTCTTTTCCAGGGAGCTTTTGACTCTTACTTCATTTGAGAGAAATATAAAGATGACCCATTGAGGGAAGTTCACTTAGTTCTCCTCCCTTCCCTGAATATTTCTTGTGAGTACCAGTGGGAGCCTGTGAAAAACAGTTTTGAGAAAGTACAGACTCCACTTGTACCTGGAACTCCTGGGGATTTTACTGTCATACTAACTTATACTTGGCCTTTAAAAATGTGTTAAAATTTTGGCTATTTTCTCTTTACCTGCTGTTATTGAAAGTCACCTCTTTCTTCCATGTTCTTCCAAAGGTGAAACAGTTTATTTGCGTCATTTCTTTTGAAGGGGTTTTTTCAGCCTTTGGAAATCAGTTCATGTGATTAGAAGTCTCATTTTCTAATTGTCTTATGAAAAATAATGCTTCATAGATTTTTTTGTTCCTATTGTTATGGTAGAGTAGCATTTTCTTGTTTCTTTCCATGTTCTAAGCAAAAGAGTAGCCAACTAGGACAACTTTATATGAAAAACTGAGCCCTGGGGAGGACAAGAAACTTGCTCAATATCATGGACAAAACTCAAGCTCAAGTTTTTCTGAAATAAAATCTGTCGTGTTGAACATCACCCTAAGATACATTCTGTAAGATTATTCTACTAAAAGACAATATTTTACCTGTCTACATGATTCTAGTCAGACCCAATTATTTTTCTTTTTATTTCAATGGAGAACTGGAAAAAGTGCTACAATTAGCTGATGAGTCATCAAAGCTTCTACCCAACCTGAATCTAGATAATAAATATGTGTCTATGCTCCCTTGTAGTCACCTTTAGAAGCCGTTCTTATAGCTCCAGAACCTGTAAAAGTCTGACATGTGTCCAAATGGCCCTCACATCTTGGCCAGATATGTATTTTTATAGTATATTTTAACTATAAACCACTTACTCATGTTATCTTATTTGAAATTTATGGCAATTCTATGTAACAAGGAAGGAAGCTAATGCTAGTTATGTTTTACAGATGAAAACCTTGCATTTATAATATATCAGATTTTCCAACTGTACTTGCACTCATAGATAATGCAGACACCTATGCTATAATTTTTATCAACTGAACATGCATATGTTTGTGTGTATGCTTACTTCCAAGGTACATACAGAGTTATATAGTCTCTAAATATTGCTAAGATATTTATAAATATGACAGCTTAGAAGAATCACAAGAAATTATTAATAAATCATTCCATTTCATAAACTGCAATCTGATAAAAGAGAAGAAATTCAAAAGAAGCCTCTACAAAGTTCAAACAACAAATTTTCATGTGATGCTGATGAAAACAAAATGTGTTATCACTTTTAGAGGCATAAATCAAAACCTTCTCACCAACACTTGCAACAATTTTGAGGTTTTATTAAGGTAAAAATTATCCGCAAACTCATTACTTAGAAGATGAATAGGAACTGATGAAAGAGGAAAGACCTACAGGTGACAATTGAAAGGCATTTGTGAATATTTGGAACGTTTTTTTCTTAATCACTTAAGAATTTGCTCATATTGCTTATTAAACTGCATTTATGGGTTTATGAGTCTGTCTTCACCAGTAAATTGTGATTTTCATGAAGACAGGGACTGGGAAAGATTTACTTTTTGTATTCTAAGTGCCTAGCAAAGTGCCTAGATACAGTAAATATTCAATAATATTTGGTGAATAAGGGAATGGTGTCAGTATTATATATGTATGCACACATATACACACATATATATGTGTATGTGTATACACAAACATGTACTCACATAATAACAACACCCATACAATTCCATATATTATATAATTTCATACATATGTATTCCATATATATGTGTACACACATACATTTCTCTCTATATATTATGGAATATGTATCGTATAACATTATATGAGTGTTGCTATTATGAGTATGTGTGCTCATACCTAAGTGTGTTTTATGTATGTATATATGTATAATCATTTCGATCTTTGATATTTATGTTTTTAAAATCAAATAAGCTTTAATCAAAGTGAGTTATACAAGTGAAAATAACAGATATTACTCATGGTCTATGAGAGCCATGACTAAACCTTATACATAGCATGTCAAAGCTAATACAAATGACTTTTCCAGTGCCTATTACTTTGCATTGCCCAATTACTCCTGGAATCACAGGTGATTGAAAGTTACTAGAAACTTTTCATAAAGCTATATACTCCCGAAATTACAAGAACTTCAGCCTGGCAATTGGCTAAAATTACTTTCTGATGTAATGTGCACAGTGACCCTGGCTGGTCCCCTGCTTATCTGCAACCTGACACTGCCCCAGTGATGATTTACTTTTGTCATCTTATGTAGTCTGTAGCTTGACTGAGGTCTTGTTCTGATTCACAGGGGTTTGTTGATCCAAGTCTCTCTGGTATAAACTGTGGATACATTCAGACAAATTTTATTCTTATTCATTCATTTATTTTCTCATTCTCTAACATAGAATCTTTACGTTTGACCGGTACTGCATTAAGCACTGGGAGCACAAAGGTGAGTAAGGCACAGTCCTGTCTAACCACTGCTGAGATTTTCATGTGGTATTTCTTTGAATCCCACATTGTATAAGGTGCTTTCACAGTGGGCTTGAATATGTTACAAAAAGATGTATAATGACCTAAAACCCAAGTGATTCTGCTTAATAATTTTGACCATCAAAAATCCAGTTTGTACATCAAATTAAAAGCTCCTCACAGCAAAGAAAACTATCAAGCAAATGAAAAAGTAACCCACTGAATGGGATAAGATATTTGAATATCACATGTCTCATAAGGAGTTAATATTCAAAATATATAAAGAATTCATACAACCCAATAGCAAAAAAAAAAAAAAAAAAAGGAAAAAAACTCCAGTTAAAAAGTGAGTAGAGGGTCTAAATAGACATTTTTCTAGAGAAGACATATAGGTAGTCAAAAGGTACATGACAACATTGTTCAATGTCACCAGGGAAATGCAAATCAAAACCACAAGGAGATACCTCACACCTGTTATATGGCTATTATCAAAAAGACAAAAAGTAAGTGTTGGAGAGGATGTGAAGAAAAGGGAACTCTTGTTGTGCACTGTTGGTGGAATGTAAATTGGTGCAGTCTCTATGGAAAGCAGTAGGGAAGTTCCTAAAAATATTAAAAATAGAACTACCATATCACCCAGGATTCTACTTTGGGGTATATATATTCAGAGACAATTAAATCTGACTTGAAAAGACATTGCCCTCCCCTGTGTTTATTGCAGCATTATTTACAATAGTCAAGACATGGAAACAACCTAAGTGTCCATCACACATATGCACACACACAATGGAATCTTACTCAGCCTTGAAAAAGAAGGAAATCTTGCTATTTGCTACAATATCAATGGAACTTGAAGGCATTATGCAAAGTGAGATAAGCCCAACAGAAAAAGACAAATACAGTATTGTATCACTTATTTATGGAGCCTAACACCCCAATGATAACGACAAAATTAAAATAATAAAATAAAATAAAATAAAATAAAACACCGAACTTATAAATACAGAGAACAGATAGGTAGTTGCCAGAGGCAGGGAGTGGGAGGTGAATAAAATGAGTGAAGGGGTCAAAATATACAAACTTCTTGTTATAAAATAATCAAATCATGTGGATGTAATTTACAATGTGATGATAATGGTTAATACTACTATATTGTATATTTGAAAGTTGTAAGAGGCCAGATCTTCAAACTTATCATCACAAGAAAAAAATTTGTTATTATGTACAGTGATGGATGTCAATTAGGCTTATTGTGGTGGTTATTTCTCATTGTATACATACATCAAATCATTATGTTGTACACTGATACTAATACAATGTTACATGTCAATTATATCTCAAAAAATCATTTAAAAATGAACAAGTTTACAATTATGTGACATTTAATGACAAAGAAATAATAAATGCATAAAATTTTTAAAGAAATATTTCATTCTCTAAACACTCAGAGTGATCTCAGCTCAAAGGTGATCTGAGCATACTTCAACCATGACTATACACAACAGAATCTGTACTGACTTAGTACTGACTTAGGTAGAATTTATTTCCCTCTTGTTTAAGCTAATTCCAGAACTCCAAGGCTGAGGCTTGACACAGGTACACTATAAATGAAGTGCTAATGAGATGGAAATTCTCCAGGTTGCTTTTGAGTTTTACTCCAGCTCAATGTGGACCTGCCTAAAATATCTAAGAGCTGAGAATCATTTTGAAATGATCCCAACCTCTAGAGTCTGAAAACTTAGCTGGGAATTCCTTTCCAACAATCTTGTGGGTTATTTTGGCACTTTAGTTTATAATCCTAGCTGGACCCCATCTGAAGTTCTAAAGCCTATAAAAGAATGAATGGTTAATGTAAATAAGCCAAACTTGAGAAACTTCAGCCCTTGCTTCACAGAATGTTTCTGTTAATCTACCTTGTCTAACCTGATATAGCTCCTTCTGGCTAGAACTGCTTTTCCGCAATAACTTCTTTGCAAATAAGAAACTTTCCTTTACATCTTGGAGAATATCTTTCTCTCCAAAGGCTATGGTTCATTGTACTGTATTAAAATAAATTATTTGGATATGTTTTGTGTTTGAATACTGATAAAACTATGATATAGACTGTGTTATCCTTAATCAAAAGTTACTTTTATTTGTAGATTTTAAGGGCAACTAAAATTTTTATTTGACAGGTTCCAATCATTCTAGTTGGCATACCTGCACATTTTTATTGTATCTTGGGATCAGGCATAAATCAAGTGATTTCTCTCAGACAAATAAAAGTGGTAGAGTAATATAGTTCCTGGAATTTAACACTTCACGGTCAGGAGGTCACATATGCTAAGTTGCTTATTTATATGCCTCTTAAAGTTTAAGTCTGTGAGCAGGAGACATGAAGCAACGTGGCTTACTATATCAATGAAGAATGTATTGTTCTTTTTCTCCATGTAGATAATATTAGCAGTATTAGAACAGCAGGTCAAACAAGAATGTCATTAGAAACACGGTGTTTGCCATTTCTTGGAAATGTACTTGATTTATGATTTTATTTTTTATTACAATTATCAGTTTTAAACAATGCAATTTATTAAACTTTTAATTTTTTAGTGCAGAAGGGAGAGTTAGTTTGCACCAATTATTGACATGCCTGCTGACACCTCCCAGCCTAAGCTTGAAGTTAGGCTGGGGTTACTGTAGCTTGAGCAGAAGTGATGCATTTCTTTTCCAGCTGATGCCCGTCCAGCAGCCCACATGCCTCCTGCAGCCCTCTCTCTCACTGCCAAGTCTCACCTCAGAGGTCACATATTCCTGATGGTGACTGTAAAATGGAGATTGCCATTTGACCCACATTTAACTATAACATAAGACAAAAGATGAATATTTTCATAACTTTTCACATAAAGGATTATAATGAGAACAAAGATAGGTATAAAGAAAGTTTTGCAGGATGGCTAATTAATTTATGCAACACAAATGTATTGAATGGGGAGGTCAAAACATGTAATTAGTAGTAAGCACTTTCTTCTATGCCATCTTATTTTCACCCTTATTCCATTTAAAATTTCACCATGTTCTTCAGATCTTTCATGACACTAAAGCTCATTAAACTTTTGACTTGCTCATGGCATATAGCTGGAAAAGAAATGTGTTAGGACTTGAATCCAGACCTCCTAACATCTTGAAGTTTCTTCTCTGATAGTGCCTCAGAAGCCTGTGATGATCGTGTTCTACTAAGCCTCAAGTCATTTTTATACCAGGGCTCTGGTTTCCCTTTTGAAACATATCTCCCTTTAAATGCACCTGGAATTTATAGGAGAAGCACTGGCAAATTAATAAAGGAAATCACCTTAGTGCTTTGAGAAGGGCAGGCCAGGGGTTGTGGTAGAAACTGCAGATGCAAGAAAACCCCTGCAGCTTTATCACAGCCCACATGCAGTTGCTTATTGCCTTGAACATGTGTCCCTTACCTGGTGGCCTCACTAAGTACCAGCAATAATAAGCAGGGACACAGAAGGAGAGCTTCTTCTCCTCCATGTTAAAGAAAACGGCTGGATTACCAGGATCTCGTGGAGGCAAACTGGGGAAATGAAACTCTTTTCGTTTTACTATGAACAGAAAATGTTGAACTTTCTGAAAACTGGCATAATGCAATCATGTGTCTTGTTTTTGCATTTAGAATATCGTCTTTTCAGAGTCCTTCAGAATATGTTAAGGATGGTTCACTATACATCACAAATCCTGGTTTGAATTTCAAAGCATTAGATAAAAATGACCTTACACTACATTTGTAGATGTCACTCTCAAGCCATTTCAGCGTAGTTTCCATGGGAACTAATGTACATCAAAGAAGGAAGAGAGAGACTATAAGACCAAATTTTCAGTTGTCGCTTCCTCTTTCTTTGGGAAACCAAAATGAGCCCCATGTTAAGTAATAATGAAATGGGACTCTGCATCTTATTTCCAATGTAAAGGCAACTTTTTCATCCAAAAATCTAATCTTTAGTATCATGGTTATGCAAAAGTTTTCCAAAGATTTCTCCCATAATATGCATAAATTGTATTCAGAGCCTCAGAAGACACATATTCCTATTAGGAAGGAGAGTCATCGTCATTCATTATTGTTATAAAATTGTTTTGGAATTTTTATAATTATGTGTTTACCAGTTATTGAGAATTCTATATCAAGCACTCAAAAAGAACTATGAATAAAAATTTGCAGTCACTATCAAATAGAACACGTCAAGATTGTGTTCTGTTAGTATATGTATAGTGTCTTTCAAAGTAATGCGAGACAATGAAATATGAATAGCTCTTGTTAATTTCCTATCAAAAAAGTACAACTACCAGACGACATTGTTAAAAGAAGCAAATTTCAGCTATTATTACAAAACCCAACACTATTCTTTAAGGCCATCATGATCTGATTCTGTCTCACAAAGCTCACCTGAATTATAAAATAAATTCAAAACTTTAATTTTGGGGTAGTTGGAAAAAGGCAATGATATATTATGTTCTCATTTGTAATTGAAGATAATGATATAAATGTATCTATACGCCATAGAGAATTAAGTAGAAAAATAAAGAGCAAAGTCTTTAGTTACTAGAGCTGAGAAAAATTGCATCGCGTGTTACAAAATAGCTTCAATAAGATAAATTTTTTCAGACTGAAAGTTATTTTAATCTTACTAAAAAGCTAAGAAATAATTTCTTTATCAGCAGCAGCAGCAGCAGCATCTCATCTTCATTCAGCACATCTTTATTGATAAATTATTTAGACCGGGCACTTGGCTTAGGCACAAAAATATAACAGTGAACAAGACACATAAAATTCTAATTTCTACGTCCCTTACACTTGAGCCAAGAAAGAAAATGAAGAGAAAACTCTGGGGGATGAGGTGCAAAACACTGAGTATAGAGTCCAAAGTAATTTATGTGATAGTGGTAGCTAATAGACCCAAGAAGAGCTAAAATGTGGAAAGGGAAAGACTAGAACTAGGAACACAGTAATGGACACTTTGTTCTTAAATAAAAACTGAGCAAATGACCAAATCAGAGAATGTGCTGCAGGGAAATGATCCAATAACACATACTATAGAATAGAGAATATTATACAACACAAGTGAGGACCAATAAATAATATAAAGCGGAATGATGAAAGAGGATTCAGGAGAAAAATATTTCCCTTAGCCACAAAGGGATACAGTTTTTCCAATTTGTAGGCTAAAAGAATCATATTGGATATTACCTATGGTCCATTGTATATCTTTGTGTGCATTTCCAGGTATGTACTAATATACTATACATGATGTGGGGGCAATCATTTTTAAGTAATATTTTTTGTTGTCATTATAAAGATCCAAATTTAAAAATTAAAGTAAATAAAGTACCTTCATATATAGATATGTAGGTATAATTTGTTAGTAGTAATTTTTTGGAGAGAGAGGAGTTGCCATGCTATTATGGAGGACTTTGGATTCAACTTATGCATCTTCTACTTACCATTAGGTTATTTTAGGTTTAAAAGTTAATTAACTTTTTAGAGCCACAGATTCTTTATCTTTAAAATGAGAATGATAATTACACCCACGTCAAGGATTTGTTTTAAAGATTAGAGATATTATACACAAACTATATGGAATGAGAAAGTCACTTATACATTGGGAGGATATATATCCTCCCATTACTTCCATGTAGAATAGTTCCCTGGGCCTTACTCTTCACTCTCACTCCCACTTTGAGAAAGTAGTAAGGGAGAATACAAGGAGATAGGGAGAAGTGACATATCTGAACGAAGAGTTTCAGAGGAATTAAGCATACATGACTCTGACCAGTAATAGATGTCTGCAGAGATGCCCATGTTCTCAGCTGTGTCTGGGACTAGGTGTGAAGACTCAGTTCTGAGCTGGAGTATTGGAAAGCCCTTTATGGCCAAATACTTTAACTGTCTTCTCCAAGAATTTTATCAGAAATAAAGTTTAAAGTTTAACTTTTGTCTATATGATCACTATATCTATCTTTGTTTCTGATCTCTGGTAGGAAGAAAACGTTATTTACTAAACCTCAGAACCACACACTGTACAATTCTGGTTTGACAAATGATAACTAATAAGAATAAAAGTAATAGTAGTTATAAAGATAACAGCCAGTAAATATTAACTCGTTAATTTGTTATCAGTCACTGTCTAAGGATTTTTAAAATATTTATCTTCACAGTAACTTTACAAATTAGGAACTCATATTCTTTAAAGATAAAATCACTGAAGGAGAGTGAGGTTAAATAAAGCACTCAATATCACAAAACTTCTGTTTAAAATAGATTGTCTCCAAAACTTAGTCTCTTAACTACTATCCTAAAACTATCTGAATGAGATATTTATATTGACAAATTACTACCAAATTTATAACTCATGAAGAGCACAAGAAAAAAAAATTAAAAATTGGCAAAATTAATTACCAAATAGTTTATTTTTCTCTGGAATAGTGCATCCAACATTATTTATTTACAGATAATAGGTGCCAGGTATTAGGATATTAGGATATTCAGAATGAAAATATATTGGCACAATGTGACAGCTCCTACAGTAGCAGCATAAACAAAGGGTTATGAAAAAACCTAAGATGGATGGAGCTTAGATGAGTGAAAGCATGAAAATATATGAGAGTTTAAATGTTTGAACAGTCATAATAATAGGTTCACAGGATCTATGATAGAGAAAATGAAAAAAGAAGATTCTGAAAAGGAACATGAAACCCAAAATGAGAAGAGCTTGAAATGCAGTTCTAAAGATTTTATCTGAAATAAATGGTGAGTTTGCAGACTTTTTTTTTTTTTTAATTCAACTGTGAATGATCTGCTATGTGTTTTAGAAAGCTAACTAGATGGTACAAGGAGGATGGATTAGAGAAAGTAAACACTGGTGACAGGGAGATCCATTAGGATATTGATGCTTATGAGTTGAATTATGCCTCCCAAAAAATGTGTTGAAGTCTCAAACTCCAGCAACCATAAACGTGACCTTATTTAGAAATAGAGTCTTTGCAAATGTAATTAAGGTGGGATCATTAGGGTGGGAGCTAATCCAATATGACTATTATGCTCATACAAAAAGGAAAAAGTAGAGACTACAGGGAGATGAATGCCATGTGAGAACAGAATCAGAAATTGGGGTTATGTAGATATAAGCCAAAGAACCCAGAGATTGTCTCTAACACCAGAAGATAGAAAAAGGTAAGGAAAAGATTCACCTCCAGACCCTTTAGAGGAAGCTGGGCCCTGCCAAAACTCTGGTTTATAACTTCCAACTTCCAAAACTATAAGAGAATAAATGTCTGCTGTTTTAAACCACCCAAATTGTGGTACTTTTATATATATATATATATATATATATATATATATATATATATATATAGTCTCTCTAAGACACTAATATGAATTTTGGAATACTTCAGTCAAGAAATAGTGAGCACTTAATATGGTGGTAATAAAAATGGAGAGAAGGTGTGTGGCAGGCCAGGGTTAGACTTCCTACAGGACTAACAAAGAAGTAAGAAAAAGAAATAGAATGATGATGCCACAAAGAATCACATAAATAGTGATATGGTGTACCCTTGAAGTTTGGTGACCCCTGTCTGTAGCCTTCCAAAATTGCTCTAAGGTCCCATTAGGGAGGGGGCTGTTAAAAGAGACTTTTAGGAGCCCCAGTTTCTCCACCAGCTAATCCAGTGCTAATAACTCTGGAGATTTGGCTAATCTTGAAAGTGGTTTAAAAGGGAAAGTGTGGGATCCAGGTTTCTGGCCACCAAGACAGAGCTGGGGCTGTACATATAAAGATTGGTATGGGTTTGATTTTTTCCATCTTCCCATATTGACCCAAAATTTTAGTAAAGTATGTGAAAGGATTCATGGGAAGCGAGAAACCAGAAAGAATACATCCAACCTACTCATTCCTGAAGTTGGGAAGGAATAGAAAGAAGAGAAATGTTGCTCAAGTGCAAAGCCAATGAACCAGAGAGAAAAAGACCTAAAGCATCAGAACAAAGCTTCAATAAAGAGATATTGTTACTTGGAGAGATGGCCTTTTGTCCTTTGTTCTATTACTGGTCAGAGGAGAGGGAGAAAACCCGAGCCAGAGACAAATGGCTTTGCTAAGTGCCCTTGAGAGGATGAACTGGGGTCAGCAACAAAGGCAGACCACTAGAGAGAAAAAGAAATAAAGAGAAGATTGGAATGAAGAAATAAGAATGGTGGAAAAAATATATTTTTTTAATCCAAAAAGAATCGGAGAAGGGAAGAAGCGCCTCTAGAAGAAAGCATAGCAGGTAGGGAGAGAGGGCTGTTAACCTCTTCGAAGCTCCGACTGTATGAGAAAGCTTTGCAAGACAGGCATTGCTTTCACGGGCAGGTAGAGAAACTTTTCTCATTCCTCTAGATTACAAATCACTGGCCCCTTTATGATTTCTAAAGAGAAAATGACCTCAACCTTCTTAAAAATGTTTCACCGAAGCACTCTCTATACTCGGTATGGGAAAACCTGAGCTTGCTTTTGTACATTTTATCTGCAGTGATGTGAAATCTTCCATCACCCTCTTCCCTTCTATACTGGTTGAGTAAGGGCTGGTCAGCAACCAGCATCAGTGGGAGAGGGATAAGCCCAGAATAAGATGAGAAAAGGCTTTAATCCACCGAACTGTGCATATTATGGCATTGAAGACTCTGACAACACTCAAACAATAAACATCCTCTTTCGGTCATCAAATTTTGTCAATTATCTGAATAATTTTTTAATACACAGACACTATAAAGCTGAAATAAAAATAATAGTTTTCTTATTTAACAAACATATGATAAATTCTTACCATAACAACTACATCATAGCATAAATAATTCTCACATATCAGCTTCTATGCTAAGTGCCTTGTATAACTTATGTCATTTAAACCTCATGAATAATACTGAGATAGATGGTCTTGTTATATTCACTTTATAGATGAAGAATCCGAGGCCTAGGTTCCCATAGTTAGGATAAAGCATAACCAAGTTTGGAACTTAGATAATACCAGTTAAAAGGTCATGTACTTAATTTCTTTATAATGGCACTCTTGTATTACATACTTTGTAAGCCAAGAGGATTCATGACTATAGAGTTTCAGAAAAAGAAAAAAAAAAAGGTTGATAAGGATGGATATAATCAAGGCAGAATTCAAGGATTCAAGTGAGAGGTGGGACATGATCTTGATTTTGAAGAATAAGCAGAATTGAGTTAGCAGAGAGTAAAATGGAGGGCTCCCAGGTCAGGAACGGGAAGGCACATGAATACAGTGCAAAGTCATCATAGGACAGGAGTTGTTTTAAGATAATGGGGAGACTACTTTGACTGGAATGGAGGTTCTATGAGAAGTAAAACAAGCCAGAGAAAGCAGATTGCAGAAGGCATTGGCCATCAGGCAGAAGTATCTGACATGGTTAAAAATAGGAAACCACTGATGATGGTTTAAGTCTAGCCAATATTGAAGGTACCAACAATGATATGAAGAATGGATTGCAACTAGGAAAAAACCTAGATCCCAAAGATATGTAAGAAGGAATAACATGAAGTGTCTTAAAGGCGATAGATAGGACTCACTGACTGTGATATGCTAAAAGAAAGTAGATGAACTCATCATACTAACAGTAACCAACATTTATAAATATACCCTATATATTGCAGTTGTTTACAAGAAGCCATGCATTCATTCTCATAAAAGAACCATGATTTAGGACTTAAAGTCAATAAAGACATCGATTTTTCAAATAGTGTTGGAGAGAGTATTGTGATACCATTAACAGGGTGAGAGAGTGTGGATGTTGAGGCGCCGGAAATGACAAATTTGATTGAAGGTAGCTGCACTGTTCAAGTATACAATAATGTTATTAACAATAATAGTAATCATCATAGCTAATACTGAGAACTTACCTGCACCAATTTTCTATAAACATGGCATAACTCAGTTATTATAGTAATAATTAATAGTGCTCACTATTAAAATAATAATAGAGCATATATGTACAGAGTTTATAGCATGCAAAAAAACTGAGAAAATTTTTTAAATGTATTAACTCCTTTAATCCTTACAAAACCACATGAAGTAGATATTAATAATTTATCTTCACTTTACTAATGAGAACACTTTGGTCTGTACAAGTCAAATAACTTGGCCCAATGTCACAAAACTAATGAGTGGCAGAGTCCAGATTTGAACCCAGTCTCTCTAGCTCTAGACTCCATACTTGTAACAACAGCTCCACAAGACCATGAACTTTGGGGTTATGCAGGCCTGGGTTTAAAATAAAATTTTTATTGAGAGATATCTGACATATTATATTAGTTTCAGATATACAACATATATATAGTATAAAATGGTCACCACAATAAGTCTAGTTAACATCTATAACCATATACAGTTAAAAATGTTTTTTCTCATGATGAGACTTTTAAGATCTACTCTCTTAGTAACTTTCAAATATACAGTACAGTACCGTTAACTATAGTCACCATGCTGTACACAACACCCCTGTGACACTTGTTTTATTGCTGGAAGTTTGTACCTTTTGATTATTTTCACCTATGCTACCAACCCCACCTCCATTTCTTATCTTGCATCTCGAGAGAACTTGAGTATGTTTCTTTTTGTCTCTAAGTCTCAGTTTTTTCATAAGCAAAATTAGAGATAACACTAATACTTTCTAGGTAATGAAAACAGAATTAAACTCTATCACTTTTCTGTGTTTAGAACAGTGCTTCAACATAGGAAGTATTCAGTGATAAATGAATAAAACACATCATTAATGTACACAATTAACATTTTGTTGTGTACTACTTTATAGTATTTAATTTTTCTGCATATTACTTTTCTTATCAATCAAGTTGGACAGTATGCATCCCGAGAGCAAACCACGTGCTTTTTACTTCTATATTTACCCCAGTGCTCTGAATGGTGATGTGCACAGAATGAACTGCTCAATAATAATAATCTCCACGAATGACGTACTCGCTATGGGCCAGACACTGCATTAAGAATTTAATCCTTACAGTAGACTTATATGAAAAGTACTATTGTAAATTCCAGTTTATAAAACAGGGTTATATCTTACAGAGATAGAGTGGTTCTCCAAGGATCACATAATTATCCCACGCAGAATCAGGAATTAAATCTAGTTCTACTTGTCTCCAAAACTCTTAAGCTTAATCAGCACTCATAATGCCTCTCTAAAGCTTTGATTGATGAGCAATTTGAAAATTTGTCAGGTCCTATAATCATAGGCCTTTGGAGGGAACTTCCTGCGTCTGTAATTCTGGTTTTTGGAAGATTTGGCTCAGTCAACCTTCAGGTTCACAGCCTTTCTGTAGGTCCCTCTTTTTAACAGTTCAGGCATAGCCCATAAAACCAAGGCAAAGAAAAGAGGTTGCTCTTGTGAGTGGCCTGCCAGGACATGGAGGCAGGAAGAATCATGAGTTTCCTCTGTCTTCTCAGCATATTATCAATGGCATTCTCTGGACTTAATAACCTCTAGCTGATCCATTGTGAAAATTTAGTGCTCAATAGTCCTCAAAATTTCTGACTTCATACCTGTAGTGAAGTGACCTTGTGGCTGATCAAAGAGAGCACCTTTAAAGCTCACAGTGGAAAAGACATGTCTCCTAACCTCTTGCAGAATTGTTTTTAATACTTCCTGCAAGCTGTTATTGGTGTCTTTATTTAGGCTGTATTTCTTCATTTTGGTGTCTATGTTTAGCAGATATATAAAGGAGCAAATGGGTTTAATGGCCTGAAGTGGCAAAGCAATGATATGTGGGCCTCCTCAGTGAAAAAAAAAAATCAAAAGACCATGGAGGAGATTTCCTGTTTCCTGATGACTAGAAGTCAGATTTCTTTTAATTATCTTGAGTCGAAGGGAAATTCATGACTACCCTGTATGCTTTGACTTCTTCCTCTGAAACTTTCTTCTTGTAGGCAGAATATGACAGAGTGGGGATAGACAGGTGCTATAATAGACCATGCAGACAATCCTCTCATCTGCTGATTTACCTTGTCTCATGGGTGGTACAGACCCACAATCACTCCAGGAGTGTTAGAAAGTTTTAATTAAACTAAATGGATATCCCCTGGGTCTGGGCATATACACAGTCTAAGAACTGTGCATCCAGCATCCCAAAGAGAATGTGGGAGCCAATGAATCCATCTTGGAATCACTCCTCTCTGCTTTCACCAGACTTGCCATTTCTCATCCCTGCCTCATCACCATCACCAGACAGAGTATGAGCCTTGAATCAGGCAGCCCTGGCTCTGATTCCACGTTCTTTCCATTATTGACTATATGATGTCAAGTAAGATATTTGACTTTCCAATTCTATGTATTTATCTGAAAATGGAGACATTGATAGTACCAACCTTATGGATGTAGTGTAAAGAGTAAAAGAACTATGCATAAAAAATTCTTTGGTCAATAACTGTGCGTACACAAAGACCCCAATGAATGGGTGCCATTAGCACAGGTAGCTGGAGTATTTTCCCCAAACTATTAACTCTGCATTTCTGTTGGTATATTCATAAAAGCTGCCTGGTATATTCATAAAGTCAGTCTGAATAGACTCAGCAGAAATTCTCAGCTTATTCAGAGCAAAATAAAATAATCAGGGAGAGGAAAAAAAAATTATTTGTAAGCTTTTTTAGGCTAAGCTTTTCCTGTGTCTACCCTGAATCAATTATGAGTGCTAAAATCACCTTTCTTCACTTTCTTATTTTTAACATCTATTTAATGGAACAAAAACCTGGTATCTCTCCAATAATTGTATCATATGCTTAAATAATCTATTATTTTCTTCTTCTCTGTTTTTTTTTTCTTTCATAAACAACACATCTCTCTAAGCATAAAGCAAAGGAACTTCCTTTTAATTCTGCCTCCTAACCTCCTGCATATACCTCATTTGTACAGAAACTTATGTAAATTCAAACGACAATGAGGGTCCCACCAACTCTGATGGTCTGTTACCAGCCCTCACTGTCCTAAATTGTCTTGAGTTATGTTACCTTTTAGTCTCCCTCACTGGGGTGGTACAGAGACCTTCTATGACCATTTTGTCATGGCTTCACATTATTAAACCAGGGTGTGTGTGTGTGTGTGTGTGTGTGTGTGTGTGTGTGTGTGTGTGTCTTTTCAATCATTACAGTTATTTTTGAATATTTTAACTAATAAAATTTTCCATTCTCACCTCTGCCTTACCTCTAAGCAGATCCCTGGTCATTAAGGTGAGTGGTATAGGCAAGCTGGTATATTCTTGAATGTACCTATAACTTTTTTTAATGTTAAAATAATCCAATGCCTTTTGGATTCACAGATGTTTTAAATTAACATTCAGATTTGGTATAGACCCTTTAAGAGTTACTTAGAAACATGAAAGCCCATTCTGTGTCTTCGCTATGACCATGACTGAATGCTACTGGCATTTTAAGGTAGGGAAAAGGCATGTTAAATATCTTCCAATGAGAACAATAAGATACAATAAAAATTGTCATGCCCCAATGCCAACACTTCCTTTGTTAAGAAAAGTAAAATTATTTGTTTCATATCTTTTTCCTATTAAAGCAATTACCAACTCTGAGTGTCTCACCTAATCAGCATCTTTCATTTAAACTCAAACTCAAATTTAAGTCTTGATTATTGAACACCTGTAACTGTTAAACACTTTCTCACTCGGTATCTTGTCTAACCTTCTAAAAGTAATCTTACAAACTTTGTTATCTCTCTTATTGATGGGGAAACTTAAGGTTAGAGAAAGCAAATGACCCATATTCTGATACTGAGAACAGTTCCACTGCCATATACTGTTTCTATGATATTAGTTTTTATAACACTATCAGAATTACTAAAAATGTTGAAGTTTGTGCATCCCAAAGAACAGAGGATAATGTGAAGAAAAATAAGGTAGGAAAAAAGTAAAAATGCACACTCCCCCCCCAAAAAAACCTGGAGTACCTCAATTATATATATGCCTTTGAAAAATGTCTAGGTGAATTTATGTCTATATTGACATCACAAAATAAACTTTTAATTCAAGATTTAATTTCTATTTTTTTTCATATCTATTTTCAATAAAAAAAAAGTTGAACTTGAATATTAAACTTTTCTATCACCTTTATCTATTTGACCCTCTGGAATACTGCTGAGTAATACGACATGCACATGATTACCACTGTGTCCACTTACATGATTTAAAATGGATTCTCAATAGCTGAAGTGTCCTCCTGACTCTTTGAAGCTTGGCTGTTCTGTTTCAGAGGGCCTTTTACTCGGGCTCTCAAACCACTTTACAGACATTTCTTTATTCTCCTTTATTTTATGATTTGGGAAATAGATCAAATAGAAGTTAAGTGGCATGTAGAGGTCAATAGCTGATTACTGGAAGAATGAGAGAAAGACATCACCCTGGACTCACCTATGGTTATCACTCAAAGAACTTGACATATCTTCAGAAGCTGGAGATGGCCTATGAATGTAGGAGGCAGATTATTTTTTCATGAGGCTTTCTCAGACAGAGTCACAATTAATTCTGATTCCGCTGACATCTCTTTTCTCCCTGTCCCACAATATCTGTATTGGAACCAGGGTGACTGCTTATCTTTTCTTCCTATTTGTTACAGATGCTCGTGACATGAAGATAAAATTATTGGAGTTTTGTGTTCCACATAAGTTTCTGTATCCAATTGCTTGATAATAATGATTTGTAAGAAAACAAATAGCCAAAGTATTTTTGATAAAGGACTACTCTTTACTGGTGCCTATCTCTCCACTACTAACAGATAAATAAATAAATAAATAAATAAATAAATAAATAAATAAATAAATAAATAAATAAACAACCCCCATTTTTAAATTATTTTAAAAAGCCATAATGGTAATAAAATATATCACCACTGTTAAAAATTCACATAGACATTTGGCTATCGAAATTCTGGTGTTCAGACTTGAATTTTCTGCCAACTATGGCCCTTGGACCAAATCCAACTTCTGCCAGTTTTTGTGAACAAAATTTTATTGGAATACAACCTTCTTGATCACTCATTTGCATATCGTCTATAGCTGCTTTCATGTGACAACAGCAGAACTGAGTAGTTGGGACAGAGATTCTATGGCCTACAAAGTCTGAAATGTTTATAATCTAACCATTTACAGAAAAAGTTGCCAACAGCTGTTCTAGATTAAACAACATATTAGTCCTAGAAGATATGAATGGTAACCTTGACTGTCACATAGAACTCATAAAGTTTCATTTCTAAGATCCCAAGCAAAACTTTCCAAAAGTCCTTTCTTAAGACCATACATTTTGGAATCAGACACGTCAAGTTTTGTATTCTTCTTTAAATAGGGGCACTGCACATTTCAAATAAGTAATGCACATGATGACAATTTTGTTGAAAGGCCACTCCACTTGTGTGACGGGAAACGAGCTAGTGGGAACATATTTGAGGACCTCAATTTTCCATACTTTTCTCTAATTACTAGAGTACTGTAGATGCATATCTCTGATTTATAGTCTGCCAAGTCAAGATTTCTAAATTTCTTGGCATGAGTTTGGTCCTACATTATTACTTTGATTATGGCTTCTTATATCTGGCATAAATATATTCCCTTTGTGCATATTCTTTTCAGATGCAGTATAAGAAAAAGCATGATTCTTTTTTTTTCTTCTCTCTCTCTCTTGTCTTTTTCTTTAGGAGAAGCAGCTGTGAAGTCATAATTATGTTCACTTCCCACTGGCAACTGGCAAGCCCTTTATTTTTGTATATTTGGAGCTCACCAAGAATAAAGTCCATTCTCTCCTTGAGGGGCTATTCTGCCATCCCATCTAGGATTTCAAAGTTTGCCAATTCCTATAAAATCTATTGTTACAAGTAGCTTTGTGTCCTTTAAAAAAGAGGGTCATATAAAATGAGGTGAGGAAAAACTCTCAAAAGAATATGAAAAAAATCAGTATCATCTCTAAAATACTGCAACAAATTTGCTGGTTTTTAAAAACTTATAATTATTGTTGTTAGTTAATTGGTGCCATAGATTACACAATACTGACATGTAATTTTCTAAAACAAAGAGCTTTTTATCACGTTACATTGTGCTGTGGATTTAGGAATTTTTTTATTTTATTTTTACACATTGAAGAACAAAGGGCAAAAGTCTTGAAACACACAAGGATTTCAGTAATGAATTGCATCCTAAATTTAGAAAACATATTAGACAATGCAGAATGATTCATGGTATGAATTTGTGATCCTGCAAAGGAAAGTTATTGGGACTTTTGTTTATAAATAAGCCTACTTCTCTTGGCTCAGATCTGGATGCAAGCCAGAAACATTAATAAACATTTCTTCTGTTTCACACAGACTTTCAAAAAGGTCAGAACCAGGGTACATTATTTATGTTTTATGGGAAGATGTATTTAATGTTTTTAAATCCATTTGGATAATAACATTGATTTTAATGGGCTGATAGATGTGCTTGTCTTTTAATGTCCGTTATAATAACAATTGCCTAGAGTCTACAAAAAATTCAACATTCACATGTTGATCGGCCTTTTATTCATAGGTGCAATTACTTTCTAAACAAATTTTTAGGAGTCACTAACTTTTCCTCAAAAGGTAACTTGTTTGTTGGAGAATGCGAACAGATTATAGATATGTGATTGACTTCACATTTTGTCCTAAAAAGCAACCCTGCATTTGGTATTTAATGTTATCTTGTCTGTCTCGCCTATGAAAAATGCTTCCAAGGGGAGACAGTTGTTTGCCTCAGACTCTATTGTTTATAGACCTGGGCTCTTTCAGTGACAACAGGTATGGAGGTCAGAAAGATATACTGAGAGCCCAAATTGAGACATTACTACTTTGTAAACATAGACTTCATGTCCCATTTTGGATTGAACTGATGGTAATGCTGCAAAGAAAAATGTAGTGAAGAAAACTTGAGAATGAACCCAAAAGTTACATGGTCTGAATACACTAAAAAGAAAGCAAATGTAGACATTTGAAGCCCTCTGCATCAAAGATGAGCTTCTCTTTTCAATTTTATTCCTTAAAGAGAATAACAAAGAGATGAACTTATGAAATTTATATTCAATAATTGATGACTTTTGATAGTTTTTTTTCTAGTTTTCTTTTAGGGGAAATGGTCTATCTAATTTGTTAGAATTATTTCATAATTAAGCAGACCTTTGGGTGCACCATATGCAACTACCAAATCTGAGGTCATGTATCCTATAGCTTTTTAAAAGCATTTTAACATAAAATCTCAGGTTTTATGATGATTTAATATTTTATTAGAGAAAAAGACAGTGAGATATAGGCAGTATCCATTTGAACATAAAAAATAGTCTCTGACCCAGAAGATGACTCCGATGATGCTATTCCAGTGGCAACTACAACCAGCAGCCTAGTCACAGTACTACAACCAGATGTAATAGTTAAGGGACTGGCCATGAAAGCCACAGTGGGCTTCACCTGAAGTCAATAGATACAGCCAGAACACAAGAAAACATAAATAAAGGCAACTGTAAACAAAGCAAACAAAATAACTAAATCCAATTGTAAATAAAATAAATTAATAAAAATAGTGAAAGCAAATGGCAATAAAGCATCAATTTTCCATCCAAATTACATTACATTATTCATAATTTTATACTGGCTTGCACTAAAATTGTAGCTATAAATGGTGAATTGGAGTTGCGATTATTGGTTAAGATTTATGAATAGGAATATTGCATGGTAATCCACAAGATCACTTTGCTTTCCTCTCTCAAGTTCCTTTCAATGCTTCCATTTATTCATTCATTTATTCAACAAGCCTACATTAAAAGTCTTCTATGATTCAGATTTTGAGTACCTTTGCTTAAAAATTAAAAATTATACATGTAAGAGATTAATTTAAAAAAATTATAGTGATCGTTTTAAATTTTGAAAAATATTTTATTTCTATTAAGAAAAATATATGTTTTGTTTTGAGACAGATGGACTACTTTGTACATTTTTCATTTTGACAGGAACATTTTAAAATGTTTTGGGAGAGGACAGAATTTATATTTGTGTTAACTTCAAAAGGTGAGATATGTACTTCAATCTTCATTTGTTCCATTACAAACATGTTAGGAATCCATAAATTTATATAAACTTTCAAATATTCTGAGATTTGGTGAGCAAATTCATGTTTACCCACTTCATAATCTTTATAATATGACAAACACCAATCACTTTATTTTTACCTAAATTCTACAAATAAAAATACCTCCAAAAAGCAAGTTCACAATCGCTTTTACAATTCATAAATAATCTTGCTTGAGCATGATAAATTTTCATATTTTCTCTTTTTATTTTGCCATTATTTATTAAATAATCATATTAGATTGTGTCTTCATTCATGACTTGTCTGTGAATATTATTTTTTAGTGCTTGGAAGAGTGTTGCTTAAGTCCAATTAAATTTTCCCAGAAAGAAGGTTAGACTGCATGAGTAGAAGCATATTATAGCTGAAGAACCCATATTTTAGTGTGTAACCCAGCCAAGTTACATTTCTATATGTATTCCTTGGCCATAGAAGCAGAGGGTTACAGAACAATATTTATTTTTCTGCATAATACAATTAGTATAGCTGTCGTTTAAAACAAACAAATGAACCGAGAATCTGAAAAAAAATTAACAAGTAAGAATCATACTATGGACTGTAAATTTAGTGCAAGGTAAATGTTTCTATTTAAAAAGGGAAAAAATTTACTAAGATATATGGTTTGATCTCTGCTTAGACTAGTCCTAACATTCAGTTGAAACAATAAAAAGATGAAGCAAAGATCACTCATCAGGTAAATATTGTACGTCAGTTAAAGACCTCCACCTTTGTGTGCCCAAATAATAAGTATTAGAATCTTTGTGAGGAGATCAGACAAAAAGAAATAGGCTCAAACAAACTAAGAACCTCGCCTATAGTCATCTTTGCAGTGAAAGTATACAAATGACTACTACAACTAAAATTCTTATTAAATATCAGGTATTCGTTATTCTAAATCTTAGAACAAGTACGAGAACTTACGCTTAGATAGATCCTGTCTCTTGCCCAAAGTCACTACAGATATGATCATTCAGTCTCTTTAGTATGCCACTCACTTCTGAGGCAAGAGTTTCCCCGCCCCTCACGCCGCCCCCCCCCCCACCCGACTCCTCTAATCTATCTCTTAGCAAAAATGTTAAGTAATTAGACTGTACTTGTTGCTAGCTTCCTTTTCTGTGTCCCTTTCTTCCCTGCACTCCCAAATTATTTTCCATTTATAGGAAGATCTGACTCAGAGATAATAAAGAAACATTGCATTTTTTACCTCCAGTATTGTGGAATAAATTCAAACCTTCGACAGTTGTTTTGTATACCTACAATGAGTAAGACAGCAAGGGGCTGGGAACACAAAGATGATAGTTTATATTCCTGAGCAAATTTGTAATCTCAGGGATGGGATAGAGATGATCAAATAAACCCAATATGATGTGCTGTGATTTAGGCACAGATAACAAACATTCTCTTAGGGAAGAGAGGAAGCAGTAATTCCAACAAATGAGATGTGAATGAATGGGAGGTACTGAGGCAAACTTCTTTGAAGCTGTAACGTTTGAATTGACCTGAAAGGATGATCGTAAAGGATTTCAATTGAGAGAAAGCAAAGGTGGAAACTGGAAAAGCTAATGCAGAAACATTCTTATATTTTTATCTTCTTATACTTTTACAGGATATTATCTTTCTTTACCAATGTAAAAATGATTGTACAAGGTAATAAACATGGTATAGACTGATCAAGATTAAGTGTTCTGGGAATGAATGTTAGGCCTTCAATCACTAATGGTGTGGCCTGGATTAACAGGATTAACTCTCTGTTCTGTAATATCACCGACTATGCAATAAAGATAAGAAAACTTTCTCTATCTGAGCAATCTTTATAGTTATTTTTATAAAGACTTAAGTGAATGAGAAGCTGGGCTCAGTGACTGACACATAATAAGCACTCAATAAGTGATTCTAATGTTTTCTTTTAAATTATTATCATTATTACTTCTACCAATTATAATTATGTATCATTTATAAAAATAATTATTTCTCCCTAAAATCAAGGAGAGAAAATTTAAATATAAAACAAAGTTTTAAACTAAAGATATTTATCTTTAATAGCAAGATTTTGAACTCAGGTACTTGATGGAAAAGAATTTAGTATAAATTAGGGAAACATTCTATTATCTTTCAAATCATATGATGTAGTAGGCTGCATATTTTAAAAGCTGGTATTCCTTGCCCAGTAGTATTTATGTTGCCACAGAGAAGTTTGTAGGCTCCAAGGCATTATGCTGAAGTCTGGGACATTCTGTCTATGAAGATTTGGGTTATGGAGCTTTAAAATTATTCTTCCCATTGATAACATTATGGTTCTTTGGGTTACTAACTAAACATAGGCTATAAGGGGACATCAAACATCCTATCTTGTTTACTAAATAAATAATCAGTATATTTTAAGAGCTGTTAAACCAAACTCTACCTGGTATTTTTGAAAGACGTGCTTTTTCCCACTCATATGCTAAGTACGAAGGAGGGAAATCTCAGATATTTCCAAGTAAATGCTGAGACCCTGCAGGGTGCTGTCAAGCCACCACTCTTCTGTAACTCACAGAATGTGTCCAGCCAGAGGAATCTGCAGAAAGTATGTTAGGCTTCACTACCCCGGTGGCCCTATCCAACTGCTGCTATACAAGCTTCAGTATCTAAGACTAGCTTCTGCTCCTAAGTGTCCTGTCATCTCCTTTCTACAACACTTTCCCACCCCAATGTTATTCAAAGAGAATTCTATCACTGGCTCTGATATAAGCATAAGGCACACATAACACACACATTCTCCTGCCTATCTACACAAATTCTGGAAGCACCAACATCTCTTCAGCACCTAGTAAATCATTACTCGATAATTAGGTCAATCCACATTTTAGTTTGCACATACAGACTCTATTCTACTTGTATCTAGTAATATTTATTTAATTAAGAAATTGGAAACAATTCTTATGTCTTCCAACTATGTCTAGGAAAATTTCCCCTTTACCACACCATTTTAGAATATTTGTTTACAATATGCTGGAAATACAATCAGGTTAGTAAATTATCAATTTTTAATTGAGATACCAAGGCAAAATTTCCCTGACTTTATTTTGTTACAGCTGTATTTGTTATTTTTAAAGATAGCCCCTACTCAGAAAATATGGAGGAAATAAACTAATTCCAGACATTCGTGTTTTTTGACTATTCTAAAAATCTTTAAATATAACATCAAATCTGTGTTCTATATGCCAAGATTGTTTCTTTGTAGATAGACCCTTCAGGGCCAGAAAAAAAGGCTCAAAATAATTGGATTTGAACAAAATTACTTTTGTTGTTTTTTCCCCACTCTAATAAGAAAGTGAATATTAAAAGAAGGGCCATAAGTGCCCAGACAGCAGGTATAGATCCTTTAAAAATTAGTTCAGAAATAGGCTATAGCTTCTTTAGAATCACTTACACTTAAATCTCTACACATTTTCACAGGAAACATAAAGTATATGAAACAAAATTAATGTCATCAAGAACAGTTTAATAATACGTTTACCTAAATGATAAAATTATTCATGGTAACTCACTGGAAACAGTAAAAATCTGTGGAGACTGGTTTTAGAATGGAGATGGGCAGAAATCTTTGGTGTTTCAGAAGAGATGTTCCTAATAATCACACATGAAAGATGTAGCTGCTAATAACAGACAACACTCTGATTCTTCTAAGCATAGGGACAACTCAGGGGTACCTCCGTGAGTTCGCATTGGACCAAGGATTACAAATTCATGAACAACATCAACAACAACAGCAACAACAAATGATTTTTCAATCTGTAGGACAACATAACAGCTTCTGAATGGTAGTGCTCATCACCAAGGAATTTGTGGTTGAGTAGCATATTCTTAAGAAGGTACCACCACAGAGGACATTGCAGTAAATTATTGTAACCTAGAAACCTATTTTTTATTGAACTAAATTTCTCTATATGCTAGCAAACTTTCTGTTTGTTGTAAGGCCCTAATGGGGAGGAAGTGATCCATTCTCCAACTCTTCCATATAAGCACAAAAGTACTGACCAATCTAATCTTTTTTATATATATAAAAATACAGGCAGATGATTATGAAAACTTAACTGCTAAGAAACCCTTAGGTATGAAGAATTAATAATGGGTAGTTTACCTTGGCCTCTATGCCATCTTTAAGAGAGAGAGAGAGAGAGAGAGAGAGAGCTCTTTAAGGTACACAGCAAAACTGAGGGAAATATACAGAGATTTCTCAAATACTTCTGCCCCCACAATGCATAACCTCTCTCATTATCAACATCACTCAACAGACTGGTACCTTTGTTATAACTGATGAACCTATATGGACACATCATTATCACACACAGTCCATAGATTACATTAGGATTCACTTTTGGTGTGGTACATTTCTGGCTTTGAACAAATGTATAATGACATGTATTATTATTATGCGATTGTAAAGAGTATTTTCACTGATATAAAATCTTCTGTGCATCCCCTATTTATTCACTCCCTTCCTCCAATCTTTGGCCACTACTAATCTTTTTGCTGTCTCCACAGTTTTGCCTTTTCCAGAATCCTGGAGTTGGAATCATACATTATGTAACCTTTTCAGACTGGCTTCATTCCCTTAGTAAATTCCATTTAAAGTCTCTCCGTATCTTTTCATGGCTTGAAGGTTTTTTTGTTTGTTTGTTTGTTTTTGTTTGTTTGTTTGCTGAATAATACTCCATCATCCTGATGTACAATAGTTTATTTATCCATTTAGACTCTCAAAGACATTTTGGTTACTTCCAAATTTTAACAATTATGAATAAAGCAGCTATAAACATTGGTGGGCTGGTTTTTGTGTGGACATAAGTGTTCAGCTCCTCTGGGTAAATATTAAGGAAAGTGATTGCTGAATCATATTGTAATAGTATGTTTAGTTTTGTAAGAAACTGCCAAATTGTCTTCCAAAGTGGCTGTACCCTCTATACCATCCATATTGCTCACTGGAGACAGGCAGGAGCTTGTCCTCGGCCAATAATATCAACCACAACTACACTTTAAACCATTATCCAAAATATCTTTCTCTCAACAGCATTTCTCCTTCCAATTAAGAGTATTATATGCAAATGTGCTGCTTTTTTCCCTGACTTTTATCACTTAAAATTTTGTTGATTTCATCTAAGAAAAACTCACAAATATATTAACCATCTTTCTCATTTCCTTCTCTCTTTCAATATTTACTTGGCTAAAATTTCTGTTTACTTTTCTTGTTTATTCTATAAATTCCAGAAATGGCCCTAATTTGAGCAGTAAATATAAGAATAAAGCAAATAAAAAGAAAGCTATGTTTTCAAAAGCAATTATATACAATTAAAAGAAATGCATTATTGCTCATTCCTAAAAATATTCTGAATTCCATTTTAGAAATTCTATAAACTACCTCAACTATATTTTATTTCTCCTTTAAGTGAACTAGCTTTTCATTAAAGTACACACATTCAAAATAAACGGAACACTATTTTATCCACTTGTGTTATTCATATTGCCATGTTGTTGTCTTTTTCTTCATTACATAAAAAACTTTATTCTCTATTAGGTGATAATTAGACTTTGGAAGTTGGTTTAAATCCTAACTGTAATAGTTAAAAAATTGATTCACTAGGAAATTTTTAGAAAATAACTTATTTTCAAGATCAAGATATATCATATTTCTGTTAAATCACAAATCCCAACTACAGTTTTTAAGTTATTGGACTTCAGTGTCAAGATACTTTATTCGTTGTTAGATTGTTCCTCATATTCAAGCTATCACCAATGACTATATCAAAATAGAATACATCTGAAAGAAAAACAAAGATTGAACTTGAAACATGAACCAAGTAACATGTAAAAAATATCACTGAGAAGTGCCTTATAATTCTAAAGTAAATGAAGAAATATAATTCCACAGAACTACTGCTTATGAAATTAAATTAGTTGTGAAAAATAAGGGAATAATTTGAAAGATTCAGTAATGAGATTAATAAAAAAATTTCACTTTGATTTTATATTCAGATGCCATGTCCAACATAATAAATTAGAAGGTCATTATTATTGTTGTTTTTATTTCATTCTGGTCAAAAGAACTGAAGTGAAATATAAAAATAAAATGACGAAATGAAGTCCAAATGAATTCAATATAGCTCCTAATGTTAACTCATGATTAATATAAATCGAATCTTTCACTATAGAGATAAGCCCCAACTCACATTCATCATGTGTTTGCAAGAATGAATCACTTCCAGAACCCATCCCAATAATGGGACAATTGACCTTTAGTACCCAATTCAGAATGTCTACAGCAAGCAGGTTTAACTTCACTGCAAAATCCTTTTAATTAGCTTTTGAGGCCCAGAGTGCTGTGTTAAAAATTCTAAGGTGATTTCTGTGATGAATGACAAAGAATGCTCTCAATCCACTTAGTAAATGGCTGATCCAGGCTTCCTCTAATATTAAAATCCATAATAACAAATAAATGGTGCTCATTTTGCACTATCTCTTTTTCTTCCTACACTGGTGTGCAGTGAAGGAGATGATGTAACATGAGAGCCATTTATTCGCTATCATGGACTCAGAGAGTATTTGAAGATGCTTTCTGTTATGCAGAAGTACAGAAGTTCTTTCCTTAGGAGTTTTCATATTTATGCTGCATGTACCCCTCTATCAACTTCCCTGTGGAGATTCTGTTCCAATTTTACTAAGGAATGTGCTACTACCACTGATATAGCAAACATATTTTGTGCCTAGAATTAGAACGAAAATCATCTTTCCTTAGAAATAAGACTGTGCGTGAGAACTGCGTATATTTGTTCAAAAATATTGACACAATACACTATATTTAGGATTTATGTCTATTATATAAATTATATTACATATAATTTTAGTAATGGGATTTGTGATAATTTCAGGTTTAATATTAAAACTTTGGAGAAAATTATCCCATGGAAAAATGTAGAAGACATGATGAATTTTGATGACATGTAGTGCCACCATTTCCTAAGCATGCTGACATCTCACTTTTCCTCTGAGTCTGAGTTTTCAAAATATCAAAGGGTCTCAAACTTTAGAAAGCTGTATGGGACAAATCAAATAAGATATTAAATATATTTTGTGAACTGTAGAAATGTTGTCAAAAACTAAGTATTCCTACCAAATTGTTACCTTTTCTTTCTCGATCCTACTTATATTACTTTCTCATCCTTGATTTTATATAAAGCTGTCCAAAGAGTTCAAAGTGACTCCCCAAATGCTTGGCTTTCTATCAGAAAGTCTTAAATGAGATTTTTGGGTATGTACCTTTTTTTTCTGAGGACAGGCTCAGGGCAAGATAGAAGGTGATTTAAGTGGACTGGTTGCCTGGGTGACATTTAGCTGGCTATTGCTTTCAGGGAGTCATACAGAGAAATATACAAGACCAGTAATAAAAAGCATCCTAGCTTAGGTACTGGATGCAGCAGATGGGATTTTGATGAAGGAATTGTTAAGGAATGAGTAAAATCAAAACTGCTTGGAAAACTAAAATTTTAATAAAAAACCATTATTTAAAAATGAAGAAAAAGACTTACCCTAATCTGTGTTTTATTAAAAAGATTGGCACCAAGTAAATGGTCCTAAGAGCAACTTGCAGTCCTTTTTCGTTTGTAATTTGTAATCTCTGCCCATAATTTCAGTTAAAGAGCCATGAGAGGGACAGTCACAAATACCAGGAAGGGTATATACAAGAACGATTCAAATCAAAGTGAGCACTGCCTACATGGACATAGGAAACCAATGCTGTAAGTCACAGGACTTATACTGGGGGGGGGGGGGGGGGGGGGGAGGGGAAGTACTCATTATTAACAGAAAATGGAATAGTTTTAATATCTAGACCAGAGATCAGTAAACTAGACCTACTGGCTGGCCTGTTTTTATAAATAAAGTTTTATTGTATCACAACCATGCCTATTCACTTACTACCATCTAATGCCTGAGGACTATAAGGACAAGGTGGAGGAGTTATAACAGAGACCGTATGGCGTGAAAAATCTAAAATATTTGCTACCTGGCCCTTAAAAAAAAGTTAGACAACCACAATATAGACTATAACTCTTAGAGTGAAAATAATTAAGCAGTAGAAGATGAAAGGATAATTTAGTAAGTCTATTCAGTTTTAATGTGTAGAGTATTGCCATTATTTCATTTGATCAGCAAATTGCTGCCAGGGTTTCATATGTGCTAGACATGACGGAGATACCAAAGTATATAAGAGCAGGTGTGAGAGAGCTTGATATTATGAAAATCTGAGCTTGAAATACAGCTTTCATGAATTCTGTGACTTTGGAAGAGTTATTTAGAATCTCTTTAAACCTCAATTTTCTGACCTCTAAAATGGGGAAATCATTATCCTTCTCTGAATGTGTGTATACTCAACATCTCTTTTCCTTTTCCCGGGCCAATATAGAGATTGGTTTAGCCACCAAGGATGGAGGGTTCTATTTAGGGTCTGGATTTAGAATTTCTAAAGAATTTACCTGAAAAATGCTTTGCAGCATCAGGTGGAGCCCGATGCACTGGAAGTATGCAAACTATCTTAGTATAGTTATTTATTTATATTATTTATATGTGCATATATTTATATGATTTTCCAAATAATTTCATCTTTCTTATTTTTATCTTCAAAAATGTTTGGCTTTTATGACTTCAAAAAAATTAATCATTTGTGTAATAGGAATCAAGTGATATTTTCTTGAGGCTTGCCATAGGAAAAGGAATACAAAACAGGTTGATTATTTTCTGGGGCAGGGAAGAGAGCCACCAAATTAATTGAATTAATCATTTGCTTCTGCACTGTGTAGACTCGGTCACAGATAAGACAAACTGACTTTTACAAAAAACCTGAAAACCAATCATTACAAACATTAACTGGGTCAATTTTACCTAGAGGCAGGATTATTCTTTCCCACATTGCTTTTGTATTTCCCAGATTAACACAATTTTTTTTTGCAAGTGTCACATTAACAATATATTCAAATGCCTAAATGCTTATAAGCTGCTTTGAAAAATGCATTTAAAAGTAGAAACAAGGTTTTAGGGATGCAAGAGTAGGAAGCATGAATGAAGGTTCACTAAATATAACGTAAGACACTTGTTACTGTAGAAAAAAGATTAATTTGGCTGTAACGTCATCCACCAGTGTTTTGTGGAGAGGTAGAGATAACAGGAAGTGCTGTAGCCCAGCATAAATGAGGAATCCATTTTCAGTTTAGACTCCAAGCAGAGAGATATTACTGTCGCCTCTTGAAGTAGGTTTTATCTTTTCTGTGAAGTTTAAGAAATCACATTTGTCAGAAGTGGGTGAATCTGGGGTGCTGTTTCTGTACCTTTTCATGCAATTTGATTGGCATGTAAAGATATTGCTATAAGTCTCTGGGCGTCTTAGTTTCTATTGCCTAAAATATGCTTCCAAAATTAGAAAACATGAGCTTAATTTTTATAATGGCTAAAGAAGAGTTTACCTCAGAAGACATAGCTCTATAATTCTGAAATAACTCAAAAACTATTTTAAAATTTCCCCTTCCCCAACCTTCTTTCTAACCCATAAATTTTCTCAAGGGAAGACTTGTAAGAACTTCTCAACAGTGAAATCTCTGAGGAAGAAAATAGAAAATTTTAGCTGTTACTATCAATGGAACCTGACAATCAGGCAAAAGATATAAAAAGAAAGGGGGAGTTCTTCCTCCAGATTTACACATTCACATCTTAACAGATGAAAGATTCTCTCACAGAAGTCTACCCTGATTGACCACCTGACATGATGTAACCCCTGCAGTCATTTCTTATCACATTCACCTGCTTTCTTATCTTCATAAAACATTGTCACTATCTGAAATTGTGTTGTTTTTTTATGTGGTTGCTGACTATTCTCCATCTGCCCTTTGCATGTAGGCTTATGAGATCAAGTCCCCTTCTCTATTTAGCTCAGTGTCTGGCACATGGTAGACATTGAATTATATGTGTTGAATGAATAAATGAATAAATTAGATGTTCTGTGGCAGTATTCATCTCCCACCTCTGCTTGACATTCAGCCCTAGCAAGGATTTGCATCTATTGAGAATTAAACACACACTCTAATCTTACAACTTGGGGACATTCTCTCCTCCACGACTGCAACAAGCTTTTGATTAATGTATATGGAAATCAATTTGAAAACACTAATGCACTACATAAATATAGGTCCTTTAATAAATACTTTTTATTTAATAACCAGATTGGTCCTTAGATATTATCTAATCCACAATCCTTTATATATCAATGGAGAATTTAAAGTTAAGTGACTTTTTTCCAAGGTCACAGCTAGTCTTAGCTTAAGTCAATATGCAATGTCAGATCTCTTAACTCCTAGACCAATGCTCATTTTACTCTATCCAAGTGGGTACCATATTGTTAAGCAAAGGAAATAATAATTATTAAGTTCTTATCATGTTTTTAAGAATTGTTCAGGTGCTTGTCATAAATAATGTGTGTCGCTGAACTAACATTTTTCCTTCCTTATAAGACTCCAGATTTTTCAGGTAAGTAACCCATCATCAGCTCCAACATAGACTTCTGTTTAATCTAAACCAATTCATGCTTATTGGGTCTCCTAACAACAGTTATTGATGCAGGAGTGACTGCATTATTTTGGTCCAATAAAACTGAAGGAACAGACTACGCCATGCCTGGAGGAAATGATTCTTTCTCCCTCTCACCCTCTCAATCTCTCTCTCTCTCTCTCTCTCTCTCTCTCACACACACACACACACACACACACACACACACACACACTGCTGCTGGCAGCCATTTGAGGGTCATGAAGAAATCCATCCTTAGGATGAAATTACTGCTGAGGACAGTGGTGTCACCGTTTGTATTAAGCGTCGACAAACTTTCTGCAAAGGGCCAGTTAATAAATACTTTAGGTTTGCCAAAGTGATGGTCCATGGTTCCTGTGACAACTATTTAACTTGACCATTGTAATGTAAAAGTCACAAGCATGGTATATATCTGCTTTAATAAAATTTTATTTTCAAAAATAACCATTTTTCTGTTTATATTATTAAATCATTTTGACACAATGGAGCCACAAATTGTATAATTTCTGTAGATGATTCTGCATATTAAACCAGTTTTTAAACCAGTCTTAATAAAAACGTTTTTAAAAATATTATTAAAACCAAATCAACCTAATGATTCAGCACTTTATACACAATATTACTTATAATATTACAAAATTCCAGTAAAATTGGTATTTTTGACTCATTTTTAAGATAAAAATATAGAACCAAAGTTTCAGAGTAACTAATTGTCAGAACCAGGATTTGGACCCAAATATGACTGACCTTCCACTCTGTGATGACATAAACCTCAATTACGTATCCCTCAACACTTACAAGTAGGAGAACAGCTGTAGCTTTGCTAGGTTTTAAAACCACCAAAAGCATATGAAGCAGAAAGTGAGTTTATGCAGGGAAGTTGTGTTTACAAAATCTTCGTATAGACTGCAGGAATGGATGTCAATAGACTGCTCTTAAACTTTCAGTCGTAAGGTCGTACCACTATACATAAAACCAAATAACAGGCAGCAATAACTGCAACTGATTCCTGTCACTTTGACCACCACAGTTTTGTCACACCAATGGCACTGATGATTATTCCACAAGTATGTCATGTTGGCTGCTATGATCTTCACAACTCTCTTATCTGTCGACTGTACAGTAAAATAGCCCCTGTCTTACTTATGGTTTCTGGATCTCATTCAAGTCCATCTAAGTGACAGAAACTAGCTGCAAAGGAGTCTGGGAAGTATACTTTTTAACCTCTCAATCACCCCAAATAGGAGGGTAAAATGGAGATTAAGTAAGGTGTCTCCTCAGAAAATAAAATGTGCTTCTCCTCAGAATAACTTGCATGTGTTTCTCCCACACCTGTAAATGAATAAGGGCTATAAAACAGTTAAAAAAAAAAAACAACTTGACAGGACTATTTCCTCATGCTCAGCCCCCTCAGCTGAGCCAGAGTAATGACTTCATAGTAATTTTTCAATTTTTCACTGTACATTTGAGAGAAAGTAATGCATTCATTATTGGAATAAAAATGGTTCATGTACATAAATCTTTCCCTTAGCGAAATAAATTATCGAAGCCCATGCCAATGGTAAATATGGCAGGGCCATGATGCTAACAGCCAAGTCCCATAAATAAATAAGGGAAGCAGTTTTCTCTTAACCAAAAAAATTTATGTGCCATGGCTCAGTATTGGTGAGGAACTGATCTCCCAAATGAGACATAGTGGCTACTGTAAATAAATTAGATAGGTGTTTAATTAGCCTAAAAATATATCTTCAGTTATTTAAAGCATGAAGTACTTTATGCAGGAACGTATTTCAAAGATGCTGTGGGGAAGAACGGAACTGCCATCTAGTAGGAAGAGTACTCTGTGAATTCATTCCTAAGTGCTTCACTTAGGATAGTACTATTTGGGGGAGTAACTCCACTTCTCTCAATCCTAATTTCCACATCCCTGAAATTGGAAGAATTAATGAGAAAATGTGTGCAAAACAATTTGCACTTCTTGAAGAATACTATGCTATATATGCAGGTATATTGTTATTTATAATGAGATAGTGTCAGATGCATAAATTTAGGTTATTTGAATTATTGGCATACAGAAAAATAGTGAATCTAGGTCAGCAGAGTCCTTTTTCTCAGACTGCCTCTACTATGAATAAAACACAAAGGAAAGTTCTCTAACTTTCTTGAAAAAAATGTCAACTCCTACAATTATTTCAATACATAATCTTTCTCTAGGAGGATACAGTTCTAAGGTGGGTGTGCTATCCTTTTGAAAGGAGGTTTGGAAGTCTCACTTTCTTACATTTCTAAGCTATTCTCTAAGAATAAGAGCTATTCTTATTGTAGTATTAAACAAACTCCAGGACTGTGTACAGAATTCACTCCTGTGTCTTATTTTAACCTGATTTTGCCAAATTCTCTATAAACTGAAAAAAATACTCATCCATAAATTTCAAATCCAATGAGAGTTCCACTAGAGGTCTGAACTGAGTTTTATATGAAATCATCCAAGAGCAAAAAAAAAAAAAAAAAAAGGTATTTCAGAATTATATTGAAAGCACTGCATCTTCTTTAACTAGATGACAGTCAAAAATTAATTGTTTAAATTTAGTGTTGTTACAAAGTAACTATTGGTTTATCTTGTATTGCCTGTTAATAAAACCATGATTTTAAAATGTATAATCAAAAAGTGCCATTTCTTGTTTCTTTTTTTTAACCAAATATAGATCTACTTAACTCTTTCAAGACATACATCCTATCTGATAAAATCTGTGTAATATGAATTTTGGAAATCACCCTCTTTGATATGTCAGAAGAGAATGATTAGTTAGCAGGTTTGATTGCAAAATAGATGAGGGTGTTTGAAATACTGTAAGGACAGCTTCAAAGAGTCACCTCTTTTTCCAGAACAGGTTAAATAAAATAACAACTGTGCTCTATCCTGAAAAGGATCTAAGCACAGAAAGAAGAGTCTGGGCTGCCTTCTGATATATTTTCTCCTCAAAAATGTTTGTGTTCATAGTAGGAGAGATACATTCACCATAAGCTGACCAGTCACCAGCTATGACATTTGTCAATATCACTTTTTTTAAAATCTAAGTGTGGGAAGGTAGAACATCAGAGGGGAGCAGGAACTCACCTGTTACCTGTACCAGAACACGTGAGCCATCCTGCCTATTTTTCCTTGAAAGCATGGACTATGTCTCATCCCGTAATGGTTGAGCAACAGCTCTGCGATAGGTTCTATAGGTTTGGGTGGAGGGTCGAGGATACAAAATGAGGGTCGAGGACCGAAAATGCTTAGAAACTAGCTGGAGAGTCACCACACAAAATAGTAAATCCTGAATGCATAACCAGGGAATGGCACTCTAGAAGACGTCACTGGAAATGCAGTCTGAGTACTGGTGCCAAAAAAATAAAAATAAAAATAAATTTAAAAAAGAATAAATCGCAGGAGACTGGAAAAGTCACTGTGCTTACCAAGAAAACCACAGAGGGGAGACATCTGAGCTAGGGGAGAGAAAATGGAATATGGTAACACTAAGAGGAAAAAAAAGGGTCTATTCCATCCTTGTAAACAGGTTTCTGACCCTGAATTTTAGATTTTGAAAGTGAATGGACGAGGCCGATCCACTGCAGAAGGCAAAAGTCAGGGAGGAGGAAAGAGACCACTGAAGCCAGCACAGGAATGGCACTAACTTCATTTTTGAAATTGGGAAGGCCTGTCTCTATGGGAAGGAAGCACAAATGAGATTTGCCCATTTTGATTCATCTTGAGCAACTTGATAAACTCCCACAAAGCCATTTTTCAATGTGGGAATGATGAGACAGTGTAGCTTCCTATTAGCAAGCACTGAGTTGTTAATTATCTATTTTTTAAAGAATTAATTAAGCATGTTAATACAATTTTTGTGCCAATAGTGCTTAGAAAACATTTGCATGGAAAAGACATCATTTAGTTCAATGAAATAAATATTCCTGAGTATAACATATTGTAACCAAAAAGCATATCCATAACATGTTAACCCTGGAACTTTGTACCAACAAAGCCAGAGAGAGTTAACACATATGCTACTTTTTTTTTTTGTAGAATATTACATTATAGATTCACTCAAGAAGAGCTATATAAGTTTAGAAAAGAGCGCTCTGGGTTTGGAAAGATAATAAAGGCTTTTTAGAGAAGGCCAAAAATTAGCTCATCTTTTAAAAAACAGACATCTAGAAAGTGAAAGAGTAAGTTTGAGAGAATTTGGAGGAACGGGTTCCAATAAATCTTAAACTAAGGAAAGAGCTCAGGCAAAATCTCTAATGTTCTTTACAATGCTCAGGAGAATGCTTATACATGATTTGCACATAAAATATTGAATTTGAAAAGATCTTATATTGAATTCCCCAGCCATTTGTTGAATACAGTATGACGCACTAATGTGGCAGAGGGGACATAAAACAAACAAATAAACAAACTCTCTTCACAAATATCCAAGGGAGAAGATGAATAACCTCACAGAACTTTAAAAACAGAAAAGCGCTTTCTCTCCCAATGTATGCAAGCATCTATTTTCTGAACAAGGCCAGAATTACAAGCAGGCAGACTATAAGATTTAGGAAACAGTGGAAAGAGTTACTTTCCTGCCACCGCCTACCTCCCACAAACCAGCTCATCACCAGGCAAGCTGACACGAAGACTACAATTATGTATTTAGTCTTTCGACTTACATGTTATACTCTCTTCAACAACAAAAAATCCCAAGAAAAATTAGGCAGTATATCTTATGAGACATTTCTACTTTAAAGAGAATGAATCTATATCATAGTCTTTCTTAAGATAGAGTTTTGATGGGTCAGAAGGAAGAAAGAATATGAGGGCAGCCATGATATTTAGGATAAGGTAAAGAGAGATGCTTAGAGTAGCTTGATTCCTAAATATTAAGAAGAACTTAACAGCAATCCGACTATACAGCCAGAAGCCAGAAAATCTTCTTTGATCAAAAATGTTGCCATCTGGCTTTTTAAAATAGAAAGTTACTAATTTTGTTTTAAGTATTCTTTTTGTTATATAATAATATATTTAAATACTCCTATATTGATAGTTATTTAGTTTGCTTCCAATCATTTTCTATAACCAAAATACTACATAAAAATATTTTATTTATATCCTTGTACTTTTGTGCAATTATATCCGAAGGGGGAAAAAAAAAAAAAACCTAGAAATAGAATTACTGAGTCAAAGAGTACTTGATGTGTAGTTTTAACAGATCTTGTTGTCCATAGAAGTGATACCATTTGATCATCCCACCTGCTGTGTATATGAACTCTTGTGTTCCCACACTCTTGCCAACAACATATGGTGTGTTATCAGACTTGTTGATCTTCCCCAATCCGGTAGGCAAAAGCGGTATAGCATTGTAATTTTGATTTCCTTTTATTCTTGAATGGCAGTTTTCCTAGGTGGAAATTTTAGAGATCACATTCTCTTTTCTTTAGAGGTCATTGCTTCAACTGACTCTGGCATTTTATGTTACTTGGAACTATTGAGGTTGACTTGATGTGTTCTCCTAGAGAAGACATCAACTTTTTGCCAAGTCAAGAAATCTTTTATTATCTTTTAAATCTAGTAACTTTAATAGAATATGCCTTGCTGTCTCATTTGTGTTGCTTTTTTTCTGGGGTCTAATATCTCCTTTAAATATATAATTTTAAATTTTATTTTATTTAAGAAAATGTTCTTGAATTACATTTTCAAATATATTTTCAGTTCCATCATCTCAGTTATTTTTGTGGGGATATGACAATGTGTACTTTATCTATAATTTTCCCTCTAATCCTTTTAAACTTGCTTACTTTCATTCCATTCCACTGCTTTGTATCACTTATACCTTCTATGTCCTTTAGTACTGTCTTGTTATTCTTGTGTTTGTATTATTTTCATTTCACCTTTTTTGCTGTGATTATTTGTAATATTTCGTTCCTTTCTAACTCTATCATAGTTCCCTCATATCTTTCCTAACCTTTTATATATCCTCGTTGTGCTTTTGTTTTGTAAAAACAATTGTTTTAAGTCATGTTTCAATCCCATATAATATATTTAGTAACACTTTAACAGTTATAAGGAAAACAGTTTTGTTTTCCGGAGAGAATTCTGTATCTGCTATTTGTTTTTTATGTTCTTGTACTTCTTCTTTTTTAAATGGTATTTTTGTATAAATAAAGAGCAGCTTTTTTTTTTTTTTGAACTCATTTTTTTCATTTTGACTAAAAATCCAGGATTAGTTCTTTTCAGGATATGTAGAGAAGGGACAAAGTGATATACCAACCTAGAAAAACAGAATTATACATAGGTAAAATATTATATATGTTATTTCAGACTTACTTCTTTCCATTCTCCCAAAATCAATTATCAATTCTGCTGAACTGCTCACAATGCTCAGTTTCCTTATATTCTCTACCTCACTGATACCCTGCAAATGAACCATGCCTGTAAAAACTTTTCATGCAGCTTTTCTTGTCACCTTCTCTTCATATCCAAATCCATGGAAGTTCCCACTGACATTCCAAAGGTTCTAGCCCTGTTGTTGTAAAAAAAAAAAAAAAAAAAAAAAGATTACTTTTGCAACTTATAAGCATGCCACTTATAATTATAAATAAAGTAAACATAGTTGCACCCTCACAAAAATAAATGAGATCATGAAACTGAAAATATATTTGAAAATGTAATTCAAGAACATTTTCTTAAATAAGACTTAAAATAATATATTTAAAGGATCTATTAGACCCCAGAAAGATTCATTTACCAACATTGTGTGAGCTCTGAAGTCATGGACATTCTTCTCCCACATCTTTCCCCACTCTTCTTTCATGTTCACTCATTTGGGAAAGACTTCTTTCTATTTCATTGTTCAGGAATTTAAGTACTCTGCTTGTTTCAACAAAAAAATTGAATTCACATTTTTTTCTTATTTGGGGTTATATTTTCATATTTGAGAGAGAAAGTGGAAAATGGTGACTTTACTCACCTGTGTTAAAACTAGAAACTTTTTAGTGTCCTTACAGGAGAACATTTTGGACTATATTTTATTGAAATTAGCTTACTAAGTTTATCTACAATTGACTCAATTTGGGGAATTTACAGTTTTCTAGAGACTAAGCATTTCATCTGGATTCTAGATTTTTAACAATGTATGTTATTTTACATATACACTTCAATTTTTGTTGAAAATATTTCTTCTTATTTATAATTTTATCCCCTTATCTTTTCTTCAACTGACTTGTAAAGTAGATAAATGAGGTTTTTTTCGAACTCCAATATATGAATTTAAATGGTATTTAATTATTTTTTTTCTTTAAAAACTATCTCACTTGAATTTTGCTTGCTCTATTTCTAGATTTTGAGTATAATACTTTATTTTCAAGCTCATCGTTTTCAAATAAGTTTATTAGGGTTTCTGTAATGAACTCAGAATATTGCTGTTATTGTAACTCATGAGAATTGATGAATAGTGTTCACAGTGATTTTAAATATTCTAATATCAATTTTCGTTCTCAAAATTGGTATGAGGCCAATAAAGAATTGTAACAGTTATGTATCAATAAAGATTTGCAATAGTTACCTATATTTTTAAATTCATATGTGAATAATTTAATTGGCCATTATTTTATTGTTCATTTCTTAATTTATTTTATTATGGTTTAAAGATATAGCTTAAATGATATCAATTTTTAATTTATTGTTCATTTTTGTTTTTAATTTATTGAGACACTGATTAATGCCTAATGCATAGTAAATTGTTGATAGATATTTTGATAGCATTAGAAAATAATGTATATTTTTAATCTGAATGACATACTTTTGCGTCTAGTAAATCTTATGTGGCAAGTTTTTTAACTCCTTTAAATTCTTAGCTAGTTAGTTTTCAAGAAAGAAGCATTAAAGTGCTATAGAATATTAAAGAGTAACTGAAGGAACAAAAGGATCTTTATGTGTTGACAAGAAAGATCTTCAAGATAGGTTAATTGTTAAAAGCAAGTTTTGGGATGCTTCTCGTAAGTCTTTGTTCAAATATTACTACTCTCTCAGTGGAGATGCTTGTCCATCCTGTTTAAAATGATGACATTCTCTGCTACACCCACAAAAACTTCTTACCCCCTGTGCTATGCTTTGCTTTTCCAAGGCATTTACCATGTTCTAAAATGTTAAATGATCCAATTACATGTTTATCATTAATTGATTGTCAGCCTTTCTCCACTAAAATACAAGGTCCAAAAGCCTAGTGATTTCTGCTTGTCTTAGTGACTGCTATATCTCAATGCTTGCTACACGTGGGTGTTCAATAGATATATGTTGAAAAATGTACTTGTATATTATTATAATTCATGTACAAGTGAAATCTCGAACTATTTTGAAAACATAAAATATGCAAATGCATGGGAAAAAAAAAACGAGTATACTCATGGAATTGTTTCATTCTAGGATGTGATCGAAAAATCAAGAGAGCTTTTTACTTTTTTCTGATATCCTCCCACAGTTGATAATTTTTTATAACTAAAACGTATGTATGTATGTAATTACAATGTTAAAAGTATGTTTGGAATGATAAGCAGCTCAGAATAAATAAAATGTTTTGGTAAAAGAAGAGTAATAGATGACTAGGCTTCCCATATGTGAAACCATACTCTAACATTACTAGATCTACAAATCATGGAACTAGGCAGATATCTGACATAGATTACTTAGCATAAATGGAAAAGTACTATATAAAAAACGAAAACATTTCAAATAAGGGAAGATTAGAAAAGTGTGGGAATAATTATTGAGCTATTGGGGAGAGGGCTAAAACAATGTAAAATTTTACTTTACATCAAAAAGAGAAATATAAATAGACTTGTGAATATAGAAACATTATACTACTCACCACCAGGGGTGGGGGGGGTGAGGGGGAAGCCATAAATAAAATTAAAAGTCCAATAATATCCTGGAAAATTTTTGGAACAAATATATAAGATATTAGATTGAGATTATTATTAATCGAGGTCACATGCAACCAAAAGGAAAACACTGAAACTCTGGTAAATGAACAAAGCTCTTAGCTATGAAGGACTGATTCAATCCTAAGCCACCAATTTTTTTTTTCTGCCTTAATGGACAAATAAGTCACTTGCAGATGATTACTTTACGCTCAGCGACCCAAAAAGTAGTCTGGAATCCACAAACACATACTTGCAGTATTTTTAAAGGACTTTAAGATCATAGAAGTTCCAGTATTTGCATAAACTGAGATTCCCCACATTTATTTTTATTGTAATTTAAACACAAATCAAGAATGCTGGTTCAACGACAGATCTGCGCAAAGTAAACTGGGACAAGAGGTTATTTAACTGCCCAGAACAGCGAGAATCTGTCTATCATCCCTGTCAATAATAATTAGCCCTTTCTGAAAGGGGTGTTGTAGATACACAGTCAAAATGACCCTTACAGGGAGGATGTAATTTGGCTTACAGAAATCCATTACCAACAAATAACTGCTCAGGGAGGAAAAATACAACAAAGCATCTCACTTGGAAGTGATAATCACAGTAAATAGCATCCCGAGCGTTAGACTGGGCCTTATGTAAGAAACTATTATATTGCCAATTAAACTGTATTTTCTCAGTGTAATGACACTTTGAAATGGCTAAATACAAAATTTGAAGGAGAAAAGGAATTTCTCTCAGTCACCTCTCTGTCTCCATTCTCTGCCCCAACAGACCCCAAACAACGTGACACAAGAGAAAATCCAACAATCCTGTAAGAATGATTTTCTGGCTCAGTTTTATAAGAGACCTGGAAACAGTACAGCATCAGTTTATAAACCAGACAGGGCCTGCCCTGTTGTGTCAACATAGAAAATCAATTCAGGAGTCCCAACCCTGCTTTTGGCCTTTAGGGCTGCTTCAGAAATCAGAAGAATACAAGGGCAGTGCCACGAAGCTCAGGAACACAGGCCTGCTGCAGGGCCTGATTCCCCAGGGACTTTGCAACTTGCATTCTGTGGATTCGAGAGGGAGAACTGCTCTGGCCAAGCATACATGCCCTTTTGAGGTGATGCTATTTTCTTCATGCTGACATTTTTGAGGACTTCGGGGGTTAGGTACTGAGTTAAGCTTTACATGAATGACCTCATTTAATCCCTACAATAGCTGTATGAGGGAGATGCTGTGTAATTCTCCTATACAGAAAGGAATAAAGACATTTACAGTAAGTCAGTTAGCCAAGGTATAAATTGAGCAAGTGAAATAAGTCCTTTTTATTTTAAGTGCTTAGAAAATAACACCTTTTCCTAATATCTTTGTATTAGTTTGTTAGGATAGCCATAACAAAGTACCACAGACTGGGTGGCTTGGACAACAAACATCTATTTTCTTTAAGTTCTGGAGGCTAGAAGTCGAAGATCGAAGTGTTGAGAGAGTTAGTTTCTTCTGAGGTCTCTGTTCTTGACTTACGAATGGCCACATAATCCCTGTGTTTTCACATGATCATTTTGTGTCCGTGTTTCTGTGTCCTAATTTCTTCTTCTTTTAAAAACACTGGTCATATTGGATTAAGGTCACTCTAACTAGTTTATTTAACCTTAATTACCTCTTCAAAGGTCTTATGTCCAAATACAGTCACTTTCTGAGGTACTGGGAATCAGGACTTTTAACGTGAATGTTGGAGGGACACTGCTCAGCCCATAAAAGTATTTATCATTATAAATTTTACAGACCTATCATTTAATCTTTAATAAAACAATGACCATAAATCCAATTCTTTGCTTATCTCATAAAAAAAAAATATCTGAGTGCAACTGGAGAAAAGCCTACAAAACACCGAATGACTGACTGAGTCTCACTTTCTTGACATTCCAGGTTGTTGGGGTGATCCAAGAATCCTATAGTGATTCTCAAACTTCTATCTAGTGATTCTCAAACTTCTCTGTGCATTAGAACCCTTAGAGGACTTGCTAGGATTACCTTTCCCTTCCCCCCAGTTCCTGATTTAATAGATCTGAAGTAAGGACTGTGAATTTTTATTTCTAACAAGTTTCCAGGTGATGCTGATATTATTGATCCAGGGACCACCCTAGGAGAGCCACTGTACTAGTTCATTTTCAGTCCACTCTCCTAGGTGACTCTTCCACACCTACTTTTTCTTTAAACCTCCAGTACCTGCTTGTTCATTTTCACTCTCAGCTCATGATCACCTTTGTTCTTTCTTCACCAATAGAGGTGAAACGATTAAAAGAGAACCTGCTTAGACTCCCGTTACTACATCTCCTTACCTACCCACTGGCATCTGTACTTACTCTGCCTTCCTGACTGTTTTGAAAGGTATTTTCTGAAGTCTTTCTAGAGCCAGTTTTTTCATGTATGTGTTAGATTCTAAGCCCCATTGACCACTCAAGGGTATCGGTCCATATATATTTCCTCTCTTATAGTGTCAATATTTTCCTCCTCACTGAATCATCTTCATCAGCACATAAACATGCTATTAATTCTCCCATCCTAAAAAGCAAAAACTAAATGAAAAAAAAGCAAACAAAAATATGCCTTTTACTAGACTCACCTTTCCCACCAGCTATCACTTTATTTCCCCAGTTTCTCTCCTTCCATTCTCTCATAAACTTGCTGTAATAAGGCAGTAATTCCCACTATTTCACCAAAACTGCTTTTATTAAGGTCACAGATAACCTCCAGGTTGCTAAATCTCATGGTCTATAGTCAGTCCGCTCACGTTTTACCCTATTTGACAGACATAGAACTCCTTATTGATATACTTCTTTTGGTTTCTAGGGTACCACACTTAACTTGCAATGGGCTTATTATTGTTATTTTAAACATATTAATAAATAAAATTTTAAAAACTTCTTAGGTTTTTATTCTAATATGGTAAATATAAATAGCTATGACTCGTATTAAAAAAATAATAAGGTCTTTGGCATCTTCAACAATATTTAAGACTATAAAGAGATCCTGATACCAAAAGTTTGAGAAGCACTGCAATCCTGTATTCACTTGATTTCTAAGTGGTCCATATGATTATATTTCCAGTGCTTACACAGACTTTTAACAAAAGGTAGATCTTGTGTTTTTGTGGCACGAATGATGAAGATTTGATTCTCAGAAAGACACCACCATAAACAAAAGATACGAATCTCTTTAATGTGGCTGAGATTTAGATTTTTATCCTCACAAAGGAATGAGCAAGAACAAAGGACAAAGCTTCTAGGGCCTCAAGTCCTACATGTTCCTCAGTTGTTGAAGGTAAAGCCCCATTGGTTTCTTTGGAAAGTATTCCTTTGCTAATGCAAATGATTGAGGAATTACATTATAAGTGTGCTTGCTCACAGAAGGCCTGCCAACAGAAACCTGCAAACAGAATTCATGCAAACAGAATCCTACTGGAGGATTCATTAAAAGTGTGGGTAAATCAGAGTTCTTATTCCCATGTGAATGATTCCCATGGTAGGCCAAAACTTTAAGCTAAAAGAACTGCTACTCCACATATAAGTTTATAAATACTTACTGATTAATTAACCAGTTTACTAAAGAAATAACAAAAATTATAAATCAAGGAGAAGCGATATATATCAAGCTATGTAAATATCCTAAAAAATCATTTTTTTCTGAGTGAAATGCATAAGCATATACAATATTAGAATACATAATTTAAGATAAGTTATAGCCATAATAATTTTTAAAAACTATCACCACAATAAAAAGTAAAAGCTATGAGATTATGTAATTCACTTTGGCAAATACCCCATAGTTTTGAATTATTATAAACTGGGATATAAAAAGCTCAGATATTCAAAAAGATAAATGATTCAAGAAAAGTATTATTTCAATTACACAAATAAAGACTCATTAGAATTATGCAGCAAGCTGAGGAACATTTGGTACACTTTCTTGACAAGAATCTATATTGCCTTTCTTTAGGAAAATGAACAAACAAAATATTACTAACAGCTAAATTGTATTGAAATATTGCAAGAAAGAAAAAAGAAAAAAAGAAAGAAGGAAGGAATGAAGGAAAGAAGGAAGGAAGGAAGGAAGGAAGGAAGGAAGGAAGGAAGGCAAGAAGGAAAGAAGGAAGGAAGAAAAAAAGAAGACAGGAGAGGGAAGGGAAGGTAAGGGAAGGAGAGGAAAAGAGAGGAGAGGACAGAAGAGGAGAGGAGAGGAGAGGAGAAGGGAAGAAAGAAAGGAAGCATCAGTCAATGCATGGAACATGCATTTTTAGCATTTTCCCCAAGTTTCAAAACACAATTCAGCCATTGTCTCTTTTCCAGAAAGCCAAGCAAATATTACTATTTACAAACTAAGCAAAAAGAAAAACCATTAAAAGAAGAAACTGTATTTCTGTATTTCTTTTTATTTTCTTTGCCTTTGAAATTCTACTAACAGTAGCAGGGAAGAAGCCATTAAGACATAGCAAGGCACAAACCCTATGAATTTTATTATCTACATCAATCTAAACAGGGAAATTATAATTCTTTTGACAAATCACCTCTTATTTTTATCCCATAAAAAATTATGTGAAACTTTCAGGGATACAATATTGCAATCTATTCTTTCTGAATCCAAAGCACTATTTGCCTATAAAAAGAAATCCCACCAAGTGAAAAACATTATCTTAGAGAAATATTTACTCTTGCTACTAGATAAAGAAATCAACTCCTACAGTTTTATCTAGCACCTACATGTAAACAGTTTTCTAAATTTATATTATACTTACAATCTTTCCACTATACATTGAGCTGCGAAATGCAGAGGCTACAACTTCTCAGCCCTAAGACTCGCCATTGTCCGGTTCAAAACAAGTTCAACAAATGTTTGCTGAACTGCAAAATTAGCCATCTGAATCTTTAACAAGCACCCAAAATTCACTATTTTATTTTCCCATTGTTACTTAACTTTTTTGATTGTTTCATCACATATTCATTTTCTAGGACTGAAAAATGTTGGCCTCAGTGACTGCACACATTCTCTTACTAAACTTCATATCCAATTAATTACTAAGTCCCACAGATTCTCTTTAAAATCTCTATTAGTACACAAATTTGTATTTCATTATTCTTTACAAAAATATTACTTTAATGCTTTTCAAAATATTTCATTACAAAGTTGGCATTATTTGTTATCTATGCTAAAAAGAAGCACAATTGAAATGCTAAGAAAGAATAAAAATCAGTATCATAAATGCTCAGTTAAAACCACAAAAAGCAGAAAAAGGTTGAAAGACAAAAATAGGAACAAAGAATAAGAGTGACAAATAGAAAACTAATGAATATGGTATATCTTAATCCAATTATATCAATAATCATTTTGGACATCAATAGTCTAAATGCACGAATTAAAAGACAGAGATTGTTAGAGTAGATCACAAAAGAAGATCCAACTCTGTCGTCTATAAGAAATCCACTTAAACATAAAAACACATATTGATTAAAAGTAAATGGATGGAGAAAAATATACCACACTAATACTAATCAAAAGTAAGCAGAAGCTATATTAATTTCAGGCAGAACAAACTTTAAAGTAAGAAAAGTCATCATGGATAAAGGGCATTGCATAATGATAAAGGGGTCAATTCTCCAATACATAAAAGTTCTTAACATATAAACATCTAATAATAGAATGTCAAGGAAAAACATATGAGTGCACTATCATAGTTGGAGGCTTCAATACCACTCATAGATAGATCCAGTAGGCATAAAATCAGCGAGGTCATTATTAAATTCAACATCACCACTAACTAACTGGGTATAATTAACTTCTATCGACTACATCTGACAACACCAGAATGCACATTTTTCTCAAAGACAGACCACATTCCGGGCCATAAACACACCTTGACAAATTTAAGAGAATAGAAATCATGCAATGTCTACTTTCACATCACAATGGAATTAAACTAGAAATCAATAACAGAAAAACTGGAAAGTTGTAAAATACATGGAGATTAAACAACGTGCTTCTAAATACAACACATGGATCAAAAATATGGAGAGAATTTTAAAAATATTTTGAAATAAATGAAAATAAAAAAGTAATTTACCAAAATTCATGGGATATAGTAAACGTGGTTTTAAAGGAAATTTATAGCATTGATCGAGTGTATAAATTATAAAAGAACTCTAAAATCAGTAACCTATGTCCACTAAAAAAAGAAGAGCACATTAAATCCAAGCTAAGCAAAAGTAAAAAAAAAAAAAAAAAAAAATAGAGCAAAAAAAAAAAATCAGTGAAATCAAAAACAGAAAATAGAGAAAAATCAACAAAACCAGTAGCTGTTTTTTGGTTTTTTTTTTAAAAAAAATCAATAAAACCGATAAGTCTCTATCCAAACTCTCAAAAAATTAAGAATAGAGAGCAATTTTCTCAACTTGATAAAGATTACCTACAAAACTATAGCTAATATTCTACTTAATGGTGAGAAACTCAAAACTTCCTCACTAAAATCAGGTATAAGGTAAGGATATCTCTTCTCATCATTCCTTTCAACACAATACTAGAAATCCTTGCTAATGCATTAAGGCAAGAAAAGAAAATAAAGGGTGCACAAATTGGTAAGAAAGTCTGTTGTTATTCACACTTAACATGATCTTTTTTGTAGAAAATTTGAAATAATCAACAACCACCACCTCCTGGAACTCATAAGCAATTACAACAAGGTTGCAGGATACAAAAATCAACCATTTTCCTATCTGCCAATTGAAATAAAAACACAATACTATGTACAATAGCACCCCAAAAGAATAAAATATTTAGGTATAAATTTAACAAAACATATCCAAAATTGATATAAGAAAAACAGCAGTCTGATGAACGAAATCAAAGAAGCACTAAATAAATGGAGATATATTCCATGTTCATGAACAGAAAGACTCAATATTGTAAAGATATGAATTCTTCCCACATTGATCTATAGATTCAACATGAGCCCAAACAAAATCCCAGCAGTTATCCTGTGTATATTGACAAACTAATTCTAAAGTTTAATATATACATGAAGAGGCAAAAGACCCAGAATAGCCAACACAATATTGAAGGACAATAACAAATTTGGATGACTGTTGTTACCCTACTTTAAGAGTTACTATAAAGTTATGTTAATTAAGATAGTGGGTATTGGTGAAAGAGTAGACAAATGAATCAGTAGAACAGAACAGAGAGCCCAGAAACATACCCCATAAATACAGTCGACTGATCTTTTACAAATGAGCAAAGGAAACACAGTGGAACAAAGATAGTCTCTTAAAAAATGATGCTAGAACAAGTGAACATTCACATGCAAAAAAAAAAAAAAAAAAAAAAAAAAAGAATCACAGCATAAACCCTTCCCCCTTCACAAAATTTAAGTAAAATGGATCACAGAAATAAATTTAAAATGCAAAAGTATAAAACTCTTAGCCAATAACATAGGAAAAAATCTAGATGACCTTGTGTATAGCCTATTTAGAAACAACACAAGACACAAGCCATAAAGAAATAATTTTATAAATGGTTTCATTAAACTTAAAAACATCTGCTTGGTGAAAAACAATGTCAAGAGAATAAGAAGACAAGCCACAGAATGAGAGAAAATATTTACAAGAGACACATCTGATAAAGAACTCTTTCCAAAATATAGAAAGAATTCCTTAAAACTCAGTAATAATAAAACAAAAAAAACCTAATAAAAATATGGGTCAATTGGGAGAAAGATGGAGGACTAAGCAAAAGCAGGGTTCATCTCCTCCCAGGTTCACATTGAAATTACAACCAAATTATAAAATAATCAACTTGGAGAATCACTTGAAGTCCAGCTAATGGTAACACCTATATCTGATAATATAAAGGAGCCACATAGAAGGCAGTAGGAAGGGCAAAATCACAAATCAGGCTGGACCCGCAGCCTCAGGTAGTGGAGGAACCCAGGGAGGGAAAGTGAGCCTGCAGAGGCTCTCCTGAATGAGAGGGGTGTTCTGTTCTCATTTAGGGGCTCCCTAGCCCAGGGAAAAGGAGATTCCAATAACTCTGACTGTAAAAATCAGAGGGGATTCCAGCCATGTGGGTGGGATGAAAGGAGATTGAAACCCTAGACACCCATTTGAAGGACCGAAACAAAGGCTTTCTGACCTGCGGACACTCACCCGGGACACTGGCAATGGGTCAGAGGCTTGTGTGGGATTCATTCTGAAAAAGTCTGCATTACTTGGCACCAGAAGGAGGGCTGGAAGGGCAGCCGCCATTGTGCCTTAGTCCAGCCTCCCTACCAGGCGATCTACAGACCACGCCAGCCTGACTGTGCAGACCCCTCCCACAGAGCTATTAAAAAGCACTGGCCTGAGGAGACCAACCCACCTCGCTCAGCCTGCAGATTGCCCAGGGCTTTAGTTGCTGGATGGCTTCCACTCCCTGTTCCCTCGGATTGGAGGCCAAGCATTCCCAGCTGGTGGCCAGGGCGCTGTGAGCTGCTTTTCTGAGATAGGGTCAGGCAGATTACTGCTGCCAACACAAACTTGAGCAGATCTCAGGAATCTATTGGCCAGTCCCAGACAGCAGCTGGTCTTGCTGTGATCAGAGACTTCTGTGGAAACACGTTAATGGTTACCAAATTTGCAGCAAGACTGAGGATGTATTGATCTGACTGCCATTGTCTCTCTGAGACTCTGCTCCACCCTATCCACAAATTGCTCCAGGCAGCTGAAATTGCTCCAGACAGTGAACTACCACAGCCCTGACCCTCCCCTCCCTGGATCTCCCAATCCACACAAGCAACAAATTTCGGCTGTCACAGGGCGGGCACTTTAGGGAAATCAGCATCAGGCAAACTTCTGCTGCCTGAAAGAGTTGCAATATTGTGTCCAAGGAGTTCAGGAGTCTGTGCGACCACCCCAGATGACAGCTGGTCTTGCTGCGATCTGTGACTACCGCGGGAACACCCAGGCACAGAAGTTGCAGCAAAACTGAGGCTGTATTAGTCCAATGGCTCTTGCCTCCCTGAGATCCTGCTTCACCCAAGCCACAAAGTACCTGCAGCCCATTGACGGGCAGCCGCTCGTGCCCTATTTGGCTCTGGGGTTCTGTGGTCTGCTCAGGCAACAGACCTTGGCTATGGCAGTAAGCACATTTTGGGGAAAACAGTTATAGGCACTGCTGCCTGTATGAGCTGCAGTATCTCTTGAGGGGAATGCAGGAATCTGCATTGGCTTGATGGCCCTTGACTCCTGGAGTTTCTGCCTTATGCAATATACAAAGTGCCTGCTTCATGTTGATAGGTAGCTGCCCCTGCCCTTTGGTAGCACATTTGGGCCCAAGGTAGGCAGAAGCTGATCTTGCTATAAGTAGAAACTTGCACAGGGAACCACAGAGACAGCATTGACATGTAAACTGACACTGCAGGGGAAGGGGAAATTTTACTCAATAGACCCAGGAGACTCCCAGGGTCTCTGCACCACCCAACACGCATATCACCCAGAGGTTCATCCAGTTTCAGAGACTTACAGGCAACTGAAAAGCAGTGTCAGGCCTTGAGGAGCACTGGTCCCTCTACTAAACTGCCATAGGTCAGGGATGGTGATAACCGACCGCTGCCTACAGTGTGTCTCTTCCACATACCTATAGATCCAGCATAGGTAACACCCACCAGCAGATTGCTTTGTAGCTCCCACTGGGTAGCCCTGAGCAATCAGAAGCAGTGGCTGACCTTGGCCTATGGGAGAGCCACTCCCAAAGGGCCACAAAACCAAGCCATCCTTCCATTAGCGATACACACAAAGGGTGGTTGCAACAAGTACACAAGCCTGCTAGGAAAAATCTCACTCAGTGGGGTCAGCCCCCATACAACTCTTACCTTGTGGGTACAGCCAATTCCCACAATCAGTCAGCCTGAGCCTTAATCCAATACACTAATCTACTAACAACAATAAAGGCTTGGTGACAAGAGAAGATTACACTCAACTGACACAAAGGTCATGTTCAGAGGCCCCAACACAAGGGATCAGGAAGAGTGCACCACTAGGCCACACAGGGCACCTTCTACATTAGGCCATCTGGCCAAGGTTGAAACAAATATTACTGACACATATAAATGAAACCAGAAAGGCTGATAAAATGAGAAAACAGAGAAGCATGCCGCAAATGACACAACAGGAGAAAACTTCAGAAAATAAGCCAAATGAAATGGAGGCAAGTAACCTATCAGAAACAGAGTTCAAAATAATGGGTATAAAGCTGCTCAATGAATTTATGGGGAGAATGGATGAATATAATGAGAACATCGAGAGATAGTAAACATAAGAAGGACATAGAAACCATTAAAAAAAAGAACCAGACAGAAATGAAGACCGTAATAACTGAAATGAAGAATACACTAAAAGGATTCAACAATAGACTGGATGAAGCAGAAGATTAAATGAGCAAACTGGAAGACAAGGTAGCAGAATACACCCAATCAGAACAACGAAAAGAACAATGAATTTTAAAAAAGGAGGATAGTTTAAGAGACCTCTGAGACAACACAAAGCATAAAAATATCCAAGTCATAGGAGTACTTGAAGAAGAAAAGAGAGAGCAAGGGATTGAGACTCTATTTGAAGAAATAATGATAGAAAACTTCCCTAACCTGGCACAGGAATTAAATATACAAGTTCAGGAGGCACGGAGAGTTCCAAACAAGAGGAATTCAAACAGACCTACACCAAGACACATCATAATTAAAATAGCAATGAGAAAAATCTTAAAAACAGCAAGAGAAAGACAGCTAGTTACTTACAAGGGTACCCCCAATAAGAACGTCTGTTGATTTTTCAATGGAAACTTTGCAGGTCAGAAGGGACTGGCAAAAAATATTCAAAGTTATGAAAAACAAGAATCTACAACCACAAATATTCTACCCAGCAAGGCTTTTGACTAAAATGGAAGGTGATATAAAGAGCATCTCCAACAGGAAAAAGCTTCAGGAATTCATTACCAACAAGACAGTATTACCAGAAATGTTAAGGGACTTTTGTAAAAAGAGAAGGGGTATAAAAGAAAATAGAAATAAAAAATATGAATAATAAAATGACAATAACTATGCACCTATCAGTAGTCATTTTAAATGTAAACAGATTAAATGCTCCAATCAAAAGACTTAGGGTAATCGAATGGATAGAAAGCAAGACACATGCATATGCTATCTACAAGAGGCCCAATTCAGATCAAATGACATTCACAAACTGAAAGTAAAGGGATGGAAAAAAGATATTTCACACAAACAGAAATGAAAAATAAAAAGCCAGGGTAGCAATACTTATTTCAGATAAAATAAACTTTAAAACAAAGGCTATATAATGAGAGACAAAAAGGGCATTACATAATGATACAGGAATCAATAAATCAAGAGAACATAACCCTAGTAAACATATGTGTACCCAACATAAGAGCACCTACATACATAAAGCAGTTACTGACTGACATAAAAGGAGAGAGCAATGTAGGAAATTTTAATACCCTATTGACACCAATGAATAGATCTTCCAGGCAAAGAGTCAAAAAGGAAACAATGGGCCTAAAAGACACACTAGAACAGATGGACTTAATAGATATTTTCAGAGCATTTTACCCCAAAGCAGCAAAATATACATTCTTCTCAAGTGCACATGGAACATTTTCTAGACTAGACCACATGTTAATACACAAAACAAATCTCAATAAATTTAAGAAGATTGAAATCATATCAACCGTCTTCTCTGATCACAATGGTACTAAACTAGAAATCAACTACAAGAAAAAAAACTGGAAAATACACATACATATGGAGGCTAAATAACATGCTACTAAACAGTGAATGAGTTATTAATGAGATCAAGAAAGAAATCGAAAGATACCTAGAGACAAATGAAATTGAAAACACAACTCCAAATCTATGGGATACAGTGAAAGCAGTGCTAAGAGGGAAATTCATAGCAATACAGGCCTACCTCAAGAAACAAGAAAAAGTTCAAATAAACAATTTAAGCTTACACTTAAAAGAAGTAGGAAAAAAAACAAACAAACAAAGCTCAAAGTGAATAGGAGGTAGAAAATAATAAAGATCAGTGAGGAAATAAATGATATAGAGTCTAAAAAAAAATGATAGTAAAGATTAATAAAACCAAGAGCTGGTTCTTTGAAGGATAAACAAAATTGACAGACCCTTAACCTGACTCACCCAGGAAAAAAGACAGAGGACTTAAATAAATAAAATCAGAAATGAAAGAGGAGAAATAACCATGGACTCTATAGAAATATAATAGATCATAAGAACAATTATATGCCAATGAATTGGACAATTTGGAAGAACATACAATCTCCCAAGACTAAGTGAAGAAGAAATAGAAAATCTGAACCAACCGAGTACCACTAATGAAATAGAATCAGTAAGAAAAACCTCCCAAAAAACAAAAGTCCTGGACCAGATGGCTTCATAGGCGAATTTTACCAAACATTCTGAGAATTATCACCTATTCTTATCAAACTATTCCAAAAAATTCAAGAAGAGGAAAGTCTCCCTAACTCCTTTTATTTATGAATCCACTAGTACTTTGATTCTAAAACCAAACAAAGACATTACTAAAAAAGAACACCATAGGCTAATATCTCTTATGGACATCGATGCAAAAATCCTCAGTAAAATATTAGTAAACCAAATTCAGCAATACATTAAAAATATCATACACCATGATCAGGTTGGATTCATTCCTGGGATGCAAGGTTGGTATAATATCCACAAATCAATTAATGTGATACACCACATTAACAAATCGAAAGATAAAAACCATATAATCATATCAATAGATGCAGAAAAAGCATTAAACAAAACCCAGCATCCATTTATGATAAAAACTCTCAGTGAAGTGGGAATAGAGGGAACATATCTCAACATAATAAAGGCCATATGTAACAAACCTACGACTAACATCAATGGGGAAAGACGAAAAGCATTTTCCTTAAGATCAGGAACAAGACAAGGATGCCCACTTTCACGACTCCTTTTCAACATTGTATTAGAAATCTTAGCCATAGCAATGAGACAAGAAAGAGAAATAAAAGGCATCAGAATTGGAAATGAGGAAGTAAAACTCTCATTATTCGCCGATGACATGATACTATATACCGAGAATCCTAAAGATTCCACCAAAAAAACTTGTTAGAACTGATCACTGAATTCAGTAAAGTAGCAAGTTACAAAATAAATATTCAGAAGTCATTGACATTTTTATACACCAATGATTAACTTTCAGAAAGAGAAATTAAGAAAACAATCCCATTTACAATTGCATCGAAAACTATAAAACACCTGGGAATCAAATTAACCAAGAAGGTTGAAGACTTTTTTTCAGAAGATTATGTCATTGAAAAAAAAATTGAAGAAGATACAAATGAATGGAAACACATAGCATGCTCATGGGTAGGAAGAATCAACATCATTAAAATGGCCATACTACCCAAAGCAATCTATAGAGTCAATACAATCCTATCAAAATACTGATGGCATTTTTTTCAGAGAAATAGAACAAAAAATCCTAAAATTTATATGGAACCATAAAAGACCTTGAATAGCTATGGCAATCTTGAGAAAGAAGAACAAAATTGGAAGTATCACACTATCTGATATCAAACTATACTACACGGCTACAGTAATCAAAACAGCATAGTACTGGTATAAAAACAGATACATTGATCAATGGAACAGAATAGAAAGCCCGGAAATATATCCATGCCTATACGCTCACTTAATGTATGACAAAGGAAGTAAGAATAAAGACAGTCTCTTCAATAAACAGTGTTGTGAAAATTGGACAGATACATGCAAAAAAAAAAAAAAAAAAAAGAAGCTGGACCACCTTTTTACACCATATACAAGAATAGACTCAAAGTGGATTAAAGACTTAAAAGCAAGATCTGAAACCTTAAAACTTCTAGAAGAAAACACAGGCAGTAAACCCTCTGATATTACTAACAGTAATTTTTTTTTTTTTTTGGATATATCTCACTGGGCAAGGAAAATAAAAGAAAAAAATAAACGAATGAGACTACATCAAACTAAAAAGTTTTTGTACAGCAAGGGAATCCACCAACAAACAAAAAGACTACAAACTATTTGAGAGAAGATAGATATTCACTAATGATACATCTAATAAGCGGTTAATATTAAAAAATATATAAAGAACTCATACAATTCAAGAACAACAACAAAACAATCCAATTAAAAAATGGGCAGAAGACCTGAACAGATACTTCATATGGCTAATAGACATATGAAAAGATGCTCAAGGTCGGTAATCATCAGAGAAATGCAAATTAAAACCACAATGAGATATCACCTCACACCTGTCATAATGGCTACCATAAATAAATCAAAAAACAATCTGTTAGATTGCTTGACTCCATTATTTCTGGATTATTATGCTGAGTAAAATAAGTCAGACAGAGAAAGATAAATACCATATGACTTCACTTATATGCAGAATCTAAGGAACAAAATGAACAAACTAATCAAAAACAGACTCACCAATATAGTGGACAACTTGGTGATGGACAGAGGAGAGGAGGTGTTGGGAGGCTGTGAGAATGGGGTGAAGGGTTAAAAAAGGATAAATTAGTAGTTGATAGATGGTCATGGGGATGGGGAGCATGGCATAGGGAATACTATTAGCATTAATATGTTGGCTAAGTAGACGGTCAGGGGAGAAAGGGAGCAATTAGGGGGATCGTTTTATGAACTATATAGATGTCTAACCAATGTACTGTATACTTAAAACTAATTAAAATGAATAAATTAATTAAAAATATATATATGGGCCAAAGATGTTAACAGATACTTCACCAAAAAGGATATGCAGATGTCCACTGAGCATATGAAAAGATAATCCACATCATATGTTATCATGTCTATTAAAATGTCTATTAAATGTCTATTAAAATAATAATAAGATACCCCTACACACCTATTAAAACAGATAAACTCTGGAATACTGACAATACCAAGTGCTGGTGAGAATGTAACAGAAACTCTCATATGTTGCTGGTGAGAATGCAAAATGATACAGCCATTTTGGAACACAGGTGATGGTTTATTACAAAACTAAACAGACTCTTATGATATTGTCAGTGCTGAGCTGATCAAGGAGGAAAGGCTTCGGTGGTGAGACACCTGGTTGAAAAAAAATGCACAAGGATCCGACATGAGCATGAAATGGTAGGTACCAACTTTACTGCGGGGAACGAGAGCTTCTGGACCACATGGGCTTTATATACATCGAACAATAGTGGCATTGTGCCACACATGCGTGATAAACGATAAGCTGAGTCATACTTGCACAAGTTAGATACAGGCGCCTTACTACAGTAATGTAACATATTATATCTGGAGTTCTATCCCTAGCTGCAAGCCTGGATCACAGCCAGCCCTGGGACCCACAGATATGATTCAACAATCCCATTTCATGGTATTTTCTCAAAAGAGTTGAAAACTTATGCTCAAGCAAAACCCTGCGTACGTATGTTTATAGTAGCTTTATTTATATATGCCAAAAATTAGAAGCAACCAAGATGATCTTCAGTAGGAGATAAATATACTGCGGTCCATTCAGACAATGAGGTATTATAGAGCGTAAAAAGAAATGAGCTCTCAAGCCATGTATAGACATGGGGGAACCACAAATGCATATTACTAAGTGAAAAAAGTCAATCTGAAAAGGCTACATGCTGTATGACTCCAACTACAGAATGTTCTGGAAAAGGCAAATCTATAAAGATGGTAAAAAGATAAGTAGTTCCCAACTGCTGAGGGGAGGAATGAATGTACAGGACATGGAAAACTTTTAAGACGTTTTTAGTTCTCTGTAAAATGATGAATATATGTCATTATATGTGTGTCCACATGCATAGAATGTATAAGACCAAAACTCAATTCTAATGTGATCTAGGGACTTTGGGCGATTATGATGTGTCAATGTAGGTTTATCCTTGGTAATAAATGTACCATTATGGTGAGTGATGTTGATAATGGGGAATGTTTTGCATATGTGGTGGCAGGGGATATATGGGAAATTCTTGTACATTCCTCTCAGTATATTTTTGTGAATTAAAACTGTTCTAAAAATAAAAAAAATTAAAGTGTGTATGAAATATTGCTTCTGCTTTTTCCTTTGTGTTTCCTCTGCTCGGACTTTTCACTGGCTTCCTATTTTCTGCATTATTTAAATACTTAGTATGTCCTACCAGGTCAATTGTCACTTCCTCTGATTCCATCCCTGAGAAAGAATTAATGATTTCTCCTCTATACTTTCATCACACTTCCCTGGAGTTCAAAATGTCAATGTGTCCTCATGGTTCCCCTCTACATCACAATGTGGTGCTGTCATCTCTGTTTTATAAGTGAGGAAAGAGTCAGACAAGTCATGCCTAAGATTGTTTGACTCCTAAAAGTTGGAACCCTGACTCCAAGATAGTATTCTTAATTCAGAATCTTCTATGTAGTTCAAAAACCAAACAACCTTGACATGAACTGAATTTGTATCTGCTATACAAAATAACTGAAGAGCGCCTGGCCCAAATAAATTCTTTGACATTTAGAGAATCAGTAGTGCAGTGTGGAACAGATTGAAAGACTATCACTTTATGTGGATTACTCCTATGTGAATTGCTCCACAAAATCTGAAGGCATTTCTAAATTGTCTATATTTCCAATCAATAGCACAGGCATTACCTGCCTTATAAATAACGAGTCCAGTTTCTCCCTCCTGATTCTCCTCATTTCCTTGGATTATTCATAATCATGGCGATTTACACAAACTAAAAAGAGGATGTTACAGACTTTGATACCCAAATCTCTGTGCCTCAAGTAACTGTTTCCATTGAATCCTGCTGCAGCACAGTGGACAAGGGAATGAGGCTCCACACAGTCAACTGGTCAAGCTGGTCTCCTGCTGTAATTGTCTCACAGGTCTAAGTGCTACCCAGCTGACTTTCAAGAAATTGAACAGGAACTTATGCCCTTAGTGCTACACTTGAGCTTCTAGTATTGATTGAAGCAATTAGTGTTCAATCCTTTGTGTCTTCTATATGGTCAACTCTAGGTGTTTGCTGGTCCCAGAACACCAGGACAGGATGGTTCAGATACCTGCCACCTAATACATGTAGGGATCTTTTTTTCTTTTCTGTTTTCCCTTCTCGATCCCACCACCTGTATCATCAGTCTAACATTAGAGTGCTTGTTCTTAACCCTATTAACAGGTAGGAAGTTCAGACTACATAGTCGATTGAGTGAAAAATATACAATTTTATACTTTATAAAACTCAAGTTAATTTTTATTAAAGTTTTCACCACCTTTCCCATAGAGGTGGTGAAAACTTGAACTCAATCTCATTCATAATTTTCTGTCTCCTTGTGAGGCCTTGGAAAGTACCCTGGAAACTGACCTTTAAGCATTCATCTGTGTGGATAACCAGAGACACCCTCAGCTCCAATCCACATGACCCCTACTAACCTGCTGGTTCACTCATGTTTTCAGGAACACTTGGGACATAGAAATTTCCCTGAGTTTATCCATGGATCCCGTCTTCTCAAGTATCCCACAAAGCCATTTCCTCTCGGAGATTTTGCTGCCGCTCACTCTTACTGTTGTTGATGCTTAAGGCCTCAGTTTCTACCACACATGGGCTTGTACATGCTACCTTGTTTTCATCTTCTAGACTAAGACATATCTTTCTAATCTTAAGGACCTTAGTCCAGCTCTACCTGCTGCCTCTCACCAAGATATTTTGTCCAACCTACCAATTCTCCCTCTTCTCTGGGATTTTTGAAAAACAAATAGATAAACTAACAATAAGTCCAAAAGATTAGTAAGCTTTTTCTACTTTCTGTCTTTTCACAACTCTTCCATGTGTTGGATGAAAGGAAGAGGAGTGATTTAAGGAGAAAAATATTCCAGATTAATACTATAAATTATTACCCTAGATATACTTAGAAACATAAAGATATAATTACAACCCCTTTATCGCTTTGAAGCCACAAATTCTACCCTTCTTACTCTATATAAAGCTGATAGCCTAAGCCTTGTGAACAAATACCTCATTCATACTCAATTTTTTCTCTCCAAAATAGTCCCTCTTGTGCTGCTCCTATTCTTGTACTATATATAAAAATTAATGTTTCTAGAAAGCACCATCGATCCCCACCTTTTAAAATGAAATTTCTTCCTAAAAGTCCAAGGTGGTTTTCTGGCTACAAATGTATTCTCTAATTGGATATCCCACAAAAATATAAATAAGAAAAAATTAAAATGTGTCAATTGATATAACTTAATAAAACTTAATATCAATAAATTCACTTTTAAAAGATATGGCTTAAAAAAGACTTAAATATTTCTAGATAAAGCAAAGCATTACTTTTGTCCAAACTGGGGAGGGGGGAATATTTTTCTGTATATCTGTTCTTATAGGCTGACAAATGTCATTTTGGAGAACAAAAGAAAGAACCATAAAATTACTAAAAAATAATGCTACTTTCAGATATAGAGAGCATAGTCATCCTCTGTGTGAGATATTCTGGAGATATTTAGAGGCTATTTAGGAGAAAAAGGAAAAATTCAAACTCTTAGATCTCTGTTAAATAACTCTTTATTACAATATAAGCTAATAGTTATTCATTATTCAGTCAACTATTTGCTACAAATAAGTAAATATTCTTCTACTTGTTAGTCCTACGGGGGCTTTCTTAATCCTCTCTGGATTTACTTTCTGTGAATTTCTGAGTAATCAGAAGTTATAGGCTGAATTCTTCTTGTTCTGGGGACACCCATGGTGTAACTGCTTCATTTTTTCTTTTTATTTCCAGGGAAATGGTCCATCCAAAGTGAAAATTGTTGTTGTTGTTGTTGTTGTTTTGGTGGTAGAGCATATTTTCCTCTTTGTTAGTGTTGTTATTGTTGCTGTTGTTTTAATCAGATAGTTATTTCAAACAGAAGCAATCAGGTTTTTTCATTGCCATCACCTCTCCCACTCATTCCATGCTGTTAAAGAAATGCCCTTGTTAGTAAAGTGATTTATCTTTTTATGTGTGTGTGCGCAGCTATAACAGCTGGAAATATCATTGTAGAGGATTCTTTTTAGATGGTCTAAAGAGATATGGCAAAGTCTCAGGGTCACAGGTATTTTCTGAGGTCTAATGTGTCTTCCAGAGAAAGGAAATTTGTATTTATCAGGTGAAAAAAAAGAACGTTTCATTTTAAGCTCCACGATCTGAAAACTGTCCATGCATTTCCATTTCTAAATGTCTCTAAAACTGAAAGCCATAGTTAACTTCTCTTTTCATCCATGCATTAGCTGGAGACAGATAAACAGAAAATGTACTCCCCTCTGCCTAGTAGTATATAAAATTCCCACTGCGATAACCAAGACTCTGGGATTCCTGATGGACAGCTAACATGTTCACATGCTACCACTCAGTAATATACTTTGGTTTACAGATTGAATTTCATCACTTCACTGAGAGCAAAACTATAAGAGAGAAGGATGAAAGATCCTAAAGTATGACTAGAGGAACAAGATCTAAAGAAAAGACCACAATCTGGAAAAGTTAGATCAAAAATTAGAATTAAAATAGAAAGAGAGAGTGAAGGGAGAAAATACCCATAAGACATATTCGAATCTGCCTCAAAATATTTCTCAAGTGCTAGTCAAGGTGTCTCTTTTCTGTATAAAGGATGTATAGATTGTAAACACTGTATGTTCTTTATGGTAGCTAAAACAACCCACTAAAAAACCAGCTGGTCAATTAAGTATTCACTAAATGAATCATGACCAGAAAAATTACAAAGAAAGAGTGTTATTTCACGTTCGTTTAAATATAGTAGAAAATTTTCTGCTTTTAATCAAAGTTAATGCAGTCAAAGGGACTATTATTTTACTTTATTTGTAGATAGATAGTCTTTTTTCTTGCTTTGGCCAAATGACAAAAAAAAAAAAAATAACTCTAAGAAGAGGAATTCAAAGAGATATTATGCTTCTTCCTCAGCATTTCAACTTTAGTTGAGACGAATTAGAGAAGATGTGATAATTGAAATATAATCAAAATTTTTATGTGTGTTTTGAACTTGTTAAAGGCTGCAGCTAGGATTATGATTTTTAAAATTTTCTCCAGTCCACATTATGAGAGTGTCGACTAACTAGCTTCAAAGTTTCTGAATATGCTTATGTTTGAGAAGTATAAACAATTTGTCAAACAGAATGGACACTGTTGGGTAGCTGGCATGTGTGTGTGTGTGTGTGTGTGTGTGTGTGTGTGTGTGTGTAAGAGTGTATGAAAGAGAATAGAAAAGCGAAAGTACTCTAAAAGAAAGAATAAGGCAGAGAAATACAATGCATCTGTTCACAGTGCCTAAAAGCAAAAAAGAAACTTTGGGTAAGTTAAGCAACAGTGTGCTATTCATCCACTCTATTTTTTAGCCATCCACAATAGTACTTGAGTGCCCATAACATGCCAGACACTGAGGCTCGAGAACTATTTAACAAAAGAACTAGTTAGGAAGCAGTTCACTGGCAGAAGAGAAAGACTTGAACCCATTGTCAAGAGATCTAACCTAACTCTAAGACCTTAGGCTTTGTAACCTATTACCTGTTAAACAATCACTCTTTCTTGTCACTCCAAACACCTAAACTACTTGAAAATCCTCATCTATGTGCCCTTCCATAAATCCTAACCCTGTCCTCCTTCACTTTAAGTATTTTCTTTGACTAATTCTATCTCCCTGAAAAAGTCCCATTCATCTTTCAGGAAAAAACTCCAAAATGTCAGCCTTTCAGAAGTTTTCTCCTGACTCTCTAGGAAGGAGGGCCCCTTTCTACTCTATGGTCCATTTCACCAGACATGTAACAGTCCTCTATTTGATGGTCTTTCCCTGCACTGGGCTAGAACTTCTAAGGAAGAAATTGTATTTTTGTCTTAGCATCCTCAGCACATAGCTCTGTTCTGGAACAAAATAGTATTAGGAGTTTAGAGACTAAATCAGCAATGGTTAAGAACAAACTCCAAACAAAATAAGAAGCCACCTTCTTAACTCTGAAAGTTTTTATACAAAAAAAATATATAAACATAGAATGCAAAATACTACAGAATTATTTAATAAGTTAGTGCATATTGTGTGCCAACATATACTAAGCTCAAAATATGCACTATTAGATATAAGCAGGGTTATATGGAATATGTTCCCAGTTACTTTATTAAAAAGATTTCCAGAAAATAAAATAATCCTGTCTTCTTCATTTTAAATATGCTTCCCAGGAGCCTTCAGTTTCCCTGGAATTTCTATTAATAATTCCACTTATCCAAGTAATACAATATGTGTCAAATATCACAATGTCTATGAGAGATAATAACTTAAGGTTGTCTTGACATGAGAAAAAAAAGATTGATTTTAAAAAAAGTTCTGGAAAGAGAATTTGATGCCAAATTAAGATTTCAAGGTGAATTGATAAAGAGCAACTTCAGAACTGGCATGCTGCCCTGTGAACTTCTTTTTAGATACTGCACCCAAAACACCATGTGGCCTTGATTCACCTTGGGATGTTAGCACTTAATTTCCGACTTGGGCTCTTGTATCTTCTCCTTGCATGTAGAAGGTCTGTCCTGCTTCCAGCTCTCTAGGCTTTTAAATGTACTCTCTTTTCTCATTTTTGTTTATTCATCTGCCAGTTGAGTTTTGTGACATATCTTCTTATAGCAGTTCAAATTCTGTTCCAGCTAGTTTTTCTCAGACTTCTTTAGGTTAAAATTCTGCCTGGGATGTTCTGCCCTCAGGATTTATCTTTTGCTTGCTCAGAACCATGAAACTTATGAAATGTAACCTATAGTGTCATCATAGCATCCATAGCTCTGTGCCCAATGCCTGACATATTGAGGGCATTGATATGTTAAATACATTAATTGTGTATGCGTTTCTTATCTGTCACACTGAGTCAGAGACAGTAGAAAATCAATAAAATGGGATTTTAAACCCAGTTAAGTGACACCGAAAAAAAAAAAAAAAAAAGCCAGAAATATGTATAGCAGCAAGTCAAATGGCCAGTGTGGAGCAAGAAAGTGAAATGGAGGTAAATTCTGGAGGAAGCTAATGCAGCTTAAATCACAGCTCCCCTTTAGCACAAGCCCCTTTTAAGGCTCTGTACCTGATTTTACATGTATAACTTTAGATTATATTTTTTAAAGAGGAAGCTATGAATTGTATAAGCTTAAATTCTCCCCAAAATAAGATCTTCCCTGATAAAAATAATAATAAGTTATTTATGCTGTCACTCAGTAGACATTTAATGAGTGTGAAGTCCTTTGCTAATCACTGGAGACCTAAAGTTAAATAAGAGAGTCTAATGAACATATTACTTATTAATAAAATATTAATATAATATCTCATATTTATATATTACTTTCAAGTATACAGTATGCAAGTATGCAAAGTATACAGAACTCATCAATGGATACAACTCATCACTCTAACTTAGTGAGTGGATCCTACCAACAGTACAATTGAGAGCTCTTAGTCCCATTGCACAGATGAAGAAACTGAGACACAGAAAGGTAAAAATTATTGTGATTGGCAGAATAACATCCCCTATTATGTCTAGGCCTTAAGCTCTCAAACCTGTGAATGCCACCTTACATGGCAAAAGGGATCCTGTAGGTGTGATCAAGGTTATAGACCTTGAGATGGGGAAATTATTCTGGATATTTCAGGTGGCCCCCCATTAATCATGTGAGTCCTTAAAAGTGGAGACTCTTTTCCAGCTAAGGAGGGTTTAAGAGATGAAACAGATGAAAAAAGAGGAGAGATTGGAAACGTGGGAAGGACTAGACCCATTGTTGCCTGTATTGAAGATAGAAGAAAAAGGACCACAAGCCAAGGAACATAAGTGCCTTCTAGAAGATAGAGACAGCCTTCAGCTAACAACCAGCAACAACATGAGATCTTAGTTGTACAATCAGAAGGAACTGATTTCCACCAACAGCGCAAATGAACATGGAGTCGGATCCTCCCCTAGAATCTCCTGAAAGGAATACATGTCCTCTTACACCTTGATTTTAGCTCAGTGATACCCATACCAGACTTCAGACCTACTAAACTAAAAATTAATAAATTTTCATTGTTTTAAGCCACTAAATTTATGTAAATTTGATCCAACAATAATAAACTAACAGAATCATATCTAGACCTAAAGCCATCATGCTGAGCAGAGAAAAGACTAGAACTCTGAGCTTTTGACTCTTAGTCTATCTCTGATGAAGAAATCTAAAGCAAAGTAACTCTTCAAAGTATGACAAATCAAAGGCCAGGCAAGCAATTCAAAAACAAACAAACAAAAAACAACAACAAAAAAAGAAAAGTCAAAGTCAAATCAGTGAATAAAGCAACCAAAAACCAGTAACTAGACTCAACACTTCTACAAGACAACTATACCTTTCTATCTTTTTTGCTGCAACAAAAAAATAGGGATGGACAACCTAGAATATGACCATTAAAGCCTTGACTCTCAAAGCTATAGTTGCACATCTTAATGGTGACTCAAAGTAGGCTATTAAACACAGCATATTTTAGGATATTGTTTAAGCTTAACTGTTTTCACAAAATATTTAAAATATATATTTCCAACTGGGCTTACTATTTACTTAATTTTCAGTGAAAACTTACAAGTACTAATAAAAAATACAATGAACCACTATTTCAGCATCAAAATCCAACGTCATTTTGCCATATCTGTCTCATTTACCAATATTTCTTTATGTTGAAGTGTATTACAAAAAATCCCATGTCACTGATATATTTCAGTAAAACTATTTATTTAAGCCAAGAATTTTTTTATAACCACAATGTCATTATTATACCTAACTGATTAACAATAATTTCTTTTATTCAATACTTAATGCATTATCCAAATTTCCCTGATTATCTCAATGTCCTTTTGATTTGGTTTGTTTAAATAAGGATCCAAACAATATCTATTTATTTTCTTATTAAAAATCTCTTTTAATCTAGAATCATCCCTTTCCTTAGTTCCTTTTTTTCCCCTATTCTGTTATCTTATTAAAGAAATCAAGCCACCTCTAGGATATCATAAATTCTCTGTAAAGTCGATGCTTTCTTATGGTGACTTTTCAAAAGTCCTTTCTATGCTGCTTGCATTTCTGTAGAAATTATATGTAAGGTTTTATTAAATTCAGGCTATTTCGGGGAAGAGGATAGGAGGCAGAGTACTTTATAAGTAGCACTCTATACTCCATATTGCATTTTATTAGATGCATATAATATTAGGTTATCTCATTTTTAGTTAAACTTGATTAGTAATTTGAACGTGTGATTACAACTACAGCTCAAAATACACATACAAAAACAGACATAAATATGTATGTGTGTGTGTGTATATATATGTATATACACTTTCTTTATAAGCTGAAACTATAAAAACTATGAAAAGAGCTAAACTTAAAGAAAGAAAACATTGAGATACCAGAAACAGAAAGTTGTGGTTATTTTATAATCAGTATGTGAATCCAGAAAAAGAATTGAATGATGCTGAAAAAGAATAAAATATGGAAAAGAAAATCTGTAAAGAAAATTAATAAGAACTTCTGCTTCAAATCTTTGCAACCTTTGTGCTTCGAAGACTTGCCTAATACAAGACAGTAGTTTCTAGATCTATGAAAACAACAAGCTTGCTTCTTAATACATTTCTAGACTTCTGAGAAAGGAAAAATTTCAAAACAAAATTAATAAATTAAGCATCTTTTTAAATATCTCCAAAACAGTGAACCCAAATCAGACTGCGATTAATAATTTAAAACCCAAGATTATTCTTAACAGGATGCTAATGACCACAAAATGGGGAGCGAAACTGAAACTCATCCACTAAGCTAGGACAATTACAGGAAGATAAAATATACCCATATCTCTACGCCCCAATGATACAGCCAAATAAATAAAAAGAAATGTGTACCACTGAACATAGTTTAGTGAAACTGCAACCAAAGACCAAAAGAGGATCTTAAAAGCTGGCAAAGAGAAAAACTAGAGATATATACAAAAGAAAAAATAATTTAAAGAATTATGAAAAAGTTTATAAACAAAAATTAAGACTTTATCAAAAAATAAAATCATTGAAAAAAAAAACATTGCCTTAATAGTACTTCAGTGGAAGGAAAAATGACTCCAGAAAAATCTAAAATAAGAGAGGACATAAGCAAAAAAACCTGTAAACATGTCAGAAATCTTTTATAAAAATTCATATTTGTACACAATTATAAAGATGTCTGGTTTGTAAAATTAGAAAATCAGAGATCTATAATATTGGGAATGTTTACTATAAATTAGGAGAGAGTTGATTGAAATTAAGGTGTTGTAAATTTCATATTGTTCAAGTGTATAGTAAGTTAATGACTTTAGAGCTTATCACATTTTAAGTGTGCATGATAAAACTTCAAAGGTTGGCTATAAAATAATAGAAAGAGAATTTATAACTTCAAAATCAGTAGAGAGAAAAATAGAATAAAAGTAAATAAAAATTTCACTTATAAATAAAAAAACAAGAAAATTAAAAAAAATACAAAAACTGAAAACAAAAAGTGTGAATCAAAATGATAGAAATCATTCAAAATAAATAATAGTGAGAAGACAGAGATAATCAGTTTGGGTTTAATTTTTTTAAATAGTTGACCCATTAACTGTAAACAAGAAACATACTGGATACATAAGGGCACAAAAAGGTAAAGTCAAAAAGTCTAAAAAAATATACAAAGTATATAATGACCAAAAGAAAACTGGAGATAGGTAACTAATGTCAGACAAAATAGATTTTGAGAAAATAGCATTTTAAGGACAAAGCAGATGACTGCATCAGATGAAAATTTGAATTCTCTGGAAAGATATTATAATTATAATTTGTATTTAATTGATAAATGAGTCACAAAATGATAAAGTAGAGACTGCATTAAGGTAGAGACTGTATCTTTTTCAACTTTGTACTCTCAGCAGTTAATATTTGGCATATAAGTACTGAGTAAGTATTTGTTATGTGACTGAAGTACAAGACCAAAACACAGAGATGGGAATGGGCAAGACCCAGTTCCTACAAAAAGAATATTTCTGAGTGCGGCCAAGGAAATGAAATACATGAGTAGCAAAATGTGTCACCAAATCCATGCAGGAGCAAGTCTGAACTGAAGTGCATCAATGAGTTTGGGGTCAAAGTCAACAGGAGGAGGACAAAATGACACAGCTAAGTGCTAGATGGGCACCTGACAGTCTGAACACATCTTCATAGGCCTGGTCCTTTGGGCCAAGGGCCATTTTAAAAGAATAGACACCTTTCTGCCCAAATCAAAAGCATACTTGTATGAGCCTAGCATGAACAAGAGACTGCATGATGGTTTTGATCTAAGATTTACTTGGTGGAGGATGCCCTTTTGCCAGCTGGTATACACACTTTGAAATATGTTTTTTTTTTTCTTTACCCTAATGATCTAGACACAAAGAAGTTTCATGATTAAATAGATCAATGGGTATGATAAATTCTAAAAATGCAAGCCATAGCTTCTTTCCACCACCATATCTGAGACAGGTATTGTATATAATTCCAGTATTTTTTTTTTTAATGAAGAAGCTCTCCTTTTTATATGATGTATGGATCCAAATATTTTGAGCTATGCCCCAACATGATTACATAAAAAAACATAACTATAAAGGAATTTAATGTTCATGTAGCCAGGAATCATGACATACACATTTAGATCATTAAAAGAAAAAAAAAAAAGAGTACATTCCAATTATTGCAGTAAGTAAAAGAAACTAATTCTTTTCATTTTCCCTGGGCACCCACCACCTGCAGTCTATAAGAAGCAGGCTTCATTGCCACAGACTGTGTCATTTGCAAGGTTAATTTGGTTGGGGCTGTGGTAAAGTTTGTGCAGTAAAAAATGCTATTTATATAGTCATGCAAGATGACATGAATGATACAGCCCACGCAGGGTTGTCTCTGAGTGACATGGAATCGTACTTTGCTCATATGTGAGAATGCTACATGAGCCTTTCTCCTTAAAGTGGCAGATTCCAGGTCAAAGTTGAAGTCTTGGTGGACTTGTTTATAATAGAATTACTGGATGCTGAGATGTGATTCTTTTGGTATTGAAGATAATGAATTTAATAGTAAATTCAATTTTTTTTTTTAGGGGGGACGGTGCTTTTTATCCCTTTACTCTATTGATCCATTTGACCAAATATATAGGTTATACTGATGTCTTATAAACCCAGTTTATATTAGTTTCAAAATAACGAAGGACATGGAGCCTGTTTACTCTCAATGCAGATGTAAAATCAGTGGGAGCTAAGTTGCCTTCATCCTACTCTCTTCGTACAGAAAATGTGACGCTGGAGGAATAAGTGGCTTTGGAGGGAAGAAATTATTTGGCTCAGATGAAAGGGACATCTAAAAAGTCAGAAGACCTAGGTTCTGACACAGTAATGCGTCCTGTTGCTGGCCAAAAAATATAGTGTGGCTCTGACAATAGCAAGCCCTGGATTCTTTTTTAACTATAAGTATTTGGATTAGAAAAGCAGTGATTTTACATTTCCGTTGCTTCCTTATGCTACTATATGTTTGCACTACGAAGATAAAAATAACATTCACAGTCTCTGTAAATTAAACTGTGAAGTAACAGAGAGGTAGTTATTGGGACATGGGAAGAATAAATGATCTTAGTTTATGAAAAATATGTACAGCCATGTGGAAAACTTACCTTTCTCTCCACCACAGTGGGCCTTTTCATCTAAGGTTCACTTGCTGCATCGGAGAGGCACTTTAAACTTCATCTTTTACAAAACTCAGCTACTTCCCTCACATATTACCGTTTAGAACCTTTTTTTTAGAAACAATAGATGGCGTTGACTTCTAACAAGATGACAGCTTTTGGCTCTAAACAAGACATTTTTTTCCCCAGTGTAAGGATCTTCCTGTTACTAGTAGCCTCCATTTTAAATATGCTCATTACCTAGAATACACCGTGACATGTAGTATATCATAATGCTGAGCCCCTCTCTTTGCTGTTAAAAAAAAATTGCTTTCAGAAACCAAAATGAGTCAATGATTTCATATTTTAAAAACTTGGAGAACACAAGGTGGTCCTGTCCCAGGGCCAAAATAAAAGGCTTGTAAAGCGTTTAAGAAGTTTATTCCTCCCAAGACATAAAAACATAACCTACCTGAGCTTTCATTTGAGTTATGCACGTACATGAATAAAAGGTAGACTTTCCCCAAGTGAATACATCTCTTTAAAAAGGAAGATATTGGCTTGCCTAAATACATACGCTGTACATAAAAATATGAAACATATATTTGTGTAGTTTAAGGCAGGTGTGAGAGGAATTGAGTAGTGGCCAAGATTTTGAATAAGAAGTATACAATGTGTGAAGAACATATGGTAATGTGTGAAAAATGTAAGCCTATATATGGAAGACCTGACCTATGTGTTTCTGATATGATCAAAAGGTCATTTACTTCTATTTCAATAGCTTTTTAATCTATATCACGGTGCCTCTTGTGACAAAATTATGCAAAAATGGAACTTAATCTCAAGAGTAAGTTCCATACTGACAGAAGCCTATTGAAATTTTTCATACTAGCTAGATATATTGAGGGCTCGTAATAAACTTTACTAATTTAATATGTGTATTAAAAGCTATTATCTATATGTAAGAACTTACCAAGAAGTTCATTCATCTTTCAAGATTTAAACCTAGTTTATGTATTTTTGCCTATAGGTTAAGTTACAACTCATTTCAAACTATAGATCCACAATCCACACACCCCATTTGATCCCCTCTGACCACATTGGGTCCTCATGTCTATTGTGTCAAACATCTGAGTACACCCTCCTTAAAAAGAACCTGAGTTCGAGCTTCTAAAAACTTATTGAGACAAGTTGTCTGCCGTGTGGTATGGCAGATCTGTGGCAGGAAGCATATTTTTTGCTATACTTTACAAGAGATTCAAGAGGGAAGTCAAATCGCTAATGCTAAACCTGCCCCAAGAAAAGAGATGTGAATTGTGAAGCTGAAATAAGACTAAAGAAAAGCGATTCAAATCAAGAAGAGTCCTCAAAACCAGAATTCATCTTTTAAAAATACTACTTTTGTTCTCATAATCAGAAAGGAATGATGAGTCTACATATTACAAAGAAAGAGTCCAGAAACTTTTACAAAGTATATAGGAGTCGGGCTTCCTGAATATAAATTTTTAGAGTAACAAAAGAGGAAAGAAAAAGAAACAATATTATAAAATCAGTTGCTGAAGTGAGACTGCCAGGGAACACATAGAGTGAAATGCGAAGCTCTAGGCCAGAACCCCAACAAATATCAATGTGGCATCAAACTGGGCAGAGAAACAAAGTTCCACAAAGAGAATGATAAGGAATGTCCATAGGAAAAGCAGGAGAACACATAGTTACAAAAGTCAGCAAAGTGAACGCTTTAAGAAAAGAGGGATCAAATGATACTGAGAAGTCAAGGGAGATAAAGACAGGGCAGAGTCTATGGGACTTAGCAACTAGGAGATCAAAGGAGGGAGACCTTGGGGAAAGCAGAATCGTGGCCACAGAAGAGAGGTAAAGAAGTGGAGACTGGGCAGAAAAGTTTGGCTCTGAAGAGAAGTAAAGAGATACAGATGAGGGATAGGAGAGTTTAATTATTCACTTGTTCATTTGTTTTTTTAAGGTAGAAGACCCCCACCCCAAGCGTGTTTTAATACTGATGTTTTGGAATCAGTAGAGATGGGAGAGTGCTCATGTCAGAAAAGAACAGAAAAAAGAAAAGGAGAGTTGGGTATGTTCAAGTCAGTTTGGAGGAAAGAAACTGAAACGATCCCCTTTTAGATTTCTGTTCTCTATGTACTGTTGAAAGCAAAGTCATTTCCTAAGAGTGGGGAAGATGACAAGGTCAGAAGTCTGAGCAGTGCAGAAAAGTTCTGAAGTCACTGCTGAGAACAGAAATGACTAGGAGAGACTTGGAAGGACTGCTAGCAGGTATGAATATCTAGGTAAAATGACATAATGTTTTTCAAATCTCCTAGTCTATGCTTGGCAAAGCATGTGTGCCCAGGAAAGACGAGTTTTTGTTTTTTCTTTTGTCATTTGAAATCCTTATATAAAAGTCGTTATCATCAATAACATTATACAAATTCAGACACAGTAGCCCAGCAACCATTTTTTAAAAATCTTTGTTGACTCTCTCCCAATGGAAGCTTAGAGTTTGCCAGACTGAAGAAAATGGTTTGTACAAAATTTTTTTAAGAAGATAAATGAGAGAAAGAGTCTCCTCTATTTATAGAAAACAATCACAATCATTTCCCAGCACTTTTACGGGATGGGAACAAATAGTCTGTTTCTGTTTCAAGCTTTTGTGCCCTCAACAGCCTTATTCCGGTTTGTATATTCTCAGCCATCTGCCTTCTGTCTTTCTTCCATCACAACAGAAAAGGGCTCAAAAATTTCTATTTGAAAAGATACTTTTCAGTCAAATTTGTTGGTGTAAACTTAATGATGTTTGGTTATGCCTAAAAACAATAATTATATTTAACAGATGATCTATTTAAGGACTAGTCTGTTAACATCCAAGACTCTGTAAGAGAATATGAATGAGGTTTAGCTAAGTGGCCTTTAGGCAGCAATTAGCTTGTCTTGCTATGTTCTGAGAGCAAAAGCACAACAATATTTCTTCATTAACCGTTATCTACATTTCCTATTGCATAAACTTATCTCAGTCTCTCTTGCTAACTTTTTCCTTTCATTCTCACCAAATCATCAGTGCCAAAGGCTGAGATGTAGCAGAGGAGCTTGTAACAGCCGTGAGGCAGCTCTCTTAAGATTAACTGAACTAACATGGCGTAAGAACAGAAGGCGGGGAGGAGTTATGTCATTGGACCTTCTGTTTTGCCATTTGTTAAGTGCCATTCAATATCTTGAGCCTGGACTATGCATTTGATGAGAACTTTTATTTTTACTTGAGTAAAGTGAGATACCAGAGAACAGAGAGAGGAGCAACACTTCTGCTGGTAGAAAATAGTGCAGGAGGCAACTGTGTCAGCCAGGAGAGCAGTTAGGACACTTTGCAGTAATCCAGAGAGGGAATAGTGCCTTGGCTCAGGGTGTCAGTGATGGAACTGATGATACATGGTCTGATTCTAATATATTTTCAAAATTAAGACAAAATTTTAATAGATTTGATGTGAGTATGACAAAAAAAAAATGGGATTCAAAAATAAATGTAAACTTCTGGGCCTGAGAATGCAGAAATGGAATTTGTAATTCACTTGATGGAAACATACTAGGAGAACCATTTTGCAGAGAATTTTAAGAGTTTGGTTTGGGGTAGAAGATCGTTATTAGATAATCAAATGGAAAAAAGTTAACTTGGCAGATGGAGTGATAAGTCTAAAGTTCAAGGGAGAAGTACGGGTCCAGAATATAAACTTGAGAACCATGAGGATGTAAATACTAAATAAAGCCATGAGACCAGATGAGTTTGCAGTGAAATGAGTACAACTAGAGAAAAATTCTGGGGGCTGTACCCTCATGCACCCCAGACTTTAAATATTGGGAAAGTAAGGAAGAATTAACAAAGGAGATTGAGAAGGAAAAGTTAGAGAAGTAAGAGGAAAACCAGGAGCTTGCTAATGTGTTACCAATAGGCCAAGTAAGGAGAATGAGAGATTCACCAGCAAATTAAGCTGTATTGAGGTCTTAGGTGACCTTGAAAAGAACAGCATCAGTGAATAGTAGAAGTAAAACTCTGGCTGGATCAAACTCAAGAAAGAACAAAAGGGGATGAATTTGAAACAATAATAAGTATAGATAACTATTTTAAGGAGTTTCCATAAATGAAAGATAGAAATGGGGTGCTAGCTAGAGGAAAATGTAGAATTGAAAAGGGATCCTTTAAAGACAGAAGATTTTAAAACATTTTTATGTAACCACTGAGAAAATTTTAGTAATGAGAAAAAAAATAAATTCCATGATAAAAGCTCAATTACTCATCTTAGGGAGAGTAAAGGCTTTTAGTGCAAAGGGAATTTATGTGCCAATTGTTAAAGTACATGAATTATTTGAATGTATTATAAACCCCATTTAACAAACTGTTAGTTTAGAATGGTAGAGTGGACTGAATCAGAATTTTTCTGAAAGCCTCAAAACTGGGAATATAAAGGCCACAGGGTGTTTGCAAATCATTTGAATAAATCTGTTGATAGGATTAATGGAAAGCGACTAATAACATAATTAGAGAGCATAAAGTTTCAATAAAAATAAAATAAGCATTTGCTATGTGCCAGAACTTTTCTAAGTGCGTTATGTATATTGAATTTAATCATCATAGTAACCTATGAAAATCGTTACTAATATTCTCATTTTACGTGTAAAGTCACCAAGGAGTACAGAATTTAGGTAACTTGTTAGTGTAGTATCTAGAAACCAAGGCTCACAGTCTGGCTAGAGTATAGGATAACCAGTAGTCTATTCTGAAATTTAGAGAGATAGTTATGCAAAATAAGAAACAAATAGCTGGCCTTCCAATGAAGGTAAAGGTTTTGCAGATCCCTATCCCCATGCGGTATCTACCTATGGACAGCACCATGCTCACAGAGGGCAGCCCCATTTACCCTACTTCCTCTAGGAATTAGATTTACTCGGATTATCTTGTGATATATAAATCACCATCACAATCCCCAGCAGCATCTTCCAGATATTTTTCTCCACTATTACTTTTATTTTTCTCTCAGATTGAACACATATCAAGTCTCCTTCATTTAGTGGGGAGGAAAAGCATTTCTCTATTTTTCTCTTATTTTCGGTTTCCAAATACTCTTCTTACTTTTATTTTTTAAAAAAGTCTGTAAGCTACATTACCATACCTCAGCCTCAGCTTTATTTTAACTCATTCTCTATTTAATGTCCTTTAATTTGTCCCCTCTCCACTGTATTAAAAACTATACTTTCAAAATATACTGATGGCCTTTATATCTTCATCACTTTAAATTAATTCTCATTCCTTTTCAGCCTTTGGCATATTCAAGGAATACAGGAGACAAGAACCACATATAATTGGGAAAAAAGAGAAAATAAGAATCAATATCCTGTCCAATATGTAGCACAGCACTTTGTATATTAAAAAAAAAATGAATTCTTAATAAATAAGTGAATGAATGAATCAATGAATGAATGATGTTAATTATGTGGCATGCAACCCCTTTTAGCTCCACTGAAGAGTTTGGGGTTTATTCTGATATTCCCAGAGTCCATAAGAGAATGACTGCTTTCTTAAATATCACGTTTGGAATAGCGAGTTCCCATAATTTTGTGCAAATTGGTGAGAAACTGAAATAGCATGCTTAATTTCTGTAACATAAACTTAATTGCCAAGGTCAACAACTATAAGACCATTAGTCCGAAATAATTGATAATATTTCTGTGCTAAACTATCAATGCACACTACCCATTTTTGCATTTGCCAAAGAGAAATTATTTTGTAATTCATATTTAGACACGTATACACAGATAGCCTTAAGGTGACAGTGGTGACAGCTAAATTTATTTTTTCTTTTTTTCCAAATAAATTTATAGAGTTAAAAATATGCCCAAGAGTTTAAAATTATTTGAACTAGCAAAGATAAGCAGAATATTCTTCTATGAGTTTAATAATCTTGTTACCAGCTTCCCGGGTTCTTTCGATCTCTCAGGACAGAAATCAAGAGAGATCACCACAAGAAAGTTAAGGGGAGGCAAGAGTTTATTAAGCTTGTGCACAAGGGAACTAACATGGAGAAAGGCAAGGTCCAATTGGCTCCCAGAGAGAAGTTGAAGCAGGGTTTTTAAAGGAGGTAAGCTGGGTAAAAGCTGTCTAGACATATGTAATGGAAGAGGGAGGTTTCTTGGCGCCTGCACAGTATGACTACATGATTCTTCATGTGTCTCACATCTCATTAGCATGGTAAATCTCCACTCTTGGGTGTGATTTTTAGTATTTAAATCAGCAGAAGTCACCTTAGGAACTCTCTTGGACCATAGTGCGCATGCTCCAAGACAGGGAGCGTCCGTTGTTGCTGATATGCAGATCTCTGTGCTATGGCTCCTTGGTGCTGATCCGTGGTACCCTAAGGGAGATAGTCTAGTGAAACTTATCAGTCTCCAGCAGCTGACCTTTCCGATTAACTCAACAGCAGGACGCTGCCCTCCTGTCTCACTCTTACTTTCTATTTCTGTTAATTCGTTTCCTGGTAAAGAATATAAATGTTTGTAGGTATATAATAGAAGTACTGGATATTGACATTGGCTTTACCATACATTTTATGAAACAAATCCTAAAGATGATAAAGCGCTTTTTCTAAAAAGAGAATAATGGATTATTTGCCTTTCCAGTTTGCATAAAAAAAATAAAAAAAAAGATCCCTTTCAGCAGCCACTGAAGGACCTTTGGTTTTTCTGTTTGTTTTTATTTTTATTTTTGTGCTTTTAACAGAAAAGAGTTGGATTTCTTTTCAAAACATCATGTGGACATTTGCCTTGCCCCGCGTTGTCTGGGAGAGAAGAAAGGGAACTTCCAACCTCTTGTTTTTCATTATTGCTTCACTGACTCATCCAAACATTCTCTTTTAAAGACAAAACAACAACAAGAAAAACAAAACCAACCGAAGCCATGCATGGGGAGAAAGGGGGGTAAAAGACTTCTTTATTAGTAAAAAACAACCGCATTCTGTCCAAATGGTAAGCACTGGAATAATAAAATATGCCTAGTTTCATTTTTGGTTTGTTATTTTTTCCTCTTCTTAACTTGAAGAAATCATGAAGTTCTATCAGTAAGGGAGGAAATCTGCCTCTTAAGAAATAACTTAGAGATCATTTTACATGAGAATGTTTACTGGACTACATCAAGAGATTTGCTGAAATTACTTTCAAAGTGAAGACAAAATAATCTAGATTTATGAGTAAATGGAAATAAATATTTAAATGCAAGGAAGAGGGGGCAGAATAATATCTCACAAACCATTACCCAATCGACTAAGATTGAAGAAATTGGGAATTCAAACATATGCATTCAGAAAATAATGTTTAAGCCATACAAATATCTTTAAGGCATACAAATTTTATTCTTTTTAGAAGCATGCCCCTGGAAATTTATATCTTGACTTTCTGATATAGAAATAAAAAATATATTATCTATATTTGAAAAGTTTATGAAATTACTTCATTATTATTATTACAAATACCTGACATTTTTTTTACTTATTCAGAGGACAGTCATTTTCCTAGGGTGACTCTAAAAAAAAAAAAATCACTTTCAGCTATTGCTGGATTAACATGTTGAATTAGTCAGCAGCACTTCATTCCTTTTGGTGTATAAAAATTTTCTTACTAAATAAGATTACCCATTCACCTGTTTTCTATACGTCATAACCCCCAATGCCCTTTTACTGAAGATCCTTGAAGAAATCTTTCAACAATTATATAAAGAATTTTTTTATCACATGAACCAACAGGAGAGAATTTACAAGTCAGTGTGCAGGATGGGCTCATAACCGGTTGGGTCGCACAGTTCATAGACCGCAGATTGCTTGCTTGTTAGAAGAACATTTACCCGTGGAGTGATATGAGTGAAGTTCTCTCATAGAGGTAACCACATAGGGCTTATGTAGCAAAGGATTAATAGTATTCAACCAACATGGGCTTGATGTTGGGCAACATTTCAAAATGGAGATCTATCAGTAAGTGGAATAGTCTCCCAAGGGAACTAATGGGAGTGTAATTGCCTTTCTCATTTAAAACTGAGCCAGACAAAGCCTTTCTGGAAAGAACCATGATATTATGCCATGGTGATGGACTGCACAACTCATGAGGTCTCTTCCATCTCTAATTTTATGACATGAAAAATAAAGAAACACATTAAAATTCATGCATTTTAGCACATACCCATCTATCACCTCAAAATAATTCATAAGTGAAAGAAAAGGACAAATAATTTCTAAAATCTGTTACTAATCATAGGAAAGCACTAGTCTTGGGAAATGCTTTTTAAAGAACAGCCATCACCTGCAGTGATTATAAGTATCAATACTGTATTGTATACTTAAAATTTGCTAAGAGGATGGGTCATAGTGTTCTTACCACAAAAAGAAAAAAAGGTAAACATGTGAGGTAATGGATATGTTAACTTGTAGTGATCATTTTGCAATGTATAGGTATATCACAACATCAGGTTGTATACTTTAAATATGTGTGTGTGTGTGTGTGTGAGTGTGTGTGTGTGTGTGTGTAACCTTTATTTGTCAGTTATACCCCAATAAAGCTGCAACAAAAAGCTATCACCTAACTTATGGTACCTTTAGTTAACAGTTGGGAGGAATACCAGACAGCAAATCTCATAGCTGGTATACCCTATAAGACTCTATTTAAATAATAAAGTTATTAAACTAGTGTTCTTTGGGGGGAGGGGAAGGAACTTCAGCTTTTCACAAGCTCTATCGTTGTTATTTCACTTTTTGTTACCCTAACTTTTCATAGAAAGCAAAACTCAGATATTATTGGATATAAAATATGTTCAGTGGTTCTTTAAGTGTAGTCTAGTAACAACTGAGATGAAGACCCTTTCAAAGTGTCCATAAGGTCGAAATTATTTTTATAAAGATACAAAGACATTATTTGCATTTCTCACTTTCAATCTCTAAGGATAAACTACATGATATACTCACAATGACCAGAAAAGCCTATTAAAATGCATATTTGTATGAGGCCTGATCTTCTTCACATACTTAACCAAAACAACATATCACAATAGATTGAATGCAGAGGCAGATATGAGAATCCATCTTTTTTCTATTAAGCCAATTTGTAAAATTGTGTAAATTGCTTCAAAAAATATAGTTACTTTTCATCAAAAATATGTTATTTAACATGTGATTGTTATTATTGTTCTTTATAATTGATTTATATGTTAATATGTCAAATATTTCTACATTTTAAAATCTAATGCAGTATTAATAACTATATATAATATATGTTATTATATATTATATAAAAGCATTCTAAAACGAAAAGTTTAAGAACAATTGACCTAGAATCTTCAAAATTTCTAGATTGATTTTATGTCTTTCAGGAGGTACTGCACTGTTTTTAGAAATTTAAGCAAAACTTGTAAAATTTTGTCTATATTTGGTGGCTTCACCTCCTTACTACTGAACTTTATCTTACTCCAATCAGTTTTTTCTCAAAAAAATTTTTTCAAACCATTCTTACAAAGCCATCGATGACCTTCATTTTACTCACATAGTGCTTAATTTTCACTCCCAATTTTAATCAGCTTTGCAACACTATTTAAGAATTGACCTCTCCTTTCTTCACTTAGCTTCCAATCCACCACATTCTTCTACTTTTCCTCCTGCCTGAGAGGCTATTTTACTGACTCCAGATCTTTGCATGGCTTCTTCTTCAATCATTCACATCCTAACTCACGTACCATTTTTTGGAGAGTTCTTCTCTGATCACTCTATTAAAAACTTTCACCTAATACTTTATTCCTTTATCCTGCTTTATTTTCTTCATAATTTTTATCACTATTTGAAAGTATATGTCTGTTTCCTTATTTACTGTCTTTCTAAATCCAAAGAGGGCAGAGACTTTGATTTCCTCATCACTTTTTCCTCAGTCCAGGAACAGAACCTGATTCATAGTTAACATGAAATAAATAACAGTGATGATGCTCATGATGCTGGAACACATCTTCAATAGGAAGTAAGCTTCTTCATGGCAAAACTGTGTCTGGTGCATATTTTTATAGGCAGCATTGACCACTATGCCTAGGATATTATATAATATTAAACAAGTATGATGAAAGAAAGAAATAATAAATCTTAACAATGCAATGCTTAATGCTTACAAAACACTTTCATACCCACTATTCTAGCTAATAATCACAATAACTCCAAATAATAGATTAAATTGCTTTCCCTATTTTTTATTTTTAAAAACTTGTACTGTATATTAAATCCCGCACTCTTTTTTTTTAAAGAAATAATGCAATAAATGAGCAGATAAACTTTCTATAAGTTAAAAAAAAAAAAAGCAAACAGAACTGAAAATGTTTTCTTAATGATCTAATCTTCTATATTCTGGAATAAAAAAAAAAAAACCTCTAGGATTATTAAAGAGTGATAAAGAAATGGAGAAAGTGCCAAAATTAAAAAACTAAAATAGATTTTAAGCTTTACTGTGTTTATATTCATCATTTAGAGGGTCCGAGTGCCTTAATTGAGAAATTGTGTAAATTATTGGTATAATATATTGCTTAAAATTTAGCTGAGTCATGAAAGACATCATAGGATCTGTCTAAAAGCAGTTGGGTATTTTTCAAATCAATTCAGATTCCTTTTATATATTTATTAGGCTGGGGAGGGGTGAAAACTGGGGAGTGGTGATGATGAGCGGACGGTCTCTGCTTACCTCATTCTACCAATGTGGTGAACTTGAGGCTATTGAGACGGTAGCTTCCTCAGCTGAAAAATGGGACATTCCCTGCCCATGTTCTGATAACCAAATACAGTCTATGTTCAGAATCTTAAAAAATCCATTTAGTTTTTCTTAAAAGATATTTCTTAGAGACAGCTTTGCCAATGATGAATTAATGGCGCATCCCTTTTAGAAAGTGGGGCAATTGGCCTACTTGTATCAAAGGAAGCATATGTGGATGATGTAGCATATATATCAGGAGCCCTTCTGCCAACTGGGCATCCAGGAAAATGTGACCTGGGATTGAGCCAAACACACAGTGTTACCATGCTGAGTGTGTTGCTATGATTTTTGTATCTCTTTCTTTTTTTTTGTCCCCTTGGCCACTTCCCAAAAACACAGATTTAGTTCCAGTGTGTTCACTTTTGGGGAAATGTAGATAAGATTAAATCTTTTGGGTCTGGCTTCATGCAGAGTGGACAGACTTCTGGCTTGAGTTTACTGTAGCACTTATACTTTGTACATGAGTTTAGGAGCCCTTAAGCATTTAGTGCATTTAAAATAAATCAAAAACAAGTAAATAATTTGAGTTCATCTTCCTGTTACTTAGATCGTTCAATAGGAAGTTTATGATTTTTAAAGTGAAAGTATTAGTGTTCAAATTTAAGTCTTTTGGTACATGTCTCCATAGCCTCAGAAACAGGATTTGAGAAGATTATGGAGATCATATGCTTTCCTTGATATGTTTAGAGTGCCAAAGAAGAGAAACAGAAACAGGATATTCCCTTCGACGATATGAAATAAGTTACATTTCTATGTAATATTTTTATAAATTTAATTTTAAAATGACCTGGAAATCTAGTCTTCTACTTATAAATAAGTTTTTAGAAGATATTTACAATTAGTAGGACATCGCTGCAAAACACCAAGCAGAATTGAGAAGACAGTAATCTCTGACTTCTAAGTCATCTCTACTCTCGACTTCCGTTCCCCAAACCTTCAGTTCCACCCAAAAACATGTCTCTTTTTGCAAGCCTAGAGTCTGGCTCTGACTACAAGGCAGGAAACAACCCATATGTAACATCCAGAGAGGAAGGGTAAAAAACAAAACAATCACAAAAGACTTTTGTTTTAAATCTGATATTTTACAAAGTTTATTTAAGGAAAGTGTTGGATTATATTTTTTGTTTGTTCTGTTTTAAAACTGCCTGTTCCCAAATAGATGATGAGCACTGAGTTGAGGTGAGGATAAGTTGGCTCTCAGCCTACAAGCTCTTCCCTGTTACACACAAAGGGAATTTTAGAAGGATTTGGAATTCTTCAGATCTTTAGCTTAAAGGCCATGGGTGGAACCCAGACACACAACATTTAGCTGAGTGTTGCTAATTAAGTGCTTGCGAGGGACCTCATTGGCCATAGTATTTCAGAGGGGAGAAAACAGACACCATAAGATAACTGAAGGAGAAAGAGGGACGTCTGCAAAAGCTTGCTGGAAACTGGAGATGCTGGTTTGGAACACCTATTTCCCTGAAGGAAAGGACATTAGCCAAACTGGAAATCTGGGTCAGAGAAAGAATCTTTAAAGTCCACATGTAGTAAAAGGGCAGAATTGAGAAACATGATAAAATGGTTCTACTAAGTTCATGAACCACAGTCAAGCAAATCAAGTCAAACTACTGAGGTTTTTTTCTCAGTAGTTTACAAAAGTGTTCAAGCTGATGAGTTTGATTTCATTCTCCTTTAAATTGAAGCTTATGTAAATATTAACTCTAATTCCTCCATAGTTAGGGGAACCATAATCTCAGTTTGGCTGGGTCAGTTTCTATTTATACTAGAGTAACTATTAAAAGTACCACTTTATATTCTCAAAAGAATTGCAATTTGGATGATAAATTATATAGTCACTCTTTTTGTGACCAATGACTAGCAAGACTTAGATGGTTTTCAGTATATATTATAGTGTAATAATTAGAGAGTCACTGGCAAGCCTACTAAACCAAATTGTACCAAAAATTCTTAAAAGGACAATAGGAGTATAGAATTCAACAATTAGAACAAATTTAAAACAAATTAATTCTCTTACGAGGCTGCCAAAACAAGTTAATGTTATCTTAAATTACATAAATTGAAGTCTAACATTTAGAACCAGGAAAAATACTAGTATTTCTTTCTGTGCTTTCAGGTGGCATCTCAAGTACAGTATTTGATTCTAAGCATAACTTCTTGAGAAGGATCAGTAAATTGAAGAAGCACAGTCAGAAAACAGCAACCAGGATAGAAATATTTTAGGGAGCTATGGCATAAAAGATATGGTTACAAGAACTAACAAAAGATACCTCAAAAGAAAAATAGCTGTCAAGTCCTGCTATGTGTTCTCAAATACTTAAAGATATATCATATGGAGGAGAGTAATGACTTACTCTATAAATCTTTAGGTTAGTATAATAAGTTAAAGTTAAACAGCAATAATAATCTGTTCAGTATGAGGGAAAACCTTCTGACTAATAAAATCTTCCCCAAATGAAATGAGATATCTTTGAAGATAATAAACATTGATAGAAGTGTTCAAGCAAAAGCTAAATGACATCTTAATAGAGCTTTAATAGGGTAAATTAATGCATCACATAGAAGTTAGGACTGAAAGATCCTAACCTTGTTACAAACTCTATATACTGACATTCTAATAAAATGGTGGGCCCATTATTCAGGAAAACCCTCTATCATGGCATTAATCACCATTACCCTATGTTTTAAAGGGTCTTTAAACTGGTCACACTGTCTCTTCTTTATACTAAATATAATAATATAACACATTTATTCTTTTCCAGTGTATCAGTTATCAATACCTTTGTCTAGATCAGGGAGCTCATTAGAAATGTAAATCCCTGAGGTGCCTAGCACAAGTATACTTAACTAACATCTCTGGGAAGGTACCCATGAAGCTATAAGAAATTCATATCCTGGAATGACCTACAATCTGAATCTGTCCTACCTACCAGCACTTAGTACCAACCGAAAAATCTCGAAACCATTCCGGAGTCATTTTCATCCATGAAAACTTGAAACAGATAATGTTATCTCAAATGCTATTAATGTTTCTTGTTTGAAAACTGCATTAGGCTCTTTTAGGATGCATATGACAAAAAAACGAACCAAAACAGGAAAAATATTGATTCAAAACACTAGAAAGTTGAAAAAACGAAGCTGAATTCAACCATGATCTGGCAAGTCCTCTATCATCAGGGTCCTGTTTTTCATTTTTCTCCTACTCGCTTCATTCTGCTTGAACCCTTTCCCCAAACGGTTCTCTTAATGTAGCAGCGAGATGGCCACAGCATCCCTACAGTCAAGTTTATTGAAAAATAGTGAGCATCTTCTACCAAGAGCTCAGAGAATGAAAATATTCTCACTGGCCTGACTTGGATCACATACCCACCCATGGAGACATGGGGATAAGGATACTAGTTCTATTTTGGCCATATGGACTAGCAGAATTATTATGAAAAGATGACTAAGAAACCATATGACCACTACAAAGGGAACTAAAGAATAGAAGTAAACTACAATCATTTTCTATTTTATTCTCCAACAACACAGCCTTTTCATGATAATACTTATTAGCAACTGACCCCAGCTATGGTGTCATGGTATAAATTTATAATCTCTGCCAGAAACTAGCACAATGCATTAGGAAAATCCACACTCTGTGAACATATGCAGTTGGTTGCTGTGAATTTATATTATAAGAATAGGATTGTACATTGTATATAACACATCACTGGATCATACTACCTATTACCCTAACTTGGAAAGCTCCTGATAGCAGTGTTCCCCCATCTTGCATAATTCTGGGCTCTCCTCCAAGTGGCTCATTAACATGGTGAGTTGCAGGTCTAGATTAAAATGTCCCTTCCATAAAAGACAACATGGGAGTTTACAGACACAAATATTAAGGAATGAATCACACATAATTGAGGTGAAAAGGACTTTTGTAACTCTTAAGGTTTGGGATTTAACTCCCTGGTCGAAAGCCAAAAGGAGCTGAGTACATAATTCTTTATTATAAAATCCTTAAAAACTAAGGTCAGATTCAATTCAAATGAAATTATCGCTGCTTAGTTCAGTAGATTTGATTTAACTCCCTTCCTTGATTTTCACGTAACTGATTAATTTCCTTTTCACTTGCTTTTCTGGAGCCCCCATGCCTGTCACCTTTTTATAAATTCCTTTGATTGGTTCATTAAGTTAACAGCTAGTTCTTGCCCTGAACGTCAGGCTCTTAAGAGAACCCTGGTTACCTTTTCCCTCGACAACTTAATTGGAGACAAGGGAATTCTGAGCCACTCTCATTTCAGGGACCTTTAAAAACCCCAAAGAAAAAAGATTTTAATGGGCTTAACTACCCACTATCAAAGAGAAGTTAGGTACCTCTGTCCTTCATAAGAAAGAGATCACAAATATGTTGAAACTTCCACGCATCCACTCCAAAACAGAGGAATTCATGATTAACAAACTAGATAGCATAAAGATGTCTTTATTTTGCAGAGGAGGAAAGAAATGAAGAGAAAAAGAGGGAGAGAAAGAAGGTTTGAAAATGGCATAATAAATATTTTCAAGATAAATGCTTAAAGTTGGAATATTTGGCAAAGTGATTATCTTCAGCAGAAATAATTAGCTGGATAATTTATACTGCTATATGCTGTATAATGCAAAAGCCTTTCATGTGATTTTCATGGAATACCTTACCGTAATCACCTAAATAGAAAGTAATAACTTATCTCACCATGCAACTTAATAAATCCTATACAACCCTTTGATATCACTTAATGGATCTGCCAAATAATTACTCTTCCTAGATAATAGATCTTGTTACAAAATCTTGGAGCTGCCAAGGAAAATGATTTCTTGTGTATGTGAAACATAATATTAATATATTTTCTATGCTGCCCCCTGCAGTTCCCAAGGGATGGGGCTTCCAAAAAGAATTTTTTTATATGGGTTGTGAATATTTTTTTTTTCTTTAATTTGTTTGGAAAGGGTCAAAGTTAAGGATGGGGACTTTTTTTCATTGATCTGTATTTACTTATTTGACACAGTTGACTCGTGATTGTGTAATTATCTCTTAGAGTGTTAAACATTAATGTTAAATGGTACTGTATTTCCAAGCCAAATGGAATTTTTATGAGGCCATACAATCCTTCCTGGCTTTACTTTTTGTTTAATGGTCACGCTGTAGCAAACAGCAATGTGCAATATGAATAGTTAAAGTATCTCTTAATTATTGCATCTGGTTTACCGTATCCTGCCCATCTAGTATGTTTTAATTGAAGGGCAGAAAAGATCTCTGGTTGATCATTGATGGTTTTAAATTGGCACATAATGATAATACTGAGTTCTGGAGGGAGTTCTTCCTAAATCTCAGCATATGTCTTTATGTTAAACAATTAAACCACATCTGGAAAGATAAAGCAGATCAGTACATTCCTCAGTGGACTCTATGAGAAAACTGATTCAGTGGGCTGAATTCTTGTTACTAGAAAAAAAAAAAAAGAGAGGGAGAGAGAGAAAGATAACCTTGAACTAAAGAGAATTTGCAATTTTTTTTTTTTTTAAAGGAACAGGTGTTTGAAGGAAAATTCCCACAATGAAATAGTTTTATATTGGCAAGGGCATTTCAGCAATAATGAGGAGATTTCATGCATTTTATGCAAGGGCACCAGGGGGAATTAGTAACAGAAGAATATAAAGATTTTATTTCAGGAATGTATATTATTATTAGGATTTGCCAAGTCTCATGTACAAGTTAGTTGAACAAGGACTTACTTAGCATTTAAAAGAGAACTTAGAATATGTTTAGAAAGAGTTAATGTGCTGTTCACATTGCCTGAGGCAAATCGAACTGAAAGTTACACTTGGGCACATATTTCCAGGTGAGAGTTAAGGGGAATTTTCATCAGCCCCAACATCTTCCTTGGGTAGAAAATGGCCAACACTGTCTATCCCCCTGTCTCTAGTTTCTCACCTTGAATTCCTTCTGACACACTCCTTTGGGATGTCAAAAGAGAACTTTCCTCAGATAGGTGCTTATCTCATCACTTCCCTGCTGAAAAAACATTAAAGCCTTCTCATTTCTTGCCTTAAAAAATAAATAAATAAATAAATAAAAATCCAAGTTAATGTATCTGACAGTCAAATTCTCCATAATCTGCCTCTACATTATTTTTCTGGGCTTATTTTATTATTGCTCTCCTATTGCCTAACTGGTATATTCTGATTCCCCAAACATCTTTTGTACGTTCTTATTTTAGTGGCAAAATTTTCCTTTCCCAAAATGTCTTTTCTTCGCTTTTAACTAAAATCTCTTCTAATTTTGAGACCTAACTCAAATGCATCTCTCTAGAAAAAAATTTCTAAATACTCCAGTTTAAAGTGAGTCCCTCTTTCTGAACAACTCCAGAATAAACACATTTATCATTTTTTATTTAGATCTATTTTTTGTTTTATGTGCAGGTGGCTTAAGTACCCAAATTGACTATAAGCATCATGTGTTTTAAAATTTTGTCTTATATTTGGGAATGCCCACTCTCTCACAACTACTCCATATTCTTTCACATAATAGATACAACTTTTTAAATAATTGACAAACCCTCCCAAATGCATTTATTCTTGAAATTAATGTCCCCTTCTGAGATTAAACAATAAATGTGAGATGTATCCTGTCTTAACTTTCTAGGGCTTCCATAACAAAATACCACAGATTGAGTGGCTTAAACAACATAAATTTATTTTCTCATAGTTTTGGAGGGTGGAATTTAAAGATCAATGCTTGGAAGGTTTAACTTCTTCTGCAGTCTCTCTCCTTGGCTTGCAGATGACCACATCTTTGCTGTGTTTTCACATGGTCTTTTCTCTGTCTATGCACATTCCTAAAGTCTCTTTGTGTGTTCACATTTTCTCTTCTCATAGGGACGCTAGTCAGATTGGATTAGAGTCTACCCTAAAAGCCATATTTTAACTGAATTACCTCTTTAAAGGCCTAATCTCCAAATGCTGTCACATTTTGAGGTACTCAAGGTAAGGGCTTCAACATGAATTTGGAAAGATACAATTCAGTCAATCGCATATACTATACAATAGTTTTAGCTGTTTATTCTATAATGTCCTCTGCTGCATTTTTAAATAGTTTCACTTGTCAGAAGTTTCAAATAGAGGGATTAAATTTAATGGGTCCCAGCACAAATCAAAAGACCTAGACTTTGCATTCTAAATCTGAACCTCAAAGAACATTCTCTCCCCTTTTCTCTTCACTGGGTTTATTTCCATATGTGCTCAACATTCATTGCTAGTGTACATTCTCTTCAATTTCTCATTATTAAATTTTACTTTCAGAAAAGGAACCAAGGGAAATTAGAATATAAATAATCACTGTCAATTAAGTGTCCTTCGGATGCAACCAATAGAACCAAACTAAACTTTCTTAAACATAAGGCAAGTTTTTTGATTCATGTAATTTAAAAATAAAAATGATAGTAAAGCAGTAGGTATGGACAAATCTAGGAGTTTAAACAAAGGCAACAGAACCTGGTTTCTCTCTTTCCTTCTCACAGCTTTACCTCTTCTGGACTGACTGCATTCTCTGATATGACTCATCTTGAACTTTAAAAAAATAATAAAATTAAAATTAAAATGACTCTAGTACCACAAATAGTATGTTGGACCCACAGAGGCCGAACAAAGTACTGAGGTACAAGCCTCCACCAAGCAAGTATAATCCAGCCTTGGACTACATGAACCTGCTCGGCGTGATCTTCAGCATGTACAGCATGATGCTCAAGCTGAAGTGGTGAACTTGGGTTGCTGTCTACTGCTCCTTCGTCAGCTTTGCCAAATCCCGGAGCTCTGAGGACACTAAGCACGTGAATAACTTCATGGTGTCCATCTCTGCTGTGGTGATGTTGTATCTGCAGAACCCTCAGCCCATGATGCTCCCTTGTGATGTCAGCATAAAGGGGTCATATCCTGGACCCATTTTCCCCCTCCCCTTAGGCCTGGTCCTTGGCTGCTCAGCTGCTGTCCTGGGCTTCCCTGGGTGAGGTAATCACAGGGTTCACAGCTTGGTAGAAGAAACCTGGCTCTTTCCCTGAGATCTCACTTCTGGGGCAGATGGGGGAGTAGCCTAGGCCTACCCTCTTGCCTGCCTTCCCCACCCTCCTTGCTGCTGGAGGATATGCTGTCCATGTTTCTAGGTGTACCCACTCATTTTCCTATTGAAACCAGTTAATAATAAAGTTTTGCATTCTGAAAAAAACAAAAATGGCTCTAGTTCATTAGCATATATCTTTTCAAGTTAAGTGCTGTTCCCGAGACTCATGACTTTTTCCTACTAGAATGGCTCAGAAGATGTCCTCATTTCTAAACTAATTCTTTCAGGGAAGAAGACATGAAATGTGAAAAGGCCAGACTTGAGTCACATGCGCCACACCTGGAAGTGTGTGGGGAGCCCCTGCAGAAAAACACAAATTAATGGTGGAAAGGATTATTCTCCAAAAGGAAATCAAAGTGTTTTTTTTTTTTTTTACAAAAAGAGGGGTTACAGTAAAATGGCAGTCAAAATATAGCAAAATTCTACAGCAATATGTGAACTTAAATCCACGACCCTTTTTGATAGTAGTGACAGAGCAACAGGACTCATTAAATCAAGACAAAGAAGATTTTTTGAACAAAGGTTCTCCCTTGTACTCCTGAAGTTATACCATATAGATAGCTAGTCCTGTTTGGTTGCCCTCAATTTTGTCCACTTCTAAGAACAAATTTATTCTATTTCCTGGTGTCCCCATTTTCTCAATGTTTCTCTGAAAGCCAGAGTTGGGGGTAGAGTTGGAATTTATGTTACTGAAGATTGTCTAATAAAAGGACAAAGCAATTTGAAAATGGAAAGCCACATCCAAACTCTTATTAATAACTGTGTCTCTGCTGAGCACATGTAGAGACAGATAATGAGATTCATATAAAGAACAGTCTTTAATTGGATCCAGATGTGAAGGAATTGACAGACATCCACTAAAGGGAAACTGTACAAAATAACCAAGAAACAAATGGAATTGCAACGTGAAAGTTTATGAAGAATGATGGGCTGAACAACTACAAAGCCATTCAGGTGGCTTTTAGTCACACAGTTGAAGAAATTTATTATTGCACTGAGCATTACTACAGAGCAATGTGGTAAAAAAACCTATGGTGTTCCCTGCAGAAAGAATACAATATGGGACAGAATCTTCAACAAGGGCATTTTAAAGAGTTTAACTATTCTAGAGATGCCACCCTTTTTATTCATCAGCTGTGTTTAATATTAATTCCACAGTATTAAAAACGAAACTCCATCATTTTTGAATCTCCATTTTATGCCTCTGCTAAGTGGGGATATCCTGTAAACATTGCTAAAAACCTAAACTTGTCTCCACTTAAGAGCAGAAATCTAACTAGATGTTTGCCCAACAGGGGTCCAAATGGATGTGTTTCATCCCCCATGTAACTATAACCAGGTGTTAGAAGTAGACAGCGGTCACTATCAAAACCACACACATGTGGTATCAAAATCAATAAATGCAAATACATACACTCATAATACTTGAGATAAAAGAGAATTATGTGGTTCTCGTAGAGCATTTTAAACCTGAAATCTATCTTCTCCATCACCATTCCATAGTCATTTTCTGAATAGGAAAAGAATGCTTCAAATAGAGAAAATGCCATAAGCAAAGTGCCTGAGTCAGTAAAGCTTTGTGAATTCGAGGAAGTATAAAAAAATCTAAAAGGGTTAATTATAAAGAGAAAGGGGAGTGTGATAGACTGGGGACCAGACAGAGCCATAATCATAAATTAATAGATATGTTTTTCTGGCTTGCATAGTGAACTGTGGCATAATTTTCCAAAATAGAAATGACTGTGAAAGAGACAGCATGAGTTTAAGGGGGGAAAGACATATTTCAAATATATAAAGTTTAAAATGTATGTGAACCACCCCATTAGAAATGTTAAGTAAGATATGAAAGTCCGGAGATCAGGAGAAAAGTTTAGCTACAGACATAAATTTAGAAGTCATCACTGTAAAGACGACATTTAAATGCAGAGAAATTGATGAGGTCCTCCACTGAGAGGGTGAATAGCCAAAGAGGATGGTACAAGATGAGGTAGAAATCACAAAGGAGGTTGAGATGGAGTGATCTATGGGGTGTAAGAAAAGGTAGAAGAAAGTGACAACTGAAACCAAAAGAATCTTCATTAGATTTTAAGCTCCACTAACACTAGAGTTTACATATTAATGTGAACCAGTGAATCCTCAGAACTTAATATTTGACATGTTAATTTTCAATAAATACTCGTTAAACAAAAGAATGGTAGGACAATTATGTTCAAGAAGTTATAAAACCTAGTCTTTATTTCGTCTTGCCAACTAAGCCTCCATAAAAGTTGGAGAAAGCAAAAATACAAGAAACAGAAGGGATGCCTAAATTATAAGGGTCCTTTGCTTCAAGGTAGAGTCAGGAACAAGAATGGAACCTTGGAGCCAGAGCACAGTCACTGTTGTCATGCCAAAATGTGCCAGTCTGGCTGGAGATAAATAGTAATATTTAGCAATGCTAAGCAACCAAACTAGGGAGGTTCATATGGCAATCAATTATAATAAAATTAATATAACTCTCTCAAAGACCAATCAGATTCAAGGCCTTCCTGCCCTCCTCCTCCTTTTTCATGTCTTCTCTCTTTTCTTTCTTATCATCATAAACATTTATGAAGCAATTATAGTGTACCAGCATTGTCTTTTAAATATTATGGATAGAGTATGTCATATAGCCCTCACAACAACTCTAAGAGGCACGTACTATTATTATTCTCATTGTGCAAATAAGTTATTAAGGGTTATAACTTGTTGAAGGTCATAGCTGACCTTCACAACTGGTTTCGCAACTGAGCCTCAAAGTCTATTCTTTCAAACACCAAAGTCCCTGCTGCAGTACTTTATACAGACACCTGTTCAATGTGATTTCTCTGCTGCTGTCTTCTCACACATTTCCTTCTATAGTAACCCACTTCTGGTTTTCCCATTTCCTTGGACATGAGGAAGTGAGGTCAGGCTACTACAGAGATCAATTATGTGATGAGATTTCAGAGAGATTGGGAAGGCTCAGATGTCCTAAATTCTCAATGATCGATATATATTTTCTTTTTTAAGTTAAGATTTTGGATTACAAGGTTAATTGTAAGGTTGCCGAAGAAAGGTAATACCTTAATAGCTTAAAAAGTTAGTATGGGTGAGAAAAATCTGAGAGCAAGTCATGATGAGTAGGAAAAAAGGAGACACAAGAACAGTAAGTACTTGATAAGGTAAAGATGTAGAAGATGAAAAATAGGAAGACTAGAGACATAAAAGAAAGTGTTTGATATGGATTTAGCAAATAAATGAATAAATAAAAGATAACCTTGAGCCACTTCTCAAGTTTAGCCCACTGGGAACTCTGTTTTTTCTTGTGCTCAACATTCTTTCTGGCAGAGTGACAGGCTAAGGAGTCTCTGTGCTATCAGCAGTGCCCTTCAACTTAATGAACTGGGAAACACTGATGAATGGTGATTCTCCTCCGGTATGAAAGCTAAGGAACTAATTGCCAGGTGATCCACTACTTGCATCATCTTTGATTCCACTGAGCTGAACATTGTTCTGTTCAAAGAGATTATCAAATGATTTTTTAGTAGTCTGAGGTTCAATAAAGTGAAATACAATTTTTTTCCTCCAGCACTTTCTCCTTAGTTTTTGTGATCAAATATGCCAAAGTAAAACTAATTTGTGGGACTTATTAAAACAGGGCACTGAAGACACAAAGTAGCTAGTTGGATCAGGTTTCTAACCCACCAAAGTCCTAGAAGTTTGAGGGTCAAATCCAGATACCGAGAAGCATAGACATAGAGTCTGTATTAATTTGGAGACTATGATGACAGTGGGTCACAGCTGTGGAAAGCTTGAGAATAGAGGCACCCACTCTCCACCCCACTCCTAACTCCCTCTTCACTAGAATTAAAAGCTGCTCACTTACTCTCTTTTTCATGAAGATGACTATCTTCACGTTTGTATAATATTGACAGGGACAAATATTATACCTGGGAAGTGATAATGAAGTTAACCAAGAATGGGGATTGGATGGTGAAGTTTGGAGAAAAAAAAAATAATTTCATACATGCTTAAAATCAATAGAGCATTAACATGAAGATTTCCAGTGGCAACATGGGTCTAGAGATGTAAAAAAGTGTTCGGGGTGGACATAGAAATTTGGGGATTATCATCATATAATCAAAACAAAAAATTATAATTAATATCACTCTAGTCTAGCTCTCTCAGACTCAAAATCCAGTCATTCTTGCTAAACTTATCAGATACTAGACCTAATTATGTTCCATTTCCTGTGTCTCAATCCCTGCCCTATTCACAGTGCCTCAGCTCCTCTTTTAGTTTCCTACTTCATTTATTCTAAGACTGGGATAACGTCCCTAGTTGTTGTTGTTTTTTTTTTCTAGACCCTTCCTAGTTTCCTCTTAACTCTGCCTTATGAAGGATAAAGATTGACTCCCACACCTGTGCCTGGTATATCTGCCTATCATTGCAGTGTGGGTGTTGTGTGGCCCTTGCTACTACAGATTTCTATCTGGGCATCACTGCTGAGCCACTAGTGAGACTATTTCCAAGTTCTATCTCTAGAGCTGTCTGTCCTCCAATTCTATGTTCACTGAGCTGCCACACAAGGAATATATTAATTATCTTATAAAGACTTAACCCACAGTATCTTACCCAGCTATGACCATCATATGAAAAAAAATATTATATGAACATAGGTTCAGTCTCTCTGAATCATCTCATTCAGTCTGTTTTTTTTTTTTTCCTCTCCATATGATACTCATAGCCCTTATTCAAATTCATCTATTCTCATCACCTTTCCTTGACTCTGTCTCTCACATCCTCTGTAACTATAAAGCATCTTCTTCCCCTTGGGGCTTTTGGTAAGTATACTTAGCTCTTTTGTTTGTGGCTACAACTTAAGTTTGGAATTCCCAGAGAGAAATCCGCATGCAGTTAAGTTTATTGGGAGCACTTTAGGGAACAATGCTTGTGAGGAATTGAGGAAAGCAGGATTGGCTGAGCTTCTTTCATCCCTGGGCTCATCCCTGTGGAGAGAAGGTGGTTAGTGAGAGTTCCATTTAGTCAATCAACTTGTGTGAACAGTTCATCCCCGAGCTTTGTCTTAGTAAGAGGGAAAAGGTGGTGACAACATTTGTTTTCACTGAAGGATGTGCAAGTCTAATTCACATCTGCTGCCACTACCTGATGGTAAAGTCATACCCAAAGTCTAATAATTCAACTCTAAATAGAAGTTTTAGCACCATCGAGTAATTCTTATAAGATTGAAGGCTTATTGTATATTTTTCGTGATATTTCTCATTGATTTATTTGTAAGTTTGTAAACATCCAATGATGATATTAACATCTTAGCCCTTTTTGTAAATTCAGACAGTCTACACTCCCTAAATATACGTTATTATTCCAGTGATGTAACGGGTAAGCTCAGCCTAGTTCCTTTTTTAATTACTCTATTTCACTTTGCCAAAATTTTAAAAAATCTATTTTAAAATATATCAGAACTCAGTCCAAAATATAAACTATTCACCTGTAAAAATAGGGTTGAGGGGGTTTTGGAAAAATGCAATTACACTTTTTAAGACACACACAAAAAACTTTAATTGCTAACTTTATTTTTCTAAGGTCTCTGAAAACTCAAAAGAGGGGCTAAACAGATTCTGGACTTTATAAAAGAAATTAACTTCTCAGATTAATATATCGTTTGCCAAGTTTCAGTTTAGAGTGAATTTTTACAACCAAGTTATAAAACTCCTGAAAATACCATGGGGACTAAGAATGAAAAAGCTCAGAGAACTCCAATATATCTGATGATAACCTAAGAGCCAAAAACACATGGTGAGATTACTATCCCAAATGGTGAAAAAGGGACAGAGTGAGTTTATATGGTGAAATAAATGATATATTTTATGGCGTTCATATATTTTGAAAGGCATGCCATAGGGTATTCTGTAAAACTTTATTTGGATCTGTGGGAGACTGAATGACTCATTGACTGGTAATGGGATACAGAGCTCTCTGCTTCGGGGCCACCAGTACAAATCTTGCCTGGGAAGAATGTGATATAAAATTGTTACAATGGATCAACCTTTGCATAATCCTCCCTCATCATCTACCCCTGCACTCCACACTCTCCACACCTTCCCCAGGCCTCCAATCGTGGGGCCAAAAGATCTCATTTATAACTGAAAGAAACATGAAGGTTTAATAAAACAAAAATTGAAGTTTCTCATTTTTTCTCCAAGTTAGTCAAAAAAATAATTTGTGGAAACTTTAAGACATTAAGAAACCAATGTCACAATAACACAATTTATTAGCAAGCATTCAATGGACCTCCTCAGTGCTTAAAAATGAGCACAAAATACAAGGATAATGTTCATCTAATAAAAATTTGTGCAAAGAATGAAGAAATAACTGAACTATTTAAAAGAATTAGAGAAAAAGGAAACTCACATTCACTGGGCACAGGGTATGAATTGGGCATCAGCTAAGTACTTCTATTTACATGACAATTCTCATGATTCTCTGAAATAAGTATTTTATTTACATGTTGACAATTGAGGATACTGAGGCTTAAAGAAATTAAGTTATTCAACACTACACAGCTTGGAATAGATAAGGCTTAGAATCAAACAAAGATTTGTATGATTCTGAAGCCTATCTCTCTCTTTAGTCTTTGGTCTCTGAGACTGTGCTACAGACATAAAACTTACCACAGCATGTCCCCAGCAAACAAAAAAATATACTGCCAATGAATCTCCACTATCTAGTTTTCCAAATACAAGTGTTCTGCTCTTCAACCTGATTCTAAATCTCCCATGAGAGCACATCCCATAATGACAAAAACATGCATCTCCATTTTATTAATTGAAACACTCCACTTAGTGACAAATCTAGCATTTATGACACCCAGAGTAGATCATATTTAACGCCCCCTTTCCCTTTAGGACAACATTATTTTCAGGAATAATCAAGAGATGAACAAATAATAGCAATAGGGGAAAAAAAAAGAATTGCAGAGAAATGTTTCTTTTATAGAAAGATTATATATATATATGTTATATATATGATTTTGTAGGCAATTGTTCGGTAACTCTAAGTAGAATTTAATGAAACTGAAATATCTGCAAAAAGCACAATTTAGGTAAATACTTAGTTGTACCACTTATGTAACATTGTAATTTTTATCTGTCCTTTAGTATTAAAACAATCAAAAATTTAAAAAGAATTAACTTAAATTTTAAAGATACTATTCAATTGAAGTTAAAGTTTTTTCATATGAACTAAAATTTACACTTCCAATGAAAACCGTGTGCTTCATGTTTTACCTTTTAAACATATATTTAAAACTTTAAGCGGTCACATAGGATGATAGAATTGAAGGTATTCAAATTCTATTTCTTTATTTTTGAACTTCATCACCACTTATTTCAAATCTACTCTTTAAAACACAAGAGGAACACATAGTGCCATAGGAACTGAAGACACAAATACTGCCTGAACATTTTGAATCCTTAACAAACTCCGCAAAACAAGCCCTTACAGCTGAGTCCATTGGGAAAAGAACTATATAACCAGGGGGTTTATGCAATTAACTTTCACATAGAGAACAATGTTTATTAAAGGACAAGCAATAAAAATGTGCTAATTTGATTGCTTAGAACATAGATCAACAAAAAAAAATTTTTGAGAGAGAAAGATTTTGTTACTGGCATTGTCTAGAATTGCCAACACATGGTTATAATGAAAACCAACCTACTTTTAGTTTCATTATTGGTTTTAAGTTCTCCATAGTTCATGTACCCAAGGAAGATCATGTTCACTGTCCTCACTCTTGGTGTGCCACTAGCTCACGTACCTGTTCAACATTAACTCACCAAAAATGGCTACAATGAGATGCTATCTCTTCTAAGGCCTGGGATATTTAAGTTTTCCCACAAAGGATAGGTGAACTCTTTGTGGAAATCTTTCTTCATGAGAGAAATATTAATTTTTCTGACACTACATAACACTTCCATCAAGTGCTCATTTGAAACTACGTGTTCTTAGTCACCACCCCCAGTAACAAAAGATAAAAACATGTGGCTGCTTTAGGGTTTTTTTATCATCTTGGTACTGTGTCCAAATTGCGTCTGAGACAACATGGCTGCATAATAACACGAATAGGGTAATAAATATCAGATGATATAGCCAGTCATCTGACATGAGAACAGCTCTAGCAATTGTCCAAGCTTTTATATTAATGTTAACATTTCATGTTACATAAAACTTATACCTTAATTTGGACATGTTTGTTAGCTATTTTTCTGTAAATCACACCCAGCACAATCAAAAACAGAGGGGAGGGGTAACATAAAAGTTCTATAACATAAATCAACAAATAAACAGAGATTAATTCCATAATCTATAAAACATAGCCATGTGTCTGTCGCCAATATCAACACTGTGACTAGAGGTACAAAGAGACAAGAGAGATGGCGCAGAAAACTATAATACCAAGTGAAAACCTATGATTAGGAAACAGCAAATGGGAAATAAACAATAGGCAGTCAGAAATGAAACCTAACGAAATTTGTCCAAAACTGCATTTCTTGCAGTTAGCTTTAAAACCCCATACTTGAACTGACTTTGTTCTATTACATAGGAAAAGCACAACTTTGTACTTAGCCTTGAGAAGCTAGACTCATTTCAACAGGAACAAGAACCAACAGAAAGAAGCAAGTCTCTTATTCCTACTCCAGCCTGCTAGTCTCTATCTAGGAATTTATTATAATTATATAATTATTCGTTTACTATATATTCCCTTCATAAACCTTTAAGTTCCATTACTGTTTTGTCTACCTTCAAATCTTTAGTTCCGGCACACGGTAAGGATAAATTCAGGAATAAATGAGTGAGACAGACCTATTCACTTAACCAAACTACATGAGAGTTGAAGAAGGTATTGGAAGGTAAGAAAAGGTTTCGCCTGGATAAGGTAAAAATTTTAGGATAAACAAGAGTTTTCCTAACAGATTATTAATAATTATGTGTTGATAAGTTTTGTAATAATTATATGATGATAGATTTGTAGATCTTTTTAACCTAAAAGCAAGTCTGTTTCTACATTTTTCAACTTCATTTGAAATCTTCCTGCAAGCACAAATGAAACTTTAAAAAAAAATTTCCAGATATGTTGAGTGTTTCCAGTATATTTTGAGAAATCTATTTCTAAGATTTATAAATGTAATAAATGACTTTGCTTTAGAGTAATCCCCCATTGTTGATGGCAGTCCAAAAGAATGCAGGTTAGGCACCCTGACTTATTTCTCACAATCCATTTTACAATCTCATTAGAGATTGTGCCTCTCAAGACTTTAACTGCTTATCTGACCTTCATGTCTATGTCTTAATTGTAACATTCTGAAATTAGATAGGATCCAAAGAGAATAGAATTTTCTTTTTTTTTTCTTTCTCCAAACATTTCATACAAAAGTATATAATGGTCCTAAAAACAGGACCAAGGACAGACAAAGGATGTCAGTTGGTGAATCATTTTGAAGGGAAGAAGTAGCCAACATATTCGCATGTTGTGTCTTATTATGTATCACCTTTAAGCCTAACCACGCAAAAGACAAAGGAAATGTTTGAGGCCAAGTAACAATGCCACTGGAAAAAGTTGGCTTATTCAGAGATCGCCTAAATATGTAACACAGGAAGATGCTGGAAAGTTCAAAATAATGGAAGGAAAAGGCCATTTGAAAGTAAATGACACACTTTTTAAAAACACAGTTGGTCATATTTCCAAATGGCCCACCCACTCTACTTCTACTTCTCTGTTTTTCCCAGATGCCAGTTTCCTTGAATAAATCAATTCCATGTGATAACATTTAAAAAAGAGACCTGTAATATATACAAAAGCATTAGATATGATTTGAAATTCAAATAGTGTTCCAAAAAAATTGTCATGCATTAGATTGTGTTAAACATTTACTGCTGGTATTTAGTCAATTTACATATAGCAATAAAAGACAGTCAAATCATTAAATTACATGACTTTCTCAAAATTGCTCTTCAATTATAATAAAATTAAGCTTTTATGTCTTATTTATAAACATGGATAAGTAGCTAACACATTCAGATACTATAGTACTAGAACCAAGTATACTTTTCAATAGTTTTTTCAGGGTTTTGGTCATTTACTTATATTAGCCATTAAAGTGTGTGTGTGTGTGTGTGTGTGTGTGTGTGTGTGTGTGTGTTCGTCTGTCTTTCTGCAAGCTATGTCAAAATTATCTCTAAGAGGAAAATCATATAATTCTTTGAAAAATGCAAAGCACAAAATAGCACTTAAGAACTGTGTAAAAATACAAATCAATTTTGAGAAAAAGGAAATTTGAAATTAACTATAAGATAAATGTGAAAAAGAAGAATTCTCAGAAAACAGTACTGATTTCCCCCAGTTTGAGGTCTGAGTTTTTTGTTGTTGTTGTTGTTTGGTTTTTGGTTTTTTTGATATTAAAGAATTTATGACTTATAAAAGATTTCATTTCTCAGTCATTTTTAAAATTCTTTTCTGTCATCTTTAAACCTCAGAAAAGTCTGTGGTCCTTGTCCTAGGAAAATGTTGTGTGAAGAGAAGAGCAAATTTTATGCAATTGCCCCAACATGACTTCTTTGCAGGTACTTCTGCCTGTTTATGTCATATGAATCCACTAGAATAACTGTACAGTCTCTACTCCACTTATGCTCTAATCTCATTGGGAGTAATCGCTCATGTCCTAATTCCTGTTTTGACTAATGTAAAAACCCAGGAAGTAAATAAAGCTCAGTAAACATAAATTCAAATTATAATTTGTAATATTTACTAAGATGAGCAAATCCAAGAGAAAGTAGTAATAATCATGCAAGATTTGTAAAGTTGCTTCTTTCATTCTTTTGCATTAGCAATTTTATTTCCGCAGCTACACAGCACACATCAAAGCAGAGTGTGTTGGCAACTGGTAAAATTGCAAAGAGCATATAGCCAATTGGGAGAACTTAAGCCAAAAAGACTATCTTGTGTTCTTTTAGGAGTTCTGAGGTAATCCTGGCTAAAGCAAGTTTGTGGCTTAGCATATACAAAAAGATGATGTACTGGGGTCTGCAATTATTACCAGTGAGACAAAAGTACATTTTAATTTATGACTCTCATCTGTGTAATTTGAACCAAGAGCTTTGGCCCATGTGGAGATGTGCATCTGCTAAGTCCAACAAAAGCCTGCTCGTTACTCCCAAGGAAAGGCTGGCAAAGGGGAGTGAAGAACCCCAGTCAGAGATTTGGACACCACCACCAACACCTGTTTCCAGTTGAAACCCACTGAACCAATTTCTGTATGCAAAACTAATTGTAAAGTTAAGAAGTTCTGCAGCAGATTAAGAAACAGTGTGCGCCTGCCCTGCCCGAGGGAAAGCTGGGTACTATGCTTATGAAAAAGCTATTTAAGATGAGAAACAGGCATTTGCCAGGGTGGCAGCCAGTAGATTACAGCCAAAATTCCATCAGTGCCCCAACCTACAGTCTGTTCCCTGACCAGAAGGGGGATGCAACCCTGCTGATGACATTGGCCAACCTGGAAAAGCTGTCCAGTATGGCACAAGGAAGCCAAGAGATGCTGAAATGGAGGACATACAGGCTCTCAGGCACAGCGCCAGCCTTAGTGGGAGAGCAGAGCTGCTTCTGACTAATGCTGAAGACACATAAAGTCACAGACTTCTAACAAAAGTGGTGACAAAATGTCCAGACAGGCATTTTGATCACCGACCTCATCTGGCAGCTTTCCATTCTCTTCTGGCATTAGAGACCTGATAAAGATCTGTGTTTCTCCTTCCTTGTCTGATTTTGGAAAAGGTTTCTCCACTACTGGCCTTCCATTATTTTGACTGACAATCCAAACTGGGTCTACAGACAAAATCAATTCTCCTGCGCTCTTTGGATTAACTGACAACGGCCCTTTTATCCAAATACGACAGTTGCTGTGCCAACGATAACACCATCAGTGTAGAGTCAGAGGTAACCTAGGTTGTAATTTTCAGCAAACTGAAATTTAATTCTTTCCATTAGATGGAACAAATAACTAAATGTATCTTGTAGTTTCAGAGACCACACCAAATGTAGTGGTTCCCAAACCTCACTGCATGTTGTTCTCATAGGAGACCTTTAAAAAATACTTAGGCGTGGCTTTCCACTTGAACATTTGGATTTCATTTACATGGATGTGATCTGGACATTAGGAATTGTAAAAAGTTATTGTGATGTGCAGCTAAGAGTGGGAATTACCACAATAGTGACTAAACAGAGTTCTATGGCTCCTCAGGTTCAAAACTCGGCTTCTCTCTTTAATAAACGTGTGACTTTGGAAAGATTATATCAGCAAGTAATAGCAATAATCTCAGTTATTGTGAAGGTTTAATGTAATAACAAAGAGAAACGCCTAATACTTAGTAAGTGCTCAATAAAAGTTAACTTAAAAATGAATCTTTTATTAAAAGCATATTTATGTACTATTCCAAACCAAAGAAGCTTGTTTATGTGATTTTCATATAGATTCTTAGACTAATTTAGTTTATTCAACACATTTTTACTAAACAATTTGCATTCGTTTTCTATGGTTGCCAAAGCAAATTACCACAAACTTACTAGTTTCAAACAACATAAATTTATTATTTTAGAGTTTCGTAGGTCAGAAGTCTAATGCAGGTCTTAGTGGGCTAAAATCAAGGTGTTGGCATGGCTGTGTTTCTTTCTGGAGGTTCTAGGGGAGTATCTGTTTCCTTCCTTTTCTCAGCTTATAGAGAGGTCTTCCATAGTCCTTGGCTCATAACTCCCCCTTCCATTTTCACAGCCAGTAATGTTTCACCTCTTCAGTCTTTTTTCTCTAGCCACATCTTCTGCTGACCAACCCTAACTTGAAAAAAATTCTCTGATTTTTAAAGACTTATGTAATTAAATTTGGCCCACCTAGATAATATAGGCTAATCTCCGCATCTCATGATCTGTAGTCTCAATCACATCTCTAAAGTTATTTTTTGCCATGTAAGCCAACATATTTAGAGATTCCAGAGATTAGGGTGTGGACATGTTTGGGGAACCATCATTCTTCCTACCACAGAATTGCTGTGGCATTGTATCATATTCTTTTAAAATGTTTTCTTGGATAACTTAAATTCCTCCAGTTCTTAAAATCTAGCATAAACTCCTGTTTTGCAAAACTCCTTATTTCACACTTCAGTACAAGTCTCAAAGAAATTATTATAAAATGTGATCCAATTATGTTTACCCATGTCACCTAGTAACTGATAACTGTAATAAGCAGTTAACCAAATCAATCCCAGGTAGAGATAGTATAGATTCTGTGTTGACATCTTAAACTTTCCTGTCTAGTGTTTCCTCTTAAGATTTAAATATAAGTCTTTTACCCATTTCCCTCAGAACTCCAGTAGATTTTTAAAAGTTGCCAGATCCCTTCCTATTGTAATAAATAGCATTTTATTGCTGCAGATTTCAAATACGATGCCAAACTCCCACCAAAAAGCTACTTGAACAAACATAAGTAATGAGATCCCACCAGGGCTGGTCATGTTTCCTGACACTATTCACACCTCTCTGGATAATCCATCATTTCTCTGCAGCACAAATTGACCCTGAAAAGTCTGGGCAAGTTCCCAGAAAACTGTGAGCCAGGCCCACACATTTTGTCAGAGGGAGTGGGTATTACAATCTGAAAAGGAGTACCTGAGCAAATGTCCTCCTTCCAGCCAAAGCCTTACCTTAAAATAAATACTTTGAGATTTCTCCTTGGTCCTGTCATCTGCCCATGCTGCTCGGAAAGTCTAGCTGTTCCACACCATCAAGTTCAGGGTCACTACACAGTTAGATCCACAGCCCTTCTTTATCTAATGCAGCTGTGACTTAGTAGAATCACTCTTATCCTCCTTTCTCCTCCCCTGGCTTCTACTCTCTTTAGTCTACAAAGTGATTAATAACAGTCTATTTTTTTCCCCACTCCTGGAGGTGAAGAGTTGGAGAGGCAGGGCCTATGTAGTCTTATCATGGTGGAGGGATAACTGGAAGATAAGGCTAGGTAGGTATAGAATGGCCAGATGATGAAAGACTCTGGATGCTGGGTTGAGGTATTTTGACTTGATTCATTAAATGATAGGGAGGCATTGTAGTCTGCTGTGTAAAGGAGTGACATAAAGATAGTGGTATTTTTAAAAGAACAATCTGACAGTGCCATGTGCAATGACTTAGAAGAGGAGAGAAAATAGAAGAGAAGTCTGTTAGGAGATTATCACAAAAACCAAGTCTAAGTTGATAAGAGTCTGCAACAGTATGACAGTGTTCACGAAGCAGGAGCAAAGATAAATCCAAGAAGCTTCAGGAAGGAGGAACTCATCGGGCTTAATGACTAATGTTATATGGGTGATAAATCTGAGGGAGACCTCAGAGATGACTCAAACTGTAAAGCTAAGGCAGTACGAAAATGGTGGTGCTTCCGATACAGGTAAAAGAACCAGAAAGGGAATTTGGAGTGGAAGTGTGGATTACATTAAAGTAATTAACAGTGCCTAGGTTATTCCTTGACTAAAATTTATCAATAGTTTCTCATTGACGTTTTTATAGATTCCAAGTGCTTAACATTGCCTACAAGATTCTGTTTTAAATCTCTATATTTTTACCTCTCATGATTCTCCTGATCATAAATATCTTTCAGTATTTTACATGAATCAAATTATTTTTTGCCTCTAAAGTTGGATCCAAGTCTGGACAAACATAGAACTTCATTATTGTGATTATTCCAAGGAATGTTAGATGTCATATATGGATGCTAGTTAAAATAATAAAAATAAAAATAAAAATAAATAAAGGTGGATAGCTTCTCTCTTTCTCTCTGGAACAGGGGCTATAAGAGTGATGTAGCCTTGTGATTGTTAGTAACCATTTGTCACCAAATGTAGGAACTCTCTGAGAATGAGGCCAAGACAAACAGAACTATAGATGGAGAGAGAGACAGGGACCTGAGGCCTAATATAAATCCCTGAATCCAGCCAAGCCTTACCAGCTTCACATCTTAGACTTCCCAGTTACACGTACTAATGAGCTCCCATTTTTAGCTTAAGCTTAGGCTTCTGTCACTTTCAGCCAAGAGCCCTAACTACTCTCCCACCTCAGGCTGTGCATCTGCATGGAATGTTTTGCCTTATACTCTTTGCCCGACTAGCTTCTACTTGTCTTCAGGACTTGGCTGAAATATTATCTTCCCAGAGAGCCATGTGGTAAAGCACCAGTCCAAATTAGATCCCTCTTTACTGTTCTCTTAAATTATCTTATTATTTTTCTCAACTATTTTTTATAATTTGTAATAATATGTTTACATGTATTTATCTGTTGAACATCTGTCTTCCTTACTAGTATGCTACACAGCTCCTGAAGTCCTACGAATAGTAATAAATTTATTTTTAAAATACATAAATGTAAATTAAAGAAAATGCAACAAAACATTGAAAGCTAGAAAACAGATATGTGAATAGTAATGGACGTACCAGATGCAAGAAAACTAAATTCTAAGCCTAAGAAAGGATGAGAAGCAGCTTAATCTACACCATGGAAGTCCTAAAAGACTCAAGTCATATCTCTGGGGAATTCGATCAACCCAGGCAAAGGCCTACAGATAATGGCCAGAACTTTTCTAACTGAATCCCACCTTGGCAAAGTGCCACTCACAAACAGACTCTTCTATATGATTCTCAGTGTCTCTCTCTTAAACAAAAGTCAATATCCAAGGGTCGCTAGGCCTTTTAAAAAGCCCTCCAAAATAAAAGAGAGATGTCACACCAAGGAAAAATTTTTTAAACTTGGAGAGTAAACTTTTAAAATAATACAGAGATAAGAAATACAGAGATAGGAAGACTTTTAAAATAATAATTTAAATACTCAAAAACTAAAAAGAGACTTTGCAATAAAGAAAGAAAAACAAGGCAGTTCACTGGGGGGGAAATAACATTCAGAGACAAATTAAAAAAAATTGTAAACTAAAAATAAAATAGTGGAAATAAAATCCGTAGACAGATTGGAATAAAGTTTAACTAATTCTACAGAGAGTTGAGCAAAAAAAACAAAAACAAATAAAAAGAGAATAAAGGTATTAGATTTAGAGGACCATTCCATGTCTAAATAATAGGAATTCCAGCAAGAGACAAAGAAAATGAAGAAGAAATCAGAGAAATAATTCAAGAGAATTCCTCAAACCGAAGGCCTGTCAAGTGCTCAATATAATAGATGAACACAGATCTATCCTAGAATACATCATGATGAAATCCAGAACACTGGAGATGATAAGGTTCTAAAAGTTTTCAGAGAAAAAAGAACTGTATACACACAAAGGATTGAAATTACAATATAGAACTTTTCAACAGCGACTTGAAAGCTAAAGACGATGAAACAATGTTTTCAAATTTTTGAGAGAATGTGAATCTAACCTATAACTCTATAACTAGCCATAAGTGTGAAGATGAAATAAAGACATTTTCCAACATACAGACCTCAAAAAAATTTACGTTTATCTTTTCTCAAGAAGATATATTCAACTAAAATGAGAAGCTACACCAAGTGGTGATGGGGGGTAAGATCTAGGAAACAGGTGATCAAACACAAAAGAGAAGAAAAGGGACTCCTCAGATGATCGTGAAGAGAAATAGAAAGATGACAACTCTGCAGTGGCCTGAAGTTTTCCCAGTGTGAGCTAGAACAGATGCAAAGATCTGGGAACGACTTCATAAAAATGGGATAACTATGTCACCAAATGCATTTAAATATAACTAGGAAGAGATTCACTGGAGAGAGATTAGGGATAAATTAGCATAAACACTTGGAACAGTATGCAAACAAAAACAGAAATTATGATTATGGTTGTTATTATTCTTGTGATTAATCCAGAAAAAAATTAAAAGTTGAACAGGGAAAGATAAGAATAAAAACAAAAAATTCTAATAATTTTAGTGCTTATCATATAGCATGCATTGCTCTCCTTATATTATTAAATTATTTATTAGTCATCACAAGAACAACACGTAGGTACTATGATAACCTCATCCTATAGTTAGATAAACGGAGACACAGAGATAGTAAGAGATTACCTAAGCTCACCCTGAAATAAGCATTGTTTCTGGGGTTTTAATTCATGCGGCTGGGCTCTGGAAGCTGTTCTCTTAACTATTACTCCATATAGTATGTCAAAATAATCAAAAGATAGTATATATCTCCATTGTAAATATCATTTTCATGGTCAAATATAAACATTGATTATTCATTTATCCCAGATTACAAAATGACTACTTTGAAAGAATAGGGAGAAAAGAGTATAAGTACAACATGATATATGTGAAAGGAAGCTAAATCTTCAGCATCTTTGTTGGAAGTCAATAGCTAAGACCTTTAAAGGAATAGAAGGAAAGAAATCACAATGTAAGCAGCATTTTTAAAGATTTCGAGATAAGTGCCCCCTCAAAAAATCAGTTACGAGAATTGAATATTGTTGCCACAAATAGAAAATTACAAGGTATGGGAGATTTCCTTCAGGGAACTAATTTTATCAAGCCTTGTTTAAGGATTTCAGTTGAATTAAGTTGATATGTAAAGCCGTGAGTATGAGTCACTTCTTTGTGTAAGCAGAGAGAAAAAGTCCCAAGGACAGAATGTTTGAAGGTTTATATGACCCATGATAGGAAACCAAAGGGACAAGGAAGCAGAGGAGAAACTAGGAAAAGAAAAGGCAAAGGGCTCGAAGAAGTCCAGTGCCCTAGAAAGCAAAGAAGAAAAGAGCACTGGGAAGGAGGAAGCCATTAACAGTAAGAAAATGAGGGGAAGTCAGGGAGAATAGCAACTGAGCCAAAATGGCCTTTCAGTCATGGTTAGGGAGCAAAGTGGTTGTGAAGGATTATAGAAGGAGCTGTTGGTGAGGCATCAGAGAGAATGAGTACATAGCTGTCAGCGGGGCAACAAATTCTAAAGAAGTCATTTCCTCTGGCACAGGAGCTCTCTACCTTAAGAGCCACCCAGCTGATTTGATTTTTTTTTTCCTGAAGTACACTGCCAATGGAGCTGTCCCCTCACCCCTTCAGAAAAAGGGAAGAAATTATAGGAAAGCATTATTAGCAAGAAGCTCTTTGACATGAGGAAAATGACAGTTTCTGGTGGCGGCGGCATGCCATTTTCTGCAATGCCAAGGCAAAGAAATCATAACATCTAGAAAATAATATTTTCATGCTCGTCATATAAATTCTAGCCAGATGTTGTCCCAAGGAAAATGTGCTCCTTTGGCTTGAATGAAAAGTATAGAATAGCAAAGTCCCCCTTCCACTGTTGATGACCCTCTGATTGTTGGTTAGAGAAATTAAAAGACAAATTTGGGGGCAGGATGAGAGCCACCCAGCGTTAGAGCTAAAGATAAGAGAGAGGTCACCATTTAACTTCAAGAAGAGCACCAAGTACATGCTGAAGAGAGAAGCCACCTGGCAGCATTAAAGTGGAGCCTCTGGAATGCAATTGCATTCCAGGGCAGGTAGGTGAGAGCATGTTCAGCGCTCCAACAAAGTAGGCGTGCGACAGGGGAGATAAAAGCATCCCACCATCTCCTCTAGCAACTAAGGAAGTTTCCTGTCCCTTTCATCTACCAGTCATGTGACCTATCAGCTACCTGTAGGGGGTGTCCACAGATTTTGCCATTAGTCATGTGCCAGAGTGCTGTTTACTTGAAATAATGGATGTCAGAAAAGTGTAAGCTGGTCTCCAGTTGTATAAGGATACACGAGTTTCAATTATTCACTGACGCTGCAGTTTCCTTCCTTTCACTGAGGCACAGTTCAAGGGAATGATGGTTCTTTAAATATATATGTTCCACATGCAAATAAGAGGTTATCAGACTTCATGTAAAATTAGCATCACTCCTGAGAGCTACGCACCAAGTAAAAATTATTTTGGTGAATCACATATTCATTTTTTCTGTATTTTCATACTACTCTGAACCAAGGCCAAAACACAGCACGTACACACACTCACAGGACGTGTGAGCTTGAGGCTAGGTTGAAATCCACTCATTGAGTTATTCAGTCATGTTCTTACTGCTCTACTTCCTCACTACCTTGAGGGGGGTGGTAGATAAACAGGAGGAAAGAAGTGGGTGTGGGGATGCAGCCAGACTCCCAGTGATATCCTGGAGAAAAGATCAAGGAGCACTTGACTTTCCCATGCTCTTGCCCTCCTTTAATACTGCACTGAAGCAAAGAAAATGGGAACATGTCTATCTGTTCCAGTACATCCTAGACAGTAGATATTTCCAAAAGAACAGCATGTCAGTGACACAAGAAAAGATGTCAGGCTAGGGAGTGGACATCCTAGACTGCTCCCCACCAATGCCATCAACCCGCGCCACTAAAAAATAAAGAGCTAGTGGTAGACAATATCTCTCTTGTGGAAAACCATGTTTGAATGATACCAACTCTGCTTGAGCTCACTCTAAATGAGGCGGGAAGACTCCATGCTATTAGAATGAGAAGAAATGCAACGTAGGAGGGAAGCAGATGAGCAGTGGGCACAGGCTGTTTAAATTTTAGGTGTGTGTTTACTAGCCGTGTGACTTTAGGTAAGTTATTTAACCTCTCCCTGTCTCTGTTTCCTCAACTCTGAAATGGAGTGAATGATAATATTTACCTCATAGGGTTATTTTGTCATAATGAAATGAATTAATTTATTTAACACAAGCTCAACAAATGTTGACTATTGTCATGTGTGCTAATAAGGTCCCTGGGCTCTAAACGACCTTTCCCATCAGCTTGTTGTTTATCTGAAATTTTACCTTTGGAAAACTGTTCCTTGGATAGAAAATTCAGGATTCACAAGAGTCTCTAGTCTTATTAAAAGGTAAACACTTCTTAAAATGCAAAAAGATGTCATCTATGAATCTCATATTCATGAAGTAGTAGCTCTAATTTCTTCCACAGTCACACTCAAGAGCAAGATTTTATTAAATCACTGCCATGCATCTTTCGCTTTTTCCTTTAACCAGCTTCCATTACTGGCCTTACAGGGCTCCAGGTGCTCCCGAGGGACACGTGTTCCTTCAATCTTCCCAATCTACCTTTCTATATATAGACACGATCAGGAGAAGCTGGCATTTTCTACAACTTCACTGGCACTTCTACCTTTTTTCTCAGTACACCTGTCCAGTCTGTCTTAATTTCTCCGATCCTCTTTTCCCCACTACCTGCTCTATATCTCTGTCTGCAACAATTTCTTTGACATCTCAGATCTACCATGTCCAAAATTTAGTTTCTCACACTACCCTTCTCCCACACAGAAACCTCCTCCCACAGCACTTAACTAGCCCGTTTCTATTAAAGGCGTAGTGCATTTCATAGACTAGAATCCTAAAATTAACTTTGGCTGATTCTGCCAACCTTGTTTGCAGACCATCAGTTACTAAAGGCTTCGAGTTCTAAAGCTCAAATATGTGTACTCCTGCCCTACATTAAGTCATTATACTGCTCATTTAGGCTTTTGTAATAAGCTCTTAGCTGGTCATCCCATATTTTATTTCTTTCCCTTCCAATTTAATATGCATACTGCCTCCAGCTCTGAGCATACACATTCTTAGTAAAAATAATGTAATGCCTTCCCAAACTCTGGTGAAATAAATAAAGCCAACACTTCAGCTCTGAACTACCTTTCCAGCCACAAATCCTATGCTTCTCTATATCTACCCAACATTCAAGTTAAACTGAGTTATTCTGTGATACATTACCGCAGGATTCTTACTCCATGTCTTTCCTTGTGCTCTGCATATCTAAGATGTTCTTTTTTCTATCTTCGCTAACTAGCCCACAGAACATGTTGGGTCAATTTTTTTTTTTTTTAAAGTTCTATGGCCTTGAACAAGATAATCTCCCTGGATTTAGGAGTTACTCTAAAAATTGTGAAATGCACTGCTGTAAGGGGCTGTTGAGAGGTTTAAGAGCTGCTATAACAAAAAGAATCTACGATTCACCAAATAGCACTTGTCTCTAAGGCTTTGCTCAAGTGGAATTCCTTACAGAAAGCTTTCACTAATTCTCCAGTATAAGATAGTCTTTCTTCCTTCCTTCTTTTGTTCTATTCTTTCCTTCCTTCCTTCCTTCCTTCCTTCCTTCCTTCCTTCCTTCCTTCCTTCCTTCCTTCCTTCTTTCCTTGCTTTCTTCCTTCCTCCTTTCCTTTGATGCAAAAAGCATCCATAAAACAGCTGGTTTATGTCAGACACCGAGCCAGTCTAGAACCATACGTGGGAGAGATGTGGCTCTGACCCTCAGGAAGATAACAGTTTAGTGGAGGAGATGGCAGGTATTGAGCTAGAGGTACATATGGGTGCCAGACACACACAAGGGATGGAGGTTATAACTGCTTGATCAGCCCAAGAAAAGCTCGCTAGTGATGGGGACTTGAGAACTGAATTGTGAATGACAAAAAGGAGCTTTCCGGGCCATTGTGTGGGAAGTGGCCTTCTGGGTAGAAGCTGAGAGGCCCCAGAGAGTGTGGCTGTCCTTGGGCAGTGTTGCTGACAGTGCAGTGTGAAGAAAGCTGGAGCAAAATTATTTCAGATATTCTTAAAAATTCAAAACTCCACTCCAAAATCAATGAATGAAAATACTTGAGTTTAAAATGTAAGAAAATAAACTTCAGACAAGTGCCAGAGATGATTCTTCTTGTCATTATATTGTAAGTCATTCATTATATTGAGGTCACCGAGTTCATTAATTAGGCTTCAGACAGAGGAACTGGAAAAAACAGATGATATGTTTAAGGCAGTAAGTGTGTAACAATACATTCTTTTTGAATTTTGGATTTTTGAAATGTATTTAAAGTAAATTAAAATAGTAAGTAGCATTAAAAATAATGTCAGTATATTTTTTATATCAAACTATGTTCATGCAAGAAAAGGAAAAAATACACATTCAGTTTGCAACACTTTACATATATATAACACATATTACATACATAGAATTTCACTTTTGTAATGGGAGTAGGTTTTTATATATATGTACAGTGGAAAAAAACGTCTTGAAGAATAAACTTCAAAATATCAATGGTGGTTATCACTAGGCAGTGGGAGTTTGTGTAATTTTTGGAGGAAACTTTATGATTTTCCTAAATGAATATCTATTTCAGTTTAACTTTTAAAAAGCAGTATAAGTTCCTTTTTCTTTAAGGCAAATAGCCAGCACCAAACTGGAATTCTAATTTAGAGAACTGCAGTCTTGAGAACAAGGAGGGTATGACCTTAGGACGGGAGGTGATGACACAGCCCAGACTCTTCCCAGGGCGCCAGACCTCAGTCTGGCCTGGGAAAACATCTAGCAGCAAGGCCAGCAGGGAGAGCAGGATCTGAGGTTAAGGCTTCCACAGCTCAAGCGGTATTAGGTCAGGAAATCACAGACCCAGCTGTGAGGACCTGGAAGTGCAGAAGAGAGGAAATGAAGCTGAGGCAGGCAGCCCTCACAGGAGGTCTGGCATCGGCCATACCCAGACGTGCCCTGTGAACACCAAAGTCTGACCAGACGCAGTCATCCTCTCTTCAGAGCGTGGCAGGTTCTACGAACCAGAAGTTGGATCAAGGCTCCCCTTAATCCAGGTGGAGTCTCAGGGGCCAGTGTTATAGAAAAGATTCCTACCATATTAAACTACCTTCAAGGGAGCTCAAATTATTCCCCAAACCTGGGATCCTTCAAATTTTTGTATTCTATTCATGAAATATAGACATTCTTTCCCATAACTGTGACATTATGTTCTTCTACATTGTGCTTCTAAACTTAACATAATTAAAGAAGTTGTCTGCGCTCCATATTCTATACCCCAGACTACACTATCATCCTGTGCCATACAGTTGTTTTGTGAATGTCATTATAAATAAATAATGACATAGGGGATGCTACTCTTTTACATAAAACTATATGTATAATGCAACTGATACTGGGGATGGGAAAACTTTTCACTGGTCCTATATTATAGTCTGTAAACCATGAACATTGAATTAACCCAATAAAAGTGACAATTCTGACCCTGGGCTATACCCATTACTCTAAGGTTACAGCTTGCAAGCCAGCTCAAATTGTTCTCAATGTGGTACTTTACGGAAATACTTATCATCTGGAAACCGTATGTAGTGCACATTCTTAATAAATAATAACACATTTTATTTTGGTTTACTGAAAATTAACAGGGCATTTGGGAAATTGCTGTTATTGTGAGAGACTGTTTTATATTTGCCTTGGCAGTACAATAGCTATCTAAGTGGAAAACAGGAGAGCCAATGGCATTGAGGGTGGGTTTTTTTTCCCCTCTGCTGTTGGTATTTAGAGAAAGCCATGCAGCTGGTAACATTAATGACATCCCGTATACTCACAAGAGATGAAAGAAGTGAACCAAACTTTTAATGGGCTTAACCATATGAAATTGTCATTCTGAGCTGATTAGTTTTGCATTCAGGCACAGTAAATCTACTTCTTTGCAACTGTGTTCAAATCTGTAGTCAAAAATGGTCTGCAAAGTTTCAAGGCTTTTTAACAATTGTTTAAGCTTTGTGAAAGTGCTGAGTAGGAAAACGAAAAGCTTTGGGGAGATATTCCTATGACAAGAGCTGCTCCCGAGATACTGCATCCCACTCTCTGATTGTACTGATTCCTCTCTAACCCCAAGGTTCAGAAGGATCCTCTGTAAGATTCTACCACCCGCTAATATAACAATTAAAGGATCAGACCCAATATAATTAGTTTTAATGGGAGAAAATACATTTGCACAATTAGAGAGCGAAAGATAATGATGAGTTTCAGAAAAGAAGGGAAAGCTGGGACTAAGAAGACCAGCAAAAACAGCTTCTTAGTGGTTTCTCTGGGTACTTTTTCTTCTTCTCCTTGCCAGGCTTACGGAGTAATAATGTAGGTAAGGGGTGGGGCAGGGCGGAAGGGCAGGCTGTGCTGTTAGCAGCTTTGGCTTTATAGTCCCTCAGCCCTGTGCTGGCCTTGCCAACCCTCCCATCGCTTTCCCATCTTTTTTGCCAACCTCTCCTCTGTGCTACGTTGAAATACTACAAGAGGTTTCATTTTCATAGTAAGAGAGAAATATTCCCAAACAAGTTTCTCCATTTCTGTTGACCTTTGTTTTCCATTTTATATATCTCATTCCTATTAACTCTGTGGATATTTGGGTAGATGTTCAAATGGGCATAATGAGAAATCACACAATAATTTTTATCTAATGATGCATGTTATGTTTCCCGGATTTAGAAGGATTTGCTTTTCCTTACCTAATCCCCCCTTTCCACATGACTGATTTTCAAAAATTATTGGTTCTCCCATCGATTAGATACACAAGTTGGAAACCAAATTGACTCTTATCTTCTCTCTTTTCCTCTTCCCACTACCTCACAATCATGTCTCCAAACCGATCCTCAAATTAGCCACCCACCATGATGGGCTTGGCCCTTATCATTTCCTCCTTGGTTATTATTGCTCATCAATATGTCTGCCTTTAATCTCCCCACTTCCAAATCACCTCGCTTTACCACCAAGACAATCTTTCTAGAGTTCAAAAAAATCACATACCGGGTCCGCCTAAGGTCGGTGAATTTTTTTCAGGATTAGATCCACTTCATTTGCAATGTAGCAGAGCAAGGTGGTTAAACAAAGGCTCTAGAGTGAAACTGTCAGTGTTGATATCCCAGCTGTGCTAATTACTAACTGGGTGGCTTGAGCTGTACCTCAGTTTGTTCATCTGTAAAATGGGGGTAATGACAGTATCTACCTCTTAGGGGTATTATGAGGATTGAGATAATACTAGCAAATGACCCAGAAAAGTGACCTATAGGCAGGATAATACATCTTTTGCAGGATAATACAGCTAAGGCATTAAGGCCCTTTATTGTCTACCTTTTACAATATTGTGTATCCTATTGTTATATAATTTACTCTCCCCACCAAGCTTAAGACTTTATGATTTCTGAGTTTCAAGGACTCCCTTGTATTCACATCTGCTAACTCTATATGCAGAATAGTGCATAATAGGCATTTACTAAATACTAAATGAATGATTGATGTTCAAAAAATGAAAGGAGAGAAGAAGGCCGAGAAAGAAAAGAAGAGTTGCTATGAAGTTTCTCTGTGCCAGGCCAGGTGCTAAATAATTTATTTACATGCATAACACAATCCTAATAATGTCCCTATGAGTGACTAGTGTTATTAATCTCCTTTTACTGATAAGGAAAACAACAAACCTGAAGCACAGAATTTAGGTGATTCTTCTAACATCAACCAGATCCTGGAATCTATCCATATAAACTTCTCACAAATCTGCCCAGCACTGGTCTCAAACACAACTCTTCATCTCCCATCTCCCTCTCCTCCACTGCCAGGCAATACAGACTCAAGGAGAGGTCCCTTATAATCATGTGGGTGGCAAGGAGACAGAGTGGAAAGAGCACAGAAAACCAAGCATGGGTATAAATTCCAACTCTAATCCCACTAAGACTTCCCTTAAGCAAGTTTTTTTAACATCTCTGATGTTCAGTTTCCTTACCCATAATATACACATAAACAGTGCCCACCTCCTACCTTCTAGAATTATTGTGAGGACAAAGAAGATAATATAGGTAAAGCTAAAACTTCAGTGATTCTCATACAATAGGACATCAATATGAAGCACTCACAATTAAGACAAGCTAGTCCTACTAGCTTCTTGGCTTGGGAAAGAAAGTTATTTAATTATCATTTTTATTCTCTCCCCATCAAGCTTAAGACTTTATGATTTCTGAGTTTCAAGGACTCCCTTGTGTTTTTTTTAGAGCCTGGCCTTAATTCTCATTTGTAATACACCATTTTGGCTCCCTATAAACCTTGCATCAAAGAAAACGTTTTCTGTATGTTTGAAACAAAGTTGTTAAGGAATGTTGTGGGGGGGATGGATTTGGGACTCTTCTGAAAATATAAAGAGTAAAGAAAATGTAATCCACCATTAAAGAAAGAGCAAAATGTTTTCATTTATATTGCACAAATAAAGTAAAGCTCCTTCCAGAATCAAAGCACCAGCAACACAGAGTTCTGAAGTTTCGGCCTCAGGAATTGAAAACACGCAACTTGAATAAGCTCAACAATACTTCTATACACATAGGTGAAGAAAATCGAAAGAAAACCTTGAAACCCAACAGAAGGGTTAGAAGAGTTTTGTGTTAATCTTAATTTAATTTTAAATGCCTAATCAATTTGTAACTGAAGAAGCCACAGCCTCATGAAAAATGAAACTTTCTAAAATTGAACCTTTGTTTGACAAGCTTTCACCTCATCTATTTTTCTTGTGGCCTTCTGATATTTCTGCACTATATGATCAAAGACCAGCCCAAGTCTTTTACCCCCCAAATTTAGAAGCAGTTACAAGAAGCAACTTAATTTATAGCTGCAAAGACCAAGTACATTTTTCACATGGCACAATTAAAACTAGGTCAGTGAGAGAAAGGAATAAGAGACAGAAAGGTTGTCTAAATATTACACTGACGAATGACAAATCCACCTTGAAACAATCCATCTACCATTTCTCTCTTTATTTAGCAATGTCTTCAGTTTTTGCATTTAAAGAATATTCACTTTCCAAGATACCAGATTGTCTAGCCATTCCCTATGTTAATGTGCCAATCATTACATACAGAGCTAAATGATCCAAGGTAATTTACTGTTTTCTGTAGTCAGAGGGTAAGCTTGTCTCCTGCCTTAACTCTCCTGCCTTTTTGTAATCCTCTAGAACATTATCTCCACTTATTCTCTGGGCAGAGTTCCCACTGACAACCAAGGAGAGCCTGTGGATGAGATGCAAGTACTGAAGACTCCATGCTACAGATCAGAGGAGATTTCGACAATTGAGGGGAAAGCTATGACTCTGCAAGTTCAGGATTTCCAAATCTAACAGGGATTGTGTAAAATATCCCCAATGTGCCATGTGGTGGATGAAGCAAGGCAAAGTAGCAACTAAGGGAATAGGGTCCACAAGAAAAAGAAAAATGAGGAAATCATAGAAATGTCTGAATCGGTTCCAGAAATTCACTCTTGTGAAACGTACAGGGCATTAAAAAGAATGTTTTCCGTGCTTAGCTTGGGTTGGCTTAGCCACATGGGGGAATGAGGAACTAATTGCATAAACTCTACCGAGTGTCTGGCAGCCCGATGTGTTGTTTCTCCTTGTTCTTCCCACACTCACCTCTTTCTAGAGCCACAATTCCAAACCCGAGCTTTTTCTAATCTCTTTTTAGCTCCTCTCTTGGAGTGAAGAATGATATTCATGCTGAGTATGTGACTACTTGGCAATAAACTCAGGCCTCGCCATAACTGATCATCTTCCCATCAACACGTTTAGCCATTGGCAAAGCTTGTGCTGAGGTGTGGATGTGAGCCCTGTCACAGGAGTGTAATTGCTAACACCTACTGGATGGATGTACCCGAACAAATCAAATTCTCTAGCACACCATTTATCAGTTCCAACCATTTCTGTAGCCAACAAGTAAAGAAAGACATTTCTAAGTGAGTGATTCAATTATATATGTCTTTCGACATTTTATTTTGAATAGTCTGTTTTGGTAAGTTCAATGTGGCCTTAAAACCACACACATCTAAAGTACTTTTCTTTGAAATAATTTAGACACTTTCTTCCTAGTGGGCTGCAGATAGAACAGTTGCAAATTGTGCCTAGGGGATAGATACTTTTAGGGATATAAAAATAACTATTTTTCCACAAAATCACCTTTCCCACATACTCCGTCTAGTCTTAGGAAACAATGCTATAGGAAACGATGATCACGAAGGTCTGAGGGCCTTGTTCTTCCTGATTTGCTTATCCACCCCTAGAGTTCCCTCGTCATTTCTTCCTCTTGTTTACAATCCTTTCTGAACTCTTAGAATCAAGTACACATTTCTAAATGTGGCCTCAGGAGCCTGTAATCTGACCTGTGCTTATCTCTCTCCATTGTCCGCTAAGTTTGCCATGTTGGCCTCATTCCAGTATCTCCATTGTCTCTCCTGCCAGTCAGGCCCTCACGCAGACTATTGCTACTACATAAACTAACCTTCACTAATTTCAATGTCTACCATCTTTGAACCTACATTTAATATTAAACAAAACAAAACAACGAAAAACAAAACAAAAAAACTTCTTACAGACTTTTCCTGACTCCTAAAATAAGCCGTATTCCTTCCATAAATTCTCCATAATAATTTATTTCTCCTCTTGAAACATTCATCTCATTTAAGCTTTTTCCACTTAGGAATCTCGAGGACAGGAATTGTGCATGTTGTGTTTATGCTGCATCCTTAGCGCCCAACCCAGTGCCTGCCAAGTAAGAGGTCTTATTGTAGTCAGCTCTGGTTGCCACAGCTAAGTACCACAGGCCGGGCAGCTTAAATAGCAGTTTGGAAGACTTGAAGTGTAAGATCAAGGTGCTGCCAGAGGTCTTTTCTGGTGAGACTTCTCTTTCTTGCTTTTCAGTTTGTCCCCACCTGGCCTTTCTTTTGTGTTTTATGGAGAGAGAGAGCTCTCTGCTGTTTCTTCCTTTTTTATAAAGATACCAGTCTTACTGAATGAAGGCCCCATTCATATGACCTCATTTAACTTGAATTATCCCTCTAAAGACTTCACCTTCAAATACTGCCATATTAGGAGGAAGAGCTTCAACGTGTGATATTGGGGAGTACACAATTCAGTCTATAACAGGCCTTCAATACGTGTTTGTCAAATGGATGCTTAAATGAATGAGTGATTTCTTATTCTGCATTCTTTTCTTACTAAAGAGAATGTTGGCTCACGAAGGCATGAACCACGTCTTTGTTTTTCCCTAATATCTATCACTGTATCTGCCACATGGAATATATTCAACACATATTTGCTGGATTGAGTCTAGGTTCAACCTTCAAGGTAAAGGTGACCTGTGAGAATAGCGGTGTGTGTGTGTGCGTGTGTGTGTGTGTATGTGTGTGTGTGAGCGAGTGTGTGTATTTGTCTGTATATGTGTATGTTTTTATTACAAACAAAATGTAATTTAATGACTTCTTATGATCATAAGGAATATAGTTCTAAAGTTCCAGGCAGAAAGTTAGCAAGTGAACTTCAGTTAAAAAATCAATTAAAAAACAGAACAAAATGAGTGGCTTACAAATTCAGTACTATTTAATTCCTTTCCTCCTTATAATGACGGATCTTTCTCTGGGAAGTAATTTTCTTTTGATAAAAGGAGACCAGGTTCCCTGACCCCAGAAAGAAATGAATTAGTGACTTCTGTACCAGAGAGTTGACAAACAGCTCTTACATCTTGCTCCCCTGATCTCCAGCAGTGAAACAAATAGACTCTGAAAATAATCTTTTTTTAAAGAGATTGGGGAACCATAGAATTCCTGTAGAGTCAGACCTCTGAATAATTCTTCATTTTGTTTTTCTTCATGAAGACATCAGTGCCCTGTTGTCCATACATATCTCATGCCCACAGCCTCAAACACAGGATTTGTTCAGACAGCACAGACTCGGCAGCAAAGTGAGCACTCATCTCCAGAGGGTCCCTCACCATGGTACTCTCCTCTGTCACCTGCAGTTCTCATCAACAGTCCCAGTATTTTCCAGGCCTGTAAGAAGTCTGCTCAAGTCTGCTGCCTCTGACTCTAACCCTGTAGGCAGTTAGGCATCATGAGAAGATATTTTCTTTTACTTAATCTGAATGCTCCTCCTTCTACATTCAGAGAGCGAGTGAAGGGCGAATTCACCTGATCCTATCAAATCAACCAAATCCAAAAATGTCACTAGTCTCTGGCCTCCTCCACCAAGTCCCTTCTTTCAATGGGCCCTTTTAACAAGATTAGGTCTCATGGATGGCATTAAGCAAAACTTCCATGGTTACCAGTTACAGAATGCTGGAATTCTTCCTGGTAGGTACTTGTGTAGATTTGCCCTTGCTTAACTTATTTTTCTCAAGAAAATGTGTATCAAAGAATTGTAAATAACATATATTTGTAGAATATCTGACTGAATGAATAGAAGAAATAAATAATAATATGAATTATAGTAATAATGAAAATAACTTATTAAAGCATAAAATCATGTAATGTTATAAATTTTATATAATAGTTCTTGAGACTGAGTGTTTATAAAAAGCATGTGAAGTCTAAATTCACATAATCTATACAGCTCTTCTTGACAAGAATTGCAAGGGCCTACTTTAGCTTTTATGCACATTTATAGAAGGAGTTTCATTTCATGTACTCCAAAATCCCAAAATAATAACTTTCTCAGGAAACCTGGAGCACATCTCTCTGAGTTGTGGTATTCTTTGAGGACTTCCATGGCAATATGTCACCTCAAATGAATGCTGGGGCCTATAGCTTTCTGCCCTAGGATACTCCAATTCTAAGGGTTTTCCAGTAATGCTGTGTGAAACATTGCTGTAGCCCAGATGTCTGGTGCAGCCCATATGCTACCAGCTAGTAGAGGGCATTTAACATCTTCATCAGGTAAGCCTCAACCAATGAGTAATGGAAAGCAGTGGATAAATGCTATACCTATAAATCTTCAGGTAGACAATTCCAAGAGACATTCTATCTGCAACTCAGATGGATCTAGCAGGATCAAATTCCCGGTGCCCAAGATGTGTAATCAATTAATAATATGCCCTTATGTTGGCTTTTTCTGCTCCCTGTTTCACCCTCCCCTGTACTTCACTCTTGCTCCCAGGTCAGTATCTTTATTCTACCACTAGTTAGGCATGTGGCCTTTGTCAAGTTATTTAATGCCTCTGTACCTCAGTTTCCTCATCTATAAAAGGGAAATAATACTATCACCTACTATATGGAGTTTAATGCATTAATATCTGTAAAGAATTTATAATTGCTAAGTGAATAATAATTGCTCAATAAATATTAGCTAAAATGAAAGTACATTCAAGCGAAAGCAAGGAACTGTGGGAAAACACAGCATGTGGAGACCTATAAGTAATTTTCTATGAATAGAGTTTAAAGCCTAAGTTGACAGTGTTGGAGAGATGTGGTTGGCAATGTTGCCAGCAGCTCAATCAGGAACAAATCACGTAGGGCCTTATAGATCACCATGCTGAGGAATTCACCCCTTCTCTTGAATGCAATGTGAAAATATTAAAAATTTTAAGCAGGAAAATGACATGATCACATTTCTGGTTTCTGAAGATCCTTCTGGAACGTGTGAGAGGATGACTAGGAGAGGTGAAATATCATTATGAATATAATAAAGCCAAATTATATTTATATGCTAGGCATTTGAGGAAGGCTGTGAAGTTCAGTCCATTCTCACCAACTCTATTGCTCCCGCAATTAGTAGACCACCTCTAAAGAAGAATACTGATGGAGCTTTTGTGGGGGTTTTGTTTATTCCAGTGTCTATTATCAAACAATGAAATAATTGGTTTGAGATATGTATTGGTTTTCTATTGTGCCATAACAAAAGGCCAAAAAAAGTTAGTAACTTAAACCACACAGATTTATTATTATCTTATAGTTGGGGAGGTCATAAGACTGAAATGGGTTTCACTGGGCTAAAATCAAGGCGTTGGAAGAGCTGGTTCCTTCTGGAAGTTCTGGGGAAGAATCCATTCCTTGCCATTTCTAGACCACCTGCATTTCTTGGCTTATAGCTCCTTTCTCCAGTTCAAAGCCAACAGCATAGCATTTTCACATCTCTCTCTGATTATGACACCCATTTTCCTACCCTCCTCTGTCACTTATACAGACTCTTGTAGTTAGATTGGTCCCATCCAGATAACCAAGGAAAATCTTCCATCTCAAGATCTTTTCGACTTAATTACACCTGTAAAGTCCCTTTTGCCATGTAATGTAAGAATACTCACAGGTTCCAGGAATTTGGATGTGGACATAATAGTGGGGGCATTATTCTACCTACCACGGGATGTAAATGGTAGATATATGTTTTCAGTGTGTTTTTCAAATGTCTCTGATGTCCATATTTGTCAGAGGCCAGTTACACTCAAGGCTCCACTGTGCTTAAGGCTTGTGATAGGGAGAGCAGGAGTCCCAGAGTCAGCTCAAGAAAGTTTGTAAAGACATAGAACTAGTCAGAGTGAAAAATAAAGGGTGAAGAGAGACATACACTCACCTCATTACTTCTAAAGCCCTCTCCTCTAACTTATACTGTTTAAACATTGCCTACAAGACACATGCAACATCCCTTTCCATTTTGCAGATGGAAAAAATAATGCTGAGAGAATTTAAAGAGCTCACCTAAGGTCAAAGCACTTTTATGGTTAAGAAGGAAAATTAATTCAACCCATCAGTGACCCCATTTGTAACATCTCATAGCACATTTGCTCCTATTAGGGCTTAGTTCTTAAGTGTTTCAATTTATCCAAACCCTGTGATGGATTCAGAATACAGTCTCACATCAAGAAAAAATACAAGTTTCACTTTAATTAAAAGGAGCTATATAATAGCTATTATAATAACTACTATAATTTTCTTCCTGGTATTTATGAGTCATTTAATAAAAACTTCCTAGACTCTCAATAGTCCTGTGCCTTGCTCTGGGCCCCTTACTCCCCCAATTCATTATTTCATGGCTGGAAAAGATCTTGAAACACATCATTATAGTTGAAATATCTGGAGGGTTAAAAAACACTTTTACATATCTGTATTGTTGCCAGAATATATGTAAAATATGTGAGTTTTCTGAGATATTATATGGAAACAGCTTGTCTCCTCACTTTTTAAAGTTTTCTTCAGCTGTTTTTTTTTTCTTTTTACCTTGCTCTCATGTCTAGCACAGAGCATGAAGTTTCCCTTACTATTATAAGCTAAGAGAGCTACTGAATCCACGTTCCCCTTATTGTGGCATCCACAAATCCATTTTCATAAATTTGGGCACACCCTGACACCTGCTGCCACTTCTGTGATATCTGACTAGAAGTTCAGCAAACATCTCAGTGTGAATTCCCCCCTGAGGTGGAGCCAGTATTCAGACATTCAGAAGAATAACAAGGGCCATGGAAGGTGCCTCTATACATTTTGAGAGAAAAAAATGTTAAGGTACATCAAGTAGGCACTTGTTTCCGTCAAGCGGAGAATCAAGAAGTAGAACAAATCATCTAGCTTTCAAAAGTGTGTTGTTCTTCTGAGGAGGCTAGTCAAAGGTTTACTTCTTTTGCTTTTCAGTTTGTTATAATATTTATCGAACTGGAAGGTGAGATATAAGAATTCAGTTAGATTGAAACAAATAAAATGGCTTTTGTGGTCCTCTCCTAGCTCTCTGTAGGGGTCTGGGACAGCTACAAGGTGATCAAAAATACCAGGTGCCAGAGAAAGGATACTTAAGATTGAAAAGATTCTGTTGACAAAAGAGAAAAACATGTCAACCAATTTTTCTATATAAAAAAAAAGATATAATTGATGTCTTTCCCATGTCCCTTAGGGACTATAGAAAAATAGGACAAAAAAATGTCATAGTAGGAGAAAAAAAAGACTACTTGAGTTTGCTAGTCAGGATCTAAGCATTATTCTTCCTGGAACCCTGAGAGTCTAAATTTTTGCCAGTGATCAGTAAATGTTAGTTTAATGAGATTGAATTAAATTGTATTGAATTATAAAGATTAAAGAGACAGTTCTACATGGCAATGGCATTATTTATGTATAACCTGTTTGAGAATAATCTTGTACATCTGGTCCACGTTGAACTTCAATGTTTCTCCTCATCAATGTAAATTCCATGACAGTCAATCGTTTTTACAAATAAATTAGCAATTACATTTATAAATAAAGGAAAAGATCAAATTACACAAGAACTAAAATATGAACGTATATTGCAAATTGTGAAGTAAAAATACATGTTTGTATTTAATATTTTTTAAACTCAAGTAGGGAGATAACACAAATATGCCAAACTGTGAACATTTAGAGAGCAAGGATTGTATAACATTCCCTGTTGTGTCTCCAACATGTAGCACTGTTTCTGGCACACAATAAACCCTATAAAAACTATTTGATGAGAAAAAAAATGAATGTTTTGATGAATTAATGGTATGAATTAATTGTTACAAATAAATATATTGATAAGTAAAAAGTAATCATATAAATTTGTGAATATATATCACAAGTCATGAAGGCAAAATCTTGAAGATAATTCCTAAAGAAAAATAATAAAAATAAAGAAGATGATGTGAGAAGGAAAAATAATGAAAGAAGAAAGGGAAGTACAGATGGGAAAATGGAGCAGAATTTGGAAATAATGAAATGTGTGCTGAAGGTGAGAGATAGACAGGCTTACCAGGAGCAGGGAAGATTCAAGGGTAATGAAAGATGTATATATTTTTTAATTGTGCACATAGGAAGGAGCCTAGTGAGGGAATAATTGATGGAGACCTATAATGCCCAAGTGAGGTTCTTTGTTGTTTGGTGGACTGGATGTTAGAGAAGATTGACAGTGAATAAGAAGTATTTCATGGACCCCATAATCTAGCAGAGACAATTGCTCAAGTAACTTACCAGACAGGAGGAGATAGATACAAGCTCTAATAGGGACAATTGATCCTTATGTAGTAGCATCCAAGTGGACGTTCATGAAGGCGGTGGCTCCTGAGCAGGAATTTGAAACATAATGTAACAGGTAAATATTGACACAGGGATTATGGATAATGTTGAGTCAAGGAAGGTGTGGTGAGTTTGTTTTTATAAGTGAGGTTTTTGAATAAGACAATTGTCCAATTTAATCTGTTCTACTCACCAAACTCCTACAAATTTGGTCCACATCAAATTCTTCCTCTAGGCTCCTATATCACACACTCAATTAGATGCTGTCTGACTCTATCACTGCTTGTTTCCATTTGTTTTAGTCTTATCTACTGTAAGCAGACTAATTTTTCAATAGCTCTTCCCTGGTACCTCTAAAGCCATGTCTGCCACAAACCCATGATTTTTAAGCAGTTGAGGGAAACCCATACAGAACCACCCAGCACCTTATACAGTGAGCCTGCCACTCCCATCGGTGTTTGCAGCAACGTCCCTGAACCCTCCACTCTTATTCTTAACCTCCTGCCACAGCGACTCATCCTCGTCTGGTTTTATCTCTTATCTCAGTCTCACCTTTCCATCTTTTTTCTTCCCCCTTGGAATTCATACTTGCGTGTTGGTCCTACTAGCTCCTGATCTTTGGCTTCTGCCCCAGGACTTGGGTGTAGATCGCCCCAAGATGCCTGTTTCAAGCTGTCATGGGTAATTATCCACATGTACCTCCCAGCCTCACATGACCCATCTCTTAGCCTTTATCTCTGCCCACTATCTAATCCCAGAGAAAATCAGACAGTATTTAATATAAAAAAGTCCATAGAGCATATTCTTAATAAATATTTTAAATAATAAATGAATTATTTTTTTAATGTTTGGCAGATTTTTTTCTCCTAGCAGTTATGTACGTTTCTACAGATTGGGCATATAATGCATATCTACCAGCAGTCTTGGACGTAGACAACACTCCCTCCCTACTGAGACCCATCTCCCAAAATCAAAGAACAATTCTTTTGACCTCTACTGAGACAACTTACTTTGAGGGGCCCATGCACCAGGGCAGAACTATAGACACGTGCGCTGCATCTTAAACAGTGCATGGTGAGAACTCTGTGTAACTTCCCTGTAAGTTAGACAAGTACTTATAATGAAAGGTTTGTGAGTTCAGAAAACCCCAGGGTATTCAAAAAGACAGTTCAGCTTCCTATCTGAGAAGAAAATGACAGCTCTCCTCACTGGGATTAAGCTTCAGATATTTAAGAGGCAAAAAAAGGAAGAAAAAAAGAAAAAAGAAAAAGAAAAAGAAACCTTCTGAGTAATGCATTGGACCCACTGCAGGAAATTTGGTGCCTCATGAGCATTTCCCCAGTGGAATCATATGCCTAATGTACTGACAGTACACAGAGGTGTTGGGCATCATTTCGGAAAAGGATGATGCCATTCTCACTCCAAGAACCACCACAGAGGCTATATCTACACTCACAGATGGATGACAGGATGGTCAATCTATTCACTTCCCACAAACAAGAGTATTTTCTAAAGATTTTTTGAAATGGTCCCTCTTTGTCCAACTCTACAACTTCTGCTGGGGTCTCAGCCATCCTCACACCTCATTTGGACAGCTGTAGCCACTTCTGAACCAGTTTCCCTTTTCTAAAACTCACTCCCCTAAAATGTGTTCTCCTCACAGCCCAGAAAGTGACCTGAAATTTAAATCTCTTCTCCTCTGCTAAAAATCTTTCAACAGTTCCATGTAGCCCATCTAATAAAAAACCAAGCTACTTATCTTGGCATAGAAAATTTTCTTTGAGCTGACTTCTACCCACCTCCAGAGTAGTGTCTACCCATCCCACTCTGGGCAAATTTCTGCCTTCTCTTTTTTTAGTCTATTGAATTATTTGTAATTCCAACTACACCATATTTGAAACCACCACACTTGTACTTAAATTTCTTTCTCTGCCTGATATGCTTTTCCATTCTGTCTTCGCTTGGAGAACTCCATTATTTCCTTCAAGATTTATCTTAGATATCAGATCCTCAAGAAAAAGCCCACTGATTCTCGGAAGATGTGGTTATACATCCCCATTTCTCTGTGCCTCCCACCATTCTATATTCCCCACTTTCTGAGCACTCCCTTGTTTCCATACTTGCTCTCACCAGTTCACAGGTAATTTCTATGCCACATTTTGTTTTTAATCTCTGGCCCATGGCAGAACATTTAAAGCAGAGCAGAGATTATTGAGTGTAAGGCAGCCCTAAATAAGATCCTCTGATATCACATCATTTCCAAAATATTGGGTATGCTAGTGGCCCCTAAAACAAACAAAACAAAACAAAACAAAACAAAAAACAAAAAACAAAAAAACAAAAAACATTTCTTGAATAAATGAATGATAGTAAATTTACCAAACATTTGCAGGCAGTAAATAAAAAGACATGAAGCACAAAGAAATGCTGGAGATCAGGTAAGACAGGGTTAATGGCTAATACAAACAGGAAAATAAGGACACCTTGGATTCTAAAATAAAATAAACCAAGATAAAAACTGTGACGATACTTTGTAAATGAAGATTTGATGCTGTAAAGTGGTACAGAACTATAATATAAAACTTTTGAGAAAATGGTATAATCTTTGGGTTTCTGAAAGATAACTTCAACATCTACAAACCTCTAGAATATTGATTTATTGTATTATTGACTGGTAAAGGGAAAACTGACCTGAGGGAATGATTTAATGATAGAAAGTCTCGAAAGAGTCACAAAAGTATCACTTGCCCATAAAAATGGGGGTTTGAAAGGGAAAAAAGAAGCTGTATATATGAATTATGTAGTCTTCTGGTGCTTTTGATATTATGCCTCACAAAAAGCTAATGCAAAGTAAAAAAAGAACAGAGAAGCTTTTTGATTAAATAACAAAGCTGTATTAATATTTAAGGGACAGTGTATTTATGAGTGTAGGCACCTAAAAGAGAGAGAAATGACTAAAAGAAAAATTTAAGGTTCAGCATGAACAATGACTTAGTTCTGTTTGTTCTATAAGGTCCGTGACAAGAAGCATGCAATAAGGCATCTAAAACCTCTCTCTCCCTATACTTAAGCTGCTCCTGAGTTGTAATTGTCACTTATGAGGTTTGCATTAATTATTCCAATAGACCTACTTACTTAAAATCACCCTTTTAAAATGAATAGTACCGCAATGTATTGAAAGGGTCATGAATTGATATGCAATTTACTGTATAGAAAGAACTTTGTCATCAGACAAACGCAGTTTAGTGAATCAGACAGGCAAAGCAAATATAAAAGAGTGCCGGGAATACTCAGGACTTGTATTAGATTGAACATGAGAAGAGCCAAACAGGTGGCACTCCCTTTATATCTATACTATACTACTCTCAACAGTCCCAGTAAAGCACAGGCCAAACCTCGGGCCAGTTGGAACAAAAATCCACTTTCCAGTGTACATTTTTATTTCAATCTATACTTGATCTGATGAAATAAATCTTCCAGATATTGACTAGTTTGCCAGCCCAGAAGCATTCATTAAATGTCAAATTTTGCTCCATAATGACAGAACTGGCTTTGGTCCATGATAAAATTGCCAATGAATGAGGTAAGGCAATGTAAGGAGTCCTATTTAGTAAGAGCCTATAATTTCTACTCTCATTCAAAGTTCTACAAAGAACTTATAAGCTTGTATTTATCCTGCATTTAATTCATAAGATTCCTTTTCTAAGTTAGTAACTTGGGAGCAGGATCATATATTTTGCAGTCATCATGGAGCTTTAGTTTTCAGGCTAGTTTCATCTAAGACTGAACAAAACAAAAGAGAGCCTGAAGCATGGGGTCCACCCACAGAGCTCTAGAACTTAGAGCCAGTCTGTAGACCACTAAGGTCATTTAAGAGAGTACATCTTGACTTATAACTGAGGATTTTTCATCAGCAAAATCAGTGCTGAGAATTGTTGTTACATTGTTTTTCCACATACTGAAATCCTGTCAGTGTGTAAGAAATTCCCCCGAAAGGAAAGTATAATATAGAAAAATGAATCAAGATATCCATTATACTTTCCGGATACAAACAGATTCAGCATACCATCAGTGTGGAATCGGATAATTATCTCTGAATAAAATTTGGGTGTCCCTCTGTGAGTTTCAGACAATTTCAACAACAAAAGCATCTTCAAGTGGAAAATCTAATAGCAGTTTCTATTATTTACTGTGATGATGCTCAACTTAGTCAACCAAGAGTACATGTTCCATGCTTCGGGTACATGTTCCAGGCTTCACTGGGAACTGCAGGAAATCAGAAGTTCTAAGACAGAGCAGCTTCTTAGAAGAAACACATTGAGTAAACTCCAAAGTAAAGCAACATGGTTGAAAATACAAACCCATACCTTTATTTCATGAACATGTATCAATTACCTACTAGGAGCAATGTACAAAGTGTCCAAGATTATAGCTGAAGAAACTATTTGTGAGGGATTTAGGGAAAACTTCATAGGGAAATTGATCTTTAGAATGAAATTTGAAGGATGAGTGGATGTTTGATGGGCAGACAAGTAAGTTAAGACATCCCGGTAAAGTAATCAACATCATATAAATTCAAAGAAGCAAGAAAAAGCAAGATTAACTTTGAAATATAGAAAAGTTCAATATGGTTGAACAGAGAAAACAGTATAACTTGAAGAAAAAACATGTGATATAAATCAGATACTAACTATGACATTGGGCCATTCATCTCCCTGAAAAATGCTTTTCAAGAAAAATGGTAATATGATATCTACTTTAGAGTTGTTGTATTAAAAGTAAAAATATATATATTGTAAATGAAAATAGACAGTGCAGAGTAAGCTCTCAATAAGTTCACCTTTGTTATTATTTGTACAAATAGCTGACTTGATTTCAAAGCAAAATAAAATTTTGTATTAGTTGTCACCACCATAGCTACATTCTAATGTCCTACATTATCAATCCTGTAAAGGATGCTATGGTACTTGACCCAGATCTCCCCTTCAGGACTGAAGCATTTGTTCCCCCAGCTGCTTGGTGTGCTATCTGTTGATGGTCAGCCTCTGCATCCTAATCAAAGGATTACCCACTGCCAAAGAGAGGCCCCTTCTCCAAGGTTTTACTCTCTCTCCGAGAGCAGCCTGCATCCAGTGACTGGTTGATGGAAAGGCACAAAATCCCCACTGTCTTGTCTCATCCTGGAACAGCTCTGCAGGACCACTTTAGATCCAGAATTCCCCAGGGGGTGAGCTAAAGCCTCTGTTGCAACTGTACCTCAGCTCAACCTCTCCCTCTATCAATTTCTATGCCCTGACTTTCCAATTGGTGCTGTTCCTGAGGGTGCACCCCCATAGACCTCACGTATACAAATCTCCATCTCAGGGTTTGTTTCCAAGGAACCCAATCACGCTCTGTTAATTTACTACCACACTAGGAACCTTATTGGAGTTTAGATATGAGAGATTGATTGATTCATAATATCACCTTAAAACGTATTGACTATGGCCGAAGGCACAATCGTCTTGCCCTGGGCTGAATTTTACCCTCTAGTAGAGTTGTCAGTGGCCTCCGTGTAATCTTAGTAGTATTTTTACTAAAGAGCTAACATAGCAGGACATAGACTTCAGGCCTTAGAGACTCAAATAAGAAACAACATTTGACCATTCCCTGCCCTCCAAATCTATTAGATACCACCAGACAAAGGCAGAAAAGGACAAATTTCATAACACACAATACTATGTATTTTTCACCACTTCACCAGTATGAGAAAAGATTTCCTGAATCACTTCTGGGTTAACATAAATGCACACCCAAAGTAGCTTAACATGACAGTGAACCTAAATGACAGCACTAATGGCAATTCCAGAAAAATGTTCTTTCATAGGGATCGGGAGGCCACATTTGGAACTTTCAGTCCTTTGCACAAAATGTGTTAGTAATGAGAAGTGAGAGGGCCTAGAGAAGCATCTACTGCCTTTCATATGAGAGACAAGAGAAAGTCTTGAGCACTATAGCTGCCCGGAATCCAGAATAGCTCATTCAGAACCCACGTTCTCAAATCTGTCAGGTGCTCAAGTCTTTCCTTTTCTCAAAAGGGCTGAGAGCACTTCTGAAGGCAGCCTGCTTTTTACCCTATTCCTTCCGCTTGTTAAACAAAACCAAGAAAGGCTGCTTGAATGCTAACACCCCCAAAGCAGATTTGTATTGACAAAGTCACCAAAGCTGTACTTGGCAATGTTTCTTGATTTCATAAACAGATAGAGACAAATTTACAGGAATGGGAATAACTCTCTCACATACTTTACCATACTTTACACTTTGTTGAAAAGTCAGCAGAGAACTTCGCACTTCATCGAAAAATCTATTAAAACAATTACCAGGTCGTTAGCACGAATTTTTAAGCACTAGCTGTCAAGCTCTTTGATAGACTCTCAGCTCCCTTAGCAAGTACAATTCTAGGGAGTTCTAGCAGACATCCAAAACAGACAATGCTACATTAAAAAATATATATATATATATACACATATATATATATATATATATGTGTGTGTGTGTGTGTATATATATATATATATTCACCAAAGAAAATGAGGTTTCATTCACAAATCACTTATATATCAGTATTTGTTACATAATACAGCTATCCATATGTATTACTGTCTCCTCAACTGTAACTAGCAGATTGTAGTAGCTAGTCAGTAAATGTTGGATGATTCAGAAATATGGTTCCAAGGCAATCATCAATATCTATTGTGTGCCTACCAATGCTTTAAATAGTATTTGTATATCACAAATTCTGACATGTATTTTTAGCCCAGACCTTTCTCTCGAACTCTAGGCTTGAACTCCAGACTGATATCTCTCTCGGGTGTCTAATAAACACTCAAATATAGCTTGTTTAAAATTGAACTCAATTCTTCCCCTGGAGCTGCTCTACCCATAGGCATCTTCATCTCAGTTAATCCTGACTTCATTTCTCTAATAGCTAAAGCCAAATTTATTATTATTTTTTTGAGATGTAAGTGACATGAGAAACTATGAATTTAAATTGTATCATTTAATGTTTTGACATACATATATACACATGTAAAACCGTTATCACAATCAAGATAGTGAACATATTCATCATCCACAATTTGTAATCCTTCCTTCCTCACTCTCACTACTTATTTTCTCCTACATCCCCGCTCTTTCCCTGCCAGGAAAGCACTAATCTATAGTGTTTTCTGTCACTGAAGAGTGCATTTTTGTGAGTTTTATATAAATACAATCATACAGTATGAATTTCCTTCTTTAGTTTCTTTCAATCAGAACAATTGAGATTCATCCATTTCTTTGCATTTATCATTAGTTATTTTTTATGAGTAATATTTCAGTGTGTGTGTGTGTGTGTGTGTGTGTGTGTGTGTGTGTGTGTGTGTGTGTATCTGCCCCTTCGCTATAATGGACATTTCAGTTTTTTCCTGATTTGGATTATATCAGATAAAGTGGGTATAAATTTTTAAAAGGCTAAAAGGCTACTTGGTAAGTGTATGTCTAAATTTCTAAGAGATTGTCAAACTATTTTCCAAAGTGGTTGTGCCTTTTTACATTTTCACCAGAAATATTTGAGAGTTTCAGTTGCTCCACATTTTTTACAACACTGGGTATAATCATTCTTTTTAATTCTGATCATTCTAATAAGTATGTAGTGGTAGCTCATTGTTAATTTAATTTGCATTTCCCTAAAGAAGAATGATGAGCATCTTTTCATATACTTGTTTGCCATTCACATATATATATAAATATATATATTATATACACATATACATATATATGTATATATATGTGTGTGTGTGTGTGTGTGTGCGCGCGCGCGCGCGTACAGTGTGTGTATGTGGTACCTATTCAATTTTCTTGCCAAATTTTTTATATTTAGTTGTTTGATTTCTTTATTATTGAGCTTTGAGATTTATTTACGTATTTTAAACGTAAGCCTTTTATCAGCACCTTCCAATTTGTAAAAGTTAAACTCTTTAAAATGGCTTACAAGGTTTTAAGTGATATACCCCAATCAGAGCTCAGCTCCTACTATTCTCCCCTTACTTGTCTCCATTTTATCCACACTGACTTTGCTATTTCTAGAATACGTCAAGTGTACATGTGCCTTTGGCCTTTGTATTCATTGTTTTTTCTGCTCAGAAGAATCTTTCCCCATATGAGCATGTGGATGTATACAGTGTAACAGACTCTATGCTAAGTACTCGAGACAATTATTTATACATCCATTTACTCATTAAACAAACATTATTTACTCTAATTATGAATAAAATAAACCTAGCAACTTCCCTCAGAGCCTATAGACTAGAAAGTAAGAGACAGTTAAACATTTATTCATCGATTAATGCAATAAATATTTATTAAACATCTAATATATGCCAAGCATTGTATTGAATTGTGGGAGAATAATAGTAAAGAAAACATTTTTAAAATGTCCTTACAGCGCTTACATTTTAGCGGAGGGGAAGAGGGAATAAACAAGTACATATATGTCATAGGGAGATGAGTGTTTTTGAAGAAACATTAAAACATGATAGGAGAATGGGTAGTGCCAGGGTAGGCTTAACTCTTTTTTCACAGAATCATAGGAAAATGATTTACTGGTACAATGATATTTAGCAGAGATCTTAAGAAAATATGGGAGTAAGCCATGTTGCTAAGTGAGCAGAATATATTCTAGGCAGAGGGAATAGCAAGTACAAATGTCTCAAGGCTGGAGTAGGCTTTGAGTATTTAAAGAAGAGAAGCTGTGAGTATTTGAGTATTTGAAGGTCAGACTGATCAATTTTACCTTAGAGAGATGGAGAGGAAAGTCCATAGGTGAGGTGATTTTCTAGTTGAATTTATCAGAAAGCTGAGGAATGAGGTATTATAGAAGGAAAGAGCCACGTGCACAAAGATTCAGAGAAATATGAGGTGCTGCTGCATTTGCAGAACTGAACATAATTTGGTATGGCTGGAGCTGAGATTGTGAGGACTCTAGCTAGAGATATATTTGGAAAGTTTAGGAGTATCAAGATTATTATAAGAAGTTTGTGCTGTGCTCCAGGGAGTAGAAAGATTATAAGTTTAACCAAGAAATTATCATGTATATATCTGAATAAGCAAATATTGCAGAACGATGACAAAGAACAAATGGCAGAATCTGAGCCAAGTGGATTAGATCTAGGTACTAGTCAGGGCTCCGAATTGTCTTAAGAAGTTCCTGGCCAGTAATGCGGTATATTGGGGTCTGTCCAGCCCTGCACCTTCGCATTCTGCCAGTCCTGTGTGTTCTTCCACAGGAAAAAGGAAGAAAACGAAGGAGAAGGAGAAGGAGAAGGAGGAGGAGGAGGAGGAGGAGGAGGAGGAGGAGGAGGAGGAGGAGGAGAAGGAGAAGAAGAAGAAGAAGAAGAAGAAGAAGAAGAAGAAGAAGAAGAAGAAGAAGAAGAAGAAGCAGCAGCAGCAGAAGCAGCAACAGCAGCAGCAGCAGCAGCAGCAGCAGCTCTATACCATTTCCCCATACTTTGTCTTCTTCCATCTGGTTGTTCCTGGATAACATCCTTTTGTAGTAAATCAGTAACCAATAAGTAAAATGTTTCTCTGAGTTCTGTGAGAGCCACTCTAAAAGATCAATCAAGCCCAAAAAGAGAGTCATTGGAACTTCAATCTATAGCTAGTAGGTCAGAAGCACAGGTGATAGCCTGGGATTGTGACTGGCATCTCAAATGTGTATGCATGTGTGTGGCGGAGGAGTGTGTGTGTGTGGGGGGGGGGGGTACAATCTTGTGGGACTGAGTCATTACCCATGGAATCTGATGCTGTCTCTGGGTAGATACTGTCAGAATTGAGTTGAATTGTAGGACAGCCAGCTGGTGTTAGAGAATTGCTTGTTGGTTTGGAAACTCCTTCCCCAGGCACGTTGGAACTGGGTACAGAATCTTTAGTTGGTGATCAGAAATGAGTTTAGAGTCAGAATCTTTAACAGGATTCCAAAGAGTAAAAATACAGTGTCTTATTCATCCATTCAAGAATATTTTTGAATACCTATTATGAGACCTGCAGTGTTCTAGGCCCATCCTCATAGAGCTCATTTTCTTGTAGGGAGAGGGGAGACAATAAACCAAAGAAGTATGTGAAAAAATAATAATATGTTAAATGGCAATCTTATGAAAAATTTAAATCAGGCAGAAAGAAAAGTTTGAGAAGGATTGTAATTTTAAATACAGTATTAACAAAAGACTTCATTAGGAGTGTGATTTCTGAGTAAAAATTCAAAGAGGTGAGAAAGAGCCTTGCAAAGAAGAGTGTTTCCGACTGAGAAAATAAGTAAGGCTAAACTTTCCTGAGACCTTTGATGAAGAGCAAGGAGGCCAGAGTAGGTAGATAGAAAGTGCTAATAGATGAAAGAGAGGGAACAGAGTAGGGGTTGAAGACAGATTGTGTAGAACCTTGGAAGTCATTGTAAGGCTTTGACTTATTCTGAGCAGTACAAGAATTCTTTGGAAGGTTTCGAGTAAAAAAGTAAACCTATATTTGATAAGATAGATATGGGTTAAGAAAAGAATGAAGGGAATCAGAGTTGGAACCAGGGATACCAGCTAGGAAGAGATTGTAAGAGGTGATGGTGGCTAGGACCAGAATGGCAACAATGGGGTGAGGGAAAGTGGTCTAATTCTGGATTTATTCTGACAGTTTCACTAACAATATTTGCTAAAAGATTTGGTGCTGGTGATTTGTATGTTCAACATAGAGTTTCACCTTGAGAGACATTAAAATCCATCTTTAATATGAATTGCATGGGGATGCTTAAAATGAAGAGCTACAAATAAATTCTAACATTAAAAAAACATCTTTCCAGAAAAATAAAAAATGGAAATCACTCTTCAAGATGTGATTATATATGTTTTCTAATAGTTAAAGTGGTAGGGAGCCTAAGGTTTAACAATATTTATCTTTATAGGTTTCCTTTAAAAAGCGCTTAAATTTAATGTTAATAATAAAGTATTACTCCACCTAAAGTGTAATATGGTAACTGAAATGTTGAATCAAATGTTTTTAGTTTGGAGGTAGGGGTGATTAAGGAAAAAAAAAAAACGATATCAAGATTTGGCTTATATACTACACACTTATTCCTTTATTCTCTTTTGTTGCAGAAATGATGTGAAACCAGACGGGCGAGAAACCAAGTACCACTTGGAGAGTTGGAGAATCCAGGTTTATTATGCCAGCATTCCCAGAAGAGCTAGCACTCTGAAGATCTGGGCCCCAAGCTCAGGGGCAATTTTGTTTTTATATCCACACTGTTACAGTTAGCGTGGGCTACGAGTAGCTACAGAGCATGTGATTTAGGAATTTAGGTAATATGTCTGTGTCTGTTATTGAGACAGAACAATCATAGGGGAGGGTGTGTCTTCAGTTGATCTCAAGGTCACTCTGCCCTTTGGCCTATGCAGTAAGTATGTCCACAGAAGCAGAACAAAGAGCTAATTAGTTTTTTTGAGCACGAATTCCTCTTCGCTTTAACATCCCCATACAAATCATCAATTTTAAAGAATTCTTGATTTTTCTGGTGAAGGTGTCCCTTGGCTCTTCACACCAGCCTTGATATAAAATCAAGTCTGTGTGTGGGAAGCCCACATTGCATGCAGCAGCCCTCCCTGGGTCCTGGAGATGAAGGACAGTGCAACTCTCTTACTCCAGCTTCAGTTCTCTCTGAATTTCTTTCAAGTGGTCCATTTGTAGGCAGTTTGGAAACTAAATATGTCTCAGCTAGAAGTGGAGAGTGAGATTCCTACTTTTTTTCCTTCCTGAACACATACCTTATCTTTGTCAAAATTTCGAGAAAATCAAATATCATTAGGTTTCCAAAAATATTTATCTTGGAGCTTTAGGAAAATTCCTAGTTGGTGAGAAAGTGCTATTTCACAGAAGGCAGGGAATAAATCTCCCGATGATACAAATGTCCAAGCAATTGCATTACTCCCGTTGCCAAAGGCAGACCTGGACCTTCGCTGGCCTCCCTGTTTAGTTGGGGCCCTTCAGGAAAAGATCTAAGTTGGCAGTATTCCAAGAGGAAGCCATTTAAAATCCTGTGAGAGCTGCAATGCACTAATTTCAATTACCAATCAAATCAACACTCAGTGGTCATGCCAGAGAGCTGGAGAAGTGGTGAATTAATATTTATTCCCATGAAATATATAAAGATGTCCTCACTCTTGAAGGAACATTTGAAACCCGGTGATCAATAGACAAATAGGAGTTCAGACTTTTAGCTTAACTCCCCAATCTCTATTCCAAAGCCTGTGGCCACCCAGAGAACAGATAATTCCAGATAATTGGGACTAGCAAGACCAAACTGTGGCCTCCAGCTCCTAGGCTGAAAATATAAAACAAAATTTCTCAGACTTAGAAATGTTTCAGTGTATTTTTCTCTTTCCTTCTCCTTTGTCCAGTTGCTCCTATTACAATGGGCTTTTCTGTGAATCTGCTGTTATGAAAAAGTTGAAGGCCTTTCTATACTACAGATTTTGGAAGCAAAATCCATATGTTACCTGTAACACAAACTCTAGTTGCTACTGCCTCAACCTGAGCAATGTGAACTGTAAGTACTGGAGTTCCAAGTGTTTAGTTATGGTTAATTTATAACTAAACACACTAGTATTTAGTGGAACAAAAAAGGTCATTAGTGTCTTACTAAGAAGTAATTAAATTAACAGCTCAAAGTCATTCATCAAATCACAAAACAGATGCTAAACTTTCGTGTAGGAAACCAGATTCTTTCATGCAGGAAAAGAACTTAAATTCAAAACACAGCAAAACACACCCACATCCCTCAGCTTGTCTCAAAACAAAAATCCACCTCTTTCATCTGTAGCCAGAGTCCCAGAGCTCTTTACATTTCAGAGAGAGGCCCAGAAAAAGACCAAAGAAATCAACCAGAACAACTCCCAGGCTTCCTCATGAGTCATCCTTCTCTTTCCCGTAGCACACACCAACAACATTCCTCAACTGTGTGCTGTTTTTGGACAGTCAATAAGGAGTAAGATTATTATCTTATAATAAGACAATATGTTCAAATTATATGATGTGAAGTGTAATATGGATTAAGTGGTATATGCTTCCCTAAAAATAACCTTCAAATTTAAATCATAATTGATAGAAATTTTAAAAACATATATTGAGTCTATGCCATGTACTGGGAATGAAATGGGTCTAGATACTAAGATTAATAAGACATCGTCTGGCCCTTGAGGAATATGATCTAGAGAATGCAACAGAAGCACATAAACATGACATGTTAAAATGACTATGGAGTCAGGAGACCTGGATTTTGGTCTTGATGTTGTCATTTACTAGTCAATTGATTTGAGAAATTAGATTAACTTGCATAAGCCTCAATAGCTTTATATGTTAAATGGAAAATAATACTTAACTCATGGAGTTGTTGTAAAGATCAAATCAGAACATGATGAGTCAACAAGAATTAGAAAGCACATTTGGTTTAGGATAATTCAAAAAATGTTGAACAAAGAGGCCCTTTCTAAAAGTGGGAGCAAGTTTTCAGGAGATTGATTGCAAGAGACAATGCAGTACCTCTTGGCTAGTATTAGTAGATGATGCCCAAGGAAGTGAGGGCCATTGCCAGAAGGCTGAGTACACAGGGGAGTGTGGAAAGGACAGCCTGGCAGAGCTAAGGTTCTTGGTGGACTTCACAGTGAGCTCACAGTGGTTCTCTCCTCTCTTTCTTCAATTCTCTGCCAGGGCTTCCCATTGGGTGAACCTAAGGTTGTCCATTGAGATGGCACATGTGCCTCATCCTCCAATTGCACAGTGAAGAAGGCTGACAACTATCTAGGGCAACAGATAATATCCAGCCCAAATGATTTATAAAATCTTGAGTACATAATAGTATAAATGATCTTAGTACTATTGAGTTCTTGTTATAAATTGACAGTGCTAAATATTATGTATGCATCTGATCATTTAATTCTATAAGGAAGATACAATTATTATCTTCAGACTATATATGAAGGATCTGAGAGGCAAAGCTATGTTAAATAACTTTAAAAAGCTAAATAAAGTAGAAATTCATACCCATGTCTGACTCCAGAGTTTATACCTACTGTGATGGATCATCTCCCATTTAATGGATAAGTACTGCTTAATTGATGCTGTTAAGATTTTTCCCCAGTATTTAATCTGTACTCTTAATTTTATGCAGCCACTGGTTTTGCTTGCAATACATCCCAAATTCATTACCTTCAGGTCTGAGTAGTTCCTCACTCTCCTAGATAAGTATTTAAAGAGGCTATTAACTCAAACTACTCCTACCATGAACGTCCATTTAAAAAACATTATGAACAAACAAACAAACCCATAGATACAGAGAAGATTTTGATGACTGCCAGGTGGGAGATGGGTTGGGAGGATGCGTGAAAAAGAGGAAGAAATTAAGAAGTACAAGTTGGCAGTTACAAAATAGTCCTGGGGATATAAAATATAGCATAAGGAATATAGTCAATAATATTGTAATAACTATATATTGTGTCAGATAGGTACTAGCTTTACCAGGGTGATCACTTCATAAGTCATATAAAAGTTTAATCACTATGTTGTACACCTGTAACTAATATAATATTGTATGTCAACTATAATTGAAAAATAAAATAAATTAAAAAAATGTAAAATGAACATGTAAAATGAGGCCTAGTATATTGAAATGTTCAATAATGGAAAGCTATTTAAAAATTATAAAATTTTAAAAATTAAAAATAAAAAGCAATAAGAGAAGATAAGACTCAAGTTATTATTACAGGCATACTATTACATGGAAACCACCACATTCCCATTCTGTTATTAACTCAGTATGACTTGTGGATAACCTACTCAGTCCCTCAGCTTGTAAATCAACAAACCCAGGGAAGGAGGAAAAGTTGGATGAGTTCTTTAAAGTTTCCACTCTAAGATGCTGTGTATTTATTATGTCATACAGAGTATGAAACACTCATAATGTATCTATATTCATTTCATAATTTGTTGTAATGGTCTTCCTCTATTGATGTACTTAGGATGGAGTTCAGCATTGATTTTCCCCCCCAGTATCTCATATCCAATATCCACAACATACATAATCAGAAATAAAGCAGAAACCTCATGTATAACCCAAAGTTAGAAAGGCACTATGTGGAATAGGAATAGTTAACTTTTATTGAATATTGAGCATATGATGGACATTGTACTAAGTGCTGTATAAATTTTATGTAATTTAACAAAGTAATTAAATTAAGAACTAGGACATGACTTTCAATTGTTTTTTATTACCTAACCAATTCAGAAGACAATTTTCCATGGATATCTAGCATTTCTTCATGTGTTGTGAGCAGTGGTACAAGCTCCCCTTATCTTTCAGGGATGTTGTACAACATTGAATGATCACGATGGTGACTCTTCTAGAACAAAGGTCAGGTTTGCTTACTGTTCGTTATAAAAGATTCAGATCCTTAAACTCGAGGTTCCTCAGCAGTGACACAAACCTGCTCTCTCTATATGTACATATCATCCACTTGGGAGACCTCCAGATCACTCTCATGAGGCTGGTAGGTAGAGGAAGAGAATAAGGAGAAATTATGCAAATATGATGTTTGTGAAGTTTGTTGTGCCGTGAGAATAAAGTTCTTTGTTTCTGACTCAGGAATCTCTTGTCTCTGCCAGCATCTATGCATCTGCAGAAGGCTAATTTGCTGGATGCTGATAGATTAAAACCTCCAACCCTCTGCAATTCTTGACAGCTAGCTGACTTTGAACTGTTCATTTTCCTCTTTGAGCTGTGTCTTCATTATCTACCTTATGCTTCTTGGTTCTTTGTTTTTGATTTTTGGAAAATATTTCAAAATTTTTTTTTTAAATTTCAAAGTGTCTATGCGTAAAGCACTTAATTACAAACAAACAAATAAACAAAGTGTGTTTGTAATTAAAGTGTGGGAATGGGGGTTCAACAGAATGTGTTTTTTTACTGTTCAGTCATTTTCACATACTTAAGAATGTAGTTTTGATGTTAAAAATCTTTTTATAGCTCATGGATTTCAATGTATTTACTCTTGGAAAAAATAATAATAGTGGCTTTTAACATAAAATAGAAAAACTCTTTAGCACATCTAAAAAGCCAACAAAACCATTTTAAAATAAATATCTTACCTATATATAAAGTGTTTTTGACTGGAGACAAATGATTGAACTATGTGACAATTAATAACCTTCAAAAAAACATGTGGGCTAAAAAGTGAAAGGAGAAAAGTTCCAGCAAAGCATACAAAAAGTAGAACATCTCTGGAGACATTTGGCTCACATCATATATGGTTGGATTCATCCTTCCTTGTGCAATGTGAGGATTCTTTGTAATGTAATAAATTAGATTTTGTCAGTATTTAAACCAAAATAGCAAATATAACGATATATGTAGTTCTGTATCCCTTTTGGAGGATAGATCAGAAACTAAGCTAAGAAGTGTGACATGTAAATCATGAAAAATGCCTGTGTGTTTAAAGACACACATCACTCTATTGAGTGACTAGTATGAAATAACCTAACCATCATCATCACTCAGATTTGTTTCCCATTAAATTGTGCATTAGTAAGACTCCTTGGCTTCAGCTTTCGGTGGGAAGCAAGAACACAAACTCCGTCAAACACCAATCACAACTTTTTAGTAATTTTGAAGAGAAGAAACGGAAGCATTTACAGTGCAGTAATGTTTCAAGCAGAGAATCTCTGCCGAGAACTTAACTACTGGAACATCACCCAGAAATCTGGTCCTTGATCCCAATTCAAAAACTTTGGAACAATTGATGGCAGCATCCAAGATTTTTTTTTTTTTTTTACCACTCCCTGAAATTCTCAGAAGCCCAGTTTATATTTTCCAGAATAAGAAGCCAATCTGCTTAATGATATTTAAAGCCCAGCCCTAAAAGTCCTAGTGTCAGAAGCTATGATTTCTATCTATGTTTCTGTTGATTTATAAGCAAAGTTAAAAAGCAGTAGAGTGTAGTGACTCTCAGAGCCAGAGAGCTCAAGTCTTGAATCTGCTACTTGGGCAAGTTGTTATTTAGCTTCTCTTCCCCTTAGTTTTCTCAACTAAAAGTGAAGATAATAACTGAGACAACATCAAGATTGTTTTGAGAATTAACTGTGTTAATATATGTAAGGGCTTTGATCAGTGTCATATACGGTAATGATGAATTACCACATATATACCTGCTATGAATGCTATTCCTACCTGTGGTAGGCTGAAAAGTGTCCCCCAGGGATATCAGGCCTTAATTCCTAGACACTTGATTACCTTGTGTGTAAAGGATATTATTAAGATCAGGATCTTGAGATGCGGAGGATCTCCTAGATTATCCAGATAGGTCCTAAAGGCAATCACATGTATCCTTAAAAAGAGAGGCAGAGGAATATTTCAAATACAAAGAAGGGAAGATGGAAGAAGAGAAGGCAGTGTAATCAGGAGTTAGAGTTTTGAGTGAAGCAGCCACATTGGAAACAATGCTGGAAGCCACCAAAATGTAGGAGAGGCAAGGAATAGACCCTCTCCTAGAGCCCCCAAAGAGAGCACAATTCTGTGACATCTTGACTTTGGCCTAATGATATTAATTTCAGACTTCTGGTCTGAAGGACTGTGAGAGAATACACTTCTGTCATTTTAAGCCAACAAGCTTGTGGTAATTTGTTAAAGCAGCATTAGAAAACTAATATACTGCCATCAACTTAATAGATTGTCATTGGTCCAACTTTTGACTTCTCCCTGTATCCATTATTCTAGCCATATACCTTTGCAGTTTCTTTTACTAGAGGCAAAATATACTTTCCCACCCCACTGATGCAAATATTTTTGCCAATAAAATGTAGATAGAGGTAACAGCATGTCAGCTCCAAGCCTAGGCTTTCAGAGGCATCCCATGTTTCCACTTTCCTCCATTGCTCTTTTGCTATAACCATAAGATGAACCTGCTTTGGATAGTCCACTAGTAACAGAGCAGATGTGAAGTGAACCAAAAACCTAAGCCAAACTTCAAAAAGTTCAGACTCATATGAGTGAAAATAAGTGAGTGATTTTGCAATTGTTTGATATGCTGCAGAACTGACTGCTACGAGTATCATTATAATATTGATGCGATATGTTAAAGATACACAATTTAAGGGTTTTTGCTAATATCTGCCATTCTCCTAGATAGCTAGTGGGTTAAAGTGGAATTAGATCACTCAACTAAAAATTTTACGCAAGATCTAAGCCATTTCTCTCACAAAAACAAAATAAGATTAATAAGAGCAAATTTATTGCTACTACCTAGAAAATGGCGCAAATAGTTTATAATTACCAACTCCATTTACCAAAGCCAAATCTAGATACAATTGTGAAGAAAGCTCTGACTGTTTTCTTGGCACTCCATTCACCTTCAGTCCATCTCCATCAAAAGCTGACTTTCCTTTTGTTTCTCTCTAGTATAAAATCACAATAAAATTTCATAAGAAATTAGAATAACTGTATGTTTTCTGGCCTGAAAGGTACTAGCAAGTGGTCGTGACAGTTAATTTTATGTATCAGCTAACTAGACTGTAATACCCAGTTATTAAACCAAACACTAATCTCAGTGTTGCTGTGACAGTATTTTGTAAATGTGTTTAACATCTACGATCGGTAGACTTTAAATTAAGGAGATTACTTTGAAAACATGTTACTCTGATAATTAGTTCAGGCCTTAGAACAAAAACTGAGGTTTCCAAAAGGAGAAGAAATTCTGCTTCAAGACTACAGCAACAACTCCTTCTGGCTTCCAAATTGCCATCTTAACCTACGTATTTCGATCTCGCCAGGCCCCAAAATCACGTGAGCCAGTTCCTTAAAATAAATCTTTTAATATGCACATGTATATATACACATACGGATATCTTTTTTATTCTGTTTCTTTGGAGAACACTGATATTATGGTGGTGTAATCTGTGGTAATGGGAAGGAATCTGCTCCGAAGAACGAAGATGATTTCAGTTTTGAGCCAACGTGAAAAAATCAAACCCTTGTAGGTCGTCACCACTCCACCCACTCCCCTCAACCCAACCACTTCCATATTCCCAAGTCTTGCAACTTCCCTTCTCTTCTTTTTTCATACTATCAATACTAAACTCTCTTATGTTTCTGTCCCTTAGATCTTGTTTTCTGTTGAGCTATAGCTACCTCCTCACTGATGTTTCACTCACTGACATACCATGAGGGGCCGAGTGCTTTTAACCAGAGCCCTCTATGGCTCTGGCCATTTATGTTTGGGATTATAGGAACTTTAGGAATCTGATGAGGGCAGGAGATATTACCCCAGAAAAACGAATATACTGACACATTCACCACATGTTACTTCTGGAAAAGAAATACCTCACTCAAGTCTACTAAAATGATGTTCCAGTTCTATATTATCTAAATGATATACTATCTAATTGCTAGAAAGTTCTATCATCTCTGCCTTGAAAACTGTACACATATTCTTAGAGTCAGAATGCATCTTAAAGTTTCCCCTGTCCTTCCGTCCATCTCACTCTCAAACCCCTTCCATAACAGCATCAATCAGTGTTTAACCCAGCACCTCCTTGAGTGACTTTAGTAACAGGAAACTCACTCTCAACACAGGCCATCCTGCTCTCAGATTAACTATCATTTAAAACTTCAAGATCCCTTGCTCTAACTTCTGCCCCACCCTCTGATATTCAGCAGAGCAACTTAAATCATTCTTTTCATATGGCCATGGTCACGATAGTTATTCTGCCAAGCTCTCCCATCTCATCATTTAATTTTTTTCTCCAAGTTCAAGAATTACAATTTATTTAAATTATAGTCTACTTATTTTTATACATGTATTTCCTCTTTTTAATGACATTACTTTCTCTTTGAAGATGGTCTATATTTTGTAATTCTATGTACCTTATAACAAATGCCTGGTCAGAGTGAGAGAATAAACTTTTATTATTTATATATTATTTGATTGAGGTATTGTAACAACCAGAAAAAAGTTTCTGAGGAAAAAATTTGGGAACTAGAGGAAGGTAGTAGGGGCAAGTAAGAGCTTACTGTCTCTTTAAATCGTATGCAGATATTTTGGAATTTTCTCCCTCTACATGAAGGCAAGCCATGGAACAAGATGTACAGCTCTTTAAGCATACTAAAAAAATCATCCTAAAACTTTGCTTACTATTCAAATGAATCGAACCAAAGTCATATTCCTCTAGTAAGTAAGTTGCCATATTCCTTTTCTCCTCAAATTTGCAGAGATTTATTCTTATTTGAAATGACTTATGAAAGGTCAATAAGGCAAAAGCATCTTAAAAACTGTTCTCCTGTAATCTTTAACCAAGGCAGAGCCAAACACTCTCATAAAAATGTAAAATATGAAGTGCTTCTTTCATAGAGCACGCATTAATCCCAAATCTTTAAAAGATGATGTTTTATTTTACTTCTGACAGAGTTTTTCAGGATATAGAATCAAATCTCTTTTAAAAGAACATCGAAATACAGGTAAATATACACCTGCTGGGCATTTCTTTTCCAAGTTAAATTTTAAATATTTTCAGGCTTATGAATTTTGGTATACAGTGAAGCCTATCCTCACAGTGGCTTAACTAACCTTGACCTTCAACTCACTAGAATACTTCTGAATTCATCTTTTATCAGGAAGTAGCAATAAGAGAATGTTGAAATAAACTCGAATATTTCTATATGATGGACTTATGTAACCATTAAATATGACGGTTATAGCTTCTAGTTTGAAATTATACCAAACTCTCTTAGTCTTATCTAAAATATCTAGAAAGATTCAGAAAAAGAGAGTCTAAAACTCAAAACACTATAAATTAGAACTTGATAGTGACTCTATTGCTAAATTATGAAATAAATTTACTGTAAAGAAAATAGAACTATAATAAAAAGCTTAATCATGGGCTACTTATGCTCTGAGGCTGATTAGCTTGTCTACCTGAAAGTAAGTTAAAAGATCCTTCATTTCCGATTCCATAACAGACATAGAGTCACATAACACACTCGCACTTTTGCTGAATATATAATTGAATAAAGCACACTTGCTGGAGGTAATGACATGTTCAGTTTTAGTTAAATTTAGGTAAAAAATATACCGAGTTGAGAAAGTCAGTAGCCAATTGCATATTCTTTCAGTCTAGAGACAGACTTGAGATTTTCCTGCATATGAAAAATAATTGAAATAATGAGAAAGGATTTGCCCAGAGAGAGCAGAAAAGGATGAGAACCTAGAGCAGAACCACAAAGCAGAGGAACAAGGGCTCACAAAGAGATTGAAAGTGGGTAGTCAAAGACCAAGAACTGGAAGCCACATGTTTAAGAAAGGATAAAACTTCACAGGTCAAGTGCTCTGAGACATCAAATGAAATGCCAACTATAAATATTCACTGGGTTTATTGATGAGAAGAGGGTCATTACTGATCTCAGGCAGACATTTTCAGTTGGCTTATGGAGACCGAAACCTCATAATAGTGGTTTAAATAGTGAGTGGGAGTTGTGAACGTATAAACACAGAGTAAAGACAACTCTTTCCAGAAGTTGCAATGAATGATCCTTATGCATCCATCTCTTTCACAGCCTGAAATGTCATTGGAATACATCTTTAGAATTTCTAGGTCAAAAGATAGACATATTTTCAAAACTTCTAATAGAGAATGTCAAATTGTCCTCCCTGCTATTAACTTTTAAAACAATTTACCCTGACATCATTGATTTAACCTAAACTCTTCCACTTGTTACATCAATATCAAAACCCCATCTTTGCAAAATCTTCAGAAAGAATGACTTTCAGGTATTGCAAGAGCATAAATCATTGAAAAAAAAGTTGAGGTACTTCATTCTTTCCTTCAACAAGTAATTATGGAGAGCCTAATAGGCCCACAGGGTGAAAAGATGTTTTGATTTACACAAAGAACTAATGCTTCTAGTGGATAAGAAAAATATTTAATGCATAATTACATATGTAACCATAATATTACAAAAATAGTATGACAGAGGAGCATAATCTTGTCTAGGGGTCAGGAAGCAGAGTGAAAATGAAAGATGTGTAGAAATTGGCCAGGGTGCTGGATTATCTGTAGTCAATAGACTTATCTTCTTTTCTGTTGCAATCTCCCTGTGTATCAGAACCGGGAACTCCATTTCCCAGAATCCTTTTCCCTTAGTGGTATCACTAGAGTCGGATAAAGAGGGGAAGGTAGGAAAAAAAAAAAAAAGAATGAGGAGAAAGTGGTATTCTCCCGGGATAGTTGCAAAGGTTCCTGGCCAGACTACAGAAAGGACATTTGCAGCAGATTTGGAAGGAGCTCCTGCAAATCATTTGCTTTAGTGCAAGGGTTAGTGCAAGGGTTAGTGGAACATCCTAGAGATTAGTGCCACAGGTTGAGCTCAGGGAGACTGAACTCCAGCTCTTCCAAGGGTGTGAAAGACCCTAAGACCTTGTAGAGGAAAAACGTGTTTCAGAAAAAAAGAAAACATATTAGACAAATCAAAAGTGGGAAGGCACTTGGTCATTTTGGGAGGAGCCACTGTGGTTGAAGCACAATGAATAAGAGGCTGGAGTGGGAGAGGACACTGGGTGGTGGAGTCAGATTATTCAGAGAACAATGGAAACCCCTAGCATCCTATCTAGTAGGTAGGGTAGTAACTTAAACAAATACACCTTTAAAAACTTTTTGAAAGCCTTTTAAATATTTAAGACAGCTTTCCTTTAACCAGGAAATCATATCAACCAGAAAATCCCATTATCTAAACATTGGCTTTGTAATGCACCCTTTACTACCAAATTTGCAGCTGTTGTTTTTACTATTCAATAATTTTAAGATTTTGTAAAGCACGCTGAGTCCTAAGGACATTTATTTAATAACTTCTTAAAGATATTTTACTACTTCCTTCAGTTCATGCTCAGCCATCCTCTTTTTAATCAATTCATTAACAAATATTTATTGAGCAGCTTCTTTACACAAAGCACTAGTTAGACACTGTGGGATTATATTTGCTAGAGTATGAGGGGAAAAAAATCATTAAACAGTTGAAAACCAACATAACAGAGTGTTCAGTTCATATGTCTAGTTTAAAGAATGTTTCCTTCAATAAATTATATGTCCATTAAATTTGTATGAATAAGAGTGAGCAAGTGTAGGGTAACTGCCATATGCCAAGTCCTCAGCCTGGAATGTCTTGCTCCCCCTTTGTTTGTAGCACCCCTAAGCATTCTTCAAAATTCAACTAAAATGTCACTCCTAAAATCTGTCCTGACTGGTCCAGGTTGTTGTATCTCCCTTTTCTGTGCAGTACTCACAAAGCTGTTTGTATTTACCTCTACTATAGTACTCAGCACATTTTTTTTACAACATGTTTACCCTATACATTTCTATACATTAGGAGCAGAACTATAATCTTCATTGTGTTATCACTAATGTCTCCTAATAGAGACTTAAAAAAAATTATTAATAAATTAATTTGGTGAACAAATTCCAGACTCACTAGCATGAATATACTGCCTTACAAAGATAATGTGTCTTTGCAGGGCACTATGGACTTTCTTTTCCAGAAAAGTTTATCTCATTTCTTTAGTCTTGAGGATTTTGTCATTTTATGTTTCAATCAGATCTCCTGAATTATTTTGTCTTTGTGGGTTTTCACTTCTTTTGCTTATTGACTGCCATCTTGTATTTCTGGCCTTTGATTGACAGAGCGACTGTAATCTACAAGCAGAAAATCAATAATGCAAGGCCTTCTGACAGTCCACCGATGCTCTTAAAGAAACTGCTTTCCTGGTCTCAGTGGCAGTCACTGATCAGAAAATGTAAAACTAGCGAGCCATGAATAGAAACAATGTAAAGTCAGCCACACGGTTTCTTTGCATGAGAGGGTTTTTATATTGGTATCCTGTGTTTAAATTCTGTGATGTTTCTTAAACCCTGGAGGGGAATGAAAAACGGGTGGATAGAAAAGAAAGGGAGAAGGAAGGGAAGCATCAAGTGAAAATTGTAAAGTGTGAAGATTTGTATTCATTTGTTTTCTCATTGCCACAATAACCTTCACCAGTCCTTAAGCTTTAGGGATCCTGAATGTAAATTTGTTCTTTAACATAACATTTTCCTTGTTCAAGTGTAAGTGACACTCCAGTAGACATGAAAGATTCGAGACTTATTACTTGCAAGTTAGCATTTTACTGCTAATGTAGTCTGCCACCCTTTACCTCCTAGTTTTATGGTTGTCTAATTATAGCCTGCAGGCCTGTGGTGGTCCTTTGCTACTTCAACCGGAATGTAGCTTCCAGTGAATTCTCCCCATTAGGACCTCCCACTGAGTTATTGATTATTAAGGTAATGCACTTTTAGTGTTGTATCTTTAACATGGAAATGTACAAATGAATGGCTTGCAATTGGAGAATTTAAAAAAGTAGAAAGAAACTTTCCTAATAAAGGGTCCTCTACTCTATTTAGGTTACTGTTAATTTAAAACATTGTCAGACAAAGCACAGTTTACCTGTCAAGTGATTATACAGATGACATTTTATTATTACATATTTTAATCTCTAAAGGAAGACAATTTGATGTAGGAAAAGCTGATAATTTATATCTAAGAAAGGAGAGGGAAGAAAGGAGAGAAGAAAGGAGGAAAAGAGGAAGAAAGGAAGGAAAATTTAATGCACTTTTTTTTAAGTAAAAAAAGTACAAAAATGGTCCCTTTCTAGGCAAAAAACAGGTGACCACCTTCATATGAATGAAGCATTCTGATTATGGACATCTTATCTAGGCAGTAGGAAACGCAAGAGAAAGGGAGCTGAAGCCTCTTCACTATTCAGATGGAAAAATATGACTGTTATAACAGAACAATCCTTTATGGTGTTCCTCCATGGAAGCCCACACACAAGATACATACCTGCAAATGGTGTGCAGGCAATGGAGTTTGTTAAATAAATGTCTGTAGGTAAGGCTTCAGTGATAGAGGTTTTTCTCTTCTCTGAAAACGAAAGACACTTTCATTTGTAGAGCTGTTCTTCAGTGCCAATGCCCACCATTAAAGGTACTGAAGCAGCAAAGCCAAGAAAGGACTGATAGGTGAGTAATAAGGAAAAGACGATGAATTAGGTAGACGCCCTGAAAATCTGAGCTTGAGTGCCCAGACTAGAATCTTATTTAAGTGAATGTAAAAATCGGAAGCTGATAAATTCACTTGACTCTTGGAGAAGAAACAGAATCATCTATCACTTTTGTAACTGCAAAATCTATTGAAAATAGACCCAACAATCAGTCTCAGAGGTGCTCATGATGAGTTTTTGAGAATTCAAGAATTCTGCTGTCCTCGCATGCCTGAAAAAGATAAAACGCTGTTTGCTTGAGTTTTAAAGCATGCTAAAAATACAAAATGCTATCCAAATGTTAGGTACTATCATTTCATTCTTATATTTTCTTTCTTGATGAAAGTTGTACCAATTTGCAAACTTAAGTGGAAAACCTAAAACTGACCCTCAGAGGATAGAAGCCTTTCGCTTAATCATTTGGGTGGAGGCATTTGAATCCCAGAAGGTCCAAAGAGGGCCAATTATCATTCGATGAGTTTCATAAGCATTAGTATTATTAATCAGCCAGGTTCATCTGTAGATCTTAAAAACATTTGCCAAATAATAACCATTAACCAGTCCCCTCTGGATGGGATCTCAAGAGGAGATATCAAGACATAAAGAGATTAAGAGATTCAGTTACAGATGCAGAATAAGTTGGGGGTCAAAGATGTGCATCAAACAAAGTCACTGACCTACCTACTAGACTCTGCTTTGTCTCACAAGCCCCAGTACCCAAGGGACCCTTGAAAGCAAATAAGGTGTTAACAGCCATTAATTAACTTAAGGGTGGGTTCTAGTTTAATGGGAAGGTGCTGACTTTTTTACTAGCAGAAGGAATGTTTTTAATTGGATTTGATAATAACACCCTCTGAGCCATATAAACACCAGAATAGTTCTTAGGCCATAAATTCAAAATTCCAGACTTAAGTTGCTAAGGAAAAGGGTAGGCTAAAATAAAAGAGAATCCTGGAGAAGCTAGCACTGAAGGAGGTAGGAGTTGGGTAGGGACCCGGGGTTGGGGTTAATTTATTTGACACTAAGTGGAGTCACAGCCAGTACTCTCCCCCCGGCCCACACTAAAAGTCAAACTCACACTTCTTCTCATGAGTTGCAAATGTTTTATACAGCTTTTTCTTTTTTCTTTACTGATAAGTTTCCTGTGTCATTAAAAAAATCTCCACCAACTTTTAGCTTTCTTTAAGCAAACTACTGTCTATATGCTATAATTAAGCTTCTTTTTCTTTTTTTCTTTTTTTTTTTTTTTTTGCCTTGACTCCACCGAATGGAGAGTGCCATAAATCATATGAGCAAATGTTCAAACTAAAAACCTTTCTGTGAACATCATAATTTAAGTGAATTCATTCTTGGTTCATCTCTTGGAGACATGATCTCATAATATTTGTTCTGGACAAAGATAGTTGTCCTTACTACCTAAGAAAAGAGCAATGAGTTTATCCCAGATTACTTTGGTCAGCATCCTGTTATTGTTTTTCATAATCTTTTTTTAACTGACTTTTAATTTTTTTATTAACAGACTTTATATTTTTAGTTTTATTTTTAAAAAGATTTTTATCAAAATACAGCTAACATACAATATTGTATTAGTTTCAGGTATATACCATAGTTATTCAACATTTATAGACCTAAAGAAATGATCACCATGATAAGCCTAACAACCACCTGACATCATAAAATGCTATCATTATTACTCACTATATTCCCTATGCTGTACACCACATCTCCGTGACTTAATTGTTTTATGCCTGGAAATTTAATCCTCTTGTTCCCCTTTAACTTTTCCTCCTTTTTTAAATTTTTAATTACAGTTGACATTCAATATTTTTTATATTAGTTTCAAGTATAGAGCATAGTGGTTAGAGATTTATATAATTTAAGAATTGATCTCCCTGATAAGTCTAGTACTCATCTATCACTATATGTAGGTATTATCGAATTGTTGATTATATTCCCTATGCTGTACTTTACATCCCTGCGACTGTTTCATAACTGCCAATTTGTACGTCTTAATCTCTTCACCTTTTTTACCCTACTCCCCAACTCCAATTCCATCTGGCAATTGCTTGCTTACTCCCTACATTTGTAAGTCTGTTTCTGCTTTGTTTGTTTATTTTGTTCTTTAGATTACATATATAAGTGAGATTAAATGGTATTTGTCTTTCTCTGTCTGACTTGTTTCACTTAGCATAATACCTTCCAGGTCCATCCATGTTATCACAAATGGTAAGATTTCATTCCTTTTTATGGCCAAGTAATATTCCATTATATATATGTACCACCTCTTCTTTATCCAATTTTCTATTGATGAGCATTTAGTTTGCTTTCATACCTCGGCTATTATAAATAATGCTGCAATGAACATTGGGGTGCATATATCTTTTCAAATTAGTGTTTTGGATTTTTTTTTTTTAATAAATAATCAGATTTGGAATTTCTGGGTTATATGTTAGTTCTATTTTTAAATTTTTGAGGAAACTTCATACTGTTTTCGATAGTGGTTGCACCAATCTGCAATCCCACTTACAATGCACTAGGGTTCCCTTTTCTCTACATCCTCACCAATACTTGTTACTTCTTGATTTATTGATAAAGGCCATTCTGACAGGTACAAGGTGATATCTCATTGTGATTTTAATTTGCATTTCTCTGATGATTAGAGGCATTGAGCATCTTTTCATGTCTGTTGGCCATCTGCATATCCTCTTTGGAGAAATGTCTATTCAAGTCCTCTGCCCGCTTTTTAATTGGATTGTTAGATATTTTTTGTTGTTGAGTCGTGTGAGTTGAGTTGAGTTCTTTAAATTTTGGATACTAACCCTTTATCAGATGTATCATTGACGAACATCTTCTCCGATTCAGTGGGTGTCTTTCCATTTTGTTAATGGATTTTTAGTTTGATATAGTTTCATTTGTTTATTTTTTCTTTTGTTTTCCTTGCCTGAGATGACATACCAGGGAAACAAATATTAGTAAGAATAATGTCAGAGAGTTTACCGCCTATGTTTTCTTCTAGAAATTTTATGGTTTCAGGTCTTAGGTCTAAGTCTTCAATTCATTTTGAGTTTATTTTTGTATGTAGTCTAAGAAGGTGTTCTAGTTTTATTTATTTTTATTTTTTGCATGTATCGGCTCAGTTTTTCCAACACTATTTATTGAATAGACTGTCTTCACCCCATTGTATATTCTCCTTTGTCACAGATCAATCAACCATATAGGCATGGGTTTATTTCTTGGTTCTCTATCTGTTCCATTGAACTACATCTGCATTTTTATGTCAGTATCATGTTGTTTTGATTACTGTAGCCTTGTAGTATAGTTTGATATCAGGTATTATGATACCTCCAACTTTGTTCTTCTTTTTCAAGATTGTTGTCACTATTCAAGGTCTTTTGTGATTCCATATAAATTTTAGGATTGTTTTAGTTCTGTTAAAAATATCGTTGTTATTTTGATAAGGATTGCATTGAATCTATAGATTGCTTTGGGTAGTATGGACATTTTAGTGACAGTAATTCTTCCTATCCATGAGCATGGTATATGCTTCCATTTATTTATATTTTCTTTAATTTCTTTCTTCAATGGCATAATTTCTGAGTACAAGTCTTTTACCTCTTTGGTTAAATTTATTCTTAGGTCTTTTATTTTTTGATGCAATTGTAAATAGGATAATTTACTTTATTTCTCTTTCTGATAATTCATTATTGATATATAGAAATGCAACTGATTTCTGAATATTAATTTCTTATCTTGCTACTTCACCATATTTATTTATCAGTTCTAATATTTTTGGTGTAATATTTAGAGTTCTCTATAAATAGTATCATATCATCTGCAAATAATGACAGTTTTACTTCTTTCTTTCCAATTTGGATAACTTTTAATTCTTTTTCTTCTTTTATTGCTGTGGTTAGAACTTCCAATACTATGCAGAACTGAAGTGGTGAAAATACATGTCCTTGTCTTGTTCCTGATTATAAAAAGAATGCTTTTAGCTTTTTCCCATTGAATATGATGTTAGACATAGGTTTGTCATATATTGACTTTATTATGTTATGTCCCTCTATCCCCACTTTGCTGAAAATTTTTATCATAAATAGATATTGTGTTTTGTCAAATGCTTTTTCTGCATCTGTTGATAGGATCATATAATTTTTATCCTTCATTTTGTGTATGTGCTGTGTCATGTTAATTGATTTGAGGACATTAAACTAATCTTGCATCTCAGGAATAAATTCCACTTGATCATGGTATATGATTTTTTTAATGCATTGCTGAATTTCATTTACTAATATTTTGTTGAAGATTTTCACATCTATGTTCATCAAGGATATAAGCCTATAACTTCCTTTTTTTGAATGTCTTTGGCACTGAAATCAAATATAACGGTGGCCTCATAAAATGAGGTTGTGAGTTTTCCATCCTCTTAAATTTTTTGAAATGCTTTGAGAAGCATATATGTTAATTTTTTGAATGTTTGGTAAAATTCACCTGTGAAACCTTCTAGTCCAAGGCTTTTGTTTGTGGGGAGTTTTTTGATTACCGATTTGATTTCATTAGTAGTAATTGATCTATTCAGATTTTGGCTTTTCTTGATTCAGACTTAGAAGATTGTATATTTCTAAGAATTTATCTACTCATTTATAGTCTTAATTAATGTAAACCGAAACACTGTAACCCACTCTGGTTGACCAGAGACCCCACCACTTCCTCTTACCTTTTCACTATTTTAGGTATTGAGTTTTCAGCTCATAACCTAGACTGAGGGAGGTCTTCTTTAGTTAGAGTTTAGGGATGTTGACTGTAATATTTAAGCAAGTTCAGAAACAGTATGTAGGTCAAATCTTTATCTGAGAGAACTAGTTAGTAGATCAAAATACTGAATCAATATCATCAAAGTCTTTGAGATGTTGAAATGTTGGGTTTATTAACAAGATGGATTTTAACAGGTCATTCACTTATGCTCACTAAACCATCTGCATAAAAACAGGGTGAAAGAGAGATGGTTTCATTATAATTATGCATGTGTTTAAAAAGATGTAGTCTTCTTAGTTGACAGCAAGCTCAACATGAATCAATCATATAAGATGTACCCGAAAAAAAGATTTTTAACAATTTGAGGTGACAATTCTAGAAGTGTCGGATCCAGATCAAGAGAATGACGTGTCTTCATGCTGAATTGTTTATAGGTTAAGACAGAAATTAACCAACTGGATCTTATCTGAGAAGTAAGCTGAATACGAGAGAATTTAAAATCATTTCCTGTAATGAAGAAACATGAAATATTACCCTTTTGAGGAAAAGACTTGAAGAATCTATAATTGCTTTTCTCAAATATTTCAAAGGCTCCCCTTTGGAAGAAAACTATTTATTTTCTACTGACAAAGAAAGAGAATTATACTCGGTTTATAAGGTCTTTACAAAAGTTCATACCTAGTTTTCTATTTGTACTTATTTAACTAATAAGTCAGTATAGAAATCCACAATTATTTATTTAAAGATGATCTCTTCATTGCTCAATTTAAGAAGTATCATAACTAAATTATCTTGCTTTCTGCTGGCAAGGCACTGGTCATTAAACTATAAAGAGTGGGAACATAATTGATCTAGAGTGTTACAAATGTAGAGAAGTTTTAAAACGAAGTTAGAGAGTCAGGTAAGTGTCTGAAGACAGAGACTCTGAAATGTAACACTCTCTGATTGAATTTTATTTTGTACATATTGTAAACAACTGAAAAGAAATATGAGGCATTTTGTGATAGGCCAGAAGCAGGAAAGACTTCATTAGGCCATATGGGTTGAGAATGTCAACTTAGGACACCCGAGGACTGATGTAAGAATCATTTCCAGGTCGATTCAATCAAGAATTCAGTCTAGGTATTTCTCAGTCCACAACAAATCTAATATTAGGTGGTCACATGGCTGTGGACTAGAGAAGCAATCCAAAAAATGTGATGGCTAAGTCTCCACAGCCCTCAAATCTATTTGTTTTAGGTTAATTTCTTTGGCATGGCTTAAAATATCTGCTTTCAATTTGTTATTTGAGTGTCATGTAGCCATAGAATGAGCCAATGGGAATAGATTGACATGATTTTCAAAACTCTGGCTCTACCTTGACCTTGGGCATACATGTAACCTCACACATTTTTCCCTTTATTAAAGTGAGAACAATTCACATGTCTACTACAAGTTCCTCAGCACGAGAGTGAAATGATATCAATAATAGGTGGGTTAAGGTATGGCAGCACTTTTGCTCTTTTATGCTTTCCAGACCTGATCAATGAGGAAGACTTTCTTTTCCATCCATATAGTTTAATGACCAGTGCTGTTTCTTATGCTGTCCTTCACCCTACAGCTGCTCTAGGTGGTGGCAGTGAAAATTTAAGACATTTATAACAGATACTTCTGCAACATAGATTATTATGACCACCATTGCTACTATTTTTATGATTCCTGATCCTATGGTAATCCAGGGGGTAGTTAATAACTCCCTTGGTGAAAACTTTTTACCCATAAACCCTTTCATAAAGGCTGAGTAGCAATTAAGGTAATGGTTCTGGTGTAGGTAGAGGTAAATGACCTCGTTAAGGCCTCAGCCGAAATGGTACCCTGGTGATCTGAGATGGTAGTAAGCAGCAGTTTACTCACATTGAGCATTTTATGCACCGCATCTCAAGACGTCTGTCATTATTTTTGTTTGCTTACTATTCTTCGCAGTGTGACATGGGAATGCTAGATTGGGGTTGGAATAGTGTACATATGTGCGTGTGTCCAGAGAATTTTAACTGCTGGCTAAGAAACCTGCACATCTCGATTTGCAAGTTCACTTACTTGGGTGACAGTCATCTCCTTCATTCTCAGGAATTAGTAGCATTAATCTTGGCTTAACCACACTCAAATCCCGTAATCAGTCATTCACTGATTTGTTTCAGCCAGTGTCATAAATCTATCTAAATCCTTTACCTATGAAGAGAAAGCAAATCCTGGAAAGAATTATTCATTTGACTAGCCTGCTGGTGCTATCATAAAACACTACTTAATTATTACTAACATTACAACCTTTAATGAATCTCTATTAGGGGACTTCTGATCCTTTACTCTCTGTGTGTGGTAGGCTCTTTGAAAACAACATGGCATTCTCTAAGATGTCCTAGGTTGTTATCATTAAGTGCCAACAAAGTGGCCACTGCTGCACAGGGTCCTGCCTGTAGGGTTTTTGCATCAAGTGGAAGCACCGGCCAGTGCCAAGTCTGAGCCAGGATTTACTCACTAGAGTGTACAGTCAGTCTTCTTGATCCTTTAAAGGACTGAATAGGCCATCCCCTTACCCCTGAGTAGCAGTTGAAAATGAATGAATGAATGAATGAGTAAGTAAGTAAATAAATAAATAAATAAATAAGAGAGAATAACAAACAAGAATGAAGAACTACTATATTTTTCATGCAGATATTGCTATGAAGCCAAAGGGCCACGATGTATTAAATAGTAAAATCTTAAACAATAGAACATAGACTCACCAGAAATTAGTAACTAAACAAACCACAGTCTACATGATGATAGAGCCCACATAATTATACGACCCAATGAGTCTAAAACAATAGCAGTTTTTAATGCCACCTCTAGGTCCAGAGTCTAAGTTATAATGTTCACAACTCCACACAGCCTGGTACAAGAGGAAGGGGTTCTGGGTTGACCTCACTGGTCAGAGAGAGGACAGCAATTCTTTCCATAGGTTCTAACTCATGTAACAACAGTGGCAATGGACCATAGCATGTGTGTGTGTGTGTGCGCGCGCGCGCGCGTGCGTGCGTGCACAAACACACATGTTCGCCTATGTGCATTTCGTTAATCTTCCAGAGCAAAGGTCAGTGGGCTAGCTCCATTGTAGGGCCAGCTGAGTATAGTCGTGGCTCACTAAAGTCATGTTAATGCTCGGGTTGTCAACCTGGAGCATCCATGCATGAGCAGCCCAGCCATCCTCTCAGTCATTCACTAAAACCAATGCCACCCTTTCAATTCAAACATAGCATCTGCTCTACTGTCATACTCTAACACTATGACAAACTGTTTCACCTTCCTTAAGATGCAGGACTTAAAGGCTTAAAGGCTTAATTTAAGAAACAATCTGGTGACCAAAGGGAATTTTCTCAGGAACCCCACTAACAAAACTTTGTAATGCCATAATTCTTCAAAGATCAAGCAAATTTAAATGAAAAAAGCATACATTTTAAATTAAGATTCAGATTATGTTTATTATCACTTTTTAGGCATCAAAATGGGAATGGCTAACCAAAACTGTATCGAAATTATAAGAAAGAGTAAGGAAATAAAATAAATCCCAGGAGCCTTTGTGTCTGGTCCAAATGGCATACTTTGAGTCTGAAAATTTATTAATAGATCATCAGGGTTGTTTTTTGTGTTTTGTTTCATTTTTAATACTCCACACAGGTGGTCTGATTTGTCTGTCCACACAAAGATTATACCAGCCGAGTCAGAAAAGAATTCAGCCTCCAATGCTTCACCCATGCCACCTGCCTAGCTCCTTCCAGAACTAGAGAGTAGCAGGTCAGAGGTTCAGGGAAATTTGAGATTTGCGGGGGCCAGGGCAAGAAGGAAACAGAGCTTCCGTTTCCTCTTATAGACTTGAATACTGCCAGCTGGATTAGGCACTCCCAGCACAGAGCCCAACTGGTCTTTCCCACATTCTATGCCACTCTTGTTTCTTAATCCTCCCCTTCAAGACCTAATCCTCACTTAACCACTAGTTAAGAACCTTGCTCCCACCTGGAACACAGAAGCAACCAAAGCACAGAGCACTTGACACAGCCAATAGACTGATATAAGAAGGCTACCTTTTTGGCAGAAAAAAAGTCAACATGCAGAAAAGATTAGCCAAATAAACTAACATTTATATGTGTGTGTATGTATGTGTGTGTGTGTGTGTGTGTGTATGTGTGTGTGTGCATATACATATAGATATATATACGCACATATATATATTTTTTTCTTTGAAAAACTTAGTATTAGAAAGCAGGAAGACATTTTTACTTTGGGAGTCAAGAAGAGAAAATGCTCAGCAGTTCAGTCTGACCAGTATAAAGTGTGCTGCTTAGAAAAGTGTTAGCAAAGGTGGTTCCTGAATAGCTTACTTCACAGGACCCAGCACACTAAGGTAACAGCTGATGCCCTGACTTCAAGCTCCAGGGCTAGAACATGGCAGGAAGCAGATGGTGTCATATTTCCTGAGTTTCACTGTCCAGTTGAGCTCAGTGCCTGCCAAGTACAAAATGAAATGCAGAGCACTGCACACATGGCAAGCTGGGGTGGCGACTGTGGCAGTAACGGCAAGTTCAGGAGAAAGCAGAGCCTCTAAGGCACAGGTGCATTCCGACTGAAGACTGAAGACTGAAGACGGGGAGGGCACAGGGTGGAACTGGCAGCAGGAGGTCATCCTCTCTTTTCATCCGTTTAACAGACAGAGCAGAATCGTTTGCAAGTCAGATGCTGAGAGAAGCAGTAGAAATTCAGTCACAGCAAAAAAAAAAAAAAAAAATACAATAAACAGCCAGGTGAACTCTTGAGTGGCCAGATGGACAGTCGGGTCACAGGTCATCAAATCAGTCAAACAGTGCCACATAAAGCAGCAGGCCGGCACTAACAGGGAAGACCCACCTGGCGGGCTTGTGGAAAGGCATGCAGGGCACAGCACAGCTAAGTAAGAAGAGGCTGAGAAGGAGAAAGGAGGGGAAATGGCTCTGCTCCAAACTCTTTTGGCCTGGGCTGTATTAGCATTGCTTCTTCGGATTAAGGTAATGTCTACAAAGAGAAAATATGTACCCTTCCTGAGTTACATCATGAACATTTACTGAGCAGCATCTTCTAGATATGTTATGTGTGTCTTTGCTCATTTGTATGCTATACACAGATTACTAGTTAGCCATCCCCAGCCATGAGTATGGTCCTGGGGTCTGTTCTGAGACCCATATATGTTAAGGGGTGTAGAGCAAGAAAAAAGAATAAAGCTTGTAGAGCTGCAGGCAGCAAAGTGTAAAGGAAGCCACCACGTACTAGGACAACAAAAAGACTTTTAAAGAAAGATCAAGGAGAACTTGGAGATGAGCCTCACCAGCTGGGGGGCAACATGGCAGAGAGGAAATATTTTTTGAATTTTAGAGACAGTTAAATCAGGTTTTCAACTTTCTTAGGTGTGCAGCCTTGAACAAAAGACTCCACCTTTCAGAGTCTTGGCATTCCTGTTTGTCAAATGAAAAGAATGGCCTCTGCTGTGAGGAGTCGTGTGGCTTTGACTCATGGAAGAGAGGTATCCAGAGAGTGACAACAGTTATTTCTTGAAATTTAGCTTAAGGTGAACCCTAACCTACAAAAACAGAGCTAGGAGTTCAGGGCACCTGCTGGTACACATACTAGAAGGTGAATCAAAGTCACTTAAGCTGAATGAGAGAATAGATCAACTAATTCACTAGTAAGCCTAGGGTCACAGTAGACTTTAAGTAGAAGATCCTCGTAATATCACAAGAAACAGCTGTCCCTGTTTCTTCAGTTCTTGGCTCTGCTTTTTTTTTTTTTTTGAAGTGTCAACATCTTTCTGTCCCCAAACTGTTGGCTTCCTTCATATGACTAAAGAATATGGTGACAAGAAGCCTTTGCTTTGATCATCTTTACCACTCAGCATGAGGGTCATTTCTGACCAGTGTATCTTCACCCTGCAGACCACCTTGTTGCCCTAGACTCAGGGAAAGGTCTAGGCAAGCACATGTCCTGCAAGTTGTAGACTCTCGACACTGCCCCACACCTGATTTTCTCTTTAGCCATGTTCCAGATGGCAGAGAAATGCTAATTACAAAGACTTGTCCCAAACCTATGCCATATAACCCAAGCCCTGACACCCCTGTCAGCCAAACCTCAGACCATGCTTCAGAGGATCTGTGTTGTTGCCCACTGACACCCCCTGGATGTGGCTCCAGAGCTTCCCATTCTAGAACACGGCATCTTTGTTCTGTTAGTTCTCTGCCTCTCTCTTTCTCCTTATATGCTCCCCTTGCCTAAAGATCCCTAGACTCTGGGAATTTAAAATCTATGCTCACTGTTCCTCTTCTCTGTTCCTTACTTCTTTTGCCAAATCCTCGCAAGAGGATTTTCTCTTCTCCCACAGTTGTCATCACGTCAGTAGGCACCCATAGCCTCATGTGATAAATGCCTACTGCCTTCAAAAGTTTAGCATCCAAGACATCTGAACCTTGCCCTCTCTCATGGGAGCTTAAGATTGTCACATTACTTGTATGCAAAAGACCATCTATTCATAAAAAGAAAGGAAGAAAGAAAGACAGCAAGAAAGAAGGGGGGGGGGAGAGAGAGAGAGAGAACGAAAGAAACAAAGAAACAAAGAAAAGGAAGGAAGGAAGGAAGGAAGGAAGGAAGGAAGGAAGGAAGGAAGGAAGGAAGGAAGGAAGGAAGGAAGGAAGAAAAGAAAGAAAGGAAAGAAAGAAAGAAAAGAAACGAAACATTGGTCCCACTCTTCAGAAGCTCTGCTCCTCCGTGAGCCCCCAGGTTAATGAAGGAGATAATGAAGCAATGTCTAGATTCATAGAGAAAAAGCAGGATGGATGGCAAGGAAAAGGTAACTTGCTCAAACTCTAGTTTGCTCTTTTTTTCCCCTCTTATGCTTTCACTAGGCAGACAAGAGGCATAAGAGGAATTAACGTTTAACAAGTTGAATAACTAATTGTCTGCTAATGAGTCCCCCCTTAGGCTCTTACTGAAGTGGGTGTCATCTGTAAATGCAGTGTTTTGTGGAGGCTTGAAGGACTCTAATGACATGTCATAAATATTCTTTGAGAAATTAAAAGAGAAGTAGCACTGATCTCTTTTTGGCTCTTCAAAGACTCTTCGGTCTCTAGTTTCCCAAACCTTAGTTCATCTTCCTGAATAAAAGCTAGACTCAGGACTTCAGACTTTCCACAGCCTCTCCATTCTGTTCAGGAAATTAACACCCACTCTAAGTTTAGTCCCAGATATACACCACCTGAAAGCGCAAGTACAAGGAGAATTCACATAATGTAAGAGAAAAACCCTGGATTGTAAGACACCAAAGTCTTAATTTCTCCTCTGCTACCAAGAGTTGGGAGAACTTGGGCAGATAAAATACCCCCCTTATGTATAGATTTCTTATCTACAAAATTGGGAGGTTGGAACAAATCACGGCCTCATAATGAGCTAATTTTGTAATTGTGGAAATGGACAAGTATATCAACATTAGAGTATGAAAGGCTTACATGTGGTGCTATGTCAACCCAAAATGTAGCTAATAACTTAAATTACTATGAGCTACTCGGACAAAGCACCATGTTTTTGTTATGTCTATTCCCAATACATGTGACCTGGCATGGGCTTATAAAAACAAATTGAATAAATGGATGAATGGGTGAATGGATGTGTAGATGGATGCATAAATAAATAGATGCATGAATGGATAATCTGAGAGATGGGTAGAGGCATGTTTATGTGTGGATAGATAGATAAGATGAATGTCTGGGTAAATAGATATAAATAACTGAAGAAAAATATCCAGGTAATTGAGTATGATTAAGTAATATGCTGCCTCGAGAGAAACTAAGACTAAAACCCTCTTTGTCTCAAGGATCATGTATAACCCAAATAGGTCTCTGAAGCATTTCTGAAGTTCCTGCTGAAGCAAATGGGTGTGAATTGTGTGTGTAAATAGTGAAATTTTGGCCATAGTAAATTGACTGGTATGACAAACCTTACAATGAAAGTCTTCCTATAAATATTTCCACTCTATATTAAGTCTAGGGACAGGTTCATATTTATTCTGCTGCCTCATAGCCACAGTCCTCTCTAAAATTTTCAAAAGCATGAGATGAGTATATTTAAAGTCATCCTATCAAATACAGTGTGACTTTGAATGGAGTTCACTTAAATAGTTTCTCTTTACACAGTGCATTTTAAAATAAGTACCTGTTTATTAGGTAGGCTCTCAAAAGGGAGCACTAGGCTTTGAGTCAAGATACCCAAATTACCTTTCATTCATGTATGTATTTGCTTATTTATTAATTCTTTCAACAAACGAGAATTAAGCCACTATTTTGTGTTGGGCACTGTGTTAGATGATGTTGGTGGGAAGAGGAGAATGCAACGGCGGGCACCACACACTCATCCTGTACCTATGGCCTCTTCTCTGCTGTCGGTTCACAGTGCACTTTTATTCCCCCACCTTTTCTCTTCATGGCTTTTCCCAGAGAGATGGAAAGAAGTAGCAAGAAATGTGATTAGCCACCTCTATTCTCTTTTATTACTTCTGAGAGGTATTTCACTCACCTGTGCTTTTTAAAGACAGTAATGCACACACACAGCTTGGCTTTTTTCAGATCTGTTCTAGTCTCTCTTACCTCTCCTCCCCTCCCATACTTAGGAGACTCTGTGCACCTTAATTACGGGCCCCTCCAACAGACACTAGCTCAGCACCATGCTGGGTGAGTTAATGTTCCTGGGCATTGCTACCCGCCCACTTCTTGCCCAATGACTTTTCTTCCAGGTGAACTGAACGAATTGCCTCTTAATGTGCAGTCTCCCTGAAATCTCATACCAGCGCAGGTCCTTATCGTGTCGCACTGTAGTGATGGTAGTTACTAGCTCGAAACATACGTTTTATGGATTCTGAACCTAATGATGAGCCAGGCTATACTTTGAAACTTACCAGAGACTGCTGTAATAAAAATAGAGCAGAAGTTAAGAATATCTTAATATCCAAAAGCTCAGAGGATCTCTTCTAAAGCTGTGCTATTTACCTACTTAATACCATTGGTGATTCAAAAATCAATGTAATACAAGCATTCAGTAGAAACAAACCAAATGCCCAACAGGATAGAAGTCAGGTCTGTGACACCTTCACTAATAAGGGATGACAGCGAACAAGCAACAAAACAACCTTCAGGATTTTTAGACACTCTCACTACTAATGTGTATGGCATTCTCCGCTTGGACAGGGTGCTACATTATCAGCATGGGAGAAGAAAAGGACAATAAAGATCATTCTAAGGCATCCTTCCAGATGAGTAACCTAGAATAACACTCCTCAGCTGAGGATTAAAACAGAGCATTGGCAAGGTCTTGCAGGAATGTTTTGCCCCGGATTTTAATCACTGATAACTGCCAGCAAGTGTAACCCCAGGAATAGGGGAAAGTAGTCATCCTTGGTGCGAGGTCCAAAATATCTACTCATTTGCTTGTTACCCCCTCTGACTTTCCTCCTATCTTTGAATTAGCAAGAATACACATTCAAAACCAAGCATGTTGGGCTTTTACACTGGCTATTCTCTCACCTGGAATGCTTCTCCTCCAGAAACCCCTGGCCAGCTCCCTCTGTTTTCAAATCTCACTTCCTCAGAAAGGCCTTCTAGGGGTACTTCCTGTAAAGAATAGCTTCTGTCACCTTTACTCTTTTGTACTTGTCTTTGTATTCTTCATAGTCTGTTATCTGTCTTCCCAACTAGGAGGTAAATTTCAATAAGGCTGGTACCTTTTCTATATTCAGCACTATTCCCAGAGACCATGGCTGCCACATAGCAAGTGTTTAGTAAATATTTGTTAAATAAATGAATAGGCTTCTTACTGTGGATCAGCCCATTAGTTCTCTTCCCTCTGCAAAAGAACACCAAAGAAGGAGTCAAGAAAAGTATAAGACTAGTATAATTGTGCAATTAACTGCTGTGCAATTCTGGCAAAGTCAGTGAAACTTTCTTGGTCTCAGTTTTCTCCTCTGTAAAGTAAAAGCCAGTGATATGGGAGAACCCTGTCTTTTCCACTAATCATTTTTCCATGAGGAGAGATTTTTTTCCCTCAAATTCTTATCTCTTATAGCACTTCTCACAATGGTGGCCTGACTTGGGTAATCGATGAGGTAGGTAGAGAAACTAGGCATAGCCAGCTCAGCCCCTTCCCCTCATGATCTTTAGGAATTGGCTAGCCTGGGTCATGCAATTATCTTTGTGATTAAATCTGTGCCCCTCTTAGGCGAGAGGAAGGGTTGTAGTGGTCTGGTGTTACCTGTGGCCGAAGGCTGAGTCAGTTTAATCCTAGGCTCAACATTAGTGTACCTGTTCTGCTTTCTGCCTATACCACATTTTCCAACCCATCCTTTATGAGAAATAAAATGATATTCTGATCTCCATCTGCCTATTCTTTTGTTAATCTCAACTGGTTTAGAACTCCGGTGAGGAAAGATGGGTGTTACATATTGACCTACTTACAAAACAAAACGAAACAAACAAACAAAAGGAATATATTTATTCCTTGATACTAGGTATAATTATGCTTTTTTCTATGATATATATATACATATTAATAAAGTATGGATATATGTTTCTCACTGTGGACATATTTTGAGCACTCTTTTTACCAAGCATAAAATATGTAGTAAAAAGTATATATTTGCAGGTATATATGCATGTGTATGTGTATACTTTATAGAAGTACATATATATTATATATTATATACACACATACTCATAGAGAAGGGGTGTTATGAATTATATGTGTGTATGCATTTCTCTCTATGTAAATAGGAAAGGATGGTTATAAACTTTGAGAGTAATTTTTAGAAAAATAGGAATTAAGCTAAAAAAGGAAGGACTAGGTAACATTGGTGGTCATACAAAATAACTGAGTGATAAGAGCATACTATAAGAGATGGGTCAGTTAAAACTTCAAGAGAACTTTGCACATTCTACATCCACTCCCGCCACCACCCCTGATGACTCTACTAACTACAGCGATATGGTTTTGTAGCATAATGAAGAGACTGGAAAACTTAGGTGAGACATCAGAGGAACTGTAATGGTGGGTACAGCTGGGACAGTCCTGGAGATGGGCTGGGGTGGGGAAGAGATGGAGAAAATGCAGAGAGGCCCGGTCAGTGTCTCAGATAAAAGCCAGACATCCTTCCTGTATTTGGTGTCATACCCATCTTGATCTGCTTACAAAAGTTCTAAGGAAGTGCTCTCAAAAAAAAAAAAAAAATTAAATACATATTTTCTCATTCAGAGTTACAAGTTTTTTCATGCTTTAACACTTCTAAAATTGGCATGTGTCTCATAATTGATAAAGCATCTTAACTTAATTGGAAGCATTTTTTTTCTTTCTCAATGGTACGAAATGTAATGGTGCATCTTATAATTGATGGAGTCTTCAATTTTGAAATATAGTAGTTCTTTCTCAGCTTTCTATAATTCATTACAGGGGAAAGAGTCAGAAATAAGTAGTTTGGAATAAGTATGCCTTGCTCAGCAAAGGTAAATTGAAACTTGTGCTCTGTTGTGCCACTGGTCAAGCATATGTAAAAAAACAATCTTCTCCAGTAAAGTCTGGGAATATGTACCAAGAATCCATGAAGTTTAATCTTTTTCTTGCAAGAGCCTCATTTTATAAAATATATCTTTTTAAAAAAATAAAAAAATGTACAAAGTTTGTGTAAAGAGATGTATTTTAGACTTCATTTATACTAAGTCAAAAAAACCCCAAAGTATTCAAAAATAAAAGCTTAGTTAAATGAATTATGGAGCATTCATACAGTGGAATATTATACAATTATTCTGAGTGAAATTTTAGCCACAATACTTAATTGATGTGGGAAATATTAATAAGATAATGCTAAGTGGAAAATAAGATATAAAACTGCATATTTGGTATTTTCTGAATTTTGTAAAATATTCAACATGCGTAGGAAAAAACAGGTTAGCAAATGCAACCAAGTGCTAATAACTATTATCTCTCTTGCTGGTAGATATTCAGCTGATTTTACTTTTATGTTATATATTTCATTTCCCAAATTCTTTACAATGAACATGGATTACTTTAATAAGTAAATGCAAATTTTCCCCTTCCAAATATAGTTTGTTTTCTCCCTCAATTCCTCTTTTTCTTAAGTCAAAAATGACCTGATTTGGCCATCCTCTCAGAACAGAGAACCAAGAGCCATAAAAATGCCCTTTATCCAAGATGACAAATTATGGTGGTCAAAGGCCTCTCAGATTTCCTGGGCACCTAAGTCCAGAAATAAACTGCTAACTCCTCACTTTCTGAGGCTCTGTCTATACCTTGAGGAGACCTTGTCGCTTACAGAGAAATAGCCCCTGGATATCTTGTAACAGAAGATAGCATCCAATGCCAGAAAATAGACTTAAAAACTCTCATTTATTACCTCTGTACTTGACTTAGGCCCATCCTGGGACCAAAGAAAATTTCATGGTCTCTACTCTAGGTAGGGAGAAGAGAGCAGAATGCACAGAAGGGAGAATGTGGAGCATGCTAAAGGGTTTCGTTGCCTAAGGGAGATTATTAAAGGTTCATAAAATCATCCCAGAGTGTAAAATTTCCTGCTTTAGAGAAGGAAATGGAGAGATTCTGAGTCAAAACAAATAATAGGAAATAAGAAATAGAAAAAAGAATTCAAGTGTTCCTTTAATTCATCTGTGGAAATTAAGTATATAGAAAAAATAAGTACTTTTCTTAGTACAGCTGTGAAAAGTGGAACTGGAGAAGCCAAAGCCGTGCTATCTTGGTGGTACTATCCAAAGCCAATCTGATTTAATTTACATATCATGCTTCCATAAAGGTGTTTTAGAAAATAAAAGCAGAATATGGTTGTTAATTCCTAGTTAATCAAATGTTTCAGCCATTTTTCAACTATGTCTCTTTCATAACTGGTTTGCAAATACATCTTTTGTTCCTTCTCCAGTAGTGTAACCACCTATAATTGAACTGAATGCAGAACAGGCAAATCAGGATACCCAAAGTGTAAATCAGGATACCAGAGGGCCCACACATCTGTATTTTTAAAAGCCCCGGAGGTGATTCTAATGTGCCGCAAGTTAGCAGAACAGTGACCTAGATTATGGATTACTAAGAAATAAGCAGGAAGAATCAAACACTTAACATTTAAAAAAAGTAAACATAAATTTACTATTTATACACAGGTTAAGTCTTGATCAAAGAGAGAAATAGAAGTTAGAATTTGAATGCCAAATTATATACTACTTTTATATACATCTTTTCATTTAAAGCTCAAAATAATCCTATGACGAAAACAAAGGAGGGTTTTTTTTCTCTTTCTTTTTAATTAATTGTATTTCCCATTTAAATATCAGTAGCGGAGGCTCAGAAATGCTTTATGACTTGTCCATGGCCACACAGCTAGAAAACAGCAGAGCGCTCCTAGACTCTGAGGCCCATGCTTTCTCAGTCCTGTGCAGATAATGGAAATGCTCTTTTCATGGCCCAGTTCCCGTCCTTCTCCCATGCTTCTTCAACTATTGGCCCTCTTTCCATGACTGACTCTATAACTAAGGCTAGTGGTTGACATTTTTTTAGCATTCAGTTATGCCTCAATACAAATGAGCGATGATATGTTAAGAAAGTGAAAATCAATGCCACTGATTAAAAAACTGTCCTCTAATTTGCCTGCCTGACACTCAGCTTTAAAAGATGCATGAGGGAAAAATCTGTATCAGGCTTGACTACTTATGAAGAAAATCCCTTTCTATGTGGACATTTCTTTGAAACTGTCAAGATAATAATGTTAATATTTACTATTCTTCTATGTATATTCTCTAAATCCTCACAATAACTCTACGTGAAATAGGTACTGTTCTTAGACCCATCTTACAGGTATCACATCTCTTTAAATTCCTAGAAAAAGGAAAAACTCATTTCTATCAGAATTTAAGTGTATAGATTTATATATATATATATATATATATTTTTTTTTTTTTTCATAGCTTAAAAATTGGTGAAAGTCGTCCCTGCTCCAACCTACCCCCCTCCACCTCACCACCAAGTTTACCAGTTGTGGTAGTTTAGAGCCTTCTTTGGTCTCGCTCAAGCCTTTAACAATACTTGCACCTTTGAGAGCCCTGCTACTGCACTGTGGCTCCACTTCCCAGCTATCAGTTCTCATGTTGTACTGTAATCCCTGACATACGTCTCCTCCATAACTCTGAAACATCTTGAAAAAGAGGTCATGCCTTTCCGTCTTTTTACTTCAGCACCTCTCTTTGTGTCCTTATAAAGATAGGGAAGAATTAAGTTCCAAATCAAAAGATGGATATAGAACCTAGATAACAATGTCCTTAGTTAATGGTTCTAAAACTAATTCTATAATCAAATTCCTTTAATGGCAAGACAATTAATGTAGTAAAAATATGTCTATATGATCATTAAATAAACTGAGGCTGGTGAACTTGATAGTTAATCAAGTGCAACTGATAAAAAAAATATGGCTTATACAAAAAAATTGTACTGATAATTTCAGCTTTTTGGTAATTATCAAGAGAGGAAATATGAAAAATCATAGACTCTTCAACTAATCAAAGTTTTAAGTATTTCTTTCCAATGTTAATTTAAGTTTAGTTTTTTATTTCCCAGCTAGTGCTTTAAAAGAAGCAAACAGTATGGGAATGTATAAAATTTTCAATTGCTTTTTAAAATAAGAACCAAGGACTTACCTTTAAAGTCAGTAAAATAATATGCATAATGGTAAAAGAAGAAGAGAGAAAAAAGCTAGGAAAGAGAAAAGAACTGAGGAGAAACTAGAAAATAGGAAGAGAATAAACAATATAGAGGGGTTATGGAGAAATAGCACCAGAGCAAGGGATGGAGCAAGGAGAGCAAGTTCCACATTTTTTAACTCCTTAATAATCTCCATTCTCACTATCCCCCTCCATAGAATTTGAAGTTCAAAGCCATAGACAATTTCATCTTCTATCTGACTTCATAGATGAGAATTTCTGCTCTCATAATATAAGAATATACCCTATTCTTTTCAGTTTTCTGAGCTCTTCAGCCCCTGACCCCAAGGTTTGGAAACTCACTTGTAACTATTTGCATATGACACTCTCTCTCTCTCAATCTCTCTCTCTCTCTCTCTCTCTCTCTCTCTCTCTCTCTCCTCTTCCTCTTTTTTTCTCTTGCTATCATTATCTCTATCTCACTCATTCTCTGTCAAGAGGACATATTTAATAGAATATTTTCTTGTAAAACAGGAACCTGAGTTATACTGTGAGAATTGTTTTTGAAGACAGCTGCATAACTCAGTTTTCCTATAAGAAAGAAAATATGACCAGAAGTTTCTACATTTTAGAAAATGTTTTCAGTTTCAGATAAAATTTAATCAAAGACTAGATGTGATCTCTTGGATAGAGGTCTACACCTCTGAAATACATGAAAAGAATAAGAATGTGAACCTCCATGTGTACCGCAGTGAGTTTGGTTGGAGAGGCAAGACCAGCTATATAATTAGTTGTGCCCAGGAGAAAATGAAAATGCAAGACCCTTATTCAAAAATTAATAAGAATTTTAAGTTAATGACAGCAGAGCATTCAATCAAACATGAGACCTTCTAAGAATTATGTCCTGTATAACTATATAGGTGACATGTCCATGAAGCTGATCTTTGTAGAGCTTTCTCTGGTGGGGCCTGCTGGCAGTCACAGTAGGGGTAGCCAGTGTGGTCTGGTGATGAATGATTGACTCAAAATGTAGACAAGTCACACGCTGCTAGTCATTATTTAGTTAAGTGTTACTTAGAGATAAAAGAGTATAGTTATGAAAGATGAAGAGAAGAATAAAAGATTAACAATGTGACTTTACACTTTGCCAGCCAACATTCAGCCAGGAGTCATAAGCAGAGACCACAGTGTTCATTCTTATTTAGTAGCATCTCTTTCTTTTAGTCAAAACTGATAACAATCACAGCAACGAGAACTTCCCTAAATATTAGTAGGTATTTTAAAGCAAAATAAAGTATTATGGATATCAACAGGTTCCTCTGGCTTTCAATGAAGTATGATTCTCTTTCAGTTTAGCCTGTTAATTGGTTGAACAAAGAAAACAATATGCTATAAAATGCCTGCCTAACCTCCCTTAGAGGGTCATTGTGAGGATCACTTGCAATACAACACACACTGGGATGTCATGAACTGTAACTTCCAGTGTTATTCAGTAGAGAAAATTCTGAAGCCAGAATACAAAGAATTGCATATACTACCAACTTTATAACTTACTACCTGTGCCCTTGAAAACACTCTGATCCCCTCTGAGCCTCAGGTTTTTGTTCTGCAAAATAGAGATAAATACCTTTTTATTTAACTCAAGATTTTATTAAACTGTTAAGTGTTGCACAAATTTAAGGCATTATCGTAAAAAGAACTTGGCACTGTTAAGGTCACCTCTGAAGCTAAAGAATTAAACTCAGAGCCATAAAACTCCAATCATCGGAGATTAACAACAGAAGATGAAGTTATATTTCATCCTATGTGAGGAAAGATCTATGCCCATGATTACAGAGGTAAATGACAACATAAATAAAGCACTTCCTTGGGTTTTTTGTTTATCCCTACATTTGATCCATATGGTCATCTACACTTTATCGGCAGTAGTACACGCAGCAGGGAAAGTAAGCCAGACGTGGGAAAGGCAGCCAAGCAACCAGTGTTTTCTCCCATGGCGCCTCACACAGGTTAGACCTTGTCAGGCAGAATAAACAAAATTGTTCTGCTGCCTGGTAAATAAGCTAGACTGCAATCCCCCAGACATGTTTTTAGATGCGATATTTACCCTCAAGGAAATTTTAAGTCTTCTCTCCACCTCTCACCTTCCCACCACCCACTCCCTCTTCACTGAATCTCTCATCAAACCCACCTCTGTACCTGCACTCAGCCATTAACAAGGAGCAGCTATGATACAGGCTAAGAACAAAACGGACCACTGTGTAAGGAGCTGGAAATTTAATGAGAAGAACAAAGAAGCTGCAAATGACCAGGAGTGATATAATAAGATAGTATGGAACTGATTTCTGTTTTCTAAGGGCCCATAATAAAGGGAGGTTCGCATTATTTGTTTATCTCTGCTTTTGGCCCTGGATAAGAAAGCAGAGAATTATTAATAGTCACCCACTTTACAGGGTAAGAAGCAAGGCCAAAATTTGGTGACAAAATCTTTGCTATAAATCTATGTGTACCTTTTTTCCAAAGTGGCATCTGGACATTTATCTCTCTTAAGAACATGATTGAATTCGTGGATATAAATCTTGGCTATTACCTTTGAAGAAATAAGATACTCGTACCAGCCTGAAAGATCATTTCAAGTGAAAGTTCTGGACCTTTAAGTAACAAAATGATACCTACTATCAGATCTGTGTCTGTCGCCTTGAGAATTCCAGGTATACCGGCTGTGCTGGTCTTACTACAGAGATGGTGAAGTTGAAATTTCAGAAGTGACTGAGGAGGAAGCTCTGAAATTCCTTTAACAATGAACAAAGCCTGTCATTTGACAGCTTCAAGTGAAAATGCACTCTAACATTTGAAAATCTACTCTCAGTAGAAAGACCTGGCTTGGCAGCAATCAAATCTCTGCTTAATACTACTTCCTCTGCAACTCCATAGAGAGTCAATCACTCTTACCTCTCACACCTGTACCTTAAACATAGGCCTGTCACTGCATGTTCACTCCACATTGTAATTGTTTATTTACATGACTGGTTCTCTATTATAGGTTCTTCAAAAGCAAGGACTGGGTCTTGTTCATTATTGTCTTTCCAGTTCCATGCCTGTTGCATTGTAGATCTTCAAACAATGTTAAGTGAAAGAAAGCTAGGGTATCCAGGAGACTTCATTAAGGGAAGTACAGATACCAAACTATAGGTCATGTGGTGTTCCTACGTCTAAAGAAATTTGAAGTGTCATGTTCAGTCTTGTATACCATATTTCAGAGCATTGGAAAATTAAAATTTGTTCACTGCTGGTGGTCAAGATGGGCAGTGGAGAGGGAAAATGCTTGGCCAAATCTGGAAACCATGTCAAATAAGGAACAAATGGGAAAACTGAGAATGATTAACTTGACTAAAAGAAGAGGAAGGACAGACCTAGCTTCTCTCTTCAGGTATTTGAAAAGCTGTCAAGTGGTAAAGGTAGTTAGATTTGTTCTGTATTACCCCAGAGGGCAAATTAAAGTCAATGATTAAAAAACAGATTTTAGTTCACAAAAAAGGAAAAAAAGAAAGAAAAAGAGGGAGAGGGAGGGAAAGAGGGAGAAAGAGCAAGAGAGAAAGAGAGAAAAGGAAGGAAGGAAGGAAGGAAGGAAGGAAGGAAGGAAGGAAGGAAGGAAGGAAGGAAAGAAGGAAGGAAGGAAGGAAGGAGAGAGAAGAAGAGAGAGAGAGAGAGAGAAAAGAAGAAAAAGAAAGCCATTTATCAATGAGAGTACATTGTCTTTGAAGTTATGAAGCAAGATGGCATAATCAGGCCATGAGAATCCCTTCTAAGGTAGAGTTTATAATTTTTTACATAGTAAATGCAAATGCGCCTGGAATCATGGATATGAATTACACTAGGAAATAAGTAATGTCAGCTATTTTCTAGACATTTGATTTAATAGGTGGAAGAACACAAGAGACAGTATGGAACTCCTGAAGATGGAGTCAAAAGGCTCAGAATGGCAAAGGACTGGTAGTTCTGAAGATGAATTTTCATGGCACCGTTTTGATTACTGCCTCTCCTAGTCATAGAAAGCAACTTAAAAAAAAAAGAAAAAAAGATAGTTTAAAAACAAAACAAAACAGAGTTATTTAGAATTCAAGGAAAATGCACATATTTTTGAAAGTAAATACTCAAAAGAGCTGAATTAACACATCTGTTTTCTTGTTTGGTATACAATCGAAGGAATGGGAACAGAGGACCCCATGAAATTGAATGACACTTCACGTTGATAAGCGTTTCGAAACAATATGGTAGCAATTTGAGGAACGCATTATACTCTCAAGCTGCATAAAGAAAGAGCAAAGAAAATATCCTTTAATGCTTAATTTTAATAATGACCTTACTTGTTGCAAATACAGCATTTCACAATGAAAGCCTGTGTTTCAATTCAGTAATATAAGACACAGCCTTTAAAAATAAGAATTGAATTTAACTATGTTCTTGTTTTATTTTCTATTTATCATGTGAATTGCTTCTAAATAAGATTGTCTTACTTCGTTAATTTGCATAATTACTGAAATATAGCATGGCATTTCAAATAACAAACTCTTGATAATATCATTTCAGATTTACTGTGACATTATTTTGAAAATGACAAAAATTGGTATACAATTAAGTTAAAAGTATGTAAGCTAATTATGTTGCTTTTGAGTCTTCAAAATATAAAGAGGTTATTTGGGGCAGAACAGTGAATTTTTGTTTTCAGATGCTGAACAGCTTGAAAACCAAAGAACAACTGGTAAATACTATAACATTTTAGAGTAACAATAAGTCTGGTTTTGACAGAGGAGGAGCCAGGTGGAGTTTTGTTTTTGTTTTTTAATTGAATCAAGATCCTTGAAGAAAGATGAGAAAGGTCTTCAATGAAGATCTAAAAATACCTGTACAGATGTATTTCGATTTTTCAAATAGCACCCTATCAAATTAACTTGACAGTTTCTGGTCCTAGTCAGAAAATCCTTGTTTGAGTTCAGAGCTTCAGCAAGTACAAACATTTCACTCAGCTCAATCTTCAAAAAATGTGGGTGAGATAGAAAATGTGGAAATGGATAAAAAGCTACAAGCTATTAGTTAGCTGTCAGACATTGTTCAAAGAGCCAAGTAGTAAATGCTCTTCTTTGGAACAAAGGTTGTTGAAACACCACAAGGCTCATTGACAAAATAAATCCCATGGTCTGTCTTGGGTGAGCAGGTAAACAGGGGCCTGACTGATTAAGTGTCACCTAACATCACAGAGACGACAGCAAAACGATAGCAGAGTTAAAAACTATACCTCTTTATCCTACCTCCCACGTCCTCTTATTAATCATTTTTAACTGAAAGCTTGGTAACAGCAATCCTGATTAAAATTTGGCTTGCTTTTCTAAGATGACATCTTAGAAGCTGAGAAGCTGTGCATGATCGCTTTGCTGTCCTTCCCTTTTAGCTGTGATTTGACTAAATCTGTGACTTTCACGAGAACAGATCATCATGTCTAAGGGGTTAAACATAAAATATAAACTTTTGTATTTTGCGTAGAATCTTGGTAGAATCCTCTTTTTTCTAGTAATTAATAAAATAACATTGATTCTCTGAAGAAGAAAGATCCCAGTGTTGTTTCACACACTTTGGCCCTACTCCCTTCCAGATGAAGAATCCTATTTGTCTCTTGTTGGGTCAAAAGATGCTCTCTGCTGCTTCTGAGGCTGTTGTTGCCTGGGTAAAATAATAAGGCATATTTCATGGGAGCTATTAATATAGGTTGTAAGTCTCTTATGAGGCACAAGGCCAACAGCTGGATGGAGATGGCAGGTTCTGGGCCAGCTAAAACTCTCTGCTTTCAAGTTTTGCCTGTTTGCACACACATACACATGTGCACATACACACACAACTAGCTTGGGAATGTTAAACAACTCCAGATTTATTTTTTACTGTAAACTAAAATGTTTAACGTTGCCTAGAGGTTTGGCAGAACCAGGCAAGCCTGTTCCTTCTTACCACAGGCTACAGGCATCTGGCCCAGGCTTAAAAGTTGTTGGCACTCCGTAGAGATGAGGGGCTTGGGAAGACATGCCCTGCTCCTCAGCTGGGTGGTGGAAAAAAGAAGCAACTTAGGCCATCACAGCATCTGATGGTATCTAGTCAACTACTTTTTTAGAAAAGGAAACTACAGACCATACACAATGAATCAAAGGCGGAACTAGGGTCATGACCTACATTTCCCAATCAGAGCTAGATTGAGGCCTTCAGAGATTCTAGTAAACTCTAAAAGGATTATCATAATAGCCACATATGTCATTCAATATAAAACAGTAAGCAAAGTATAATGAGGCACTATGATGTTCTGATTTTTCCCACGAGGATTCATTTTAAATTTCTTCTTCGAAATATTTTTTATCAAATGCTTTCAGAAATACTTTCTCCTATCATCAGGTTCCCCTACTTTGCTGGTGCTCTGAGCATAAGTTTAGCCTACTTGTTGGGAATCCACCCCTTCTCTGACTGCAGGCCTGATCATTTCCATGCCACTGTAATCCTCCTTGTCCGCCACCCTTGAGTCACGGCTGGCAGGTCCCCTCCTCCAGCCCGCATCCATGGGGGTTCTCGGATTCGACATTAAAGTGCCAGTGAGGACAACACATTATCTTCCAGGTTAGTCTGTTTCGTTTGTGGATAATGCTCTGATTATTAGAAAGTTTTTTTCCTGTGTAAATATGAAATCTGTCTTGCTATGTAGCCTCTACCTAGTAGCTATAAGCCTTAAGGCTCACGCACAGAACTTTACTTTCATCTTATTGAATTTTATTTATTATTGAAACCATAAAGATAGTTGTAGATCTTATTTAATATATACTATCCCTCCCAACTTTGCTTCAGCCAACAATATTGTAAATAACCAAGAGTCACCAAATTTTACTGTGATGAGACAGATAATAACACTTTAGACTTTGAGGTCATATAATCTCTATAAGCAATGACTCAGTTCTTCCCTGGTAATAATAATAATAATTTAAAAAGCCATAGACAATATGTAAAATTGGGAGGGGGGAGTGTAGTGACTGCGTTCCATTAAAACTTTATAAAAACAGACAGTTGGAAGGATTTGACTTTCAGGTCATAGTTTGCTGACCCTTGATATAGTCAATTCTACTGTGAATATTGTTCTTATTGAGACAAATGAAAGCAAAATAAGAGCCAATATGTTTTTCTTTCCCTTTGTCATTCATCAACATTTTACCCTCTGCCCCGATCTCTCTGCTCCTCCCTTTCTTCACCTTCTACATGTCCTCATTTCTCCTCACAATTCTTTTGGTTTCCATTTGGTTAGTCCATCATTCTTTTTCAGTTAGTAACACTTATTTTCTGTGGGCCACGGTCCTATTTATTTGAATGGTTATACAATCCTTTATACATAGGAATTCATTCACCCTTGCTTTTCTTTTATCTTTTGAACTGAGCAAGATGTGGTTTGCCCCTTCTCTTCAGTTGCAAAGATTTATCTGGAGTCCCTTTCTTGTCATGGCCATAACACATTTCTTGTGGACTTGTGGCCTATCAGAATAATCTCCAAGGCTCTAATCTGTAAACAAGAGCCATATATCTGATACAAAGGTCACAATGAGCTCTGTTAACAGATAATTCTCCATGATTCCCTCCTGTTTCTTCATGTCTTATGAGCAGAAGTATAGATCTTTTGTTTGAACTATCACTTCAAGGATGTTTTTATACTAGTAATGTCTCCCTTGAGGGCAAAGTTTGGATAGGGTAAGTTTGCTCATAGCATAGACCACTATAAAGGATTAGGGTTTCCTAATCTCAGTCTTCTATAACACAACACACTATGTACAGATGTCACTTAGCTCTTGTTGCATCATACTATGGAAATGGAGTTTGGGAACTGGTATAAATGCCAATACTTTGGCTCCTTTTATTGCTGTTAGCAATAACTGTTCTTTGTCTCTGACCCAGGGGTTTCGTGTCATCTACTGGCATCCATAAAACTATGGCTGGCTAATTTAGTAGCTTGCCACAAGGTGGAATCTTAGAGCCTTCATTGTTCTTGATATACTCCACCTTTCTGAGAATGCAGAAATATGAGAAATAAGCTAGACTAGAAATTAATGTATTATATAGCAGAGCAGATCTATGCATGTTTATCTTAAAAGAGAGTGGCTAATATCAAACTGCAACTCTACCCCTTTCTAACCTTACGAGAATGTAAGTGGTAAAGGTAATATTATAGGGATAACTTTGAATTTTCACTACTTGAAAAAAATACATATATGTATATATATATACACACATATATATGTGTGTATATACATACATATATATGTATATATATATATATAATCATTTCCAAATGTCAGTGCTATAACTATTATTAGTAACAATTTACTTGCAATATACCTTTCAACCATGTCACAGCTCCAAGGCCAAGAAAAATCAACATAAAATAATTTTAGCCTACTACAGGCAGCTTTGAATATGTACTGCATTAACAGAAGAGGGAGAGAATTCTGTGTGTTCTAAAAGCAATAACATATAAACAAGATGAAGCAACTTGCCCCCACCTCTTCTGTTATTCTGTCAATAGATATTGAACTACTCTCTGTGTAAAGAATCAGTATGTTTAGCACCAGGATAGGAGGTGAGGGAAAATGATGAGGAAAACTCTATCAAGGAGTTCATGATTAGAGAACCAAAAAGCACATGATACTATTAGAAAGTAGAATAAACCCAAAGTGATATTAGTTTGATTTGAATTCTTTCAAATTTGCAAGCAGGAGGAAGGGCTGCTAGGATCTGGGGAGAGATTTTGTCATGCGATAAAGGCAAGTAAGAGCTACCTGAGGTTAAAGAGCGAAGGTTCTAGAGAAGATGAGTTTTGAAGCAGTGTTCTGGAATGATGAAAAGACAAAACGTTTAAAAGAAAGAAGGTAGCATTTTGGGCAGTGCCATTCTTGAATGATGGTAGAAAGGTGAAAATGAAAGTCTGTAAGCCACACAGTCTGGGAGAAGGATAACTAAGTAGAGGATAAGGTAACCTAGGCCTAAGTCCAATTCTGTTAATAACTAACCATCTGACTCAGCCAGTCTCAGCCTGTCTTTGTCTGAAAATAAGAGAGTGAATTAGATAGTCTTTCGAAAAACACTCTGTAATTTTGTAATTGGCTTTTGAGGAAATCAGAAGCAAGTTAATTTGACAATCTAGAGTGCTAATGTTGAGTTATAATGAAAATTACATCGAAAAGATGGACTGAGTAATTGAAAATAGGTAAAGACACTAGTATTGAATTTAAGGATCAATATGGAGCCACTGCTGGTCCTTGAGCAAAAATGACAAAATTAAAATATCTGTGGAATGCAATCAAAGAAAATTGCCCAGGAGAGCTTTCAAAATAACTATTGTCAACCCTAGATTATTTTTTCAAGAGACTAGTAAAAGTTACATTTCCATCTACCTAAATGAGTGTAGTGGTAATTAAAATATCAATTAAATTACTTTTCTTATAACTGTTGAAAAATTCAAAGTATGTATTGCCTGTGCAGTACAATAGAAATGTTTGAGACAAAAAAAAAAAAAATTGACTGAGAAAAAGATGAACCTTTTTTATTATTTAGGGTGATTTTTAAATTGGGGTACTTAAAACTAACTGGTTGTTATATATTTCTTAATAGCAACTGATTGGCATTGCTCTGATTATGGTTCACAGGCCAGAATTTAGCTTTATTTTAAAAATCTATGTGTCTATAACCATGTCAAGAAATAAATTCATTTTCTTATTCTGTTCCACTGTCTCACCTTCAACCTTTCATCTTACTAAAGTTATCTAACTCCATGAACCTCTGTAAATGTCCTCATTTTCCTAATCAATCATTAGTTAAAGAGCCTGAAAGTCCACTGTAGTGTGAAGAATCTTTTGGTAGCTTACTTAATGTCTTGAAGAGAACCAGCAAAGACCAGGTGATGCCCTGAGTCTAACGGCACTTATTTCTGAAGAGGCTAGAACTTCCTGGAAATGCAGAGCAGGGCAGGCTGCCCTCAGACAGTCATATGGAGCTGTCATTCAAAGCTCAATAGCCTTCTGAAAGAATCTTTGAGAGCAAAGACGATATACAGACTCCTGAAACTCATTTGTGGTATCTTTATATCTAGGATAAGCAAACATTTACTAAGTGCTTCCAATGAGCCAGACTCTTTCACGATATTAATATTATCTTTTATTATTAAGATATAATTGATATATAACATTACATTAGTTTCAGGTGTACATATATATAATGATTCAATATTTTTACATATTGTGAAATGATTGCTAAATAAGTCTAGTAAACATCCATCCACACATGGTTACGATTTTTTCCTTATGATGAGAACTTTTACGACCTACTCTTTTATCCACTTTTAAATATACATATAGTACAATTACTCGCAGTTGCCATCCTGTACATTACATCTCATGACTTATTTATTTTCAGTTATACTGAATGTTTGTACCTTTTGAGCACCTTCACCGATTTTGCCGACCCCTAACCCCCAACCCTAGCAACCACCAATCTCTTCTCTGTTATCTATAAATTCAATTTTTGTGCTTTTTTTGTTTTTTGGAATTTTTGATTGATTGGTCAGTTAGTTGGTTTAGATTCCACATATAAGCAAGAGCATATGGTATTTGTCTTTCTCAGTCTGACTAATTTCACTTAGCATAATGCCCTCAAAGTCCATCCACGTTATTGCAAATGGCAATGTCTTTTTCTTTTTATGGCTGAATAATACACCATTGTATATATACTACATTTTCTTTATCCTTTCATCCACTGATGGACCCTTAAGCTGCTTTCATGTTCAAAATATTATCATAATTGTTACATTAAACTTCATTTGCTATCCCATTTTACAGATGGTGATAATCAAGATATGTTTTCAAAAACTTGGGACAAGTATCAGAACTATAGTAGTAAATCAAGGATACAGGAAGAGGAGTTTAACAAAGACCTAAAAGGGTACAGGTGGGTGAGGTTTTCTCTAACAGACTTACTTAAAAGAAAATATACATAGCTCTAGTTCTAGGGTGCCCACGCTTTCCCCACAAATACAGGGCTCCGATTAGTTTAATTTGTGGCTTAAAAGTAGCTTCAAAGCTGCTCATATTTCAGAGGATTTTCTGGACCAAGGATTGAAACTGTAGGATTTACTACTAACAACAGTTTTTTGTGAAATCAAAATGGCTATTCATATTTGTCTCCAGCCTAAATTGCATTAGGAGGGGATAGTGGGGTGTTATTACATGATATGAGAAGAAAAAAGGCAAGTTTCATCATCAATGCTTATCTCTCAAAAATTAGATCAATATTTTTTTTACTTTCCTGAACTCCAAGTCAGCCCTAAAATAAGTCATTTGAAAAGCCAAAGCTGGAGATAACATTTTCAGGATAATATTCTGAATAATTCTGAAACTTTTCTGTCTACACAAGACATTTACTTTTTACCAAATTAAAAACAGTATGAAATATGAAGTGGGTGGGTTTATCTTTCTATTTTTTTTTCCATATGGTTTTTCTTGTCAGGTCATACTTCTGACTATAATTTTTCTTTAGGGAGTGACAAGATTTTAGAAGAATGTGAAAGCATCCACAGGTAAAACTTAGAATCACGACCAGAGGAAGAATAGCTTTCTGCAATGGAAAACAGTTTAGTTCTCATGGATTGTTAGGGATGAGGCCCTGATTAGAAAAGTTTTGAGAGAAAATGGGAGATAAGGAATTAAGGACACTGAAGCCAGACAACCATTTTAAGAAGTTTTATCATAAAAGAGAACGGGAAGAGATCAGAATTGGGAGGGGTTATAGCATGGAAGGAGGGTTGGTTCATTTCTAGGATCAGAGATCTATGCAGATGGGAATCACAGAGCTAATGAGAGGCTGCGTTGATTTTAAGTTACAGCCCTTTTGTCCCAAACCTACCCTTTTATACCCTGAATTTAAAATTTTTGGGACTGCGACTCTGCCCACTATACTTGCCTTTTTCTGATGGCTCTTTGTTAAGTTCTACTATTAGAGGATTCTAGAAAGAATCTGGAATCCTTCCTGATTCGTACTGTCCCCATCAGAGCCTCCCCAGCAATTCTTCTTCATCATGGCATTAGTTGCTCCCAATTGCAGTAATTGGTTCCAATGTACATGTTTTATCATTCACTTCTAAAAGTGTCATCGCACCCCTCGTAAACATCAGAACCATGCAGGCGGTGCTCCCTCTTCTGCAGTCTGAGTCCAAGCTTTGAAGGGCACCTGCACCAGCACTACCCGAATGGGGGCTTCTTCAGAAGTTGCTTCAAGGGCTTCTCCTTCAAGCTTCTAAGTTCTAAAGTCCTGGCTGCTTCCATTTGTTCCGCTAGCCCAAGGGGCAATAGCTGCTTCTGCAACTTTGTGTTTCCTCAGTGCTCCCTGTTAAGCTTTTCCATCTTTCAATAATATTTAACAGCTTTCCTAAAGTAAATTATGTCAGAATAAGTTAGTGGTTCATGTTTTCTTGACTGAACCCTGACGCAGAGTCAGAGTCAGAATTTCAAGTCAGGATTGACAGAGGTCAAAGCCCACACTTTCCCTGCTACACGGTGCTGCCTTTTCATATTAATCTTTATTTAAAAATGTTTTAACAAAAATGCAAGGGAGGATTTACTTTCCATAAAACTAAAGAGTTTTTCTGATATGTATACTGACAATATGCCAGCTCTTCTTGCTTCTGTTCCTCCATTCTCTCCCTTACCACCATTTGATCTTTCTTCATGTCCCATCTTTGATTATAATATTTCCTCCTAGTGCTTGCTTTTCCAGGCCACACTTCTTTTTTCTTCCCATTGTTCTCTGCACTTCAGGTCCCTGATTCTATAACCCATGCTCTCTGACTGGCCTGTGGGTAGAGAATTTTGGTGTTCTAACCACTCTCAAAAACCTAGCCTGATATAAAATTCACATTCTTCCAAAGATCACTGAATTAGGTATTGAAAGCTTAAAATCAAGTTTGTGCTGAGCAGTAAGCTCAATCACATGCAGAATTAACACCATCTCTCTGGCCTCAGTCTCCTCAGCTGCAAAATGAGGAAGTCATAGGAGATGATCTCTAAGAGCCTTCTAGTATCAACATGTTGCTAAACCAAAACCCTGGATATATGAGGCTTCCAGAACCTGCCCTTCTTGATCCTGAGCTTTGCAGCTAATGGACTGTTACTCAATTTCCTAACATGATATAAAATTAGATTGAACTGGTAACAGTCTTTTGACTTACCCTATAGCTTTTGCAAGCCTTTAGAAACATTGCAATCTAATCTCCTCCATTCCCACCTTGGATCCTTCCTGTAAAGTCTTTAAATTGTATCTTTAGCTCACTGACTCTAATTACTTCACTCCTTTACTTCATAGGTGGTTAACCTTCTTCATCCTTGACTTCTCTTTTGAACTCATTCAGTGCCCTCCTTTAAAGAACCTCTTTTTTTCCTTCCTTGATTTCTTACTTGTAACCATACACATTACAAAAATTTCCTAGAATTAACTAGAGAATATAGTTAATTCATGTGGTAATACTGGACCTTTCTTTTTAAGAAAGGATGTCTAACAATGCCTAATATGTGAGGCAGCTGCCAGGCATCCAACCAACAGCCAGAGGAGTAGAATCAAATCCCAGCTCCCTCACTTATTAGGTGTCTGAAAGGACTTGGAAAAATAACTAATGTCCTTGGCCTAGAGTGTTTTTATCTAGATACCATAATATCTATTACAGTCATTTATTCGACCAACATTTGTGAGATAATGGTATATGAAAGGGTATTAATTAAAATCTTTATTCTCTCCATGGATCGCCCATTCAGGATTCTGTTTCCTCTGTCTGGTTTGTCTTCACTCTTTGTTTTTTTCAGCTCAAGGATAAAATCTTTGTCCTCTCCCTAACACATGACTTTGCATGTGCTCTTCTATGCACCTGACCTTTAATTCCTTTTAAATATTGTTCATTCTATTCTATTATCCTTTGTGTCATCTCTTCCTCCTCCATTCTCCTCCCCTTCTTCCATAATTTTCTTCCCAATGCTTATTCAATTCTATTTCTTCAAGAATCAATTCAGCATCACTCTGAAAATGTGTTCCCTTTGTTCTCCCACCCTCCAACCAGGCTAAGTGGCCCTTCTCCCACACTCCCATAGCGTTTTAGGGATGCTCATCCTTTCTGCCTGTGTCTATTAGTTTACTTCTTAGTCTTCTGAACTCGGCTCACTTCCTTGTGGACATAGATGGATTTATGTTTATGCTCTCAAAATCTAGTATCACGATAGTAGGCCATCAAGAAATGCTAAAGGAAGAAAATTAGATTTTTTCAAGATTGAGTTTTCAGGCTCGGCATTTTCTTTCCTTCTTCTTTAAGGATTATTTTTTGACAGTTAGGACCAAAACTGCAGTGCCTTTGCCAGTACAAAAAAACACACTGAGCCAAAAGAAAAACAGCAAAGAAGAATATGTATCATTGCATCTCATTAAGTAGAAAATGTCCTAAGTGGAATGTAGGAGTATATTACAAAGTCAGAGAGAACACCCCAAAAGAAGCTTTTGTTATTATTGTTGTTATAATTAATGGAAAGGAATTTGGCAGGGTCCACCAATTTTAAAGGACAAAGGAATGCCATGAGACCACTAGTAGCAGTTGATCTCTACCTTCATTTCCATCATACTGTTCAGCCAGCCAGAAAAAGTATATCAAATATACATAAGTACCACAGTGATGGCAACACCGACTTGTGGTTAATGAATTCTGAAGGAATACCTGGAAGCTGGATGAAAAGGCCAGTGGATTAATCTGAAAATTGAGAAAGGGAGCCATATATCTTTCTTCGCTTTTTTAATAGAAGACAAAACATTCCCAAATCTCTGCATATTTAGTCATTCTTCTTTGGTGATTGAAAAACAATGACTTTATTCAGAAGGCATTTTCAACGATGTGCACACACAGATGTACCAGGTATTCTCAGAGTCACAGTGTAACTTGAGGCCTCCGCGCTAGGGGTGGGAAGGTGGAGGGGGTTATGACTTTGCTGCAAGCTAGAAATAGAAAAAAATAAGGTACAAGAGCCTGAGCTGATTCACACACATCACAAAACTATTCCATGTGGTCAGCAGACTTCTTTGCTGCCCCAAGAGGTTCTGACGTGAAAGAGATCCCATGTCCTGGGTGAAGGAGGCCAAGTTTAGCCCAGTAAAACAAAGCTGTGTGAAATAGACCCAGTGAAAGAAAAATAACATTTTTTTTTATTTTATATTTTTAAAGTACACTGTCCAGTGGTGCACAGGAAGGCAAGGAGATGGACCAGGTGCTATCTGTCCTCTAGGCCTATTTGAAGGTAGGGACTGAAACGCTTGAATCTTGACAGGACAGAAGTTATTTGTATTTGGATAAGTCTCCCGCCAGCCTCGGTGATCTCTATTTGCATCATCTCAGGTTCCAGCCACCACAAACCGCTTACCCTTCTTCTCTGAACACACTTGACCCATCGAGGATCTTGTTTCCTCTGCCCAGTTTGTCTTTTCCCACTTTGTTCTTTTAGCTCAAATGTTGGTCTCTGCTGACTCCCTTAGGCTCCCATAGAATTCTCAGCACAATTGCTGTATTTATCATATTTATTGAAATTATATGTTTATGAGTTTGCCCACTAGGCACAGAGATCCTAGAACAGTGATTGTGTTGTTTCATTTCTGTATCCTTGTGCTTAGCACTATATCTGAAACATAGGCTCTCATGCAATATTTGCTGGGTGAATGAATTTCACTTAATTACGCCTCTATTCCTTCGAATCAAAATGTAGACATGAGACTACCCTGTTTCCTGGCATCTCCTGGTCTGATAGTTAATGATTCTGTAAAGCTTCCTTGAAAATCATGGAGAGACAGAGAACCTGGGGATTATAGACCAAAGCAGAAACAACTGCTTACTAAGTACAATCTGGTTAACTAATAAAAGTAGACCACTGTTATCCTCTGTTTCACACAGTTCTACTTTCTGTGACATTGGCAAGAGGGAATTTCCCCTAAGAATTCCTGGCTTCATTCAGGACCACATCTCTTTACATGATATTCTGAATCAGGGATTCTCTTGTATCTGGTTGCCTTATACCATTATCTTGTATCTGGATTATCTTGTACCTAGCTTCTTTGAAACCAGTAGAGACAAGTGGATTGTGTCAAGTGAAATTTAGCTTAGTATATAACTGTTCTATAGCTCAGACCATTATGCCATGGTGGCATCATGGTATCACAGTGGGATGTATGGAAGTGTGGAGAGAACCGGGAAGCAGAAGATCAGAAAAGGTTTTTGGAATCAAACAGATGAATCATGTTTGGATCCACCACTTGTTTACAGTGTGGCTTTGGTCAAGTATTTAAGTCTCTCTAAGCCTCGTCAGTAAAATAGGTATAATAACTACACCTCTCTCATCAGGTTGTTTTTGAGAAGTGCATGAAATAATGTTAAGCCAAGTTCTTAGTCTAGAACAGAGATTCTTAGCACACTGTATTAAAAAAAAATGATATTAGATTATTTTCTGGCCCAATCCCCTTATCCTAAACATGAGGAATCTGAGGAGCAGAAAGTCATAGATACTAACCTAAGTACACACATCTTATTAATGATACAGCTGGATCCAGATTTCCACACCAGGCTTTTTCCTGGATCCTAATAATCCAAGACTGTCCTATGTGATCCCAGATTTCTATCAGTAAGTCAGCCCCAAGAGTCATTTTTATGCTGTGCTTTTGAAGCACAGTGTCCAAGGATGCACAGAAGAGCAAGAATATGGACCAGGTGTCATCTGCTCTCTAGATCTTCTTGAGGAAACAAGACAGCTTAAAAAGAATTGTGCAATATTTCTAGTTCTGTGTCTGCTACTAGAAGGGTTCATGACCTTGGGAAGTTCACTTAAACTTTCTAAACTTTAACTTCCTTGACTATGAAATGAGGATGATGATGCATGTCTGTTCTCACCACCCTAAAGATTTACTAAACACTGTAGTTGGCTAATAATAGCCTCAAAGATATCAGATTCTGATTTCTAGAACTTGTAACTAATATCTCATTTAGAGAAATGTTCTTTGCAGATGTGATTAAGTTAAAGATCTTGAAATAGAGAATTTATCCTGGATTAGCTAGATGGGCCCTAAATGCAATCACATATAACCATATTATAAGAGTAAGGCAGAGGCATTTTAGACACACACGGAGAGGAGTGGATGATGTGACGATAAAGATAGAGAGATTTGAAGACTTTGAGTTTAAAAGATTGAAGTGATTCAGCCACAAGCCAACGGATGCTTGCAGCCACCAGAAGCTAGAGGAAACAAGGAAAAAATTCTCTCATATAACCTTTAGAAGGAATGCGACCCTATTGACATCTTGATTTTAGCCCAGTGATACTGATGTTAGATTTCTGACCTCACTGCCCACATCCAAACAGTAACCATGTGCTGCCAACTATGTCCTGTCAACTATCAAACTTGTCCATTGCTATCTGTTCTCTTTGCCATTGCCAATTCTCCAAGCAAGGCCACCATCATCTCTCACCAGGGTTGTTGCAAAGCCTCCCAGCTGGTTGTACCTGCTCCGATCTATTCCCCGCACCCCACCCCCCAATAGCCAGATGGCCCTTCTAAAACACAAACTAGACATCTCACTTTCCTTATTTCCCCTTGTCCTCAGGTCAAGTTCAGTTATCTGAACATGGCTTACATGGCTCTTCATGATTTCTGTAACCTCAGTTCACCACTTACATTCTGAGGGCCATCCCTTTATATTTCCTATTGTCCTCATGCTCACCTTCCTCACTGTCCTTGAGTTTGTCAAATGTTCCATGCTCTCTCTAGCCTCTAGGTCTTCTCTTTGTCTGGAACACTCATGCCTCTCCCACTCTATTCCTTCCAACCCCACCCCTAGTCTAACTCCAAGTTATCCTTTCCATTTAATGTCACATTCTCCTACAAGCATTCTCAGAACCCCATCCTCACCCCTGCCCCAGGTTATATTTGATAACTCTGTTATATGCTTCTGAAAGTGTCAAAACACTTATTATATGGTATTAAAATTGATTGTTCATTTTTCTGTCTTCACCTATGTAATGTGTGATCCAAGGCAAGGAAGCAATTTGTTTTATTCTTCACTGTTTCCCCACAGCCTAACAAAAACTTACCATATAGTAGGCACTCCATAAACATGAAGTGTTATCAAGAGTTTTGATTAAGGTAGGCTGGTGCCTGTCTGTGTAAAGATATGAAATTCAGAGGGTATATTATCGGCTGTGTTCAAATCACCACTTATACAGTGGCTTGATAACAGAGACAAAAATATTTTGTATAGAGAAAACCAGTCTATTTTAATCTAATTTTTAATTATATGTATGTGATTATAAGCCTCACACAAAAAAATGCATTTTCTGAATGTACTCGATTTAATTTTAATTTTACAACAAAAGCATCCAGGGTTGTTAAATAGTCCCATAGAGTTTTTGCCTTGATAATATCATTGAGACTGTGTAGCAAACTTCAAGAAAGAAAAAATCCTCTCATTGATTTCTTTTATGTGTTTATTTTAAAATGCAGGACTGACTGATACCAGTGGGAGTGCATTAACAGTTTTTGGTGGACAATAAGGGATCTTTCACGGACACAGTACTGAGTTACTTATTAGTGTATTGAATTTCCAAGCACATTGCTCCTTAGTGATTTCTGGTTCTTAATGTATTGACTTTCTGTTTGGGCCAGAGCTTATAGAATTCCATTTCACCTAACACCATACCGGGTTACCCTATTTAATACAATTCTACATTCTGTAATATTTCCAATGAGGGGACAACCTGGGCAGTGTGCACTTTCTTGTCAGACCCTACCTCCTAGACAATGTATTCTTCAAAAAGAAAAAAAGCATATGGTGACATCCAGTCATAGCAGAATATATGTTAAATGGCTGATAGAGCACATTTTCTGAAAACTGAGCTAGTTTGACATTGCTAGCAGGCAGATGAGGTAGAGGAAGAAGCCAACCTGTGAGTTAGACAGATGTGTGGGTTCAAATTTGGCTCTATTCCTTGTTAGCTGTTGATTTTACACAGTTTATGCTCTGAGTGCCAGTTCCTTGTCTCCAAAATGACTATAACAATCTTTACCAATAATGATTTTTTAAACCTAGCTTAGATAAAAGTATCCAGCAAGAGTGGGAATTTAGTGATATTTAGAAAAAGCTATCCATACACATCCCCCAACCACTCACATATACGGAAATTAAATGAATTAAAATGTGCCACATGCATGAAACTTAAAGGTACTAAATGACTTTTCTACCTTTCACTATCTTTCCCCACCTCCCAATTTATGCACTATTAGAGCAGACAAGTCAAATTTGCTAACACCATGGATGTGCCCACCAGTGCCCAATGCGTTAAATAATAATCTGAAGTGCTGACCCACATCTGATTAATTGCAGGTGATAAGAGGAGCATTCCAACAAGGTTTAGCTCAATTTTAGCAAAATTTGACACAGACGAACAATTTTTCAGATCAGGAAAATGAACCTTAGGAAATCACTCTAAACTATTATACGTCTATGAGGTAATTATTGAAATCACTCAAAAAGGCAAAAAGTGAACCGTACATATTAAACATTCTACCACTTTAATATATGCATTTCAGCCCTCAAACTTTTTTTAAACCAAACTAAAATTTGCCTTTATTTTGGATTTATCCATGCATGAACTTTAGTGAACCAAAAGAAAAACAGAAAAGACAGTTTTATATTCATCTTTTTAAATTTGGCTTCACACCTTGAAATGAAGTTATAAGATTAAACATTTTGAATTGTTATTATTATTTTTTTTAATTTAGTGGCACTCTCCTGGCTTAGTATTTTGGCTTAGTATTACAGTTCAGGTTTTACTTCTATCAATACCTGCTTAATTTCCCATTTTTTCTGTCATTTGTATTAGTCATGGAATTAAACATTCATCTATTAGAATTTTCCTCAAGTCCTGGCAAGTCAAACTATTGCTTTGAGAAACTAACAATGCCATTGAATTGTTCTTTAAGTGTGGTAATGTTAAGTATGCCTCTATTGTTTACAAATATTTAATCCTTTATTTTTAAGTTAAAAATTCTGGTCGTGCCAAAAGACTTTGGAATCAACCAGAGTCTCCCACTGACCAAAGAAGAAATGGTAGACACAAAGATTTTAGATTTAGGTTTTTCAATCTCTAATAAAAAAGAAGAAAAAAAAAAGAAAAGAAACTAGATCTAGGCGATGGTCATTGATAGCTACTAAGTAAATATGGTATTTAATAATAATGGATCAGCCTAACAATACCTAAACCCACTGATCAATCTTACCATCACTCAGAGGCAGGATGACAGTATGTGTATGCCCCCTTATGTGATACAATAGAACATTCCCACACTACCTATGACAATTCTTGCCAAAAAAATCTAACCTGAATCTGATCAAGCCTCTAGACCAATAGTTTCCAAGAAATACTGGTTAAGGAAATGGGAAGGATAGAAATATATTATGTGATATTATAAGATTATAGGATTATAGGATTATTATTGGATTCAATCGGCACATCGAGACTATGAGAAGTTCTGCAGGGCTAATGATCTAATTCCTTTAACATATAAGTTAAAAAAAAAAAAGATAAAAAAGATTTAAAAAAAGGTTAAGTTTAAAGAAACTGAAGAAATACCAGCTGTATGCAATGGTTGGACTTTGTTTAGATTCTGATTTGAACAAATGATACAATCAAGGAAATTTGAGTATTGACTAGCTATTTAATATTGAAGAATTGTATTTTAGGTATGATACTGTTGTTTTAGTAATGTTATAAAAATAGCATTTATCTTTGAGAGATGTAAATTTTTTTCCAGATGAAGTAATATGCTTAAGATTTGTTTCAAAATAATTCAAAGGGGTTTGGGAAGTAATAAGTGTATTAAAGAAACAAGTAATAAGTGCATTAAAAAAACAAGTTTGTTTCAAACAAGATTGTTGAAGCTAGGTGATGGGTACATGTGGGTGCATTATATTCTCTTTTCTACTTTCCCGTATGTTTGAAATTTTCCATAATGAAAATAAGTTACAGAATTTAAAAAAAAAATGCCAGTATCCAGGAATGGAGAAAATGATTTGCCTCTTATTCTGTCCTTACCACAAGGTACACCAAATCTCCATATTCAAACATCCACATAATTACACCATACTCTTTGGCTAAAATCACTAAGACAGATGTAAGATGACACTGGAATCCTATACACTTATAGAAATATTTCTTATTCTCTAGTGCTCCTCTCCAATATTTTCCTTATATTCCATACGGAGATAAATGGGTCACATATAAGACGTCAAACGAAATTGCCTTTCTTTGCAATCACTTCCAACTTCCACTCAGTACAAAAATCCAAATGAGTGCTATAAGGGAAATGTCTTGTGACAAGGTCAAACTAGACAGATGAGAAATATGGCTTGTGATGAAAAACTAACAGGTGCATGTTTTATTGGCATGATAAATATGGAAAAACCAGATGTGGATTCCCATATAACGTTATACCAAACATTTTAAAGTATATCTTTCCCCAAAGAAGCTTTTTTTCCTAGCTCCAATTCTTGTCATTCTCATTGAAACTTCTGCAAGCTTCTTAGGGACTGGTACAAAAGAGCTCATGGAGATTCTATTTTTTACAAGAAATGTATAGAATCGTGCATCATGACCCTTGTTCAAGTGCACAAGTTTGTTTGTTCATTGGGAGTGGAGAAGCAAAGGTGGGACAGACCACCCTAGACTTCTCTGTAAGACTAATGAGTTTGTGATCAGCTTGTGCGCATAGCACTAGAGCAGAGCAAAACTGCCTCCATCTCACCAGGAGTACAGAAAGGTACTGGAGGCAACATAAGCAAGGTTGAGAAGCTTTTCTTTTAGCATATTTGTTTGTATGTTTGTTTGTTTTTTTTGTTTTGTTTTGTTTTGTTTTTTGTTTTTTGTTTTTTGTTTTTGTTTTTGTTTTGTTTTGTTTTGTTTTGTTTTTGTGTCATGTATATTTGCCCTTACTTCCAGAAATACCCTGAGTAACAAAAGACTGGACTAAATGTATGAAGAGACTGTCCGGTCTACAAAGCTGCAAAGCAGAGCTATGAACAGACTGTGAGACCCTCTAAGACAAACAAGGTACTCTGGGAACCTCCATGTCCCCAGTTTCTAGCAGAGTGCCTGGCACAATATTGCTCAATAAATGGAGAGAATAAGTGAGCACAAGGAGAAATGCTACTCTGTCTGATTTCTGAAAATGTTACATTTATTTTACAGTGGGCATGATTACACACAAGCAGCAGTTAACCAATTAGTGTGTGCATGCAGGTCTTAACTAAATCTTAACCATAAACTTCTTAAGGGCAAGTGAAAAGAAGACCACCTTGCTCAACCTAGCTCAGCTCTGCCACTTAACAGCACTGTTCCTTTGGGCAATTGACTTACCTACTCTGAAACCTATTTTAGGTTTCATGTTGCAATATCATGCACATTCCAAACACCTCTCAGAGTTGCTGAAGATCAAGTTAGTTTTTTGAAAAATGCTGAAGTATTTTACCAATCAAAACAATGCCATACACTTTTGACAGATATTGGTATTATCAGTACATGCATACACATATGTGTGCACACTTATGTATAGATATGTAGTTATATATAATATATTAGTATTACTATACAGCAAACTACTTGCAAGCTAATGTTACAATTAGTCACATGTTGTTCTTTTTTTTTTTTCTCCCAGCTTAATAACATGAGAACACTATCAGCTAAAAGGTGCGTTTCAGAAGATCAGAGGCATATACTTTACCTGACAGAGAAGATTCTTGATAAATGTTTGATAAATAAAGACATCCAAATGAAAAAATCTCAGTTTATTACAGTCACCTGCAATTTTCTGAAGCCGTAAACACCAAAGACAAACTGGTAAATTCTAAACAAGTTTGCAGACCCTGTAAAGCTCCATGGCCTAATTATCTAAGAAACTAACATCATGTACTAGGTAGCACTAAAGAAACCTAGTATTACTTTTAGAAATAGAGATTTGAAATCGCTACTATTTTTGCTTCCTTGAAAGAACAATTACATATTACCTATTACTCTCAGAGAAAATTATATCAATAGGTCAGAATGTTCTTTAGGAGGATGGATGACAGAGCATAGGCTCAACATGGCTTTATCTCCATACTCAGATTAAAGGTCAATTACATAGAAGTTGTATTCAATCTAGTCTATGGCAATGGGACTAGACACTGCAACACAAGACATGTACAGTTTCTTCAACAATGTCATCGGAATCCTCCCTTGCCATAATTCATTTTACATATAAACTTAAAAATTCTACTAAATAATGAACTCTACTAAAAACGGCGGTACATGGCCATAGAGCCAACACAATCTGATCTCATTTAAATCACTACAACTAGAAATAAGACCCCTCATCCTAGATATATGCAAAAAGATGGACGAGCACAGGAGGACCTTAAACAATTCGAAGGAGCATGCTAAGGGAAGGCATAAGTCCTGATGTCTCCTGGGTAAAAGCTCCCAGTTAAATAACTATATACTGAGTGCTGTTTGCTTTATTCTTAATTTCTTTTTATTGATAGTACTCTGCTTACATAGCTGACCGTAAGTCTCCAGCCCTTCCAGTGGTCAGGCTAATCTCCATTCACTTTAGTGGTTGAAATGCCACATGATCCAAAGCCCCTAACATAAGTCATAAATCACACTGTTAGACTTTCTGGTGGTCAAAGGCCCCAGGTCGACAAAGACACTCTTATCAGGCAGAACATTGCAGGGGCCTAGAGATCACCCTCATTAGCCCAAGTAAGGGCTGGACCTCTTTGCACAAGATGAATTCATGGTGGCAGACCTGGAGACCATGAAGTCCAGGCTAGAGCAGAGGGATGGATGGTTGCAGAAGGGAGGATACTGAGGAAAAGGATGACTTTATAGAATAGATGGTATGTTAGAGGCATGGGAGGAACTTAGAAGTATGATGAAGGCAGAGAATGTAAGAGAGAAAATTCTGAAGGGGACAAAACGTATATTAAAAATACTGAAGTTATAGCACATTCTTGTGTGATTTAGCAGTTAATAAATATATAGACAAACAGTCATGCTTCACTTAATGACAGAGATATGTTCCGAGAAATGTACCATTAAGCTGTTTGGTCACAGTGCAAATTCTATGGAGTGTACTTCTACAATTCTAGATGGTATAGACTACTACTGTAATTGTATATGCTATACTTTTATACAACTGGAAGTGCAGTGGATTTGTTTATAGCAGCATCACCACAAACACGTAAGTAACAACTTATACTATAGCATTGTGATGGCTACAACGTCACTAGGCTATTAAAATTGTTCAGCTCCATTATAATCATATGGGATAACTGTCATATATGTAGTCCATCATTGATGGAAATGTCATTGTACAGTGCATGCCTATAATAGCATATGTTACCAATTGATCTTCAACGTACAGAGTTATCCTATAGATTAAATGCAAGAATGACTTTTGGTCATAGGACAGAATGTAAATGTTATCACCTTTGACAATGTAAAAGTGTAGGATGTGGGTGAAAAGGAAAAGACAGGTAAAAAACAGTGTGGAGGTGCTAGTGTCTTTCCCTTATAAACTAGAAAGTCAAGAGAAGTTATAATTCATGGAACAAGAAATAGAGTTACAAAGGTAATCAACAGAGCAAGTAAAAGGTAATGTATTTATTCAGAGGAAGGGAGGAAGAGAGATGGGGATATACATGGGCAGGAAGATAATGGGAAATGTTTAAATTAGATACAGGATCAAGAAACAAGAGCATACCCATACTTTTAAACATATGGAAGTTATTGCTAGAAGACAAACACAGAAAGAGTCAGCCTCTAGGTAGGTACAGGTACCATGTAATTTGACATCCAAATCAAGATACTTTGGAGTGAAATAATAATAATAATTTACACAGAGGATAAGATATAAATCAGGACTGTCCAGGGTGTAGAGCCACCTAGGTCAAAGAGAAGTATTTTCAAGAGCTCATTTTTTAGTAGAATCAATAGGAGTGCTCAGGGAAAATCCAGGGTAAGGAAAGACTAAGAATTTATTAGTATTTGATACTTTTAAGGATAGTATATAATATTTTAATAAACAAAAATTACTTTAGAAAATAAAAGCAGATTTAGTTCAAATGTTAAGGGCTTGCCACATCATCTCCTTCAGAAATGTGGCATCTTAACAAGATATTCAATGAGACACAGAATCTTAAACAGTAGTCACTTTATCTCCAAGTTAGGCTTTGTTCTGTCAGAGGTACACTGATCACAAAATAAACATGACATAGATGTTGACAGGTAAATTGTACTCAAAAATAGCAGAAAGGAACATTCTTTTTATAATAAACCATATATATGTAATTTATATGACTTTTTTAAATAAAACTCTGGATTTTAGAAAAAAGTCTTACCTGAGGCAGCCACTGAAGGTCATTCATTCTCCTATATTTTCAGGTGTACTCTCATGGGAAAGTTTGGAAAACTCTGAGTGAACGAATAGGAAGCATCTGTGGCAAGATGGCAGATAAAAATTTTATTTATTTGTTTGTTTGTCTGTCTGGTTTTTTTTTTGTTGTTGTTGTTGTTTATTCATTTATTTTGTTAATGCCTACAGCACCTGGTCTTCCTAGGTGGTCTCTCATCCAGGTACTAGCTTTCAAGATCAGATAAGATCAGGTACATTCAGAGTGGCATGGCCGTAGACTGAGAGAAATTTTAAGATGGAAAAGAAGGGCAAGTAAACATTTTCTGTGTCCTAGATCCCATCATGAAATTTCCTGCTCTGCCTGTTCCTCAGTTCACAGATACCATTTGTTCCTATGTAAACACGAATGGAGATAACCTTTTCTAGAAAGCTTTACTTGTTGAATTTCTCAAATGATGCTGGACCCTCTATGTATGGGATAGCTCCACAAGGCCACAAATCCCAAGATTACTATTGAGGTGACAGAACTTCCTTTGCCCACTGTGTGGGAAACCTAAATCATAAAGAAAACGTTTATTGGTAAAAGTGTCATGAAGATTAAGACCCAAGAGTGCACTATAAAAAGGATTTGAGCAGCCTGGGGAGAAGGCCCTCAGAGAACAGGTGTCAGGTTGGAAACTGGGCAGGAGGGCACCCAGGAGAACCAGGAGCCACCATAATATAGAGGGCAATTCTGCTGGAACGTTTTCTCTTCATCTAGGCTGTTCTTAGCTTTTCACTCTTCTCTCTGTTTCTCTTTGACCCTCCATCTCATCTCTCGCTTCTGTTTCCCTCTGTGTGCAGTTGACTGTGGACAAGCTTTCTCTATGTGGTAGAAAATATGATTGGAAGCAACATTGGAATTATAATCTCTCTGTGTCACAATCTTAGCCAAGAGTGCTGTTTAAAAATTCTAGGTGAAAGATTGCTCAACTTAGGCAAAATATCCACTTCTGGGACCGATCACTGAGGTCAAGAGGGTTAAATTACTATGATCGATTCCAGTGTTTAGGGCTTGTCATCGTTAGATAACACTGATGCTACTATGCACTGGCAGACACTCCAACTTCTGCATATGAGAAGGCTCTACCACTTTTAAATTCAGTTTTAAGTTCTGTAAGTCATGATGTCCATACTCCCGTCAACTGGTTCAGACAGAAATCACTTTTCCACTAACTAGATTTTAAAAAGGGAAAATTGACTATAGGAACACTCAGCTTGTATGGAATTGGAAGAAAGCACCCAGAGCAACCAAATTTATACATTTCACAGAGATTATTAACTCACTCTCGATATGAATTCTGGCTTTCTGGGGAATATACCCACTCTCAGTATGGTCACCTATGAGGTCCCAATCTGAGAAAGCCAGCAAGGAAGTAGAGCTTGAATGCCTAGTGACCATTCATTCTCTCCCAAGTGACTGATGGGAAGCTCATGATATTGCAACGTAGTTCAGTCATTATTTACAATCCTCTTGTTAGAAATTTCTAGCTTATTGGTCAGGAACCAAGGTTTTGGAGACAATTCTGAACTCCTGTCTTGAATAATCTGAAGAGTTTGGATTGAACAATATGCCTTTTCACACTACATCTGGTTCCACTACTACAGCCACCAGTGTGGGTTCTATGACCTTTGACAAGTTCCTTCGTTTCTCTGAGACTCAGTTTCCTGACCCCTAAATTACGGTCAGTAAGGGTACTTCTGTCGCCACAAGGTTGTGTGACAAGCAAATCAAATGCACTAATTTAAGCATTCCAAGTTCAGTGCTGAACACAAAGTGTTCAAGAAATAGCTATCGTTAGTATTTTAATAACTGTTAATTATGATAGATTAAGGTGAAATATGCTCCTCTTGAACTTCTACTTACTAAGCCTTATTTCTATTCTCTATAGCAACACAGACTAGGTCTACTTCCTCTTCATGGCAGTCCTTCAAAGATTTAAACTCATATTTCTTTTCTTTTCATAATAGCTGCCAGATACAAGATAACATGGAAGTTGAGAGAACAGCCTTGGTATAGGGGCTTGAGGTCTGAACTTCAATAAGATCATCATTTATAGATCCTCAAGCAAGTGCTTACTTTTTCCGAAATTCAGATTTCTCATCTGGGTACCGAAAATAATTATATACTCTTCATGAGGTTATGCGAAGAGTAGAATGAGAGAATGCTAGCAGTGTTTCAGTATTAAAGTAGGTCCTTAAAAAATAACAAACATTTAAAAAAAAATTTTTTTCAGTATAAAAAGAGCCATGATTCAGTGTTTGATTGTGGTGGACAGAGATCACCAGATGTCTTATGAATCCGATGAAGACAGGAGAAAGCATCTATAAAGTTTACCCAGCCTACGTCCATTCCTTTAGGGCTCCGCTCTCTGCTGAGAACATTCTCATGATGGCTGATTAGTTTAACATGTTATCACTCCAATTAACACTATTGCATTTTAACCAGGATACATAATGGTAACTATTGCCAGGATGAGAGCAGGAAATTGGTGAAGATAGAGGAGGAGAAGCCCTGGGACAGAAAGAACCAAATTCTTTCTGTGTAAATCAGTAGTTTGCAAACTAATTGTTGTCTGTAAGAATTACCTGATCCAATAGATAAGGGTGGAAACTTCCTTAGTGATTCCAAAGTTTAAAATTCAGTGTTGTATGTTAGTGGTTCTGAAATTTAGTTGTGCATTGAAGTAATCTGTGAAGTTTTAAAACATTTCTGCCCAGGCCTTACCTGCAGAGATAATTCCCGTTAGTCAAGTTGAGACCTGAACATAGATGTTTTTAAAAATTCCCCAGCAGGGGATTTTGAACGTTCAGCCAAAGTTAAAAATCACTAATGGGTGTCTTTCTGCATCCAAGGAGGCAAGGATGAATGATGGGTGTGGAAGAAGAAATATAATCATCCCAAATAGCTGGACCTGCCTGTTAAAGTCAAACGCCCTTTTGAAAGAATGTTCCACCCCTCTGTTGGAAGTGGCATATTTACAGCCATTTCCTCTGTTTATCGCCAGGCCCAGGATATTGCTGAGTGCTATGGAATAGCCGTTATGCTGCTCTCCAGGTGGGTAAAATGATTCTGAAATATAATTTTCAGAGTACAATAAGTCAGAATGCATTATATAGGTATAAATTAGTAATAGTTACATTAATAATGAGTCTTCAGAAAGCACTTACTAAAAATGGTTTGACTTTCAAAGAGGCCAAATAGTTTAATTTAAAGGTATATTACCACTCTCGTGTCAAGATCTGCTCATGTAGCTTCTATTGATGATAATGTTACTTGCAAGATCTATTCAGTAAGTGTAGTAATCAAACGCTACCTTTAAAGGAATATTTAAATAGTGGCCCATATATCAGTTGGGCAACATTCTGTTTCCAAGGGTGGTTCCCCTGCATTCAAAAGCCAAAGAACAAAAAACAAGTCATTTCAGATTTTTCTAAATTCAAGCAAAGGATGTTTGTCCTTATTCTTTTTTCTACTTCTGAGATTCCCAAGAAAGCAAGGCAGAAGAATGATGATCTATTTCTTCTTTAAGTTGAATGTACCTAGGCTCATTAGGATGCTAGAAACAAAAGCTCAAGGTGTGTTAAGTGCTGTGAGTGAAGTGGGAGCAGAAACTCAGGAGTTCTCACGATAATAGGGCAAGAATCTAGGTGGGTAGCCAGGTCTCAGAATAAACAAACAAACAAAGCATAGAAAATTGAACAAGCCGGTTTTGAGAAGAGAAAGCAGAGCGAAGCTCATCTCGCTGAGCTAGGTAAGGCTGGAGACTAGGCGATTACCTAGGATCCAGGGCAACTCTGCAAACTGGGTCATCTCTTTAGGTCTCGTTCTGGCCGCAGTCACGTGCTGAGAAACCTTGGGCTAGAAAAATAGGCTTCTTCATTCTACCTTTAGCAAAGGGGCGTGGAGGGGACTAACTATCCTAGAGAGATAATGTGGACTGGAATGGAAAAGCCATGCCGTGGTGAGGCTGCTTAGGAATCAGCTTTGCTCATTCTCTTTCTCTTTCTCATGCATCTCGGCTTTTTCCTTGTGTTTGCTCTAGTCTCCTCTCATTACTGACTTGCCAGCACAAACCAAAATAAACTGGTCTGATTGGTTTGGCTAATACTACTGTAGGTTATTGAAGTGAGACTCTCACACTGATGATCTCATGAATTTCCTACTAGCCTGCTTATTGGGTCCTTGATACAATTTGTGACTTTCTGTGAACAAAGAATGGACCAGCCCTGCTTCCATGATTCTACCTATAGATGAGTAAGAGTCCTCTAAAAGGGGAAGTTGGACATAATGGGTACCATATTTGACATACCCTTAACTCCATTAAAATTCTTTTATTAATCCTGCTTCTATTAACCAACAATTGCTGCTTTCTGTATGTTTTGTTTCTTGTTACACATGGCTACTACGGCCTTACTGTATGCCACCTTTTTCTGTTAAGTCTTTCATATTTTCTTTCCTGTCCATCAACTGACCTTTTTCATATTTGCAGTTCAAACTCTTGATAAAGATCATCTTGTTAGTCTAACTTGCAAATATCAACCGTATTTGGCAAATGTCTCTTTCAAAGCCACCCCTTAGGCTACTAACCAACTGATTCACCCTTTGGGTCAGATGCTCTATGCTGACCCAGTTATTTGTGTCCAAGGTGAGGTTATCACCTGTTTGACCTTACATTTCTTTATTTAGCCAGAACCATGTAGAAGAAACACTCATAAAGGAACTATAATAATCAGTGTTCTCATTTGTGGGCAACAGATTATACCTAATTTAAGGCTTAAAAAAAAAGTTTTAGTAAAACATTTTAGACCACTTAGAAAATCTCAGGTAGAACCACAAAACCAGGCTTGGCTGATTTACCATTAGGAATAGAGCAGTTAGGAAAAATATTTAATCACTGAGGACTGTTCTGGAGAATCCCCACTGCTGCTAAACCCGCTACTTGGTGCCACTTGGGTTTAACTCTAGAAATCCTACCCCAGCTTCCCTAAAGAAACAGATGCTTCTGTCATCGGGCTTACCTGGTGATCGAGTCTCAATCTCCAGCATCTGCTGCTTCACGGAGCTCATCTCCACTTCCAAGTTTCACAAGAGGGCATCTATTAAGCGGTAGTTAGAGCCTATGTAAAACCTTAGCTACAAAGTATTTTTAGAAATGTAAATTTTTGTTTTCCAAGTCACTGTGATTTAAGAATTGAGCTAGACACCCATTCGGAATGGGTGGTCAAAGAGCCAGCTACTGAACCCACCACGAGGGAGTTCTGAGATTTCAACACTCCAGGGCCTCCCATCCTGTTTCTAGAAGGCACTGTACATACCCTGTTGTACCCTTATTTGGGTAATATTCAGAGAAATACTCTTTTGCTTATCACTGTCTAACAAATACAGGTTTTCTCCATTAGCCAAGTCAAACTTCTGGTTCACTCACTTCTTTCTTCACCCTTTTGACGAAATCTTTCTTCCATTCTTGGAAAACTCTACTATTCTTTACCACAAATATGTGTGCAGGTCTGGATTCCAAGAGCCAGCTTATACCTCATTTCCCTAAGAAATACTATTATATTGTAATCACTTCGTCAATCCAAAACTCCTCAATCTTTCCCTTTGGTGAGTGATATTGGATTTTCAAGAATTTGTTCTTTCTTTTATATACACATCACATCATTCTTGTAACCCCACTCTCACAATGGACTGATGTGTGGTGCTCATACAACATTTATTAAAGAAATACTTATAATTTCAAATGAAAGGAGGTAAGAGGAAAGAAAAACTTCCTTTTGGAGCTAACAGGAAATTAGAACATTTCCATCGGCCAGCAATCAAATTTATTAAGTCCAAGGAGAAATTTTTTCTACGTCTTAGAAACTTGGGATAACAGGTTAGCCATTTACAAATTTGAAATAATTGGCAAATACACAGCAAATCGGCCTGTCTCTTCAGTGCGTTCCTGACAACATTTAGGAATTGTCTCTGAAAGGGAAGAGGCCTATACAGGGATGAGAATGAGGCGTGGGGAAAGTGCCAGGATAGGGAGATAAGCCTAGATAGATTCGAAAAATAGTCTCATTTATGACAATGCAACTGAATCATTAAACATAACATTAAGACTGAGAAAAATCAGTATGTTCAACCCTTTAATCAAACTTTCCAGGACTTTTTTTTTTATTGCAGAAAAAACAACATATATGGAGAAACAAATAGGTAAATTCAACTAAAGTAAGGATAATGAGGACATGGACACTCGTCTATTCATATAGTCTGTCCAGTCCACAGCCCCTAGCCTAGAGAAATATACCAGGTAATCAGTACATATTGATCAGCTCATGAGCATAAAATTTGCTATTTCCATTCGGAAATTAGAAAATGTTCTTCATAAACTAAGCCGAGCCATAGAAAGCTATCCAATATGATCCCATTCGTGTATCCCTCATGCATATGCATCCTCACTAAACTCTTCCTGCTGTCACCGCTAAACCGGGCGCCCCACTCCCACTGCACCTTTTTCAAGCCAGGCACACCTGCTACCCTGGGCGCTCACTGCTGCTGCCACGTCTTGCTGCGTAATACCATTGTCGACCTCCCCGCCTGGCGCGCATGCCATTCTCTTTCACGGGAGGAAGGAATGTTTAATTATTTTTAATCAGTGGACATGGCATCTTGCTAGACAGAGACACTTGGGGGGATCCAACACCATCTGCCTTCTACTAGGCGCCAGCTGCTCTGGTGGATGCCAGCAGAACACCTTAGGATATGGCTTTCCACTTCTGAGCGCCTGCCAGGGGCTGCCACTCGGTAGTCTCCAATGCTAACCTGCCGCTTGGGCTTATTTCTTGCCATGGTTTGCCTCTCACCCCTGCTACCTTCCTGGGAAGGTGCTTCATAACCCCAGCTCCCAGGTCATTTACCAAGCAACCCAGGGGCCTGCCAGTAATAATAGTGTGTCCAAATATAAATGTCACCCTAACCCAAAGGCCACAGATCTTTCCATCACCATTAATCAACCTAATGTATCTGCTGACTTCAGTCCCACAGAGAACGGGCTACTGACCGCAGCGGGCCAGACCTTGGAGAGCAGGGGTCAGCCAGCTACAGAGTCTTTAAAACAGTGGGAAGGAAGAAGAGAGAGAAATGCTTCTGGGATAAATCACCAAGCTGTCTAGGGTGAGCAGTGCCCTCTTAAGTGAGCTCCTGACCATTGGTGCTCTGCAAGTTCCTGTCACAGACCTGTCTCTTCCACCTCCTACCATTAAGGCAGTTCCTGCAGCTCTCACAGATACGCCAGCACTTTCACTCCTGCAAAGCACGTTTCCTTTGCTGTAGTTGTTTCACGGCACAGCGCGGCCCCTGTCGGGAGCACTAGCCACCTCCTTCCCAAGGAACTGTTGGACTCCCGGCGTAATTCCCACACTGTGAAACGAGCCCCTGAGGTTCTTTTCACCCCTACCCCTGCCTCCAACTTTGTGAAAAGCCAAATTAAGCAGCTCCGACCTCAGCTTTATTTTCATGCAAAGTGAAAGAGTTCAGCAGCTGGGTACTGGCTGAAGGGTAGATAAAAGCCCCAGCTGTGATTTCTCGGGGAGTCAGTTTCACCTCCAGCAGGAAAGCAAACTGTCCTTGTGCCTGAGGGAAATTACGGAGCCTCACACTTTCATCCAGAGAGGGACAAAGGCCAGGTCAGGTGCTGCATCTGCCAGAAGTGGGGAGACTTGTGAAATGTGATTAACCCAGGAAGGAGCCAGACAGAGCCCAGCTGGGTCCTTCCGTACTCCTGCGTGTTTCCCAGAGTCATGAGCAAGAGGAAGAGTAAACAAAAGCATTAAATAAACATTTTTCCATTTAACCCGTGTGTTAATACAGATTTTCACAGCCTTGACAGAGGCACAGCATTAGTGTGACTAATGAAGGAAATAAGGTACGTCCGTTAAATTCTCTGCGTCTGCAGAAAGAAGGAAAGGCAGAGTGGAGATGAGAAGGGGAAGAGGTTCCAGAAAGACCATGTAGTCAGCTCGTACTCCATTCCATCCAAAATACGGCTAAAAGTTTCAGGGGTTAATCACATAAGCTCGCTTAATGTTTTTTCTCAGGCAAAATACAAACCACCGGTGCCTGTAGAATTAAAGTCATCAATAGCTGACCTCTCCTGCATTAACAGGAAGACACGAATGACATCCCCACTCGTATGCCCGTCAGAATAGGAAGTTCCCTGTTCCTTTGCAGACAGACTCTCTGTAAGAGCTCTGTGTAGTAAATGAAGCTGCAAGTACATTTGTCTCTCTGTCTAAATAAGTAACACCAAATAGTATGCTTGGGCTGCATTCATTATCATGTTAGGATTTTGTTTCCACCAAACCAGCCCTCCCTAGTCCTCCTGCTTGGACAACTTGTCTCTGCTTAGAGATGTGAGCTGAAAACAGATACTGTTTAAAATTGAATGGAGATGTATTAAATAATTACACAAGAAATTCCAGTAAAAAAAATAGAGTCAATTATCAAAAGATTAACACTTTTCTTTGTTCTGTTAAAAAAAAAAAAAAGGCAAGGAGTGGAAGCAATTTTCAAGACAGGCACTGATGCTTTAAAAGGATTCTTCATAGGTGAATTATTTAATCCTTTGTGACTAAGGAAATCTTTGCATGTCCTGTGGGGGAGGGGAGCAAAATGGGAAAATGCACAATATTGAAAAGTAAAAATACAGTATGTGACACACTGAGAACATGTAAGTTAGAAGGCCTGTCGGGTGGTTGATACCTGAATCAAATCTTGATTACTCTCCTATAGGAAGAATCTGCAGATATTTTCTCGAATATCCCTAAAGGATTAACATAATCAGCCATCAAGTGCCACTGCAGCTACTTCACAAAAATGTAGTTAAGGCAGCACTTATCCGGCAGTGGGAAACTCAGCTCTGAGAGAGGGTACTTCATATATTAAGGCTTTAAATAGTTTTTTTTTTTTTTTTTAGGGCCCTCTTCACTAAGCAAGAGCTGCTCTGGAAGTTGGGAGGGGTCTGGTATCCACCGTTGTTATTCAGTGAGGGGAAGGCAGAGCAGTGGCAGCCAGGCGTGGGAGGGTCCCAAGTGTCTGAACAGGACTGACAGGACTGAGGAGCAATTCGCCTCCAAATAAGCTCCCACACAATTCCCTGGAGGAAGGGGTGGTTGAAATGCACAGGAACAGGCTTCCAGAAAAGCCAGCTCAAATGGTATTACTCGTGAGGACAGCTAAGAGAGTCACTAATATTGACCTTCACAATCAAGAAGTGTCTGTGTCCCTGGGGAAAGCTCCCCAGATGACCTAAGCCAAGTTGCTCCTGATCAATACCCTCTTTTTCTGTACCACTCAACACCAGCCACAGAGACTCTAAAAGGCCTTTGCACTAGGCAGAGCTCTCTCAAGCAGACGAATCAATTGGCTTGCTTTAGTAGAGAAGGCTGAAAGGACTGGTTCCTACAAGAAGGGTCTCTCAGAGGGGCTGATAGTCCACAGACGCAGCGGAAACAGGCTCAGCTGGATCAGTTTGGAGTGGAAAGAAGCAAAGTAGCATGCCCCAAGGAGTAGATTTGTACTTGAACTAGCTTTAAAAGTTGGACTACTCTCACTTACTCCTTTCCTTCTACTCATTTTATGAGCAATATATATTCTGAGTGATTGTCGTACATATTCTGTAATTTTTCACTTAGAAAAATAGCTTTTGCATTTCATACAGCTTCTCATTCCAAAATTAGTTCAACATCTAGCAATGAATGTAGAAATTATACCACGCCTTCCAGAGACATACTTAGGGCTGGTATTGATTTATGCTATATCATGATTTTAGTCTTATGGGATACTCACCCTGTCAAGACTATATTTATTGTTGTGGCTATTAAATCACATTAATTTCTTGGCAATTACACAGAGGTAAAGCATCCACACACTGTAGCACTGACAGAATTCAGTTTTTCTCCCTAAATAAACTCAATACAAAGATAGCCATGTCCTAGTTTTTCAATGGTATTTTTTTTTCTTTCTGCATATCTTACAGGAGCATTAAACTTACAGTTGCAGCCAGCGCTTTGCCATAGATTTGAACTCTGATGGGAAAGCCCCTTGAGGGAGAAGAAGCGCACCGGGGACAAGTGCTCATGGCAGCAAAAGCACAGCAGCAAATTGCCCATCAAACGGGACAGCTTAGTGTCACAGAAGCAATTGCAAGGGGGGAAAAAAAAAGGAGAAAGCAGAAATCATCCAACACTGTCTGCCTTGATTTAGGTTGCTTTCAGTGGATTCATAGGAGAATGAGGATCCTCTCTGGTGCTCAGGGAGTCTGTAATCACACTGTGCAGACCCAGCTTGCCTCAAAACTTCCATAGTGTCTCAGCAGTAGGAAAGTGAGAAAATGAGGGTTGTACAGTGAAGGGATTGCTTACATTGAGCGTTGATAGGATCATTTCGATCCTCCCTAGATTCACATAGGATTCAAAAGTCGATCTCATGGCTTGAGGGGTTCAAGGCTGGCAGGTGACCCCACAGAAGGCCTCCTCTGAGGGAATAAATCTCTATGGCTTCAACTCAGGATCCAGCCTTACCATACTTAAAAAGACAGTCTGGCTTCTGACACTACCTAAGAAGTCTGGCTTCTGACAAGAAATACCTGGGTTGAAAGTTGCTGACTCTCTCTGGTCGTTTAAAAAGATTCTGCTTGTTTTGTATATTTAATAAATGGTCAGGTAGAATTTCATTTAAACTAGCTCACCCTCCTTTCTGCCTTGCACATTGATTTTGGTCATTAATTTGGGGCAGGCTTTTAGCCTGATGGAAGCCCACGTCCATGATCAAAAGACTTATTTATATGCCTCCTCGTTTTTGATGTTCTTCACTTTTATGAATGCCAAATACCTTTCATTTACAACTGTACTTTAGCCCAAGTCTCCTAGCCAATGAGGAAGGAGAGAATAATGAGGAACAGGAACAGCGAGCAAGACCTGCTCGGGACTCTAATTGTTATTAGTTCATTTTGGACTAGTGAACTGGATCACACTTAATGACGCACTAAGTTTTGACACCAGAAGAAATAATAATAAGCGAGTTTTAAAGTGTAGATGCCTCTGAGGTAACAGCATGTTATCACAGTCCTAGAAATGGAAAAAGCAAACAAACAAACAAAAATCTCATTGACCCATCATGGGCGTTATAAAAGAGAAAGTAAATAGCTAGTACTTCAAGCATCCAGCTCCTAATTTAATTGGTTCCGGTTTAGTATTTTTCTTGTTCTTTTCTTTTTAAAAGAAGCAAGGAATACCTGAATTGTGAGATACATGCTTTTGTTCTGCCTTCTGTAACACCGAGGGAAGTAGCAAACTATTTTTACGTGAAGAGGTCTGCATTTCCCTCAGTGTGCCTATCTTGACAGTAAACTGCTTTTCCCTGAACAGCACCCAGCATACCCACAGCCACCCCGACCGCCCGGCTAATCTGCTTTGCCCAGACATTTCCTCCAGGTAACCTTTCCATTTTCACTTCTCACCTCATCAGGCTTTCAGTGCACATTTTTACAGAGTGCCCTAACTAAAAGGGCTTTTTTTTCCCTCTTTAATTTTATAATAGATGTATTACTGAGCCATCTGAATAGAAACATCCTGAAACAGACTTCCCCACCAACATGCCTCATAGAGTTGGTGTGACTTTTTGTATTTATTTTTCTCACCTATGCATCATATTAGGAAACTGCTTAGAACCAACCTCCTCATGTGATGTATTCCTCCCTGATCAGCCCCCAAGCCCCTTTTAAATTGCTAACTTTAGAGACTGTGGAAGATGCTTGTCAATTTCTCTTCCTTTCCTGCCTGCCTAATCCCTGATCTGTCTCTGAAATCTGACCCTTTCTTTTTCTCCCTAACCTCTCTTTTTCCTGCTCTCTTGGGGGGTCATATGGCCCTTCCTCTACTTAATAATTTTCCCCACTTTGGCCAAAAGCAGATTGTAATGCACTGCTCTGGCATGCTGTCTCTCTTACTCTTTCTCTCACCTAGTTTTACATTTTCACCACCTGTTTTTCTTGGTACTCAAGTTTTCCAGGAATTCCATGAAACTTTCACTCAAGCTGTTCAAGTGTGTATTCCTTCAGTCTGCCAAAAGGCCCTCTCTAGGTGGCTTTTCCCCAAGTCCCCAAGTACTTTTGCTAACAAAACTGCTGAACGGGAGCTAATTTATCACTCTGTTATCACTATATTAGGGCATGAGAGAGCCATACCTAGAATGAATTATGGATCCATCCAGTGTCCCATGCATCCTGTACGTCAAGGTAAGCAAATTCTGCGTTGTGTTAACTGTCAGCCTCCAGAACAGCTGACATTTGTTATTTTAATTAATAGTTTACTTTGCTGAAATAAGCTTCTGTGAGAAGCTATGACTTTTTATTAAATCTTCACTACAGCATTGTTTTCCCCAGATTGGGAGACAAAAGCTAATTTTCAAAACTGCTTTATCCTGCAAGGTCACAGTCAACAGCTTGTGTGCACATGTCAGGGAAACATCTGCTTCTGTGCCACAGATATAAGTAAAATTTGCTTTATTTTAAAATTTAAATTTACTTTTACTTGGAGAAAAATGATGAGTCAGTCATTAAAGAGCCATTAAGTGATGTTGATTAGGAAAGACTTTTTAACCAGTCATTTTGTCTCACAACTAACACTGAAATTTCTCCGACCTCAGCATTCTGCTTAGATGTCGCAGGGAACTCTGGTCACTGGCACATCTGGATCTGGACCAACTTGTCTTTTCATTAATGCAAATCATTATTATGTAATTACTCAGCCTGCAATATAGAGATCATTGATTTCTTTTGCCCAGTAGCAGTTTTTTTAAGTCACTGATGACAAAGAGAACTTTCAGGACAATCCAAACTGTACAAATTAGCTCCAGTTCAAGAAAAGGCAAACTGACTTAAAAGGTTCCAGCACTAAATTTAGTTCCGAGATTTTCTCTTCGCTTGGAATAAATTAACCAAGGGAAGTTGGTTCCTTCATGTTGTTTTAATTACTTTCAGTAATGCATTTTACTCATCACATTTCCAGGATAATAACACTTTAGTGTTCTTTCCCCAAATGGGCTTGTGTTGTATCCTAACATGTGCACTAGTATCATGTCCGAACTCTCAGCAGACTTAGTCACTTTTCTGAGAATACCAGTAACTCCTTCAGAGAGAGATATCCTAATGTCTCATATTCTTTTAAAGTGTCTGGGTCTTGTTTCTTTGAGAGAAATCTCCTTAAACACTGGCTTTCAGAAAAGTAGATTGCACTCTCTGGATTACGAGATCCTCATCTCTTCGAGCCTCAGAGACTATGAGTTTCTTATGTTTTGTGGTAAATTAAGTGATTCTCCCCACTTGTTTACCTCTTCCTGCATCTACACTCTGCCTTGGCCACGTTATGGGTAGGTTATTTCTCCTCCTCTGGCTTTAGGTTCAGTCATAGGATTCATGTTTGACATATGACACATAAGTAGAAGTGACAATGAGCCAGTTTCAAGCTTCTGGTGTACTTGCTACTCCATCAGTGTCACCCCAACAGGGGCCTCACCACCTGACATTTGTTATGACAGGAATAGTTCTCTCAGGCTTCAGATCTTTTGCTGGCACTTCCAGGACCTGCCTCAGCGTGCTTCCGCTAGGGAGCAGCCTCTTGTTCTTCAAGGTCTGAGTTCAGCTCATTTGGGGTCCTTCTAGTTTCTGTAACTCCAACTTCGTCCCTGTGTTCTCCCAGCCCTAGGGTGGTAGCTTTATCCTGCAGTTATTATCTCTGTTTGCTTTTACCATCCTTCGAAATCCCCAGACCCTTCTGTCCTGGCTTCGCTGTGTCAGCCACCTCACATGCCTTCACCATCGGTATTGACTGAATCAGCACTGGTCTGACAGTCCTGTCAAAAGTTAGAATTACTAAAAAACCACCCTGAATGGAGAGGACATTCCCTATGAAAATGTCTGTATTAGTTTTCTATTGCTGCTGTAACAAATTACCACAAATTTGATGGTCAGAAACAATACTAATTATCTTATAGTCTTGTAGAATGAGACACTGGCCCAGGTCTCCCTGGGTTTATATCAAGGGGTTAGTAGACTGTGTTTCCTCTCAAAGCTTGAGGGGAGGGTTATTTTTTGCCTTTTTTGTCTTCTACAGGCTGCCTCCTTCTTCCATCTTCAAAGCCAGCAAAGATGGACTTCTCCCTCATACTGCCATTTCTCTAGATCTATGTAGCCTAAAAATATTCTCTGTAAAGATTTATATGATCGAATTGAGCCCACCTGTATAATCCAAGATAATCTCTTCTCACAGACCTTAGCGTTCATCATATTTGCAAATCTCTCTGCCAACTTGAGCAACATATTCACATTTCTAGGATTAGGGTATACAAGTCTTTGCAGGCCATTATTCTTTCTACCTAGGGTCTTTTTAGCTTCTGATTAATCTTCCTTCTTTCTTATTTGACATAACTTGCCATCTGTACCCACAACTGAGTGTTTTGCTTTGTGCCTTGGAAGCTTCTTTATGTGCTGTGAAGGAGTGAAGGAGCAATGGGAAGCACTCAGTTTCTGCGATCTGTTCCTGGTTGTGAGACTTATGTTATGGGAACATTATTTTAATGTTCTTCCCTTGCACCTCTGTTTTCTTGCCTATAAAATGGAACTGTTGATCTGAAAGCTACAAGCTTACTCTATAATATTAGGATTTCAGGGAAAGAGAATGAGAGGCACCCTAATTACCCCAAGAAAGGAGAGTCAGGGAGCAAAGCAGGCTGGCAGTCACCTGGCCCTGACAGGGGGATAACAGGTGTCAGTGACATGATGGCCCCTCTCGCCAGAGGGTTTTCTGCTCAAGTTTTCTCCGTCCTGCCCTGGACCTCTGAGTGCAAGTTGAACCACCACACCCACATTCCTGCAGCGGAGAGAGAGAGGCCCCTTCTCCTGCAAGGCTGTTTGTAGTTTTCGACAGTTATGAGAAGACGTCTAAGACTGAAATTCTGTTCCCTGGGGCTCATGAGTGAAATTAAAGAACATTCTCAGAGGCCATTCTTGTAAAGGAAGGTCTCAGAGAAAAGGAGATAGAGTGGAGTGTAGGAAAGTCGGCTAGTTAGCCAAATTCCCTTTCCCCTCTCTCTCTCCTCTCTCTCTCTCTCTCTCTCTCTCTCTCTCTCTCTCTCTCTCTCTCTCTCTCTCTCTCTCTTCCCTCCCCCAACAGCAATGAAAACATAACTAATTCCATGCAGTATTTTAGGATTCATTCCAAATCTTTCTTTACTTTGAGGCAAGGTGTTTCTCTGTTTTATGCCAAACATACTTTTATCTTTGGGCCTTTGGAAAAGCTGTTTGGCCATGAAATTTGGTGAGGACAGTTCAGACGGCTCAGTGTAAGTCCGTGCTGTTGGATCTCCTGCTGGGGGGCAGCAAGACCTGAAGCTCTCACAGGCTGTTCCCACCAGGGCTTTCACAGGCTGTTCCCACCAGAGCTTTTTCTCACCCGTCAAAAAGCACTTCAGCAGTAAGTCCTTCGTAGGTTATGTTTCTTATCCCATAAGTGTGTGTGGATGTTGAAGAAGTAAGTACTGGAAGAAAAAAAAAAAAAAACCTGCTTTTCTCCCTGATCTATGATAGGTTTTGCACATATTTTCTATTTCTTAGGAACTTGTATTTTTTTTTTGTATCAAGCTTCATTTCAGAAGGCATCGGGGTTGACTCTGTGGTGATTTATTTGTGTGGAAAAAGGAGGTTATTGGTTTTTCCTCATTTATATGTAGGGCCTCTCACAGAGAAATATTTTTAGAAACATTTTTATTTCTCTTCATATCTTTCTTCGGTTACAATGTATTTGTTTGCTTTGGGGGTTGGCTGCCTGTATCCTTTGGGTGTGCAAAGTTGGGAAAGGAAATATTTAAACACTAGGAGGCTTTCCTGGTCCCTATCACAACACCATGTCCATAGGTGTCATCTGATTAACAATGGAGGAGTTTGAGCTTCTTTCTGAGGCAGTGTGGCTTTCACGGGTGCTGGGGCTGAACGGTGATGCTGAGGGCTCTGCATCCCTTTCTGCACTCTTCTACCCACACACATTCATGGATGAACTGCACTGTTGACAGGTCTGATTTTCTTTCTGCCACAGTTAGCTCTGTTATCCTGCCTCAGGCTTGAACCTGCAGCAGCTGAATCTTATATTTGCTCTGCCTGAGGCCTTAACCTGCTGCTCTTTCCTTCATCCTTTATTTGTTCCTTCCTTGTGCCACTTGTTTGTCTCATCTGGCACTATTAGAAGACATTCCTGCATCTCCTTATTCCACCCCGAGTATTTTAAAACAATATCCCAAGTGGCTTTCTTTCACCTTGTGTGTGCTTGAATCTGCCCCAGCAGCTGTCAAGACGTGTTTTCTTCAGGCATATGAATTCCAAAGCCGATTTCCATTTGTTCTAAGAGAACAGACCTCACTATAAGACATCAGAAAGGCACACGAATACTCTTTGCACACTTAAAAGAAAAATTAACAAACAGAAATGGTGATGTGTCCAACACCAATGACACTGAAAGCCAAAGGCCCTAGTAAAATCTCTTTTTAAGTAGAGATGCGAAGCATAGCTCTTATCGAGGCCAACAGATGCCATCCTGCTACTTTCTAAAAGTACTACCCCCATATCTCTCATTCTAAAATTGCGTTCTGCAATCTGGCGGCCACCCACCACGTGAGACTATGAAGCACTTGAAATATGGCCCATCCAAGTTGAGATGTGCTGTAATTGTGAAATACATGCCAGATTTTGAAGACTTAGTGTGGAACAAGATAAATGTGCACTATCATATTGATAATTATTTTATGTTGATTACATGTGGAATGAAAACATGTTGGCTATATTTGGTTAGATAGAATATGCTACTTAAAATTAATTCCACCAGTTTCTTTTTACTTTTTTCAAGCACGGCTCATAGAGAATTTAAAATTACATGGTTCATATTATATTCTACTGGACATTGCTGTTCTGGAACTCGGTTAAGAAATGATGTTTGAGATTTTTGCTATTCTGCGACTCCGAAACACTGAAATTGAGGAATATATTATTCTTTAGTTTCTTTTCAAGATATTTGACATGGCACTGGGTCACTGGAAGCAGTTTTTTATAAAATTTAGGCACATCTTTTTAATGATTTTAATCTCTTTTCGAAAAGGATGCTTTCTGTTTTCATAAAATGGTTTTTTCTTAATAAAGTCTGGTTTCTTTCCTGTATACACTGTCTTTCCATCCAATAAGCTCAATCTGTTTTAAGATTAGCTTAGCATTTATGAGGTGCTCCCAGTCTGTACAAGAACTTATAAAATTATATACTCCTGCCCTCAAGGAGAACATACTCCTAATGAACAAAAACTGGCAAAGTCAAACTTCCTCAGTTTGTTTATAGCATTTTAATAGACCAAGTTTTAAGTATTAAAAGGAAGTAAGAGGCATGGTATAGATTATATTTTCATTATGTTTTATGTATATTTTTTGAGAGTGATTTTTATAACAATGTTGAAGCAAAAGGAACACTATGGCTTCATTGCTGAGGATGAAACCCTCAAATCTGTGAGGTCCCAAAAGATATTCCAGGATTTGAAAAATAGGAATAGTATGCATTTATATAGCATTTACCATGCACTCCATATTTCTATACACTTTACATATGAGAGCTCATATAACACTCAAAGGAATTCTATAAGACAGAAACAATATTTATGCTTTTGTAATACATGGAGAAACTGAGGCATAGAAAAGTTGAGTAAATTGTTCAAGGTCATACAGCTAATGAGCTTGTTAAGGGGTAGTAATCAGCATTCTGACTACGTAGACTGGCTTTTAACCCTGCACTGCATAATCGCCGTGATATAGATGATTCATGATGACAGCTTCATTGTGGTATTGTCTCCAAACTTTGAAGTCTACCTGAAATTTCAGGGACTATTTCTCTAAATTTTGCTTTTTCCTTAATTTTAATTCCATTATAACTTTTACCAGAAATTACTATGTGACAAAATTATTCACCGTAGTTTCACCCCGTGTTTCTTTGCATCAATACTAACTAACCCTAAAATAACTAAAACACAAGACACAGTAGTACAAAGATGTGACCTAGATAATCCACCAAGTATCTAGAATTTACTGTTAGTACTTTCTTTGCAGCTCTTAAGTGAACACAGACTAAATTTTACCCTTGTCCATGGGTTTCTATAGTAAACTTATTTGCACACATAAAGAGAAAATGTGGCTTTTAATGATGTTAATGGAAACTAGAAATATGTCATTTTCCTGATAAGTTGTCATTTTGGCCGTTCACCTTCTTGGCACCAGAATGCAAGCATGTAAATCTATGAACTGTTGTCTGCCATTAAAGAAACTGATGTGACATTCCCAGCCTTTGCAGCCTATTCACACACCTGGTTTTTGTACTACATGCTGTTTTGGGTTCATTTTTTCCCCCCTCTGGTTTTTTGTTCTTAAAAGCTAATTTCCAATGTCAGTCCATAATGATTCATGTAACTCTCAACACGAAAGCACATTATTTATGGATTACACTCCCTGGTTGATCCAGGGATTCTTTCCAAACAAGCCTCTAAACTACCTTTTGAAATCTTTAGCAGTATTCCTGGAACCTTCTGACATTATGCTTAATTAAGGTTTACATGTTAATATTGAACTATAAAATGAGGACAGCATAGTAATGCAGAAAAAAAATAGAACCAAAGTAATTAGCAGTGATGATACTTGTTCATTGAATTGTATCCTTGCACATATGTGTCCTTGCCAATTTATAATTTTTTTCAAGTTATTAATTACAGCTTCTGAAGCAGTATCTTTGAAATACCTCAGGAGCCATCTTCTAAACATCCCTAGATTTAATGAAAAGCTTGTGATTATTGCCTTAAATAGCAGCAGAGTTGCCTCTCAACCTTAGAGAAATCAGTTAATCTCCAAATTTCTCTTGTCTGTGAACAAGCAACTGTTATTTCTCACATTTTTCCTGAAGTTCATTACCAATAATATAACTTTGCTTTGTTTAGATATTCCTTACAACTCAGATGGGATTTTTCCTTGTCTCCAGTTTGCTTTCTTTTTTTGAAGAAAACAATACCAATACATGTTATGGTCTAAAACTAGTAGGACAAAACCTAACAAATATATAAAAGATAAGAAAGTTGTTTAAAAATGTGCTAGCAAGTGGGGGGCGAAGAACCAAGGTGTGCGAGAGACATAAAAATTACTTTACACATGTCCTTCAAAAAAGTTTAATACACAGTCAGGTCACATTACTGCACATCAAATTCTCTAGGTCTCTGGCTGCCAGTAGCAATTATCTGTAAAAGAACATGTTTTCCCTGGTGACTTGCTATCGGGAATTTTCAAGTATACCTAAGCATAGCCTTGAGCAAAACTCCTACGGGGCATATTTGGAATACAGGATTTCATTTGGATGTAATATCAGGGTTTCTGTGCAATATGTCTATCCATGTATTTTTACATCTGTTTTAACATATTGATGTGTTTATCTGTTGGCTTTAATTACATAATATAAGTATATGTAAATGTGAATAGTACTCCTGAATTTCCACTCAACTTTTGTCATGAGGTATACGAATGTATTTCCCTTGATGCCTGGATGATTTTATATTATAATGATGTCTCCTGAATTTTCATGATTACTTCACTAAAAATGTGTTGAATATTTGCAGATTGCTGAGACATGAGGTCTCATTCTATCTGACCAGGTCACATCTCATTCGTTTCCAATGATCAGTGGAGTCTCAACCAGTAAAATCTTTTGTGTCCGTCCCAAACCTGTTTCAATGAATGATGATGTCACCTTTTAAAGGCAGTTAAAGTCTGAGCCCAATTTTTTTCAATAAGTTGATGTGCCATTTTGTAGAGCCACCAAGAAGTGAAAGAAAAATGTTTTCGATTGAAAATCATTTAGGATTCACAAAACAATTCAAATACTCAAAGTTTTAAATGTAATAGTACTGTCCAGGAGTTTCAGGTAATGATTGTGCATGCTACAGCTTGGCTCAGGGTACTCCCATGATGAGACAGTAGTTTCTAGAAATGTATTTTTCCAACATATGGAAGTTAAAATCTTTGGGCGCCTACTGGGTTAGGATTTAGAAGGAGTAAAAGGTGTCATTGAGGTCTGAAGAGTGGGCAAAAAAAAAAAAAAGTAGGGCTTAGTCTAAAAATTAACCTCAATGATCACCCTACCTCTCAGCAAGCTTTTGAGAAACACGTGGCAAGCCCTCCTCTACATTTGAGGAATTGAGCTAAGCAAATGAAATAATTCACTTGTACATCTATTTTCACAATAAGAACGTGTAACCTTTCTCTTCGAGTTTCCGGTTTATTCAAGGTGTCCTAAAAAGACCACAGTGCCACAAGAGCAATGGTAAGTATGTTGTCTGTTGGGTCAGCAAGGCACTTTATTTGTAAATGGATTAACGATAAGTCCCTGACATGGGCAAGTGTGGACTTGGCTCAGTGGGGCAGGTAGGGCGGACAGTGTTGCTCTAACATTCGAATTTGGGCCACATAGCCACCTAATTTGGGTGATGGGAAATTTATAAAGGATCTGACTGATCGACTCTTCAATGTGGGGACTTTCCCAGGAGATTTATAAAGGGTGAGAATCTGGCAGGTATGTTTAGAGGTAACCTGGGATTTATCAAGAATATACCATCTGAGGGCTTTAGGTGATTTCTTCTCTAAGAAAAAAGTTTAAAGCCCAAGTGTTTCCTGCAAGGCCACATTAGTTGGGGAAAGCTGGAGAACATCAGTTTTTACCCTAATACATTAGGTTTAATGTTTGCAAGGACCATGTAAACCATTCGGAATTTTTATAGAGCCATATGCAGTTTTATTACTGCAAAAGACAACACTGTTACAGTCATGATAAATAAAATTATTTGCAGGCCTTTGCAGCTTAGGCAATCCAGTGGTACTACATTCTAACTTCTGTGGCCACAAAATGTAAATGAAGTTGAAACAGTAGAAATTTTCATCTTTTCTACTTGTAGTAATTCTTGCAGAATCATGAATGCCTTTCTTCCTCCTTCCTGGATCTCTCCAAATAGATCCCATTTATCTGATTGGATTTCTGTCCCATCTTTCTACATATTACAGCTAATTAGTACCCCCTGATGAGAAACAGTCCACTGATGGAAAAAGCAGTTAGATAAGATCTGCATTAACAAATGTAGTTCATTTAATATCATTTGTGCTGCTGCATTATTAATAATACATAATTACCCTGCACAGGCTGGAAGGGAAGAATAAAACTGTTCTTTAATTTCTTGGCCTTTGCAGGGAAACAGTATATTAGAGAGAATAAAACAGTATTGGACTATTTGTTGCCATCCATCATAGAGCTTTATGTGTCACACAATTTTATTAACTTTGGGTCTAGCTCGAATTTCTATATTTCAACACAATCGTAGACTACCCAGAGATAACCATTTGATGGAATTTTGAACAGCTAACTTCCTGTTTCAAAATGTTAAATTGGAACGCCAACGAATGGCTATCAGAAAGTTGAGATTTTCAACCTGTTTTTGAGAGCCTTTCACTGCAGTAGGTAATGAACATCATTGCAGTCAATAACTAAGGTGCACAAAATTTGATTTAACACAATGGAGGAAACTGACTTTGTTCTCTCCATTCCGTAGAACCAGTGGATGCTGATTAGAAAGGGATTCTGGCATAAAGCCTGTGTTATAATAATAAAACAAGCAGTGGTGACAGCATTAGAAAAAGAATGGCCAGCATTGATCGGATGCCTGTTTTATGCCAAATTTTATGCTGAACCTTTTACATGTATTCATTCTCATAACAACTCTATGCTGGCCTTACTATTTTTATGGTAGAGGTCATCCAAATCTGGCAAGACCTCACACACCATCTTGAAAGACAAATCTCTAGAAGAGAGGCCACGTTTCCTGCATTTTTCTTTGCCACTGCTTCCCACCTTGGGAAGTCAAGCCTCCTGAACATGGTTTGCCAGATGGGGCAGTGTAAACGCATGTGGAGCCGCTGCAAGTGTTTTTGTTTGTGCAGGTGAGGCAAGCCAGAGATGCAGGCCCAGCAGCTGGCTCAGGAAATCTCAGATCCTCTTATCCCAGGTCCGATACCCAAAGGAAGCAGGAAGTCAGGAAAGGGCAGACACAGGGCTGAACATTTGAGGCACTTTTATTTTCTCCAATTAAAGCTGCCTTTATTTCATTCATCGGTCCATTCTTTATTTAGCAAATATTTCCTGAGCCTCTACTACACCAGACATTTGAAAGGGGAAAAATTCCTCAAAAAAGGAATTCAAAATATTAAAGAGAGAATGACACTTCTGTCATTATCAGAGAACTCATATGCTTATTGTGAAAACAGATACAAAAATAAATTATTATAATTCCATGTGTTCCAGGAACAATGTGTACATAAAGGAGGGAATGTTCACCTTGGCTCAGGTGGGTCAGAGCAGATTTGATGAAGAGACAACAAGCTGATTCTTGCAGAATGAATGTTGTTTTCCATGTAGACTGGTAGAAAATTGTTTTCTCTCTTAGTAGTGTTATTATTATCATTTTAAACAATAAGCTACAAATACTGTGCTACCTAACTGTTGAGTACATAGAAATTCTGTTGCTTATTAGAATAAGGCATCTTTCTTCTGAAGGTCATGGCTATATATATCCCTTTGAAATGACTTTAAACCAGAAGCACAGAAGAATGGTATGTGTATATGCCAATAATCCTGATAAAGAGAGAAGAGAGATGTGTAAGATGTGGATTAGTAATAGGATTTACAATTTATATAGTAGAATATTAGTATAGGACCTTTGTTTATAATGTTTTTTTCCTAGCAGATTCATAGACATATCACAATTTTGAAATACAAATTATTGTTTTTCCGCTTCAAAGATTTTAATGTCTACAAGATGCAAGACAGAATAAAAGTCCTCTGAAAGTTGAGATAACATCTATACTGTCAAAGCAATTAGCTCATGTCTTAGTGCATCAAAAAGTCACTTTACCCATCTGTGACTTCCTGTGTCACTCACTTCCGCTGCTAAAGAGTGGGCACCTGGCTCTGCATTTCAGACTGCAGACATTGCTACAGTCTCCCTTAGACATTGTCAAGATATAGCCATAGTGTGGTGAAGACTGCCAAGTAGTCACCAAAACTCTCTTCCACCTGGGCAGACAGCTCAATAGTATTCCCACTCTTCCCTGAAGTTTCCTAGGGCATGTGACTGAATTCTGCCAAAGAGATGTGAGCAGCAGCGATATGCTTCGCTGCAAGGCCCAGCCCATAAAACCTCCTGCAGGTTATGTTCCATTTTCTTTCCTTGTCTTCTGCCTAGAAGTAAAGCAGGAGCTCCATGTAGAATGAGCCCAGGTCCCAGTCACTGCAGAGAGGAGAGCAATCCAGGAGAACACCAAAACAGTAACAATTATTTTTGATTGTTGCATAAATAAGAAATCAACTTCTCTTGTGAAATTTGAGCTTCTTGATTGGTTTGGCAGTTGGCCTATCCTAAGATACATAAGCTCTTCAATTAGATTATTACCCAAATTAGTAGGAGATGAGGGCATGTAGGGCAGAAGAAACTGAGGATTTGCTACGGTGATGCAGATGGGAGCTGGGGGTAGGTGCCATTAATTGCTGCTATCATATGGAGTCGGGGGATATTGCAGTATGGATCACCACTCTTACACACAACGACTAGAGAGTTCTCAGTTTAGATTTCATTTCTTCTTGCAAGCTTTCCCCAATCCCACTGTCCAGTTCTCTTTTTATAGGCTTCCTTAGAATACTGTACTTCTCCGCCATGGCATTTTACACACATAATTAAATAACTGATTTTGTGTTGTTAAATAACTGTATTCTTCCTATACTATAAACCTTCCTGAGGACTGGGACTATTTCGTTTCTCATCATATGACCCTTGTCAAGAATTTTGTCTGATATACAGTTGGTGCTTCTCAAATATCCATTCACTGGCTAGTGCTCATCTTTTGGTTGTTTATTCCAGTTTAGTCATTCACTCTCCCAACAGATAAGAGATTTCAGTTTTAGGAGATTACATTGAATGACCAGTAAAGCCCTCTCTAGTTATAATAGATTATGATTTTAAGTCCTTGTTTTCAATAAATACCCACTCGTTCACTCATAGAAAACAAATACACATACATAAACTGCCACCACCATGGATACACACCGATTTTCTAGAAAAAAAAAAAAAAAACTATTCTAGACCTCTCCTACAGCCAACCCCCTACCACCTGGACAGCCACAGACACCTCAAAACAGCCCAAAGACACACAAAACAGCCACAGACACCTCAAAACATGAGCACACCTCCAAAGTCATACCCTTCCACTACTGACATACTCAGACAACTGCACGCACATTTTAAAATCACTTAACAACTGTCATTTTGGTGACATTTATTCTATGCTTTCCTACCTCATCCAATAAAAGAGAAATGCATAAATCCAACATTAAAATAACATTCTCATCTCTATTATCTATTCTGTTTTCGGAGCTCCTTTTCTTAAATCAATGTCCTCTGTGGGAAGAAGTACATGAGGCATAGAGGGGAACAAATGTCTCTCCCAAAGTCTCCCATTATTCTGTCATTTACATTGCAAATGTCATCAAAAATGCAAATATATGTGACATCTCTAATTGTTCCTAGATCTTATGCTACAATAAACACTGGCTTGGTTAAATCAGATTTCCAAGAATAAAAGAGCTGACGATGTTGTTGTTATTCTCTACTTTGTAAAGGTGCTTAGAGATCCCTGAAATAATATCATTTTTAGAATTGCCCATCAAAAGTGACATGTTAGATTAAAGAATGTCATAGACAATGTCACAAGTCAGTAGGTGACATATGGGAATTATCCACAAATATTTAGTACTCTTCTGGAAGAGGAAGGAAGATATAAAGAATAACAATAATAATAAACGAGTCACTTTGAGGTACCCTCCAGGAAACCTCAGGATAAACAATCAATTCTGGTTTTCTCTTTTCATCTGGAAGTTTACAGACGTGGCCTCCCCACCTCAGAGTAGAAATTCTGTCTCTCTCCATGTCTCCGATGAGCCCCCGATGCCCAGTCAACAGACAGAATACTGTTTAAGGGAGTATGGCCAATCACTTTCAGATGCTGTTTAGGCAGCTCTTGGCAACATATGGAGGAACAGCAGCCAATGGTGCCTAGTCTTTTACTCCAGACATAGCTTTTTTCTTTTTTTCCAAAGAGTCTCATTCATGCATACCATAAAGTTGCTAGGATGTTCGCCAGAGCCAGTCTGAACAGGATGTGAAGCAAATCATATTGTTGTTCTGTTCACTGTTGCTGCAGATCAACACACACACACACACACACACACACACACACACACACACACAGCCACACACACACACACACAGCCACACACACACACACACACAGCCACACTTTTTTATGTAGAGAGACCAAGCTAAACTGAGCATTGAGGGCAGCATTCAAGCAGTGGCATGTGGAAGACACGTGGTAGTCCCACCCTTTTGGTGGTCAGAGTTTTTTTTACTGTAAATGACTCATTATTTTATTTGAGCCACTTTCTCCCCACTTTCTGTGTTTCTCCATTACTGCTCAGAAACCTCATTTGCTTAGAATTGTGCTCTCCAGTGGTCCTGGAAAAATACATATTTAGAACAATGGTAATGCCAAGATGAAGCTGTCTGCAAGCACTCAAGGAAAAATCAGCTCTTCACTGACAGGGCTTTTATGAGAATCTGATGAAAACTATAGATCCTCTTCAGGGAAAAAAAAAAGCACATATCAACACACAAGCATAATTTTGCATTAAATTTCAGAGTGTTCTTTTTATTCTTAGTCAGTCCTTCCACAGACTCCAGAACACGCATCCCTGGAGTCTCTGCCAACCTGCTGCAAGAGTCAAGTTCACTGCTGCACTACTGGTAAGAGGATGGACCTCAGATATAGAGGCCCATATCCACTGCTTACTCTCTCCATGAAACTAAGTTGCTTAATTTCTCTGACACTTTCATTTTTTCATTCTATAAATATAATAATACCACCACATAGAGCTATTGTTAGTTCTATGAGAATATCTTTTTTTACCATTACATCTGTGGTACCATGTAAGCCACATAAGATATATAAGAAGCTCGATGAGCGATCCTGACTGAATGAATGACTATATGAAAGCCTCAGGTATAGTACCTGGCACTGAAGAAGTAGTCACTTAATTTTATATTCCATTTCTTTATTTCAAAAGTAGGAAATACATTCTTATTCTAAGATGTTTTGTTATTGTAAAACTGACTCCTCTCCTTAGTCAACCACTCTAGGGTACATTTTCCAAGTTGTGACCCAAGAGCACTTAGAGAGAATGTCAGAGGGATTCTTAGATGACATTATTGTTAGCTGTATTGGGATATTTTAAAAAATATTTTCATATATGTTTTCACTTTCCATTGTTTTGTGAATTCCCTTCAGTAAATTAATTATATTTATCCATTTGAGGGTCATTATTTCAAAGCTAATTTTTGTTTTGAGTCAACATGCTGGAAATAGACTTGAGAATCAAATATATATGGAGAGAAAAAGGAATCTTAATTTTATTAAGTTTCCATTAACAAACAAACAGTTAGACATTGGCAACTAGATTAAATAGATTAAGGGAGATGCCTTCTAGAAAGGAAGCAAAGAAGAGAGCATGTCCCGTTTGGTTAGAGTTGAAGGGAAATAAGAGACAAAAAGTGGAAGCTGCCCATGGGAAAGGCATGACTGCAGGCTAATGTCTGGGAGGGCATGACACGACACTAGATAGAGGGGAAAACTAAATTCAGGCAGAGAATGTCCCATTTATGAAAATTAGCCCCGACATCCACCCAGGATGGTAGACAGAGAATGAATCTCAGTTGACACTTCTGGCTGTCCTGACTCTCCTGTAGCCTGGGAACAATAACAAAAAAACTACAATGACAAGGGTTTATTTTGTGTCAAACTGTATTCTAATTCTTTTACATTTTAGATGATTTATTTTTTATAAGAAATCTATGAGGGAATTATCATTATGATCTTTGTTTCACATATGGTAATACTTAGGCATAGAGAGGTTAAATAACTTGCCATATGCTATTTTCTAGTCTTCTACTAGCTAATACTTACAAGCGTGTAGTCTGTGCTTACCAAGCACAATTCTAACCACTTTACCAGTATTCTCATGTAACTCTCACAAGGGTCCTATAGTTATTATTTTTAACCCCATTTTGTAGATGAGAAATTAGCAGCATGATGTTAAGAAGCTTATCTGAGGTCACTCAGCTGGTAAGTGGTAGAGTGGGACATCGAACCCAGGCAGTTTGGCTCCAGAGTCTCTGCTCTTAATCAGAAGTTTCTTTCAGTTTCCTTGGAAGGGGATCTAGAACTTAGCAGAAAATCTGACTGGGGATTGAGCAACACATACACAGTGACCCTGTGGCCACAGGGTATGGAGGGAGCCTCAGAAGCTAAGACTCAACGGGAGTCAGAGCTAAATTTTAGCAGTTCCATAGAGCCAGAGTGGAACAAAGGGAATCCGAGTTGGCAAGGGAGGTGGCTAAGCACTTAGGGAGACTAAACTCTGCATAATGGACATTGAGTTGCATTAGCCCTAAACCTCGATTCAGACAACAGCAGAATGTAGGGGCATAACTACTACAGTTCAGCAGACAACCACCAGGGCATGCTTAATGAATCGCCTACCCACCACCATGCAGTGGAGAGCAGTCCAAGGGCCAGCATAAGGTTAACAGAATCTACCCTTCCACCCCACACCCCTACCCTTCAGCAACCGAAGTCCACAAGTTACCTAAGCTACCCAGGTGCCATCAGGAAGAAGAGCTGGGGAGGAAAACAAATCTGAGAGGGTCAACATTTACCCCCCTCTAGACTGAGTTCTAAACAAAACCATTTAAACTCACAAAAAACTGAGATATTTTGGACTGGAAAGTTTAAAATAAAGTTATTTTTGTCTGCCACACACTGGGGTGGAAGCTTATGAGGAAGATTATATCAGTTATTGGCAATAAACGACATTTTCTTTGAACATTTGAGTGTTGTGTGAATACATGTGAGCTTACAACTCCAAAGGATTCCAAGAGCCTGGCTAATGAAACACCTGCAGTATATTTATTAACAATTAGGAGGAGGAAATGGACAACATACTGATCAAATTTGTGGTTGATGCAAAGCTGAGAGTTATGGAAAATGTATTAGGTGGCAGAATTAGGATCTGAAAAGCTAACCACTGACTGTCCCAGTAAACCAGTGTCTTGCCAGAACACATATAATCTGAATAAAATTAACTAAGGCTCAAAAAACCAATTGTACAAGAACACTGGCTGAAAAGGGTGTCTAAATATTTGAAAGTTCACTCTGTGGAAGATGGATTAGATTATGAAGTGCAAGGGAAAAAGAATAATAACCATTTCTTGAGCCCTTACTGTGTGCCAGGCATATATACCATCTCATTTAATCCCATGGTAATCAACATAAGGAAAAACAATTCTAGTACTCAGAGCCTTCCACTGAAATTTAACTCATCTCCCAGTATTGGAGTCAGATTGTGGCCAACCCTGTGACAGGATGGTAGAGACACAGGAAATCAGGTGCCATCAGCAAGACTCTTTCCTAATTCTGAGGTTTTATGATTTCATCTCTGGAAATTGGAGGAAGCCATGGTCCCTATATTAAATGGCTTATCCCACAGTAAAATACAAACCCAAATCTCAGTGCCTTATAACAATAAACCTTTATTTCTCACTCATGGTTCACAGACAAGTTATGGCTGGCTGCTGGGACAGGGTCTGATTGGCCTTACTTTGCTTCCCATTCTGGGACTCAAGTTCAGGGAGAAGCTGCTAGCTGAACATGTTGTTCACACACAAGGGCAGAAACTCAAAAGCATTTGTGAAGCCCCTGTTCAGAGGTGAGCATCATTATATTTGCTCACATTGCCCTCTGCCCAAGCAGATTCTGTGCCTACTCAGTAGCCTGCATTTGAACTGCAGCAGATCTCGATTATTTCCCTGTTAAGAAAATCAATTCTTAAGAATTCTCCATTGCCCTATGGATGGTACTACTTCACAGAGATGTCTGTTTCCCTTCACTTTTTGCTTATTCATTTTGTTTTTTATTTGCTCTGCCTTTGAAAGAAACTGTCAGTGGCAATAGCAGCCCCATCCCGATCAGAAATAAAAGAATGGGTAGAATGAGGTGACTGGAAAAGCACCAAATCTCCCCATAGCTTCCACACGGCAATGACAGGGTATAGACAGTCATGTGACTGCATCGTTGGATATGGAAGCCTTTTATTTATTTTTTTAAACTTTGGATACTTCCCTCATATATAAGCCTTGGGATACATTTATAAACACTGCTGGAGAAAAAAAATTTAGAAAGCTGTTATCTATTTATTACAGGAAAGATTTGCTTCATTTATTTATTTGTTTGTTTGTTCATTTATTTATTTATTTGATTTATACAGCTGGGTCCGGTACAAGCCTCTGGGCATGCTCACATCAATTAAAACCACAGATAGAAGCAGAATGCTGAACACAAACAAAATCAACAATTAATGGACTATCCCCAACCATAAAGCAGTTGAGCAGAACCTTCAAATCATTCCTCCTCACTAACCCCCTTGGGCAGAAGACTGGGTTAACAGATGGTTAAACAATGTTAAAAGAAGAGAACACGATGTTAGTACTATAGATAGAGGATAGAAGAAAAGCAGTGTGTGAAATCTATTGTATAATTCATCAATAGCACCATAGGATGAATTGGTAAACTTGGGGCTAGAGTAGGACGCAGCAGTAACATGGCAGAGATGAGCCGACTCCACAGTTCTAACGATGGAGGAAGAAGATACTGAGAATGGTTGAGTAAAAATCAGACGTTAAGAAAAATTATGTACACAGTAACACCTCATCCTCTGGATTTATTGGGAATTTAGCCAATTTGATTGATCTGGTTTGGAATATGATTTCACTACAAACACAATCAAGTGTTTGCCCAGGCCTCAAGTTGGCTTCCTTTAATCATTTACTACTGTACCTGAGCACTCCAGTAACTGCTGGGGGCTTAAGATAAGGTAGGCAATTTCGATCTTTGGTATTGTATATTACTGAACATTTGCAATATGAGATTTTAAAAAAATCTTACAACTTATGTTATTGTTGTTGAGTATAATGCATTATACAGTAAATATAAAAATCTTAGTCAATAAATTTTTACTTATGCGCGATGTGATCATCATGAATATAGAACATTTACAGCATCATCAAAGCCACTTTCATATCCCTTCACGGTCAATATTCCACCCCCAGAATATCTGGCTTTTGTCACTCAACATTATGTCTGTGTTATTTGTTCATATTGTCACCAGTATCAATAGTGCATATTTGCATTGCTATGTAGTATTCTATTAATACTATAATTTATTCTCTCAATTTTTGATGGACTTTTGGGTTGTTTCCTGTTGTGATGATGAGTATGATAATTTAAAGAGCTGCTATGAACAGTGTTACATTGTAGTATATGTACTACATAGTACAGTATAGTCTTTGGGCATTTAACTAGAAATAGAATTGTTGAGTCATAAGATAGGCGTATATTTAACCTTGATATACATTGCCAAACAATTGTCCTAAACTGTAAATTGGTTATATCAATTTACTCTCTCATTAAAAATATGAATGTTTCAGTTGCACAATTTCCTTGTCAATGCTTGATATTGTCAGTTTGTTTAACTAGTAATTATGGCATGCAGTGGCATCTAATTGTGGTTTTGATCTGCACTTTGCAGATGATATTGCCCATCTTTTTATAGCTCTGATGGCCTTTTTGATATTCTCATTTCTGAAGTGCCTATTTGAGTTTTTTGCCCAGCCCTTCATTAGGTTGCTTGTACATTTTTTTAAATTGAACTTGTAGAAATTTATAACATATTATGGGTCCAAGTTTCTAGTTGAATATGTGTATTGCAAATTTCCTCTCTTTGTAGCTTGCGTTTTCCTCTCTTAATGGTGTTTTTAATTAAACTTTTAAATTTTATTGAAGTCTAATTTATCAATCTTTCATTTTGACAGTGAATAGTGAGTGAATTTTTTGTCTTCTTTAACAAATCATTGCCTCTCTCAAGGTTATGAGATTCTCTTGTGTTTTCTTCTAGAAATCTTATTGCTTTACCTTTTACATTTACCTTTACTTTTTACATTTAGGTCTATCTCTCTCTCTCTTACACACACACACACACACACACACAGACAAGTATATGTATATACCATATATATACATACATATGTGTGTGTGCGTGTATACATACTTTTCTATGTTGATATCCCATTATATCTTTACTGAAAAAAACCATCCTTTCTCTACTGAATTGTAGCGGTGCTTTGTTGTAGATAGATTTGTGGCTGTATATGTGGGGGTATGTTTCTGGATTCTTTACTCAGTTCCATTGGTCTATCTGTCCACCTTTGCATGAACAATCCACTGTAAGTATTGCTATTGTTAGTTTAACTTGAAATCTACTAATTTAATATCTGTTTATGATTATCTTTCTCCTGTTTTTTGTATGTTGGTTACTTTCTCTTTTTTATCTCTGAATCTGACTTTTGTCTGAAGCTATCTCTAAAGCTTAACTATTTCTCTTCTACAACTTTATTTCTCTCTCCTGGCTATGTAAGGGATCCCTAATGCTACATAGTACAGGTATACCATGGGGTACGTTTGGGAACAGCTTAAAAACAGATAAATAGCAGAGTGCACACTGCCCTCTGAATTTCATTATTTTATAACACAGGCTTGGTATAGGTATTGTGCAAGTACTATGGCTATAATTTCAGCAAAGAATAACTGGCTTCAATCAGCAGGTTGGACTTGCTCCCAGGAGCACAGCAAAAGAGAACAAGTCTTTCCCCACAGTGTGGCACACATTTACAGGTTACCTTTGGAGAAGCTAGAGAACACCTAGTTTCTCTACATAAAATAGCTAAGAATGACAGGAAAAAAATCTCCAGTCTCAGAAACATTGCCAAAAAGTGTATGCATCAAAGGTCAATGTCTATTCCAAGGTCCCTAGGAACAGCTTTTCCCAGCAAGACCACTAACATCAATCAAAGGCTTTTTTAACAAACCAAGCCAGCACTCTGTCGAGCTACCTAAAGGAACAAGGAAATATGCGTCCAGGACCATCTACAGTTGTCTGTCATTACTCTTCATTCTCTACATTTACTTTTTATTAAACTATGTTGCTGCATTAACATTTCTTGAATGCCTATGTGACTGACTCCACCAATCCTTCAAGATATAGTTCCTCAATAAGGTCACTGCCATGAAAGGACTAACATCTTATTAACAATCACAAACATAGAAATATAAGTTTGATGATAAGCAAGTCCTACCAGGCTTCTCCCATCTTCCAAAGTATAGCTCAAAACTCTATTATTCTGAGAGTTCAGATGTATTCATGGCTTGTATCTTTGTAAAAATAATGAAAGTAGTTTTCTAAATTTCTTATTGCATTATATTTATGTCTGTTAATTTTAAAAGTGGATGTATCTGTCATTGTAAAATTTAGAAACATTCTAAACATCCAGCAGTAAATGAATAGTTAAATAAATTATAGTAAATTAACGAGATGGAATATTAATATAGCACTAGAAGTGATCATTAAAATACCAAGTAGCAAAACAGAAAAGTGATCCAGATTGTATATATGAAAAAACACTAACATTTGTGGACAAAATATGATGGAAATGCAAAATGTGTTACAGCGAAAAAATTTTGGCAATATACAATTGTTTTCTCTTACAATTTTCTTTAATATGATTGTTTTTATATTAAATCTAGCTCTGGGAAAAATAATAAAGGTCAGTTTTTCTTTTTCTTCTCCCATATGTATTTCCACTGTATATTGATATGTACATAAAATAAGCATTTTTCTTTACATGTGTGAATGTGTGTATCTATGTCAGTTCTTCTCCATTGAAAATAATTCTTATCAAAATGGACACAAGAGCAGTCTGACTCAGAATGAGCAGCAAAGACATTTATGCTGGAATCTTGGACTTAGGCACTGAAAATTCTCTTTGTTTTTGTGCTTTCCATTCCAAAGAATACAGTAGGTAATTCCAACTTTTCTTTTGAATATACCTACAACAGAGGCAAATGTCAAAAGCACATCAGCTACTCTGTGGTGAAGACCTCCCAGCCATGCCAGACTCTTGCCTTTCCTGGACCTGAAACTGGAAGCAGGGCTCTCTGGGCATGCTGTGGGCAGAGAGGAGTGAGGCGCTGTTGCCCATTCCTGGTATTCTTCTCACAGGGATGGAATACCACTAGGGTAACCATTCTGGCCTCCCTCTGCATGCTTCATTCTTCTCCACTCTCTGTACATCTCACTCCTCCCCATCAGAGTTACTTGCAAGCAAAGTGCAAGGTACAAAATTTGGTCATGTGGAGCCCTGCCCTCCTTCTTCTCTGCCCTCCTTGCTGTAGTTTCACAAGAGTAGGCATTGTCTCTGTGGTGTCTTGTCAGTCTTGCCCAGCTTACCTGTGAGAGAAATAAATGGGTCTGAATTTATCACACAGGATGAAGCAGAAGAGCCCATGGTTTGTGGATAACTAATATTTTGGTTTCCAATATCTAGTATTCTTTTGTTTCATTTTTGGAAATGCTTAGAATTCATGCAAGATAGGAAGCTATTTATTGCGTCCCCTCGAACTCTATTGCCTATTAGTTTCTCTGGGAAGCTGACTCAGAGACATAGACTAGTGAACAAAAAATTTATTGGAGAATGATGTTGGAATATCATCTATGGTAGATGAGAAAGAAACAGAATTGAGCAGAGGGAGGATCTAGGAAGTCAACCAACTATATTAGGTATATAGGCCTCAGCCAACTATATGAGAAACTCTGGCCCCAGATGTTCCTTTCAGAGTTTTCCTGAGTTAGGGTGAGGGGCTGGGTTTTTATATCTCCCCTGCCCCACCACATGGACCAGTTATCTGATGCCAAGCAAGAGAAGGGTCACCTTGGGTGAGACAGCTCTCTTCAGAAAAGGATGCTCCACAGAGAGAGCTGCTCTTCGAGGCACTCAATTGGCAGATCTCCTAGAAGTTGGGGCATAGTCAGTTTTTTGGTCAAGCATTATGACAGATCAAAATGTGAATGGGTGCTACCCAAGGGATTCAGCAAAGTCACACAAAGAAGGAAATTCTGTCATTTGCAACAGCATGGATGAAACTGGAGGGCATTGTGCTCTGTGAAATAAGCTAGACAGAGAAAGGCAAATACTACATGGTATCACACGTGGAATCTTAAAAAAAAAAAAAAAAGTTGAACTCATAGAAACGGAGTAGGAAAGTAGTCGCCAGCATCTAGGGATGGGAGATATGGAGAAAGGTTGGTAAAAGGGTAGAACTTGCACCATATTAACATAAATAATATTTGAGGACCTAATGTACAACATAGTGTCTATATTTGATAATACCGTATTGTATAACTGAAATTTGCTTAGAGAGTAGAACTTAAATGTTCTTGGGGAGAAAAAAGGTAAATATGTGAGGTAATAAATGTGTTGATTAACTCAACAGAAGAAATCATTTCATAATGTATGTGCATGTACATGTGTGTAAAATAGTCATATTGTATACTTTAAATTACAATTTTGTCAACTATGCCTCGCTAAAGCTGGAGTGGAGGGAGAAACTACATGGTTAGAATTCCTATTCTTGAATGTTTTTCAGTTCTCTTAAACTGTTTTTCTTTTCAGAATTTTGCTGGGGAATCACACCTGTCTGTTTTCCTCTCCTTTTAAATTGCCAGTCTTCCTGAATTCCAGGAAATACATCTGACCAGACCAAACCTCCTCACACTTGGTTATCGCTTTAAGATGACCCGACATGGACACTTATCCTCCCTGGTTGCAATCACTTCCACTTCTTCAACTAACCTCTTGAGATTCAGAATTAGGACCACACGAGCAGTTTCTCCATTCCCTTTTTCTACCCTGTGGAAGAAGAAAGTGTCAGAAATCGTGGCTTCTTTTAGTCATGTAAGCAGCAAAGCCAAAACTCATAATCTCCTGGGGCTTAAAGTGTTCAGTGACCACCCCTTATCAGCTGAATGGAAATGAAAATTGGCCAATTTCTAACTCTTGAATTCTCATCAGGGCAAACCCATTAAAAGCATTAGCATATAGAGTGGGGCTTGCAGGAGTTACTGGGCTGCTGTCCCCTTGTCCTCACAGATGTACTGAGGAAGCTGTCGTGTGATGGTTCACAGACAGGCCTGCTTTTGCTTGGTGCCTCTTGAGTAATCCTATGATGATACCTAGCACCTTTTAAATACAGGTGAATCGGGACAAATAAACATGTGACATTTAGCAGAGATCTGTAAGTACCGAAGATGGAAATGATTTCCAAATTTTTCATTGTGTCACGTTTCTTGTCACCTTCTCAGAGTTCCAAATGGCATCTCTATTTGTACATCCCAACTCACTTCCTATATACCATAAACAAAATCAATATTATCTTCCCACCAAAAATAGTTCACTTTCCCAAGGTCCCATTTACGTCACCCTTATTCTCCTAGCCTCTTATACTAGAAGTCATACTCCTAGACTCTCATACCTTGAAGTCACCTAAGACTTTCCTCTCCTCCATGACCTTCTAGCTAAAATCCATGTATTTAGTAATGGGTAATAGGTTATGAGAAAATCCACCTACTTTAAATATTTCTTGAATTATTTTTGAATATTAAAAAACATGCAAAATGAAGTGAAAGCTAAAGAAGATTTTGGGGACTGGTATGCATTTTGACTGCTTTTCTTAACTTCTCATGAGTTCCAACACAATCTGAGGATTAAAGAATTGTAATTACAGAGGTTGCATGATAAATGTTTTCTCAGAGAAATATTTTTGAGTGCTAGTTTGTTGATTGTTTTTTTTTTCTTTCTGTGCCAAATGCACTGAGTTTGTCATATTTTAAATATAATGTAATTAGGTATTAATTCAAAAGAAAAGTAGACAATATGAAAGTTTTGACCCCAGCCTTCTTAGAAATTATTATCACTAATTATTTTCTCCAAATTTATATTCATAACATTATGAGCAAAGCCTCAGGGAAGGCCTGGCATCTGGTCTGGGAGTTAATAAAGGAAATAGCACAGGGGCTAGGATCCCAGCTAAGCTGCTTGGTACTCAAGTCCATCTGCAAGGACCTCCTGCTCTATCTTTCTGATGGAATGCTGAATTATTCTAAATCTTACGCAAGAAGAGGTATACAAAATAAAGATGATAAAAAATAAACCCAGTTGCAGCAGGTAAAAATGACTGTAGAAAAAGAAACCATATCAAGGGTCCAAGTGTCCTCCTTGCTGTCTGGCATCACAGGGTGAAGCCTTTGTAAGCACAAAGCCTCCTTTGGTTACTAAACCAAAATTCAGATGCAGAGCCATGTCCTCTGTGGGAGGCAATGCAGTTTACTGGAGTAAATTGAAGTGTCCAAGGCTTGAATAAAATGTGGACTCGGTTTTGTGAAAATGATAGAAATGAGAACGTTTGAATTAGCCGAGATCTAGTGGAATCCTAATTGCTGTGCTACAACTAAGATTAGAACTAGCAAAATTACTTTTTGAGGTCCAAAGGGAGGGTGTCACACATAGCCAGACCCCCACACTACTGGGTAGGTTGTTTTAATATCCGGAGCTGTGCCTCTGTACAAACACTTCTGTGCCAAAAGAGATCTTTAAGAAGAAAAATCTCTATTTACATGGGCTTTAATTTATCTTTCTTTTTTCTTTCTTTCTTTCTTTCTTTCTTTCTTTCTTTCTTTCTTTCTTTCTTTCTTTCTTTCTTTCTTCCTTCCTTCCTTCCTTCCTTCCTTCCTTCCTTCCTTCCTTCCTCCCTCCCTCCCTCCCTCCCTCCCTCCCTCTGTTCTTTCCTTCCTTCCTTTCTTTCTTTCTTCCTTTCTTTTTCAAATATGCTATCTGTAGAGCATACTTTTTGTTATTTTGGGAGGGTGGGTGGAAAAAGGATTAATTCTGGTGCTTTCCTCAGTCATTGTGGTTATTTGGAGGAAATATAGAGAACTGCAGTATTTGTTCTTCAAAACCTTGGAAATGATCTCATATCTGAGATCTACAGCATTATTTTTTCTCAGCGGTGACTGCATTCCTCTGAGATAGCAAGCATTAGAAGAACTAAATAATTTGTTTGTACATTAAATCTGTTTTTATTAGAATAAGAGTCAACACGGACATTAAGATAGGTAAGGCTCTGTGAGAATAACTTGAGAAAATTTATGATCTAATAGAAAAGGCCAGAATTTAGATGAAGATCAATTCTTTGGTTCTATTATCTGTTTTTGTTTTGTTTTGCTTTGCTTTATTTTCTTGGGTTATTCTATTTGTTTATTTGGGGGGACTTTTTTGTTCACCAGATGAAAGTACAAATAGATGCCGTTGGTGCTCTGCCCAGATTTCCTTTTCTGAGTCAGTAAGTACATCCATTTCAAGCTGTTGTGCTTGTTGTCACCAATGATTCACAGCTGCTTCCCTTTCTAGAGAATTCTCCTCAGCAGACAAGGAGATTACAGTCTTCCCACCGCCTCTTCCATCATGGGACAGCCCACAGACAATGACTTGCTTTGAGCAAGGTTGGAAAGGCTGGTCTCCTTGCTCAAGGCAGGACAATTCTGTGGAGTGATTTATGCTCCAAAAACCCCAGTAGATCAGGCAGCCAAGGCCAGACTTGCTCTTTCCCCTTCCCTTATCCTCACTGTCTCCCAGGTTTTTTTTTTTTTTTTTCAAGAGCGCACTCAATAAATCAAGAACACAGGATCTATGTCTCTGCTTCTCAGAAACCCAAACCTAAAACAAGTGCTGTTTTCCATCTTGCCATAGATTTAATAATTTCTATAATGTAGGCAAAGTATTTCAGGACTATAAGGAAGATGGATGAGATTATTAACTCTTTAAGGGCTTCCTAATATGTCAAATCACAGCCTTAGATCCTATAGGAAAACACTGTAAGAAGTAGCTCCAGCCCACAAGATACTAACATTTGGTTGGGAAAATACATCATGGTATAAACAAACCAAACAGTGAAATTTAAATAGCTGAAGATGACATCAGTTATGTCAAGACAATACATGATTAATCACCAAATGAATTGTGAAGACGATTGCCTCAGAACTGTTTCTACCAAAAGTCAGACAGATTTGGTTTCATTTTGCTTCCTTTTCTTACTGACTTTGTAAATAGGCACAAGTTACTTGATCTCTCTGGGCCTCAGTTTTATCCATAAAATGGAGGTTAATGACTAGATAATCCCAAAGGTTCTTCTCAGCTTTGAACTTCTTTGAATTTGTGAGTGTGCTGCCTGGGGCTAAGGTGGCTTCCCGGAGGAAGTTTATGTTGAGATGGCTGTTTTGAGAGAAAAGCAGTGCAATTTAGATAAAGGGAAAACTCGTGCACAGGAACAGAAATAGAAAAATAAATTCATGTATATAGTTGGCAATGGAGCATATTGGAAGGGCACCTTCGGAGTTAGTGCCGTAAGTGGGAGGTAGCCAGTAAAGGTGTTTTAAAATACCAACGCTAAGAAATGTAGCCTTTATTCTATAGAATAAAAGACAGTCTCATTGGCATAATGGGGATTGTACCCAGGCCTTTTTCCTGATCTAGACCCCATCTATTTTTTCAATGAACTATCTGGAGTTTCTGGAAAATAACAAGGCCTATGACACCCCTAAGGCCTTTTCACGTGCCGTCCATTTGCCAAGAACATAGTCCCCCTCATTAGCCCCTTACGAATCCATCTCATCTCTCAAGACTCAGTGTAACTATCATGTGCTACATGAATTCTTCCTCCACTCCTGCCACCAAGCTGAGCCAGACACTGCCTCCTCAGTACTTCCCTTGCTCCTTGTCTATACGTATAAAATCACGTACCATATTTCATTGTAATGATCGATTCACACATTTTTTCCACTCATTTGGAGTTCGTGGGTCCCTTGAGGACAAAACCTGGGTTCTCTCCACTTTATCCAATCTACCCTTTTACTCCACTGGACTCTCCCACCCCACAGATAACACCAGCTCTAGCACAGGCCCTGACAAATAGCAGGGAGCTCAGTAAATCCTGTTAAAATGAGTGAATCTGCACCACAATATATCTGCATGAACCCTGGGCATTTTTGCTTTTGTGGGCCACTTTCTCCATTTAAAAAGTTTTTTAAGTTACATTTTATCATTGAATTATTATAAAGATGGTTATTTAATATTATATGTTAAAACATTTTCTATGACCTAAAATATTTTTTTTTTCTGATTTTAAAATAAAACATCTCTGTGTACACCTAAAGGTATTGTGAAGCCCACACATTGTGCCTACTGAGCCTAATAAATAAGCCAGCCCTGGGACGAATCGCCAAATGTATTAATCAATGAAACTCTTCTTACAAGTATTTATCTTTACTCACATAAGTTGATATAGGTTTATTTTATCTGTTTTGAGTAAGGTGTAAAATGTTTGATTATATATTCCTTTGGCTTTTTTTTTTTTTTTTTTTTTTTTACTGGTGTAGTTCTTTTTTTAATCATAAGTAACATCATGGGAAATGTAATAGAAATGTTCATGTGAAACACTGCTCAGTTCATTTTGAATAGCAATTTAAAATGACTGGTCAAAATGATCACTAGGAGGGCACCCTACCGTTCTTTGAATAGAACAAGAGAAACGTATTAAAAATCAAAAGGAAAAATTAATTTCATAGTATAACATAAGGAATGATGACTTCAAACAGCACTGTATATTATTAGTTCATAACTACTATCTACAAAATGTCATGAAAATTAGATTTCAGATGGTAGATGAGGTTTGTCTCACTGAAAAAAAAAAGAGTTTTAATAAATATTAAGCATGAAGTATTTGGGGATGATGAAGTTTCAGTAATTAAGCATTGAACATGCAGTGATCCATTTGACACCAAAAAATTAAAGACACAAAAAATTGCTTAGCTAAATGTAACTGCCAAGAGGGTTGAACTCACTATTTTCGTGCTCTAAAGAATGATAATTTGTCTAGTAACAAATTTTTCTTCACCACTTATGAGTTGTTAGAAACACTGCATATTAGAATGAATAGTATTTTTGAGACACAGATTCTTAGAAATGAGATAGGTTCTTAGTGCTCCATTTCCTTTTCTCAATAGAAATAAGGTCTCCAGCATCCCTGGGTAATATTAAGTACCAATAGCTACAATATTCTCAAAGACGGGATCCTCACTACCTAACAAAGCAATCTGTTCTGTTGCTGTATTTTAATTTTTTAAAAAAATTTTGTGTATGTATTTATGTTGAACAGAAAATATACTCCTTTCTCCACCAAAGAACACATAGATTAATCTTCACTTACCTGATACTTTGGAGGAATGACAGGTAGAACAAGATTAATTAGGTTTCCAGATTAGCAAACTATACCCTTATGCACTAGAACACTTTTTTTTCCCCCCGCCAAAAGCAGTTCCAATTGGGTGTCTTTCAGGTAGCATGGAAAAGTGGGCAGAGTGGAGGGTTTTCGTTCAGAGAAATCTGAATTTGGATCCTAGCTCATATACCTATTAGCATTTGTATGACCTTAAGGAAGTGGTTTAAGCCCTGAAAGTCTCATTTTTCTCTCTCAAAAACCTTAGGATTAGAGATAATGTATGTAAAGCACCCAGCACGGTTCTGCTACAAAATAAATACTCAAAATATGCCAGCTACAATTAGTTTGTCTCAAATTTACTGATCTTATTTTGACAATTTAATGATATGGGGGTGATAATTATGAGCATTAATTATTGTACAGCACTTTGAAACAGGTCGTAATGTTTGTCACCACTTTAAAATGTCCCAAACCTGTTTTCTCTGGTTCCATGATTGCTTTTTAATTTCTTCTTTATCCCTCCTTGCTGTTGTATGATTCTGTCAATGTGGCAACCTCTCACTACCATTTCTCAATTTCTTTTCTATTAGTGTGCTCTGGTCTTGGAAACGAAAAAATGAACAAAATCAGACTTGTTAGCATTGTGCTTAAAATAAGTGTCCATAGATTCTGCATAGAAAACCTGAGATCCCCTTTAAAAGTTAAATATTCCCATTTCGGAGCCTAGATGTTTGTGCATGTGTCTTTGCCAGTTATTTTAGCTAATACTAAGAATCTTTTGCCTTAATTCCTGGTCATGACTATCTCCTAGTGGGTTGAGATTTTCAGATAGCTGACCTTTAGATAAAAACAAAAGATAGATGGATGGATGGGTAGATGGATGGATGGTTAGATGGGTGGCTGGATAGACAGATTTATAGATAGATATATGATAGATGATGGATATATACATGTTTCATAAAGTATGAACTAAAATTTTTAAATTATTACAATGAAATACAGTTTAGTCAATTTGCATCCCCAAGGTCATAGAGTTAAATCTCTGTTTTTCTTGTCAATGGGGCAAAAAATATTTAATCTGATCTATTTCACAACAACTATAAAACAACATAGAACAATGCTATGAAGAACAGACATAAAAGTGACCTATAAATTCAATTTATTAATGTTATAATATATCTTGTACCCTATCTTTAAAAAAGTGAATGATGAATCTATCTGCAGTTTTATCTAATATGGTAAAAATTAAATGTTTCCTTTCAGTTCCGCAGATCATTCTTTTCTCGAGATCCCATTATTTTGCTTTCTTCAAACACCCTTCTGAGCAGCCACATTCTGTGTACAGATGTCATTTGTGAGCTTGGATCCTAAATTGTGTTGTGATTTATTACTGTGGTACTCAAAGAGTTTTTTAGCAATGCTATGCCATGCCTGATTTTTTTTTTTTTTACTTGTAGGTAAGAATAAAATACCTTTGCTTGTCTTTTTTATTTTATTAAGTCTAACAATATTTTACCCAATGATTCTACTAAGTAAAAAAAAAAAAAAAAAGTCAAAATAAAGTCATCTTATGATTAGATTGCCTCTCCTATTTTTACAAATGGTATATATCATACAAAAGTACAAAGACCCTAGTATAGAAAGAAAACAGATTTCCATTATATTGTTGAACTACTGAAGTTGAATGAAGTGCAAATATTCCTATGTTTAGAAAAACACACATTTGTTCCAAGTTGAGCATAGTTCTTATTTATTGCTGTGTGGCAAATTATCTCATAATCGAGCAGCTTAAAATAACAAATGTATTAGAGTTTTTGTGGGTCAGGGATCTAGGTTCAGCTTAACTGAGTGCCTCTGGCTCAAGGCACTGTCAGAATTGTTGGCAGGGACTGCAATCATATCAAGATTCGACTGGCACTGGAGAATCTGCTTCCAAGCCTGCTCACTTGGCTATTGGCAGCATTTAGAAGACCACGTGGATTCTTGTCACATGGGCCTCTCTATAGTCTGCTTGGTTTTTCTCCGAACTTGGCACCTGGCGGTGAAAGAAAGATAACAGAGAAACAGAGAGAGAGAGGAGAATGGGGGCGGAGGAAGGGATGCCCCAGAGAGTGGCCAAGACAAAAGCCACAGTCCCTTTGTAACTCAGTCTCAGAAGTGCCATCCCACCACTTTTGCCATTCGCTGTTCATTAGAAGGGGGCACGCATTCAAGGGGAGCAGAGATTAAACAAGAGCATGAATACCAGAAAGTGGGGATTATTGAGGGACATCTAGAGACTGACTACTGCAGTGGAATAAAATGCCTGGACTTCTAATTACTCAATTTTTTTTCACCCTGATAGTTTGGGCATAACATACCATTTTTTATTTTAATTTTTTATTTTAGCTTAGCTATAATCTTTCTGTAGAATTGTGAACTAGGTACCTGTTGTATTTATTATAAAAAATATCCTGGTCAAGTTAATACCAAAACACTCAAGCAAACAGTCTTTTGTTATACAGAGCCTTTGTAGCACATAGCAAGTTCTAGTAAAATTATCTTCGTGCATGTCTACCTCTATTTGAGGGAACACAGCCCCCATGAGCTCCCTCTGGGCAGTGATGGAAAAGGAAGCTAACATTTACTGAGCTCCTAAAAAGAGGTGGATTTTGTGCTAGACATATTCACATGGTTTATTGTTAATCTTTATCCAAACCTGCCAAGAAGGCCTCTGCATCTGTAATTTATAGATGAAGAAATTGAAGTTAAGTGACTAGTCTATGGCTACACAGGTGAAAATGGCAATGGACTCAGGATTAAAACCAAGTTTATGAGGATCCAAAGCCCATGCCATATCCATTAATATACTACACTGCACCCATGCCTTATGTCACTGTGCTGCGGCTTTAGTTTTTCTCTGGGAATGTTTAATGGACAATGCGACATTATGGAAATTTGAAGGAAGAGATTGGATGTACCACATATTTCTTAAAGGCCCGTAGTGAATAAATAAACTATATATATAAATAGAGATAGAGAGAGAGCTAGAGATAGAGATAAAGACAGAGACAGAGATAGAGATAGAGATAGAGATGATAGAGATGATGGAGAGAGATGAGTAGATGATATAGATAAATGATAAATAATAGATACATAGATGATAGATAGATGGCAGGAGAGAGAAAGATACAGATATAGATGATACAGATACAGATACAGATACAGATACAGATACAGATACAGATACAGATACAGATACAGATACAGATGTTATGGGCATAATTGTGTTCCTTCAAAATTTGTATGTTAAAGCTCTAACCTCCAATACCACAGAACAGGACTATATTTAGAAATAGAAACTTTCAAGTGGTGATTAAGTTAAGAGAAGGCCATTAGGGGTGGGACTTAATCTAATCTGATTGGTTTCCTTATAAGAAGAAGAAATTTGGACACACGAAAAACACTAGAAGTTTGCATGCACTCAGAGGGAGGACCATGTGAGGACCCAGAGAGAAGGCCGCCATCAACAAGCCAGGGAGAGGCTTCAGCAGAAACTAAACCTGCCAATGCCTTGGTCTTTGACTTCTGGCTTCCAGTACTGTAATAAAATAAATCTCTGATGTTTAAGCCACCCAGCCTGTGGTATTTTGTTACAGCAACCATAGCAAACTAACATAATATTTTATACACACACACACACACACACACACACGCACACACACATATATGTATATATATTCACATACACACTCGCATGCACTTATATGTACATGCAAATATGTAGTAATATATAAAAGCATATATACAATATAAATATACATGTATATGTCAGACACCCTTAAAGAATAAAATTTTATATTAAATAATAAATGATATCTTTCATACTAGGAATTTGCATTAAGTTAGCTACCTAGGTATTCTGCTTGATTTCTTTACCTGTCATTTTCAAATATCTTCTGAGGCTTTCTAGTGAGTGACAGAGAAGTAGTTAGGGTATAAGTAAAGAAAATTAGACTCATACTCATATGAACTGGCTTTAAGTTTTGGCTCTGTCATGAATTTTCATCTATCTAACCTTGGGCAATATGCTTAAGCTTTCTAAGCCTGTATCTTCTTATTTTTCCACTTCACCTAACATTTCGTGAGTATCTACTACAGGCCAGACTATGCTTTTACATAAGTCACCCCAATTTGTAAAATGTGATAACAATGCCATCTAGCAGGGCTGCTGTGATGATCAAGTGGGACAATACATATGTGAAGGTTTTATAAACTGCACAGGCTCATACAATTATTAGGGTGTGTCATTCTCTTATTTTCCACATCAATACTTCTAAATGATAAAACTATAATTTTAACCTTAGAACAACTGCTCATCTGGTTTTATTCTCTAGCTAAATGACCTGAAAGTAATATAAGAGTCATATTAATTTTCCCCCAAACCCAGCTTTAAACATATCACTCCCCTGATGAATAAACAAACTTCAAAAACCTGAATAATATCCAAGACACTTAGAAGCTGTATAAATTTAAGGTCTCCCACAATCTAGCTTCAACCTACCTTTCCAAATTTATTTCCCATTAAATATTGTGCATCAGATTTTTTGCAAAGCAAAAGAACTAAGCGCCTCTTATTCAACCCTGAACTGTGTTTCTTTATGTCTTATGCTGAAGATTTCCTTCTCTGGTCTTTGTAATTGATGAGCCATGTAACGCATGTAGCATACAACCTGGAATGTAATAGATCCTCAATAAACGGTAGCTGGTATTATTTTGACTACTGCTATTAGCATCATCACCAGTCCTCATAGTCTTATTGACATATTTCCTTCACTACGAACCTTACAAGTTACAAATGATTTCACCCTCTTCTACATGTCTATAGACCTGTATCTTAATTTTGTGAGGAGACATTGGTGATTTTCTGTGATATGGTAAAGTTATGTATCTATTTACTTAAAATACATGTAAGCACTTACTTTGTGGCAAAACGTATGTTTAAAAGGATACCTCAGACAAGACAGGCCTTCCCTAAGGAGCTTGCAGTCTAATGGGGGAGTCAGACACTAATCAGGCTTCATCAGACCTCACTTATATTGTACAGAAGCCTCTGAACTGGTCTCCCTGCTTCTAATACCCAAACAGTCTTTCCTCAGCACAGCAGCTAGAGTGAGCCTTCTAAACTGTGTATCAGATCATATCACTTCTCTGCTAAAAATTGTGTCATGGATCTCCATTTTACTCAGTTTTTCTTTGCAGTGGCCTAGAAGACCCTATGCCATCTGTCCCTGCAAAACTCTCCCAATTTCACCTGTTCTCCTCCTAGATTGTTCTGCTTCAGCTGCACTGGCCTGCCTCCTGTCCTTCAACAGGCCAGGCTTGCTCTCACCATATACACTGACTATTCTTTTTGCCTGAAATGTTCTTCTCCGGGTATCTGCTTGGCTAATTCTCTCACCTGTTGTAAGTCTTAGCTCAAATATTACCTTCTCAGGGAAGCTTACCCTGATCGCACTATATAACTTGCTACCCGGCCACTTTACTTACCCTCATCTGTTTTGTTTCTTTGTTTGTTTTATACTGTGTTTATCTCCTTCTGGTCACTATAGAATTCATTTATTTTAATTGTTATTATTTGTTGAGCTCTCCCTTCTAGCTCTGTGTGAGTAAGCAGCAAGGACATATTTTGTTGCTCCCTAACGTGCCCTATGAACCTAGAACAGTGTGTAAAATAAAGTAGGGGCTCAATATTTGGCTTCCTAATTTTTGTGCCCTCAGAGAATCTGATACAGAATCAAACAGCTAGGAGATGTTGCATAAAAGTTTATTATTAAATCACTTTCGGTCTTTTAAAATCATATATCTAGTATTTTCAAGGTGTTTCATTGTTTTATGATATATATATTTGATATGATTTTATGAACACATTGTTTAAGAAAGTTTTACTTTTTAAGTTTTACAAGTCATCAAAGTACCCTTTAAATTCATCCTTTTCAGGTTTTTTGTACTTAAGGCATTGACGTACATAGTGGGCATTTATCATTGGTAAAGCAATATATCTAAAAACATATTAGAGAGGCAAAATCAATTTGACTCGGCAAATAATTAAGGAACTTTCATAATGTGAAATATTTTACTGGTTTCACAAAGATAGAAATAAAAACACTTCTGCTTTAAAATTGTTTATAATCTCCTGGGTAAGAGACTTATGGACATATGTATAATTCACTATAAAATACACAAATGGAGGAATCAGAAGAAAGATACAAAGTAGTATGAGGTGAATCCTTAAATTGTGCACATCTGAAAGGAAGCATCCATCTTTCTGAGCTCGTCAGCCAGACCCCTGCTCTAGGTAAGCTCTGTCCATAAATAGGTTAACATTCAATTAACCAGAGATGCCATTACTCAGAATGCTTTGCTCCTCAAACTTCTCGAGGAACAAAAGATTCGGTGTTCTTTCATTTTTTTCTTCTTTTGGTGCATCTGTGCTGTGTCTGAGTAGTATGAAAGGCAATGTAAGTAATAACCCTGAAGCTAGACTTTAAAGCTGATCACAGATATTTAGTAACGTGAACCCCTCTTTCCCCCTATCCCCATCCCCCTCCGCCTTGATGGATTTAGACAGGGCTGCTCTGAGTTCCTTTGTGAGAACTTATGCAGGATAACTGATTGACAAGTGGAGCTTTTTCCTTTTCTGGGGGAAAAGAAATTTCTGGGGTCATGCTCTCTGTATTTGCAAAGAGCTCTAAAAGCCCCAGAGAGTGAAAAGAGTCAAAATTGACTTCTTGCTGCTGATCACAAACTTCATGACAGGGGAAAGGAAAAACAAGGGAGATTGAGGCTCTGATGCAGAATGTCAGGATAACTACCAAGGAGGACGATTTCAAAACAGGCCTCTAGATAAATAGAAAGTTAGATACTCAACTAGAAACTATAGGCATTTGATAGAAGGTGCAAAGGTTGAAAAACTTCAACCCCAATCAAGAAAGGGTCTACAATAGCAGCCTGCCAGGAGAGAAGAGTGACACTTTACTGTTGTGGATAGCTTTCTTTAAGAAAGATAAAAAAAAAAAAAGAAGAAGAAGGAAAGACACAATGCCCATCAGAGCTTCTATGCACTTGCTAGTCCTTCAATATTGTACTATGTATGTCCTGGTATATGTTTCAGTTGTTCTAGGGAAAAAAAAATTATATTTCTATTATCCATATTCATATTCCCATAAACTATATCTGTATTCTAATACTCATCTTGATTTATTCATAAGGGCCTGCAAAATTCATGCTTTAGTGAGGAAATGTTTTAGCTCTTCACATCTCTTTTGTGGTCATTTTCAAACCTAAATGACTGAAGGGTAGGGAGTTTCAAGCCCCATTCGATTCTGGAGCAAAAAAAAAAAGAGTTCTCTATACTTTAGATCTTCATTTCTAAGAACAAAGTCCTGGATTTTGAAAAGGGATATTTTTATCCCTAGGAAATAATCTTCTTTAGAAAAAATAGCTGAAAAAAAAAACTAGTTATATTGGTATGTGTTTAAGCCTTTATATTGAGAAGGGAGATTATTAGCATAGTGGTTTGAGAAAATAAGTAGAATTCCTGTTTAATGAAACCCATTTTCATTACTGCTTGGCTTCGTGACTAGATAGCCAAAGGCAGAAAGGGTTTGGGAGCTGATGGTGAATGGAGCTGTTTTAGAGATTGAGAGAAATGAGCTGATTACTCTGAAGTCACGGGAGACAAAGTGAGAAACTTGTGGGGTGATGTGGGAGGACACAGAGACTTGGAAAGTTGTAAAGAGGGACTCTGAGATCAATGTGAAAAAGGAATCGACCCTAACATGTGTCAACCATACTTCTGGCATCTGGAATGCTTTTCTGACTTAAGCTGCTGGTTAAGATTCAGATACATTGCCCTTTCCATAACTTCCTCACTAACAAATATGACGTATTCACCAGTGAGAATGAAAACTGTTAGATTTCATGCTATAGGATTCCTAGGAATTTATTTCACCTCGGAAAATCTCTAGTTTTACAATCAGAGAGCAGAAACAAAAATCTATGTGTTTGTTTAGCTTTTCACAAAGAAAGTACCAAATGCAGAGGAATCATGAATTGTTAAAGAGAAAGTATAGAGGCATTAAAAAGGGACATTTCATATAAGAGTGCCCCATTTAGGGAGCAGCTTTAACCAGAGATGCAAAGTATGAATGTAAGATCTTGCTCATCCCCAAGAAAGACAGTTCAAATCATCATGGCCTTGTCTTCCCAACTATAAAATAAAAAGTAAATACACAGCTCCCGTTTGACGGGGGGATATTAAAAGGTTTAATTCAATAATTGACATAAAGAGCATTGAGTAATTTGAATAAATGCGGTTATATAAATGGGAGGTATCATAAACTTTTACATCCATATATCATTCATGATCCTCCAATTGTCAAGTAAGGTCTGCACAGAAGTATTTTCTCCATAAATCATTTTCTGAACATGAAGTTAAAAACCCCAATGCCCTGGAAAACATAAAATCCACACTATATAATTAGTTGAGAATGGAGTTGTGTTAGTCACTCCTCCAGTGCTAACACTGTCATCTAGCCTCTGAAAACATTCAATCAAGTCATCCTATTGTTTACAAATCAGATGCAAACCCAAATACTGCAAGGTTAGCCTGTTCTTCAAATAGTTACACTTCTGGCATAATTTCACAGCAAAGTAGAACTACAGAGAGAGATGCAAGAGCTTTCCCTGTTGTTACTAATCTTTCCACTCCAAATTATGCAGCTGCTTCTGTATTTTCTGCTACATTTGCTCTTTTTCAGGTGGAGCTGACAATTCTGAGGTCACACTGGGTCGTCAAAGGCAAGCTGACAGTAGGACATGGCTGTTTGAGCTAAGTTACTAATAAGTGAACCCATGGAGTGCCATTTCATTAGTGAATGTATCATTAAAAGGATCACCTTCATGACTTACTCATTGTTCTTTGCCCAGCCTTGCCCCTGCCTTGAAGCTTTAAAAATAAAGAAACCATGCTAGCCTAGCGAAGGGCTGGAACCAGCTAATTAGTGGCCCCCTTCCTGCATATTTTCTTTCTCCAGCACAGAGCAAGAGCACCTCTCTCCCCACCCACAACTAATGTTATGAATGGATTCATTTCAGGGAAAGGAAAGGAAGAGGATGGGAGATAATGAACTAAGCAAGGAAAATAAAAATCAAGGATCTAGAGATACAGCAACTTGGGTCCAGGGGCCCAGGACTCAATGGCTATATTGATGGCATTTTTGGTTGAGCTTACAAATTGATATTTGAATCAAGCAGACCTGGATCTAAGTCCCATCTCTACCATTTACCAACTCTTTGAACCCAGGCAAATTACTTGATGTCTGAGCTCTACTTTCTGCATTTGTAAAATAAGGATAATCAGAATACCTGTCTCCAGTGAGATAATACAGGTGAAACATTTAATGCAAATGCATAACTGTTATTAGCTTCAATATTTAGCATCATCTCTAAAAAGGCTCATGCATTTCTTCCTCAAAAAGTATACTGGGACGGTCTACTACCTCTCCATCTCCTAAGGACCTGATTATCAGACTGGGGTCAGTTCCCAAACTTTGTGCTCACAGAACTTATTAATCTGTGTTATCTCCTGTTCAAGATTGTAAATACTTGAGGACAGACACAAATGGAAACAAAGTCACATATTTTCAAAATGACTTACTAAGAATGTTATCTATGAGGAAAGGCAATTGAACATGAAATTAAATAGAGAGAACCTTGACCTGGGGAGTCTTTCATTTATTCTTCAACATACACTTATTAAGAACATACTATATGCCAAACACTAAAGTAGAATGATGAATAATATATAAATTCATTACTGCAGTAATAAATGCTAGTTGTGAGCAATAGTCTTGAGTTCATGGAAAGTTTTCCTTAAGGAATGATATATTAGGCAACTATGGCTGCAATTATTGCTGCAAAACAAATCACCCCCAAATCCAGTGGCTTTCAACAACAAACCTTTTATTCTCATTCCCAGGTCTGCAAGTTGTCTAGAGCAATTCCACTTCAGATTCTGGGTTGTTCGAGTTAGCTATGAGCTTCTGGTCTGGTGCTTCTCTGCTCTGTGTGTCTCATTCTGGGACCCAGAATGAAGGAGCAATAACTACTTAGGCCTTGCGCTCTTCACAATGAGCAGAAGAGCCCAAGTGATCAAGCACCACCTCACAAGCATACTTAAAGCCTTTGTTAGTGTCATATCCCCTGATATTCCAAGCTAAAGCAGGTCCTATGACCAAGCCTAACTAACATCAATGGAACAGGAAATATACCCCACCGACTCTAGTCTCTCCTTGACAAAACTTTACTCAGGCTTCTCTGAACTCTCTTCTCAATGAAGCCTTGATGTGGGGGTTTCTGTATTCATCTCTGCATGGTCCAATTTTAGCAAGAATCCTACTAAGTCAGCTTAGCCAGAACCCCTCATCCTCAATATCTGATCATCCTTAATATTGAATGGAGTCCCTCATCCTCCACTATCCCCCAGTGATACCTGATCATCCTGGTCTGCCTTCAGCAAAAATTCTGTTAGCTTGATTCAGCCTTTTCCCTTGATGTTTCCTCCTGGTAATTTTCCATCCACTCACCCCCACTATATTTCGTGGCTATAAATTCCCACTTTTCCTTGTTGTATTGAGTCAAGCCTAATCTCTCTCCCCTACTACAAAACCCCATTTGTAGTGGTCCCTATACCTATCACTATAGTTTTGCTGAATAAAGTCTGTCTTACCTTCCTTAACAAGTGTCATAAATAACTTTTCTTTAACACTCAGCAAAATAACATGGCAAAAGGAATAAATGAAAAGAGTAATCTAATATGCCAAAACTTGAAGTATAAACCAGCACTAGCTAGCAAAGGAGAATTCAGTAGGACTACCACGAGTTAACTGTTTTCTCAATTTAGAAGATCAGCAATTATTCCCAGACACTACTTTTTATGCCATATCCCTAAGAAACTAATGATAATCAACCTTCTTCTCTAGCCCCCTGCCATGTTCCTTAAAGAGATGGGCAATACACCCCAAAATTTTTATGGCATATGTTGGAGGATGTTTTTTACTCCTAAAGAGAATTCTTTAAGCACTAATGAACTATATAAGACAATATGAACACATGTTACAAATGGTAGCACTTATTCTCCTTAATTGAAATGTATGAGTACTGTGGAACAAGGGTAAAAGTAGGATTTGTCTATCTATCATTGTGACAAATGGACAATTTATCGCTTTGCATTTGCTCAGCACTGCAGGAAAAGGGTATAAGTTCAGAAAAATCTATTTCCCACAGAGCAATTATCAATTTTAATATTAAATTTTAAAATGATTTTTAATTTATCAACTGGTCCTTGAATTCAGGGTTGGAACTGTCAGATCTCTGCCTTGGATATTAGGCTGATGATGGTTCATATCCAAAGTCCAGAGATAATGAACATTTTGTAAATCTGTAATGCAGTTTTTTTTCTCATTGTAAATTAATTGATCTTTTTGGCATTAAGGAGATGATTGACTACTATAGTTTTCTCTCTGTCTCCTTCACTTGTTTTTGCTTCAAATGTAAAGCAAAACATTCAAAATAAAACCGAATTTTAATTAAAACTACACTGCTCCCTGAAAAAGCAGAATGTTCCTGCTTCACTGAGACTTTAAAGTTTCCTGCTCTGATGCAGAATTGAAAAAGCAGCAGAACAGGGGTGAGTAGCTCTAACATGAGAGGTCAAAAAACAATTGGTCTCCTTTTGTCCTTCACTCTCTTGGCAGTGGGATCTTCCTTTGGTCCACAGTTCAGAGTCCCAGAGAAAATCCATATTCAGTAAAACCACAGCCTTGTCACATCCTGCTTACCAAATCTCATACGTGGCAAGCTGAGGCTGCCATCAAAGCCAGAACATCCTACTTAGTTTTGACTTGAAACACAAAATTCAAAAACATTTGAGGAGGTCAGACAATGGGATGTATAACAAAACTTAACATTTCCCCAATGCTTAAAAATCATCAAGGTCTTATCCAGGTCTAAGAGAACATACAATAAAATAATTGAAGTTCTCGTCAGTAATCATGTGAACTGACTGAGAAATCAATATGTTATATTAATTTCTAGTTTTCCACGTAACTTTTGAAAATCTGAATAAACCATGACTTTTTTTTCAGCTTTCAGAATTGCTCTAATATCTGTAAAAACCTATGACATAGTGGGAGAACTGAACAAAGTAATTAGTAGATTATTGTCAAGATTAATGAATCCAAAGGTAATCTCCTTATCGCAGCTATCTTCTTTGGTGACAACATTCTTATCATTTTCTATGGAAATGAGAACAACCACTATATAATAAATGGTGAATATAATTTTCTCCCCAATTTAATGAAACCAAATAGACCTAAAGTCTATGAAGGTAAATTCATCTTCTGCTTTAGTCATTGCATAATCTCAAACACCTTGCACAATGCCTAGCACGTGAGAGGCACGAAAATACTTTATGAATGAATAGATAAATATTTCAGTGTATAAGTGTGTGAATGGATATATAAATGTTAAGTCAGCACAAGACTCCTTAATGACACAAAAAACCCCCAAGTCATAAGAAAGAAAACTTGGTTATCTTGTAAAAGGTGTGATATTTTCCCCAAAGAGAAAATTTCAAGGCTACTTTTCCACCCCCACCCCCCAGGGAAAGAAAAGATCAATGCCAGCAGCCCAGCAGTCATCAGAAGTCCCACAGTGAGTGCAAACCTGATGGAAGAGAGAAAATTAAGGTGAGGAAATAGATTTCACTTTTGAGCTTTAAAGTAGTTATTATAAGCAATAGGGAAGAAATAATTATTTTTTTAAATGATAAGCACTACCTGGACAAGGTGACAGTCTTCTATTTAAATGTAACTTTGTGAAATGTGATTATTTGGTGCCATCAAAAACCAAACTCTGCACACTGAATTTAAAAAAGAAAGATAAGTTTATTGCAAGGCTTTTGACCTGCAAGCCAGGAAACTCAAGGCTACAGAGGTGGGGAGTAAAGCATTCCAAGTTGTTCAGAGACTAAGGGATTGTTATGGGAAATGCAGAAGTTATTTGACCTTTTCAGCTGATTTGTTGCCTAGTGGTCTTCTTTCTTATTTGGATCAGGATAGCTGACTTTAGGGGAAGAAAAATTTTTCCCTTTTTCTCTTCTAGGTCCTTTGGCAGTCCTAATAATTAAATTGACATAAAACATTAGTAGGAGAAAAAGAAATTTAATTTCATACATAAAGGAGCTCATAGCAATATGAGACTCAATGAAGTCACCAAAGCAGGCAGCTTTTATATTTTTAAACAAAGAAACAATTATTTGTGAAGAATTGACAAAGGGGTTGGTTCTTGGGGTAGCAAATTAATAAAGAAGAAACAAAGTTTGTTTACACAGCCTTCTCAGTCCTGAATTTCCTACCTCTGAAGATAAGGATGTTTTCTACCCTCTAGGTACAAGGAAAGTACCCTTCACTTGGGGAATTTATTTTCAGCTTTCAGAAAGACAAAGGAGGGTCAGAGTGCCCTTCCTGCACTGGCTGTTTCTTAAGTAACTTTAATTCAAAATAATCAATATGCCACAGTGGCATATTTTGGCAGGTTGCCCTGAACCCCATCATAAGTCAGGGGAACAAGGAATTCCAGAGATGGTGTGAACAGACTTGTCCTATGGGGATTGGCTTGTGTCCTCTGCTGATTTCTAAAAAGAGCTGTAAGTCTTCTACTATTAAATCAAGTTTCCTTTATGTACCTGCATTGATCATTCACATTTTGTCCCTGACATAAGTGACTCCATTTTAGTTTGGTTCTATAGTACATACATGGTTCTCCCACTCTGGATATCTTGAATCTGTCAGTATGGAAAATAATTTTGAGCCAAATCATTTTAAGCAATAAGTTGGATGCCGTTGACATTTTCTTAAAGAGCATAATAGAATGAAATTTTGCTCTCTTTAGATGACAACATCAACAATTAAAAAAAAAAATTACTCTCGGTCCCTTCATGCAAAATTAGAGTAAAGACTTTTCCATATCATGACTTTGGTGGTATTTTTCAGCATGTGATTTTTTTTTTTTTAACTTTTTTGGCAATTTACAACCTCTTCAATCACAGAAAGAGAAATAACCCAGAGGTAACATCACAAACAGAACTCTAGAGCCCAAGAAATTAGACTCTGGCCTTTTCTTCCTGAGCATAAAATTCAGATCTCTAGATAAATTCCAGACTCTACTTTTTAACTGACTCATTCTCACCTACACATTCTCACTTCCACGTCTTCCCAGCCCACAATTTTATTTCAGCACCTAGTTCACAGAACTCTTACAAAGAGGATGAGGAAAAACCGTCCATGGGTTTTTTCAGCTTTGCTACCCCTTTGCGCTAGTTATAACACTGCTACAGTAGACAGAAGCACTCAGCAGTCTGAACACAACTAACCTGAAGCAATCATAGAGAAGACCCAACAAAAGAAAGCAGAAGAGGTTTAGCAGATAACAGGAGGACTGGGCTATTCTCCATTTAAATCTACTGGGGCTCATTTACCATAATCTTAGCTTCTAAAAGAGTTGGCTTCGGGGTTTATAAAGCATGATGACCCTTAAATACCAAGCAATAGGGGCTATTTAACATGAAAGAATTGCCTCTCAGAAGCCACCTAGGGACTGCAATGGCAATTTACCATCCACATCACATCCCAAGATCTGGAAATGGGCCTTCATTCTAGACAGGGTTCTGTTGAGTATAAGTGGCCTTGGAAGTGAATATAAACTCTTAAATTTAAAAAACTGTCCAATGCAATGCAATAATTTAAAAATTAATAAGTAAATAAATAGATGGATAAATAAAATACTATCCAATAAACTAAAGATCTACAGGAGAACCAAGGGCCAATGGGAGCCCCTACTTGACATTGTCCCTAGGGCCTAGGCAACCTGATAAATATGGAGTAGAAGCTCTTGTGCATTTCTTTAAATATTTCACTAATATGTAAATATATAAACAGTTTTATATATATATGTATATATGCAGATTTATATATATAATCTTTCCATTCTCAATCTCTAAAACATCATTCTTAAAGAGTTAGCTTAGCAGAAAGACTGAGTTTGTTTCCTTTGCCTTCAACTGCTTCATGTAAGCTCAAAATGTACAAATCAGTCAAATATCCAAACTAACAGCATTTCATCAGTCTTACTTTGCCTTTAATAATTCATCCCTCTTATGTTTACTCTAATACTTGTGCAGCATAAATATGCATGATATGCGACTGTGTATGTTCAAGCACTTTCATGGATAGACTTAACAGCGGGAGACTTTTGACCTTGGTCTGAAGAGGAAAAAGTAACTGCAATAACTAATGACAGAAATGACAGTTTCATACTTTAAATTAAAGGGGAAAAGGGAGGAAAACACTCCCAAGAGAGAATTCCTTTAACAGAAATTTAGATTTCAGCCTAAGAGGTGCTTTTTATAAATTACGTTTGAAAACAGTTGCTTTTCCTACACCAGATTTAACAGGGATAATACTTATCCTCTTGCCAAAAACCTCACAGAGATGTTGTAAGAAATAAAAGAAGAATTTCTATGGAGCCTCTGAGCTATCAGGAATAAATATGTTAATAAACATAAAGCCTTCTTATTAATTCTAGTAAATTTCTTGCCAGGGGGGAAAAAGCCACAATAAAAGCTAGGTTTGGGTGAAATCTACTAACTCCTAATTCAATTATTCTAGATGCTCTAATTACTTTTTCAGAATCTCATTAATTTTGTAAGGAGAGTAGTGGGTATTTAACATCTCACTTTTTCACTGTTTTAAGGATTTTCAATATTTTGGCAGGTAATACCAGGTACTAAAAAGGACCAATTTAGGATCCATAGATCACTGGCAACTCAGCTTCTCTACTACAATCAAGAAACTATAAAAATATAAAGGTTGAAATTGTTGTTGTCTTTGTTGTATATCACATACTTTCAGTCTCAATAGGATATTTCTAGATATTTCAGCCAGTCTTTTTCGTGTGTTGGAAAACTCTGCTCTGTTTTCTGAATCTATTTCCCCTAAAATATACAAACTCAAAATATACAAACTTTGGCTGAACTGAACTCAGTCATCCTTCTTTACTATTTTTCAATGAAGCATTCTGTTCCGTCATCAGGTGAAAGGGAGAACAATACCTTCAAGATCTTATTTGCAGATATAATATTATGAGAAATCTGACACAGATTTATGTACCAGCGTGTAAAGCCACAATTAGGATCTTTATCTGTTCAAGGAAACATACGCCAAAAGTCACTTTTCATTTCCTGAACAAGCAGCAGCCAAACTTGGAGGCTATTGAAGTTAAAGAAGCAAGACATTTGTGCATTGATAAGTTTTACTTAATGATACTTTTCCTGGGCCCAGGGAATGAAAGACAAAAAAATAACATGTTCCTATCAGGGATTCCAAAAGTGTGCAATGGGTATTATTTATGTTGCTGAGTCAAAATTAACATTCCAGATATGCAAAGTAAAAGAAGTTTCTTAATTTTCTAGCTGGTAATAGAATCTTTCTCACAAGCTCCCACCCTGCTGGGTAGCTCATAAGACTGAAGGGTGAGGGGCAACAGGCTTAAATTTTAAATTTTCCTATTAACAATGTTTCAGCTACTTGGGTTACATATTTTCATTCAATTCAAAGTTTACTCCTTATTGGAACTGCTCCTGCCTTTCCCCTCTTCTTTCATCAGTTGAAGCTTGGATATCGGAAATAGGTTACAGTTCTCATGATTCAGAGATGGAGAGGCCCTTGGTCTCATGCTTGTTCCTAGGAAGGCATTTGTGATAGGCAGACTGATCTAGTCTTTGATGGTACCCTGGCTGGACATCATACTGTGTTCACCTTTGAAATGAACAGCTGTAATCAACAAAGTTCTTGGAAAACTAGGTCATCTCCCTTGATGACTGCCTCCAAAATTGGATTTCACTCACCAAACCTGAAGTTACTTTGAGGTCTGTGGCCTATATTTGGTGACCACCTAAATCTAGATCAACACTTAGAACAAGTTTTACCATTTTTTTTCTACTTCTGCCTTTTCTCTTTCTACCACCCCACAGAATAAAAGACACAGTCTTTTTATTTTCTCTTCTTCCGTAACCAGGACAACATTTTTATCATTGTCTTAGTCAACTCAGTCTGCTATAATAAATTATCATAGACTGCATGGCTAAGTTAATAAATATTTGTTTTGCACAGTTCTAGAGACTGGAAAGTCCAAGATCAAGGTACTCATCAATTCAGTTCCTGGTGAGAGCCGTCTTCCTGGTTTGTAGACAATTGTATCTTCATATTAGAGAGAAAGAGAGAGTGAGAGAGGGAGCTCTTGTGGTTTTCATTACTAAGGGCACTAATCATATTAAGGCTCTACTCTCATGATCTAATTTCCCTCCAAAGCCTATACACACCTTCCCAGTGGTCACATGATTCATATTCAGCCTTGGAAATGAAATGCTTCAAGAGAACAAGATTTAAGGGGCAATAAAATATAGTTTAATATTTTCACCATATTATTCCTATTATAAAGTACTAAAAATGAAAGACATTTTAAAGGTGCAAAGTTAAAAAGTTAGCACTGTCCATGCATGTGTATGAGAGCATATGTGTGTGTGTGTACACACACATGTGCACCTGGGTGTGGATGTAAATGATCGTCTATCTTCACGTAAATATGTGTACACATGAGGTAGGGCTCTGTAAAGACTCATAGGGAATACAGTGATTGCAGCCTGTGAGAGTAAGCCCTTTTTGAAATAGTCCAACCTTCACTATATCAACACTTACAGGGTATTTCAACACCTGCCATTGCTAATGGTGCCTTGAAAATAGACAAGAGCTGTCAGCCCAAAACATACTCCCTTCTAGGAACCTGAATATTTCCTCCAGAAGTCATCAGGGAAATGTCAAGTCATTGGAGACTGACTTTTCAACCCCAGCCGGACTTGACCTGGGATAAAATACATGTTTCCTGGAAACACCTCATAATTTAGACTCTATGACAGAGGTCCCTTCTGGATTTTCCACACAATATTTATTCTCCTCTCCCAGACTTCATCATGGTGAATAGACATAGTGCTTCTTCTCCATTCTATGGATTAAGCTGGTGTTTAGACAGTCTTTTGTATTCCCTCTGGAGTAAAGTAAATCTGTGTTTCTCTCCCAAATAGTATCCCAGAAGTCATTTTTTAAGTAGACTAGATCTTATGAAGAAATAAAGTAAATAAAGAAAAAAATCAAGTAAATTAAATTTCTTAGAGAAAATTCCAACTGATAAATAATGATTGGCCATAAACTCTGGAGAAGTTGACCTAACATGGTAATCAGCACACCACATTTAATCAGTCTCTTTTTATAGCTAAGAGTGCAGTCCAATGGCACATTTCAAATAGTCCTATATCATTTATGAATTTTATTCACATTAAATTTGCAGGTTATATGCTTTTCCTATAATCTTTCTAATGCTGATAATTGAGAAATGAGTGTAATTGAATTCCCTTTAAAATACACTGCTTTTCAAATTAAGGAATAGATAATTTTAAATATATTTTTTGCTTGAAAAATCCTAGAATTCTAGTTACTTTTCTATGTAGTGTTGTGTAAAAAAAAAAAAACATGATTTGGGAAGTTAGAACTGGGATCAAATCCTGGCTCACTATATTTTAGGGAAAGTTGCTCTCTGTCTTATTTGATTATCTGTATAATGGAAATAATAATATTCACAGGATAATTAGGATAATTAAGCAAAATTAAGCCTGTAACTAATGCCATTTTTTGACACACTTAGCATACTCTTTCTTGCTGGCCCTGGAAATCAAGTCTAATGACAGCTATAGTCAGATAAAGAAATCTTCATAACTTTCTTCTTGCATGATTATGTTTCTTCTGAGCCTTGCATTCTAGCAAGGCACCTACATAATAAACATAAGTAATATAACATAATAATCAACATAAAAGGGATGGTGGATGATCAAGAAAGGACACTAGCTGACCCCAGAGGACAAAGCTCCCAGAACACAGGTCCTTATGTGCAGCCAACCCTATGACATTATTAACAGACATGTCCCTTTGCTCAATATGCCTTCTGAATGGAGCAGATGTTGAACATAGCTAGATAAGATGGATACAGTGATGAACAAAACCATCTTTGAACTCAAAATGCTACTGTCTAGTTGAGGAATCAAAAAGTAAACTTGCAATTCCAGTTTGGTATAGTAAGTGCTGGGCAAGAGGTAAGCGCTGGGCGCCATGCCCACGCATTTCTCAGAGGAACTGTCACTCGAACCGCATTCCAAAGAACAGGAATGTGTCCAATGCCTGTTTATACACAAGGAAATCACTCATTTTGTTTTCTATATAATTTCATTCAAAATTTCTGCTCTTGTCATGTTCTCTGCTTCTTTGATAATTTCATACCGAGTATAAGCTTATTTTTAGTCCAAAATCAGTTTGTTTACTTTCACAATTTTTCTCAGTTGTTATTTGGTTGAATTCCCTAGAAGTCATTGGATCCTGAATTAGTTTAACATTCATCTAAGTGCAGGCTATAGAGATTGCTCTCATGGGGAAGTAATGTCATGCACATTTTGTAGCACAAAGGACATACTATTTTTAAAATTTGTTCAAAGTTAATATTTGATAATGCCCAGTTCAATAGATTTAGATCATATGTTTCAAAATGCATTTTAAAATGCTTTTAAAAATAAATGCCCCTCTTATCTTGTAAAGCTTCTATAATTTGTACTTGCATAAATAAACCAGGAACATATTTGTCTGTTTATTTATCTGGAGTCTTGTTGATGTAATCTATAGAAACTTAATTCAAATTAGCTTAAACAAAATAAAAGAGAATTTTTCAAATTTTCAAATATAGCTGGATCAAGGTCCTTAAACATTGTCATCAGTTCTTCTCTTTCTCCTTCTCTCCTTTTCTTTTTTTTTCCATAAAAGGATTTTTACTGAGATCATTAACAGTACATTTTTTGCCTCTGTGTGATCTCCTCTTTATATGCCCAGTTATAAAAGTTCTGTTCAGTTCATCTTCATATAGTTCTCTAAGTCGACTGTTTCATAATTTATTTGCAATTTTAATGAGGTCATTATCTACTCTACCATCTTGACCAGAACTCCTCTTTCCTTCCCTTTATCCATCCATCTCTTGGTTCTACTTTCTCCTTACACACGGTAGATTCTTCATACCTAGAGACAAGTACAGTCCTCAGCAAATCAAGTCAAAGCTTCTATACACCTTATATCTAATTACAAAGAGAAGTCAGGGCTCCTTTTGTAACAAATTCAGGAATATTTTTGTAGATAACTCAAATTAGCTCAATCTAGCTCATGAGCCTAGCTGTGGAACAGTCACAAGAGCAGAGAGGAAATAACTCAATTGGCCCAGGTTGAGTCACATGCTCCCATCATGGTGGGGGAGACAACTGCTTATGACCAACATCTTCACCAGGTTGGAAGGGACAGCTGTTGAAAGAAAAAGATGTTTGGCAGACAACATAACAATGATTCATTATAACATGAAACTTTGAAGCATGTGGCATTTTTGAGCAAGGCCAGGAGGGTGAGTATGTGAGGTCTTGTTACTGGTTCTCCTTGCAATAGTGTCACTTAAGAATTATTTCTAAAATCTGCATGCATTCCCAATCTTATTCCAGCTGAAAGAGAATTAAATACAGAATTGAACTGAAGCAAAGGATTTTAACTCTCTAGCAAAATAACATGGGATATTCAGAGAAATTTCACCCAGGAAGAAATATCCATGAAACACCTATGGGCATCCAAAGGACCTAGGCAAGTTATGGCCTTTGACACACAAACTCAATGCATAAATACAGCAACTACGGGAATTTTTTCGCTTGTCACTTAAATATCCAGATAGAAATTCTGATGGGAATTCTGCATTTTAAGAGAATTGTGGGAAATTAAGATAGTTCCAAACTGTACAGTAGAAATTTACAGGCTATCATTGTAGTGAAAGATTAGAAAAATATGGATTATTTAGTAGGTGGAAAAGAAAACGGAGATCTTTTACCCCCTTTGCCCATGTCACAGCTTAATTGTAAAAAGATGCTTTAAGCAACCATTAAAAAACATTAAGCTGCTCTGTGATAAGAATTGTGCTAGAGGCTAAAGACAAAACAATAAATGAGGCATGGACTTACCCCCAAGGAAGTCACTGTTTTGGAGGGAAAGAAAGCCCCTTCAGCAGACTATTAAAGCATAACATTCTACAATAGAGGGTTGTAAAAGGTGTAATTTGAATATATAGTGTGAATTTGAGGTCATACCTACAACTCTGCCAATAATTATATTCCTCTATCTTGCCTAAAATGCCACCATTAGAGATTGACACATTTGAGTTAGAAGACAGATCTTTTACATTTTAAGTAGTCCTGGTAAGAATATCACCTTAATCAGGATTGTCAGTTGTTCATACTTGGTGTGAATTAATAAATCATGTCATCTCTCACCAATTCTCACCTTAAATCGGTAAACTCAGGAAACGGGTTTTTGTGGGGGTTGGGGACAGCAAAGGTAGTAGTAGAAGGGAGTGTTGGATATTCAGGACTAGAGAAGTCTCACAGTAGGACTTCCTCTATGGCCATTTAAGACTCAAGTTGACCTAGGATAGCTTTGTTTACACTTTTGATATACTGATGCACTATATCAGTATATTTAAGAATGCCTACTGCTGTAGAATGGTCAAATAAGTAATTGACTGTGTCTTAGATGGTTGACTCTAGGTTTATTAGGAAGAACTGAAATGAATTTCAGCCCCACGCACCTCTTGTGTCCCCAGCCAGGGTGACGAGGCATTTGGGCCCTCAAGGTCTGGGAGGAAGTTGTCACATGGAGATGAAAACTGGCAGACCCTAACTGGCCTAAGTATACCCGCTGAGATAATTAATCTGAACTTTTCTGAAAAAGGCACCTCCTCACACACACCAGAAAAACCTTGGTTCCCTAGGGCCTGACAATAGGATGAGATTTGCAATTTCTAGGAGGGTTTGGGGACTTTAAATCACATTTGGCAAGGAGCACAATAGTGAGGAATCCTGGATTGAGGACCAGAGCCTCCTTGCATCTTCTGAACCTGTGCAAATATTATGATCCCCATCCATTAGCATGAGAGAGGGAAAGGAAACCATGAACAGTGATTGATAAAAGACATCTCACCAATTCTCGTGGATGGGATAAATCAGATTTAATTTGATTTTGATAAAGAAATGAAATGTACTTGTGCACAAGATAGCATGGAATAATCTAATGTCTGTTACAGAATTACTTAGACATTATCATTTCAGTGGGAAAAATGCAAGATCAAAAGGGAAGATATTTAAAGGAAACAGGAGATACATAACAGTTGACTCTTCAAAGTCCATTGTATAACTTTATCAGTAATTGGTTTAAGAATGGGCATTTGATCTGATATGACCAATGAAATATGAGGGAAGGCCTACTGGGAACTTCTGGGAAAGAACTCCTCATTCCTGAGAAAAATACATAAAAAAGGGATGGTTGGTTCTTTTTCCTATGGACATTGTATGTCTAGATGAGACTGCTAGAACTGCTGTAGCCATGTTGCTACCACCCCAAGGGCAAAGTCAACACATAAGAGAATGTTTAACAAGTGGACCTGGAATCCTGACAGACCACATGGATAGCCACTGCCTTCTGAACGTCTTGTTAGATGAGATGCTGAGTTTCAGTTTTCTCGAACTGTCTGCCAAGAGCATTCTATATATAAGGTACGACAGTTTTTGTGTGTTCCCTCCACACTTAGCACAGGTGGTTCATTAGACTTCAACTAGGACAGTGGATCACTACATGGTATAATGCCCCCCTTGACCTAATTTTTACCTGTTCTCTATACCAAAACGCCATCGTTCAAAAAATAATCCAGTTGATTATATCTCCGCTTGAACATCGATATGGGCTTTCTATTATCTATAGGGGAAACTCTCTACTATGGCAGACAAGGTTCTTGGAAATCTAGGTTTTGCTTTCCATCCTGATAGATGCCCACCATTTCATTTCATGCAGCTGGCACATCATTCTTGCTTTCCCTATGTTCTCCAGCACGTTACCCCTCTGTATGTCTTTTGGATAATTCATGAGAAAGTCATACTACTTAAAATACACTTACCCAAGTTGTCTGTCTGGAAATCTACTTTTCTATCCATACTACCCTCTGTAAACCCTTTCCCTGACTTCCATTTCTTCTCTGTTTCATAGCACCTATGTCCTATTTAAGGGGACCTTCCCATACATCTGTTTATATATGTCAACATTCCCTAATAACCTGTATGCCCCTGAAGACCAACTGTAACCTCAGCTCCAAGTTCAGTTCTACACCCATGAGAGTCATTCAATTAGTGGAATAAGTGAATGAACGAATGAGTTCAACAACCCCATAGTTTAGAAAGTTAGAAACAAATTCTATAATATCTAGAGTTCTTCTGCTGAGTAAGAAAATACTTCCTACATCTCTTGAGGGTATCACAGGTAACCAGTCCCTAATGTTCCCAGACCATAAAGTGATTTATTACATTCCTGATTATTACTTATCCAAAGGGCTGGATCACTCTGGTGAGCATGATACTTTTACACTGTGTTTTATATGTGAGTGTGAAAAACTGACTTCCAACTACAACAGGTTTATTTGTGATGGTTGCTTAACACAGGTATGACATTGTGTTAAGAAATCTAAATTAGAAGCATGTTATATAGTGACAAAGAAACCAAAACAGACACCTTGTATATATTTAATGAACTGCTTCTAAAGATATTCATTTATCCTTTATAACAAATATCTTCAAAGAAAAAATTGCTGGTAAAAATTAAAATCTGTTCATATTATTTTTATTTAAAGTGTATAATTAGTAACATTTATGTACGTGTTAGTATGAATATATGTTGAGAGAAAATAAATACATGTGGAAAGATAAACCAGGCAAGAACATAGAATATTGAAACTAGGCATTATACCAATGTAATTTTCCTCAACGACTCTGCTTTAGCTGTTTGCCACTAAGACACAAACCCTGGCATTTGGGGGTCTGACAAAGCTGCACTGGTCTCTGGCAGTTTGGAAAGTTGGATGCAAATGTAGGTTTTCTAAGTGGCTGCTTGTGACACTACGCTGTTGGCATTAGTGCCTGGGAAATACTAGTAGCTAAATGCTTTCTCTATTTCATTTTCTAAATTTCATAGCCCAATAGCAGTCAGGCTGCAGGCATTGTATTCTTGCAAGGATTATTGCACCTCCTGAGAAGTTAAAGTCACTCAGCTTTTGCCCCCATGGCTTGGGACACCAACCGAGACATACTGCAATCATACAGCTGCAATAGACTGTCTCTCGTGGCTTACTGCTTAATGATATTCCAAACATCAGATCTCCTTTCTATTATGTAAACTCTTTGCCACCAACTCCCTTTTGCTTCTTTTAAGCTTTTTTCTTTTTTTTTTTTTGTATTTACCTTGTTTATCTTACTTTCACACTTCCCTGACCTGACTACCCTTAGACATAATCAACTTCTGTTTTCCTTTATGTATCAGTGACTGCCGCTTGATATTATGGTGTTATTTTAATATAGTAACGGAAAATGATAAAGGCCAATCAATTACTGTGTATTATCCATTGTGTTCCATTGGGATTGATTTTCCTCTATGCAATCATGTTTGAAGCCATAAAAACAAAGATTAAAAAGGAGTTTCTTTCTATTTTTCATATTCAAAGGAGTTGCATTCCTATCCCTGCCTCATAATGTTGCTGCTCAGAAAGCAACCTCTAAAGACACGGAGCCCCTAGGAGGTGGCTAGTGCCATGGATGGACCCAAAGCGAGCCCTGGGACTATGGCCCACGTCCTCGGTATTTATTTTCCCTACTGCTCCTTATAAAGATCTGGCATCACATTTATTATCTAATAAATGGCAATCCTATGGCTGCTGCACGTTTCTGCATATCACAAGAGGTTCCCAATTGTCACTTTGCCTTCTCCTCACCACATAAACTGCTTAAAATCTCCCACATCAAATAACCTAGAAATGAACCGATAATGAATCTTCCCCAGTACTGCTGTGCTATTCACTCATTTCAACTTCAGTTGCCCGCTGAGGCTCCTGGTCCTTGAGAATAAATATATATTAGATGCAAGCCAGGCACATACACAAACCAGGATAACACAAAGCGGGGCAAACAGCTTGCAGGAGAGACCTGCTGAAGACTCCCGGTCTCTACAGCAGGAAGGTTCTCTGAGCCAGGAATCGGCTTCAAAGAGAAGAGCTGTGAGCCGCAGTCCTCTAATCAATCACCAGCTTTCCATGCTCTGAGACTGACAAACGCAGGCAGCCGGTAGCAGCAGCTGAGACACGATGGAGGACGCAGCTCCTCCGCAGTCTACCTCCGCCGCCAGAGCTGTTCTCTCTGCAATTCCCGTGGCGAAATTAGTCGCCCGGCCATTCGTCTTTTTTTCACTATAAAAACTCCTATGGTAACTCTGCCTGTAGGAAAGCTGTGCGACACTACGGTTTTGCCTGTCCTGACTTTCGTTGCTGGAATGCTCCAGACTCTCTTTGCCCTTCTCTGGCTCCTCAGCTGAACTTTTCCCCTGCAATAAGCACATAGCATATGTCAAAAGTCATTCCAGGGTATGGGCAGATGTGAGGCAAGGATCAGGGTTTGCGATGCCAGCATTCCCTTGCAGCCTCCAGACACATCGGATGCCGGTGGAATCTCAGAAAAGGTTGGTGCAGCATTCGGGAGGCTCCCTGGGGACTGAGTTCGCAGGGCCCCTCTGCTGCTGCTTGCTGCGGTTCTCCTCTCCAGACACCTGTGAGATTTCGCTCTTTGGGGCCCTGGGCTCTGGAAATTGCTGCTCTGTCAATTGCCACAGTTCAGACTCTGTGCTTTCGGGTACGGTGTGAATCTTATTTGTGCCTGTTTTTGTGAAAATGTGCTAATATAAAGGAGACAAAGACATGCTATGTGCGTATGTTTTGGAAAGTGGCCCACAAAAAAACCCCAGTCTGTTGCCCCTCTGTGTAGTTTCAGAGTTATGCTTACCCCTGCCCAGTCCTTGAGCCTATAGTTCCTTTGGCAGCTGCCTGCCTCATTCACAGAGTCCCTCAGGGCCAGGGCTGTGGCCTCACAAGCAAATGAAGCCCAAGGAAGTGAGGAAGGCCCTCCACAAAGCAGGCCCTCCTCTCAACAAAGCCCCAAGCTCCTGTTTGCTCATTTGGTTTAAAACAAAGTCTCCAACTGCCTCCTGCAGCACCCTCCCTTTGAGAGTTCATGCTCAGAGCCACCGAGTAATTTTTATTGTTGAACAAACAGTTGCTTAAATAGGTTGTCTCTGAGTGGTCATTATCTCCCCATCTACCTCCACCTGCCACAAATCTCCTGGGGTGTAGGGCAGGCCCTGCAGCTGCTGCCAGGCCTGCCCACTGCTTGCCAGCCCTCATAAATAAGCTCCGGAGTATTAGCAGGCCAAGAGAGAGACTTGTAGCAGTGGGAGTGGTCGAAGGATCTGCAACTTTTAAGAAAGCGGTCCAAATGTTTTGTGGCACACTTAGCACTTTGAGAGTAGGGAGGCAATGGGAATGGGGTCAGCTTTCCTCCTCAGGGAAATTACTCAAATAGGTTTTGAAATTTATAGTCTGTGTTGTGATAATAAATAAAAATAAAATATACATCCCAAACCCGGAGTTTCTTTGGCTGAAGAGGTCCACTGGGGTTGGCTCCCCCTACTGCCGTTCTCTGTTTTGACAAAAGAGTGGAGAGTAGTTTTCCAGGAGCTGCCATCAGCTGCTTGCTCTGGACTGGAACTCTTTCTCTGCTGCCCATCACTGACATCCTGATCTCTTCTCCACCCACATCCACTTCCACTGTGACTCCTTCGGTTCTTTTCAGGCAGAGACGCCCTCCTGAATCAAAAACGGTTTCACATAGCCCTTAACAGCAGCACACCGACAGAATGACAAAGGATTTACTCAGTGTCCTCATCCTATTACCCATGTTGCCCCCCCCCACCACCCCCACTGCACTCCACTGCAGCTCATACCTATTTACAACACAACGCCAAAAAGGTGACGTACAGAATTAAGTTTAAACATTTAAATTCTAGGGTTGCAAGTTATGTAACAATTATATAATCAACATTTACCATATCATAGGATAACATTGCTTGGGGCAAGATTTTGGAGTTGTGCTAATGGGTGTTTTGTTTTCTAAAATAATCTTGATGTATTGTTACTTCCTAATGCATCTCATGAATTGTGTCCAAATACAAGGAAAACAGACTAGCTTTGAAATATCAACATCTGCCCCAATTTACTTGCTTCTGCATTATGATTCTAATTGCACTTGATATAACCTATTGTTGTTGGATTCCCACAGGGTCTTGGGAAAACTAGCAAAAACAATGTGAAAGAGATTCCGTGTGTGAAATGAACAAACTTCTTTTTTTCCCCCTTATATTAAGTTAGAATTTATAACACTCCATAGCCCATATGAAAAGCATTTCAAGTGATAGGGGTGAAATTATCTCCTGAAACTAATTTCTCACATAAAAACTGAACTGGGTAAACTTTCTCATAAGCAGCTGACAAATAAAGAACTTTCAGTGAGTTAACTTTGGTTTTAGAATATTCTTGACTCAAAATAAATTATTTGGGCAAATGATTCAAGTCATTTGTAGAAAGCATTTTAAAGGTATATGTATCTGAAATCTCCTTTTGCACCTATCTTAAATTTCAGGCACAGCATTACATGTATAAAGTATTCTTAGAGTATCTGCCACAATTTAGTGTTGTAATAAGACTGAAACAATTAGGATGTATCTGTAGATTATATATATATGTATATACATACATACATATATATGTATGTGTGTGTGTATATATATATATATAAAGTAAGTCTCTTGTTTAAAACATATTTATCATTGGGGGAAGGACTTACAATTATTTCCTTTAACAATATTTTTAGTGCTTACATGTGCTAGATATTGTATTAAGCATTTTATATACATGATTTGTTTGCCCCTCACAACTTCTTCAGATACTCCTAGAACCCTCCATCTTACAGGTAAGAAAACAAAGAGGTTAAGAATCATTCTCAAGGCTGGCTAAGTGGCAGTCAAAACTGAACTCAGGTCCATTATGACACAGAGACATTATTAAAATAGGAAGACATCGAAAGGATTTTTGTTGTAGATGACTGTTTTTAATGTAGGCAGAACTTAGTGATACTAGGAGAGCCGATGTTGGAATATTGTTAGAGATGCTCTCAGAGTAAAGAGTTGGGTCTGCAAGGAATGTATGCCTTTATTACTGTGTTGTTTCAGAAGACTTGGCAGCACAAGTTACTTTCACAATTCGCATGTATTGCTGTTACTTAATCAGTATTATATAGCGCCACTTAATCCTTTTTATGGCTTAGCTTTTCTTATAATGTCGTTAAACCCATTCACAGAAATAACGTACCTTTAAAAAATCAACACCGCACTCCTGTTTTTAAAGTAAGAACACTTTATTTGTGAAAGTTTCTGTTAGATCACCACATTCATTATAATACAGACTAACAAAAGGATTACCTGGTGAGGACTTAAGAGAGATGAGACCAATTTAAAACAACTATTTATTGCACTGTCCTCTGAGTTCTGATTATAGAGCATGAGTCCTCTTGAACCATGGGGATGCTTAAAAGCATCTAGATTTAATTTTTTTATCATGATATGCATCAATTACTTCAGCAATATAACTATAATAAAATTTAAAAAATAAATGAAAAGCATTTCAGTCCTGAAAACTTGCATGGATTTCTTTTGTGGGGGCAAATAAAGGCTTTTTTGCAGTCAAATATCCAGAATAGCTAGTAGTTTTAATTTCACTAAACTAAGCATGCTTTAAGTTGAAGAATTTGTAAGAATGTATTAGAGTGACAGCACCAGTCTGCTTCATTTGAGAATCAATTATCATCTAAACAACTATACAGGCTCTGTAATGATACATGTCTGTGATATTTCCCCCAAATTACCTGGAGCAAGGTAAATGGCATGAGAGCTTCAGTCGCCAGGGAAAGCATGAAAGGATATGCCACACCAGCATGAAGTTATTCAGGAAAAATCTATAAAGAAAAAATAAGTGTCTGAGTCTCCACAGCAGCTGTTTCAAATAATAAAATATCATTTGCATCTCTGCTGAAGGTTTTGGTTTTGTTGGCTGGTTTTGTTCCATGCATTTTTCCTGAACATGCTGCTCATTTTTTGAGCTTAGCCAGTTACAATTAAACTATCAAGTAGGTACACTTGTTTATTTCAGATATATGAGAGACAGTAAAGCTTCATTTTAAATAGAGATGCCCAAGAGGAAAGGTTAGAAAGTGCTGTGCAAAGCTGTGAAACACTGACTAGCAATTTAAATTGGAATCAGACAATTCAGCGTGAATAGGAAAAAACAAAAACAAAACAAAACCCTAACATACACAGTGTGTGCAATGGAGTGGATAAGGGACGGCAAAAGGGATTTTATTTTTAGAAGTCTTTGCTAAGTTCTTTATAAGCATCTCAATCTTTGTTAAAACGAAACAGCAGATACGCACATTTTCCTTAGGGGAGCATATTTTTTTTTTTATTCATATAAAATTTTAGTAGTTGGTTGCCTAGAGTGAGGCTTTTTGTAAAGAATATACAAATTGTATTTTTAATGGTTCTTTATTTATAGTGAAACAACCATTTTAATAAAATGATTCACTTAGAATATTTTACTGCTTTTCATTACGGATCTTCATATTTTTTCATATGTTCTTGCCTTTCCTCTAGTTAAAATTAAAATGTTTGACTCTGCAATTAATCCCAAATGGATTTGATTTTGAAGTATTTTATTCTTTCAAAAACCTTGCTAAAATATCTTTCTACAAACAAAGATCAAAATCAACACAAATGTTTGGCTACTCATATATAAGTCATTCCTGGGCTGAGTTAAATGTTACTCAAAGCAAATATCTACTGTTTATTTACTGGGGGTGGGGAATGGGGTTGAAGTAAAATTAGTACCCAAAAAAGAACAAACTGCCCTTGCCCCTTCCAAATTATAGGAGCAATATCAATACCTACCTAATGTATTTTTAAGGCGTTTCGCTTTGATTTGTTTTGTTGGAGGGATAGAGGTGGGTTTTGTTTTATATTCGAAATAGCATAACCTAAAGTTCATTCTGTGAAAGGCTTTTCTCATATAGTATGTGCTATCATTTATTTTAAATCATGAAGGAGAAATATTGTATTCAACATTGTGATTAATGGTAAAGAAAATTCTTAGGATTATACATCTGGACGCCAGTAAATCCAGTTTAAAGCAACAGGGCTTATATTTGTGAAGATGAAGATGGTAAAATGTACCCCATTATATGAATGCCTTTTGCATGCCTGTTAGCAACCTAAGAGCCTTGTGACATTCAACTGAATGTTTATGGTTTTAAAAAAGAAAAGATTGTATCAATATGAATTATTTCTCATTTTAAAGGTATGATTCAAATCAATGTTAAATAGAACTGATCTTATTAATCTAAAATGAGTGTGCTAAAATAAATTTTTAATTAGGGAGATTAGTTAAACACTGGAAAATTCAAAATCACATTTTTTTTCAGTGTATCTTTTGCTGAAATGTCCCATATATTGCTTTGACAATATTCAGTACACCTAAAGATGTGTAAATAAAATAAAAGATTCAATTAAAAATATGTGTAAAGAAAAATCCTGCTTTTATTATTAATATATATTCTCACAAAATGTGTTGTAGCTTAAAATGTAAAAATATACACATCCACACACACACACACACACACACACACACACACACACACGATCTCTCCTGTATCTAATTTGCTGAGTTAATGTTCCTTCTCAGAAAACATATACTTTGAATAAGATGGATTAAATATGTTGGTTGAATTGGAATGCAATAAAATGATTACATTAAAAATGACCATATTTAAGGGAAAAATAGCTAAGTTGGGCTAATTTATTATTATTACTCATTGCATTTAAAGAAATTTGGACTAGAGATCAAAGTGCATTTTGATTTGTTTGAAACTTGTAAATGACCCATTCCCAGATTTCCAGCCCCATAAAGTTAGAATGCAATCTGTGAGTGCTCTCTGCTCTAATCAAGAAGGAAGGGGCTTCAGCTTCAAATGTCAATGCTGTAAACATGTTAAATCTGGAAAATATTTTCTAAGCAAGCAACCATGTGTTAAATTTACCAAACTTGTCATGAAAGGGCTGCAGCTGCAAACCTGCAAACTTCTCACTTCCATGAAGACTCCAGATGCTGAGACAGGGTAGCGAGGTCTTCATCTTGGCTCCCCAGCTGTTGCACCTTAGAACTCTGCCCGCTGCCATCTTTTTAAACAGTTTTTCACCAGGTAAAGAAACAGTGATACCAGGAAGGAAAATCACTGGCTTGCTTCAGAAGGTGCTTCGTATTACTTAGTACAAGATTGCCAACCTAAACATTCAACCATAGATGAATGTTTGCAATCTGTCCAGCTGCCCGGTAAACCAAATTAGTTTAACAAAAGCTTCCAAAATGCAGAGAGAAAATAATCAGCTAATTATAAAATTAAGCAATTGTCATGCGCTACTGCCAAAGAGGATTCCCATTAAATTACACTTATGCATCATTTTGTGAAAACTTTTTAAAAATCCTGTTTGCTTCTTATAACTAAAAACATCTTGGGATAAATTTAAAACTTTGCTTTACTACAGAAATATAAAATCTGCCAGATATCATCATAAACAAAGACAATTTGATGAATTTTTAAAAATTACTAACACTACTTTTAACACCACTAGCATTATATGTAATATTTACAATATGCAATCTTCTTTTATAATGTAAAGTGTTTTTAAAATGAAATCTGCACTTAAACGCCAATATCCTCTCCTTCTGGCTTCTCACTTTATGACACTAACATAGGATCTCATTCACAAGCCAATTGAAATTTTAATAAAAGAAAGCAGGAGTTTCTAATAAACTCCTGCAGTGAGCTGATAATACTAAACATCTTTAGCAGCATGGTGTTTTTTATTATTATTTTAGCTGTATATTAATATGCTAGTATTTGTAAACTCCCCAGTGCCACTAGATTTATTTCAGAAGCCTTTACTACATTCTTCTATTGTGAAAAGTTTATATGACAAAGAAAAAAAATTTTTCGGTGGTTTTTCATCCAACAACTACTTGACAGGAAAATATATAGTTGACAAATGCGTTGTGACTATGCATTCAGTCTTGGAAAGAAATGTGACTGATTTCACTTATTGTGGTGCCAGTTCTAGGCTAACCAGGAAAACTAGCACAATCCACGACAGCAAGAGAGGCATTATTTTGGCTTTTGTTTGTGATTTAGCAAAGCATACTGACCTACATCTCTCGCACCATACCTCCTTGCTCACTTTATCTTCTATTCCACTCCCTCAATACATCCACCACCACCACCAACCCAGGTCCCCACCTGTGTTTCGCAACTAGACTACTACCACTCTGCTTTCCGAGTAACAGGGACTGTGACTGCTTGGCTTCTACTTAAAATATACAAGAACCCATGTTTACAATATAGTTTACAGTGTGGAATTCAAATAAAACCATGGGGGATATTCTTTATGACACTGGACATAATGTAGAATTGTTACTGTCAATAAGCAATAAATGAACCTCGACATATATTGTGTTTGATAAGGGTCAATACTAAGAGTTAACATTCAGACGGGGTGTGCTATGTGCCAGGTGCTGTTCTAGCACTTTATATTTATATATGTGAACTTATTTGATCCTTTCCACAGCTCTTTATGACAGATATTGTTATTTTTTCCCACTTTATAGGTAATAAAACTAAGATGCAGATAAGTAACTTGCCAATGTCACTCAACTAAAATGGCTGTGCCAAAATCAAACTTAAGTAGTCTGGACACAAAGTCTTGCCATTCATCACTCGGCCTCTGTAAACTCTGTTGTATTAAGACTGAAACTGTCATAATAATTGGTTTTATTTGGGGTGGCACCCCTTCCACTGTTTTAAGCCATCTTCTGGATGGCACCCTTTCCACTGCTTCTTTGCCTCTTATGTGCTAGGTTAGCAGAATGTCTCTGATTTTCTCAGTCTTAAATGCAGGAAGGAAAATGAATCTTCTCACTTTCAATTAACACTACCCCTTCCTATTTGATTAAGTAAAGACAGTCAAGAAATATTCATTGTTGGCATTCTTAACACAAAGTTGATAGGAAAGAGGAGCAAACCAAGCTGTGCTGGCCTAAACCTTTGTGAGGTTTAGGACAAAGCTCAGAATGTGCTTGACTTGACAAATAGGGGATCCTTACACAAAATTTTTAAAGGCACCCTTTCTTTCAGGTTATCAGAGCCAGTATACAATGCTTGGAAAACAGTCCACCATTTGCAGTGAGCATCCTACACCAGGAATCCCCAACCGCCAGGCCACAGACCAGCAGCAGTCTGGTCTGTGGCTTGTTAAGAACAGGGCCGCACAGCAGGAGGTGAGAGGCAGTCACTGAGCAAAGCTTCATCTATATTTGCAGTCGCTCCCCAGTGATAGCATCACCGCCTCAACTCCACCTCAGATTATCAGGCATTGAATTCTGATAGGAGCATCAGTCCTTGGTGTCAAAAAGGTTGGGGACTGCTGTCCTACGCCATAGGTATCATGGTAACCATGGTGATCCTGAGACCAGCTTCAATGAGCTGGTCCATTGTGGAGGAAAACATGTGGGTCTCTGTGGCCTGGCCTGGAAAACCGTGACGACAAGAGTACATATTATAGAAAAGGAGAACTTTGTTCCCTCCAAAGGCAGGATGCTGAATCATTTCAACAAGGTAATGGTAGCCCCAGAGTCTGAGGCTGAGGTATAGTTTAAGCAGATGTACAAAATGCATCAAAGTTGACCCCAAATAAATTACATCAATTTTTCCCCCAAAGTTTCTTGTCTTTAACTCAAGGCCAGGTATTGGTTTTGAGTTGGCTGCTATATAGGACAACCTCATGCCATTTCTTGAATTATAGCTCAAATGTACTCACATTGATGGCTGTCCAATATGGCTCATGATATTCATTCATTTATTGGCCATTAGATGTTCTGGAACTGTTTGCTATAAGCAGGCTACTAGAAGCTATAAGCACGTTTTTAAAATTAAAGTAATATTTGATGATAGAAATACCTTATAATTTTGTTTAGAAGTAGTGACTTCTATGAAATTTAATTACTTCCCCTGTGGCTTTAAATCAAGGGCAGCTTCTGTTAAGTTTAATTACTTTCCCCTGCCTTTTGCATGGCGAAGGTGTCATTGCTACTTACCCAGTGCTTCTGGCCAAAGTGAAAGCTTGGACGTGATTTGTTCCATTATATCAATGCCTTCCCTCATAATTTTACTGTCTCCCTTTATCCAAAAGCACATTTTTATGGACATTTTATTCATGAAATCTGGCTTTGGTATCTTGAAAATTATTTAATTAGTAGCATGTGATTTACAGCTGAAACCTGAAGAAAAAAAAATTTTGATAAATTTTAACACAAAGACATCCTGGATTTATTTTACCACTTTAACATACAAATGTTTAGTTTATGCCATGTGACAGTACACTAAGGGCATCATTATGCAGAATCTGCATAAAGGAACACTTTCTTAAGTTTTCTGAATGTGGCAGTTATTATTACTTTTATTTTGTTAGTTGCATGCCCAAACTAACAATTTTTACTACTAATTATGCCAACACCAATTTCAATCTCTCTTCTGCCCCCTAACTGTCAAAGTTCACGTTCAATTGTAGTTACCTAAAATGTTTCCCTTTATTGAATTGTCGTTGGAATGTATTCACAGAAGTGAATTCCTAAAAGTTTGCTTCTCTCAAGACGAAGTGGATCTTCATTAACATTCTGAAAATGAAATGCAGCTTCATAAAAAAAATAAGGCAGCTTTCAGACCATTTTAGAATTTCAGAGAAAGTTTGCATTATCTTTCCCATGATTCTATGCTGATGTCAGGCTATATTTCAACTGAAATGACAATGAAATCATTTCAATTCCATGCAATGTGCAAAAAAACAGTCAATTTTTCACTTGGCAAGCTGAAGTCTAAAGTAATTAAGCACTGCTGTGTGGGAGGCAGCTTCCTGCTCTGAAGTCAGCCTGAGATAATTACCATATTAAAGTCAAAACATCATGTGCCGCACTGATAGATAGATGGATGGAGAGATTGGGCATCTATTAAATGATCCATTTTGTTATGCTTCCTGGGAAATGTGCCATTGATGCCAATTAAGAAATATATATTCCAAGTGAGTATTTCTAAGTGACAAAACTTCTATCCAGTAAATTGAATTTATTATTTACTGATCATGAAGTACTTAAAGTCATAAAATCTAGAGAGAGAGCAACCTATGAGGAGAATTACATGCTCTGACTTGGTTTACAAACCCCTCATTACCCAATTGCCACGTTAGCATAAAGTTTTCATGATAACATTTTCCACCAAGGTACTAAGTTATATCTGTCATGAAAACTCTAACTGAAAAATAATATGATATTGCAGATAAAATATAAGCATTCAGACATTTCAAAGGCACAAATAAATAAAAAATTCACTTTTTATATGTTTAAAAGAAAGGTAAATGATATGCACTTCAAAGGATTATCTCTTTTAAATATCTTTAAATATCTGCCCACAGTATTGAAAAATGAAATGACCCTTCCTGAAAATATCAAAGTTGGAGAGTAATTTATTAACATAATTCATCTGAATGCACCACAGAAAGATTAAATTATGTTAAAATCTTAGCAACCCCATTTATTCAAAGTTAATAATTTATCAATATTCTTTCTCAAGTGACCAAATATATGGTATCATTTATGCTTTTATAATGATACCTGGTTAAGAATATACCAATGAAGTATTTTGGTCTGTAATTTAAATCTGGCCCCTATTTATCAAAGTTCACATTAAACCGTAGTGGATAAAAAACAGTTTATTTTTGTGTAAATATTAGTGAAAGAAGAAAAAAATATGTTGGCTGTCTGAAAGAAGAGGGCATCTCCAAGTCAAGATCCTTTTTTGAGTAAAGAAGAATGGGCACCACTATGTCTACAGTGAAGGTTATGTTTGATCTTCTTTAACTACATACTTTCTATGGGATTTATTCACCACCTCCACTAGCTTATTGACACTATAAAGGATGGAGAACTAAAGCAATATCCCTTTAAAATATGTGAAAAGAACTTGGAGGATCAAAATTAATATATCTTTTGTTGACAAAAAAAAAAAAACAGTAAATTTTAAAATACAAAACTCCACCTATATAAGGATTAAACGATAATTAGTTTCCCCAGGAGGTCATCTACAAAATCGATAAACTGCCTTAATACCAGATTCCATCCATGCCCTCTGGCACATCACTTCATCAGGGGTCTCAGTGAGTCAGGCAGTCATTAGAGCAAGGCTGGCATTGCTAAATTCCAGGCTGTTCTGACAGACCGTTTCAGGCCTTTGGTTCTATGTGTTTCAACACACAACTTCAAAAGAATGCAATTTTAAATTGCCTTATGTGGGAGAGAAGGAAACATGGAGTTTTTATTAGGACTTGTTTCTATGCCCTGGTAGTCAACGGGGAAGTTCACTACCTGACTTACAGTCCTCCCTCTTACATTTCTAGCAATATCATTCTCTTAACTATAAATGAATAGAAAAATAGAAGACAAGTAATAATAATGGAGAGTAGGACAGAGTACATATTTCCTTTGATTCTATATTTATACCTATATGTATAGACATACAGACACGCACATACACACACATGCAGTAAAAGCTTTGCATTTCAAACCAAGAAGGAAAACCATCTGAATTAAGTTAAAAATGAAAATTAAGGTGTATTTTGTCCTTGACAGGAGTTAACATTTCCTAGTGAACTTATGAAATTTTGTTTTGTTTCTTCTTTGCTTCCACTTTCAAATTTTTCTATAATGAAAATGTACAGAGCTGGAAAAAATAAATTCCATTTTTTTTTAAATATACTAAGCAATATTTAGTCATTTTAGAATACATTCTGAAACAAAATGAAGCATATAGGCTTCAGGGTGAGACTATGTTGCTCTGGATGGTCCTGGTTAGGAAACAGGAAGTACAAGGACTCAGCAGCTGTCAGCCCTCCTGGAGGGAGAAGCCAGCCCGGGCCAGCTGAAGAGCGCTAAGAACCTTAAAGCTGGGGCTTATTTGGTCCCGTGGGTTCCATTCTGTAGATGCAAATAAACAAATGGGTTCAGAATGAACCAGAGAGTGTGAATTTGGTTTAATAACTAGAACTCTGGTCTGGAAGTAAGAAGATCTAGGTTTCTATTTCTGACTCTGCCACTGAATTACTTTGTGAATCAGGACAGTTTAAAACTTTACTTCTTTTTTCTCCATTTGTAAAATAGAGGCAATATTATGCTCAGCTCACCCTTTAGCAAAGCAGAATTAGAAAATAGATAAAGACGGTGTTTGCATTCAGAGAATGATTAGTTCTGGGAGAATTTCAGTTCTTTATTGTGGACTCCGGCATCATTTTCTGCTGTCAAAATCCAGGTGCTATTTAGAAACTTCAGCCTCCAACTCTGCATTTATTTTCTGCCCTTTAAATGTCCATGGTTTTGAGGGTTTTCTCACCATATTAACTGCAACAGTGAAATTAGATTGTTCAGCATCAGTTTGTAGTCCATTTCATTCTTTAATTTCTGTGTTCAGAGATGAGGAGTTTTGGTTTGCATTCACAGTGTTCCAGAAAAATAACAGATAAAATGGGTTTTCATTTGAAATGTTTAAACTTTATTTTAAAAAATCTGGAGTATTGTGAATATAAATAGAATAATACATATGAAAGCAGTTTAAGTTTTTCTAAGAGCGGCCCCAACTCTCATCCCTACTCTCCAATACACATTTCTATATGGCTCAAACCGACTTAAAGCTAACTTCTAAAGTCTATTTTGATATATTTTGACTATGGATTGGAAAGTACATTTTTAAGATAGTTCTCCTAACACACCGAAAAATGAAATAGATTAATTTTATCTCAAACTCCTAAATCAAATAAACAAGACATCAATGCATGTAACCTTTCATTCACACTTCATCTACCACCTCATTCTCTACTCTTTTGCACTTCACCCATGGTAATCTTCCTTCTCTCAACAAATGTCATATCCAGTAACTCAATCATACATCTTAATCAAAAGCAATAAGTGTAGCACACGACATGAAAGAGCACCTACATAAACATAGTCTTTTGTGCCTTCAAGTCTCTCTCATACTGACACTGTTAACACAAGACAGCACTTCTCATCACTAGAAACACACCCTTGAATTCATTAAGTGTTCAACACTTTCTCTAACACCGTAGAACGACAGCCGGCAGCAGTGTCATCTGATTTTAAAGCACACTGGCACTAAAGAGGTTTAAACTTCAAAATTAAGAAGAGATAAGAGAGTGTTTTGTTTATTACCAAGATCGTTCCCCCTAGTTACTGGAATAATTACCTGACCCTTAAATATTATTTTTATATATAATTTGTCCAATTGCTCCTGGCGACTAAAGTGATAAAAGGAATTCTTTTCTATCTTCGAATTTTAAACCAAGGCAAAGAAACAAGATTTTTTGATGGGATGTGCTGACGGATTTTCATCAGATGTAGTTTTCTGCCATTTTCTTCAATGTCATCACCTTGGAAAAGTATGACCATTTTTACTGTGTGCCAGGGTCGAGTAAGAAACACAGCCATTCTCTTCCATCTCATACTTTTATAACTTCATTTGCTTCAAAATATTGTACTAATAGTATCCTGATTAAACCTTTATGTTCAAGAGGGTACAAATAGAAGAAAGGACTCTAACATAATCTCGAGCCATTCATACAAAATAGACACTGTGTTGCTTTTGCCTATTTTATGGTAACTGTCACAACAACTCTATTAAACCAGTACAGTTAAAAAAAAAAAAATGTGATTCAGAGCTAAGCAAGTTAGGTCACAAGCTAAAAAGTGAGAGTACTAAATTGGATTATATTAATAAGTTCTTGGTAAATATTTATTAGAAAATGTGTGAATCTATATCTACTAGAATATGCTCTACCTCTAAGTACAGGGATTAAAAATCATGTTTTTTAATCCTAAACTACTCAGGACTTTGCATTTAGTTTTAGCACATAGTGTCCTACCAAATTACCTTTCATAAAGTAAAGTTAGATATTATTTACTCCCATTATACAGGTGAGAAAATTAAAGTTCAGAGAGAGATGTACATACAGCTTGTAAATGTCAGTACCGGGGTCACACTTAGATTGCTTCTTAGTTTATCACATATTTGAAACCTTATGGTAAAAAAAGAGACAGGGAACCAACAACTAATAAATTTACCATCAGAGAAAAATACTATCTTTGTAATAAATCTGTATAATCTGTGTTTCTCATGGTAATGGCTATTGACTTGAGTATACTGAATGTAAGGTCAAGAGGTCTGGTTCCAGTCCTGGCTTTACCACTTTTTTCAGAGAGTCAGTTTTCTTATTAAAGAAATAAGGAGTAAAATATCTAGTCCATTTGGCTTGCCATTGAATCCCCAGCATCAGTACCTGAAATAAAGTAACTCCTAAGTAATATATGTTGATAAATAAATGAAATGAGTACCTCATGGGCAGTGCTTGATAAGTGTAAAGTTCTAAATAGAGTTGAGTAATATTGGCTGTGTGTGTGTGTTTCCCCATTAAAAATACAAGTTCTTAAATATTTTTTTTTTGTAGGAAAAAAAGCTGCCTTTTCAAATTGTTCGATAGCATACATTTGTATAAATTATCTCTTAGTTGTTCATTTGGGTTGATATTTGCACCAGTATTTATTATACTTTTAGCCAAGAATTGTCTTCTTACTATGGTCTATGCAAAGATTTAGGTTAAGGGCCAATGAGCATTTTCTGTTAAGGGTCAGGTAATAAATAGTTTAGTCTTGTGGGACATAGGTATTCAACTCAGCCATTGTAATACAAAATCAGCCAGACAATATATAAGTGAATGAGCTTACCTGAGTACTGATAAAACTTTGTTTAAACAAACAGATAACAGGCCAGATTTGGCGTATGAGCTATATAGTTTGCCGACCCCTAACCTAGTATCTTAGTGACTGCCAAAAAGTGGCATGTCTTCATTATCATGTTGCCCCAACTGCTTTGTATAAGTTAGTGTTCAATACTATTTTGCTGAGATAAAAGTATTTTCTGAATTGTGCCATGCACTATACTATGCTCATACAGGACATAAAGGAAAAGAAGATGGTGGTCTCAATTTCTTATGTTCAAGAGCACACTCACGTGAGAAAAAGTGCTGATTAAGAAACACACTCAGGAGAGCTAATGAGTCCACTACAGCCCCTTGTTAGTACAATACCTGGTGACAGAAGGCAATATAACAAGATGTTTCTTTTAGATTTAGGGGCACACTTACTCAAGTTTCTGCGATAATGGAGAATGAGCTATAATATCACTCTAATGACAAAAAGAGAAGAAGCACAAGAGTGACCTTTATCAACTTGAACATACCAGGACAAGTTTTTAACAGGAGCCCATTTTAGAGTGGATTTTTGCGAGCGGGGTAAGTATTGGGTAAGAGAAATGAAAAGGCATCCTAGGTGGGAGAGAAAACAAACATACAAAGCCATAGAACAAAGCAAAGTAAAAGACAAGTTGATAAGCTTACAGGAAACAATTGGTGAATAACAAGAAACACTATCCAGGATTTGCACACCTTGCTCACTCAAAGTTAACCTTTTTTTTTTTTTTTTGTACACATTATTTAACTTGAGGAATGGAACTACAGTGTGACAAAAGTTCTAAAAAAGCTAGCCCTCTGGAATGAGATGATTTCTGGAAATTAGTCTTATTAAGCACATCTGCCAAAGGTGAATTTTATTATGTGGAGGGTAGTAGATTAATAGCAAAAGAGATAAACTCTTAAAGAAATTTCATGTTATTATAATAGCTTTAACCAACCAAAATTCATTCAGTAAAATTCTCCTTAAGCAGAAGAATATCTCAAGCATAATACTCAAGCACAACAAAAATTCCCTAGTCTTGCCAGCAATGTGAATTACTTTTATTCTACAGTATACACCAGCTTGTCGCATGGCTGTGCCCTGTACAGTCTTGAACTGACGGTACTTGCAACAGGCAACATCTATCAAAATGCAGCTGGATTTAGTGGACAAATAAAGTTCAGTAGCCAAATCTCCTTTCTTATTTTAGCTATTATAGAAATAAAAGTTAGTTTTAAAGTATATGGGAAAATAGCTAACGTACATGCCCTTTACTTGGAAAAGCCTCCTGTTTGCCCTAGGGGTCAAAGTTTTGGCCTTTCCTCATAAAAAAGCTGTTCTCACTTCTGGGAATACTCAAATGTCTCTCAGGTCTAGGCATTATATACAGCTTAGAGATGGGGACTTCCTTTGCCATTCATCCTGGAAAAACAAGGGTTAGAGTAGAGGTGGGGAGAAGCCTTGGTTCACAGATTCATGTAAGAATTTGCTAGTTAAAAATAACTTTAGTTCCTGGAGATTGCCTTGTAAAATATACATTTTATTTTCCTAGCAACCTAAATTGGCCAGATTTCTAGTTTTGTGGTCTCTGACTACATAATTCAAACAATAAAGTGAAGAAAGCCTTTATCAGTGGAAATTAAAATTAAAAACAGAGCAGAGAAACAAAAACAAATGGACAATAGCAAGCCATATAATTTTATATGGTTACGAATTATCTCCAAGATTCTCTGTGGTCCCGTAACATACTGCCACTTTAAAAGCCAAAGTAACCCATTACCTGGAATGCTCAAACAAGTAGATTGAAAACACTTCTCAGATTGACATTAATTACAATTAGTAAATTGCTTCATTTCTTTTAAAATGCAAGCTTTTACTGGCCTTTTACTGGAAGACTGTGATGGAATTTCTCTTTGATGGGAAACAGAGAGCAAGTGCTTCGACTGGGCAAAGGCGCCAAGAGGAAGCACCAAGTCTCTCATCTCTCACACAAGATCTGCAGCGTGCATTCTTAAAGACAGAGTGACATCTAAAGGGATTTCGAAATAGCCAGGGCTGATATATGGCAGCCAAACTGACAAAGTCAAGGGCATGTCATATTTTGGAAAACTGATGAGTGTTCAGGTTTCCTGTGCTTGATTGTCCCAAGTAACCATGAAAAGAGGATCAAATTCCGATTTTAATGACATGCCTCAGGGTGCCCTCAGGACAACTGCCATTTTTATCTTAGATTCTGCAGGTCCTCAGTGAACAAAAGGGGGGAAAATCAGCTTTGAATAGATTCCTTACGCTCGTGTCAAAAGTAATCCAACTCTGAATATCTATATCCCAAAATATCATCACGCGGGCAGTTTTTATTAACCTGAAGAATTAATAGAGCAGAATATTTAAAATGGGGTTTCAGTTATTGATTCTCCAATTAGATATTGTGTTCCCTAGGTGCTGTGTATAATAATGGTTTTCGCTCAGTCTCCCGCACTCGCTAGCTCGCTCTTAACTCTCTCTCTTTCTCTCAGTGTCTCTGTGTTTCTCATAAGCATGCATGCTTTGAATACACATGTGGTGCATAATGACCAGATCTGGGAGGCAAGGCTGCATTTGTGGATTCTGATTATGCTTCTGAAAAATATCCTCAATCCCCAAATTTAGTCTTTTCCAAGCTTATAATCCCTGCTCTCCTTCCTTCTTTCTGCTCAAAATAAATTTTTTTGGAGTTGACTATCATAATATGTGGCAGCTTAGCCAGAGAGCAGGGCCCATGTGCTTGTTAACAGCACCCTGATGTTAACAATGAACTAATTACTTTTACTACTGATGTGCTCTGGGGCATTATTTTCGTTCTGTATGCTTTCCTACTGAACTATTGTCATTACTCAATCAGAGGATGGAGGAAAGCAAAGCAAAAAAAAAAAAAAAAGTAAACGCATTTTCCTCCACACGGCTGAAGCTAGAATCCTATACCCTTGGTCTTGCTTTTCTCCGCTTTCTTTAATTGTGCATTCCTTGGGAAATGGGAATGCTTTCTGATGCATTTTTACTTATTTATGAAAAATAGTATAAAATCATGCAAAGCTCCTGGGATACTCTAGCACATTTATAACCATGATGCCCCAGTGAACTGCTTAAGCACGGATCAGCTGCAGACCGAGACGTTAACTCTTCCTTCTTTACAGAAGCTGCGTCAAAGTGGTGAAACAGTTTGTGGTGTATTTCCTTTGCGATAAAAGCGCCTCTGGAAAGGAAAAGTATGTGTGTTTCTCCATTTGCACAATAGTATTTCTAGTTTTATTGGAGTTGGGGGCCATGGAAGGGAGGGGGGCAATGGCAAAAGATTACGTTAGCCCAGAGAAAGCTATGCTCAGAGAACATTTACAGTGGGGTATCATTTGCTGCAAAAGTGTTATTTTGCCTGAAGATAGAATTTGCTCACACAACTGATTTCCTGTGATTGTTTTTATATAAAACACCCACCCTGGACCCATTCACACATCTACCCAAACAACGATATTTCACTTTCATGTCAAAAGAAGTTGGCATAGAAAATTCAGAACAAAACATGGAACCTAAGGCATTGAAATACTAAATAATGACAGGACCTCTCAGCTAGTCTTAATAAAGGAGATTAAAGTTACATGTAACATAAGATGTATATTAATAAAACAAGTGGTGAAAAATAATAAATTGACTATCCTAATAATAGACGCATATCTTTACATTTCAATTAGTCTTTGTCTGATGGTGTCTTTTTTTCAACACTTACAAATATATTGCAATCATAGAAAAACGATGATTATCAAGCCAGAGTGTTCTTGAAGATACAGCTATTTGGGTTGTTGTTTTAAAAGAAGTTATCTTTCTAATACGGTAACTTCGTATTCAAAACTATCTCAATTAGAGGAAGAATCAATCACTGAATGTTCAGACACTGCTCAGTTTCCCAGAGCTGTCAGTGCCCACAATCTGCCTCACAGGGTTGGAATTCTGATAAATCAGAAATGTGAAGGCTGGGATCAGAAATCTTGAAGCACGAACAATAATAATTAGGATAGTCTTTATTGGTTCACAGACTACTGTTTAGAATTGGGAAAAAAAATCACCTTCCTATTAATAACACAGCTTGAATATCTAAAATATTTCTTTGAGTTTGAGTCAGAGATTCTCATTTTGATTCTTTTGTTCTTCCAATAGTTATTTTCACACAAGATGTTGAACGTTTAGCTGCTTTTCTATAGAAGAGAGACTGTGCCGATAGAATAGGTCTTTGTTCCTGCTTCTTTACTGAATTGAACAATAGCAACGGTGAAAAAAAAGAGTAGAAGTAAGAAAGCTGAATGAAGGCATCATTCGGCTATTATGCTGTATTCTTACCACACAATTTGTAAGTCTGGTTTAGTTTTGCTCTGATGTAAAACTGTAATTTTATGATGCAATATCAGAATTTTAGGACGTTGTTTTTTTTTTGTAAAAAAAAAAAAAAAAAAAAAAACTCCAAGGTAAGACTTATTAGAGAGCACAACGGTAAGCAATGAAAACTGTAGTAGAATAAATATATCTGAAAAGGATCATACTAAGCTATAATACCCAGGCATCTTTCAATAGCTTTAGATAGGATCATCGAACTGAAGTGGGGGCCAGTGTAGAGATCTAGCAAAAGAACAAAAACCCTAAACTATCTGAAAATTGAAATCAAAGCATTAACGAAAGTATGCTGACTTTGTATTTTTAAAGAGGTAAAAAGTCTCCAAGATAATGTAGGGATTCCATAGCATATTTCAGTGGGTGAGGGAAAAAGAGAGAGCATGAAAGCAAGAACATTTGGGAGTAAGCCTGCCGATTCTTTCCAACGCGATTTTATTACTTAGCCTTGTGGATTTTTTTCCCTCTATTGTATAGGTGATAGATTTGATTTAGACATAAATTTTTTATCTCGGTAAAAATTAAATAGGGCTTCAGCAATGCAAAAATTTAAATAATAGTTTTGAAAAAGATTTTCTCAGGAATTTCTTTAGAGGTTTATGCCTGAATTTTTCAGCCTCAGTCTGAACTTTCTATTATGATATGTTTTGCTAATATTAAAATAATAACCCAAAATATTTCCATGTATCTCATATTAGGTTTCAACTGTGTATGATTTAAGAAAAAAATTGCATAGAAACCAAAATTAAGAGAAAAGCTAAGTAATTATCTAGATGGGTTTAATTCCATGAGCCTTATGTGGACAAATGCAGGGTTCCATAAACTATTTTCTCCTTGACAGGATAACAGTTGTTAATGACTCAGGGAGATTATAAAAGAAGGTTTATTTGAACAGACTGAGATTGGTTCATGTCCTTATAAACCGAATGATGTACACTGATCAATTCCATACTAGCCGTTCCCACATATTCATTCACATTGTGAATAGAAAATATAAGATATAATTACAATGTTGCCTGAGCTGAGCTGAAACTTTTTCTATCTTCAGTTACCAACAACTTCTACTCCTTGCTATATAATCCTCTAATACCCCAAAAGAGAGTATCTTTTCCTAGTTCTAATTTTAACTTGAAAAATCACATCTCAGGAAACCCAATATCCTCTTTAAGAGTAAGAACAATCAAAAAGCTGCATAATATATTCAGTTCATAGCAGAATGAGTCATTGAGGCAACTTTCAAGATATGAAAATGTATCTGTTAAAGCTTAGACTCGATTTTATCAGAAAAGTAGTATTAAAAATTCAAGCTGATTATATAACTATGGGAGGGAAAAGTAAGGCATTAGCAAACAATAAATGAAGAAAAAAATAAATCAAAATGCCATCTTTATGAATGCGTGAAAAAATGAATTGCACCAGAATGAGTGTAAGTTTCTAGCCACAAAAGCATAGTCCACAGAAAAAGAAACATGCATTTTTTTTTAATTAATAAAGCACAAGTTACTGATAAATATTTGGAATTGCCTAGCACCTTCTCTCAAAGAATCACCCTAGGCTACTTTATTTCTTACCATGTCTATGGATTTAGAAGAGCAGGTATCTTTAGCACAATTCTGCAGAATGACAAAGCCGAGGCCTATATTTAATTCTCTGAATTTTCTTAACATCAAGTCAGTGGTCTTATCTTTTTTCTTTTTTTAATACCTGAAATATTCACCTAACATATAATACACAGTAGGTATTTTCTAAGTGTTCATTGAATGAGGAAACAATTTAATAACTAACTACATGCAGGGATATATATAAAAAAAAATGAGTTCTTAAAAGCCCATTTTAAACTTCTGTCTCAATTATTTTAATTGTGAATGCTACTAGCGATCAAAAGATTATCCCAGATTGGCCATGATGTTCATTTACTCAACAGATATTAATCAACCACCATTGGGTGACAGGTGTGCAGATACAAAGATGAATATAACACATTTTTGTCCTCAATAAACTCATAGTCTAGTGGACTACAAGATAATGTCCTTATAATTATAAATATTATAGTAGTTCCAAGAAAGAGTACCAAATACGGCAGGGTGGTATGGGAGAGATTCAGAGGTAGCTTCCTGGAATAGATTATCCAGGTAAAGAGGGAAGGAGAAGAACACACAAAGGGATTCCAGGCAGAAGAGCTGTGTCAGGGGTTCTGACGACTATCTCAAGGCTTTATGATTCTCTAGGAGAACTTATAGACATAGTGTATACTCATAGCTATGATTTATTATAGTGGAAGTATAGAAAGTGAAATTGGCAAAAGGAAAAAGTGTACGAGAGTCCAAGGGAAACCAGAGATAAGAAAGCTTTCAAGAGTCTTCTCCCAATTAAGTCATATAGGATTCACTTAATTCTCCCAGCAATGACTTGTGATGACACGTGCGAATTGTTGCCAACCAGGAAATATTGTTAGAGACTCAGAGCCTAGGGTTTTTACTGAGGAATAGTCATGTAGGCACCTTTGCTTAAAATGTACCCAAATTCCAGATTCTCGGGGAAAAAAAAAATGGATGTTCGGCATAAAACCATATTATTTACATAAACAGTTTAGTCACTCTTATCAGTTATAAAAATGATTGGAACCCTCCTGAAATCCAAGTTTCCAGGCACCAATCCAGGGACAATCTTGTAAGCAGGGCTTTCAAAAGATATCGGTTAAGCCTACTGGGTCGACTTTTCTTTTCCCAAGGGGTTAACCTGAATAACTGCAGATTGGCAAAAAACAGCTTTTCAGAGTGAAAGGAGTATCAGTTAAATATTGGGTTAAGACAAGAAATTTCCAGGCTATGGACATATGAGGCAATAGTTCTTGTTGCTGAAAAACATGAGTCAGTCAAAAGTTGGCTAAGGCTAGATTATGGGTGATGATGGTAAACTAATGAAGAGTTTCAAGTAGAAGAGTAACAAAGTCAACAGACATCTGAAAAATCTAATATTTTTGGTTGTGAAGATATCAAGAGAAACCACTCCTCCCTTTCCCTCATATACCAAAGCTCTATAATGTGTGTTTAAAAGCATAAACTTAAGCCCTAGACTCCTCACTCTAACCCCAGATCTGACACCTACTAACTGTGTGACCTTGGACAATTAATTGCCCATGCCTCAATTCCTCATCTCTAAAAATGGGTAATTATAACAATTTCATGAGCTTCTATGTGAGAATTAAGTGAGCTACCTATATTTTATCAAATTAAAGGTAAGCTATATCAGAAAAAAAAAATACTGCCAATTAAACTGTGACTCAATGTTTTCTCATCACTTAAAATGTTCATTTCAGCTATGATTTAGACATAGCTATTCTCTATTTGTTACATAAAAAGAAAAATATCAATAAAATATATTAGTTATTGCCTTGCAAGAAGACATTAAATTATGAGCATTCGTTCTGTAACATTTGCTTCACTAATATTACATTTGACTGTCTTTTTTTGCTTTTCTTAACATACACTATCTTTTGATTTCAGTGCTGAATCATAATGTAATCATTTTCACAATATTTTAACACTAAAACTCAACATGGGTACCAAAATTGCAATTACTCAACTGAAATGTTGATGATATGAACAGCCATAATCAAGTTTGTGCATACACAGGCAATGATGACTATGCCATGACTTCTGCCTGGCTGATAGCAATAAGATGTTATAACTTATAAGGCATATGTCATTTGCAAAGATGTTAGAATGTAAAAAAAAAAAAATGTGCATCTTAAAATAAATGAAATTCAATAATAGAAGAGGTAGATTTATTGTGAACCTAATGAAGCTAAGCTTCAGGGCCTCTCAACTGCATAGACCCTATGAGGGATCCTAGTAATATATTTACATAGTCACATGGTTTTGAAAATTGCTTATATTAAAAAAAATAGTTTAAAATTAATGATCTAAGCTTCTACTTAAAAAAGCTAGAAAAAGAACAAATTAAACAAAGGAAATAGAAACAATGCAATAAATTAGAGAGGAAATCAGTGAACTAAAAAAATGAATAAACCTCAGAGAAAAATTAATGACCTCCAAAGTTGATTTTAAAAAAATATTTATAAAATTTTAAAGTCCTAGTAAGACTGATAAAGAAAAAAATGAGAGAAAATTCAAGTCATTAATATCAAGAATAAAATGTGTGACACTGTTCAACAAATCTTTTAAAAGATAATGAGGACACTATGAATTATTGTATACCAATAAATTTGACAGCTTAGATAAAATGGAAAAATTCTTTAAAAACTCAACTTACCAAAATTAACATAGGACTAAAACTTCTAAAATATCCCTATGTGAAATGGACAGACAGTGACATTTATCGAACAATAATCTTCACCTCCTAGTATTCATTGTCATTATGTAATTCTCTCCCTTTGAGAATGGGTGAGATTTGAACCTTATTTCTAATAATAATATGAGGCAGAGTTGATGGGATGACATTTCCATGATTATGTTATGTAATTTGTTAATTCCTGTCTTGCTATAAATTCTTGCTGTTTTTGATGAAATTGCATGTAGAGAGAAATTCACATGACAGGGAACTGAAGGGAACCTCCAGCCAACAGCAAGGAAATGAGGTCCATATTCCTTGAAAGGAACTAAATTCCACCAATAATGAAATAAGTTTGGAAGTAGATCTCCCCTGAGTTAAGCCACAGATGAGACCCCAGTCCTGACCAAATCTCAATCGCACCCTTGTGGAAGACTCTGCAGCACAAAACTCAGCTACGACTTGCCTAGATCCTGACTCTTAGAAAGTATAAGGTAATAAATATGTAATGTTTTAAGCTGCTAAGTTTGTGATAATTAGTTACACAGCAAAAGATAATTAATACCTATTTTTATTGAATATGCAATAAATAATGTTCTTACAAACAAAATTTCAGGTCAGAAGAAATCCATCTGAATTTTATGAAACAACGAAGGAGGAAATTATACTAATTCTACAAAAACTTATTTCAGAACACAGAGGAGTTGAAAATACTTGCCAACTGTTTTAATGAGGTCAGCATATCCTTGAAATCAAGATCTGACAATGAGATCACTAGAGAAGAAAACGACAGGCCAATGTCGTTCCTGGAGATGGACATAAAAATTCTTAACAAAATATTAGTAAATCAAATCCAGCAATATATATATTGGTCATTATATATATATATATATATATATATATATATATATATATATATATATAATGACCAAGTGGGTTCATCCCAGGAACAACATTTAAAAAGCTATCAATGTAATTCACCACATTAACAGAACAAATGAGACAAAAATCAACCCAATAGAAGCAAAAAAAATTTAACAATACCTATCCCTGATAAAACTCTAGCAAAGTAAAAATAAAAGTAAGACTAAAAGGGAATTTTTTCATCCTGATTGACATCTAAGAAAAACCTATAGCTAACATTATATTTAATGATTAAAGGTTAAGAGTGGAAACAAGACAAATATGACTTCACTATTTCTTTTTTAAGATTATACTGGAAGTTCTAACTGATACAATAAAGGAGAATAAATGCATAAAGGACATAAATATTTTAAAAATAGTAAAACGAATTATTTGCAAACAATATAATTGTGTACATAGAGAACCCTACGAAATCTACAAAAAAATTACGGATAAGTGAATTTAAGATAAGGTTACAGAATATAAGGTCAATATTTTAAAATCAATTTTATTTCTACACACTAGCAATGAACAATTGGAGCATGATATTAAAAAATACAATTTATAATAGTACCAAAAAATATCAAATAACTAGAAAAAATTAAAATATGCAAGAGTGCTACATCAAATACTAAAAATCAGAGCTGAGAAGTTAATAAAATCACAAATAGATGGAGAGATATATTATATTCATGGATTAGAAGACTCATAGCATTATAATGCCCATTCTTTCCAAATTTATCTGTCTTCAGAGCAATTCCTATGAAAATTCTAGCAGGCTTTTTTGAAGCAATTCACAAGTTAATTCTAAGCCTTGTATGGAATGCAACAGATCTAGACTAGCATAAGTAATGTTGAAAAGAAGGATAAGTTGAAGGACTTACATTCCCTGATTCTACGACTTGTAAACCACAATAATTAAGACAGTGTGATACCAACATAGGATATCAAATCAATAGAAAAATGAGTCACAAAATAGACCCTAACATATAAGGTCAATTGATTTTCACCACAGCACCAAATTAAGAGGGAAAAGACATTTTTTTAAACAAATAGTGCTGGAATAACTCGATAGCTGTATGAAAAAAATAATAGTAAACCTGAATCCCAATTTTACTCCATATACAAAATTTAATTCTAAGTGGATTGCAGATCTAAACAAAAAATCCGGAACTATAAAGCTTCTGAAAGAAAACACAGACACAAGAGAACATCTTTGCAAACTTAAGTTAGGCAAAGATTACTTGGACAAAGCACAAAAAGTAATAATCATAAAAGAAAAAATTAATCAGGTTGCCTGGATTAAAATGAATTTTTCTGCTTATCAAAAGACACTATTCTGAAAATGAGTAGGCAAACCACAAATTAGGGGAAAATATTTGAAATATATGCATTTTAAAAAGCCATGTAAATACTTAAAGAATATATAAATATCTCCTACAAATCAAGGATAAACAGACAAACAACTAAATTTTAAAAGACCTAAAGACCGAGACACTTTACAAAAGAAGATAAATGATGAATAAGCACCTATCAGTGTTCAATATCAGGAAAATACTAATTAAATCCACAATGTGATACTACTTCACACTCACTATAATGCATAAATTTAAAAGAGTAAAAACACCATATGTTGGTGAGGGTATGAAGCAACCAGAACGCCCGTACTGGGGGAAATATAAAATGACACAACCATTTTAAAGAACTGTGTGGTAGTTTCTTGCAAAGTTTAATATACATTTATCTACAAACCTGGTATTCCATCCTAGGTATTTACCAAGAGTAAATAAAAAATATCCACAAAAACACATGTATTAGACTGTCAATAGGCCAAAATCTGGAAACAACGGAAATGTTCATCACCAAAGCAATGAAAAAATAAATTGTGTTATATTCGTAAAATGAGATACCACTTGGTAATAAAATAATAAAGTACAAATTCAAACAGCAACATAAATAAATTTCAAAAATATTAAGATGAGAAAAGGAATCTTGATGCAAAAATAAACTGCATACTTTCACAAAACCAGTCTAAGAAAATAGAAGTGGGAAGTGGTTGGATTCAGGCATGGGGGTGGCAATTTGGACAAGAGGTGTGACAAAACTTTCAAGGTGGTGAAAATGTTCTATATTTTTGGCGAGAGTAGTGCTTACAGGGTTGGAAATACTTGTCAAAATTTATCAAATGAATAATTAAGACATGTGACTGATTTTAACTATGTCAGTTAAAATACTTAAATTACTATTCAACAACTATATATTGAAAACCTACTATTTAGAAAGTATTATGCTATGCTATGAGAATGCCATATTTTTTAAATTGAGAGGAGGGTAGATACATACATACCCTCAGCCAAGTAGTCATATTTCTGCCCACATTGCTTAGTTACAGAAGTTTAAAAAAAAACCTGTACCTTCACAGCTAATGCCTGATTAGAGAATATTCTTATTCCTCAAACTCAGAAGAAGAAAAAAAAAAAAAACTAGAATTACTTCTACAGAATAAATGTAAACCCCTACCCCCCAAAAGTAGACTCCTTGAAATGAAAATAATCCAGTGCATTTAAGCAGGTAGAAAATATCAGAAATAAATAAAAGGTCAACAGGAGAGAGAGGATAAACTGATCATACAAAGGCCCTTTGTCTAGGATGCCCTGTGACCTCTCCGGTCATAAAGTGACTGACTTTATAATTGTTGTCACTCATTGCTCCCAACAAGTTTTCTATCCCAAAGACCAAGGTCTAATCTAACTAACACTCACTTTGCAAATCGTGATATTGTGATTTATATTTCTCATATATACTTGGTCTTTGCCCACAGTTTCTGGCTCCCAGCTCCCAAAACCAAAAGAGTTGGTTTCAGTGAAGGAAATTTGCTAGAACTGTCCTGGATCACAAAAACATGTGGTTTGAGAAGAAAAAAAAAAAAAAACAAAGGATGGAGGATGAGGAATCTTTGATCCCTGGGTGGCTTTGCGGTCACCCATAGTATGGAGCAGCAACTGCGCTAAAGTCAGTTACTAAAAAAGTGAAATTTACTAATGGGATTTAGAGATGGATTCAGCTCCTGCGGGAGTTGCATCACCTGATGCATAAGGAAATGAAGACTAACAAGAAAAAGGCAAAGTATTTCATTTCTTGGTTATTATCATTTTTAATGGCTAGAATGAAAGCAACAGAAAGTGCTGGATTGGGTCTTAATGCTAAACCAAGATCAGATTTGGGTCAATCTGAGCTTCAGCCACTATCCTCAGTGTCGCTTATAAAGGGAAAAAATGTGCAGAGACAGCAGCAAGTATATCTGAGAAGAAATCAATGTGGAGGAAGGGCAAAATCCTGAAACTACTGAAGCCAGGAACTATAAAGTGAAGGTGTTGTTTTAGTTTGTAGATCACTGTTATCAGTTTGCTGAGGATCCTCTACAGAAATGGCATTTTCATTTCTTCAGACCAAGGAACACACTTTACAGCCCATAATATCCAACAAATGGGCACAGAGAGATCCTCCTCAAAGTAATGGTTTTACTAGAGAATTAAACAAGCAATTAAAACATTGGTTGCCTAAAACAATGCATAAAACATGGGGTAAAACATGAAGGGCTGACTTATATACCTTCATAAGTATGCTCACACTAAACACAAACAAAAGTAGGGCTAAAGGAGTGTCCCATAGATTTCTCTATTTTCCTGCTGGATCTGAGGAAGACAGGTAGGGAAGGTGCTGGTGTTCTTTCTTCCCCACATCACCTCAACTTTTTTCTCCTACATAATGCAGTGGATCCAGGACCAGGGCTACAACTACGAGGGCTGAAAACAAGATGATTTCTCAGTAAGAAACTGTGATTGTGTTTTTAACCTTTACGTCAGCATTCCTAAGGGCCTTCTGGGGCAGGATGTATCTTCGCCTCATCTGGCAAAACCAGAATTAGTAGTGAAAACAGCTTTACTGCCTGTGGTAAAGAGAGCCCCCTAGTTCTCACCTTTATTTTGTCTGTGTAACTTTACCATATCTAAACAGAAGTGGACTGAGGGGAAGGCACTGACTAGACTAGAATTGATGCCAGCAATTGAGACCAGCACCATGCCCCAAATGTGTGTCCCTTCCAAAAGTGGAAAAGTTTAGATATAAACAGAGAGAAGGAAAATTAGTAGCTATAGGTAGAGTTGAGAATAAATGCATTATGTAATAAGAGAAATCCAATATTACATTAATCAAAAGATGTTTAAAGCAAAAGATGATATTGCCTCTGAGCTCCATTATACCTGATGCCTGAAAGGATGAAGCTGTGTGTTCTTGACACCGTTCCTGCTTTTAGAACCTAATTAGATGAATGGAAAGCTGAAAACCTGAGGGGCCTTGCCCTGGGAGACATTTGGATACAATACAACAGACTGGATAGCCAGTAATGACTGAATGAGAGTCTAGTATCTTTTGACTTTTATGGTTGTTTTTCTTGTAAGGGACTATTCAAAGACCATGGGAGTGGACTGTGATATCGTGACTTATATTTCCCTTATATATTGGTCTTCATCCATGGGTCCTGGATCGCAGCTCTCAAAACCCTTGGAATTTCATAAGTGTTGAGAGTAATAAAGATGTCTTTTGTGATGATAATGAGGTGACTTTTGGAAAATGCCTAAGGATGGGGCAGGTCACCAGTGGAGCCAAATATATAATTAGAGAATTGTAACTTTAAGTCTTGCCCCCTGACCTTTAAAAGAGATTAGTCTCCAAAGTCTTGAGTCTCAGGTTCTAGCATTTTCATACATGAGATTATGAGCCAATTTCTTAATTTTTCGAAGTCTTAATTTTATCCTTTGTAAAATGGGGATAAAATCTATATACATTTAGTATAATTATAATAAAGATAATATGGACAAAGCATTTTGCAGCCGTCCTGTAAAAATCTCTCAACAAGTACTATTGTTGCTATTATTTTTAAGGTGTTTTCTATTACTGTTTTTTATATTATCATTGTTATAGTATAATAGCTAAGAGCACGAACTCTGGAGCTAAGCCCTCTGGTCTTTAGTTTTCACATCTAAAAGATGATAATGATGATAGTACCTACTGCATTGGGTTGTTATGAAGATCAAATAAGCTGACAGATGACATGCCAAGAATAGTAAAAACATCAGTAAGGGTGGTTGTTCATATTGGTGGTGGTGTCGCTAAGCGATATACCCAACTGGGTCAGTGTGCTTCCAGTGTTAATTGGTTTGGATTCCAGCTCTGCCTATTATTTATGATGTGTTCTTGACCATTTACGATGTGTTAATTAGCCGTTCTGCGACTCAAAGATAAAATAGTAATAGTACCATCACATGAAATTATCATTAGGATCGAATAAAAGAATTCATGTAAAACCTTAGATTAGGGTCCTAGAGAGAATGAGCAAGTATAGCTGTCCCTCCTTCTCCATAGGGAGATATGTTCCAAGACCCCAGCAGACATCTGAAAATGCAGAGAGTACCAAACCCTATATGCACTTTGTTTTTTCCTATGTGTATGTATCTAAAATAAAGTTTAACTTATAAATTAGGCACAGAAAGAGATTAATAACAATAATAGTAAAATAGAACAACTATAACAGTTACTACAACAAAATTTACGTGAATGTAGTCATCTGTTTCGGGGGATCCCTTGATGAAGTCTTCCTACAGGCTCAAGGCTTTCTGGTACAACATGTTGCCATTAATCAGAACACGTTTTCTGTTTACATCCTGCATCCGCAAATTTAATACATTTTGCATCTCAGCGAAGCCCTACCAAACACTGTGGCTGCAACTTTTGCAGTTTGAGGTGCAACAGAAAAACTAGCACGCATTTCTTTTCATTTTTTCATGATTTCAGAGATAAAAGATTCATTCTTACTGTAGATTTTAGCAACCTCAGAATATGATTCCCCCCCTCACCCCCTTTCATTACTGAGAACTTTCACCTTTCAGTTTAAAGTAAGTAGTTTATGGCTTCTCTTTGGCATATCTGAATTGCCAGCATCACTACCCTTGCACTTCGGGGCCATTATTAGTTAAAATAAGGGTTAGTTGAACACACGTACTATGATACCTCAACGGTCGATTTTATAACCAAGATGGCTACTAAGTGAGTAAGGAGTGGGGGCCATACATAGCGTGGATAAGTTGGAAAAGTGGGGGAGCAGGAAAGGTGCCATATTTTATCAAGCTACTCAGAACAGTGTGCAATTTAAAACTTATGAATAGATTATTTCTGGAATTTCCCATTTAATATTTTTAATCTATGGTTGAATTTAGGTAACTGAAACTGTGGAAAGCAAAACCAGATGAGGGGGGAATACTGAAATTAATTATTGTTGTTGTCATTGTGTAGTAGTTTTCATCCTTATTGTCATCATCTCTGCAAAGGAATGCATATTTATTGTCTGAAAATATAAATAGATAAAACTGTCTACAATGAACACATAGGCAAGATTATCAAATAGCATTCCTTCAGTTTACAAACCCAACAGTTTATTGTCAAGATCCTAATTTTCTTATCTATTCTTTCACTTTCCAATCCATCAAAATTTCCAGTCAAAATTTCCCACCATCAAATGCTACTCTTCCTTATTAGTTTTAGAAACTATTTTCTCACTAATTCAGGTATTCCTTTAGAACTAAAAATATAATAACTACAAATCCTGTCCCATGGAGATCAAAACATGTTAATTCTGTTCCTGAAATTGTCACAACTTGGATGTTCTTGGCTAAGTCATCAATTCTCTGATTTGTGTACATTCTTTCTCTGTAAGTATGTCTACAAGCTAACCTGAAAACGTATACATACCCAAAGTTGCATGGAAAACATAAACCAATTCATCTCACTGAAAAAATACTCTCATTTAATTGTAATTACCACCATTAAAATTCCATGGAACTGCATCAGTGACATAGTTGCAGTTGACCTTCAGCATTATTGGCCAAAGCTGGTCATTGTAAATCCATGCCCTCTAACTCTCTGTCCAATGGGCAAGCATTATTCAGAAAATAATGTAAGTAAAAGACCTCAAAGCTGAGTTGGAAGAGATATTAGAGATCATCTGATGTAATCTCTCATTATATAAGAACGGAAAATGAGAGTAAAAGATGTTAAATAACTTAGCCAAGGCCATAAATTTATTTGGGGTAAATTTAGCAGTAAAATAATAATAATAATAATAATAATAATAATACAGAAAGCTCTTTACAGTTTGGAGAGCACTTTCAGATCTATTTTATTTCACCCCCATGGCAACTTGATGTGGTAAAAAGAGGGTAAGTATTATTATCTAAATTTTACAGGTAAGGAAACAGGCTTAGAGTGAATAATTTAATTAAACTAACCCAGCTTGTATGTAGCACAGCAGAAATCAGAAGCCAGTTCGCTCTGGATTCTCATGCCTTGCTTTTTTGACTCCTCACACTCTAATATCTTATCACTTAATAGGAGAAAAGAGGCGTCCTATAGTCTGAATGCATCCTCTCAAAATTCATATGTTCAAATGCAATCCCTCAAAGGCGATGGTATTAGGTGATGGAGACTTTGAGAGTTTTCAGTCATAAAGGTACAGCCCTCATGAATGCAATCGTTCATTACCTTATAAAACAGGCTCCAGAGAGATCGCTAGCTACTTTTGCCATGTGAGGACATAGCAAGAAGGCGCTAGCTATGAACCAGGGAGAGAACCCTCACCAGAACATAATCATTTTGTTCTAGACTTTGATCCTAGACTTTCCACAATTGTGAGAAATAAATTTCTATTGTTTGCAAGCTATCAGATCTATAGTATTTTGTTATAGCAACCTGTAAAACTAAGATAGTATGTTTCAAGTTTGTGGATTTACCATTTGCTTTGCAGTAGGAAGAATATAGAATATTTCTTATGCATTTTCCTAATATTGTAGAGACAGAAGGATTCTAAGACTTTATTTCATCTTCCCATATCAAAGCAGTACTTCACATAGGTCATATCTGAAAGACCAGCCATCTATTTGAAGATAAAGTATTTTTCAAAATCTTCAAAGAATGTGGTTTCAGCCAACTTCATCTACAAAATATTTTTTTACAATGAAATTTGACCAAATTAGTAAGTCTTTTATGCTTTACCTCATGGAATAGGAAACCAAGATTTCTTTTGTATTCAAATTCAGATTAATTCAACTATTCTAAAGTAATAAATGTTTAAATTCCAATATCTTTTATTTTAAAATGACAAAAATAACTACTGGTTTAAATACTTATAAAAGGCCCTGATGAACTTAATTCTATCAGTGAAACTCATCTCCCAAGCTACCGTGATTGGTTTATTGATGGGCATGTAACCCAATTTGGCCAATGAGATCACAGGAGATGGTTTCTAGGGCTTCTGGAAAAGAAGAGATGTTTTCACTGCTTATTGGATATAGAAGAAATAGAATATTGCCCAGGAGCTGTTTAAAGCCACTTCGAGTCTGCCAGCCTTGGCCTAAAGCCAATGTTGGAAGTTAGGAAAACAACAAACCCAGGTATTTGGTGAAATAGTTATACATCGTATACAACCTTATTTAAAATATGACCTATTTATTCACCTTTAAGGTACATGAGCTTCCAACTTTTTAGCGATTTTGATGCACGCATACCTCAGAGATATTGCATATTCAGTTCCAGACCACTGCAAAAAAAGCAAATATTACAACAAAGCAATTCACAAGAATTTTTGGTGTTCCAGTGCATATACAAGTTACATTTACACTATACTATTGTCTATTAAGTGTCATGCCATTATATTTCAAACAAACAAACAAACAAACAAACAGTGTACATACCTCAATTAGACAATGCTTAAGTGCTGAAAAATGCTAACCATCATCTGAGCCTTCAGAGAGTCATATCTTTTAATTGGTGGAGGTCCTTACCTAAAATTTCTAAAAAACAAAACGTTTGTGAAACGAAATAAAGTGAAGAGCAATAAAATGAAGTATGCTTGTGCTAAGTTCCAGGCTTGAACGCAGTGCATGCAGTGTATGTGTGCTTAGCAGGCAGTAGGTGCTGGCCCTTTCAAGAGATGAAGGATGCAGAAGACAGAGCTAACTCCCCAGAGAAGTTGGCAACATCCCTATTCCCCTTGGGTCCTGCCAGTGTGTTGTACGCTATCTTTTACCAGATGGGCCACAAGATATATCGCTCAGTACTGCCACATATCTGTGCTCTGTATGGCCAGAGAAAGGCCACATTTCTCTCTCTGTCTTTGATATCAAGGCTTTTAGGGGCTATAGTAGATCACACCTACTATAGTAGATCTGACCTAAAGAGAGATGACAATAATCCTAAAACCCACTGTCGTTATGCCGAGCACGACAAGAAACTGGTGCTTTCCATTGTCTGCTGTCCATATTTCCCTTAGTTTCTTGGTCTTTATTAGTCAAGGTCATATTCTGGAAAACCCAGGCTTTCCTTTGGTCAGTTATCTGCTGCCAGCATTGTTATCTCTTCTGCTGAGTACTGCATTCCCCCTCCTCTAACGTTCATCTCCACAAATTCTGGGGAAGATTTATTTAGCAATAAACCTGAGGAATTGGTCCTATATTTCAGATAAGATTACAGAAATAATAAGGAATGTCCTTGTTTCTTTCCAAACCCAAGAACAAGGTATTTTACAAGTATATGGACACCAACTCAAGTGAGAGACAATCAAGCTTTCCATTTACCCTATTCCAAAATAGTGGATAAGAGCCCTATTTTAGAAAAAAGAATGTGAGAGAGATTTCATTTCCACCAAAGTGCCACTGCCACCCTTGTTTAATGAAGAGACTTCCTGCTTCTATGGACTGTCATGCTACAGAAAATTTGACTGCAGCCCCTAAAAGATCTCTAAGTTCTTAAAGAATATTTAAATTTCTTTGAGCTTTGGGTTAGCCATGTACTGCTCATCATCCTCAGACTAATAATCAATTATTATGAATTGGACTCCATAGTCCAACTCCTCAGATAGCAAACCTGGCCGTATCCTTGGCTTATAAAACTCACTGAACTCCTCGAACCACAACATTCTCTTTGACAGCAACTATAACTTACAGGCTTATGGTCCCCTCCCTTTTCTCTTTTACTATATACAGTAGTAAATAAAACTGTATTTACTCAGAAAAACCTTTAGAAAATCCTTGGGTAAGCTGAGGAATGAGATCATCATTTAGCAGAAGTTCCTGGATAGGATGTTTTATGAGAGATAGTCTGGCTTTCCTCTAAATCCATACACACCACTAAGCCCCAGAAAGAAGCTAGGGAGGGATATATGTGGTTTTTAGTTGTTGCTTTTGGTCTTCCAAGTAATTTCTTTTTTACCCAAACATCCCCCTTTTTTATTCTGCTCACTACATTCTTAGAGTCCTAAGAAAGGAATTGCCAGTGTCTTAGTCTATTCAGGCTGCTATAACAAAGCTCAATAGACTAGGTGGCTAATAAACAAAGAAAATTTATTACTCACAGTTCTTGAAGCTGGAAGTCTGAGATTAGGGTGCCATCAAGTTTAAGTTGTGGTGAGAGTCCTCTTCTGAGTTGCAGACCACTAACTTATTGTTTCCTCACACAGCAGAGAGCAGAAAGAAGAAGGAAGCTCCTGGTTGCTATATGGGCACTAATCTAATCACGAGGGTTCCATCCTCATGACCGCATCTCATTCTAATTACTTTCCAAAGGCACCACCTTCTAATCCCCTCACATTGTTGGAGATGGGGCATAGGTAGAATATTAATATACAAATTTGGGGGGAACATATCAAGATACACAAAGATGTCTTGACCAGCTGTAATACTTGGGCTTTTGGAAAGAGTGAATCCCAGAGAGCCAGACCCAGGAATTTGACTCCCACCTTCACATAATTATTTTTATCAGGTCTTAACTCTCAGTAAATCAGGGAAAACCTAGCCCATTTGCACCTAGAAATTAGCTCAGTACTCTCAACAACTTCACTATTTTGCCTTTTATTTTCCTTAAACATATGCTTATTTCTTTAATATGTAGAAGATAGTCTCGCCTGTTATTCAACATATTCCCTAACCTTGAAAATGCGGTCCCAATCTAATTTTTTGTATATTTGTGGGGTTGTGCATTTCATAATTGATGGTGTCTAGTTTAAATGGTAGCTTTTTCTCTATGGGGACATTTTCTTGATTTGGAGCTTCAGTCAGACCTCCTCTTACGATTTCATAAGATCCATAGCTATTTTTTCCAGTAGAAAGCAGGTGGAGGTTCAGAGGAGCAGAATGAGTAGCAGACATAGGTACATTTAGAATCTGAGGCTCTGGTGATAAAAGGAATGTGAAGAATTGTATTGGTATGTGAACGACAACTTTGAGTAAATTATAAATTCTATCACTAAGCCCAGAGCAGTATGGTACTAAGAAAAAAAAATTAGAAATTCTCCTTCCCATTCTTCTTGTGATTTTCTTGCAAGTAGCATATTCACTGTTGTATTTGGAAGAGCTCTGATATTAGGATAAAATCTTAGTAGGAGAAGTAGGCTATAATAGTAAAATATTAATTAATAGTTGTTATATTTCCAGGAAGAAATAATCTCTCATGTTTAAAAATAAAACTAGAATGTCTTATTATTTCAGTTAATAAAATTCAAATAGTTACTAGTCAGTTATACATGGCAATTTGTAGGCTATTAAAAAAGCAACATACTGTTCCTACTCTTAAAAGAACTTTGGATCTGATCAGGAAAATAATAAAGGTATCTAAATGCTAGAGTATGGTTAAAAAAAATTTGTTCATTTCTTTTTTAAAGTAAAAATATAATTTTTTAATTTTTTAAAAATTACATTTTATTAGTTTTAAGTAAGAATATGGTAAATTTTTAAAAAGAGAATCACATACATTTGAGACCAGTGAAAAAGGACTTGGGCTTTGTAGAGGTGGAAACTTCAAATTAGGACTTGAGAAACGAGGTAAGATTTCCAAAAGGAGAACTCTGGGAAGTGTTTGAATAAATCAATGAATAAGTAAATTCATTGATTAATTAAGTTATGTATTGGCAACTGAACTAAGATTTTTCTGAATGAGAGGAAAATAATTTGTTATTTGATATGTGAAACCTTTCAGCTGCTTCGTTTGGGAAGATATTGCCCTTAGCAAGAACACTCGATGTTGCCCTCTGGCAAGATATAGCTGGAACACTGAAGTCGAGTACCTGTGGTTTAAATTAAGAAACAGCTTGTGATATTAAATTTAAGACACTTTTGAATAAAGCAATAAGACACGTCACAAACTTCACAGAGGTATAGTCTTTTGCATGGTTCAGCAAATACAGGAGTGGTATTTTTTACTTATTCATTTCATATGCGTTCACTGGGTACCGTTTATCCCATATTGTACTAATTACTATAAGGATGTAAAGAAGGTGTGGGAAGAGTCTTTGCCCAACAGATTACCTAATATCTAAGAGGTGAAATGAGATATGTAAAAATGAAGTGGGAGAAAATTTCCAGACAAAATACGAGAAATTGAGATATGCAAATATTACCTACATTTTTTTTCTGCCCCAGGGGGCTCAAAGCATATCACAATTGCCTGGCAGAGAGTGTCATCCTCATAAGCATTTTATGGTGTGACTGGCAGAGATGCAGAGAATCTAAGTGATCTTCATAAAAGCCAGGTGAGTCGAGTGGGAGAACTAGAAATTAGTTTTCTGTGTAGTATGTTGCAAGGAATATTGGTCAGTCCAGAGCCAGAAGTCCTCAAGGTTATTTTTCCTCTACCTTCTGAACCTCAAGTGATTTCAGGAAAGTTCTTTAACAACTCTGAAATAAGGTTTTTTTCATCTGGGAATGATGTCCTGAGATATTTACCTTTCCTACCTCACAGGGGTTCTGTGTAAATTGAATAGGCTGAGGAGGGAGAGAATTCTAAGGAGCTTTATAGTGCACAAAGCAGTTTATTCTGCAGATACAAGATTTTATTCTGTAGTTAATGGAGAAGTCTGGAAAATTTTTAAGAAGAGTGACATAATCGGATCTATGTACCATAAAGAAAGGTGTGTGGAGAATGTTGACAAAGAGGAAATGATTGGCTGAAACAGAACTAGACGGCAGCCTATGGTAGTGTAGCACAGTGATCCTCAAATTTTAATGTGTAGACAGATCACCTGGGGAGCTGGTTAAAATGCAAACTCTGGTTTTTCCTGGGGTTGATAAAGTCCCTGCATTCTGAATTTCCAAGAAACTTCTGGGATGAAGCTGATGTTCCAGTCCCCGCTCCCAGCACATTTTAAGGTGCAAGTATCCAGGTGACAGGTGACCCAAACCTGAACTAGGTAGTGACATTGGAAAAGCAGGAGAGAAGACATAACTCAGAAGTAATCGAGAAGTAAAAATGACAGGACTCTGTGATTGCTTAGGGTAAGAGGAAACGTTTATGATGACTTTAAGATTTTAAGGCTTGGACACCAGGACAGATCATTGTACCTTTAACTAAGTCTTTGGTAAATAAAGGTTTATGCGGAAACACCACAAGATCCTTTACACATATTTATTTCTACCAAGTTACTGAGAAATACTCCTACCACGTGATGTTGCTTTTTGAGCTCTTTTGCTCACTAAGGCAGTTCTTTGTAGAGCACTGGCTGCTCCCTTCTCAGGCCTTTGGTATTTCTGCTTAACACAGTGGGCCTCCCCAACATGGGAATGGTTTTGAGATTGGAATCCATTTCTCTTCGCTGAGTGGTTTGGGCTGCTTTGTTTTCATTGTATGTTGTTAATGGTTTGCCCCTGGACAAACTGAAAATATGCCTTTTGGGAGATTAACAGATAAGGAACTCTAAAGAACCTAAAGGTGCTTTAGTGTAGTGTGGAAACTAGAAAGTGAGTTCTTTGCTAAGTAAGGAGGAAACCATGGCATACAGGTGTTTTAAGATTCCCCAAGTAATAGTCCAGAGAGGACCCTGGAACCCAGCAACCATGATCACTCGCTATGTGAGTCTGGCCTGAAAGAGAGAGCGAAAAAGAGAACAGGAGAGGCCTCTGCTTCCGCCGATGCCCATGATTACAGGTGAAGCAGAAAGTCACGAAGGTCCAGGCAGTTGCCGAAAGCACCCATGGAGATATACTATTGAAAATGTCCATGCAATTTCATTTCTCATTTCAGATTCTTGTTGAAGTGAGACCAGATTAGACTCCAGCTGTAGTGCATGCTCTGCGTGTGCATTTGGAGGAGAGAGAGGTGTGAAGGAGAGAAGAGAAGCGGGGGTGCCTCAGAGGGCCTGGAATTGTGCTTCTGTGAACCGATTTTCTTAATGTGTGGAGGTAGCGCTTAAAGCAGTTCATGGCTTCCCCAGGAAACCATTCTAAGTGGGCCACGTGCCCAATGGTTTCTAGCCCAGTTAAGTAAATAAATGAAATATGCTAATTAGCACCCTATTAGCTCACAGCAGGGAGTAATCCATGGCATTTTGATTGGAAAGAATCCTGTCATCCAAAAGCCTGGTCTGCAACAGAATGCAAACTGGCCCAATTTCCTCCCTCCCTGCCTCATGGCAGTTGTCCAAATGTCTGAGAAGCAGACCTCACAACTGTGTGCAATTCCAAGGGTGTCACAGCGCTTCATGAATGCACCTCCTGGCCCCCGTGGAATCTGGCTCCGTGCCGCACTCTGAGCATGGATTTATACAATCCAGAAATGTGGACCAGAGCTCAAACACACGAAGTGGGTTTGGGAGGGCTTTCAGAGGGCAGCTCATTCCTTTGACTAAGAGAACACCCCCATTTTTATTCCAGAGAATAAAAAGACTTCCCATCCTGAACGTGTTTAACGCAAGTATGCAAGCTTGTTGCCACTGAGTGGTTCCTCCAAAAGAGGTCTTCTTATTAAAATTGTAGAGCTTTAGGGTTTTAATTGGGAAAAGGCAAGCCCATTTAGTTTCACCTCTTTGTATTTTATTGTTTCAGTGGCAAGGAAACACCATCTAGCTCCTGTTTCCCTATTACTATTTAAATGCCTAGATTGACATCTTGCCTGTTCCCTAGTACTTTGCAGAAGGAAGGGGTTTGGAGGCTATATAGACACTGAAGGAAACATTTCAATACAAAAAAAAAAAAAAAAAAAAAGCATGTTTTCCAATTTGCTCCTTTAAAACATCTACTGTCCAAGAGCTTTGGGTGTTTAAAGGGATTAGACATTGTGACACATCTGTCGGGTTGAATCAGAATTTATCAGAAATCCCTGTCAGAGTGGGATGTATGCAATGTCATGGATTGGCTTGTAACACATGTGCTGTTCTTGGTACCAAAAGTTACAGAGATCACCTTTTATCTGCTGATGGCTCTCTAATGAGAGAGATTGGGGGACAAGATTTTTAATCATCGGAATGTTATAGAGGTAACTTTCCAGTAGGTTTGCTTTCTCAAGCTTGGTCTCTCTTTGAATGATGAGCCATAAAAGCCAAATAGATACTGAATTCCTATGACAATGCCATGTGAACACTTTTCTCTGCTGGCTTTTATGTTTCCTCCCCCCAAAAAGAAGTGATTATACTTACTCCAATTTATACTATATTAACAGAATGTATTGGTTACAAGCACATTACTCTTTTTTTCCCCTTGATACTAGTTTTTTCTTTTAGTTATAAAGAGAATCTATTTATCTTGATTAGATACAAATTCAAAACAAATGTTGAATACCAGCTGTTGTATCAGCAGCATTTTAGAATTCAACTTTAAATGAAATCTTCAAGAAAGCAAGTCCAAGAAAAACCTCATATTAAAATTTGTCTCTCATTCACAGCTATTACCAAACCACATTGATTGCTATACCTGAAGAAATCGTTAGGCACCATATGACATTGATGTCTATTTAGAATGTTTTTTTTTTATCCTGTATTGAAAAATAAAGCCCATTACTTAATGATTCAAGTAGCAAGAAAAAAAAAAAGCATTCCTAAAAGCCATCTGTGAATTAGCATATGGGCTTCTGGAACCCAACATCTTAGTTCTATATGTGAGTCAGAAGAAAAAAAATAAAGAAAAAAAGGAATGAAAAAAAGAAAATGGGACCTTGTCTTTAAATATAAAACAAGGAATGATTTTCTCCAATCAAAGAGACTTCAAAGAGGGAAGGTATGAGAATGAAGCGGTCGGACCTCACAGCAGCTCGACCCAAGACTGATCCCAAGAGCAGTCACAAAACTTTATGTCAGCCAAGACCAGACTCTGCTGATGAATAAATGTGCTCTTGAACCAGCACTCTGTAAATCTAGGCACAATTTATATGCAATAGAGACTCTGTCGTTTTGGCAAATCTCTCTATCTTGAATTGGAAAACAGTTCAGTGAGAAATTAAGAGAGAAAGGATGTTAAACTGAAAGCAAGAAGCCCAGCAGAGGTAACAGCCAACAATATAACTAAACAAGTAGTGAGCATTAAAAGACCCTCATCTGCACCACTTCCTGCCCCCAATCCAGTTGGCAAAGTGTACCTTTGCTGCTTGGTAAAAGCTGAATGTCCATCTTGATTTAGAGATACTGTGTACCAGCCTTGAAAATATAGGTTGGTATAACCTATATAACCAGGTTGTGGATGTAGAGGAATGATGCTTAAATGCTTTAACGTATTTTGGGTTGCTGGAGAAATTTTTTCCTTGAAATTCACATGTTCCAAATATCTGTCTTACTTTGAGCCTCAATTCTCAAGGGAAAACTCACCACCTGTCACTAGGAACAAAAGACAGAAACAAACTCTATTGACAATTTAGATTAGACATAGTTGCAAGACCACTCAAGATGACAATTACCCCCACATCAACCCCTATTGATGGATTACAAGCAAATGTTGCCTGCTACCTGGTAATTCTACCTGCTAATTACATGGAAAGATTCAGATTCTCAACAACTGACCTCAGTGTTCCTGTGAATTTGAGGACCAATTAAGGAGGGTGGGGAACAACTTTAGAAAGCCATATATTGAAGTTGACAGTCAGGAGCGGCTGAAATTCTATCAAAAATACTCTTGCAATATAATGAAGCTTTTCAGGCAGTCAATCTCTCCAGATAGTTGTCTTTGCCAATACTTACAATAATAAGGAAAATTTTATTAGTGGTGTGATGATTTTTTTTTTTTTTTTTTTTTTTTTTAGTACTGACTGTAAAAACAGCCATTGAGCTATTTGCAGGCTCTGCCAAGTGGCAAGTGCACAGCGAATTTCAGATAAGAGAAGACTTTGGATTCCAGGCCTAAAATGGTACTTGGGAGGTTCACATGAGTCATTCTGGATGGAAAAGAGCAGATGGATGTGTTGGTATGTGTATCTGTATGTGTGAGGGAAGCAAGAAAGATGACAAGCAGATGAAGAAATGCTGAGACAAGCTAAGGCCATTTCTTTTGCTTGTTTTTCTTGAACTTCTTCTCAGTCATCTCAGTGGGATAGCATCTAGTGAAGTCCTGGGGCTGCTCTGGTGATAATGGCAAATATTAGGACTGCTGCTGGCTCCGCTTGTGGAAGGATTGACCCCTGAAGAAATTCCTGTTGATAAAGGAGCAGCACCAGTGTGAGCCAAGGCAGAGGGATGCAGATGGTGAACATCTTGCCAAAGGTCACACAAGTCATCATTCAAGGTAAGAGTAATTAGATCATTCATTCAATTGACATTTGTTGAGTGCCCATTATGTAATAAATGGTAGAGATATGTGGACCCTATATGTAATTTAAACACAATCATAACTACTATGGAATTTATAAACCAGAAGAAGAAAAAGGCATAGTTCCCTGCCTCTGGCAAGCACATAGTTCTAAGAATAATAAGTCTGTTTACATTTTTACATTGTACTTTTGACAAAAACTATTTCATTGCATCCTCATTACACCACTTATAAGGCAAGAATTGTTATCTCATAAATTTATAACTGAGGATAATGAGCCTTGACCTTGTTCAAGGTCACATAGCTGGTACACAGCAACTCCAAAACTTAAAACTCAAGTGTCTTGATTCTCAGGTATCTGGGACCACCACCTCTTCTTTCTGGAACTTGGTGGAGCTGTAAGTTTTGATGCAGCAAAACTCAACTGAAATTAATGCCTAAGGTTTTCAAGACCCTACTAGAAGCTATTCACACTCAGGCTACATGCCAGCCTGCTACTAAAAAGATTCAAGAAGAGACACACAAAAAAAAAAAATACAAGAAAGATCTCAAATCAACAACTTAACTTTACAACATAAGGAACTACAAAAAGAACAAACAAAACCCAAAGCTAGTAGAAAGAAGGAAGTAAAGATCCGAGGAGAAATAAATAAAATAGAGAATAGAAAATAATACAGAAAATCAACAAACCTAAAAGCTGGCTTTTAAAAAGGTCAACCAAATTGACTAAACTTTAAACTAGATTCATGAAGCAAAAAGAATGTTCGAATTATATTAAAATTAGAAATAAAAGTGAGGACATTTCTATTGATTATGCACAAATAAAATAATTATAAGGAAATACTATGAGCAACTGTACACCAACAAATTAGATAACCTAGATGAAATGGAAAAGTTCCTAGAAACATAAAACCTACCAAAACTAAACCATAAAGAAATAGTAAATCCAAATAGACCCATAACTAGTAGAGATTTAATCCATAATCAGACATCTCCTAACAAAAAAAAAAAGTCCTATAGCTGATGACTTCACCAGTGAATTCTACCAACCATTTAAAAATAAACTAAAACTAGTCTTTCTCAAATTTTTCCAAAAAAAATTGAAGAGAAGACACTCCCTAACTCATTTTATGAAGCCAGCATTACCCTGATACCAAAGCCAGACAAAGACATTATAAGAAAAGAAAAAAATACATTTCCATATCCCTTATTAATATTGCTACAACGATCCTCAACAAAATACTAGCTAACCAAATTCAGCATCATATTTAAAGGATTATACACCATGAGCAAATGGTATTTATATTACTAGAATACAAGGATTGTTCAATATAGGAAAATTGATCAATGTGATACACCATGTTAACAGAATGAAAGAAAGAAAAAACACCTGATTATCAAAATTGGTAGAGAAATTCAACACCATTTCAGATTGAAAAAAAATACTAAAAAAACTAGGAATAGAAAAAACCTACCATGACATTATTAAAAACAATATATGAAAAATCCCCAGCAAATATGATACCCAATGGTGAAAGACTAAAATGTTTTCTTCTAAGATCAGAAACAAGGCAGGATGCCTATTTTCACCATTTGTATTCAATATAGTATGGGAAAAATTAGCCAAAGCAATTAGGCAAGAAAAAAATAATAACAGTTATCCAAATAAGAAAGAAGAAGCAATATCATCTGTTCACAGACGGCATGTTTTCATATGTAGAAAATGCTAAAGTTTCCCTCAAAAAATTCTGTTAGAACTCATAGATGGCACACAAAAATCAGTTGCATTTCTATATGGTAATAATACACAATTCGAAAGGGAAATTCAGAAAATAATTCCATTTACTATAGCATAAAAATAATAAAATGCTTAGGAATTACTTAGACAAGGAGGTGAAAGACTATTACAATGACAACTATAAAATATTTCTAAAAGAAATTAAAGAAGTCATAAATAAATGAAAAGATATTTAGGTTCATGGAACAGGAATCAATATTGTTAAGATGTTGATATTACCCAAAATGACCTCTAGATTTAATGAAATCCCTACCAAAACTCCAAAAATATTTATTGTAGAAATAGAAAAAATCATTCTAAAATTTGTGTGGAATCTCAAGAGACTGACCCCAAACAGCCAAAATAATCCTGGAAAAAAAAAAAAAAGCTGAAGGACTCATACACCTTATTTCAAAACTTACTGCAAAGCTATAGTAATCAAAATAGTGTGGTACTAGCATAAAGGCAGACATGTAGACCAACAGAATAGAATAGAGTCCAGCAATGTACCCTCACATACGGTCAAATGATTTTTAACTGGGCGCCAAGACCATTAAATGGGGAAAAGACAGCATTTTCAAGAATTGGTACTGGTAAAACTGGATATCTATATGCAGAAAAGAAAAGAAAGAAAATAAAAGAAGAAAAGAAAAGAAAAGAAAGAAAAGAAAAGAAAAGAAAAGAAAAGAAAAAAGTTGGACCTTTATATAACACCACATACAAAAATGAACTCAAAATAGACCATGACCTAAATGTAGACCTAAAACCACAAAACTCCTAGGAGAGAATATACAGCAAAAGCATCACAACGTTGGATTTAGTAATGATTTTTTTGGGGGGAGGGGGGAAAGGATCTGACCAAAGTCACAGGAAACAACAGAAAAAATGGACAAATTTGACTCCATGAAAATTAGAAGCTTTCATGCATCAAAAGACACTAACAGAGTAAGAAAGGTAACACACAGAATGAGAGAAAATATTTACAAATCATATATGTGATAAGGATGGCTGATGAGCACATTAAATGATGCTCAACATCACTAATCATTAGGGAAATGCAAATCGACACTACAGTGAGATACCACCTTGTACTTATCAGGATGACTACAATGAGAGAGAGAGAGAGAGAGAGAGAGAGAGAGAGAGAGAGAGAGAGAGAGAAAGAGAAAGAGAAAGAGAGAGAGAGAACAAATGTTGGTGAGGATGTAGAGAAATTGGAATCACTATACACTATTGGTGTGAATGAAAAATGATACAGCCACCACGGAAAACAGTATGACTGTTTCTGAAAAAAAAATAAAATTATCATTTAATCCAGCAGTTCCAGTTTGGAGAATATACTCGAAAGTAATGGAAGCAGAATCCGAAAAGATATTTGTATACCCGTTTGTAGCAGCTTTATTCACAATAGCTAAAACATGGATGGAACCTATGTCCAACAACAGATCAATGAATAAACAATGTGAGATTTGGTATATACATACAATGGAATAGCGTTTAGCCTTAAAAAGGAAGGAAATGTTAACATATGTTCAACATGGATGATGAGCATTATGCTAAGAAAAATAAGCCAGTCACGAAACAATAAATACTATATGAGTCCACTTCTATGAGATAGAGCAGTCAAAATCATAGAGACAAAAAGTAGAATGGTGTTTGCAAGGGGCTGAGACAAGGAGAGAGAGAGAGTTATTGTTTAATGTCTGCGGAGATTTAGTTTTGCAAGGTGAAAAGAATTCTGGAGATGGATGGTCATGACAGTTGCACAACACTATAAATGTACTTAATACCATAGAACCGTACATTTAAAAATTATAAAGATAGAAAATTTCATTAAGTACAAAAATAAAAAAAATGGGGGGAGTAATTATTAATAATTATATGGTGTGGTCATTGCTTACTTTTCTATAGTACTTACTATCTACCAGACACTCTTCTAAAGACTTTATACATATTTACTCACATAATCCTCACAGTAACCCCATGCGCTGTTATCATATCCAATTTACATAAGAGAAAAATTATGGCACAAAGAAAGTCACATACCCAAAATCGCATGGAAAAAGAGGAGGCATGATTCAAACCCATGTAAGCTGGCTCTACAGTTTGCATTCTCAGTCACTCCATCATATTGTCTCTCAAAGACAGTAAAAAACATAGAAGACAAGTTTATGTACATTTTCATTGGAACTATAGAACAAATGCTTCTCTTTAGCAGAGGGAAAAAATGGAAGTAACTAATACAAAAGGGTATTTATGGTGATTATATTAGTTACTTGTTGCTGTGTAACTAAATTACCCTCAAAATTTAGCAGCTTAAAACAACAAGCATTTATTACCTGCAATGTTTTTGCAGGTCAGTAATTTGGGAGTCACTTAGCTGGGTAGTTCTGGCTCAGGGTCTCTCATGAGGTCCCAGTCAAGCTGTGGGCTCCTGCTGCAGTCATCTGAAAGCTTGACTGAGGCTATAGAATCAGCTTCTGAAAAGACTCATTCACAAGGCTGACGGCAGGCCTCACTTCCTTGTTATCTATTGGCAGGAACCGGCAGTTCCTCACCACGTGGGCCTCTCCGTAGAGCTTCCAGAGTGTTCTTATAAAATGGCAGTTGTCTCCATCCAGAGCAAGTGATGTAGAGTAAGGAGGAAGCCACACACTTTCTAGGACCTAAGTTTGGATGTCCCATGTTTTCACTGCCCACATGTTCTATTTGTTAGAGGCAAGTCACTAAGGTCAGCCCTCACTTAAGGAGAGGGAAATTAGCTTTCACCTTTTGAAAGGAGGAATTTCAAAAAATGTATGGATATAATTTAAAATCACCACTGTAATTATATTATAGTTACGGAAGTATAAGTAATTTTTTATTAACCAATTGTTTGTATTGTATTTATTGTATTTTTGTAATAAAAAAAACTTGAAAAGATAAACTTGTATTCAAGTAGCTATAGACATTATCTCTATATTTCAATGCACCCAGCAAACTTTCCATAAAGACACTTCCAAAGGTCAAATTCAACTCTATCAACTACTCCTTTGGTTTTTATCACATCCTCTGAAAATAACAGCCACTAAACAGACAGTTCATCCTCAAATGTCTGCCATACAACTGAGAGGAAAGAATGTTTAGGTAGTAAGCCTTAAAACACAAGCCTTGCATCTACTTCCAGAGGGAGACCTTCACATCAGCTCAGCTGCCCTTAATATTGTCTTAATTTGCAGAAAAACCTCTGTGCCTTTAGCTTTTCTCAGTTCTTACAAGAAGTAGCCATATGAAACCTATTACTATGGATTTTAAAAATCCGTTTGCAAGGACACTGTACATTAAGTCTCTCAGCACCTTCTATAGGTGGGAATATCTTTTAGAATGTACTGCCATGAAAAAATTGTTCCCTTGAAGTTCAGTGTGCTTAGGCATCTTTGAGCTATGAAGCTTGATGTGTTTCCTTTCTTTGTCCTGGCTACAAGGAAACTCACAGTAATGTGCTGTCTTTTGCAATGAGCATAGGTCTTTTATTTTATATGATCTTGATTTTACAATATTGCGACATTATTTTACAGTAGCCCTTTATTCAAAGTCATGAAAAGTATTATTTTAGAAAGAAGAAGGTAGGAACAATAGCTACTGTTTTAGCACTTATCACATGTTAATCACTGCAAATATCTATATATTTGTAGTGAGGTCTCCAGTAAAGGAGAATTGTTTATTTTCATTTCAAACAAAAGAAATGCAATTAGGTAATGGTTAACAGTTTTCCATTTCTCCAGATAGAGATCTTTGGAACATCTTTTTGGGGGTGGGAGGTTGAGATTATTATTAGAAAAACTTACTAGTGCAAAAACAAGTTCTCATCCATAGTTTCTTGGCGGAAAAATGTGTCATCGCTACAAATCTTGATGATGCTTTTGACTAAGATATTAAATATTTTGCTTATTATTATAATGTAAACTAGATCGAGCTTTAACCGTGTTATGTCTTTGCAGATATAGAGAAATGTGTTTCCAAAATAGGGATTTAGACTGGATTTTAAAGCCCACATATTACTTAACCTGGAATTATTTAAACTGGAAAAAAAAAAAACAACTTACTTTTTGAGCAATATACTCTCAACCTTTAGTTGTCTTGTCTGGACAATGGAGGTCAGACCATGCCTCCGGGTGGGGTTAGGCGCTACCCTTAAAGGAAATGAAAGTGTTGTTTTGTTTGTTAGTTTGTTTTCTTGCCTAGTTGTTCTGGCTAAGAAGTGCTCATGGACGGAGGGAGCGGAGGACTCGCACCAACCTTATGTGCTGAGAACTGACACAGGTGAGGGGTCAAAAGTGAGAAGCATTGAGAGATCTAGAGGTTCTTATGAAGTCTGGGGCCTCTGCTACCTGGGAACCTGTGGGGAGCAAAGCAAAGACCTTCAAATCGAGGTCAGAGTGTATAAACCTGAAAAGTGGTCACTATTGCAGTATTGTTTATCATCATTTTAATTTCTTCACTGAATGTTTATTGAGGACTTTCTCCCAGTTAAATAGTATGATTTTTATATACTAACCTGTTAAATGTTACTGGCCACCATACTCATTAGCTTTCTGTTTGTCTCTAAAATATTTTCCTCAAAATAAATTTAAAAAATTAAGGTGAGCACTTATATATGGCTATCCAGTGTAGTCCACACACTGCCATGTGAATAATGCATGAGAATTGGCAGAGCATATTGTACTATTCACTCTGGCCAGGAACATGGGAGCCAGATACTGCAGGCACTCTCAAAGAATTTAAGGCATTGGGTAATCTTTACTCCTCCATGGCTTTTCTTCCTGCCATTTATTTCTGGCAAATCATTTTGATGAATAATGGCTGACAAATATAAGCCAAGTGAAGTGTTCATTTCCCACGAAGAATGAGAATTATACTAACTGCTCAAATGTAAGTTTTCTGACTATTTAAGGATACAAACCAAGGGTAAAGATCAATAAGCAGTCAGGGATTGAGTGTTTTTTTTTTTTTTTTTTTTTTTGATATTAGGAAGGACTTCATAATGGAATGGAAGGATGGACCAATGACCTAAATGTTGTGCAAGAATCTATGGGCAGAGATATGTCATAATTCACCTGCTCTCATATCCTTTGAGTGTTAATTTGTAAGAATATCTCCACTCTGCACTACATGAGCTACATGTGTACTATCTCATTCAATACTCATAACAATCCTATTATTTTACAGATGGGAAAAATAAAAACTCAGAAAAGTTAAGGGAAAAGACGCCCAAAGTTTCAAATCAAGGAAATTATCACATAGCCAGTGTTTGGATCCAGGCAATCTGACTGTAGAACCCACTCACTTAATTGCTGTCAGCTCTCTGCAGTATTACTTTTTTGTTCTACCCTGCACTCAATTAAAATGCTACTAAATCAGATGCTTAGCATTTTTGAGCTGGGTGGAAGGGTTGGTAATGGCAAGGGAGTTACTGGATTCATATTTAGAGCAGTGTAGACTGGAAGTAAGAAAGACCTTATGAGAAATTGGTAATTGCTACCCCCAACATCCGTTTTCCCCTCTTCTTCAATAATAGAATCAACATAATTTGGTTCCCAATGATGTCAATGCTGACATTGCCACCATCAAGACAAAGGGTACCATCCGGTTTGTGGACTGGTGTCCCACTGGCTTCAAAGTTCACATTAATTAGCAGCCTCCCACTGTGGTACCTGGTGGAGACTTAAAGTACAGAGAACTGTGTGCATGCTGAGCAACACCACAGCTGTTGCTGAGGCCTGGGCTCTCCCGGACCACAGGTTTGATCTGATGTATGCCAACTATGCCTTTGTTCATTGGTAGGTGGGTGAGGGGATAGAGAAAGGAGAGTTTCCTGAGGCCTGTGAGGACATGGCTGCCCTCGAAAAGGATTAGGAGGAGGTTGGTAAGGATTCTGTTGAAGAAGAAAAAGAGGAATGCTAATGTTAAAATGTCACTGCTGCTTTTACAGGGAAGCTTATTCTGTTTTAAACATTGAAAAGTTGTAATCTAATCAGTTAATTTGTATGTAGCAGTGTATACTTTCTCATACAATTACTGGTCTGTGCTTAAAACAACGTTTTGTTACAGACCCAACTTGTCCATTTCACTGATGGGTTTGGATAAAGTATTCCGTGTCTTAAAAAAGGAATGACAGAATAACCATATACTCATGTGCCTATGAAAAAGATAACATATCTCTGTTTCTTTTGCAGATAGATGTGGTCATATAATCAATTTTCTTCGATGAGATTTATGCAAAAATCCTTTTGTGCACAAGGCATGCCCATCTTCATACCTTCCTCCTTCTTACTACATAGAACTTAGATAAGATAATATGAGCTCTATGGCTATTATGGACCATTGCATGACCTTGACAATGGAAGTCATATACTTAGGAGAGTGGAGTGGAACAACAGGAACTAGCACTCCAATGACACTATGAAGTGGTCAGATCAACCCTGGAAGGCCTACTTCCATATATATATATATATGAAATTAACTTTCATGTTATTTAAACCAGTGCTGCTGCTTTGGAATTCACTGTTACATACAGCCAGACACTACCCAGGGCTGTTGCTCATGATTATGTTATCCTGTTTATTATTATTACCCAAAAGCATCTGGCTAAGGGAGAGGGGTAAGGGCCAAAATCCAGCTTGCACATCCCTCAGCAAACCATGGATCCTGATATGAAGCAAAATCCACTTAGATAAAAAGGACATCATTTTCTAACTCATCCAAAAGTTTCATCTGTGGCCGTATCTAGAAGGGTCATGTTTTACTGACTCACATAGAGACAGTATATAGGCTAACTGTGGCTTCATCTGAACGAATTCAAGTCCGGAGAAGTTAGTTATGCAGTGGCATGAGCTTGCAGGAGATACCTAGAGCAGAAATTTTTCAGAGAAATAATAAATGCCAGGGTTAATTTGTAGAATTTGTAAGTATTTTCTCTGCTATTCCCAGAAACAACTTGAGGGGAAGGATCCAATAGAAAATTGGACTTCCTATAATCAGTAAGATGATAGGTTAGGAATAATTTAAATATGAAACGTAATGTGACTTTACTCTTTAATCATGGATTCTTATACATTCATTATCTCATTTAATTCTCAACACTTCTTTATAATTGGATATTGTCCCAGTTTTACCAAAGAGAAAAGAGACTTAGAGTAAATAAGTTGTTCAAGCTCACAATTAATGAGACAAAGCTAGTATCCTGACCTAGATCTGTCTGATGCCTGAACCTATACCCTTAACCATTGCTCCATATTTCAGCCTAGCTCCTCCCTAGTTATCGCATGTTCACATTAGTGAGGTCCTAAATTTAATGAGCATGTGGAAACTTAAAAACACTTGTAATTGGCCAGCTGATGTGTTAAGATTCCTTTGTTTGAATAGAAAGTTTGCCTTACTTTTTTAGCCATTTCTGTTTCTGAGAGAAGGAGTGCTCCACAGATGTGAGAAGCAGCCAGGATTCCCACTCAGCACGACACAGCCCTCACAGCTTCAAGAAGCCGACCCAGAACTCCCCGTGGGAAAGGGCAAGTCCTCTTTAATGAAAATTCTCCTCTGGAGGTACAGCTTCCCTCTCGTGCTCAACTTGAGTTCGTCTTGGGATCACCCTACCCAAAGTTATTTTAAGGCAGTATTAATGTTTTATGACTCATTTCCTGGTTTCCTGCTTGGAAAAAAAGAAAACCACAACTCAAGCATTCTGTCTCAGACACTGCAAACAGCTGATGTGTAATTTGCAAAAGTATATTTTTATTGTCGGTGGAAGGATATGCAAGAAATAAGAAATTACTCCTCCCGTCTTATCCTGGTGCCCCTGCCCCGCCTCCAACTACACACATATATATACCTGGCTTCCTACAGATCTCTGTACTATTTCTTACATGACTCAAGTCATTTCAGGAATGTGTCCTTGGATTATTTCACTTTTTTTGGTCTCTCTGGATCTTCCCCAGCCTCAGATGGGTACGTGTTTATGTGAAGGAGGGTAACCATTTGAAATAAGTATATATATATTTTCCTCCAAATAAACGTTGACATTCAACAGAAGGAATACTAATAAAATTGCCCTAGTACTTAGGTGAAGTCATTAATGCATGCTTTCGCATGTACTTTAAGAGAAGTGGCTGTGGTTTAAGAGAAAGATGTGAGCTTTTAACATCTCCCTTTGAGTGACACAAAAGGCCCTAGCCTGAATCCACCCCCAGTGGGACTCCGTCATATCTGACCCCATGTACAGGCAAACCAGTCATTCTCTAGGCCTATTTCTGGAATTACTCCTCTTACACCATTCACAAGGGAGTTCTGGAAGGCAATTGGTACAAATTGTACTAAAAAATGGTGTGGCGGGGGAGGGAGGGGCAGGGACCAAAACAAAACAAATCCTAAAGATTCACTCACTTCACTCAAGGGTTGAGAGCTGAAGGTGCTTAAGTCATGTAGTAGCCATAGTGAAAACTACAAGGACAATTAGAACTTATATTCAAAAGGCATTTTATAAAGGAGCAATCTGCCAGCTTTTAAAACTTGCATATTGGCATATTTGTATGAATTTTTGCAGACTGGTATAATTTTAAATATATGTCCCACAGGAAAGTATTTATTTGTCTCATATTAAAAAGACATATGGGGGGGGCAAGCAATGCCTTTCTAAGCCTCAAGTACTTAGTCCCCCTTTTTTAAATGTTAACGATTGTTGAGTGGTGACTTTAAGCTAATTAAATTATGTATTATTTCATTTATTCCTTGAATAGTTCACACCTATGATATAAATACTTTATTATCCCCATTTAAAGGATGAGGAAACTGAGGCACAGAGACTTCAAGTAATTTTTCCAAAGCCATACATGTTCGAACCAGATCTGTCTCATACTACCTCCCAAATTTTAGAATTCCAACCTATACCGCCTGATGCTTTGTATGGATTTGTTTGGCAGGAGATGAAGGTGGTGGGGGCTGGTAGTCAAGTTAGAGTGTTGAGAGATGTGTCAGGGAAAAGACTAAAATTTAAGAAGACTTCTTGTGACACAACATTCTGTGTACATCAATAGATGAGAGTACAATTTTATTGCTGAGCTATCTTGGTATAACAGTTTAAAACTATACATTTTCTTTGGAATAAACTTATAATAAACTATGGCACATTTTTCCATAGACAAAGTGATAAAATTATAAGCTCGTGAATGATCACAAGCATCTTGAAGACTTCTATAGAGCAAGGCACCCTAAATGTTTAATAACTTGAAGCTATTATATTACTGTTGTTCTTGTTCTTATTATGTAGACAGCATCTCAATGTCTTTAAAGCAAAAGCGGTTTCACAGCTCTTTTCTTACCAAACCACAGAACAGCCTCAGAGCTAGTCTCGATTAATCTATTTCTTCATTCAATCACCAAACATTTACTGAGCACCTTCTCTGAGCTTTCTTTAGGCTCACATTCTAGGTTCTGGAGATACTGCAGTGACGGAAATAAAATTCCTACATTTTAGAGATTCAGTGTTCTAGATGGAGAGACAGGCTTTAAACAAATAAATGTGTCTTTGTGCATACAGAAAAATCAAGTTGATTAAGAAAAAGAACATGATGGTCACTGGCGCGAATTTGGATAGGGTAATCAGGGAAGACCTCCTTCCTCTAGAGAGGTGACATGTGAGCAGAGACTGGAATAATGTGGCTATATGAAACAATGAGCATCCAGGAATGAGGAACAACAGATGGGAAAGTTCCGAAATGGGACCCTGACTTCTGCTTGGCTGGGAACACAGCAAAGAGGCCCACGGGGTTGGATCAGAATAAATAAGGAAGAGACAAAGAGATACCGTTGTAGAGCAGGCAAAGCCAGATCCCAGACTCACTTAAATCATGCGATGTGTGGCTGACTCTTATTTTAGGTTACATAGGAAGCCACCAGATGGCACCACGCAGAAGAGTGTTACGTGTTATCTGCCATGTTTTAGAATCACTTTGGCTCCTGTGTCAAAAATAGACCGTAATAATTAATGATACTAATGATAGATGACAGGCACTCAGTGGTTTAGAGGTGACCACTGAATGTCAACTGCAGTGATTGCCGGTGTCTCCACCCTCAGCACCCACAGAAACTGAGGCAATGCAATTCAAACCTGCTCCTAGGGAAAAACCTTAAGATGGGCTATATGAATTGAGCAGATATGTAAATTTAATATGTGAATGTGAACTTAAAAATTATACATGTTTCTATTGAATCCATTAAAATACGAAGTCAGACTTTTATTCGGGAAGAAGGCACCCTAGGGCATCTCCCAGTATTCCAAACTCTCACCTTCCCTATGAGATGGACATGGAGATGCCCACCAAGTAACAGCATCACATAAATTGTCTGACCGTCAGGTAATATTCTAGAGAGAGAGAGAAGGTTAGTGAGTTTTCATTTGCCTCAGGTTAGCCAGGAGAAAAGAGGAAACAGGGAAAGGCTGGCAGAAAATAAGAAAGCTGGGGGTAATGGGAGGCAAAGTGGGCCCATAGGAAATTAAGAGAAAATTAGCACTGCAGGCCTACTAGGTGTCAGGAGTTGTACTGATGTGATCCTGTTTAACTGGAACAACAACACTGTGAGGAAAATGAGGTTAAAATATGTTCAATAACCAGCCCAAAGTCATGCAAATGATGAGTGACAGAGCATTTTGGAGAAAAAGGCTTTTTGCTTTTTCTCCAAAGCTTGTGCTTTTTCATGCAACATCTAGTTGTTCTGATGGTGTTGGCACAGTGACAGTGAGAAGATTGTCCTAAATAAATGTGAAAGTAATTATTGGGCTATTCATTACCCAAGCTTTATAAGCAAGCCATTGTCCCTGTGGCAGGATTGAACAGCCCTAGAAAAATCTCAGTGCTCGTATAAGGAAGCATCACTTTAGTTTATAGTGCCCTGATCTGCAGGGGTGGAGGGGTGGGATGTGGAAAAGGAAGTATCCTCAAAACTGTCTCATCTGGAGCTGAAAAAATAAAAAAAGAAACAGAATTCCAGCTAATAGAAACTGGTCTCCCGGGTTGAGCTCTCTATTTCATTCAGAAAACATTTATCATTAATTATAACCAATTATTATTGAATACTTGGTTTGGAATTCTATGGAGAACCAAAATTGCAAAATGTTTTAAAAATAGAGTTAGCCATTTGAGTCCACCTTATGAATATCATCTTCACAGGTGAATATATTCTTTTATGCCTTCATTCAACAAATTTTTATTGAGCAGTAATTATGTGCCAGGCACTAGAGTAATTTGGCGAAGAAATTCCTAAATCCTGCTTCTGTTCTTTCTGAAGCAATCAAGTCCTCCTGAGACGTCACTCATTCTTAATAACAAACACCTGACAGAAAGGTCCCCAGTTAAATTATATATAAAATCTACTGCCTTTAGGATTTGGAAATTTACACTATATGAAAAAATATGACAAACAGATTATTACTCTTCATTTCTCAGTAGTCTTGCATCTTGTTCTCATTCTCTTAAGTCTGGTTATTATTAAGTAGAGAGCATTCTTAGCACACTACAGTATATTAATTTCCATTGGCAAAGTGTCAACTGGAATAGCTGTTTTTTATGTGTGCTTGGCATGTATGTGCGTGGAGGCTGCTAAATTTCTTCTTGTGTTCTGAAACTCAGACAAGGCTGAGTGTGGAGAGATGAGGATTTCATCAGGGACTGGTGTTACCCATCTGGCTCGTCACCTTCTGGATCCAACATCGTCTCCAGAATTAACATTTGGAGGCCCTCCAAGGAAATGTCCTCTGTAGCCAGTACCCAACTGAGCCTCCAGTCACACTACTGGAATTACACAGGCCAGAGGAGAGCATGGCTATATCTCGAAGGCCATCACCATACTGTTAGACCAGGGTGTGCTCCTTTCCCAGAACTCTGTGTGTCAAAGACACTAATCCTCCAGCCTGAGGAAAATTAAATCAGACCAAGCAGACCAAACTGCCAAACTAGGCAGCACCGCATTAGTCAGAGACCTCCCTGAGGTTGCTAGACATGGAGAACTGAGAATTTGCAAAAAAAGGACTACCACAGAGCTGGGGGTTGTGTGTGTGTGTGAGGGGGGTGCGGTTCTAACACATTAAAAGATGAAGTCACAGTGTTGAATTTTAGAGCCATGTCACCATGACAGATTTTTTACACGTCTTATCTTAGTGTGTGTAATAGCACGTTACCACCATAAGGTATTGTTATTTCTATGTAACAAATGAGAAAACTGAGACTCAGAAATGCAACTCACTTGCCTAGTGCAATAGTTTAAACAAGTCCATCTGATTTCAAGGCCTGTGTGCTTTGCATTATGCCAAGAAAATTACAATAAGAAGAAAGAAGATTTTATTAAGCATTTATTCTGGGCTAGACTTTGTGCTACGTTCGTTTACCTATTTTACAGATAGAAAACCTAGTCCAGAGAGTTAAAGTTAATTGTTTTTAATCAGATATCTGGAAAGTTCTGGAATTGGGACTCAGACCCAAGCATGATGGACTCTAAAGCCCACACTCGTAACCAATGCGCCATCTTGCCAAGTGGAAAACAATGATATTGCCAGATGGAACAAGCTGAGATTTTGCTAATTTAGGAGAAAGAGAACTAGTAAATATAGGTTTCCACAAGGCAAGTACAAAGAGATAAACATTTAGCAAATTAATGCAGTAGTTTGAAGAGTAGTTTGAGCAGATGCCATGTGGAAGTTACCAGAGAAAACATCAGTTCTTTAAGCCAAATGGTATTTTGAGAGCATGAAGAGAATGTAATTATAAGATTTTAATCATAAAAACAAATCCATATACATAAACACTTAGCTACAAGAATCAGGCATATTGCTGAGAATATTACATTAAACATAGCTTTTACTAATTAATAAGACATTGGTCATCATGAAATTACAAGTGCTCAAATGCAGTGTTTATATTAGAATTTTATGTACAATTACTGATGTTAATGTTTATATAGACATATGAATTGTCCCACTCACTTTTCCCAGTGGAGTGTCCTGTGAAGCCAAGATAGAAGCAGAGAATGTCTCATCCATGACAGTTTCAGGCCCTCCAACTCAGAGAACAGAGCCAGGAACTGTGCAAGAAATGGAGGGAGCTGAAATCAGTAGCCAAAACAAGGATGCCATGGCAGAGATCGACAATGCATACAACAGATGCTATGGGTTTTTTGTGTAAGCCATTTCCCCTTCTTGCTTTTATCTGCTTATTGGGATATGTGAGATCTAAAGGTCCAGAAGGTAAAGAGTTTACAAAGAACTCACATATATGAATTATCTTACTAGATTATGAATCATGCAAAGGCTGTAGGTAAAGCTAATCCATCTTTGCTACCCCAGCTCCCAACGTGAAGCCTAACAAGCTGCTCAGCAAAAGTCCGTTGACTAAAGTTGACTGGTCTCATTGATTAACTGATCTGTGATGTGTTTTTTTACTTTAAGGTATGGCTTGGGCATGCCAAAAGATAAAAACCAACTGCTTAAAAAATGAAACATTTCTAACTACCTATATGTAGCCCAGTTCTTTTCTGCCATATTAGGAGATTATTTTAAAAAGCAAAATATACTAGTCTGACATAAGATTGTCCTAAGTTAGTTGGGTTTTATTGTCCCACATCATCTCCTTAGCAGGTGTTAAATGTATGTTTACACATGACTGTTTGAAAAGAATATGACATATTTACACTGTTCATTATGGAAACTAGAAGCACAGAAGAGGTAAACTCTAATGAAGAGCAAACTTTGCTATTAAACAGTGAGAAACATTCAGTCTCATCTCACATGGTCCAGCTTGTTCACTTTAAGAAATAAAAAGAACAAATGTTTTTCTTATTCTGTTGCATTTATTTCACCAGCAGTCAACATCTCTGCCATTGCCCTTCTGAATGCCATGCTCAGATGAAAGTCTTTGTCTTTTTGTACTGTGTAAAAAAAAATCTTAAAGTTAGAAATGGAAAAAAAAAAACTACAAAGAATGATGGGAGCAAAACAAAAGAGCAGAGAAATACTTGACAGAATGAAATCCGACGAATCTATTTTGTCATTTGCATTTTGCTAGTCATTTGCAAGTTGATCTTAGGAAAGCTTTGTGTTAAAAATGTTGTGTACTACCAGATATGCAATACGTAATTGGTGCTCAGTAAATATTTATTGAATTAATTAATGAATCTTAGCTTTAGCAGTGCCCTGACAGATGTGAAGATCCAGCATTATTGTTAAACAGCCCAACTCTGCTCACCTGGCTCTGTCATGCCACATTTTGCTGATTCTCATTTTTCTCTCTACCCAGCCTCCTTCATTGACATTCTGTCCCTCTGTCCACTCAAAGAGGCTGTATTCCCCGGAGGACTGGGCTTAGCTTCTTGTTCTTCTTGCTGTACACAGTCCATGTGAACATGCTAATCATGCTTAATCCGGCTTTATCCATAGCCTGTGTGGTAACGATCCCCACGTCTCCATCTCCAGCCTGGAGTTTCAACTCCAGAACATTGCTTACATCCCCTCATTCCTTCTATTCTCTCTCCTGTTGTCCCTTCCCCTTTCCTGGACTACTATAATGTCTTGTGTCCTCTACCTCCTGTCTGACCTTTCTCAAACCCATTCTACTCAAGCTGAGAAACCCAAAGTAAACCATACTAGTTACTTACCTCATTACTTTTAATACTCCACCCACCCTCCCCCCTCACCACTACTTATAGGATCAAGCTTCACCTCTTCAGTATGGCGTAGAAGCACTTCCAGGATTGATCTCTGCCTACTTCTCTCCCCTCACCTCCATTCTCTATTTTGCACTTTAGCCACTAGAAATCGAAGCTGCTTGTTGTTACCCACACACTCCCTGCTTTTTTATGTCACCCAGCCTTTGTCTTCATCGTTTTCCTAAGTCCTATTTCTTTTTAAAGTCTCCATTGCAGTAGCCCCCATTTCCAAGAGGACCAAGAAACCTTTCCTGACCTCCTCCCTAGCCCAGCATATTGAGTCAGGCCCCACTTATGCAATGCCACCCTGTGTAACACACGATGCTATCACCAAGTTCACGACACTACATTAAAATAATCTACAAGCGATTCTCCCTCCTCCAACAAAACCATGCCAAGAGAGGAATAGGATCATATTTCATCAGCTTTGAGCACTCGGCCCATAGTGTGGTGTCTGCTGCAGAGGGTAAAAAACTAAATAAATATTTGCTGAATAAAACTGAACTGAATGTTGCAGATGAGTGAATTAATTAGCATCTTAACAATCTCTGAATGCATAACTACTCAAAGCACAATCAATTATCCCATTTCCTAAAGAAGAAGCTTGCCCCACTCAGTGTTATTCAGAGACATGATTGTTTAACCGATCTTGCCAAACTGGGTCTCAGGTAATAGGAAAAAATTTCCTTTTTCTCATCTGCAAAGGTTTGAGATTTACAAAATGGTCCTGAAATCCTACCCCCTTGGTCTGCCCCATTTAGCATCACAGCGTCTACTGTTATGAACGTGTGGCCTAATTAAGCGGACCTTGAGTTATAGTGTCACAGGTAGGTTTCCCATTAACCTCACAGCAATTTCCATTTCTCTGTCTTTACACTGTGTGCAGAAATAAATTTGCAATTTTGTTGATATAAGCGCATTGTCAAACAACTTTAAAACTACTCCAAACACCAACAGCCATGTGAGAGGAAAAAAACATGAAATGTAGTTTGTGGGAAATAAATTCTTGATTGCGTTGGAATTAAAGTGTATATGCTTTGCTGCACTCTCAAGAGTTACAGATAAGAGGCACAGCAGTGTTTTACTCCTATGTCAAACACAGCGCTGGCAATTTACTGTGCAAAATAAACAGATGGAGAAAATAGAAAGGTGGTATCTTTGTGTTTTAACTGTATTCCTCATGGGTCATCACGAAGAGAGAAGTAGTAATTATAGCAACACAGCGGGTGTATTCTTGCCTCCTGGAAGGTTTTATAGGCCAGTTGTTTACTGCGAACTTTTGGCGAAAGACTAGTTTAAGTATATCAAAGCTTTATGGTCTGAGTGGGAGCCATTACATATGGAAACTGACCTGGCTGTTACTTATAAGGAGGCCAGAGGCCAATCTTCAAGAAATAATAATGTTACCATTGCAAAGAGAGACCAAGATGGTCCTAGGAGATCATTTTGAGTAATCAAGGCACTAGCTTTCTGTCGCCTCGATATACAGGGATAATACATGTTGTGACGTCATTAAAAGGAAAAAAAAGAAAAGAAAAGATCCTCTACCCCATCAACTGGTGAGTGGGTAAATATTTACATGGATTGAAACAAGTCTCAGCTAGAATCCATGGCTCACTTTGAAGGCACTGAATAGATATGAAATAAAACTCAAAAACTGGATCTACACTTAAAGAGTGGCTGGCATTTGGCTATTTGTTGAGTTATTATAGATATACTAAAGGTGGGGAAAGCCCTGGAAGATCTAAGTTTTCTTAATCCCTTCTTCATAGTAGTGCTCTCGCTGATCCTCCATTTTTTTTCCCGTAGTCACCAGCCTTGTCCAAAACATTATCATTTCAGACTTGGGCTAGTCTCCTTGCTGAGCCTCTTATCTAAAGACTCTCCCTTTTCCAGTCTCCTATTACAACTTTACAATAGCTGTCTCCTTATATAGCATTTGTGTACCACAAATTTCTATCTACTTTCATTCTTAGGGAACTTTGCTTCCTTATTCTGTGTATTTCAGGGTGAGGAGATGTCGCTAATCACAAATTTTCACTCCTAGACACATGAGTAAGCATCTGTCCTAGAGGGGACTGATCACAGCATCCCATTCCTCTGGCTGCAGCCAAGGTACATATAAAACATTTTACTCATAAGAAATCAGCAACATTTGGAGACTTCTACACAGATGTATTTACTGTGAAGCTGAAGCGGTTTAAACTTCAGGGCCCTTTACTAGAACATGCTCCTGGGAGTGGTGGAGATGCTGAGAGTTGTAGAGTGTCCTGGTGGAGAGTGAGTGAAGCCAGGTTGCAATCATGAGCATTTCTATACATTTCGGGTAAATTGCTTAAAGAGATCTCAAAAGATAGAGACCTTTTCAAGGCTCTTATAATTTGTTTTAAAAAATTTCTCATTCTAGATAATTTTTTATTTATATATTTTTAATTTTACATTCATAATTTTTATTCCTTTTCTTAAAGAAGGCCCTTAAAATTATATATACTGCAGGGTACTGTTCCAGAGCTGAGATCTATGTTTATAGTAAATCTTCATTTAATATCTTTGATAGGTTCTGAGACTTTAAACAAAATGACACACAACAAAACCAATTTGCCTTAGGCTAATCGGTATAAACCAGTGTTAAGTACCTATGGCATCTCACCAACATTATAATGAAAGGACATTATAATGAACTAAACATAATTGGAGGACCTGCCTTATCACTCTTGGAAGTCTTCTGCAAGAAATACCCCGTATCAAGTTACATACCTCATGCCTCTCCTTACCACAAGCATCCTGAGTTCCATCCTCCTCACCTCCTCACCATTCATTCCTTCAATACCCTGTACTAACTTAGCAGCCTTCTCCGACATTTTCCACCTTGAAATATCCATTTGGATCAGCAAAAGACCTATCTTTCAGGTCTGGCAAATACCCCACTTTTTCCATGCGGTCTACCCATATAAATTTGCCAGAAGTTTCTTACTTTTACTTTCTTGCCATGCTCCTTGTAGAGATGGGATAAATATTTGTTTAATGAAATTGAAATGGATTAAGATACTCATTGCAATATGCTTTGCATTAGTTACCTGCAGGTTAATTTCTTCTTTATGAACTTCTGGAGGTCTGGACTCTACTTGCTTCAAGTTTACATCTCTACAGCTCCTATCACTGCATGCACATAATTAGAGCTCAACAAATAACTGAATTAAATTGAACAGACATGCTCATTAAGTGGTTGTTGATTGACTGCAGGGTGAAGATATCTCTTTTGGCAGAACTTTCCTTATGTATTGCCATTTCTCCGATTTCCCCCCTTTAGCACAAAAAAGCACACAGTAGGGAAACAGGCATGACAGCCTAGTACTCCCTGGAGTAGTAACTAAAGTCTTGTTCAAATGATTTTCCTTTCCTTTAGATCCCAGCCAACAACTATGTCTCATTATGCTCCCTGCGAGTCCCTGCAGGAACTGGCTATTGGCTTGTAATATCCCCCGGCAATCAATATCTCACTTACTTACAACTTTCACTAAACAAACCTTGCTGGAGGGTATGCAAAGAAAGGTATAGCCAGGGACTCGAAGGGGAAGACAGGTAAAACAAATGTTTAGGGAACAAAAACCATCTGAGTAAATAAATTGCAGACCAACTATGATTCATAGTGGTTATTCTACTCAAGGTATGTGAGAAGAAAATAATATTGTAAATCAAACACAAACTTGAATTTCTCAGTTCAGATTCAAGGCACATCACTCGGAGTTACTTTGTTATCCACATTTATAGTGTTATCCACATTTATAGTGTTAGTTCAGAGGGGGAAAAATGTTCTTTATGCAATTTTGTGGTCCACATCTATATGTCAGGGTTTTTCTTATATTGTATGGATCTGTTATAAGGATGCTGTTTGTACCAGGATATTTTCTTTCCAAAGCTGGAATTCAAGGTTTATTCCTTTTGTGAGCTCAGGTTGCCAAAATGAGGAGGCATCCTCCTTTACTACCTAGTCTCAGGAATCTCACTTATGATGAAGAAACAGTAGCTCAAAGAGGCAGTGGTGTAGCTGGAATCCACAGGCTGAAAAAAAGAAGATGCCATTTTGGGCTCAACATCTGCCTGGCCCAGGAAAGGTGAGTTTGCTATCACTGCCTGAACAAGCTCCTAGAGGTTAGTAAGCTCTCCCATTCGAGACTTCCCTTTCTCACAGGGTAAAAAAATTTATTAGTGAGAAATTTCAATTTCAGATCTCAAAATTCTCATACTTGGTGTCAATTTCTGTCTATACTACATATTTGTAATACGCTTCCTATCACCATTTGAACTTTTTTTTGACCCTATGGTCATTTTCATGTTTGTTTATAAATGGGTTTTCTTTTAAAACAGAGGAATCATTACTTCATTTGAACCATTTTATCCAGTGTCCCAAAGGATTGCGAACATGCCAGTGATAGTGCCTAACAGAGTTAGTGGAGAATCACGGCTGTGAGTGTGCAATGCCCACATGCTGGTCAGTCTGCCCAGGACTGATTATGTCTCAACTGTCATTCCTCTTAGATACAGCATGCATGGGTCACCATATTAGTTTTCCAGGGCTGCCATAAAGAAAGCACCATAGACTGAGTAGCTTAAAACAACAAAAACTGATTGTCTTCCAGCTCTGGAACCTAGAAGTCTGAGATAAAGGTAATGGCATGGTTAGTTTTCTAACTCCATATTTGTGGCAAAATTTCACCAGAAAAGTTATGAGAAAGAGTGCAGGTAATAATCTGATTCTTAATGTCATTCTTAGTGGAGGGAAAGAGGAAAAGACTGTTGAAAAAGCTTTTTTATTTTTGTAATGTTTTAAATTGAGATGTAATTCGCATAACATAGAATTAATTATTTTAATGTGTACAATTCAGTAGCACTTGATACATTCAAAATGGTGTGCAGCTATCATCTCTACCTACTTCCAACACATTTTATAGCCCCCAAAGTAACCTCATATCCCTTAAGCAACCACTCCCCATTCTCCAGTCTCCCAACCCTTAAAAATCAACCACCTTTTTCCCGTTCCTATGGATTTACCTATTCTGAATATTTCATATAAATAAAACCATATGGTAATACATGACCTCTGTGTCTGACTTCTTTCACTTGACATAATGTTTTCAAGGCTTATCCATGTTGTAGCATGGACCAGTACTTTATTCCTTTTTATGAGAAAATAATATTCCATCGAATGGATTTACCACACTTTATTTGTCCATCAACAGTAGATTGACTTTGTGGTTGTTTTTATCATTTGGTTACTGGGAATAGTGCTGCTATAAACATTTGTGTATAAGTTTTTGTTTGAATTCTATTTCATTTCTAGGAATGGAATTGTTAGTCATATGATAATTCTATATTTAACTTTTTGAGGAAATAACCAACCATTTTCCACATTCTACATTCCCACTAGCAAAGTATAGGTATTCTAATTTCTCCACATTCTTGTCAACACTTGTTGTTTTCTATATTTTTGTTAACTGTAGCCACCCTAGTGAGTGTGAAGCAGTAACTCATTTTGGTTTTGATTTGCACTTCACTAGTGTTAATAGTGTTGAGTGTCTTCTCACACTCTTGTTGGACATTTGTATTTATTTCATCTTTGGAGAAATGTCTAGTCATCTCATCTTAATTAGGTTTTTGTCATTTTGATATGGAGTTATAAGAGGTCTTTATATACTTCAGATATTGGGTCCTTATCTGATAAATGATTTCAAATCTTTTCTTCCATTCCTCAGGTTGTATTTTCATTTCCTTGATAGTTTCCTCTGATACACAAAAGGTTTAATTTTGATGAAGTCTATAATTTATCTACTTTTTCCTGTTGGTTGTGTTTTTGGCATATCTGAAAAAGCCTCTTGGAAAAGATCTAATTCTTGAAGTTTGACTCACAAACTAATTCAAAAGAAAAATTTATTAATCAAAACACGGAAAATTATAGAAATCTTCTATGATCTCCTCTACACATTTTTGATTAAGAATCTACTAAAATTAGTTCCTACTTTTAATATATTTCCCTGAAAAATGCATTTCTCATTAGTATGCCTTTACGGTTATATGTAGAATCAGACAGTATGAGAAACATGAAAAATCCAATAAGATATTATTAAAATGTCCACAAGTATTGCAGCCCAGAGATATAGGAAAAATATGAAAAGAATTCAGAATTTAACCAGAAAATTTATAAAATAAAAAGCAAAGTGTTATCAGTTAGTTACATCCTGGTTGGGTTGTTATAGATTGGCACCTAATCAAATCAGCTGAAGCAATTAGATAAAAACATATCTTGAACCAGCAGATAAGGGTTGCAAAATAAACCTCATCTGAAAGATGTAGCTCGAAGTCCTTATTTTCACAGCAACTACTTAAAAAGAGTTCCAGGTGTCCATATTTGAAGTTAAAAGAATAACCATGAACATGCAAACCCTCAGATTCCACATCTGAGAGAAAAAACTATTCCCTTAGTAATTGTCTTTCCAAATCCAGGATGGTTTAATATTAATTACAAAGATGATGAAGTATTAATACTTTTGTGTCAAGTTCAAGAATAGATGTTTAATCATTGAGGCAATCTGTGTATATTCAGTATTTAAAGTGTTTGCAATGATTTAAAATTGGCATATTATAGACTCTGACAGATTAGCCTTGTGATTTCAATTTAAAAAATGTAATTGACTTGTGATTTCAAGTTGAAGGTGTAAGATTTTTGACTAAGTTTGTAAACAGAACTAGAATGTTTAAAAGAACTGGATTTACTATAGGTTTAATATTTTATTAGGATGAAATGACTTATTTAAATTATCAAGACAGTTTTGCTCATTAAAGACATAAACTTGTCTGATCAAGTACCTAAAGTGCTTAAAAAGAAAACTGAATATATTACATTTATAGCTGAAGTTTAAAATGTCCAAGTTTGTAAATGAGACTGATTGTTTAAGAAAACTTAGTTTGTTAAATTGATCAAATTCTTAATTTCTCCTCAGAGTTATGGTTGTTAATCATTAAAATTTTACATTTTTAATGACAACAATAGTACTATTTATAAATTGTACTTCAATATTTAGGAATAAACTAAGGGTTTTAATTTAAAAAATTCAATACTGATTTAAATTATAGGTGATCCTGATTGTACAATATACACTGGATTTAGAGATTCTAGAATTTTGCAAGTAATAAGAGAAGTTTCTAATGCACAGTCTCTAGCAATAGGACAAATGAATATTATAAAATAACAGCTCACTAATCTATTTTTGTTATTACATTATTTAGAGAGAGCCAAATTTTCTGGATAGCAAACCAGAGATGGTTCTAGACCTAAGCTATATTTGGAGTAAATCATAGAATTTAAGTGCTTTCTGGTCCAAAAAAAAAAAAAAAAGATTAAGCAAGAAAAGGGATAAATATTCAAAATCCCTCTAACAGATTTGGATTATGTGAGGTGCCCATATGTCATCACACCCATTTGAGTTGTTCAGTCAAGGAACAGTTCTTCTGGGATAAGAGAAATGAAATTAGTGAGTAAAGGTCAACATGTGATAAACTGGATGCTGGCAATTCTGCGTGAATTAAATAAGGCTTTACATTTCCTCTAGTGAGTGGAGAAGTCAGTCTCCTTCCAAGCAATTAAAAAAAAAAAAACAGCTTTAGAATAAGGTGTTGTTCTATAAGTTTTGCTAATGGAGAAATATAATTGCTATAACTAATATGTATCTCTGAAACACTGGTAACCAGAGTGAATCTCCTGGGAAAGACAAGGTCTTGACATTCAGGATGGCTGAGCTCATCATCCTTTTAAACTGCTTGCATATGACTTTGTGGTTTTAAAATGGAAAACTTTGAGATTTGAAACACCTCAAAGAGTGAATAACTGATTTGTTTCTCTAGTGGAAAATAAAGTGCCATCGGATAGCTTAAAAGATGACTTTGGAGTCAGGTAGCTTGGGTTCAAATCTTAACTCAATCATTTATTAAATGAGTAGTCTTAGACAAATCACTTATCCTTTAGTTCAGTTATTTAATAGAGCTGTAAGTAGAGAAGGTATAACTATCTCTTAGGGTTGTAAAATATCATAAAGATCTTAGCACCATGATCAACATGTAGGAACCACTCACTAAGTTATACTGCTGCTTTCACTGAATTGTTAGATTTAGGAAATTTCCGTAAAAGGACATGAGTTCATCATTACAGGATCACAAATTTTTTTTCTCTCTTCAGCCTCTGGGCTAGAAATATATGTTCCTGTTTTACATTGTTTGTGGTTTTAAGGAACACAAACTGATCAAGGAAGTCGCCTCTTTAAGAATCAAGAACGATACACTGTCATCTGTTAAACATTTAAAGAAAGGATATGAATGCTGAAGACTTTTATTAAAATGTCTCTAGATATGAAATAACATTCTTCTCATTGAATGGCCATAAATTGAGAAATATGAGGAAAGCCAGCTTGCACAGCTGTGAAATCTAGTTATTGCAAAGCAAAATTCAACTTTTAAAAACTTCATCCATTCATGAAGTAACTGCAAGATTATTAAAATTTGAGATAGTTTGGGAATGTTAGGCATGATTTTATTTTTCTCCTAATTGGTCTTTCAGTACTTTACTGTTATTTAATTTAATTCTCAAACATTAAGATTGATCAGCTCAAAGCATTACTAAATGACCATAGCCATATCTAGTGTATTATTAGGTAATCTGGGGCAGCCTGAGGATGGCTGTATGGATCAATGTCATCTAAGATCTCTGAGGCCACCCTCGGAAGACAAGGCTTCTCATGAGCCACTAGATGGTGCACATCCAACTACCTAAGTTTCCCTGAAGACAGACCTCTTGTAAGAAAACTGCTCTACTCAATAAATGTTCATTACAGAGAGACTTAAAACTTTATATAGTGTTAAATGACATTTTTCAAAACAATGTGTTTCCTATGGTTTTAGTAAATAGCAATTTTTACTTAACTTATACAGAACAAGGATTTAATTTTTTAATTAATTAAGGAGTATTTTAAATAAAGAAATTAGGATTTCATGTTTAGTCAGAGTAAAAAAAAATCATGAATAAAGAAATTCTATATAGATATGGACCAGCTGTACAAAAGCTGTGTCTTTCACTAGGAAGAAAAGAATTAAGCTAAGAAAGGAAGCCCTCAAATGCACAGGACATTTAGATTATGAGAATAACTGAGAATGTTGTAGAACCTCTATGCCTGGAAGTCTTTCAAAGGACCATCAATAACTACCTTGGATGACTAGGTCCTCCTGGGTCAGATGCCATCACAAAACCCCAATTAATCTAAATATTCCATTTTTGACAGATAAACTCTTGGGGTTTCTATGACAGGAAACTGTAATTTACAGTTGAGGAGTGCATCTTTGATTGCTAAGCATTAAAATATCTGCCTAAATTAGCATGACCCAGGATGTGGACTTTGATCTCAAAATGGTTGAATTCTGAAAATACTGTCATTGTCTTTAAAAGCCTCAAGAACTGGAGACAGCTTTTTAAGTAGTATAATTAACGTGAAAGCATCTTTCACAGATTTCATGGCATAACCTTCCATGAACCTGAGAGAAAGACTTCATCACACCCAGCAACTGGGAGGATCTTTTCTGTAAACTCCTACTTACCCAGCCAAAAAAAAAAAAAAAAAAAAAAAAATCTTGAAACTAAAGCACACTTAGACCTAAAAAATTGGGGCACTTAAGAAGATTTATTAAAATCTCCCAAACAACAGCTTGGAAACAAATCCCGTTAAATGCTTCATTTCCCCATTCTCATCAAAAATTTTTGTTTGTCCCTTTCCCTTTTATACACTCTGTAACTATTCATTATATTACAAAATAACATGAATAATTGTTAGGCATCACCTGTAACCAACGGAATTTCTCAAAGCGATTAGATAATGAAGATTTGAGATTTGCCAACATAGTAAAGCTGGATTATGAAGATATGATTCGGCAGAGAAAATAAACAAAGAAAAATTTTTGAAATGCTATGAACACACCTCCTCTTCTTCAGATCTTTTTTTCCCCATTATCATCACCTGCAAGAATTATTTGCTTTATGACTGGAATGCCAAATCCAAGTTTTAAACTGAATATATACTGCAAAATCCAAGGGGTTTTTCTTGCCCCAGAGGCTAGGAAGGAAGGCCAGCAAGGTCTTACTTGCAATAAGACTCAAAGAGTCAGGAAAGCCTTAGAAAACCCGAGATCGACACATGACTGCCAAGGCCAAGATTCTGAACTGTCCAAGAATAAGGCTTCCACAAGCCCCAAGCAGCGTCCCTAGGTAGATACTATTAAGGGATGAAGGAAATGATGCTAATAGTCTAATGGGGGAAACAAGCCGCCCTAAAAAGAGAAAGTGAAAGCCCAATACTTGACCCAGGGATATGGCTGGCATGCAGGACAGTCTCAGAGGATGAATGATTTTGAGTTTCAGTTTGATAACATTCATAGTACCTTCAAAGGAAAATTCTTTAATAAATATTGAACCACATGGAAGAGTCAAAGCACTAGAGATGAGAAAAGAACAAAACAAAGAAGAGAACATTTTCCCACTTTCATCTGGAGACAACTTGAGCAAGACTGAAGAACAGCTGGAAATAAGACACTTGAAAATAGCAAAAGATAATACCACAGATATCTTGAAGCCTAATGGTCTTTGCTGAGAGTGTCAGAGCAGGAATAGCAAGGTGAGATATATGGAGATCAGCTATATCAAAGGACTTGATAATAGAAAATGGGATATTTTTTTAATTGGTAGAAGGGATTTGGGGAAACTAAAGGATTTGGTTCCAGTGATTTCACTAGTAGAAACTAAGCCAGGGATTATTGTTTTTCACCATTATCATGATCCTATTGTGGATGCAGTTAAGAATCCCATGGAAAGCAAGCATAAGTGGTATACTGAAGAATCAGAACATTGCAAGGCTTGGTCCCTGCTCCAAACATTTTTATAGGAGAGACGTTTTCTGCTGTTTAGATTTCTGCCAACCTTCTCTCTTTATCTGCTCCTGGCCTGACTCCCCACAGTTCCCTGGCTTCTGGTATCCCAATATCCTGCACTTGCTCAGAATCCTGGCCAGATGGTCCAAGACCAGCTAACTCCTATGGAATCCTAAATGTCCAAGAAACAAAAGGGGCGAGGAATGACTAAGGGCAATATTGCTATTCTTTCTCTTCTTGACATTATTTCATTTCCATCTCTCACCAGTTCCTTTTTCTTTAATTCAATCAGTAAGTATGCTTCATACACAGATGCTCATCTGTAGAGAAAAGGTCAGTGTCTCTTTATTTCAGTCACCTTTACAGATTTAAGAGCTTCTATGACTTCTCCCCTCATTTGATTTGGTGTGTTTGGAGAAGGGGAAAGTTTGTAGGTCCTCCAAGACTGCACTGTCCCCTAAGCTGGCAACTTCTCTCATCATTCTCCTTGACTTCCTTATTTAAATGAAATGGATAGTAGCAAGCCTAGTTTGTCCATCTATTAATTAGGCTCTGCAGGATTTTTAGAGGTTGTTATTAGAATGGCAGGCCTACTATTCTTGTTTTGATGGATTCGGCTACAAAGTTGAAGCACAGAAACAGTTCAATTTAGCATTCTGTTACATCCAGTAAGCACTTTAGTAGAGGGATGTCAAATGGGGCAGCAAAAATGCTATTACTCAGAGAAGCAGTCTCACAGTCTTTCTTAAGGCAATACCACTGGCATTTTATTGGTACAAAATATAATAGCATTATTATTTTTATCCTCATTCTATAGACAATAAAAATAAAACTTAGAAAGGTTAAGCAACTTGCCCAAGATCACATAATTAATAAGAGGTAAAGACAAAAATATAAATCAGTTTTTTCTTGAACTGAACTTTATGATTTGACATCTTTCTTGACATACTGTCACTATTACTTTGTGTCTTGTTTTCTTTTTATAGTGAGTCTCTTATCTGGTTTAATCAACATTCATATGTTAAATATTTATATTATTAAAAACTAAAGTTCATCGTTTTAGTATATCAAGTAGATGTTACTTAGACATCGGTCTAAACGTGTGGCTATATTCTCTATATCTAGGAGATTAATTCTTTTGAATTGATTCTTCATGTTCTAATTGATTTGTTAAAATTGAGAATCCATTCTCTAGTTATGAGAGGAGAGCCCAGAGTCAGTTATGTATGATAGCTCTTAGGAAAATATTCAGAACTTGAGACTATTTTATATTGTACATCCTTTAACAAACAGCAGGCCAATTATAGGACAATTAGATAACGGGGGCAAGTCATTTGTGAAACTAGATCTAGCATATCTGTTTTTCCAGGCAAACACCTTGCAAGAGAAAGAAAAAATCAAATCAATCTGACCTAGTTTAACCCTAAAGAAACTGCAATTCCATTTATTTGTTGAATTATGTTCAGTGCAACCCATTGTCCTGAATACTGTTAAATTTTAAGAATATCCCTGAATAATGACACATAGATTCGATCGACTCTTTATAGGGTAGCTAACTTTCAACATTTTTCAGTTTTAAAGACTTTATATTTTTAGAGAAGTTTTAGGTTCACAGCGAAATTGATAGGAAGGCACAAAGATTGCCCATAAACTCTCTGCCCCCACATATGCATAGCCTCCTCCATTATCAACATCACTTATCAGAGTGGTACATTTGCTACAATTAATGAACCAACACATCATAATCACCCAACTCTATAGTTTAGATATGGATTCACTCCTTGTGTTTTACATCCTATGGATTTGAACAAATATATAATGGTGTGTATCCATCATTATAGTACCATACACAATATTTTCACTGCCCTAAAAATCCTCTATGCTCCACCTGTTCATCTCTCACCCCAATCCAATTCCCATCAACCACTGATTTTTTTTTAAGTGACTCCATATTTTTGCCTTTTCAGAATGTAGGAGTTGAAATCATACAGAATGTAGTCTTTCAGATTGACTTCTTTCACTTTCGAAACTTAGATTGGAATTAATTTCCACCCATGCCTTTTCATGGCTTGAAGCTCATTTATTTTTGCACTGAATAATATTCTAATGTGTGGATGTACCACAGTTTATTTACTCACTTACCTACTAAAGGACATCTTGGTTGCTTCCAAGTTATGACCATTATAAATAAAACTGCTGTCTGTGCACAGGTTTTTGTATGTAGACATAGTTTTCAAGTTCATTGTGTAAATACCAAGGAGAATGATTATTGGATCATACAATAAGAATTTAGTTTTGTAATTATCCCAAACTGTTCTAGAGCGGCTGTATAATTTGGCATTACTACCAGTAATTAGTGAGTTCCCGTTGCTTAACATCCTTGCATTTGGTGTTGTCAGTGTTCCAGATTTTGGCCACTCTAATAGGTGTGTACTAGTGTCTTATTGTTATAATTTGTATTTCCCTGATGACATATTTTGTGGGGCATCCTTTCATGTGCTTATTTGCAACATGTATATCTTCTTTGGTGAAGTGTCTGTTAAGATCTTTGGCCCATTTTTTAACCTAGTTGCTTATTTTCCAATTGTCGAGTTTTAAAAATTATTCATATATTTTGGATAGAGGTCTTTTATTAGATGTGTCTCTTGTAACTATTTTTTCCAAGTTTATGATTTTTCTTCTTATTCCCTTGACAAACTTTTAATTATGTTCTGAATGTACTTTAATTAAGTCAAATGCCAACTGGATGCACCCAAAGTTCTATCTCCATTAAGCTTTAGCTATGGACTAAAGCTTTGTGGATTATATACCAGTACCCTAATTGAAAGAATTATCACACTTAAAATGGATTTACTGTTTCAAATAAAAGAAAAAGAAGAGTTATGGGAGGAACGTGTGGGCAGTGCTCATCAAACATTGTCATGACACAGTTTGTGCTGCCAGGCCAACAAGCATATAGTAATTTTGACATGTCTCCTGTACTGAGAACAGTACAACCATAAGGTCATATAATTAAAGATCTTTAATCATATATAACTTCCCTTATTCTGAGTCTATGCTCATCAAGAAGTATTCTGATATCCTAACTGCTTAAGAAACTTAATCTGGACAGAGAACATGTCTCGTTTTTAGGAAACTCTTTTCCCACTTTAAAAAAATCAAAATGCCATTTATCTGTTTCTAGTCTTCTGATTCTCCCACAATTTCTCAGGAAGTTCTCTGCCTCAGATGTGCCAGGAAAAATATCAGTTACAGATAGTATTAGTCTCGAATTAATACTGAGCTAATAACAGCCAACCACTGCCCCTCCCAACCAGTGAATATGTCTGTAGCTCTCATATTCTGTGATCCTGTCATAAATTTTGTGCCCTGAATAACTAAAGGAACTCTGACTTCTAACCCCTATTCTAACACTGATTACGTACGTTGAACTATGTGCTGTTATATGCCTGAGTGCCCTTGCATGCAATTTCCGACTAGAACTAAGACCTGGAACTAATCACTAAGCTTGGGGTATTCTCTTTATTGTCAGCCAAACAGGCAATCCTGCTTCTAACATTCCTGTTACTGACTTTATACAGTGATATGACTTACCAGTTAGTGTTGGCATGAATTGCTTTGCCACCTCAAAGTGCTTCCTTACATCCCAGGAATCCCAGCTAGAATTAGAATTTGCTACCTTCTCTTATATTTAGGGGTCTTAGATGTCTGTCTGGTTTCATCACGGATGGTAATAATTCTTCTATAAGTTCTTATGTACTCTGCTGAGTTTCCTTAACTTCCATTCAGCAAGTCTCTGGGTTCCTAGCATGTTCCATGGTCTTAAGAATATCTGAATATAAGCTATCTGTGCTAGGAAACTCAATACCATTTTGGATATCTACATCTTTTTAAAGTATCTTTGTCCCCATGGCTTTGTTTTCCCTGTATAATTTCAGTTCTATCATATTTAGTTTAAACATTAGTTTCCATGACAGATAACATAGAAGCAAACAAAAACAATTGAGGAGTTCTGGGGTTTTTTTTCTTTCAATATCATACTATCGGTTCTTCAAAATTTAATTAAATCTCAATATTTTATGTTTTAATCTGGCCAACACTATTATTATAGGTCTAGTATACTCTCTTTTAATCACTGTGATTAAATGTCCTTGTTTCAATCTTTTATACGTGTCCTTTCAATTCATTTGTTCTAAAAATGTTTCTGGGAGCCTTCCATTTGACAGATTGTATTCTAAGTACTGATGATACATTCATGAACAAAACAAAAACCAACAGTCTGTTCTTCAGAGGCTGCATTCTAGTCTGAGGAGAAAGAAACCCAGCAAACAAGTGTAAATATAATGTCAGGTAGTGAAATGTGCTGTAATAAAAAAATAAGGCAAGGTTAGAGGCATAATGAATAATAAGGGTAATGAATAAAGGCTTCTCAAGGTCACAGTGGAACAGAGGAGAACTGAGAGAGCAAGCTGTAAGAATATATGGGGGGGGGGAAGGAGAAAGAACATATGGGGAAGAATTTAATAGAAGAAATAATAAAGGCAAAACCTTGAGGAAGTACTGTGTTTGGCCTGTTCACTACAGTGGATGAAGTAGAGTGAGCAAAGTTGGGTGGTAGTGAAATAAGCGGAATACTAAAAATACAAAAGGAATACAGAAAAAATTAAGAAGAAAAGTAAACAGATTGGGTAAATAAAAAACAAATAGCAAGATGAAGTTGTAAACTAACCATATTGATAATTACATTAAATACATACTATCTAAACCAATTAAAAATCAAGATTGTCAGTCTGGTTAAAAAAACAAAAAACGGTATATTGTATATAAGAAACAGCTGTCTATAAGAATCTTCAAATATAAAGCTTTAAAAAATTGTAATAGAATGTCAAGAGAAATATCATATAATCACTAACCAAAAGTAACCTAGTATACCTATATTAATGTTAGAGAGACTTCAAAGCAAGAAGTATTACCAGATATAAAGAGGAACATTTTATAATATTAGAAGGGTAAACTCATCGGAAAGTCATAACAATCTTTTTTATTGGAGTAAAATACATGTGACATAAAATATACCATTTAACCACTTTCTGGTGTACAGTTCAGTGGCATTAAGTACACTCACATTATTGTGCAACCATGGCCACCATTCATATCCCAAACTTTTTCATCTTCCCAAACTAAATCTCTATACTCTTTGAACAATAACTTCCCATTTTCCCCCTGCCTCCACCCCCTGCCAACCTCCATTCTATTTTCTCGCTCTATGAAGTTGACTACTCTAGGTGCCTGAAAGTGAAACTATACAATATTTGTCCTTTAGTGTCTGGCTTATTTCACTTAGCAAAATGTCTTCGAAGTTTATTCATATTGTAGCGTGTGTCAGAATTTTATTCCTTTTTAAAGCTGAAAAGGTATATTTTGCTTTATATATATATACATATATATACCACATTTTGTTTGTTTATCTATTCATTTATAGACATTTAAGTTGTTTACACTGTTTTGGCTATTATGAATAATGCTATTATGAACATTAGTGTACAAATATCTGTTCAATTCCCTGCTTTCAATTATTTTGGGTATATGTCCAGAAGTGGAGTTGATGGATCATATGGTAATTCTGTTTAGTTTTTTGAGGAACAGCCATACCATTTTTCACAGTAGCTGCATCATGTTACATTCTACCAGCAAAGTGTTCCAATTTATCCGCAGCCTCCTCAACACATGTTATTTTCTATTTTATTCATAATAGCTAACCTAATGAGTGTGAAGTAGTATATCCTTGTAGATTTAATTTACGCTTCTCTAAAGGTAAGAGATATTAAGCATCTTTTTCACGGGCTTATTGGCCATCTGCATATCTTCTTTGAAGAAATGTTTATTTAATTCCTTGGCTCAATTTTAAATAGGGTTGTTTGTGTTTCATTGTGGAGTCTTAGAAGTTCTTTATATTTTCTGAATATTAGTCTTTTATCGGATATATTATTTGCAGATAAATTCTTTCATTCCATTGATTGCCTTTTCACTCTATTGATCTTGTGTTTTGACGCACATATAACAATCTTAATGAACTTCTAAATACATGGAAAAAAACTGACCAAACTAAAAAGATAAAGAGACAAAACCATAATCGTAGCTCTTTTTTAAACATTTCTCTTTCAACAATAGATGAAACAGCTACATATAAATATCTGTCAAAATAACAAAGCTTTGAATAACAAAGTTAACTTAATTGAGATTTATTTTTTAAAACAGCTAATAACTACAGACTAAAATTTTACCTGCTCTGATATGTTATCTGGGGAAAACAAAAATAAATCAGAAATCAATAAAAGAAAGACATCCACAAAATGCCAAAATATTTTTTAATTAAGTAACTCATTTCTAAATAACCCATGGGCCAAAACTAAATCAGTTTAATCCAATTAAAAACAGATTTTAATTAAATGAAAATAAAAAAACAACATATGAAAATTTGTGTGATGAAATAAAGCAGTGCTTAGAGGGAAATTTATAAATTTAAATACATTTATTAGAAAGAAAAAATGTATAAAGATAGTGATCTAAGTTTCTACCATGAGATGCTAGGAAACAAAGTGAAAACAAAAACCAAGGTAAATGGAGGGAAGGAAACAAATATCACAGCAGAAATCAATGAAATTTAAAAAAAATAGAGAAAGTAAACAAAATCAAAAAATCACAAAAGTAAAAATAATTGATAAGCTTCTAGTGGACTGAACAAGAAATCAAGACAGAAAACAAAAACTAGTAAGAAGGAGTATCAGTTCAAATCTTACAGACATTAAAACCATATTAAAGGCCGTTCCACTTCTGGTTTACATATAGAAAGTTCCAAGAGTTTATTACTCTCACCCTACAAGCCAAAACAAGGCAGATCAGATAAACTACAAAATCAACAAATGGCACAAAAACAATAGGACATTCTTATGAAAATATAAATGAACTTCAACCCCTATTTCACTCAATACACAAAAAATAATTTGAGATGGATTACAGACCTACATGTAAAAGCTAAGTCTATACTACTTAGAGAAGAAAATTAAAAAGAATATCGTAATCACCTTGTGGTATGCGGAGATTTCTTACATAGGAGACACGACAAGCACCAACCATAAAGAAAGCATCGGTAAAGGAGACATCACAATATGAAGAACTTTCTCTTTAAAAAAATATATCATTTAAACAAAATAAAAGGCAGCAAATACACTATAATACATACATCTAACAGAGGATTTCTATACAAAATATAAAAAGAGCTACTACAGTCAATAATAAGAAAAGCAACCCAATTTTTAAAATGAGCTAAAGTTTTAAACAGACAGTTTTCAAAAGGAGATATATAAATGGCCAATAAGCACGGGAAAAATTCTCATTGGGAAATGCAAACTTAAACCAGAATGTGGTACCAGTTCACCCACACTAGAATGACTAAAATCAAAATACTGACAACATCATATGTTTGTGAATGAGCAGCAACTGGAACTCTCACACACTGCTGGCAAGAGTATAAAAATGCTACAACCACTTTCAGAACTAGCAGCTTCCTATACAGTTAGATATACATCTACCCTGTTACCTAGCTGTTTCTCTCCTAGATATTTACCCAAGAGAAATAAAAACATATGCCAACAAAAATACTTGTATAAGAATGTTTACAGTGGTCTTAATCATAATGACCTCAAAATGGAAACAATGCAAATATCCATCAAAAAGAGAATAAACTTTTTTCTAAATGACATATTCATGCAATGGGTTGCTATTCAGCAATAACAATATGAATGGATTATTGATACAAGCAACATTTGGATGAACCTCAGAGCAAAAAAAAAAGCTAAACGCAATACTTTACTAATCTATTTATAGGAAATTCTAAAACAAACAGGATAAATCTTTGTATGAAAAAATCAGAATAGTGATTGTCTCTGGGGTTGGGGACTATTCAAATGTAAATGTATATATACATACCAATGTGAGAGAGAGAGGGAGAGGTTAAAAAAGGAGGGAGAAATAGAATGTGAGAGAGACTAGGAAAAGAGAAAGTGGAGATAGTAAGTAGGAATAACTCTTTTGGGAAGTTCTGCTTTAAAGAGATTCAGCATGAAGGGCATGTGAGGTCAAGGTAATGTTCTTTTACAAAGTCGGATTATATTTCAGCGTATTTGTACCATGATTCAGAAAAGGAGTATATGAAGATACAGGAAAAACAACACACATGTAGAAGTGACATTCTTGAGAAGGTATGATGGGGAAGATCTAGTATGTAAGTGGAGGGGATCTTCAGAACGATCTTTGAATAAACCTTTGAAACAATCCTAGTTTCTTTAAATACACCAAATTAAAAGAGATAGTGCACTTAAAATGTTTATTGCCATGCTAGTATATACTCAGTTGTCAAAGAAAAAGACAAAAATAAACTAGTGTTAACTGCTGTTCCTTTTTATTTTCTTTATTATACAGATTACACATCATGGCTGATTTCACAGCAATTTAACTTCTTCCACCATGCAAAGAAGGCAGACTTTGTAACTGAGAAAGGATGATGTATTTGGGTTAAAGAACTACAACAAAAGGTTTTAGAAACTGATAACTTTAATAGCTATTCTCAAAAGACACACGCAGTATAAAAGGAAAATGTAAAAACGTCTTGGTCCAATCCATGCTCAAGAGCTGAACTGAGGTTACAGTAGAATAACTACTAATCATCCTTTTCCCATTTTGAACTAATTGAAAACTCCAACTCTTCCATAAATGTTACAAATACCCTAAAGTGCCTGTGATTTCTGCAAGCCTCACTGGTTTAGAATTAATATCACTAAAGCTCCACATACAGGCCTCTATCACACACAAACACATATACACACACACAAACACAAACAGCCTATGTTTAGCATCGACAAATACCCACAGCTTGAGATTAATAGTCAGGAATTAAGAGGGCAGGAACCCTCGATAAAAGCCACATGTAAAGGCCAAAGTGGATTTTTAATGTTGGGGACAACAAGCATTAACTAATTTTCCCTTACTAAGTGCACTGTCCTTTAGCTCTATTTTTGTTCCTAATTGTTCCTGCAGGTAGTAGGTTAACATGTAAGGTACTTAGAGAAGGATGCAATTGAATATGGCATAGATACTGACAGAAAGGGCTCAATAAAAGAGCAGCATGAGCTCTAATCTGGCCTTTCACAACATCTACTATCAAAGAGCTTTGGGGGTTTAAGGGGATTAGACACCATAACCCATCTGTCAGGTCATTATGTAAGGAAACGCTCCTGCTGTTTTCAAGAGAAGATGCCCTACTGTATATTATTATCATTAAGCATTTACAGAGTACTGTAGCCTCGCAAAAACACTTTCTAACAGTTTTATTTGTGGTTTCTCGCAAAATGCTGTCACCTCCAAGTATTATTTACAAATAAAGAAACTGAGGTACAGGAAGATGATGGCAAATGCCTCAGTCACCCAAGGAATAGCAGGAGCTATGGGAGATTCTTGGAGCCTTGAGATAAAAGAAAACCTTCTATCTCCCTCCGCCTAAAAATATGTCAAAGAGTTTGTTTGTTTGTTTGTTTGTTTGTTTGTTTTAAAAGCCGAGACCAATTCTCTTGTGTTTTCCGGCAATGTTATATACATTATTCCATAACAAATACTTATGGGTTATTTTCTGTAGCCACAGGATGTAGCTTAACAACAGCTGTACATCATGATTGACACTTCCATACGGGAGGAGAAGCAGGATGCATTCAAGCATGAGCATGTGTAAAGATGGACTGATATATCGTAGCTATCATTTACAAAACTGGAGATCCCAAATCTAAAGCATAATGAGGCAAAAATGAAATGCTACATGTTCTTTCATCCATATTGCTTGTAATTTGCTAGAAATAATTTAGCATTTCAGTAAACCCCAAGCAAGCGACTTAGTATACAGGGGCAAAAATAAAGGTGCCTGCTGGGAAATAGTAAAACTATCTAAGATGGGCTCCCTAGAGAGTTTTAACAGGTCACAATAACATGGGTGCTGTTACCTGATAACATTTCTTTTTCTGAAATTTTTTCTTTTATTTAGAATAGAATTATGGGAATCATTTCTGTGAGTTTTACTATTGAAGGATTACATTTTTCCCTTGAAAGGGAAATAATCCTTATTTAAAATAAAGACATGAATAGCATTGATATATTTCAACCTTAATGTCAGGAAATGTATTCCTCAATTGTAAAAATATACTGATCCAACTAGAAGACTTAATTTAAAAACTATGTTTTGTATCTTTTAAAGTTGCTGCTTCTCCCTCCATTAAAAAAGAGGGAAAAAACTTCATGTTATTCTTTAATCATGAGTTGGTAAAGATTATTATGATATTCTCTTACTTGTTATCTACTGAGTGCCTACTATAACCCAGATAGAATCCACAGCCTGGTAGAAGATATATTCACACATAAGTATATTACAAGGTCAGTGATGGTTCCATAAGTGATTTATAGGTAAACTATTCTGGAGTTTGAGAGAAGGTCCAGCTCTGGACAGGATTATTGTCTCATTAGCTGGAGGAGGCATGGCAGGTTCATGTGAGGAAGGAGATATAGAAGAACTTTATATAATTGCAGTTGAAGTGGTCCTCTAAGAATGTGTAAGAATTGGGCAAATAAGGAAGTGGGAAATGGAACATTCCAGGAAAAGGTCATGAGACATGTAAAGAGACAAAGAAGCATTGCTGGTAGTTGGTAGTAGTTCATAGTTCCCACTACAGCCTAAATGGTTAGGCCGAATCACAGCTACCTGTAAAAGGACATGGGAGAGAAGATAAAGGCAAACCGGTTAGTGCCATGGTTCACAAAATTGTTTAATCATCAGGCTTAGGAGACTCTGACTTAGGTGCTCTGGGGTATAGCCTTTGAATCAATACAGCTCTGATTTTCTAAGGTGATTTGGAACCTCAGCCAGTGGCTAGTAGAGCCTTTGGCTACCTTCAATCTTCTTTCATTCAATTTATGTCTTCATTCCATATGCACTCCCACTGCCTTAGTTTAAGTCCTGGTGACCTCTCACCTGGAGGATTATAACAGCCATCTACCTCACTTTCTCATTACTGCTAGAATCATGTTTCTAAAAGGTATGCATGCTCCTCTCTTCTCTACTTCAAGACCACTTAGGGCTCCATATTGCCATTTTAAAAAGAACACAATATACCAGGTTAGTAAAAGTTGGTCTGACCTACCTTCCCTGCTCTAGTGCCAGCACGTGCGCAGCACACACACACACACGCACACGCACACGCACACACAGCCCCAACATTTTCTAAAGCCTCTGTTTGAATGCTTTGTGTTTCCCGTCTTTCCCAGCAAAAATACTAATGACATTTGGCATTTTTGATCCTAGGCATTTATTCTAAAGAAATAATCTAAAACGCTAAAAAGTTTCTCTCAAGCCTCATCTCTGGTCATTTCCCAGCTCATTCCCTAGCTCCAGCTATAAGGAACTACTTGCAGTTCTCATTGTCTCTGTGCCTTTGCAAATGGCCTTTCTTTGCATGATGGCTTCCTGCGGGCTGATTTTTTTCCCTCTTGATTTTCACTTCTCTTTATTTCATCCTAAAAGGATCAGTTCAAATGTCCCTCCCCTGGCAAGTTTTCTCCATTCTGCTAAGCGGTTAGCTATTCCCTTCACCATACTTGCATAGAGCACCTTGAGCATGTATCTCCACTGTCATACTCATCACATTGCATTATAATGGCTTTAAAGTCCATCACTCCAAACCATAAGGACCCAGAGAACAAGAATCATTTCTTGTCTAGTTGCGTACTTTATCAGGAGCACTGAGCCCTCCGACATGTATGAATAAATTAATAAATGGTTCAATGAGAAGTAAAGAAAGCTTAAATCAGGGGTGTTTTGAGAGCTGTTGCAGATGTAGATTTATAGGCTTGTTATCATTTTAATGTGAATGGTAAAGCAAAGAGAGGTGTCAAAGACAAGTTCAACCCTGGGTAACAGTGAGGATGATCTTGCCAAAAGAAATCGGAAAACATAAGATGAGAAAGAGGTTAAAAGGAGAAAGCTGACAGATTCAGCCAGGGGTTTGAGGATAAGGAGAAAGAGTTCTGAGTTCCAGGTATAGATGTATTAGACATACAAGTTGGCCCATTCATCCCTCCCTGTAGATCGGGAAATCTGAACTTTATCATGATCTTCCTGTGATTCTCTGCCTTTTAGCACTTAAGCTGTTGAGATGCAGTGTGGGTTGCTATTAGTCATTGTGTGACTACATAAGAATCGATAGATATGTAACCATTTTATTGAAAGGGCTGAACGTAATGACTACAAGCAGGAAGTGACTATATTTTCCTCCTATCACACCTTTCAACATGTCAGATCCCCCTTTCCCATACCTTAAGAACTTTTCAGGCAGCTTTTATAACTTTCCAGTCATTTTCAACAACAACGACAAAAAGTCTTATTTCAGTAATTACGAGTCATTTCCAAGTAGTAAAATATTTTGTTAAATTTGAAACTGTAATCTCACATCTCATTCAAAGCTTCTCCCCTCCCTCAACATGGGCTCAGACCCAATCTGACTCCAGGCTCCTTTAGAGAAGTTGGGCATGGTCTGTTCTCTTTCCCTCTATCTCCTTCACCATCTGCTTCTGGCTTATCTAGAATCAGAGCAAAAGAAGGAGTGTGTAGAGAAAGAGAAAACATTCTCACTTAAGCGGTGCTGCTTATAGTTCTGTATTGGCTTTCTGACTATTTACATGCCACCTGTATATTTGCATTAGCTTTCTTGCGGGAACTTTTTGTGTTTTCCTTCAGACTCCTTTTTTTTCAATGATGTGAGCACACTCCACTGAATTTCTTATGAGTCAAACATACACACACACACACACACACACACACACACGAGGGTTTAATCAAAGCAGCTAGAGGCTGGTTACTTCTAGCACTTGCTCTATAGAAAATTCATATTTGCATGAGACCAAGTGATGAGAGCAGAAGCTTGCCTTAATGCTGTCCCTTCTCCCTGAACAGGTGGCTCCATAAGCCCCACGAAATCTTGACGAACCCATCAATCAATAATGAATAGCCTTCTTTGTCTCCAGGAAATCAGCCTTGTTATAAAAGGAATGAAAAGAGAAAAGAAATAGTCAATGCTTATTTATTTATTTTTAAAGTAAGTTTATGAAACTGATAACAGAAATAAAGTGTGAAAGCTAAAGCTTTTCCTTTCAAGAACCAAGTTATTTTTCAAGAATGAAAGTTGTTGTTGTTTTTTTTTTTAATTCAGAAAGTATGGTTTTGTGAATTGGACAAGGAATAAAAAGGTAAAGCACTGAAGGAGCTCAGGACCTAGTTTATGCCACGAACACTAATTAAAATGAGCACAAGAGAGCTGGGTTACTGCTCTCCAAAGGAGATAAAGATTCAGAGGGCTGGAAAAGGGAAGATGATAATGAAGAAGAAGGTGACTAGGGGAGAGGTCAGTGAGGCCCAGGTTGGGGGCCTGAGTCTAGAGGAAAAACAGTGTGCCCAGAAACTGCTCAGCATTTGGCAGAACAAAAGCCATATGTTACCAGAACTATGGAGGCATAAAGAACCAACTCACTGTTCCATGTCCATTCTAAGAGCATCCAGTCAACCACTGCATATCACTTGTGCTGAAAAATTCCATCAGCTGTTCTTTCTTTTACCTTCCGGGGGAGCTTACTATCCATCTACTCTAGTCTACTTATCACCTGGCGATCATGCCTATATGTTCAGCTCCATCTGAATCATCTTTTGTGGACAATCTTCCCCCTTCAAATGACCCTCTAGCAGCTCAAGACACTTGAAGGTCTCCAACACAGTGTCTTAGAGTCTTAGGATAATTAGCATCACTGTGGAAGAAGAGGCCACCAGTCGCCAGCTTCTGTGTTGTATTGTGGGATTACTCTCACCCAATGCCCCTAGCAACTCCCATGCCAAAACACCCTCATATACTCTTTCTCTTTGGATAAGGTCTAAAATTGCCAAGGCTCACACAGAAGAAAGGCATACTCATAACAAAAATAAAAGCTGACAGTTTGGAAAAGGCAGAATTAGGTGAAATAAGTTTCCATCCTCATCACAAGTTATTCATATAATCCATCAAACCCCCTTCCTCAACTTGAATGTGTGGAAAAATGGGCTTTTTGGGTAGCTGAGCTTTAAACCAATTTCTTCTTTGGTCTTACATAATAAGAGCAGCATAAAAAAATACTTTATTCTTTACCAGAAGCTATAAGTTATGTCAAATAATTTCTTTGCCTTATCAAAGAAAAAAAGAAGGAGAACATGTAGAAATGTTATGGCTATGAGGAATTCCAAATTTGAATCAACACAAGAATTTAGAAACCCTATATATTGAATTCGTTAACATTCAGTTTTCAAATTTAAATACCTAAGATTTACCAGGTCATAGAAAACATCATTGTGCATTCCACACTTCTCTAGATATTCATAAGCAAATATGTTATTCAACCTTAGAGAAATTTTCCAAAAGGCTTTTGAAATGTATTTGTATTGATTACTTCAGAAGTTATCAATACTGACCTCAGCAATCCCAAGTTGCAGCTCCTTTCTTCCATTGCTGTCCGTATCAATAGGCTAAAGCATAGGTGGGAAACCTTCAATATTCAGTTAATCTCTTACAGTCCTTGAAGAGTAACTACAGTTTATATTCTATACATGCCTATAGTTACAGAGTACATTTGTAAGCTATATAATATTACTCAGTAAAAATTGCTGCTTCTGTTTTTTCAACATTTTACATTTACTAAGAGCCTACATTAGCATGCTAGGAGCTGAAGACACAAAGATAAATGAGAAACAAGTCTTGTATTTAGGGAGTTCATAATCTCTTTTACTTATTGTATTTAGAAGATGTTCTCTTTTTTAATTTAATTTATCTAGATAAATGGAATGCGAATGTTACACTTTACATTCATACTCGTATCACTTGTTTAAGGGGAAAACTAATTCTCCCTTCCTCTCTTCGTAGATCTTCACATGAATGCCAGAAGTAGATTTCTTTTTCTGGTTCTCTCCCTCCCCACATCTCAAATTTCCTCATATTCCTTTCCTCTTTGTGAGTTTAATTAAAAACAGTATTTTACTTGTTAGATTTGTTAGATTTTTGTGCTCCCTGATCTTAAATCTTAATTTTTTGCATTTGAAATTTTTCTTTATTACTTATGTAGCCCTTATGTGATTTTTCTCCCTTTACATGTCAGTAGAACTTGACAGAAAAGCAAGTTCTCCTTCTGAGCTGACAACTTTGAGGTTTTTTTTATATATACATACTTATATTTTATCTCAAAATAGGTTCCTATGAAATACAATAATAATAATAAACCCCATAAATAATAGAGGGGTGATTATATTCATTTTTGATTTTTGCTCATTGTCTAATAGCAAAAGTCTCACTCTATGATTTTCATTAGGCTTGACCCAATTTCTTTTATGTACATTGTATGTGAGCCAGGATAAAGTGATTTAATTTGAGAGCAATAAAAAAAAAAAAATACCCTTAAAGGAAATCAGGAAATGGACAGATTATGAGGATGAAGAAAAATCTGTAATACCTAGAAAATAACATATGAACAAACCTGGCTCAATCTTCATTTCACTTTATTTCATGCCCTATATAATTAACTCCCCAGTACCAAATGAAGTCAGCTTTTAGAAATATGTTAATTGCATCCAATTTTATGAAACTCCAATAAGCTAAAATCAGTGTGATTATTCATCTTGCTCATTCTTATTTTAGGACTCCTTACCATTGTCTTAACCTTAGTCTTATCTCAAAGTCTTAAGTAAAAATATTATCGGCTGGTTTTTTTCTGAAAACTTCACCTCCTTCCAATCTAGGAACTCCTGGCCACAGCTGTAGATTGCTGCAGCTCCCTGTCTCTCTGCTACTACGTAACATGTCTTAGTTCTCTCTGCAGGGAACTTCAGTCCTTTGTTCTGACAGCTGCCTTCTGTCCATGTCTTGTGATGAGAGAGGCTCTTTTGTCACATGTCTGCATTTTAACTTCAAATTGAAAAATGATTGCACCACTTGCTTTGCTACCTAAAGCATCTGTGTAGCTCAAACATCCCTGCCTACTCTTTACCCCACGGTAGTCCTGACTTTGTGCTCCACTCACACAATGGGACTAAAGTCACTCAATTCAGATGAAATTTTTCGAATACATCTATGCCTCAGAATCAGATAGGTTTTTAGAGATACTAAATAAAAAGATGAGAAACATATTTTAACTAATTAGCACATAATTTAATAGAAGAAAAAATATGAACGCACAAAAAAGTTTTAACACAACCTTAAAATTATGTATAAGCCTTAACATAAAGGACTGAGGCAGTTATTAATAAGGACGTTAGGTGGAAATTTTGACAGATTTCGGGTAAAGGGAATAGCATTTTACAAAAGGACAAGCAAGGAGGTAAACAGCAGTGCTTCTTCTAAGAACTGCTTGAGGTGAATGTTACGAATAAGCAAAGAGGCTCAGAGACGTTAGGTAAAATGTTGAAGATGACAAAACTAGTATTAGATTTAGAATTAATACTCAGATAATACTGACTCCAGAATCCATGCCCTCCACACTACTGACTCAGACCAGAACACAATTCACTGTTCATATGACACTTACATAAAAATGTGAGATACTTTCTCAACTCCATGGAGGTAATTTAAACTGGTTTCTTTCCCCTCTACTTCACTGAAACTGTTCTTGTGAAACAGCTCCATGATGACCAATCCACCTGTATTCTCATTTTACTCAGCGTCTCCATAACTTTCAACTCCTTGAAATAATTTTTCTTCTTGGCTCCTATAACCTTTCATATCCCTGGTTTTCCTCAGACTTCAGTGGCTGCTCCTTTGCTACATTCTCATCTCCTTCACCACCTCTAATGCAAGAATACCCAGGTATGGCTGTGCATCTTTCTACTCTCTATCTACCTTCTCTCTCAAACTGAGTTCATCCAACACCACAGTTTTAAATATCCCCAACTCTGACTGCCAAACTGACAAAAGAGTGGCTAAAAGTGTAAACTATGGAGTGAAGCATCCCAGATTCTAATACCAGCTCCACTAGCTAAACTAAGCTAGGTAATCCTGGCTTAGTTGCTTCACCTCTCTGTGCCTCACTTCTCTCGTTTGAAAATGGAGATAATAATAGATATTTTAACATACAACAATCTTCCAAACACCTCCACTTGGATATCAGATTTAACATGTCCAAACTGAATTCTGTATTCCAGAGTTTCTTACAAACCTGTTATACTCGGTATCAATAAATGGCAACATCATACACTCAGATGCTCAAGTCAAAAATTCTAAAAACACCTTTGATTCTTTCCCTTTACCAATTTCCAACAGCAGCAAGTGTCATCTGCTCTACCTCCCAATAACATTCTAAATCTCAGTGTTCATTTTTTTCCCTGCCCTAATCAAAGACCATTATCTCTTACTTAGACAATGTCGTAGCCTCCAGCTGAACTTCTTAAACAATCTACAATCTATTTTCCACATAGGAGTAAGAATTTATCTTTCTTAAAGGGTATTGCTGCACGTGACTTCTCCACTTAAAACCTTCCGATGATTTTCCACTGAACTTAGAATCCAGATCATGGTCTAAAAACCCTGCATGAACAGCTCCTTCCTCTACATCCTCATCTGTACCACACTCCTGACTTATCACAGGCCAGACACTCTGACCTTTCTCTCTTTCCTTAAATACAACATCTTGTACCATTCCAGGATCTTTAAGCTTCAGCGGAATATTCTTCCACTGGCAGAGATATTTTACCACTAGTACTTATAGCAGTGCCTGGAAATAATATGTGCTCAATAAATACCTGCTTGATTGTTTGATTGATTGATTTATGATTGATTGATTGACTGATTGTTTTTTAAAGACTATAAGTCAAGATTTTATTCACTTAATTTACATTTTAAATCCTTTAGGAGAGCTTTCAGTGTAAAGGAATCCTGAAGTGAAGTAGTTTTAAAAGTGTAGAATAATTTCTAAATTATAATTTTTAATTTGGGATTTTGTGTGTATATATGTATATACATACATACATACATACATACATATATAAGATATATACATATATAAGATATATGTATGTATGTATGTATATTTGATCTATAGATTTTTTTATAAAGAAGGTAGCTCACTGAATAAATAAAATTTATTATATTCTGAGGTAATTATGTCAAGTATAAAATTAGACCCAGGGTTTTAGATATAATTACTGTTTTGTGAAAATTAAGTATGAAAGGACAAGAGTAGAACCAGACCTCAAGGGTACAATGACACGGGGCAACGCCTCTTTGTGACATTAGCATTCCAAACACATGCCTGTCAACATCTCTAACAGCAAGCTACAGAAACCATGCAAATATTTACACAGAATTTTTTTAATCCACAAGCTTGTTTCTGGAAAGACTTCTAAAAATAAATCTTTTAAAAAATATGCTTTAGATGTACTTTAATTTTTTTCTGAATTTTCCTGAATTTAAAATCACATGAAAAGAACTTTTCTAAAAGCACAGAACTAATGTATTTACCTGTAGCCAAGGCCTTTTTTTTCTTTTTCTTCTCTCACCCTGGTAAATGCTCCCCCAGAGGTTGACAAGTATCTAAAGATCCATAAAACATGAGTTTAATAAGTATAATAAATCATTCGTTGCTGGCATTTTTAAGATTTGGCCTTATTGAGTTTTAACTGATATGTTTTGCAGGTACTCCTGCTGTTATATGGAAGCAATATAAGTTTAATATTTACTTACTGCAACCTAAAGATACTATGTTTTACTGAAATATGTAAATCTTTAGAGGAAATAGTGTCCCTAAAATAATTAAGGCAAGACATTAATCTAGAAAAATTCCCAATTAAAGTTAATCACAATTAATTCTTTAAAAGTTCAAAATTTGTTGGAGAAATCTTTGCTCTTCCATATTATGGTGAAGTGTTAGTCGTTTATATCAAGAGTTTCTATTATATTTAATAATACTAAAATCTTCCTACAGAAAATTTCCAGAAATACTAGTTCTCTGAAAGTTGGATATTATGCATTTTAATTATTTTTAAACAACACAAAAATTAAAATTCCCCCACAAAATGTTTAAAACTTTTGCAGTTTTACTTAACCTCATTACATCAGATGAAGAAATTATATCCTGTTGAAAGCCATTTCTGACAGGAAAAGCAATGTCAATATTCAGAAAATCATAAACATAGATGGTAAGTGAAATCATAATGAAGAAACATATTGTGCATAAAAAGTATCTAAAGACAAAAATACTAACTCTATAGAATGAATCATCAACTTCCATAAACCTCTCAAATCACTGCACCTCATCCATCAAGTTCAGAGGCAGGTAAAGTAATAGGTTCCTAAATAAAGCGTGGACATCACGCTACCACTGCCAGTGTAAAATTGCCTCTTAAATGTACTTTTTGTAAAGTGTGCTTATGTTGCTCTCTCTTGGTGAAAAAGTAGTACTGTTCAAATTGATTGCTACCGATTTTTTAAACTTTTTTAAAGGTTTTCTTGTTAAAAGAAACTCTGTTTTGATAAAGCATTTTCAGTGCCATTTGCACAAATTAGAGTGCTAATTGCTAACCTTAGAACAGCTAGAACTACTTTAGATAATTCTGAGTTTCTAAATTGACATGAATTAAAAGCCAGTTGGAGCACACATTCAAATGTTTTCATTTATGGACTCCCAGGAAATTTTGTTTTATAATAAACAAAGAACCAAAGAAAATGAATAGAGGAGTATTAGCTATTAAGAATTTTAGGTTTCTGAAGGAAGGTGAAAATATTTACAGTCTTCTAAGTGCTCTATCCATTTACATATTTACAGAAATAAGTTATAATACATCTGAAAAAAATTTACTGAATAGATTGGCATAAGTAGTAGCAGAAGTCCAAATGTTTAAAAAAAAAAAAAAAAGCTGTGTAATAATCACTTTTAAAATCAGAACCAGTAGTTTGCTGCAGCCAACTGGTGGCAGCTTGCAAGAGCTGACTGTTCATGTACTTTCCGATTCCCTGTTCAGTGACATAATTTTGATAATTGAAATCTGTCATGGTGAGTGTATTTACACTACAGAAATTGGCAAACACTATAATCTGGGTTTTGTTTTGGTTGCAGGACGTGTACGCGTGAGTGAGTGTGTGTGTGTGTGTGTGTGTGCGTGTGTGTGTGTGTTTGGGGGACTGGTTGTTAAATGTTTATCAGCACACTACTAGAAATGCCAAAAATAATGTCAAAAATAAGACCTTTCCCTTTCATCAATGACAACTGCTATATAATCAACAAATTTTCCTAATTGCGATACTACTAAATTTAGTGTGGTATCTGGAAACAAAACGGCATCATTCCTCTGTCTTTAATCTACCTATATATCAAACAATGTACAGAATTTTATAGTTAGAAGAAAAACTATTCACAACTAGCATTTTCTAATTTCCTCTTCTTTTAGAGAGGCACTCCAATCATAGTTTTAACCAGTTCTCTACAGCAGCTAAACAGAGCTCAGTAACCTTTGGGAACTTTTAATTTATCAAAACACCACACTCAACCGAAGCGAAAGGAGGTTTTGCGTGCTTTTATATTTTAAATATGAGACTGAGCAAATCAGATGTTTAATCATGAATGGAGATGTAAAAGATGTAAGCAAAAGTTTGACAAAAACTTGAAAATGAAGTTCCATAAGCCACACCCCTTGTGTGTTCGTTGGGCTATACTCTCCTTCGGAAGAGAAGACTCAGAGACTTTTCAGTCTTCCTTTCCCTTGGAAGACTTACCCATAAATTTAGAGAAATAACTTCAGGAACAAAAAGTATGTTGTTTAAAACCTTAAAGAGGAACTTCCTATCCACAAGACAGGAAAGCAACTTCTAAAGTATCCTTTAGATACTTTAAAGTCTTCTGTCTTCTGCAGCTCACTTATGTCAAAGGCACTGAAATAAACTTCTAACGTACGGTCTGGTAGTTTGCGTTTGTATTAGGTACAGCTCACTGTGTGGGAACGATTATCAAGGGAAAGTTTGATTGATTATTATTCCAGTTCTTCCTAGGCCTCCAGGACCAACTTGCAGATTTGTAATACCGCAAGGTGACTATTTTATTGAAAATTAATTAATTAATGATCATGTATAAATGATGGAAAGAGACTAATTGAGTGATAGTTTAATTAAATAACTCAACGTCACTAACAGTGACAGCACAGCTGAGCAATTGATAAACAGTATCAAATATCGAGGGCAGAAATAAAGCCCTTTAAATTAATCTTTCCATGCATTTCCTCATAATAAAAACTAATAACGAAAGTATATTTCAGGTGAAAAGATGTTAGAGGAGATATAATCATTAAAGCAGCACGAGTTGCCTCTTCATTGAAACCACAGAATACAAAGATATCTGGTGGCATAAGATTGTTTCTAATATTATTGACAGGACAGGAAAATGATCATTTCAGTAACATGGAATTAGCACACTGCAAAGAATAATCAATAAGAACGCAATTTTCAGTGTTACAAGCCTTTAAGTTGAAGATATATGAGAATGATTTTCAAATATAACATTATCAGAAACAAGTACAGAACCATAGAATAAAAATAACATTTTAAAAACAGTACCAAGTCAATAGAGTATTTATTTAATAAAATAAAAACCTGACCTCTGGTACAGTTATTTTGAAGGTTCTCCACTATAAGGAATTCAAACGAGACCTCATCTGACTAATGACTTCAAAAATGCACAAATAAATCTTCATAACACTATATCACTGCTATCATGATTATCACCATTTTATAGATAAGAAAAACGAGAAACAGGGTACTAAGGAATTCACCCAAGGTCAGACCATCAGGGAATGGTGGAACTGGGATTCAAACCTGACAAGTTAGCTCCTGAGTCCAGGCTTTTAGCAACCATGTTACATACCTCTCATCATTTGGATTAAAGATAAAAGTATAGAAAATCCAGGACTTTCTACAGAGAAAGTGTAATGTAAGCTGTTTTTTGCCTTTTTCTACCCTATACTCTTATTTATAGTCTACAGTATTAGACATGCAATTCTGCTTTCTCTTAAGCAAATTTTATCCATTATACCTGATGCTCATAAGGGCATTTCACTTGGGAATCAAAGCTAAGCCCTCACATTATATAAAGATGTTCCATGCTAATAGTAATAGAACATTTTATAGAATTCCTTAAATATACATCTGTTATACATCCTTAGTAAATTTCATTATAATTGTTTGGATGATGTTTTTCTGTACTAGAATTTGAACTTGTGAAAAGGCAGGCTGTAATCTTATTAATAATTTGTTTCTCTGGTATCTAGCATAGTTCTTAACACACAGCCAATACTCACTACATGTTTGTCAAAATGAAATTACTTGCCATAGCCAAGGAAAGTAGGCTTGAAATGAACAACACAATAATTTTTTACACTAAATAAAATTTTTTACAACAATGAAAAAATTTTAGACAATTCCTTGTTATTGTCTTCATTCTTCATACAAAATAGGTCCAAAAATCTGAAGCGTTCTTCCTCAGATATGTCTCTTGAAGGATTACCTTCACCCCACACAAATATAGGCCCTCGTCCTAACCTGCATGCACTCCAGTCACAGTGTCCTACTTCCTTGCCACCAGCCACTCCCGAACCCAGTCGTGCTCCTTCTTCCATAGGGCCAACACAACCAAGTCCATAAAATGCAAATTCCATTTCCTCACTATCTGATAGTAAAAATGTTCATCGATTCTACTGAGTAAAGGGTAAGATCCAAACTCTTTTAAGTGTAGCATCTAAGGATTTGGCAATTGGCCCCAAACTACATCTCAACACCCCAGCTCAAGTTGAGCCATACTGACCTTTTCTGTTCCCTGAGTCAGGCTCTCTTACCTCTGATATTCCCTGTGCCTGGAACCCTCTTTTTCACTATGGAAATCTTGCACATATCAAGACACAACTCAACTACTCTCTTGTGACACTCTCCCCAGGTTTTCTATACTGGATACTCGTTATTTCTGCTACATTCCCACAAATCCCCCATCACTCCATTGTACTACTTTTCTGCATTACTATTATCTAGTAGTGATTACATATCTCTTCACTTAGAATATGAGCTCTTAATACCCCAGAGCACAGTGCACAGTTTAGTAGTACTTGACAAGTACTAGGCCTACTGTTGTTTGTGGGGTAAACTTTCATCAAGCCATTTTCAGCAAAGCCGGAAGTAGTCAATTAAAAACTTTTATTTCTTATGATTTTTTCTTTACATCTTCATGTTTCAAAGAACACATGTGCATGGTAATCCTATGATATTTATACTTAGCATTTCCTAAGGACAAATACCTAAAAGACTGTCCCTTACAGATTGCAAAATTGTCTCTTTTGACATTACAAGAGGAATTAGCTAGATAGTAAGGCCAGAAAACGTGTGATGGGAGAACCTGGGGCATACCCCAGAAATACCATATTGGCTTTGCTTGCTCTCAATCCTAAAATGTGTTGACAGAGTTGTGCTTTTCTGGGGATGGTGGAGAAAGGCATTGTGTGGAAATAAAAATAAAAACAAAAAACATTTATTGGGAGGCTCAGAGCTTCACACAGAACGTCTCAGTTAACTTCTTCACGCTACTCTAACATGAAGAAACTGAGGTTTAGGGTCACTTTCATCTTAGGAGGTTGAAATCCAAGTCATTTGGCATTTGAAGCCACTCTTTTAACCACCATCTTCTTTATTGGGAATAAAAATATATAGGATCTTTGTTTCATTTTATCTAAAATTTCTGGCTGAGTGAATAAATTTTAACTCACTTTGTAATCCTGAGACTGAATTTAGTGTGTACACAAAGGTTTTTTATTGAAATAGATTAATGCTTGGTAACATGTTTACTTAGTTCCATTCTTACAAAACCTGAAACCCAGGGATACCCTGTAAGATTTAGAATCACAAAGTAGAGTGTTCTGATCATTGGTGAAGTATCTTTATATATGAGGAAATTATACTTTACTACAGAAACAAGTGATTATTATTTTCTTCATGACAAAACTCTCATATAGACAAAATTGATATTTATTTTACAAAACAAAAGTTCTGTTTCACCCAGGTAGTTCATAGAACTAGGATCAGAGCCCACATTATCTGCTTCCTATCCATTGTATTTTCTGTTACACAAGGAAATTAAAAATAAAGTAGATGAGAGATAATAAGCTAAGAAAGATAACAGAGATTGCAATCTTTGTAAGCAACTTTATTTTATTTTCCCAACCCCCTGGGGTTGCCTGGCAAGGCATCATGGTGCTATGGGTCTTTTTATTATTTATTGATTTTTGAGAATAATTTTTTCTTTTTAATTTTAGCTGTTCTAGTGGGTATATAGTGCTATATCACTGTGGTTTTATTTTTTTATTTTTTAATTACAGTTGACATTCAATATTATATTACTGTCAGGTATACAGCATAGTGGTTATACATTTATATACCTTACAAAGTGATTCTCCTGATAAGTCTAATCTAGTACTCACCTGAATCCATATGTAGTTATTACATTATTGACTATATTCCTTATGCTGAACTTTACATCCTTGTGACTATTTTGTAACTGCAAATTTGTACTCCTTAATTCCTTCACCTTTTTCACCCAGCTCCACAAACCCCCTCCCATCTGGGAACCATCGATTTCTCCTCTGTATCTATGAGTTTGTTTGTTTTGTTTGTCCATTTGTTTTTTATATTCCATATATAAGTGAAATCACATGGCATTTGTCTTTCTCTGCCTCACTTACTTCACTTAGCGTAATAATCTCTAGGTTCATTCATGCTGTAACAAATGGTAAAAATTTAGTTCTTTTTTATAACCAAATAATATTCCATTGTATATATGTACTACTACTTCTTTAACTGATCGTCAATCAATAGATAACTTAAGTTATTGCTTCCATATATCGGCTATTGTAAACAATGTTGCAGTGAACATAGGGGTGCAGATATCTTTTCGAATTAGTGTTTTGGATTTCCTCAGATAAATATTTAGAAGTGGAATCTCTGAGCCATAAGGTAGTTAGTTCTCTTTTTATTTTGAGGAATCTTGGTGCTATGGACATTTTTTAGAAACCTGGAATCCCCATTTACTAATTAAATGCCTAGGTCATATCTACAAACTGCTGGAAATTGTTAGCATGTGTAGGAGGAAGCAAGATCAATACTAGGATATCTCAGGTCTAGAAATGGGCTTCTTGTGATTTACCAGGACATAACATTTAGAAGAGATTCTGAGTAGTCACAGAACTTAGAGAAATTGTAACCATTTACCTGTTGCTCAGAGAAATAGGACACTATGACTATAGGCCAAATTGCTAAAAAAAATATTAGTCCAAAAGAATAAAAATAATGCAGAAGTGGAATATGCCTTTGCTTTTTTCATAATCTATGATAAGAATTCAGTGTTTTAGTTAAAACAACTAAAATAAGCAATGATTATTTGGTATTTTAGAGTGAGAGTAATGTGGCAGCCTGGGAAAAAGCGGAACTAAATGAGAGGAAATATAGAAACTAGAAATACCTAGCAATAAATGGTCGAGGGAAAAAAAATCCAAAAGCAAATATAAGTAATTTTTGGCTGAGAAACTGGAGGCTAAAATACACAAATCAAGCTAATTTCTAAGGCATCTACTTATTCTGTATTTGTAGTAAGCATGTTATGGCAACAAGTCTATCGCTTCAGCTTGAGAGTCAAAAACCATAATGGAATTAGCTAAATTTGCTTATTTAATAAAATACCTTCAGTTTCTTCTCCGAATTTGAGTTTTCGGTTGTATTTTTCACATTATGATGTAGAGCATCTACTGAACAAATACCAATTTGAGCTAGAATGCTATTAGGTTTTGATGATCTACCTATTTTTAGCCTAAGGACTAAGTAATTTTCTAAATTCACGTTTTCATCATTTTAATGAAAATGAGGTAATATACTAAATGATATTTTCTTAGATTGTATTAAGGTTTATGTACCCTTGATTTTTTCACATACACTGTCATATATTTTCCTCTAAACATGCAGATATATTAATGTTTTTACTGTTAACAGCGTACTGCAGGTTTAAAAATTGAATTTATTATGTTTCTTGACCTTTTTAAAGCACTAGCAGCAGTATAATGGAACAGAGCTCAGCTAAATTTAAATAGTTTTGTTATTGCCCTTGAAAGTTTTTATTACAACAGTGTCAATTCAGTACTTTATGTCCACTTGCACCTGTTCTTAATACAAAATATGGAATTCACTTATTCTCACCGCATGTTTCTATTACTACATAAAGTTATAAAGCTATCAAAATGGTGTTATTTCTGTACAACAGTAAAGACAGTTTTCTAAGCCAAAATTTTAGTATTTTTGATAACTATAGGAAATAGTTTAGTGTAGGCCACTATAATTCAATAAATAATAACTTCCTAAACATACTAAAGAGTAGTATATTTACTATATTTTCACACTAAAGAGTAGTATATTTACTATATTTTTAAAAAGGAGATTAAGCATTATTTCACATGGGACAAAACAGACCTGAGTGTGATAAATCTTCTTAAGACTTCCAAAATGTCTAACATATGACTTAGATACAGAAAAAAATTTGACTTAATAAATTTTCTCTCACAAACAACACAACAAAATTTAAGTAAATCTAGCATTTAAGGAAATTCATCAGCCACAGACATCATTTTTATTTTGATTTCAGATAGCAAGTGCTTCTAGAAATATTGTGTGCTATACAAAACTCATCATCTGCTGAAAGGTGATGTTAGACTTTCATTAAAGACAAACTTTTATCATGTTAGACCCAATAAATCATTAATATCTCTTCATAAGGACTTGGACCACATTCCGATCACATTCCTAAGCAATATACATTACTTTGCACATCACAATTATGTTACAAATGTCTAATGTAACTCATGTTTACCATAAAGGTTATTTATCTGTGGGCGTCCTTCCTGGGTCAAGCCATTCCTTATTGAAACTCTGGTTCAAATATTCCTCTGGAAATGACCACATTCTCAAGTGACAAGTTCAAGTAAGTTCTTGTACTATATATTTGTCAGTGTTCATAATTATACCACTTGTGCAGATTTGACAAATAATTAAAGAAGAATCTTGATCACTTTACTAGTAAATGAATTGGTTTAGTCTGGTGTTTCCCAAAGTTTGGTCAATAGAAGACTAGCTCTGGGAGATACATTTTAATAAAAAGTACCACAGTGAAATTAGTTTAGGAACTGATGCATGTTCTAGTCCCTTGCTGAAGGCTCTATGCATGTTAGGATATTAAAGACTCTGAGAGGTCTTGAAAGTAAAGAAACTTATTCCAATTTCTACATTCAATGTTTTCTAAATTTACCTGATCATGGGGATGGGCACTATCTATTGTCACCATATTCAATATATACATGAATAATCATAATGAGATAACTCTCTCCAAATTAAAGATTATCTTACTTTCTACAAAAAAGCTAAATGTTAATTTTGTGTTAAGGAGCTATATGAAGTTTTCTGACACTTAAAATTATTTTGGGATGATTTATTTTATAATTTAAAAGATTTTCAACCATTTAATTGAATGAAATCATATATGTATATAAACACAATATATGTGGGTGTGTTTATTTATCCTACAAATTACTTGATAAAATAGGGAGATACCAAATTACCCACATTGGCTTCATCTTTATCTGTCACTCAAAAAAATCACAATTTCAACTTTAAGCTTTCATACAATATTTTAACCTTATAAAAATAATTTTAAAAGTACATTTTTAAAGTAAATGTTTATATTCTTTAGTTAATTCCAAAAGGATATACATGCATTAAAGCTCCTACCACAAAATAAGGTTTTTATCCAAAGTGCATCCATTCTTTAAAGGAACATTTTCTAATTTCCTCATAATCTTAAATTGAATGAATGGCAATAAAACTAGAATATGCTTCTTATTTAGATTTAGTATAATGTTTTTATAAAGACAAAATTATAAATTTCTGAAAAAAGTGAACTTCTTTGCTGAGATGCTGATATAATGCTATCCATATTAGTAATACTATTGTAATCAATGCTGCTGGAAAGATATAAAAGTGTCATTTCTAAATTTTAGAGAAGTGTGCCTTCCAGCTGAGAGAAATTGACACTAATTTTGTTTATTCGACCTGACTTCAATAGCAGGTAATGTTATCCCCAAAGTGCTATTGCTGTCTGTACAACAGAAAAAAATTACTGTGAAAATGTACTTCATCCCCCTAAACAATTAATTGAAAGCAATCTATTTTCCTACTAAAAATTGTGTGTGTGTATGTGTGCAAAACAGAAACAACCATTTGATAGCATATTGTAGTTTTCTTATGTTAAACATTTTTTATTATAATAACATGTCTGAGTAATTGAAATAACTTCACCATACAGATATCACATGCTAAAGCATGACAATGCCATACTAATTGCACATTGTGTTGACATTTCAAGCATATTTCTGTGACAACATTTGCATTCATATACAGGTAGTAAAGCACATGGGGATAATTTGAGTCATGATTCATGGTAGCAAAAGTATTGCTTTCAAGCTCTTCTTCAAACCCAGAATCTTCAGTAAATCTATTAATATTCGATGCCGTAGGATGTACACTAGTTATTGTATGAACCGACTACCTCAAGAACAAGAATTGTTGTTAGCCTTTGAAAGAGAAACATCAGCATTATCTGATTACTTTTTTAAGTCTTCTTACTAACATAGAAAATGTTAGCCTATTGAATGATGATTTTACTAATAGTTTCCAAGTAAGTGGGGATAAAAATAAAAGCTTTATGTTGCTCTTCTTAGATAATACAGTGCAGCTAGTCAGAATGTATTATCTGATTAGTTTTCCTTCAATTTACCGTATACCCATTTATGACGAAGCAAAAAAAAAAAAGGCAGCAATTTCAAAGTGTGCAATAAGTTTTAATATATCAATTTTTTGGTTGTTACAAGACTGTTATTTGTAGCAATGTACCTTGAATCCAGGCAATTAATATTTTTAGATATGTATTTCAATTTAATTTTTTAAAATCTCAGCAGACAAACTAAACTAGATTCAATGATACATTCTCCAACTTTTTTTGTTGCCGAGGATAAAAATAAGGCAAGATTTCTCTTTTCTTGACTTTGTCCATGCAAAGGTCAAAACTTTGAAGAGAACATAAAGTATTTAAAAAAAAAGAAGAAAAGGTCGGAAGGAAGGAAAGAAGGAAGGAAGGAAGGAAGGAAGGAAGGAAGGAAGGAAGGAAGGAAGGAAGGAAGGAAGGAAGGAGTAGGAAATAAAATTTTGATCATAAATACATTTCTAAAATTTTAATTTGTTCATAAGTAATATTAGCCGAAAATATGTAGATAACTAAGTCCTCGAAAGTCTAAATCCTTCAATTTAAAAAAGAAAGCAAATTTTAAAAAATCAAGTCACAGAAACACACTAATTGTAGTTTTACTTTTTATTGTTTAACCATTAGAATCAAGTTAACTAAGACTCAAAATGTAAATCAGCTTTAGAGAACAGAACAGAAAAGTATTTTCTGTCATTCTTCTCGAGGTATTTGCTATTATTTTAAAAAGAGTATACATTTAAGAATAAATTGGTGCTTTATAGAAAACTAAAAATAATAGCATTTATGCAACTATTGATTTTTTGGTACTTTCGAAAAGGGCAAGTAGTGTGTATGTTTAGATTTAAAGAGAATTTTTAAATGAAATGGCTTTAACATGCTAAAGAAGAAAACATTTATATTACTTTATATTAAGACACCTGAAATTTCTAGTTAGGTAACAAAATTCTACAGTCATATACATTCCAAATTAAAAAGAGAATTAGAATGAAATCTTATTCTTGATGTCTAGGAGTCACTGTCATCTAGTTGTATGTAAATATTAAATGAAAAGAAGGTTGGCGTTTTTGTTTGAGTTGGTTCATTTTAGTTTTAGAGAGAAGAAATTAGTAAGACTTTTTGTGTATTTAGACCTACAAAAATTTTGTATATATCTTTGCATCTTATAGATAACCAGGGATATTCAACTATGCTCTAGGCAGAGGTTACGGTTGCCATTTCCACATTTGGCCTTATTATAATTTCATTTTTATACATGCAAGGTAAATGAAATTAAAGTAAAATAAAATTTATTGCTAGGAAAGAGATTCGTAATAAGGTAAGAATCACAGTATTTCTTTCACCAGATTACAAATGGCAACTAATCCACAATCCTGGATTATTAAAGTGAAAACTAATCTGTGTTCTCATACTATGCTCAGAGATGATGATTTAACATAAAAAGTTTGCTTTTTATACAGTTCTGGAAATCACTGCAATCGTATACACTTCTGGGAAGCATTCCAATCTTAGATTTACAGAATGATCAGGGAATCTTTTTAATAACAATAAAAATACGCTTTCATTATAAGTAAACCAAATTCCCTATTAAAAACTCCTAGTAAGATTGAATAGCTTGTGGAATTTTTCAGATACTTATTTTCTCTCCTAGAAGAGAGAGTCAAAGCCATACTATCACTTATACTGACATGTTTTAACCCCATAAATAAAAAATTTATAAGAAAAACTAAGAAATATTTTATACCTCTAAAACATTTCTATGGCCTCCAGAGACATTCCAGTTTATTACTGTATCTTCTCTTCTTGGTTTCTCATTAGAGAATAAGTACTACAGCAACCATAGACCACAGCATACCAGGCAGTATATATAAATAATGAGTACATGGCTTTATTCACAACTTCATCATAGCAAACTAGATCAGTATAAATGGGCAAATGTGGGCCTATTTACACTGCTCAGAAAAAGGCAGACTTAAATAACTAGAGAAATGAAATGTTTTAATCAATTACTTGTGTAGTTTCATGTATTTAAATTTACTCTTGGTTTTTAAGTTTTTTGCATTCTGTTTTTTTTCCTAGGGCGAGAGGGCTCATCCCCAAGTCAGACATTTTTAAATAGAAATTTCACTCTAATGAAACTAAGAACAGAAGTTCCAAAGCGCTTACTCTAGCAAATTAAATAACCACTTTTTTATTGAAACTAACACAAGTGAGTGGCCAAAAACTGTACTGATACCATATACCAGACACTTGAAATTATCTCATTTATGGACAAATTGTGAAACTAAAAATACTCCATAAAAAGGCCTACTTGCTGATCATTCTTCTAATGATTTTGTAATAGCCCAATCTTTGCATTATTTATTCTAAAAAAAATGTAAGAATTCACAAAATAAAGTCACCAACACTCAGTTAACACTGTAATTTCCTTCACCCTGACATCCTTATTCTCTTGCACCACAAAGACAATAACAAATTCTTCTTTGGGAAGAATATAGCAAGAAAAAGTATCTATTGGAATATGGATGCTAGGTAGGCATAAGAATCAAGTAGCTAGCAATAATTTAGAAAATAACCTATTTTTGCCAAAAAGTCTTAGAATATGGCCTTAAGAGCAAAGTATATCTAACTTATAACTTTAGGGTGCCAATTATCCAGCTTGTTAATTAAACCAGGACAGTTTGCCTCCCTCAGTTCTCCTTTGACTTTGGGGTCAAGATTTATTGGAAATAGCTTTTAGGTTAATAAAAGGAGGTAAAACATTCATGAGTTTTGCAAATAATTAGCATCCATAAGAAAATAAAACTTTTGTGTGAATATTGCAATTTCTAAGAATTGCCATGTCGATGATCGTGTTTTTTATTTTCATGAAAAAGTGAAAGCTTACTCGTTTTTGAAACTGTCAGCAAGAAAAGGAAGTAAACTGCTATAAAACTTATGTGTAATAACTTTGAACAAAAAGAAACTTCATACTCTAGTTTAATTTAAAAACTTCTCAAGGGTACATCATGACTAATAATATCTAGTAATCAGAATCTTCTATTTGCAAAAGTTTAGATCATTTCCTGTGGTGCAATGTAAAACTGTATATTAGACTTTGCAATGTAAATTGGTCTCAACGTTGAAAAACTTAGAAATGTGAGACGTTATCCTGTAAAAATGAAATGAGTTTGAAAAGTAAATTCTCCTACTTCTGAAGAACAGAAAAAAATGTATTTGACCATAAGTACCAATTGGAGATACACTTTCCAAATAAAAGCAAGTAGTATCAGATACAAAAATCATACGATTTTGTCATTATCATCATTCTTTGTTCTTTATGTGATTCCCAATGAAAAGTAAAAATAAAAGCTAGTTATGTTTTCTTTATTTTTATCTCACTGGATTGTCTTTCATTTTAGATCATAATATGAACTTCGAGATCCTTACTGAAAATGTACATTATCATTAGTAGCTAAATTTCCACATAGAGGAATAAAAATGTTGAAGAATCGGATTGGGATTTTTATAGTACTTTACAGTGTGCTATGGTTATGATAAACCCGTTTTATACTTAATCCTATCATCAAGCAACACCAGGATTCTAATTTTTTTTATTTTAAATGGCTACTATACATAAGAGAATTAATAAGGTATTATACTATTAATGCTTTTTCAAGTCTAGAAAATAATTTAACACTGTAATGGGATCTTCAAGATCAAATTCTGTTTTATATACTCTGCAGCAAAAATAACATTTCTAGTAGGAAGGTATTAGTTATAAACCTAGCAAATTCTAGACATCAACATATTTGTGTAAACAGTATTAACATGGTTTATTACATTTCCAGAAAGGTTAAATCTTATTCCAATTTTCTGCTAATTCTTCTTTCATATAATAAATATATATGTTATTTGAGTGCATGTGTGTATATATTTTCACACATATATATGTCATATATACATAAAACAGCACTTAATGGTTGCTTTCTTTGCATGTTTAAATTAGGGGGAAAATGAATTGCTATTATGCATAACCCATGGTGAGCTTCCTTTCTGTTTCACAAATGGCCATATCGTGATGTAAACAAAACATTGGAGTGGGTCATTCCGGGTGAACTGTATTTCAAGTTGTAGGTTGGTGTTCTCATGAAGAATTGTGTACTTCCTGGTAGTAAATACCTAAAAATAATAGTTCAAAAGTTAGACTTTTAAAGTCAAGTTGGCATTAACATCTCTCACTAAAGTGTTATGTGTCTAGTAATTTATATATCCTCCATGAGAAATGATACTTTAAAAAATGGAGATTTGGCTAGCCACATTACAAATAAGTGTTTGTTTCAAGGATTTTGGAACCATTCATTATAATTTAATAATATTTCATTGATGTATTATAACTATAGGTAATCTAAAAGAAAAAATTAAAGATTAACATTCACAACTAGATTACAAATCGTATATTCTTAGACCACGCGGTACTTATTATTACAGAATACCAAAACATTCACAATTACTGGATGCATACAACCCTTGTAGCCAAATGTATTTCAGAATACATGAATTTTCCAAATTTTAGAACAATATAGTATATATATAACTATATATAACATCTCCATCAGGGCCTTGGAACAGCATCCTGTAAACAAACAATTAATATTGCTATAGTAAAATGCATAAATATTCAAAATAAATCAGATACAGACTATAAATGACTTCATGTCAATTCAGGTTAGATTTGCCAATAAAAATGTTACTTTTATTTTTCAGTTCTTAGAGATTTGGGATTAGAAACTGCAAGTAAGAGTGTGCACTTATACACTGATTTCCTCTGAAAAAAAACTTTGATTAGCCTTAAGCCATGCTACTCTATATGTCTAGAGAGAAATGATCTAAGAAATCCATGTGAACAAATGCATGTAAACATCACTACTAAAAGTGTGAGTCCAGGTAATAATGAGAAGGGCATACTATAAAGCCAGGACAAAGAGATCTATGAGGAATTTTCAAGAGCAGAAGTGGCAATAAAAGATTTGTAATTGCCAGTTGTCTTGAAAAAGTAAACAATGGAAAGCATCAAATCATTTATTTTATTTTCTTCACTTGACATTAAGATTTTCTATCAAAAGTATCATACTTCCATAGATATGTGAAGAAATTCAGGGCCAAGGGTACTGTCAGTTACCTATTCTATATTAAATAAGTCTGATAACTACCATATCTCTATGTTAATGAAAAATTACACTTATGGTTGTGTGACATGAATTTTGTGCGTTATGATCAACCGTATATAGTATTCAGATTAAAATAGCAGAATTCTCTATAATATTCATAAACATCATTTTATCATGAATTACCTAATAATATCCCCTTATTCTATTGTCTAATATCACAAATGATAAATAATTGCTCAAATCATTAAGTTAATAGAGCAGTAAAATAATACATAACAAACCAAATTAAATCAAAATTGCACAATGGGTGATAAATAATGAAACAACTGATTTCTCACATCACAGATTAAACAAATTATTTTCTTAATATCACTTGAGTAATTTATATAGATTATTATGTCAAGAACTAGTGGAGTCAAGATGATTAATTTAATATCTTCTGCCATCAAAAAGCTACCCTTTCTACATAGGGCAAACATGCAAAAAAAAAGGTGTTTGATCAAAACCTACTCTTTTGTATTAGTTGACAGTTATTTTATCATCTATTGCAAAGCAAATGCATTCTGATTACACTGATATTTATCATAGTCAACAGTAACTTTTATCAATTTTCTTTTGAAGAACTTCCAAGCAATAGTTACTATTGATATTACAATAACATTCACATATCATTTTGAGTTATAGATTTCTTTCTCCATTTCACAGATGAAAAAATAAAACACAAAGTCCAAGTTACAGCTAACATATATTATTTTATTTAATACCATTCAATATTTAAATAGTGTTTTCTATGTGCTCATTCCAATTACTTTATAATATTAACTCAGTTCTCATAACAATTCTATACAGTAGATATTATTGTAGACTCTATTTTATAGATGAATACGCTAAAGCATGAAGGGGGGTCAAGTGTCTTGCCCAGTCACATAGCTAGTTAAGTGGCAGAGCCAGGATTACAATCCATGTGGGCTAGCTCCAGAATCACTGCTCCTAGAAACTATACTACATTTTCACTTTTCTGTATGAATTCCAATTTTAAAACTAATGGATACAATGATTTTACTCATTTTTTCAGAAATATTAAATATATCCTAGAAAGTATAAAAATATCATACATCCACGAACTTAAACTTTTTAATAGGAGCAGGAAAAGCTAAAACGAAACTATTTTTAAGACTTGAAAAGAAAAAGAGGTTTAGTATGAACTCAAAAAACCTATGAAATCACATTGGAAGAAACACTTTGCTTCTCTAAAGCTAGTGCTGTAGGATATTTTAAAGCATTATAGAGAAACACAGTGGATTATTTGCCTTAATATCTCCATTAATATCTCTTGGGAGATCTCACACTAACTAAATATCAAAGATTATTTTTGAAATGTTCTTTGCAATGAAGTTCAATAATAAATTGGATTTTTTTTATGTTAAAGTAGCAACAAATGTGAAAAAGTTAAAGCTTTATTTTTATTCTAGTTTAGTCTTGATGTACTAAAATAGCTAACTTGTAGCTTGTTCATACCAAGGAGAAATACCTCAGACTATCCTATTTCTTCACACACATACCCTAACTGATCTCTGAGGCTTGGTCTGCACATCTTCATATATCCAGTATATAGACATAAAATATATGTTTGTCTAATTCCTGGTTGATGTAGAATTGGTTGGTCTGTCATGTACCAAATTATTGCCAACCGTAGAGAATCTCTAGAACATGAAGCATTTCAAAGTTGGTAGGGAATTAGCCTTGAAAACTTAAGCTATGCCACCCTTCTGAGATTTTTCTGGAGTAAGATCAGGATCCCTGATATCCCCAGAATAAACTCAGTTTCCCGGTTTGGGGAACACAAGGTAAAAAAAAGTTCATCATAATATTTGTCCTGTGTTTTTAAAATTTTTTTAATGTGGTAAACTGTACATAACATGAAACTTACTTGGTTTTACTATTTAAGTGTACAATTCATTACATTAAAGTCATTCACGATGGTTGTATAACCATCACCACTACCTAGTTCCAGAACTTTTTCATCATCCCAGAAACTCTGTATCCATTAAACTCTAAATCCCCATTTCCCCTCTTCCCAGTCCCTAATTACCTCTATTTTATTTTCTGTCTATTTGAATTTGTCTATCCTACATACCTCACATAGGTAGAATCATATTATATTTCGGCCTTTGTGTCTGGCTTGTTTTACTCAGCATGCTTTCAAGGTTCATCCATGTTGCAGCATGTATCAGAATCCATTCCTTTGTATATAGGCTGAATAATATTCTATTGTACGTATATACCACACTTTATCCATTCATCTGATGATGCACACTTGAGTTGTTTCACCTTCTGGCTATCGTGAATAATCTTGCTATAAACATTGGTGTAAAAGTATCTGTTTAAATCCTCATTTCGGTTCCCTGTGGTATAAACCTACGAGTGGAATTGCTAGGTTATATGGTAATTCCATATTTAACTTTTTGAGGAATGCCAAACTGTTTTCCATAGCACCCACACCATTTTACATTCTGAACTAGGAATGCATGAGGGCTCTAATTTCTCAATATCTTCACCAACACATACTATTTTGCCTTTTTTTTTTTTTTTAATAGTCATCCCAGTGGGTATGCATTGTCCTGAAGTTTTAACTTTTGGGGGGGAAAGGGAAGTCCTCGTTTCAAGTTCCACCTCTGCCATATGCTAGCAATGTGGATCTGGATAAGCCATTCAGCCTCTTTGGGCCTCAGTATTTTGATCCGTGAAGAGTCCAACAGTTTCTGCCATGCCTGTCTCACAGAGTACAGAGCCAATGGAATAGTACATGTGGGTGAAATATTATTATTTATGTGTTATGAACATCAGCCTCACTAGCAAGACAATCCCTGCTCTAAGACAGACATATTAAGCTATCTTAAACTAAGGCCATAATAATACCATGTATTTAATTCAATTTTTAAAACTTCCTAATTATAAAGTATAGCACACATTGAAAAAGCACATAAAATCTAATTGCTACTCAGCTTAAATAAATGAACATTCCTAGCACCTCAGAGCTCTGTATTACAGCACCCTCCCTCCCTATAAAGTTACCCACTATCAAGACTTTTATGGTAATTACTTCCTTATTTACCCAAGTACACATTCCATAAACACCAAAATTTAGTTTTGCCTGCTTTTTATTTTAAAATAAATGAAATGAAGTATGTATTCTTTTGCGTCTAGCTTCTTTTGCTCAACTTTATGTTTGTAACTTATGCATGTTGCCTTTTATACATGCAGTTTGTTCATTGTCAATGCTGTATAATATTTCACTGTGTTGACAATACAGAAAATGTGTTCATTTTTCTATAAATAGATATTTGGGTTGTTTCTCAATTTTAGCTATTAAGTAAATTCTACTATGTTCATTCTAATAATGGTCTTGTGCACGTGTGCAGACATTTCTGCTGAGAATTGCTGGTAATAGAAAAACTGTAAAAAAGGTAGACTGCATAATGTCAGTTTTTAAAGGTACCAATTTTCACTATCACCAGCAGTATAAGAGAGTTCATATATTAGCATCACTCTAGTATATTGCTAGTCTTTGGAAACAAATAACTTCATTGTATTTATAACATTCTGTTTTTAGTAGTGGTATTTTCATTTACAAAATATAGTAATTCTCAGTCTCTGAAAATGTCAAAACTTAGAAAACGTAGCATTCCTATGCATGTTAAATGATGCTGGCAGTGAGCTCCACTTTTTTTTTTCTAAAGGGGAAAAGGGTTAAACACTTTTTCAAATGTTTATTGGTGCTTTTTTTTTTTTTTCAAACTCTTATGTGAATTGCTTCTACAGTATCTTCCTCCAAATACCTTGCTTCATTCTATGGCTTGCTTTTTCACACCCTCCTGAGATATTCTGCTGAATATATGTTCTTAATTTTAACATAATAAAATTCATCTTTTCATTTATGCTTTGTACTTCGGTCTTATATTTTTATAATCTTTGCGCGCCTCAAGGTCATGAAAATATCCCCCTATGTTTTTCTGAGATTTTTAGTTTTGCCTTTCATATCCATATACCGAATTCATTGGAAATGATTTTTGCATATGGTGTGGGTAAACTCAAATTTTCTATTATTATTATTATTTGGAAACTCAATTATCCCAGCACCATTTGTTTAAACAAACTTCCTTTTCTCATTTGTCATAAATTAAGTATACCCCTTTTAGTCATAAATCAAGTCTCTATATATGCCTGTGTCTAAGTATGACCTTTCTGAATTGTTCCATTGGTCTGTCTATACTTTTAGCAGTAGTATACTGTCTTAAATTACTTTAGCTTTATTAAAGTCTTAGTACACTGTAGTTAATAAATTTTACCATTTTTTTTGTTCTATTTCAAGAGTTTCTTATTTACTCTTGGCTCTTTACTTTTTAACATAAATATTGAAACAGCTTTGGTCAAATATTATACCCCCCAAAATAAATTTGTTGGGTTTTATATTAGGGTTGTATTGAATTTGTAGATGTACATAACTATTTGAGAGGGATTGACATAATAATATTGATTTCAATAATGAATAACATATATCTTTCAATTTTTTACATTTTCCTGCAAAAAGTCTTACACATTTTGTTCTATTTATTCCTAAGTGTTAGCTATGCTTTGATGTTATAAAAAATGATATTGTATCTAAACTTTCATATTCTAGCTATTGTTAATATAGAAAAACTACAATTAATTTTCTTATCTTGACCTTGATTCAATCAAAATTATTAAATTTACTTAATAATTTATCTAGAGATTTATTTAGTTTTCTACGAATGCAATCATATCTACTAGTAATGAGTTTAAGTTATTTCTCTCAAATATAATGCCTTTAATTTCTTTTGCTTGACTCATTAAACCAGGTAGGACCTCCAGCACAACACTAAATAGGAGCGGTAGTAACAAGCAACCTTGTCTAGTTCCCAATCTCAGTTGGAAAGCCTTCGACATTTTACCATGAGGTATGTCCGTTACAGTTATTCTTCAGTAGACTGAGAAACTTTTCCCCTTTTGTTTCTAGCTTGCTCAACATTTTTTAAGGAATGAATGCATATCGAATTCCATCAAGTGATTATCTGTATCTATTAAAATTATCTGTTATTCTATGAAAATTACATTGATCACTTTTTAATGTTATTGTACCCTTTAATACAATAAACAAGAACTGGTCATGATACATTATACTACTTAAAATTTCTGGGTTCATTTTGCTAATATTTTAAGAATTTTGCATCTACATTCAGGAGTAAGATTGACCTGTCATCATCCTTTACCATAATGTCCTGGTCAGGTTGTGGTATTAAAGGTATGGTAGCCTCATAAAACAAGCTGGAGAATGCTCCCTCCTTTTCTGCTCTAATGGGTTTTGTAGAATTGGATAGTGAAGACCATGTGAATCTAGAGTTATCTTTGTGGGGGGCTTTTAATTATTGATTCAATTCCTTCAATATAAAGGACTTTTTACATCTTATGTCACTTTGGTAATGTGTGTTTTCCCAGGAATTTGTTAACAATCTAATTTACCAAATTTATCAGCATGAAATTGTTCATATTTCCTTAGAAAATTTTTCATGTTTATATGATCTGCAGTAATGTCTTCTATTTTTATTCTTGATACTAACTATATCCGCCTTTTATATTCTTGATCAGTCTACCGGTTGTTTATCAATTTTGTTAGTTTTTTCAAAAGTAAACCTTTGGCCATGCTGATCTTTTTTATTGTTTATTTCATTATATCGACACTCCCCAACGTATGATGGTTCAACTTACGATTTTTCAATTTTACAATAGTGCTAAAGTAATATGCATTCAGTAGAAACCGTACTTCAAATTCTGAATTTTGATCTTTTCCCAAGGACAGTGATATGCTGACATCATTGATACAGTTGTGATTCTAGGTGGCAGCAATGAGCTGCGCCTCCCAGTCACCCATGTGTTCACAGGGTAAACAACTAATACGCTAACAGTGTACTGTGTTACCAGTGCTTTTTGAATATTGCATTTTGTGTTGTCACACCCCATCATGTCAAATGCCCATCTGTGTCTCCTGCTTCTGATGAGAAAAAGAAGGATTTACTTTTGAGATGAAATTCAAGATAATTGCCCAATCGTAAGTTAATGTAAGGTTCTGAGCATGTTTAAAGTTGGTTAGGCTAAGCTACAATGTTCGGTAGGTTAAGTGTATTAAATGTATTCAGATCCTTATTTTCAACTTACTATGGGTTTATAGGGATGTAACCCCATCATAAGTCAAGGAACATTCGTATTAGTAATTTCTGTTGTCATTTTTATTTCCTTTTTCTGTACTATTTGGGTCTATTTCAATGTCATTTTGTCACTTTTCAAGATGATTGCTCAGCTCATTTAATTTTTTCTTTTCCTCTTTCCTAATTATGTTCATTTAAGTCTATAAATAGCCCTGTAACAATTTGGTTACACACTGCAAGTTTTTATTTGTAATATTTTAATAATCATTCAGTTCAAATCTTCTATGTCCATTATGATTTCTTCTTTGATTCATGGGTTACTTAAAAGTATATTTTTTTATCTTTCCAAAATATAAATTTTCCGGTTATATTTTCTTATTGTTTTCTAGCTTAATGATATGTGGTCAGAAAAAAATACTCTGCATAATTTCAAGTTTCACAAATTTATTGAAATATGTTTCACAAATTTATTGAAATATATTCCATTATATGGTTAATCTTTGTAGAAATTCCTGGTATGCCTAGTGTATTGTACTCTGAGATTATTGGATTTACATACCACAGTTAAGTATGGTAATCATATTATTAAAATGTTCTATACTATAATTTTTTTTTGAGGAAAAAATATTTTCAGTATATTAAAATCTCTCTCTATGGTTGTAGATTTGTCGATTCTTTTTTCTGTAATTCTGTCCACTTTTGCTTTGCAAAACATCTGGAACACTTTTCTCCTAGGAATCTAGGGATTTACCAAGGTCCACATCTTTGCAAGCCCTGAACTCCACCTTTTCCCTTTAGGCCTATGAGTCTGTCAAAAGCACTACTCAGTACTAACAAATACTCATTAACAAGTATCTGGTTTACATTTTCTGATATATTTAAGCAAATGTTTTGATATTTTGTCCAGTTTTTCTAGTTGACGTGAGGGAGAGGATTTGTCCAAATATCTAGTGCTCTATTACTGAAGACAGAAGTTCTAACTTCTGTTTTTATTAATGCTTTTATTAATGTTTCTAGCCACAAAATCCATCTTATGCTATGAGTTTATATGAAAGCTCAGTACATAAAAGATAGAAACACAGAGATGCTGAGACTAAAAAATGTCTGAAGATCTCAAGGTTTCCCAAGTAAGTCTAATTACAGTGAAATATTGAACTGATCCTAAGAACTATAGTATCCTAGATATATACTAAATTTTATATATATATAATTGACCATCTGAGTTTATGTAATGGTTCTATTGGTTTACTTAAGAGTCCTCCTCTGAGAAATGGCTTTTCACTTAGTGTACCTCTACATTATTGTTTTTCTGAGATTGCAAGGTTGAAGTCCACTTCCTTCCATGTAATAGGTGCCATATATTCTTTAAAGCCTTTTAAGAAATACCCTGCAGATTTCTGAGGAAGATAAACATGATCATAAACCTGACTAATATTATTAGCTCTATTTTCTTCTCTCTTAATTTTACAGATACATTAGCCAAATATATATCTTCATAAAGTATTTAGGTATACCTCATAAATTATGTATATTAGGCATATTTATATGTATTTATATATAATTTATGTTTCATTAGGTATGCTTTAGAAATGAAATTAATCAACATATTAATAAATATCAAATTAAGTGACTTCTACATATAAAGTAATATGCTATAAGTTCCTAATCTATAGGGAAAAGATATGATCCCCTTTTCCATGTTTTTAAATTAATGTGACATTGACTTGGGTTTTAATAGCTACATATTAGGAGGACATGTTTATTTCTCTCTCTTTCTTGTGTTTTTATGTAGAAGAACCTCCACTAGTGGAAACTTTCTAGAATCTTACCAGAAGTGAGTTATCCAATTTGCAGGTTTAAAAGAAAGAACCTAGCATGATTGGTATAGCCCCGTTTTCTTTTTGGATCAGCCTATTTGCAGAAAGGATGCATTCTTACTTGCTCTCCTGCCAATACTAATGGAATTAGACCTTATGAGGTAGTGCTAGTGGAAGATTCAGGCTGACCTAGCTCTGCCTTTGATGCAATGGGTACATTTAATTCTGAAATTCAATATTAGAAAACTCACTTGGTTCACATCTAAACTATGCCTCTCAATGTAGATTTTGTCAGTAACTAAGCTCCATTTTGATGATCATCTGACTCCTATAATTCTCTATCAAATGATTTTAAACTTGGGCAAGAATAAAGGGTATATTAACTGACACATACCCCCACCCAAATGCTTATAATCACCATACTGGGGTTACAGCGAACATTTATCAGAAGTACAAAACTCAAAATTTTAAGGTCAGGAATATTTCTTCTGACCACAAGATAAAAGCCTGAAATAACTATAAGGTCAAAGTCTTTCCTCTCGAGTAACCAGGAAGACTCAACCTATTTTGCCCAGTCACAAAAGTTATTAAATTACCCCAACAGAAAATGGATTATAAAATCTGGAATTGCAAGAATGACATTAAAGAGTTTGAAATCATCCTTCCAACACTGATTATGCTCACAGAGTATCACTCCTTAACGAGAAGGCTCTTCATTATATGTTGTAATGTCCATTGTTCTTTTAAATCATATGAAAATATTAATGAAGGTAATATAAGCTATAAATTGCAATAATTTGCTTCTGTCAAAATGTTAAAAAATGGTATAAATAGTTTCGTATTTATATATTTAAAAATTTAATGGCTAACTTTACCTCTACTATTGCTGTTATCAATAAGCTTGTGTCTGCAGAGCGAGAGCTAAAATGGGTCAAAGGTATTGCAACAGTATAACAGAATCCAAGACAAGCAACGATTAAAATACACCTCTCAATATTTTTGTGAAAAATATTGAAAGCCATTCTATTTGTTGCAGGTCAGTTTTGTAAAAAGTTAGCTTTTAAACTCTCTATGATTGATCTTTTTAATAATTGGATAAATTTCTAGATATTTAAAAAAAAATCCAAGCTATAGTATTTTCTTTTAGTTAGTTGAATCCTATCATCTTTTCATGGTCACTTAGTTTTTTTTAAAGTCCTGGTTTATTCTCTTCTATCCTGAGCAGTACTATAATTTATATATAGTAAAAATAAAGTCATATATTTATCTTTAATTCAAATGAGAACTATGATTGTCTTGAGAATTGCTAAAAATGTACTTCTTGTTTATATTTTTTTAACTTAAAAATAATATTATTTTTATGCTTTTGGAAAACTATTTTAACTCAACAACATTTATGAAAATTCAATTTTTAAATAGAACTTAACAAAATTCACCTCCCATTAATTTGTTCGATGATGAAAGGAGTAGCAGAGGCATACTGAACAATAAAAACTAAACTAAAGGTATCTCTTCAACTGTTAGGCTAAAAGATAAGTGTTGAAACATCCCTTAGGGGAAAATGTTAAATTGTTAGCATTTTTGGTTGCTCTGACTTGGCTTTTGAAAGCAAAAGTATGTAAACCAAATAATCTCATTTCCATGCAGGTTATTTCTTTCACCTCCAGGTTTGTTCAGTCCTTTAAAGGTCAAGATTGTGCAAGATTGAGATTTTATAGACAATAGTATGTTGAATTTTCAGTCTTTAGCTTCTCTTGCCATATAAACAAAAAGAGACTTTCAATTTCAAACTGCATTGTGGGATTACTTTACATAAAACTCCCAGAGTCTAGGGAATGTAAACAAATACCTGGAATTACCCCAATTGGTACCAATGCTTGAGAGCGATCCTCTTGTGTCACTTGCATATTTGTAAACCACTAGCAGGCACTGTTTACAAAGCTCAACCAGGCGCTGGCAACATTGGAGCTGCAAAGGAGTCACCACCTCCGGGCTTTTACTGAAAATACTCTCCCAAGAGGATCTGTTGGCATGGAAACAGACATGATCTCATGAGGCTGCTAAAAATGGCAACCAGCTATATCACTTACCTAGCAACAAAACAATAAGAAAAAGAAGAAATGGGCTCACATGTTTGAAGCAACTACAAAAGGTTGAAAGATATAAAATAAATACACATTTGAAAATTAATTTTTATATTAAAAATCACAACATAGAATTCATAGACTATTTGTCTTTAAAGACTTCACTGCTGCCAACTGTGAGTAGCTAACAGGATGGTTTCCCAACACTTCCTGAAAAACTGAGTTGTTCTCTATTAAAGTATTTGTAAAATATTGAGTTAATTTCTCAAAAGTTAGGTATTCTAGGAATTGAGGTTTTCTAGGAAGCTACATTCACCTCTCCCTTAACAATAATCCCACCAAAGAATTAAAAAGTTGCTGCAACTTAATTTGTAACCTTTTTACACCAGGAGAATGTAGGTTAACCCCTTGATTATGACCATCCTTTTCAAAACACTTTCATATGTAATTATAGCCATGATATTCCTAGAGCATATGTTTTGTACTCTGAAAATAATGTTATCTCAACAAGTACTGTCCTACCGCAATCTCAAAGGTAGTGTCCTCCCCTCCTTTAGTGCTATCAGCTTATACCAAAGCAGGCAGCAGTGCACATGTTCTTGGTAAATTTCAATTGTATGTGTGTCTTTGTGTGTGTGTGTTTACAATTCCTAAGTTTACTGTCACGGCCCAAATCAGGAAATAACAAAAGAGAGGGAGAGGGAGAGAAGGAAGACGGGAGAGAGAGAGGGAAAGAGGAGAGAGGAGGAGAAAGGGGGAGAGAAGTGACGAGCTAGAGCGAGAGCGAGAGCGAGAGCGACATTTCCTTAGTGTAAATGAAACTCTTTTCAAGCCTCAAGGGGAAAGTTTGGTTTCATACTTGGTAGTGTTTCAAGTGTCATTTTACATAAACCAATTCACTTAACCCTCAGAGAGAGAGAGAAAAGAGTAGATTTTCAGAAAGAAAAAAATATTAAAGAAAATATTTTTCTGAAGAAATGTACTTCCCAGTGGGAAATTCAGACTCCATTTTCAATCTTTTGTGGATATTTGATATCTTTGGAATTTTTTAAAAATGCTTTAGAAGCTCAGAAAGGTAATTTTTAGTAGAAAGGCTACTGTTTATTTTTTCAGAAGAAATATAGTTCCAAAAATATAGTATGTCATCACTGAATGACAGGTTTCCTTAAAAGAAATAAGATTCAAAATAGTAGATTAAAAGGAATAGATTATCTTCTATGTTCTGAGATTTCAGGACTAAACAGTAATATGCTAGTTAAATTAACTCTAAAATAAAATTTAACTTATTACTAAATATAAGAAAAACTAGATATGAAATACGTCTATATATGTGTATATGTGTGTATGTATGTATATATATGTATGTGTATATATGTGCGTGTGCGTGTATGTGTCTATATAGATATACAATTTTCCCAATTTGATCAAGAAAAGTATTGGAGAACATCAATTAATTAGGGAATATGTTTATAATAATATGTCTTATTCTAGCAGGCCCTACATATCTGGGCACAGAAAAATAAAAATTTCATATAAATGTAAATATGGACGGAAAACACCCCATGTTCTGTCTGCCTCGCACTTTTCTCTCCATTGGGATTCTGGATATTTCTACAAAAGTCTACTTCTATCACCACCCTCCCCTCTCAATTTTGACATGTTTATATTTTGATCCTTTGGAAGCCATTTGATTAGATCCACTATCAGGTCACTCTATCATGGTGATTTTTCTTTTCCTGACTTGGAGTATGGAGGTAAGAAAAGAACAAATAAAATAGAAAAAAGAAAAAAACAGCTTCCTTGATTTAACATTCTGAATAATATGTGAGTTACAACATGAGCAGCTTTAGCTTCTCGCTCTTTCATTCTTCCTTAAATATTTTAAACGAACATATGAATCAAGGTTCTTTACCTATTTTTGATGTACATGTTCACCACTATTGGCCAAAAACCACATTCTACTCTATTATCTATACTTGAGTATCAGCACATCAAAACCCTTGTAAAGAGCAAAGAAAATGAACAGGACTTGCTTCGCCTGGTACTAGGCTAATGGCAACTCCTCTGCGCAAAGGAAAGCTGCCCTTTGAATTGAATCCCCCAGCTCCTACCCACTACCTGGTGAAGCTGAGTAAATGTGAAATGCCTCTATAACACTACAGAATCTTAATTTTCAATACTAACACAACATTTTTAAGAAGGTAAAAGAACGTAGAAATAATTAAAAATATCAGTGTTTTTATCAGAGAACCCAGGGGCTTATCTATCTGCTTTCTGACTCTAAATTCCAAGGAAATGGAAGGGCCAAAATCCATGAGTTAGAAAAGGAAAATTAAATGATTAAAATTTTCTTCCTAGTACTCCCTAATCCACAAAGAAATATGAAAGGAAAGGGCTTTAAATGATATTTTTTTCAGTAATAAAACAACAAGATACATAATACTGAATACCTCTGGCAACAAAGGGGAAATTATTAATGAAATCCCAAGACTTGAAAAGCTTCACACAATCCAGTAATCCAATAATTTTCATCTCCTTTCTCATTAAAACATTTAATAAGGCAGTTATCTAAAAAGCGAAACTAATTTATTTCTTTCTCTTCTCTGGTAAAAGTCCATATGGATGACTGAGTGGCCCGAAATACAAGAAGGGAGAAGGGAAGATAAAAAAAATCTGGACTATACCAGCTAGATAATCAGCAACAGAAAGATTAAGGCGCTAAAGAGTACTAACAACAACACACTGAATTGAAAGTGATGTGAGAACAATAAGAGTCACATCATTTTAACTAGTCTACATGTTATGCATACATTTTCAAGTAGACATACAATTCAGCCTAGAAGAAGACTGCCTTAGAACAATCCTTACAATTTCCTCTTGCCTAAGGAGTAAAAAAAAAAAAAAAAAGGCTGCTTTTCTGTGACAAAATTCCACAAGCAAATTCATTTGGCAAAAGATCCAAACCAAATTTTCTTCTTTGGGGTTTTGATATCAGGGTTTTGAGTAGAGAGAGCTTTTCCAAATAAAGCATTTCTTCTCCCATCCTAGTCCCTGACTCCTCTCTCCTCTTTACCTGGCAAACTCCTATTCTTCCTCTTCCTGCAAATCTCAGCGGAAGCGTTATTTCCTTGGCTACATTTCTTGAGCTCTTAGGTCTAGTTTGAGTCCCATAGCACCTAGACTACTCCTATACCAGTAAACGTGATGGATAATCCCAAGAGCTATTCCCCTGGAGAGAATACATTTGGAATATGGGGCATCCTAATCCCAGGAGACTGTACGTGATACAAAGAGTCACTGAGCATGGACTTCAGCAGCTTGGAAGAACAACAGAGAAGGATGAAGGTGTTTTCTGTGTGATGCATCGGGAAAATTCCTATGCCAATTCTAAAGAAACCTACCACAAAGATCCACAATATTTTTCGATATTTCTGAATGTGGACAGGCAATGTTCTTTTTTATTTTTATTATTTAGGTGTTGACAGGTAAAGGTAAAAATCAAGGTAACCCAGAGTTATTTGGATTATATTTGTCCGAGATTTTATACCTAAACAAATGATAGCTGCACATTTTATTAAAATCTTTCTTTTAGAACTGAATTAAGAGTAGATTTTTACCCTGATTACTAGACAAGGCAAAGAATATATATTGAATAAATGAATATATATTCAATAAATGAATATATATTGACCACACATGATCCAAAGATAAGTAGAACTATTCTGGGTATAAACTGAGAATCAAACACACATAATACCATGTGACCTCGTTAAACTGAAGAAACCTATGAAACTCATTTGCAAACCTGCAAAATAAAATCTGGTATTCAACTCACCTCTACAAACTACCAAGTTTTTAAAGAAATGGATGGAGAGTGGAGGTCAAATTGGATTCGAAGCTACTCTTGCTACGCTCGCTCCACCTGCCCAGGTGCAACAGCCTGGAGATTTGGCTCATGCTATGGACTTGCAATAAAGCAAACTTGGCAACCACTGGCAATGCTGCTTTCAGGGAAGTCAATAAAATATAGAGTTAAGAGCTTGGGTTCTTGACTCAGACAACCTGGGTTTAAATTCAGGATCACCTAGTTACTATGAGCAAGTTATATACTCTCTTTATGCTTCAATTTTCTCATTAATACCTCGAGAATAATAATAATTGAGTGATTACTCAAAATTTCATAGTGGTGATTATAAAAATATTTAATATGTATGCAATAACTATGTATGGTGTCAGGTGCATACTAGACTTATCAGAGGGATTACCTCATAAGTTACATAAATGTCTAACCACTATACTATATACCTGAAACTGATATTGAATGCCAACTGTAATTTAAAAATTTTTTAAATTAATTTAAAAAATATTTACTATGTAAAATGTCAGGCACTTGTTAATATTTCAATAAATGTTAACTCTCATTCTTATTATTAGTAGTAATAAATACCATCAGAAAAAAAAATCAGAGGAGTACTGTGCCAGGAACAAAAGAAAAGCATTTTAATCAAGTTAGTGTACGTTACCAAAATAGTTCAGGGAAGAGGATCCCTAAAGACAAAGAACCACCTAAAGATGCTCATAAAGTGTATGAGCATCTTTAGGGTCTCGAGGCCACCAGCACCAATTTCAGTAGCAGACTGTTTCACTGATTTCATTGGTAGAGAGTAGCTGGAATTCATATATGGCATTCCAACCAACGGATCAACAAACAGACAAAAATTCCATTCACGAGTTCGCATTGAGAAAACTACATCAACTAAGGGGCATGGAATACAGTTCAAACGTTTCACTTAAGTCTTTGTATAAATAATTTATAGCCGAGATTATTATCAGATTTTATCACAACCCAGAGCACCTTAGGAATTCTTCCTGTTGGTGAATGGAGGCTGAGGAAAATTATGGTGGTGAAAATAAGTCTGCAAATGATATGACTGACTGATTCAGTGCTAGATGACAAGAACATTAAATGGAGGCCATTCAGAGGTCATTTCAGACTACAATAGTCTGCAAGGTTTCACAAAAGAAGTGTACAGTTTGAGTCTTTGCACAGGGTTTCAGTAATGCAGAGGGGATTGGAGGAATGGCGTTTGGAAGCTACCCAATCAGATACTTAATGACTTCAGCAGCTCAGAGGATGAAAAGGGAACACTTTTAAGATATTTGAAAAACAATGAGTTTGTTTTTCTGGAACAGAGTTCAAGTTAGAGAGTAATGTGAGAGAAGACTGTAGAAATAAGAAAGAACCGGCACATTAGAGAGTCTTGTAACTCTAGATAAGAAGTCTAGTCTTTAATGATAAATAAGAGAAATCACTACAGATTTTAGGAAATGACCCTGACAATAAGATAGAAAAGGAAAACAAAAAATCAAAGGCAAAAATGCCTAGAAATCTATTAATTTCACCTAGCCCTTCTTATCAAAAAGACTTTTACTCTCTGAAATCCTATACTTTATCTCTGTCTCTTTTATAATCATTACTTTGTATATATCTTATTTTGTCTAGTAGAGATAGCAGAGGTTCTTGGTTAAGATCATGAACTCTGGGGCCAGAGTTCAAATCCCACTTGCACTAGGTCCTCAGCATGTACCTGTTTCTCAGTTTCCTTGTCTATAAAATGGAGAAAATGAGATAACCTGCTTCAAAGTGATGTTATGAGGATTAAATCACTTAATACATGTAAAGCATTTAGAACTATGACTGGCACATAGTAAGTTGTATTGTGTTAGCTAATATCACTTTTCTGGAGGGCAGGATCTATATCAGATTCAACTTTGTATCTCTAAATGTATTTAATACAGTAGTAAGTACTTGATAATTATTAAGAACAATGAAAAACAATCTAGAGTAGCCATAGTGGGACCATGACAGAAAAACTAACAGGATTTAGCAAATGATTGACTAAAGACAGTGAAGGCAAGGAAAGATGTAAATGCCCCTAAGATATCAAACTTGTATAATTGAGGAAATAACAATAGGATTAAGAGAAGTCCAAAAGATTAAAGGAAGTCCATTTCTGAATAAAAGAGAGCTATGAAACTTTTCTTTTTAGATATCTTGAGGCTAAAATGATAATGAGTCACGACAACTTTGGCAGGACTGAAAATTTGGAGAGGAGCAGGTGTACAGCCATAATTTTGGAAGTCTGCTACATAAAAGCAACAGTGGAAGAACCTTAAGGATATTGAGGGTTTTTAAAAAATTAATTAACACTATCTTCTCTCCACTGAATTCAAATTAGTTAGGTGGTAGTGTTTTTATATTCATTATCTCATTTAAATTAGTTTAACTGCTATAAATTATAGTAGAGTACTAAAAATTACATAGAGTAAAAAGTCCATATGTTAAAAGATCATTAAAGAAATCCAACCATTTTACTGAGCTACCTCTATAACTAAAATATTTAAAATGACAATAATAAAAGATAACTCAGAACTTACCCTGAATCACAGAAACAGTTCCACAGTCCTTGGCCATGACTCCAGAGTAGGCGATTAAAAACCCGGTTAAAAATCCGATATAAATTTAATTCATCGACATCAGATACCTTCCAGATGCGTGGAAGAACTGTACGAATACTTGTTTTCACTATATCCAAAACCTAGTGGAAAAACCAAAGCATTTCAAAATCTAAGTGTATGTATGTGTTCAAAGATGAAAACATTTAAAGATGAATACACACACACACACACACACACGCACACACACAATTGAACAAAAGCACAGAATAAAAAGTTTAAAAATAACTCCATGCATTCATGAAACTTTGGTATATGGCACAGATGGCAAGTCAGACCACTGTAGTAAGAAAAGATTAAAATTAAATTAAATCAAATCAATAAATGGAAATTTTTTTCCCATGGTAATTTTTTCTCCCCTCTTTAACTCTCCGCCCCTCCCCCCCAACTTCCACCCCGGACCCATGGACGTTGCTGTTTCTCCTTAAGGACTGGATCTCTGAAGGCAGGGCGTCTCCTCCCACATGCTCTCAGCATGCACCCAGGGCCTAGTGCACCCAGGGCCTAGTGCACCCGGGGCCTGGAGCACTCGGGGTATGGTCCGTGGCTCCACCTGGGGTGCAAACCGTGGTCCTTCTGCGTGTAAAGCAGACGTGCTAACCACTACACTATGGAGCCACCCTCCCATGGTAATTAAAAAAAAAAAAATGAAGTTGATATTATGCTAAGTGAAATAAGTCAGAGAAAGACACATACTATACGATTTAATTTATACATGGAATCTAAAAAGCAATATAAATGAACAAAACAGAAACAGACTTATAGATACAGAGAACATTTTGATAGTTGCCATGTGAGAGTCGGGTTAGGAATATGAGTGAAAAAAGAAGAAGAGATTAAGTACAAGTTGGTAGTTACAAAATAGTTATAGGAATGTAAAGTATGGCATAGGAAATATAGTCAATAATATGGTAATAACTATGGTGTCAGATGAGTACTAGACTTATTGGGATGATCACTTCCTAAGTTACATAAATGTCTACATTGTATTCCTGAAACTAATATAATATTGCATGTCAACCGTAATAGAAAAATAAAAAATTATTTAAAAAATAAAATTGAATCTTCACTCAAGTAATAAAACTTAACTCTAGAATGATTAAGATCTTACGTTTAAAAAATAAATCATTAAATATCTTAGTGGAAAGTACTGGTTAATATCTTTTAGACCTTGGTTACTTGAGTCACAAAAAAGTACAGACCATAAAAGATTAATAGATTTTGATTATATTAAAATTAAGAACTTCTGGCCATCAAGAGATATCTTAAAGAGAATAAAAGATCAAATTACAAACTGAGAAAATATATTCAAAACATATACCTATTCCAGCAAAAGATTAGTATCAGGACTATATAATGAATACCTAACAAATCGTTAATATAAACAAACATCAACAACTCAATAGAAAAAAATTGACAAAAATACGTGAACAGGAATTTCACAAAAAAGGAAACAGACACTCCCAATAAACATAAGGAATAAATATTAAGCCTATAAGATATCATTTCAAGTCCATTTAATTGACAAAAATTGAAAGTCTGATAATGCTAAGTGCTAGAGAGACAGGGATCTACGGGGTGTCTTAGACGTTGTGGGAGAACAAATGGCACAGTTGCTCTGGAAAATATCTTGGTATTATTTCCTAAAGCTGAAAATTCATATACTCTATGACACAGCAATTTTATTCCTAAGAGAAACTCATAGGTTAAAAACAACAGGCAGGTAAAAGAATATTCAAACGGCCGTTCACAATTGTACACACCTGGAAGCAACCTAACTCTCCATTAACGAGACGGTGAAAAAGTAAACAGTAAAAAAGTAAACTCACTCCTTTGGAATATTATAAAATACTCAAAATAAACAGCATACAACAACACACAGTAAGAGAGCACATCTTAGCAATATAATGGTAAGTTAAAAAAAATACACACCAGGGATTACATACCATATAAAACCCTTTTAATGCAAGTAAAAACAACAAAATTTTTAAAATACTTATAAGGAATACCTTGATAAAATAAGAATAAAGAAAGAAAGCAAAGAACTGATGAATCATGAATTCAAAAAAATGGCTACTTGAAACATGGGAGCCAGGAAGATGGAGGGGAGTCATTTGGTTAGTTAATGGATTATTGCAAAGATCCCGTCTTTTGTTTTGCTTGTTGGCTTCACAAATGGTATAATGACACTAAAAACACTAAATAAAAGCAAGTTATATACAGACAAACAATGAGAGAGATTCATGAAACAAGGACTACTAATTCTGGACAGAATTCTAGAGGTTCTAAAAAATCCAAAAACCTACTGTGTCTAATTCACACATATTTAATACTTATGCAGATCATTTCCTATGAAACTCTTAAAACTAAAAAAGTAAATACCAATAAACACAGTTATTCTAATTTCAGTTCACCACAGTAGATTTTTCACTTTTTATTTATCTAATTAAAGGAACTACCTATAAATATGAGAGTAAGAGGTGAAAAGAGAAAAAGACTTGTAGACATAAAGGCTGAGGGAAGATATGATTTCTCTCAATAGGTATAAATGTATGGACAATTGGAAGCAGGTAAAATAATTTAATTTGTTTCTCTTCAAAAAACATGTATTTAAAGAAGTGATATTAGTTATCTCAGAACAAGGCAAATTTAAAATAAACACATCTTTAAAAATAAGCTTTATAAAAAATTTTCAAAATAATATTTTATTTATAGAAGAATATCAACTGCAGCTTCTCACAATGAATTGTGTAAGCAGCATCATTCTTTCTCTCCCTGTTTCAGCTTTTTTTATTGTGAACAGTACTGGAAATCCTACAGTAGGTGGTGAGGAAGAGAATGAGAGAGAATGAAACCTCTAATAAAGTGATTTGCGAAAAAATTGTCCTGGAAAAGTTCGTTATTACAGATAACAAATGCTTAATCACAAAGAGGATTTTTTTTTAAAGTTTAAGATGAATTATTCACAATAATACTGATATAATATTCATACTGGGCATTCATTTGCACTTTTTTTTTTTTAAACAATTTTCTCTTAAGCTATTAGTTTAACTCTTTCTATTTCTGAATGTAGAAAGCAGTACCCATGACTGATGTGATATAAGAATCAACACTGGCAGTAAGCGATAAATTTAAATTATTTCTCTTTCCAATTTTCTTTTCTACTTTCTATAAATTAGTGAATAACAGCAGATCAAAAGTTAGAACACAGGAAGAATTTAAAAAGTAGCCAAGATAATCCATAAATTGGTCTCCAGAATAAATATGTGTTCTACATAATAAAATTAAAAAGTATTAATGATGCTGGCAATTTTCACATTATCTTAATTTCACACTTATTAAATAATTATTTAACTTTAAAGTGAGCATTTGAGATTAGAGGTTATTCATTTATTTCTTTTTGTATATGATACATATGATATACAAGAACCAAAGAAAAGGGTGACTAACATATGTTGGCTGCCAGCTCTGTGCCAAACACTGTACTAGGTGCATTACTTAGAGGAGACTCTCGTGGCTACTACTCTGGATATGTTTTATTCTTAATTTGGAGGGAATTTTAAAAGTACTAGGCCACACAAGACTAAAAGCAGCAACTTCAGAAAGAGGCCAGGGAGTTAGGGTGGGGAGTCCTGCCCCACTCCTAAGATTTCCTCCAATATGGAGATGGATGAACCTTCAGGCCTCTTGTGCCTCACCAAGCATCTCTCCCTGGGAGTGATTTCCCACATTGGTGAGACTAGCATGGTCTAGGAAGCCCAGGAACTTGGCCCTTCTTTTCCAGAACACTACACTGGGAATATACATTCTTCTTTGCTTCTCTTTGTCTTTAGTTTTCAAGGAATCCCCCCGAGGAGGCAAGCTCTGGTCCTAGGGAGAGGAGTGGGTTCGGGAGACCTGTAATTTGGAGGGCATGAGAACATGCGAACAAAGGAACGAGAAATCAAATCCCTCATCTCTCCTTCACTTATCTTTCCTCTCCTTGGAACAGCCTTCACCTATTTTTTTTCTGGTGAATTTCTATATCTTACCTCAAGCATCACTTCTACAGGGAGACTTTTGCCTGCCACTAAACTATTCTATGATCTTCCCTATTAGTGACACCTCACTTTATTTTAATTTCCCATTTATTTAAGGAAGACTGTTATATACATAAAAGGAGGAATTATCCCCATCTTGGTAATAAACTTAACATGTCCCCAAGGCTCAAACAGATCTAGAACTTAGTGGGTGTTTGTCTTAGTGAAATTGTTCCTGCAAGAAAGTGTAACCTATGCAGACAAGGAGAGAATCAGCGCTAACGCTTACTGAGTGCTTACTGTGGACCAAGCACTTTTCTAAGCACTTCTACATATAGTAATTCATTTAATCCTCAAAACAAAAACATTAGGCAGATACAATTGGTCCATAATCACTTTCCAAATATCCTGAGGCTAGATTTCACAATCCTATACATTACTATTTCTGCAGGAAAAAACACGTAAATATTCAAACCAAGAGAAAGACAAAATTAATATAACTTCCTGTCAAGTCATTGTCACCAAATGAGTTCGGGTTGATTAGATATTGCTGCCTAAAGGTTAATAAACATGTTTTGGTTTTGAAAATATTTTCAATCTCATTTTATGGATGAGAAAACTCTGGTATAGAACAGATAAGTAACTTACCCAAGATTACACAGCTAATGTATGGACTGCTATGTAGTCAGACCTATGCTCTTAACCACTATCCAACACCTCTTAATTAATTTGATCTGTCTAGGTGCAGACAGAAAAATCCTAAAAGAGAATCAAATTGTCTCTTCTTAGGTTCAAATTCACCCCTAGTCAAGTAATACTTGGGAAGAAGGATGGAGTTGATGTGCATAAACAAGGTTGCTCAGGCAGCCCTTCCATCAGGGCCTTGCAGTAGGGGCTGGTTTGTTTAGAAGGCTATATAGACAGAGAGACAAAGACTGCGCCTTTAGAAAAACACCCACTGAATAATTTCAGGAAGGCAGAGAACAGGCAGACAAGAAATCAGACCGGAGTGAGGTAAATCAGTGCCAGTCCTTTTGTAATGCTATTTTGAATTTCTGGGTGCTTTGGGGTTAGAATAAAATGGGTGGAAGATAAATAATTTGTGAAATGCAAAAACAAATGACCATCAAGATGTCTTTTGTGTTTACCTGTGGATTCGAGTGAGACAAGCTTACAGAATATAGATATCCATTTCCTGACATTATGACTTTTAAAAGCATCACAATTCAACATTAAGCTCTCCAAGGGGGAAAAAAAAAGTAAATGGCAGATTCAGTCAATGGAAACATTAATAAAATGGAATGATCTGTCTTTTCTATATGAAATAAAGCACACAGACAAATTTGTATTTTACAAGAACATACAGATGTTGAATGATGAACTGCTCCATATGGCTGAACAGTTGGTCCTAAATTAAAATAATGGCATGAGGTGAAGGAGGATTAGAAATAACATTAAAATTACTACATGCTGTACTAATGATGCATGGAACAACCACGGCTATAGGGTAAAGACATCTTTGCTGATGCAAAACTAAAAGCTCTGTACAGCATCTATGTCCGCCCAAATGAAAAAGAGATGGAAAATAATATCAAAATTCATGCTGAGGCAACCACAGTAGGTTAAAAAGAAATGGCCATTTAGAAAAATACTTAATAAACAAGGGTCTCCTAGAACCATAAAATAAATGCAAATATAGTACAACTTTATTTCTTGTTATCCCCAATCTTAGTGTTGTCTAGGTATCATATCAGAAAACAAACTTTTCAGCAAATTTGGCATTCTTCACAAACCACTAACACTGCAATATTTTCATACTTCATATATATTCCTTACAAACTATATAAAGCAACTGCATTCTTGGCAGAAGGCTAAATTAGGTAAGTGTGGAGTTACCACAACATGACATTAAGTAAGATTAGCTATTTCCATTTTCACCTGTGAGGACTCTTTTCAGTATTTAATTTCCATATCTTTGACCTTTAAATTTTATACCCATTAAGGAAAATTTGAAATGAGGCATGTGGAAGAGTTTGTGTGTATAGCAAGCATTTTAATCTTAAGAGTTTTATGGCATTCTAATGAGCAACAGCAAATGTTTGGATCCTGGAACAGGAAAAGTGAGATACATATTGCAACAATGTCTCTAAATGGAATTAAGAGATTTAAATGAGTCTGTGCATTCCACACCTAGATTAGTGCCCTGGGTGTGGTAGACTCTCAATTAATATTCTTCAATGCATGTTTGAATAGCATATAAATAAATGAAGAAACAACTCTCCAAATCTTCAAAAGGGCCTACCATAGTTTTTGTACAAAATTGGCTACCGATAAATGTTTGTCAAAATAAGTCACATCCCACACAGCCTTTGTGGTAGCCATGGAGACATGCCATTGGAATCAATTTGCTTCCAAGAGCACAGTTAACTGACAGCTTGCTCATTCATGATCCACTGCAACACTCAAGCCAAGCTTATGCTGTCCCAGACTGCTCCCAGCCAAAGATCAAGCATGGTCGGGATACCAGAGAGGGACTATTTCTGCCCAGTTTGATCCTTTTAACAGGTAATCGTTGTTCTGGGCTCCCCATCAACCTGACAAGCTTTCTCAGAACTTCGCTGAAGTCAAACCTCCTGCCTTCCATTCGCAGGTGTCAGGCATATATTGCAGTCTAAAGGCTTTCTGCTTACTCAAACTCTCTTTATTTTCCTTGGGTGCTATCTCTTAAAAATCTCTCGCTGCTAATTCTGTCTTCTGTCTGCTGAACTGACACAGCCTTCCGATAATTATCGACTTATCACAGCCCGAAGGATAGATCTGATTTAGCCACATCTACAGAAAATTAAGTCCTTGGCCTTCTAAATGGGTAACTTTTATCTAATTCTACATTTCAGGGCTGATCCACATTTCTAGGTTTCTTTTTGTTTTCTTGGATGTAGTTTCTAGTTTTATAAAGCAATAGTACAGGTTACAAATAGACGGTTAAATAAATGGTCACTATATTACAACCCAACAGACCATTTTTTTACTTCATTTCTACATATTCTACATAAAATAATTCTTCGTATGAAGAATTCTTAGTAAAATAAAATACCTCAGAGAAACAGCCTGGCATTAGGATCCATAGTAGAAAAAAAAAAATATATATATATATATATATATATATATATATATATATATATATATATATATATTCAGCCTGAATTTTACACCTTCTAAGCCTGGAGCACCATCTCACACGATATTTCACTTCCTCACAAGATCCTTCCAATACTTCATGTTACAAATCTCAAAGAAGTTTTGAGAAGCTACCGGCTCCAAGTAAAGAAAAGGCGGTATCAACCCCCAGTCCAAATGATGGCAGGTCCAGTACCTCTTTCCACTATCTAATATTGCCCCTATAGTTTAATGTCAACATATAAAGGTTTAAAATTTTCTTCAATGCACTTTTCAACACATTATTAGCTCTCTTGATGCCAAATATATATATATATATATTTCAGTCAGTCATTCTCTGATCCCACTTTACCTCTGATTTCATCTGAAAAAAGGTCAAGAAAATTATTTATATATTATTATATAGTACACGTATACATTTACAATATATATGTGTACTATATTATCTATTTATAAATATGATATACTCAAATAAAATCAACTATATGTTTGTCCCAATTATTATTCCGTACCATATCTTCATACTTTTCCTATATGGGATGAATTTTAAGTATTTTACTTTATTCCAATGCTATTGATTATGTGAACAAAGTATTTTTTTATTCTAATGCTATTCATCACATGAATATAACATTTTTTTAATCACAATTTTAAAAAATCATCATTTATGTTAAAGCTCAGTACCTCCATTGTTGGCTGGCTTTATGATTTGCATTCATGATGTGTATATTTGTTGTTTCTTTTCGTGAATAAGGGTGAAAGAAACCATAAATTTAGTAAGGTTAATTTTACAAAAATAAGAAGTTTTACAAAAATTTCTTCCTTATTATTCAAATAATTACTCATGGATCCAAGCTCTTAAATTACCCTTCCAGTAAGGGGAAGGATGTCAGCACAGCACGAACGCTGCTGAAAGTTACCCTCTGCTTCTTTTTCCTCTTAAGGAATAACATGGTCAAGGAAAGAAAAGAAAACACAGTGATCATGACCATTGCAAGAAAAATTGCTACAAATAAGTTGCACTTGTGTAAATATTGGGCTCCCCCTTCTTATCAGACCCTAAGCCTAGCATCCCTTAGCCACCTTTCAGGGCCTCTATGGCAGTAGGCAACTTTGCCAGATGAACTTGCTCTAGTTAAGATCAGCCCTTTATTTTCTCTGAGAGTCCAAATTTGAGCTAAGAATTCACCTTCCAAAAAATAGAATTGTCTTTTAAATTACCTGTGTAGAAGAATAACTTGTAACTGGGTAGTGCAAATTACGGGACTTTAGCAAGCTTTGTATTGGAGATGGGATATCTTATTACTTTTTATAAGCACAAAGGAAATATAGTACTTTTGATTTATGCCAAAACAGAAGAAGAAATAAAGGGGCTCAAAGAAACAGTAAATAGGTACAAAAGTTGTAATAAAAATCATGGCCCCTCACATTAGGCTTCCACTCTCTTAACATGAGTGTTTGATAAATACAGATAAATACAGAGATATAGTTGCATATCTGAGAACTAGAGGAAAGGATTACACAAAGATAATTCACTCCAAATATTAGTAGAGTAAATCAGTACAGAAGTAGAAACATTAGTATGAGTAATTGCCAGTAAATTTATAAGCAAGCATTTATTTTTACTGGAAATTTATAAACCCGATTGAGCCTAACAACCCTAAAATATGAAATAATTTTTTCCAATTCACAAATATTAATACTATTCACACACATCATTTGATTATCCCATACAACATTCATCAGACCTTTTCACATCACATGTTAAAAAACAGAATAGCATTGTCTTAATTTGTTGTTGCTGTTCAAATAAACACATATTGCTAGTAAAGAAAGAAGAGTACAGAAAGAAGTTAGCTCGCTATTGACAGGGTTCATAAAAGAGTCTAGAACTGAATCAACTTAACAAATGTTTACAGAAAGCCTCCTATAGGTAACTACAAAATAAGACACATGCCCTGGCTTTTAGAGGAGTGGAAAAAATTAATATAAAAACCTCTCAAGGCAGATCACAAGTACAACTGAGCACAAGGGGCCATAAAGATTTAGAACAGGAACAAATAATATCAGGTGGGTAGGTGAGGAGGAATGACAGGCTTCATGGAAATACCTGTCCTCTGTCATTCTTATATTTTCAAAAAGATTATTTTAACCTGAAAAATATGCAGAAATATACAAAAACAAAAGGAAAGCTGACACTAAATGTTATTACCACTTTACTTTCCTCGGCTAAATAAGTCTACCTTCAGAAATAAATTATCTTAGCTTTTTGCTACCTGTTTTTTAAAAAAATTTTAATACTAGATATGTACTTTTAAAGTAGCATATATACATAGGTTATTTAAAATGGTACAATACATAGTGTATAACTTGTTTAATTTACTATCTTGATAACTTTTTAGAGTGGTATAAGGAAGGGGAAAAGCTGACAGAGGCACTGCCTCTTTGAGATGCTCAAGGTAAAGCTGATCTTAATGGACATCCTTGCAAATCCTTTGATGAAATTCCTCAGCAGGAAGATAACTGAGAAAGTTTTTATCCAAGAAGATATTCACAAAGCTACCCAGGTCTGTCTACATTAATGCTGTCAAAGGTAGTAGCCACTAGACACATCTGGCTATTTAAATTTAAATTAATTAAAATTAAAAGTTCAGTTCCTGAGTCGAAATAGGCACATTTCAAGTGCTCACTCAATGGCCATAGGTAGCTAGTGACCACTGTATTGAACATCACAGATACACAACATTTCTATCACTGAAAAAAGTTCTATGGGACAACACTCATAGTAAATAAACTTGGTATTTTTATTTCATCTGGCTAGAAGATGACTATATGGGTGACTGATGGAGAATATAAATGAAAGCCACCTCGAACTGAAAGGCTCCTTCTTTGCCAATGGGAATCACATGTTTTGGCACTTGTCACTCTGAACCCAGAATACCTCCAGGTATGTGAGAAGGGACACTTGAGAGCTGATGAACACACGGACTCTTAGCAACCATGCACTTGGCGGTGGCTTATTGCTTGTATCCTTCGCTCATAATTAGTAAACTTGGCTTATTTTACTAATATATGTTTGTTTCACATGTCATGAATCATAACCTTGTGCTATATCTCAGGTTAAGATTTATGATTCCGGAATACTGCTCAAATTAAGGCAACTGAATATTATAGATATATTATAATTTATTTAATCATAAATCTATTGCTATATTTTGGGCTGCTTTAAATATTCTTTCACAAATGAGAGTACAATGAATGCTCATGTACATAAACCTTTTATACATTCATATATTATTCTGTAGGATAGAATTCTGAAGTGGTTTTGCTGAGTCTTAAGATTATGAACACTTGTAATTTTAATAGATACTGCAAATTACCTTTCCAGAGTTGTACGAATGTATTTCCCTCTAACAGTATATATAGTAAAGGCCCTTTTATCCACATTATTTCCATCACTGGATATTATCTGTCTTATTAATTTTTGTCAATATGATGGTTTTTACTTGCTTCTCCTTCATCATTAGTGCGGCCAAAGATCTATTTATATGTTAATTGGTTATTTGAAAATCCATAAATTGTCTTTTTCATACATAGCCTTTTTATATACTCACCATTTCATTTATTAATATTTATAGGATAGTTTGACTTTTGTTGATTGATTCATAAGAGATGTTGGTTCACTAGAGTTTGTGCTTCATGCACTGCAAAGATCTGTCTTCCTCATCCCGACCCCATCCTCCTCACGGCTTCTGCCTTTTCATTTGGTTTAAGATGTCTTTTGACACCTGTTAAGTTTTTATGTAATCAAATATGTGAATTATTTTTTCTTTAAGATTTTTTTTCTTTAACGTTTTGGGTCTTTCTTAAGAAGCTGTTTCCCAGTCTAAGATTATAAACATATCTTTCTATGTTTTCTTTTAAACTTTTAATATTTTCTTTTTAGATATAAAATTGTAGTCTAACTGAAATTTATGTTTTTGTATATGGTAAGAGATAAGGCTCCAACTTAATTTTCTTATAAATAGGTAGTCAGTTGTTTTTGTATCATTTAGGGGAAATTATGTTTTCTCCACTGATTTGAAAAGTCATATTTATCATGTATTAATATGCTATAAATACCTTAACCTGTTTCTGGACTATTTTGTTTTAAATAGCAACTTATCTACACTATTCTATCTTGTAGATTACCAAAAAAAGTACATAGACTTGAGGAAACTCAGGGTTCTAATTCTAATAAAAACTCCTTATTTTAATCATCAAGGCCTCGTCAGTGATTTGGTAAACATATTCAGGGCTTATAGTATGTTTTTCAATCTATGTCTGTTACCAGCTTTGCTATACCCTCCTCAACAGTAGCACAATATTTAGTACATGGCAGAACATTAAGTAATTATTTATTAAATATATTAATATGCAAGGGTGAGTTCAGTTTACTTAGATGAAAGTATATAATTTAAAAATCATCATTTGATCAGTGTCAACTTTCAGCTTATTAGCAATAAATCCTAGAAAGGGGAAATAATAGCTTGCATTAATGAAGGAATACAACAACTTCACTAAAGCTGCTAAAATAATATTAAAATATTAAAATAAAGCCCCCAAAATAATATTGCTGTGCATTTGAGGGGTCTCTCTGGCTGCTGGCCACTACCTTCTCCTACACAGTCTCCAACACAGCTATTACACACCTTGTGCTGTTTCCCCAAACCTTCCCATCAGAAAAAAAACCTTCACATCTTCCCTCCACACTGACATGGCCTCTGCAGTCCCACCTATTTGAATAAATGCTCCTGGTTAAGACAAACTTTCCCAGTTTACTTACTCAAAAACTTTCTATCACCTCACTTTCCTCTCTTATAAAGCATTCTCATCTGCACACAAACAACTGTAAATCTCTTCATCTTTAGAGAAAAATCTGTCATTAATGAACATCCCTCTCTAGCTGCCACCACATTTTGCTTTCCCCTCTATAGCTAAATTCCTTGAAAAAAATGCCTGGTCTATGCCCATGCCACCCTGAACAAGCCCAATCCTGTCTGATCTCAGAAGCTAAGCAGGGTCGGGTCTGGTTAGTACTTGGATGGGAGACCACCTAGGAAGACCAAGTGATGAAGGCATAAAAAATAAAAAATAAGGGATTGCAAACTGACAAGGTCCTTGCAATCTGTGAAGTCAAACAAGGGTTTCTGCGCCTAAAAAAAAAGAAAAAAAAAAAATGCCTGTGCTAGCTGTTTTTTTTCCTATCACTCTTAAACCTGCTCCATTCATTTCTGTAAGCTCTACAAGACCATGGTTTTTATTTTAATTCACTTTTTTATCCATAGACTATAGAACAATGCCTGAAACATAGTAGATTGCAATAAATATTGTTGAAGAAATGAGTAAACAAATGAACATGTATATAGTTTGACTGTAAATGTGGCTTAATGATACTAGCTTAATACATAATCCAAAAGGGCAAGCTTGTTTTGGGGGTATTACTCACTTTTCGTTGTTTTACAGAGTCCAATTTTATGAGCCAATATGAAGCAACTTTTGTTTTATGATACTTCCAGTTATCAATGATCTGTTGTGAGAAACATTGAGAAATTTAACCTAGAATTTTCCTCAAAAGTAATAAATAAAAAGTAAATAGGTTGAAACCAATTTTATTAATGAAGTTGTGAAACAAAAGTACTATAATATTACTTGCAATAAAGAATGTCTACTCTCATAAAAAGCATGTGCAAAGACTTCTAACATAAAAAGCCATTAGAATCCAAAACTTTCTCTTCTTGCTGTAAAAAGTACACAATCTAATGAATGAAAGTCAAATGTCTTCAGGCACATAAGATTTGGAAAAAAATCCCGAAATGTAGATTTCCATTCTAATTCTAAAGGCTATATTTACCATATCACCCACAATAACAGAATGTTAAATAATACATTAGAAAACAGCCTATATATGATTAGACTTCTATTATCCCTTTGTTTTTTTATGCAAATCTGTAAAATTTCTGAATGTATATTCTAGCAATAATACTGTAGAAAACAGATTAAAATATTTGCTGCATATAGTAAACATACAGTAAATAATCTCATGTCTTATATAATTATTAATTATATTTCATTAATAACATAAGCATATATATATATGTTCCTTATAGAACAATCACATTAGCCACAAATATTACTTCTAGTTTTTGATTACCTCTTTTCTCCTATCTGATTCAAAAAGGTTATTACAAATATTTCTAAGAAATATAAGTAAAATGTCTAATATAAAGTCATTGGGTATACTTAGAAAAGGACTTGATTGAATAAGATAACATGTAAATAAAAGCGGACCTAACATAATGCTTTACAGCTAGTGGTCATTTTTTTATCACTTTTGCCTTGATGTAACAAATTGCAAGCAGCTCATTTGCAAAACAAGAAGCCATTTTCACTTTTAAAAGAATATATAACAACTCGATGCATAATATATGAGGGTTTTGGTTATAACTATCATTACAAAATAGAAATTACCATTACTGATTTTCTTTTAAACTAAGAAAGTCATTTTATTATTATTTGTTTGGCGTTTGTTTCTAGACAGGGGCTTTAGACAAAAGTAATGTTAAAAGGTAAGTGCACAGCTGTGGCTTTTATCCTACAAATGGCCACTAGATGGTGCCTTCGCCTCTGAAAAAAAAAAAAAAAATACCTAAGGAAACCAGAAATCAAAGCTCTGTTACTAAGGAATTATCTAGTAACGACAACTTGAAAAGGACGTTTGAATGAAAAAATAGAACTTTGAATGAAGAAATGTTCTTTCTCCAAAAATATTTAAATCACTTGGACCTTTTTATAAATTAGAAGAAGTCATTGACTTTAATGTGAATTTTAGGACTCTGCCATCTTAGAATGTTCCACTGGGTGGTGCAAATGTGTGTGTAACAAGAAAACACAAATTAACAAATATTTCAAAATCTGACCAAAACCACTCAGGGTGTCCCATCCAAATAATATTCAGATTTTATGCCCATGGTCCCATTTTTTTCATTACAGTTCATTCCATATCGGATCCTTCTAAATCATTATAAAAGCAGGTTTGATTTGATATTTCTTTTATCGCTGAAGGATAATAATTACTTAATATGAATTATTTTCACTGGATGAAGCAGTTGCATCATTAAAACAGAACAGTACACTGAAAAATATATTTTGCATTGCTGATTATAAATGTGATCTCAATGCTCATGAATCATAATAATTAAAATAATTGCCATATTTTTTAAAGCTTGCAGAGGTTGAAGAGAACATCAGTTAAGTTTATTATAGCGCCGAGAATAATTTACATCATGATATAAAGAAAGAATAAAAAGGTATAAGCTCTTTGGAATTTTCTATACATTAAATACTCACATCTTCCACCAGAAGTAACGATTCTGCATCTGATTTTCCTGGAAACCGGATCTTCATATCCTTGAGAACAAATAAGGTCTGACTTGTTAGATCATCTTCTTGTTCTTTTGTTCTCAGTTGCCGCAAAGACTCACTCTTAAATTTGAAAGAATACAGATATTTGGAGGGGGGTCTTATTTCATTGTGCCACTATAATCTGAAAGATATTTCTAGGTAAAAATATGCACTTTTAATTGAAAATAAAAACATTGAAAAAGGAAGAAATTTTTTTTTATGTTGGTTCTTAGAATTAAATTCTTAAGAGTAAATAGTTATAATTTCCCAAGAATGTCTTTCAAACTTCCACACAGTCATATTTTATTTAGCTCAAAGTGCTAAAATAAAAATATTATGAGTGTTTAAAAAACGACTTCCTAGTTAGAAGTTTCATTTGTTACATATACCTTAGGCAGTTCTTGATTAGGAAAAAAAAAAAAAAATCATTGTTACCAAGTGAAATTCATCTGCTTATATTCTCCAGACTCTTCGATTTGGAAACATTATCCACATTAAATAACAAATTAAATAAATCTATGGTCTTTTGGGAGCTATCTATTTGAGTATCTATAGGTAAGTCTGGTTACAAAATAAATTCACTGACTTCCTCAATACTGAATCTCTAGGATTCATGCTAAAAAGGAAATACTATATGTTAATTTAATATACAAAAATCATAATCGATGTTGTACTTCAGTGTTCTAAGGATAATTTATCAGTGATTTATTTTTTAACCTATTAGTTAATAGTCCCATTAAGGAGAATTTCTCATACAACATATTTCCCAAAATGTACAGGAAAATTGCACAATACACTGCAAAATCATATATTTACTCAAATGATTTTCAATAAAATTATCAAACTCCATAAACAAATAGAAAATAAAATGCTATTCTCAGTGTCCATCCTCGAGTTCTGTGATATACTGAAGTTTACATTTTAAGAGTCCGGAATAAGTTACAGATTAAGACATATTGAATAATACAAATTCCAAGAGACCATGAGTTGAATGATAGAAAAGATCTGAGTTTCAATCTGTCCTCCCAGCTGATCCCTTTGCCACCTAAATCCTGAGTGCAGTGCTTCCTGTAATCTCAAATGAGCAAAGTAGATGACTTACCATCTGAGAGCTAGTAGAACTGGCATCATTACTATGAGGCAGATGCCTCATATAGGAGGAAGCACGGTTTAAGGAATGTGACCGAGACCCTGAAGTTGCCCGGGATGCTGATATCATCTGTTGAGCAGAAAAGGGGCGGATGTCCGCACTGGAAGGTGATTGAGAAGAGATAGACCGAGGGCAACTGAATGAACGCCTTATGGAGCCTACCAATGATGAAGAAGAGGGATAATATAGTAGCAGTTAGTAAAATTTTCCCACTGTATATGGTCTTTATAAACTAATAATTAGACTACATCGTAGTGGTATGGCAATAAATGTCAAAGCATAGGTATCATCATGGAAACATAAGTTTGGAGTTAATTCTTCAACTTAAACAGTGAACTTGGTGCAGAACCTCTATCATGTACAAAGAATGGCTATCATGAGAATAATACTTAAACAATACTTTAATGTTCTGTTCTTGAAACATGCCATAAAAGGACCAGAAGAAAGAAAAACTAACATTTATAGAACACTTTCTATAGAGCACAGGCATCCTGTGAGGTGCTACATTTTTATCTTAATCCTCATAGGAACCTTCTGAAGTAGGAACCTCCATCACCTGGAGACTCACAGGAAGAACTTTCTGAAGGTCACATGACAAAAAATGGCCAAACTCAGGTTTAAATGCTGACCTATCTAATATCAGTGTCCTCTCTCTTCTTAACATCCTGATACTATCTACTATCTTTGGACTACACTGGTCATTTATTAGAATCTGTGTATAGAATATTTTACCCATAGGAAAGGATGAAAAGTAGTCTAGAGAATTGCCAGGATAAATGAATGGGTTATAGAAATTTGGGACCATAAGAAAAAATTAAAACAAGAAAACATAAAGATTATCCTAATGGAGCTTAAATACATAACTGGTTATTACAAGAGTGGTACTAGACAGATAGTCATCTTATTCACAGGAGAGAAGAATTTAAAAATCTAGATTTAAATTCCCATAGTAAAAGGTTTAAGTGAAGAAGTAATGTCTGGATCTAAAGGGTTCTTATCAGAACAGGTAGGAAAAACCATAGAATATCTTCCCCAGTGTATATTGAGAACATTTAAAAGAGAGAACCAACTATTCTGGGTAAATTTTGATTCCTGACAAAGGGAAATAGAATATCATTCAACTGTCAACATTTATGTCTTTTTTTTTGGCTTATATAATTTATATACCCTCTGTGCTATATTTTCTCCTTGCTTGGGGAATATATCAATCTTCATTAATTAAATAATTTAATAAAACTCACATGAAGGCTGGTTGAATACCCAAATATTTCTCTTCATTAGCTGTTGAAAAAAATTTAAACCTTTATAAAGGTAATGGACATAAACCTTATATTTAGGGATTTATTTTGAATAGATAGTAAGCCTAGTACTCCTCATGCGATTTAGAGTACCAAAAAAATATACTCATTCAAGCTATGAAAAATGGTTTTTAAAAAAATCCATTTGTTCCAACTAGTACCTTCCTTCTGAACCTAAAAATCACACCCTTTTTGAAATGACTGTACTTCTAGAGAAGGGCCATGTGGGGAATATACCACTGGCCAATCTTCTTCCAAGTACCCAAAAGCATGTACTACAGTCTTCCCCTGGGTCCTGCTCTCTTTCAGGGCTGAAGGTCATGGTTTGGACATGTAAAATCTGGTCATGCATGCAAAAGGAAAAATATCCTTTCTCTTTTATAACCAAAGATTCTCATTTTTTTCCCTGAATGCACTGGAAATTCAGACAGAAAAACTAAGTAACTAGACTTGCCAATGATACTTTTATGTAGATTAACAAAAAATGGTTGTAACTTGCATACACAAATTATGTGAAAAAAATATTTGATATAGTTTTGTATGACTACCTTATATCAACCCAAAATTCCTTGCAACTGTAACAAGTTTGAAATTCTTAAGTTAACTATCTACAACAGAAAGTGTTACAAATAATCTGGATTTTGTCCTTGGTCATCAGCATCACTTTGGACAGAAAACTCAAAGTGGGTTTGTGGATATGATATTCCTTAGTGTAAGATTAAAGAGAGAATATAAAACAAAGTGAAACCCTTGTTGCAATTCCTTATGACTATAAAAATAAAATAAGGTAATAAGGAAAAAGATATGTAACTGAATCAGACTAGCTTTAAAATGAGAATTAACACTTAAAAACATTTTTAGTACACTATTTGTCCAAGCTCGATTTATTAACTTATTGGTCTAACAAAGAACAATCTCAGAGCTGGAGGAACTTGAGCAATTTTTTCTCAACCCTCTCAGCTTCTATTAGTTCATGCTATCAGGGATGCACACATTAGCCAGTAGCGGTTTAAAACCTGATGACATCTGGGCAGAACAAGATCAGCTTGCAAAAGAGGAAAAGTCACATTTACAAAGAGACACACTGAAAGTACTTAAGATGTCTTTAAGAAAAAAGGAAGTAACTGATAAAATAGCTTGTAAACTCTATATTTGTTGGTACTCAATAAATATAGCTTATATGAGTGAATAAGTAAATTAATGATATGCAACATAATACTACATTACTTCCCCTCCGAACACATAAACGCTCAAAGATAGGGACATCAGCAGACACCTTTACGTAATAATTTAGAAGTAAATGAAAGACTAGTAAAATCTTCGTCTATTAGTTCTTTATTTCTCATGTATTTTGCCATACTTGTGGAAGGCCAGGTTTAAAATATACACATTATCAGGGAAGCTAACATATTAAACCATTGCTGGAGATCAACAAAGGCTCACAATTATGTTTATTGCATAACTGAACCAGGGGGAGCCCCAGGATAATGAAGGGCAAGGCCAACAAAGATATGAGAGACAGGACTTAAGAATACTCCCTGCATTGGAGGCCTCATCAAAAAAGGGGTATCCAGCTGAGCCTGGGCAAACGGTGATACCACACTGGACATTTGAGGATGAAAGAAGAATCACGGACATGGTGGTGGACATCAGGGATCAACGATGAAATAGAAGACAGCAGAATGGAAGAGAAAAAAAGGTGGAAAGAAATAAAGGAAGAAAGAGAAAAAAGGAAGCAGAAAGGGAAGGAGACAGAGAAGCTGGTTGGTCACTCTCCTACATAGCTGCAGCACACCAAAAGCCCTGACTTAAGTGCTTACCCATGATGAAAATGAGAGGGAACAAAACTATCTCACAATTGTGTGGCTCAGAGATACATTCAAGTCAAATACCTAGAGAGATACACACATTTTAAAATGCAGGTGAGAATACACAACAAAATGGGTTACAGAGAGGCAGGGAAAGCAGGAAATGGAGAGAAAATGTTGGCTTGAAAAAGAATTCTTACAAAAGAAACAGCAGATCGGCCATGAGGCACATTTTATAAATCCATGCAAAAATCTAGGACTTAACAAAAACTATGAAATACAGAAGAATGGACTCTAGAGATCTTTAATTCAACCCTTCGTTTTCTATGTGCAGACCCTGAATGAAATTGCAGAATGGTTAGGGAAGGAAGGAAGATAGAATCCAGGTCTCCTTACACATGACAAGGGTTCATTTGGCCCAAGGTCCTTTTATTGAGTTTCATCATTTCAGTTCCATAATTCTTCATATAATTAAATTAGAAGAAATTAACTTACTGGATTGTTGAATTAATTTGTAGTGGTTGGACTGTTTAAGATTATAAGTAACTTGCTTTTCTCTTTTCTTATTTTGGTACTCTTCTTTTTCATTTTCATCTGATTCTGAAGAGCTGCTGCTACTATCATAACTGCTGTCACTACTGCAGTACTTCTGTCTTCTCATTATCTCGGTACTCTCGGGCATGGAACACAGAGGCTAAAATAGAGAAAAATGTGTTATTTTGTCATAATTCAAATAAAAAAGCTAATTAACATGATTAGTTACTATTTTCAATTTCCCGCTTATGCTTGCTGCTTTTCACTGACACCTGAAAATCCCCCACAGTCCTATTGCTACAGTGCTGCTATTAGCTTACAATGCAATTCACTAATTGTCCTGTTCTTGCAAACTATTCTTTCTTCAATTATATAGCTCAGTCAAAACGAGGAAAATGCTGTTTCTCTACAATTTGGATAAAGGACCAGAGTACCACAAAAAAAAAAAATAATAACAAAATAAAGAAAAATTATTTGAGATAAAAATATAAAAATTGGAAACCTAATTGGCTTTTCTTCATTTCATGCAGAGAAATTACTCATTACTCATCAAGACTCAGAGATGTACCTTTGTTGTATCGTTAGTGTTCAGAGTCATGCGTGTGTGTGTGTGTGTGTGTGTGTGTGCATGCACGCTTGTGAGAGAGAGAAGACAAGAGAAGAAATGAGAAGAAGAGAGAAGGTGGGGAAGGAAGGAAAAAGGTAGGCAAAACGAACAAGAAAGCAATAGCCAGATAAATTACAATAAATAAAGTAAGATAAAACACTCTAAGATAAACCACTATAAGTACAGAAAGGCCACATCTGAAAACAGAAGCCTATGATCCTATTTACTCAAATAATGTGCAAAAAAGAAGGAAGGTATTCCTCACCTGTATAATTTGCTGTGAGCATATTTACAAACAAAAATTTTTCATTAATTATCTACTTTCCAAATTGGTTATGAAAAACTCATATATCTTTTCTCAGAAGACTGCTAACTATAACACATAGGGTCTAGCCATAATGGGACATTGCTTTTCATTGCCCATGCTACATTTTAAAAAGTAATATGATGTGAAAATTGTCAGGGCATGAAATTTTAAAGAGGATTAGTGCCATGCAGAAAGGTAACTTTATAGATTCAAAACGCCGTGCAATTATGTTCCAATATCTCCATTAGAATCATGTGTTTCCAAACCTCCCGATCAATATTTCCAATGATGCCAGCTGAAGGAATAAAAGATAAGGAACGTGGGACAGCTTGACTTCAGAAAGAATGTGCACAACCATGAACAAGACAGTTTTGTACGTTAGTCATTTTAAGAGATTATTTATTACACACACCATATGCTCTTGTTCCTGCTGGGAAAAGTTCCCGCAGTTGTATACAAGTTTCTTGTTCTCTGTTAAATCAAACGAAAATGTTTTGATGTTGGCATACACCATAATGAAATCTTCAGTTACCACGGGATTTCACTGAAATAAGGTATATCCTCTCATGTAACAGTGCAGGATGAAAGGTAAAGAGAGGAATAGCATTTCACAAAGTGCCTGGAATACCAAGTAAGCCAAAGCATGATCTTCTTAGTTATTGCCTTTGCAAAGGATGAAAAATAACCAAAGCAGGAAAGCAGTTTAATACACTAAGGTGCCAACTTGTGTTTAAAAGTATGTTCTCTTTTTGATAGTCTGATATTTACTGAGGACTAACAATATTCCAAGGGATATGCATAACATTTGCCAGTAACACAATCATCAAACATTTTGACAGTCTTCGGAAATATGAATTATAGAGAAAGGATGTTTCTTCAGAAGTCTAGCAGACCCTAAAGAAACAGTGGCACAATCAGCCTTGCTTCATGTAGGCAAAAAGCTTTAACTGTTCTTAAGGAGCTTGACTATATAATGAATTATTTGACCCTATAAAGAGTCACAAAAGGAAATGGGTAGCTGAATCTTTGCATCATACATTCATTGGAATTTTTTGACCAATACTGTTCAAGCAGTAATTAATAAAAAGTCACAGCAGCATAAACTCTAAACTCTGTAGTTACAGAATGCCTTCACTACAAAATAGAACTTTAAACTGGCATTGAGTTATGATACAAACCATACTACTTACTTTTATGTCCAATTTTACTATTAACTCTGTCATAAATCAAAAGCATATTAATGGTATAAATAATAATAAAACAAATAACCATGTACTTGTCACTCAGCTGAAGAAAAAGAATAATGCTGATACTTTTTGTGGTGTTTTATTATTTTTATGGCTAATATTTCTTAGATTCTCAAATAAGTGAAAAGTTATTATTTCTCTTAGTATAAGTTTCATTTAACCTCAATTATCTTCAGTTATTCTTCTGCCAGTAAAGATACTGAAAATCAATATTTGGTATTGAAATCATCTCTCTGAAAAAGAAAGTCCACTTTGAAGTTTGGCTCACTCCAGACCCTCGATGTACGTAAAGTTAAAAGTTATAAAAATGCTTTCTCTTCAGATAGATGATGTGACTTTCGATCACTTTTAAATATTACTGGCGATAATAACTGTAGAAACAAACCAATTCATTTTATTTCAACAAATGCATTATTAGATCCTACTACTAGCCTGGAATAAGGGGGTTTGAAAAAAATACACAGTGTAGATTGTGGCCTCCAGGAGGTTACATTTTTATTTGAATAAGTCTTATTTGATGAAGCAAAGGAAAATATAAGACAGTAAAAGGTCCTTTTGGGGTTTTCACATTTGCCATTCTACCATGTACACTGTACTGCCAGACTGTCTCACATCTGGTTTTCCAAATTGCAATAATTAATATATGAATCTCAGAAACTTCCCAGCATTTTCAAAAAGGAAGCAATGATTCATAAAGGTATTCACTTGTACTCTAAAATATATTCGTTTTGAAGGCATACCAGTAACATCTTTCACAATTCTTCAATATGGGACATACAGTTCAAAAGAACAGTGCCTGACATCCAAGGTCTCCAGTCTCAATCAAATACATTTCTTTTGCCAGGTTCATCATGTACCCTTTTTACTCTCTGAGAATCTTCCACTTGTGTCATACCAAATTCTTCGTGTTTCTCTAACACCCTAAGCAGTATCACTGCTCCATGTCTTTGTCTTTAATGTCCCCTCTGCCCTGAACATCTTCCCACCCAACTTAGATCTTTATAGCACTACTCGTTTTTCAAGATCTGGTTCACATGGCATTTATGAAGCCATCTATAGTCTACCAATCCCTTTCTTCTCTATACTGCTATAGCATTTCCGCTCCTTTTATTACAGTATTTGCCATCATATATCCTGGTTTTCAGTTCATCTATCGGCTTTTCCACTAGCCAATGAAGTCCTTGAAGAATATTCAACAAATTTATCTAATGGTTTTTGAGAACCTACTAAGTGCCATATGCTGTGCTATGTACTAGAGATGTGAAGGTGAAAATATACTTCCTACTCTCAAGGAACATATAAGCTCATACTAAGACAAACATGCAAGTAATTATTTGTCACACCTGCTCTATAAAAGTGTTATTTGTGGTAGAGCAGAAGGAGGAAGAAGAGGAAGATCTAAATTTAACTGAGGGAATGCAGAATATTTCACAAAGGCAACAGCATTTCAGCTGGATCAGGAGAGGGCTTCTAATTAATTAAGCACCAAATAAATGATTTCTTAAAAATAGGCAGGTACTCCAGAGGCACTGAAAAAGCATGATATGTTTACGGACATAGAGATAGCTTAGTACTGCTGAAACCTAAAGTAAAAAGAGCAGAATGAAAAAAGTTTCCAAGATTTTACAAATTCAACTCTTCCCTACTCTACTAGCAAGAATTTTTACTTATGACAAAAGAGTATATGGATGTCGCCATCACAAAGCAGATGAAGGTAAAGCAAATATCTGCAGGTTTTTGTCTTCATGGCAGCTTGTTATTTATCTTAGAAATTCACAATTTCAATGTTGCTGGGTCAGCGAAAGATGGAGCTCCTGATAAGGATTTTTAGAATCGTGATTTGCCTTATCTACAATGCTACAATTCTCTGATAATTGTATGTCTCGAGATATGAGGAAAATGTAATTCTGGGTACAGAATAGAGGTATTAGTTCTGGGTCCTTCTTGGCCCTGACTTATTGAGAGATTTCACCAGTATTATAAAAAGAATCCAACAAATGAGAGAAACTAACAAAACAAAACAGAACTTCTAAGTGTGTGAGATAAGATCATCTTCCCAAGTCTATCTGTACTAGATACATAATCCCTACAGTTCCTTGAAAGGTACTAGGTACTAGAGATATAAAGTGATGTAAAGAGAGGGCAGTGGATGCCCCTGAGGTGGCATCAGTCATTCTTATAGTGAAAAATATAAAGCAAAAACAAACTATACTTAGTAGCATCTACTTTGAACTAAGAAAAGTAGAGGTACTGCACCTTTGGTCCTCGAGGCTTGGCAGTTTTGCCCATCAACTTTTCATCATCAATTTCGCATTGTTCCAGAAGATCCAAAATATCTTCCTCCTTAAAGAGATATGTAATGAAAACTGTGATCACTAATGGACTCCAGAATTTTTTTGAGTTCATCAATCTGCATAAAATAGTGTACAACAGAGAGTTCTGAAACTATTTAATCAAGGTTGCTCAGATCAAGTAAGTGATAAAGGATCATGGCAAACTCTCTTGAAGTAACTTTCACTAAAATCTGACAATATAAATAACACATAGCTAAAAATCTATTATGTATTATCATAAACAAATTTACCCTTATGTTCTAGTACACTATTAAAATTTTACAGTAAAATAATTCAATAAATTAGCCTATTAGACACTTAAACATTTCTAAAAGTCATTCTAATTTTCCAGACCACAATTTCATGAATCATTTCTATATTGGTTAGTACAAAATAATATTATAACTTCAGACAGAAAACTGAGGATTAGCTAAATAGTTAATGTTAGTATTTGATTAATGGGCACGATTCAATGAAACTCTTTCAAAATTTTACTACACAAGAGTATCTTTTGAATTTTATGAAAAGTTTTCATTTATAGAGTTAATACCTTCTTTTATCTTCTTCAAGAGTCATTTTAAAGTCAAAGAGAAAAGTTATAAAAAGTAACATCCAAGTGAATGTTGAACAAACTGGATCAATAGGAATGTTTAACAGCTATACTGAAAGAATAATCAACTTTTTAATTGAGCTATTCATTCAACCTATAAAAAAATCACATATTTACTTATATGATTTATATTTCAGTGTCTCTTTAAAATAGGTTTCTGAAGAAACTAAAATCTCGCTGTGCAATGGAAATTTGCAAAATAGGTTACTCTTTATACCAATCTAAGAAAGTTTGGTTATTAAAATACCAAAAAAAAACCCCTCTTGTTATAAAGTTTCATTAAATAATAACCCCGTGATAAATTCCAAGGCACAAGATAGTTAAAAAGAAATTCATGTAGTTCTGCTTCTGATTAGGAGAAAGTCATAATAGACAATACTTTCATCATAACAGAAAAAGACAGATAAAGTGAATAATTACATTTTTACATCAGAAAGCTGTGGATAAAAAACAATATAAAGGAACTAAATACCAGAGAGAAAAGTTTTCTTCCTAGGTTAGCAGAGATGAGTTGCCCACTTTCTACCCTGGGGTCAAGTCTGGACACTGATGGGCAAAGATCAGGTCTAGAATAGGCAGATGGATTCTGCTGGAATTAAAGAATCCAGTCGAGCTTTCCATGGTCATGTGGGCTACTGTGCCATCTAGAGGAGCCCCAAAGAGTGAGTAAGAAATGGTCTAGGAAGATGGAAGGCATGGCTGGAAAGCCAGAAATACTTCTCTGCAGTCTTACAGTTCTTAGATACCAATAGAGAATGAGGCCTGTAACAAACACATAACAGATTTCACTCTTATGGTATCTGAAACCAGAGATTTATTTACTCTAGGATTTATTTACTACTAGTTTCAAGTTTGTACCCTTAAATATCATCTATCCCATCCTCATACCCCACCAACCAACCTGTGGCCATCACAAGTTTTTTTTTTTTTTAATTCCACACATAAGTGATATTATATAGTGTTTGTCTTTCTCTGCTTGACTTATCTCACTTAGCACAATGCTCTCAAGGTCCATCCATTTCATTGCAAATGGAAGGATTTCCTTTCTTCTCATTACAGAATAATACTCCACTATATGTATATACCATATCATCTATATCCATTCATCCACTGACAGGTACTTAGGTTGTTTTCCACAGTGGCTGAACCAATTTACATTCCTATCATGTGTACAAGGGTTCATCCTTGCCAATACTTGTTATCTGTCTTCTTGATAATAGCCATTCTAATATATGTAAAGCGATATGTCATTGTGGTCTTAATTTGCATTTTCTTGATGATTAGTCATGTAGAGCATCTTTTCATATACCTGTTGGCCATTTGGAAGTCTTCTTTGGAAAAATGACTATTAAATTCCTGGTTGCTCTGTCTTGTTGTTACTGAGTTGTATGAATTCTTTATATATTTGGCCAGTAACTTGTTATTCTACATATGCAAAAATATTTGCAAAAATATTTTCCCATTCTGTAGGTAGACTCTGATGTGTCTATTGTCCAAAAGAATAAAGAAAGGAAGCGAAAAAAGAATAACAAACAGATGGGATAGGAAAAAAAAGAGCAAGAGGCGGATGTAAACCCAGTTATAGTAATTGTGTAAAATGAAAAAAGACACATAGTCTGACTGGGTTTTAAAACAAATATGACCCAATTATATGATACTTACCAGAGATATTATAAGAACACAGACAAGTTGAAAATAAATGGATAGAAAAAAATGTCATTCCAACAGTAACCATAAGAAAGAAACTAGTATGGCTATATTAATCCTATAAAGTAAATTTTAAGACAAAGAATATTATCCGAGAGAAAAATACACATTTCATAATGATAAAATAGATAAGGTGAATTCATTAGGAAGACACCTTTATAACTTCAAAGTATATGAAATAAAAATTGATAGAACTAAATCCACAATCACAGATGGGAGTTTTAACAAATCTTTCTCAGTAATTGCTACATCAAGTAGGCCAAAAATATCAAAAAGGATACAGAATATTTGAAAAACACTAATAGCCGAATTTACTTAAATGACATGAATAAAGCTCTATAACCAACACCTGTAGTATATATATTGTTTCCAAGGAGACTTGGCACATTCACTAAAATAAGTACTACATTGAGATATAAAGCAAGTCTCAATTCATTTTGCTAAATTAAAATCAGTATTTGTTTTCTAACAGCAATCAACTAAAGTACAAATCCCTAATAAAAAGAAAATCGCAAATTTTAATGCATGGAAATTAAGCAACAAACTTCTAAATAACTAAAATAAATATCAGAAAATAATTTGAAATGACAGTTAATAAAAATATAGTACATAAAAATTGCTAGATACAAGGACAATATACAAAAATAATCAGATATTTACATCCTGGCAACAAACCAAAGAAATGAAAAAATTTTTAAAGTATTTATTGGCAATAGTAGCAAAAATATCAAATAAGAATAAATTTAGTAAAAGCTGTGCTAGAACTACATGCCAAAAACTGCAAACATAACTGAGTAATTAGACTCAAGTAAATGGAGAAATATGCCACATTAAAGGATCAGAAGACTCAGTATTGTTAATTCTCTGGAAATTGTTTTACAGATTCCCCACAGCCCCAATTAAAATCCCAGCAAACTGTTTATTTTAATTCTCAAGTTGATTCTAAAATTTACATGGAAATGTAAAAAGACCTAGAAAACACAAAAGAGTTGAGGGAAAAAAAACAACAAATTCAAGTGCTTACACCACCTGACTTCAACACTTAACTACAAGGCAGCAGAAGAGAAGACTGTGATATTTGTATAGAAATAGTCTCACAGGCTAATGGAACAATGCAGGCGAAGTGCTGACATTTAAATTAGATTTTGAACAGTACAGAGAAGAAGGGAATTAGGTTTGAAGCCTATTTATTTTGTGTTAAGTACTTTAATAGACTATTTTAATTAATCTTGTTCTTATTTTCACAACCAACCTGACAAGTATAGATCTAATACCACTGATTTAGTGTTGAGGAAATTTGAATTTAGGTCTGGTTCCAAAATCCCTAAGTTTTTTAGCAGAAAAAGTAGAGGTGGGAGAGCAGAGTAACAGAAAGATGGAACAGATCCTTTACTAACAGGAGAGAGAAATAACATGAAGATGTGAAGAAAAAAATGAACAAAGGTCTCTCACTATTGGAGTCAATAAAAACAAAAGGTCTAGAGAACATAATTAGAATGCCTATGTCGAAGGAGGGATATCTGGAGGAAAAGAGCATTAGGGTAAACAATGTTCCTTCTGCTTCTGTCTCTCAGGTCTAGCCAGCTTAAAAGTGGCTTTATAACCTTACGCTGCAGACTCTGAGTGAAAAGATAATATTTATCATGATATTTAAATCACTCTATATAGCAGGAGAGCCAAGATACCCGGGGTATATCACCGTAGAGAGATGTCAAGTAATATAAGGTACAAACAATTTTTACAGGTCCACATAAAGTTATTTGCCCAGTGAAACATTAGCAAGCATGATGCAAGTCGAGGCTTGATTAGTACTTGCACACTGAGCTTGTCCTCTTGAAATTCTCCCTTTTGGAACACCAAGCTAACATATTAAGAGATCTGACTACACTTCTGAGAGACCATGTAGAGAGAAAGAGACACCCATCCAACTCCCCAGATGTTCCAGCAATCCCATCTGAGGCTTCAAACACGTGAGTAAAGCCATCCTGGATTTACAGTCCCAGTTGATCTTTCAGATAAATCAGATCCGATTCATTCCAAGCAAGACAAGCAGAAGAACCACTGAAATGAACCCAGCCAAGAGTGTAAAATAATGAGCAAATACATGAAGTGGTTTACTATTTTGCAATAGATAACTGATAGAACTTTTAGTAAGGTGAAAAGATTACTGTGTGTGCGTGACGGGGGCGGGGGCGGGGGCGGGGAGGTGTTTATGTATATGTGTGTTTTCACCACTTCTCGTATGCCAGGTCTATGCAGTATCATGAAAATAATACTATATAATGTTAGTTACATTACAAATAATGAGAATATCACTAACCACTTGGTAAATTCAATAGATTTTTTTATTCAGTTACGTATACACCTCTCTTATATTAGGTTGACACTACAAGATAATATCAACATTCTCTTCTGCATAATTTGTCCTGTTAGACATGTTGTTTTTGAAATCACTTGGTTCGTTATGAAATGTTACAAATTGTTAAACTGTAAGTGCATCTTTAAAGGAAAATGTTTTTATAAGTGGGACTAAGGTAGGTTGTTTTTAAAGACATTGGTTTAATTGCTTTCTCTCTTTATAAACACTTATTCCTTTACCTTCATCTTTTTCAAAGGATTGTTCAGCTCTCGCTGGAATGAAGCTGCTCGTCCTGAAAGGAAGGTCTGAAAGGCAGCAGCCAATAAATTTTCATACTTTTCAAGTAGTGCTTTATCTTCAGGAGGATAAATTCGTCTACAACAAAATCAGATAAACCGACTTGTTTAAAAGAAGCTATTAAAGTGTAAGAATTAAGGCAACTACACAGATAATCCCTGACCATCTACTATGCCAGTCACTTTACAAGGTGCTAGAAATAAAATGAATAATGAAAAATTCACAAATTTTCATCTGTCATGCACACAAATTAAAATTTATCTAGAAAACTATCATTAAACGATGCAGTTCCAGACACGATATAAGGGTTTGGTTGGAGGGAGGTAGTTGGAAAATACTTGCAGTCGGGCATGCTGGAGAAATACAGAACTTTATGGGAGAGTTTAGGTGATGAGGGATAATTTGGAAGCTTTGGATTTAGTGTGGTTACTGAAGTATACAAGAATGCAGAGATTAATCCTGATGATCTCTCTTAGGGTGATGGAATTCACCTCTCTGATGGAGAGAGTTGGCTAGAGGTGGGGTGAGAGGAAGTGTGTTCTCATCACTACTGCCGATGGTGTTAAAGCCAGGAGAGAATGTCTCACACCATGAGTGCAAGAAGCTCTATGGCCTCAAATCCTCCTGATCGTGCCACGTCAATGTGAAATCTTGGGAGGAAGGCGATCTTTTAAGAACACAAGGAGCTTAGGGAGTCCCCTCTTACCCTGTCAAAGCTGACACTGAGGAGGGGCTCCAGGTCAGCACAGTCCACACTCTTTCTATTGTCTCATACCTGGCTCCTTTCTGACATTTTCATTATTTACCTGGTTCCTGATATGAGTTTATAACAAAGTACAGCAAATCACTCTGAACTGACAGAAAGAGTATTAGGAGACCTAAAACCTGACTTTTTAAAAATACCACATTATAACCAAATAAGTTCACAGGACAATATCAGGTTTAAATGACCCCACAGAACCACCCTCGAGACTGGCTAACAGGAACTTTCCCACTTGCTGACGATATTTTCATTCTGGAAAGAAAATCAAATGAAAAGCACTTTCTCAGAATGAACTAAACAGTGCTTAAAACAAGCCAAAAAATGAAGATTAATTGTTTGGACACTTCACTTCTATAGTCTATAAAAAAAAGGAAGCATAGTTACCTATAGTTCCCCATGTGCCGATTTTCATGTTCTTCTTTAGAGATCTGCTTTCGTACCTGAGCAAGTCTCTCTTTCTAGAAATGAAGAAATTTTACAAATAAAACTCGACAAATGAATTATGCAATCCAAATTGTGGGTATGTTGTTAAAATTTTCGTACCAACTCTTCTTTCCGCCTCTCCAACTGATGTCTCTGCTGTTCCCAGTCTGAGGAACCAGGTAAGAGCCTTTTTATTGAATTTTGACCATAAAGCCTCCTTTGAGCCTCAGCTTTTTGTTTGGCCAAGTTCCTCCTTTTATCACTGGTCCTAAAATATAAAATACAAGACCATGCTCTAGAATTCAAATAAGCCCCAATCTTATCCATGTGAGGAGAATTAGCAGAAAAAGAGGCCCAGTCAGGATAGGAATCAATGTTTGTTAATACATAGTCACATATATTATATTCATCTAATCATTCATCAAATAAGGGTCCCCAGAAAATAAATAGAAGTTCTAAAGGTAACAAAATAAAATGGAAACAGTATAGCAACTTACTAGCTGTACAATCTTAGGTCTATTACCTGCTGAGTCTGCTTCCTCATCTATTAAAATAACAATAATGGCTCCCTCCTAGAGTTCTGAAAAAAATTAACTTGTGGTAACATTAATAGCTCCTTAATAAATGTTGGTTCCTGTCTCCTCCTTCTACCAATTCCATTTATATTTAAGCATTCTCACTTACACTGACCACACTTTAGTATGTTTTCAGTTCTCACTGAAATCCTAGCCTAAAGATCATTATTTATTTGAAAATATCTACATAGTCCTCATTTTTGCCCAATCACGAAAATTTAGTTACAGTTGTCTGATTTTTATAGGAAAAATCCTGTTGTGAGACAGGTTTCCCCTGAACCTCTTTCTTCTCTCGTCCCTTCCAAGAAGCTGGTGCAATCAGTAGAGAATCAGTGTTCAATGAGGACAGAGTTTGAGTTGGAACAGTTTTGCTCCTGTTCTGGAGAAAGATGGCGGTAATGGTTGCACAACAATGTGCATATACTTAATGCCACTGAATTGCACCCTTAAAAATGGTTAAGATAGTAAATTTTATGTTAAGTTTATTTTACTAATTTTTTTTTAAATGAGCTGACATTCACCAAAGGGATAAAGCTAAATATACACTTAAATGAGAATATGAAGGAAACTGGATTTTGGGTGGTAAACACATAATACAATATACAAATGTCAAATTATAATGTACACTTGAAAATTATATAATTGTATTAACCAATGTTACCCCAATAAACTTAATTTAAAAAAAGAAATAAAAATAAATAAATAAACAAACAAACAAGCGACGTGCAAAACCATGAATATGTGAAACAATAGCACACAAGGACTCTTAGAAAAATTAATTCATGGCAGGGAAAAGAACAAGCACTGATCAGATTGGCAAGAGATTAAGAGCTAGATCAAACACTGTCTTGTACACAATTTAAAGATCAAAAATGCCTTGATGCCATGTCTAAACTTCATCTGATACTGTGGAAACAATGTGATGAGTATCTCAGAGTTTATAAATATCTCTTCAAATGCTGGCATCCCCCAGGGTTCTGCCCATGCTCCTCTTTACTTCTCAATATATATGCTCCAACTGTGTGCTCTCATGCATTAGATTCAAGGGCAATCTATACATACATGTCAGCCAAATAGATATCTCTATCTCCTGGGGGTCCTGCATATCAAATTTCTCATTAACAATTCTGCCTGGGGTCTCAACGCTCCTCAAAATTAAAATGTTTAAAATTGAATTGTTTCTCTTTCTACATCCTTTATCACTCCTATAAACATGTTTCTCACCTAAGATTTTTATATAAATAAATGACATATTGTCAAACAAGTCATCCATCCTAGGAATCATGGGAGACATTGAATTCCTAGTACCTACTGCAATGGTAGTGGGCACTCAATAAACACTTGTTGAATGACCTTGAGAGTAACGGAATGGAAGCTGAAAAATGAAGTGGAGGTTAGTGTTAGAAGGAGGAAGAAAACCAGTAAAATAATTCAGGAGATAAATGAGAAGTCCTTAAACTTAGACTAAGAAAGAAAGTGGAGTCAATCATATATTTGACAGAACTCAGCTGATTCATAATAAAGGAAGGAGGTAAAAATAACTCCTAGCTTCTAGCCTGAACATTAATGTGGATGGTTTTGCCATTAACTAGCAAAGCAAAGAGACAGAAAACAAGGTTTAAGTGATTATAATTGTATGTACTTTTCTATGAGCATATAGTTTCCCTTTTAAAAATGAAGCTACTTAAAGAGAGGAAAGTTTACTCATGTTTGTATCTCTAGCTTCTAATACAATATAGGCCAGAATGTATGATTAGATTTAGTCTTTGTGGGTTGGCGGTAATTGATATCCTTAGCAGAAGAAAGGAGAAAAACCCAGCAAGAGAAACATGATTAGGGGAGAAGATAATTCAACTTTAAGTCATATTGAATTTAAAGTGCCATCAAGACATTCATCCAATCATTCGTTTAGCTACTTCCTCACCAGCCAGCTCATCACTGACTACATATTTATTGAGCCCCTATTATACAAGAAGCACCCAGTGTACATGAGCAGCAGAGAGCTGCCAGCAAGACTAGAGCTCCAGAGTGGGACAGTGCTATGAAGAGAAAGCCCAATCTATACCCCGCTTTATACAGGTATAGATTTGAGACTCCAGTGTCTGACTCATAAAAGATACCACAAAAGTAAATGAGATTAATATAGAAGAAAAGAGGGCTGAGGCAAGATACAGTGAAAAAATGATAAGTAAGGGGAAGAAAGTAAATAAAATCATAGGACAAAGAGGAATGCTCAAAGTTAAGTGAACTCAGAGAACAGAATGTCAAAGAGGGCCAGTAAGGATAAATTTTCAAGGGCAGGGTAGCATTAAATGCTGCAAACACTGTATACCTGTAGCCAGAGAACCGGTTCTAAACAAGGGCCAGATTATCTAATCAAATCTAATCTAATCTAACCTAATTAACAAACAGAGTATTTCACACCCATAGGACTCATGGGACTATGACTACCTTTTCTAGACTCTATTTTAATGATTCTATACAGCACTTAAGGAGAGAAAAAGATTCTTCTTATCAACCCATGAATATACCCACTAAACAGGATTGGATTTCCTTTTTATTATCAAAAAACACTTTTTTACATATTATATCTTACTATTTGTTATTATCTTGACTCATCATTATTCTTTTAATTGTTTTGCATATAGCTCCATTTGTATTCTCTTATCTCTGAAGACCCTAAGCCTAATGTTTCAGAAAATTATTTTAATTTGAACTCAAATTATATTGTGCCTCCAAGTATGTAGTGGATCAATTCTGACCTCTCAGTATGAGGTTGGTATTCCTGGGGGTTGTGATGGAATACCCTGAGCAATCCACATTCTTCTGGATTTTCTTGAGACTAAAAGTACATATTTACAAAATAAACTTTGAGCTATATATATGGAGCCATACTACAATTAAAGCATTGTATTAAGAATTGTGTAGAATACTAAAGCATGTAATCCTTGACTCCAGGGAGCTTAAATCAAATTGAAAAGAAAAATAACCATGTCCAAGTAAAACAGCACAGAGCATAAGAGAGTAAACAAAGTGATAAGCTATGGGGGAAAAAAAAAGTTACAAGAGTCTGATTGAAATGAGTGAATAGGGAATTTCTGGAATCACAGAAATTCATATGTAAAACCGTACATATGAAAATTTATATGTACATATGAAATTCATATGTAAAACCATACATATGAAAATTAACCCAATAATATGTAATAAAGAGGCAAAAATTTTCCTATTCTTGGTTCTGCTTATGTTCCCTTGATGTATCCCATCCCATACCTAGCCACATTGAAATACAGGTCTATCACATATATGCCCATGGTCTCCACGTGGTTAGAGAGAAAAAGCACATCTATAACATAAGCTTTATTAGTATATGCTCAAAGTGTCAAAAATTGTGTTAAATTCTCTTAGTAGAACAATGCTAAGAAAAATAAGAAAGATGAATTCTAACTCTCCCTTATTTTGAAGTATAGAAATTCCTCACTGTTTAAATGTATATATCTCACTCTTAAGAAGACCAACATCCATAGATAAGGTTCTGAATTGGCACCATCATTGGCAAAGTCAAAAGACATGTGGAAAAAAAAAAAAAAAAAGCAAGGCCTACTTATACAAGAGACAAGAGAACATAAATGGGGCTATATGCAAAACAATTAAAAGAATAATGATGAGTCAAGATCATAACAAATAGTAAAATATAATATGTAAAAAAGTGGAGTTTTTTAATAATAAAAAGGAAATCCAATCCTGTTTAGTGGGTATATTCATGGGTTGATAAGAAGAATCTTTTTCCCTCCTTAAGTGCTGTATAGAATCATTAAAATAGAGTCTAGAAAAGGTAGTCATAGTCCCATGAGTCCTATGGGTGTGAAATACTCTGTTTGTTAATTAGGTTAGATTAGATTAGATTTGATTAGATAATCTAGCCCTTATTTAGAACTGGTTTACTGGCTACAGGTGTACAGTGTTTGCAGCATTTAATGCTACCCTGTTCTTGAAAATTTATCCTTACTGGCCTTCTTTGACATTCTGTTCTCTGAGTTCACTTAATTTTGAGCATTTATTTACTATTTTTTAATAGTAAATTAAAAAAAAAATTGTATAGCCATATTGTTTAAATAACCCCAAATACTTGATGTACTTGTTTAAGCTAAATAAATAAAAATTTCCCATTCCACATCTCTTTCCTTTCTATTCCTTTCTTTTAACATAATTGAAATATCAGTAGAATTTAGGTAAATCATTCTTTTATCAGGCAAATAAAGGAGCCATTATGAAAATTTCTGAATAAATTTTTATGTTGATCTCTTTTTTTAATGGTGCTTTCCATATAAAGCTACTCTTCAATCAGGCATCTGCTAAATGCTTGGAAACATTTAAAATAAATAAATTGCTTGGAAACATCTCACAACTTTTCTAGAGCTCTTAAAATAACAATTAGAATCCACTGAAATAATAAAATCGCCAATCTTAAATGACCTCAGAGGTCCTTTAATCTAACTCCCTAAATGCTTCTGCACACTTATTATGGCAGACAACTCACTACTTCATTGACCAGTTCAGTTAAACCCTAACAATTTTTTTCACAATGAGCTAAAAGCTTTCCCATGTAACAGCATTCTGACTGTCTGCCATTCATGATCATGAACACTGAAACCTACAATCCCTCTTCTGGGTTTATATCCGAAGGAGTCAAAGTTAGGATTCAAAGAGACATCTGCACTCCCATGTTCATTGCAGCATTATTCACAACAGCCAAGCCATGAAAGCAATCTGCATGTTCATCAGTGAATTAATGGAGAAAGGCAATGTAGTACATACCTACAATAGAGTGTTTTAAGCCTTAAAAAAGAAGAAAATCCTGCCCATGGATTTCAATGGGAAGGTTACCTCTCAACTATACTCTCTCTCTTTTCTGTTTACCCAGGTAGCATGATCTAGTGGCAAGACCACTGGACAGAAAGGTAAGAGAGCCATGTTTGAGTTTTTTTACTTCCTGAATGACTTCTCTGCTTTAGTTTCTTCTTGTAAGGTGAGGAAGGTAATCTAGAGGGCTTCCTAAAGTATCCACCAATTAAACTTCATACTCAATGTTAAATAATTATACCAATATTGTAATTTAAACATATTTACTTTAGGTTCAGAGCAATAAATAAGAAGATAGAAAAACAGTGTGCTAGAAAAAAGGAAAAACTAAGTGCGTTTGAAAAATGAGATCAAGAAATTCAGACTATAAAATACCAAAAATTACAAGTCAATCCCATGTATAAATGATTGTTCTATATCAAATGTGGTGAAAAAATTTCAAAAGATGTAGGAAACACTTCACCTGATGTTTAGCAGCTTCAGTGCATTTAGTAGCACTCCCCTTTTTACATCATAGTCAATCTTCTGGTCAGTTCCAAAGCTTGGAGCTCGATTGATCTAAAATTTACAAAGAAAACAATGAGAGTTGCCAAATGTTGGTAGGCCAATAAACATTCAATACATATTTGTTAATCTAATGTGGGATCCCTAACCAGTAGTAAGACTCTACGATAAATCTCTAAGCTCCATATGGTGGACAGCCCAGTTACTACTGCCATGGCTCTCTTCCCCATCACCCTAAGTCAGGGTGTTGCAAGGAACTGACTGTTATCATAGCTCCCTTCCCCCTGCTGCCTTGGCTCTGATCCTCAGTCAGTATACGTGCCCCCTTCGTCCTCTCCACTGTCCCCAGCCCATTACCCCATCGACTCTAAGTTGTAAGTTTAGAGAAGTATTATTATTGTCCTGAATAATAAGCAGAATAACAACAATAATAATAATAACAAAAATAATACACGAAAAGTAATGCATGTTACTAATATAGTAATAATTATAGGCATGTATGGGTTTAGAATACAGAAACAATCAGTGCCCTCTTTTCACTTGTTTAGTTCTTCTGAATAAACTGGTCTATTGCTACCTAAAAAATAAATTTTGCTTCTTTCTACATGAATCAAACAGGAATTCATCAGTTTCCATTTCCAAAGGCATTGCCTATATTATTGAGAAGATACCATTAAGGGTAGCTGCAGACTAAACTCTACAAGCTTTTCTAACTGTTAACGACTCATGGGAATAAATGAGCCATTTGTGGTAGTCATACTTTCAGATACCATTGCCAGGATTTCATTAAGATAAAAAATAAGAAGTAACTATATGTACCCTGAAATCCATTAGACAGTACACTACCACTTCAAGAACTAGAGTTTTATTTCTGATTTGTTGTTGCTGAACTTTGTTATTATGAAAATGTAACAGGAATAACAGGTGTTTAATTACGTACTCCAGTAAGTCAGTTGGTTAGAACACTGCTGAGTTCAAAACTGCAGTTTAGCTTCATGAACATCAACTAACCCCACAGGATCTCAAAACACATGTATGCTATTAGTCATAAAAGAAGGTTGCCTTATACAAATTCATCACCACAAAAGAAGTGATGGCATGCATTTTACAACTGGCAGCTAAAGGAAGTACCACTTTATACTTAGGAAATCATCCAGAAATACAAATGCCACTAAATAGAAATGTGGCACAGGATTACTGCAGAAAAATTAGTGAATAGAAGCTAAACAAACCACATAAACATCTCCTGTAATCTGACTACCTAATGTATTGTTAACCACTTGATAACTGGTCTTCCAGATATTTGCTATGCATACATATTTTAATATTCATTCTACCTTCTAAATATATGTCTATATTAACGATACTATTTTGGAATCCAAGTTTTTCTCTTAACAATGTATCATAAAAATCTTTCAAGCCATCATTTTGATGGATGCATGATGATCTTTTTATAGAACTGTATTTTGATAGAGACATGCCATGCTGTATTATTCTTTGATTTCTAATTTAGAAAGTGATGAACATTTTCCTGTCTGAGTGATGTGGTCTCAAGGGAAAGGTAATTGTAAGAACATCTAGTTATTCCAGGTAAATTTGAGAAAGGGAGTTCGTTAATCTACTACTTCAAAGCTCTATGAATTTCCTCTTACAAGCACAGAGAAAGGATAAAGAAATATATTTTCTATAAAAGAAGTTTCAACCATTCCATAATGACTCAAATCTCTGGAATTTGTAATACAATTAATGATAGTTCTGCTACTACATGTAACAGGATGAAAAAGTAAACCAGACATTTAGAAACTGATGATTAAGTGGTTCACCAAAATGTTATCTATTTGTATAAAATTCCCTAGGTGTCCATTCCAAAAGTGCAGTCTGGAATTCCTCTAGGCAGACCCCTCCTCCAGGATGGCAATAAGGTCTGTTACAACACAATCTCACCCCTCTCTCTCACCTACGTCAGGTTTTTCATAATCTCACCTCTCTCTTTTACCTATCAGATTCTCCCCCCTACTATCATAGAAAATAAATTGGTATGTGAAGAAATACACCAATTTTGAACTAATATGTGAAAATGTAGAAAAACTTCAGTTAACATTTTGGATTTTTTTAAGTTTCATGAGAAAGGAAAAGAAAAAAAAAATAACAGAAAAACCATAAATGTCTGACAGGAGAAACTCTGAAAATTAGGGCTCCATCCAGCCAAAAATCTACTCTGGATGGCTTCTTTAATTCTTATTTCTTACCCCCAGTCTAAAATAGACAAACCCCAGAAGATGTTAGCACCTTACAGCTCAGCAGCTTATAAATACATGCAAAAAATGAAAATTATTAGAAAACAAATTAAATTAATACTATTTATTAACTATCCAAATCATAGTTGTATTGCCAAAGCAAACACCATCATTTCAGACATATATCAAAGTATCCATAATAGATTCTAAATTAGTGCCATTCCCTCTGCCCAGTAATTTCCCCCCACCCATCCCCATCTCTCCAAGCCCTCAGCTCTTACCCCACCTTCTATAGTCTTCAATACTCTGTTCGGGTATTCCCACTTCTGCAAAGATTTTTTTAACTCTCAAACACACACATGTACACAGATTAATCACTCTATTGTTTATGCTGGTTTCCTGTTCCCTATATATACTTACAATTAGTATCATAAAACACATATTCAAGTCCCTACAAGACCAAGACAAGTATTCTGCCTTATTCTTGTATTTCCATCACCTGGCACAAAGATTTATTAAAATTAATTCAAAGATATTTAAAGTTTTATCAGTATATTCATACTCCAACCAATTCCCACATTTTTCCCTAAAAAATCTTTTCTATGCTTGATAATTTCTGCACTTTGCTGCTACAAATTATTACTGGCAATTATTCCAGTGAACTGAAAGTTATCACATTATCAGAAGCACCTTCTACTTTATTCCACTTGATGGCGCCAAAAGGTTTTTTAACAACATATTAAAACCACAACACTGCAGCTGGAAATTACGAAGAAGCAAGAGCTAAGTAAGATTCTTTTAACCGTTTAAATCTAGTAAGTGTACATTATCCATAGCTTTGACTATTGTAAAGTTTTTTTTTTAATGTTTCTGATTGACCTGGAAATAATGAAAGAACGAATAGAAAAAGAAAATGTATTAATGCAAACTGCTATTTAGCTGTTGGTTATTGTAGAGTTTTTAATGGTTCTAATTGATCTGGAAATGATGAAAAAGAGAATAAAGTATGAAGAAGCCTTAATGCAAACAATGGTATTTTAAGCCTCTAAAGAAATTCAGGATTCATCCATTCAGTCAATTCAGATTTACCAAGCTAATGCAAAGCTCCAGTTAGGCAAATGCTTTTAAAAACAAGTAACTAAATATCTGGGAAGTCATTATTCGCTGCAATCCTTTCAGCCGCATATCAGGCATGTGCCCTCACTTCTTCTCCTCCCATCAAGGATGAAAGACATAAAGCAGGGGTAGAAAAGAAAACACAGCTAAGAACAGGAAAGGATGACTACAGACAAAACGGTGAACCTAAAGAAGAAAATGGCAGGCCTTAGTTAGGTGAGGGCCCATAGTGCATTGTCAAGTGCTTTCATATCTATCAATGGAGGAAGCAAAAAGATAAGTAAAATTCCTAACATTTATCTTATTTCTAGGATCCATACAGGAGCAAAATTTGAACTGACGGAACTGCATTTGATTGGAAATATAATACACATTAATTGCTCATAATAGATTAAAACACACACAAAACCATTCAAACAGGAAAAGTGTTCTTTCTTAAATATATATTTTCAGTGTTTTGATGTTACCTGTCACTCATTCAATTTGCTTTCGCAAGCCCTGATATTACAGGTATAACTGTCAACTTCTATATTATTAACAAAAAAGAGATAATCAACTTAAAATGAAAGGCAGTTCTTGTTATATCTTCTATAGCAATATGTTCCTTAAAATGTAACTAATCTAGTAAATACTAGGTGTTGAGATTATGTGCTATTTTCCTGATAGTTTCCTAAGCACAGTATTTCATGTCTATTTACTCTATAACCCCAGATCCAGGAGCTGAGAGGGAACTGATAAACAGGGTAATACTGGACCACATGACTTCTAATGTTTTTCTGGACTTAAATATAAATACGACTAGAAGGAAAGTTATAAAAATATTAAACAGAAATCATTTTTATTTCTCCTTTATATTATTCTATATTTTCCCAATATTAAGTGGCTTGTTATAAATACAAAAAAATGATGACAATTCTGCCTATGTTAGGGACTGGCGGCAACCTCAAAGGCACACGGTTGACACGCTGGACGTGAGGGAAGCCCCTGGTGCACAGTGTGGCCATAAAGGCGAATTCATACACCCTGGGGTGTTAGGTATTGAATAGTGATTGATAAACCTTATAAGCCTCTCTCTCTTGGACAGTATGAAAGGGAGACAATGATAAAGATTGGGAGGTGTGGTCCTGAAGCCCAGGCACCCACAGAGAGAGAAAAAAGGCAACACCTAGACGTCAGGAAATGGTAGAAGCTACGAGGCTCAGAAAATACTGGAGACTATAGATCAGAAATCAGTAAAAGCAGATCCACACATATATCCAAAATTCCTGACCTAGAAATTTAATACTAATTTGAGAAAAGTAACATCAAACACATATTGATCCATTCTTGGAACTGTTCTACTCACTGTATTTTCATTCTCTTCCTCCCACAAACTCCATTCAGGCCTCTTTCTGTTTGGTTAATAAGACAATTATGACAAGGGCACATTTAAAAAGCATTTGTTTTAATACAGAAGAACAGTGATAATTTCTCTTCCCTTTTAAATAAATGTCTTACCTCCAGAAGCCATGGCTTTAGTTTTCTGTCCAACAAAATATCAAACCCCAGGACTTCGAAGCAGACACTTTCACTTCCTGGAGGTTGACCAGGTCTGCACATTCGATATGCATGCAGGACATGAGGTTCTGCTACAATCAGGGTCTTAACAACCAATTCCTACAAGTATAGTGATTAAAAAAAAAAAAATGGTGAAAATGCCTTATTTCCTTGTATCTCATTTACATATGTGGAAATAAGGCCTGAACTTACAAGGCAGATCCTGGCCAAGTTCACAAAGCTCTACAGCATTGAACCCCTGCCACTGCTCTGACTTTATTTCTTCCAACTCTCCCCTGCCCACTGTGCTCCAGCTTTGCTCGCCTTGCCAGGGCCCCTCTTCCCTGAACACTCTTCCCGATATCGCCATGTCTGGCTCCCTGATATCCAGAGAGGCCTTCCCTGACTCCAGAGCCACCCGCCCATCACTCCTTACTTCATCACTATACAGCAGAGAATCAGCTGATCTTTTCCTTTTTTTTTTTTTTTTTTTTTGTTAGAGCAGGCGCCCTGCCCTTTCTGTCTTATTGACAATCCCATTCAAGTACCTACAATTGTGCCTGGCATTCAGTAGATGCTCAAAAACATAGGTGAACAAAATAAGTAAAATCAAAATTGTTAAATGTGGCTTCCATTTATTAAATAAGTAAGGTTAGGATCATATGTAAGACTTCTTAGAAACCATACAGAAGGATTTAGGAGTGGCAGGGAAGAAAAATTCTAAGGAGAATTTCACAAATAACATTGTAGAACCTCCACTTAAAGGCTAAAAAAGCTAGGAGAGTTGAGTTTCTTGGTGCAGTGATGATTTTGTAGTTCATAAGGTATACCTGAGATGAAAGTACTACCAATTAAAGAACTAATTATCTTTTTCTGTGAGGACACATAATACTATTAGGGTAAATTACTAATGCTAATGAAACAAAAAGTTCTTTACTGAAGTTTGAGAACAAGCTATGGATTGTTGAAAAGCTGTCTCAATAGTTTCTAGAAGTATAGGCAACATAGCACAGTAGTTAAGAATATGGCTAAAATCAGACTTTCTGGGTTTATTCCTGGCTTTGCTACTAACTAGATGTGCAACCGCAGGTATGTTGCTTAAACTTTGTCTCATTTTTCCCAAATGTAAACTGTCAATGGTAATATTTGCTGCAAAAGACTGATGTTAGGACAAAATGAGACTGTGTAAAACTCTTAGTGTAGTGCCTAGAACAGAGGAAACCTTCAATGAGAGTTAGTAACTTTATGACTATTGTTATAGTTTTGCAATCATTCCTCCAGAAGAAGTTCATCTCATAGGTCAGATACAAACATTCCATTAACTGGTGGGAGCAATATTTATTATATAGGAGCAAAAACGCAAGGCAGATATTAACCTCACTGTTATCCAGAATCCCAAGGCAGATGATATTTGGAGATGTAACAGAGATGCCATAGGATACAATTTTCTGTTCTTGGAAAATTGTATTCAGAATAACAAAATATATAAAGATGTAAGACAAAAAGTCACTTCATATAAATCTTTGGAGATATTACTAAAACCACTGAGGGCATGAAGGAAAAAAAAAGTTAAAACCTTGGCTAATAAGTGTCTTGTGAAACGAGACAGCCAGGGGGAAAATAGTGAATGTTAATTAATAGCCCCTGATTACTAATCTATGTTTTTCCTACATAAAAAACAACAACAACATGGTTTTAGGAAAGTAAAGGCAAGATTGTAGGTATATGTAAAAATCAGGAGTGATATAACCAAACATAAATCAAATTCCACTAATGTTCTGAGAATTTCCAACACAGTGACATTGATTTGAAATATGATTTGTAGATTTGTACCGAAGTATATGTAAAGCATTCAGTAGGATGGTTTTATGAATGACTATAATCATTTTAATCTTCATGGCCCGATTTTCTATTGATTCTTTATTCATTCTTGACTAGCACAAAAGCACACATATCTGTTTCATTGAAGGCATTAAATGTTAGTTTTCAAAAATAGAAAGCTACTTTTTAGAAAAAGGTTATCCCCAAAAAAGAGGTCATTGAAAAAAGTCCTAAAATAAATTCATGAAATTTGTAAACTATGACATTAAGATAAAAATTTACTGCAGATTGCCTTCTCCACCTCCTTCTGTCATTCTTTTTTTATATTATTCCATTGATTCACCTGAAACAGATAACTTTATAAAGTATAAGTAAGTCTTAAGAAAAACAAATGTTTAGCTACAAAAAAGCAGTCTGACAAGATAAATGTGAGAAATGTACTTTGAAAAGTTAATAATTTATTAAGTGTTAAATAATTGTTTGCTTATAGATTATTAATATACATTCTAACTAAAGTTAACAAGTTAGTGGGCATTTAACCAAATTCAGATGACAAACATTTTTTATGGAGCCCATATATTTTTAAAAATTTTGAATGTGTTGACAATATTTATAAATCAGGAAGTTTATGGCTTCTATTGACATATGAGAAGGATGAATCACACTGGGCCCACAATACCATGTGGTACCAATAAGCTAGTGCTGAGCGGTGTCCATGCCCTTCAGACCTCGTATGCTCTTCAAAAGACCACAGTTCCCAGCATACCCTATTTGCTTCTCTCCAGACTCCTTTACTCTTTACTTGTCTGATACCCAAGAACTCTTGGGTTTACATTCTGGGATATTAAAATTAAGATGTAAAAAAAAAAAAAAAAAAATCAAGCAATAAAACAATCAATAAAAGGAAAATATAATGATGCTAGTTTTTCTTTCTGATTTTCTCATGAGAAGAAAGTTCAACCAACTATGAACTTTCATATCTGTTTTCCATGATAGATATATTAAATTATATATAATTTGTCCACAAAGAAATGCCATATTAAATTATATAGCCTTAAACAGGTTAAGTACTTTTAATAGACGCACTCTTCTAATTTTGAATATCATGTTAATACTCCTGCTAAGATTAATAAAGGGTCTATTTCACCAAGGTTATCTTCTCATATCTGTTTCCTTTATTTATTCCCTTTAATTTTATCATTTGGAGTTTCATCCACTGCCATGGCATTAAATATCAACTGCATACCAAACATGCTTTTAACTGCCTGCTCGATCTTTCTACCTGAGACAGCATTTCAGGTTCAACATATCCAAAGTAGAACTCACCACCATAACCTCATGGACTTTTACGTGTTCAGGTGTCAATGCCTCCAGGAAGTTCTCCTCTTATCCCCACCCACCCAAAGCCACTATCTGTGGGGCTTCCCGATATCCCCACAGACTTCAATGAATGCTTCTGCTGCTGTACTTCCTATGCTGCTTTTCATTAACAAGTGTGTTTGTGGGAGTTTCCTACCAAACTCTAAGTTTTTTGAGAACCGGAGCTGTATCTTATAAATCTTCAAATTATAAGCAAGAGATAGGCATATATTATGGGTTTAATAAGTGTGAACTGAATGAATGAACAAACGAATAAATGAGAAGAACTCTTCCTTTGTCTGCAAAACTAAGCTCTGCATCTTCTCAAAATAAATTCCTTTCTACTCTATTTCCGAGAATACCACATCCATTCTTCTTGTAATTCCTCCTTAAAACTGCAGAGGAATCTGTGAATATAGTTCTTCCCCCATTCTGGACATTTGGTTAATCCCAATTTTTACCTCATTGTTATCTATTTAATTGTGGTTCGATTCAGCCTTTTTTTTTTTTTTTTTCCATTTAAATTACTCTCAAGTGCCCTCCCCTACCTACTTTTGGGCTTCACTCTAACCCACCTTATACCTGTTTTCAGATTTATCTTTTAAATTGATATAATCTTTGGCCTTATTACTCTCTTACCTTAACAACTGGAAAGAATGAATCCTTACTGCCTACCAAATTAAGCTTCGATTTTCAGACCTGAAATTTTGGCACGTATCCTTTCAGCCATAAGTCCCCATGAAGTTCCCACAAACACGGTACGTGCAAACCTGGACCACTACTCTCATACCTCCATGCCTTTACTTATGCTTTTGTCTCCACCTAGAATTCCCTCTCCCCCATTGCTAGCAGTGAAAATACTACTTATCTATGAAGATCCATCACAAATTCCACTTCCTTCAAGAAAACACTCGTTATCTGCCCAATCTAATGTAATCTGCTCTTTATTTAAAATGCTTGATGATCCTTTGAATTAATCTGAAGAAAGAAGTTATAATTGTGGAATAGTATAATCTTACTGAAATATCACTCCAAAACTTAGCAACATCATGCTGATTTGCTTGTAGGAATTCTGTAAACCATTTGATGGAACGTTTGCTGCCTTTGTTCTCAGTTTCATCCCTTTCAAAACGCTCATTGTGTTTGTTCACAGAGTAGTTTGTCAGATGCATGTATAACTGGGTCTGTAACAAGTAAGAACCAAAGTTGTTATCACCTATGAGCCTCTAGAATCATGAAGTTTCACAGAAAAGAAAGCATCCAAAGAGGAAAGACAATTTTAAAGTTTAAAATATACAGACTGACAATTTCATGATTACTTAGACACTATTCAGATTAAACGGAATGCACATTTCCCTTAAAAAGATTGTGAATGTAGTCATCTAAAGAGTTACTTTATATATCATTCAAAATATCTACTATAAAAGTATTAAAATAAAAATAATATGGAATTAATGAAAATGTGAAATTATATATTGCTAAGCAAGAAAAATGCTCACTTGTTTTTGTTCATTTGTTCGTTTTTAATGTTTTTAGTCACAGTTTTCGCCCAAATTTATTTTGGGAAAGGAATTTTCTGAGGCAACATCTATGTATTTTCAAAAACAAAAACAAAAAAAAATGAAAGCTGCAGTAAGTAGCATGAATCAAGAGGCAGGGACTACCAAACACTGCCTCTGTCCTCACATATTGACTCGGAGGTCACTTTAACTCATTAACAAGACAGAGTGCACTTAACAGACAGAAGCTGCACACAATACTGTACAGTCTAAAGGATTAAGAGTACATTTACAGTGCTTCACATTGGGGCTTTTATGTCTCAGTCTCTTTACATTCTTATGTTTGTTGATATTGTTATCCTCAAACTTAAAAAAAAATTTAAACTTCCCATAATTGTTAATTAGTACACATCTAATGGCTCCTTATCAATCTAGCACAAACATTCATCAAGTCTATAAATCCTATCCTCATGATCCCACTTGTAGACATTACTTTAGATAAAAATGTTGCATCACAACGAATATATACTTCATGATTTCCTAATAACAAAGTATATTCATATCATATTTTATTTTTACTACGGCTACTTAGGTCTACATTCTTAAAATCCTTGAAGCAAATATGCAGAACTCCTCATTTGAAATTACATGTAATTTACCAACCTATATGTCTACCACTAATTAAGAACTTATTTTTTCATTCATTAAACAATATTTAAGGAACCCCAGAAATTTGTGCTGAACACTGTGGATACAAAGATGAACAAGACAGATACAGTCTCCTACCTTCATGAAACTTGGAAAAAGCTTTAAATTAAGTGCTATTTCAAAGAAAGAGCATAAACCTTATACTCGTATAATTTTAAATATTTGATCTTAAAAAAAACCAAAATGAATCAAAATATAACATTTTCTTGTTTCCAAAATATAAATCTATTTTTTTTTTTTAAGTTTAAAGTTGATTGAAAAGAAAGTTTTTGAGGATCTCTTCATTTGGCAAGAATTTCTAAAAATAAATAATAATAGCTAATAAAAACTAGCTATCCTAGTGAAAAGCTGAATGAGAAATACAACTTTGCATTTTTCTTAAAACATTATCTTTGTAAGTAGGATTGGAATTTCCAGTTTCACATCTACCTTGACAAAAATCCCCTTCTAAAACAGTTCATTGCCAGCTGGATGACTGCTTTAAGCAGAAGTGATGGCAGCTATGAACCAAACGGCAAATTGCAAGGGATGAAAAGGATAAAATATACTCCACCCTATTTTTAAGTATATAGGCTAAATATAATGAATTGGGATACACTAACCTTTTCAAGGACTGGCCGATGACGACACTGAGAGTAAGACATAAATGTTTGTTATATTTCAATGTCTGAAATCCTCTCATGATCTTCTTATATTTAGTTTATCAATATTTAATTGCTATAAAAATACACGGCTCATTACAAAATGCATGCTCACTATTTAAAAAATTGGGACTAGAAAGAAAACATATGCAGCTGTCTGCCATCCAAAAAGAACCAATGAGAGCACTTCGGTTTATTTTTTTCAGACTTTTATCTTAAACTTACTTTCTAAATAAGGTAAATGCTCTTACTTTAGAGATAAAATTTTGTTTTTCATTTCTTTATTTTTTCATATATTAATCTAGGAATTTGATTATGGAATTTTAGAGCTATATGAGGAACACTGATATTTATGTTGAAGAACATTGTTTTTTATACATGTAAAAACCAAAGCTAGGATATTACATGATTCAAGAGCACTTGGCAAAATGAAACCTATAAGCCACATTTCCTGACTCCCAATCTTTCATTATGATTTCCTAACACGCTATATTTAAGTAAATCACATATTTATAATTTAAGGTGTTAGAATAAATCACTTTATCACCTAAATGAATTTACAAGTCTTAACCTTTCCTGTCTCTTTTCTCACCCTTTCTTCTCAAACCGTGATTACCTGCTCATCTGTATATAATCCATTCTTACCCACTCCAATTATTTAATTATAATATATGAGTTGACAAGTCCTAAATTATGCCTTCAGCTCAGCTCTCTCGTCTGCACTTCAGACCTATACTACAGATTCAAATGCTTATAGTATAGATCCATTTGGAGGCCACACAGGCATATCAAACAAAACATACCAGATTTCTGCAAAACCTTTAACAGTTTCTGTATTCCCTATCACACTGAAAGGACCCCACCCACACAACTGCGTAAGCCAATAATCTTGAATTTTACCCTTCATTTCTTTCTCCTTTTCCTTCATTCTACAAAACCAACCTGTTTGTATATTATTTCAATGTATTCCATGTTCTCATAAATATATCTTAAACTTATGTCTTTATTCCTAGTTCAGCCCTACTACTATTACTTTAAATTAAGTCATCATTCCTCTCACATCTGGTTAGACTAGAATACTCTAGTCTCTCCCATGTATCTATAGCCCCATCTCACATTCCCCACACTGTAGACCAGGTGATATTTTTAAGACACAAATCTCATTCCTTATTTCTATCTTTAAAATCTTTCAATGCTTCACCTCTTAGGTTAAATTCCAAAATCCTAGTCATGCCCTACAAGCTCTGAAAGATCTGGCCTCTAAGACTCTCCATCCTTATATCTGAATATCCACCACTTCTTAGTCTGTACTTTAGCCATATTGAATGAGTCTGCTTTCTCCAGGCATACCATACTCCCTTTTACCTCTGAGCCATTCTTCTCCCTGGAGTTGCACCCCACCCCACCCCACCCCCAACCCCAACCTAGTTAACTCCTCATTACTCAGATTTAATTTTATAAACTCCCTCTCTAACCTTCATCTCCAACTGAGTTAGATGCCCTTGCTGTGTACTGCATAGCATTACATAGGTTTTCAGTTTCTTAGGCCATTACACTTACCATCAGGTATCATGATCGATTATTTTATTTTCTGCCTTCCTACTAGACTGTCACTTTTGTCAGGTCAAATACTATATTTGTCTTGGTCACTGTTTTTCCAAAACCAGCACAATGCCTACAATGCACTAGAGTTCAAACATTACTTGGTGACTGGATATATTCATACTTTATGACCTTTAAAGAGATGATTCTTTTATCTTCCTTTCCTGTAAAAACTTTGCCAGTTCCTTATTCTTCTTTTGCCAGGTTTACAATGTTTTCGAGTTAATTTATGGTAAGTCACTTTTCATTTGAAAATGTGACCACTCTTAATGGAGTTAATTAAGTGCATAATATTGGAGAACAATAACCAGGCCTTTGACAAAATGAGAAAAAATACTTAATTGTAATTTTTACCATGATCAGTAAATCCAAAAACAGGGCTAGAAGTTAACTAAACTTTTAAATTTAGTTAATGATAAATTAATAAATACAGATAATAAATTACAGTTTGTCTTTAAGAAACTATACAGTTTCTAAGTTTCATGATAAATTATGAAAATAAATTACAGTTTGACCTTCATCAACTCTAAATTACAGTTATGACTGTCATCAATATATTATGGCTGCACAAAGGAAATCTTAATAGAAAAATACAAGTGTGCTCTAAAACACATTTCTGTATGGGGCCACTGTATACTTATGTGTGCTTTGAAATCCATCCTTGTGCTCACAGCACCCAAAGGGGGTGATCTTTCCTAACTAGCCTTCCTGAAGCAGAAACCTTTTAGTCCTAATTTTCACAAAGCTGTCTATAAATTAGAAGTAGTCTTCTTTGTGCATACAATTCTTCTAGATTATAAAAACCTGAGAGGAGGGGCTCTCATTCATATACCTTTATAAACCATGAGTACTTTAAAAAGTACATGATGAACAAATGAATAAAATCATAGATTCTGTCTGGTATCACTTACCAAATTGGACTCATTAGGAGGAATGTATTTCTCTGTTCCCATTCGCACAAGTCCATCATGGTAGAGAAATATCTTTAGTGGATCACATGATGTTACCAGAATATAAACTCGTAAATCAAATTTGTAACCTTCCATTAGGAAAGGCTTTTCAATGTATTCTTGAACAATCAAATGATCCTGAGATGGAAGTTTGTCCCCATTTCTTATCAAAGAAATCCTAAGTTTAAAGAAAAGAATTAAAAGAATACTTTGATTTGGAGTCAAGATGTTTACAAGATTATACATAATACTCAAGAGGAAAATGGCAGCATAAGTAACTCCAAAGGCTGTCCCTCCACAAAAGCAATAAATGGAAAAAAATAAATAAAATGTCAGAATCAACTATTTTGAAATCCTGGAAATTAACCAAAAGCTAGTAACAACCAAGGAACATGTAATAAAAAATAAATAAATAAAAGTTGAATTTGTATAAAAGTGCTCTGTGGCATTTTACTTTATTCTTGTCCCACCCCACAAATCCCCGTTCAGAAGTGTCTTTATTCCCAGTACAGGTTCTGGTTCTAGAAGGACCAACAGAGACCTTATTCTTGTGGTGGGTGGCTGCTGTTGTTTTTAACCTGTCCAGTGGTTCACTGGAGGACCTCAAAGAACTTGCTTTACCTTGCTTAACTGGGAACTCTCCAGGTGCTGAGGCAGCTACTTGGGGAGGCAATTGTGGAAAACATTTAAAGACAAATGCGTTAGTCCTTGCTGCCTAATGCAACAAATAAGAGTTGGGGGAAAACAACAGACTGACTAAAAAGATTGGGAAGAAAGACAGGAATGAGAATGTTTTGGTAAGAGTTTTAAAAATTGCTGACATATTTTTAGCATCTAGAAGGCCATGTGCATGCCCAGAGTTAGGAACATGCTAAGCAAAGACCTAAGAAGACCCTAAGCATTTCCCCTGACACAAGTAAGAAGTAAAGGCTAAGGCAGATCTGTAAACTGCCTAGCTGAGTGCTGAAGGCATGCTCAAACACACATACACACACACACACGCACACACGCACGCACGTGTGCGCACACACACGCATAACTCATCTGCAAGGATTAGGAATTGTTTTTGTTCCAAGTGTTTAAAAAAAATTACTATCTGACCACTGACCTAAGAGAACAGGAACTTCAGTGGCTACACACAATAAAGAATATAGATTTTATAAAATTATTTCAGAAAAGCCACTAAACAAATCAATAACTACCATAAGCAACAACAGCGACCCAAAAAACCTGTAGAAGGGAAAGAAGCTGATTTCCAAAGTTGCTACATTATAATATTCAAAATGTCCAGTTTTTCAACAAAAATTTATGAGCATGCAAAAAAAACCCAATGAAGGATGGAGGGGAAGGAGGAGGAGGAGAAGAGGGAGGGAAGAGGGGAAGAGGAGGAGGGGGAAAAAGAGGGGGAGGAGGAGAATGTATGTCCCATATATAGGAAAATCATCAATTAATAAAAATTGTCTCTGAGGAAACCCAGAAATGGGGCTTACCAGGCAATCAATTATGTAATCAACTATTTTAAATCTGTTCAAAGAGCTAAAGGATACCGTATACAAAGAACTGAAAGAAACCATGAGGATGCTATCTCATCACACAGAGAATATCAACAGAGATAGAAATTATTTTTAAAAACTGGACAGGGGAGAATTCGAACAGAAATCCAGAAGTTGAAAGAATAACTGAAACAACAACAACAACAAAAAAAATTAGAGTAACTAAACGGAAGATTTAGAGAGGCAGAAAATAATAAGAAAACTTGAAGATAGGTCAGTTAAGATTAACTAGTCTGAGGAACAGATAATGAAGAAAAATAATCAGAGCTAAGAATCCAGTGGGACATCATGAAGAATACTAACATACACATAATGGGAGTCCCAAAAGGAGAGATGAGGAAGAAAGGAGCAGAATGAGTATTTGAAAAATTCATGGATGAAAACTTCTAAATTTGATGAAAAATATTAACCTACATACCAAAAAACACAATGAATTCCAAGGAGGATAAATCAAAGAGATCCAAACTAAGACACATAATAAAACTCTCAAAATCCAAGACAAAGAGAATCTTGAATGTAGCAAGACTGAAGCTACCCATCATGCCAAGGGATCCTCAATAAGATAAACAGCAGATTTCACATCAGAAACGATGGAAATCGGAAGACAGTGAGATGACATATTCAACAAGATGACAGAAAAAGGAAAAAAAAAACTGTTAACCAAGAATTCTATATCTAACAAAACTATTCAAAATTAAAGGAGAAATTAAGACATTCCCAGGTAAACAAAAACTGAGAGCATTTGTGGCTAGATTACCTGGACTACAAGAAATGCTAAAGAGAATCCTTCAAAGGACACCAAACAATAACTAAAATCCACACAAAGAAATAAAAAACACTTTTATAGGTGACTATATGGGTAAATATGAAAGTCACCATTGTGTAGTTTAGGTTAGTAACTCCTCATTCTTTCCATGTTATTTAAAATACAACTACATAAAATAATAATTATAAACCTATGTTATTGGGCACACGAATGTATACAGATGTAATGTGTGAGAATAAAAGGAGGCAAAGCTATATAAAGGCAAAGTTTTTTGTCTTAGTTTGGATTTTTACTACTGAAATTAAACTGATTTCAATCTAAACAAAATTAGTACAAATTGATGGCAACCATTAAAAAGGTACCTCAAAAATATATAGTAAAAAAATGACAAGAATATTAAATTAGTAAACTAAAAAAATATTTAATATATAAGAGGGCAGAAATGGAGGGATTAAGAAATGAAAACTATATGACATAGAAAACAAATAGCACAATGACAGAAGACAATCTTTTGTTATCAATGATGACATTAAGGACAAATGGATTAACTCTCCTATTAAAAGACAAGATTTGGCAGAACATACTAAAAAAAAAATGGTTCTACTACAAGAGATTCACTTTAGATTTAAAGACTCAAATAGGTTGAAAGTGAGTGAATGGAAAGATATTTCATGAGAATAGTAACCAAAAAGAACTGGAATGACTATACCAGTACCAGATAAAAAAGACCTTAAGATAAAAATTATTATAGAACAAAGAAGAGTACGTGATTTTAAAAAGTCAATGCTTCAAGAAGATATAATTATAAAAAATGTACCCACATAACAGAGCTCCAAAATGTATGAATCAATAACTGATAGAATTAAAAGGGAAAATAAATACTTCAACAGTAACAGTTGGAATCTTCAATACCCCACTTTCACTAATGGACAGAACAACCAAACAGAAGACCAACAAATAAACAGATATATTCCACAGATAAAAGGAGTCCTTTACCTACGTATTACTATATTACATGAGATAAACTCTGGCACAGTATGGTTTTTCAGCTATTTTTTATACTGTTGTAAAATTAGATTAATAGTTATGTTTTAACATTAAATGTAGTTATAAATACAAATTTTAATATTTGTTAACATTAAAGTTAAGGAAAATGTGAACTTTGATTATCCTCCACTAATTTTTCTTCAGTACTAACATACAGAAAATCAACTTTACATTAAACAATATAAAATTCTCACTAACAGAAGTTTACTTTTGAAATTACTAAACCATAGTTAAAAATGTCTGATTAAGTTATTAAATTATGATTAAAAGTCAAAGAGAAATCTGTCAAACAATAATTTACCTGGCAGCTACATTTCCAAATATCTTTTTTCCCCACACTATTTAAAACAAAAGATTTAAATGACATATGTTTTTATTAAAGGCAACTTCAGCCACATTTTCTTTGAAAATGTATATTGTAGAAAACTAACATAAGAAAGCAAAAGGAAACAGGAATATAAGTTATGTATTTTATTCTAGATAGCATGCCTAGTTCTTGGTACTTTAGCTTAATGTGTCCTACTCATTTTCAATCCAATTACCATGGGTACATAAAGAAAAAAAAAATTACTTGTAAAGCAAAAAAGATACATAGTTTGCCTTAAGATTTCTAGCTATGAAAAGAGAACTTCCTTTACATCTCTTTCTCCAAGTCAATTTAGCTCTATTGTATCAACTGAATTTCAATCTCCAATCTTAACTCTATAATTATTATAAATGCACATTTGTTTAAAAAATTGGAAAACATCCTTTTTCTCTATTTCATTGTCTCCTATTAAAGTCTTAAAACCTGTTAATTTACTTTTTAAATAGAATTAATTAAAGCCTGTGGGACAGGGTAAAAGGACGCATTAAATATTTAGTTCCAAAAAAGCGATAACTAGAAACCTATTTTATTATTTTTTCATAGTGATACTCAAACATAAATGAATGCTCACATTTATTATTCACTGCTTCAAATTTTTTAACATATTCCAGGTGAAAAATACATACCCATGACCCATTGCACCATTAGCTGGTTTTACTATAAATGTTTTCTGCTTTCTTTTTTTCTTCAGTTCTTTCATATAGTTCTGGAATTGCGTATATTCAGCAGGGAAGATCCATGTTCGAGGAACAAAGGTATAATCCAGGGGCCTAGACTTGATCATTCTGTAAATTAGAGATAATATAAAAAGTAATTTCTATTCAAACTTTCCTAAATTTTCATTCTCTGTGCTACTGCAATTTACTACAAAGATTTAAACCTCTATGTTTCTTCATGAATTGATTCGTTCATTGATTCATTCAGGAAATGTCTATTAAACATCTACTGTATGCCAGGTATTATTCTAGACACTGGAAATACATCGGTGAAAAAATAGACACAATTATCTGTTCTATATACTAATTTACAGATTAGTAAAGCAACCACTCATTTGACTATATACCATGTGCTAGGTACTAGGGATAGTAAGATTAATATGGTCTCTTCCCTAAGGAATTAATAGGTGCAATAAAGGCATACGGTGTGAGATAACATGTGCAGTTATTAACTCTGCTCAGGGATGCAGGTGAGCAGTAGAAAATGGTTTATAGTCAGGTGTCATTCATATAATTTCTTTAAAGATGAATTTGAGAGTCCTGGGTCAACCACGGGGAGTGGTTTTTGATCACCTTTTATGCCAGGGGTTTTAGGAGTTTATCCACTCTTCTGAGAAAACTATGTGAAGCCCTGAGTCAGTTGAGGTTTTGTTTATATGAACTATATGTGTCTATACATATAATTTTGTGACTACAATGTATGTTCTAATATTTTTGTATTTACTACAAATCAGGCTATTGGATATAACTTAGAGATATATAACTTAAAGATAAAATGTTTACTTTTGATAAAGCCCAAATGCTAGCCATTTTGTACATATTTATTCCCAATAAAAATGAATTTGAAATATTTAAAATATTATCTATTAAAAAAAATATGTTCAGAAAAAAAGTCTTTTTTTTTTTATAAATATACGCAAGTCTTTTACAGCTGAGCAAATTATTGCCCCCAAATGAAATTAGTAAAAACTAAAGTGGAACCATAATATACAGTATGTACAGAGGTAGGGCCTAAATTCTAAGACTAGGGTATGGAATACATAAGCCACTTGGTCTCCACAATTGGAGGTTCACACAGTTATATTCCAAGTGCGCTTTCAAGAGAACCCTGTAAGAAAGTTATGTTTCCATTATGAGAGGGGAAATAATTACCAAATCCATCTTTCAAATCCAGAATAAGCCAATAAACTAAATGAGCTCAGTACAAACATTGACTAGTTTGAAAGACACACACACACACACACACACACACACACAGAGATCTAAAGGAAAAACAATAATAATGCTTTGTTTGTTTCTTTCACATGTGTATTTAAAAAAAACTCAAGCACACATATATTCAAGAGAAATACTTTATTCCATTTAGATAATGTAGCACAAATTACTTGATGTAAAATTGTCTAGCTTCAAAACAGACATGTGGTCTTGCTTAGGAATTTGGGAACCTGGGATAGTTTTGTTCATTGCTCTGTCATGGATTTACTAAATTATATTACACACATGATTTAGTTAATTCTATTTTTACATTACTAGGTCAACTCTTTTTTCTATTAGGTTATTTTTTCCTTAAGGAGAACTCCAAGGGTTCTATAGAGTAAGAAATTGCCTATTTGCAATAGCCTACTAATGAGTCTACATTTAACCTTCTTGTTTCTCTCAACCATAGAGACTTCAGTTCTCTTCAAAGCAGCCAGAATGATCTTTTCAAAATGAAATCTGGTCATATTACCAACTTCACTTCCCCTACCTCTCCTATGGTATTTAGAATACAGACCATAATCCTAAAAATCACCCTTCAGCTAATCTCTTCCCCATTCCCAATCAATATCTCTGTGCTCCAGCTATACTTGGTTTTATTTCAGTATCTTGACTATTCATGCTTTCTCCTATCACATGACCTCAGCCCACCCCATTCTTCCTGCCCAGAAGGCTGTTACCTACCACCTTCACCAGTAAACTCCTACACATCGTTTATATTTCAGCTTCTATATCACTTCCTCAGGGAATCTCTTTAATGCCTCCCAAAGTTAGAGTCCCTCACTATGCACCGATTTAGAATGACATACCTTTATTTCAGGATATTTATTACACAGTTGCAATCCAAAGTTGTAAAAGCTATAAATCTGCTTTTGATCACCCCATGTGCCCAGAGCCCAGCACAGTACCTGGCATATAATAGATATTTAATAAATATGTGTTCAGGGGAAATAAATGACTTAAATGAAACACATATCCAAAACTTTGTAGAGGTACTTCCCTCTCCTCTGAAATCCATTCTTCCCATAATTCCTATATTAAACAATCAAAACACATATACAATATCCTAAGCCAGAAACCTAGGAATCATCTTGGAGACTTCTCTCCCCTTCCTCCTCTTTAATTCTTACATCATAACTGTTTTCAAGTCCTACTGATTCTATCTCCTTCATATTTTTCAGATTTCTTTTCCCTTCCCCATTCCCACTCTATCTTTTGGTTTATCAGATGTTCATTATTTCTCACCTAGATATTGACATACATCTCCTTCTCCAGCACTTTCTCTCTCTAGTCCTACCTTCATTGAATCCATTATCTACACTGCCACCAAGATTATTAAAAACATGTTATTTCTGTGCTTAAACCTAATAAATAAATCCTCATTTCTCTCAAGATAACCAAAATGTTTGCTGAATAGTTAAAGAGCTTAAGGAATCAATGATTAAAAGATTAAATAAAACATAATAACATGGCATACACCGCCTAGTCTTTGCATTAACTTCAGCATCATCTGAAGTCGAGTTTCCTAACATCCTGTATAACCACAGAAACTGCTTAAAATTCTCCAAACATATCATGTTGGTTTAAGTCTCCATATATTTTCTCCCACTGTTGTCTTTGCCTTTAATTTCCTTCCCTTCTTTTCAAAGGGTGAAATCCTATACACTTTTCAATATCCATCTCATATTTAATTTCTCCAGAAAGCCTTCCCCACTCTCCCAAAAATAATCTCTCTCTCCATCTTTGTCACCATCATACATTGATTCTACCTCAAATGTGGCACCATCAAACTATATTATATGTATCAGTCTTTCCCTCGCTAAAATGTGAGTTCTAGGCATGAACTAGTCCTTATTTATTTTGTTTACTTAAAAATTAGCAGTCCCTAATAGACATGCAAAAACATTTGTTGAGTGAATGGGTGTATAAACTTTCACATAGATATGTACAAATACTTCCTTAATCACACATGTTTTACTAACCTTTCTCTGTGAAAGAGATCGCTTTTAAAATTTTTTTCTCAATTTATCACTCAACTTTTTTAAATTAAAAAAAAACTTAATGGAAATTAAAACTGTATAAAAATTCTACAGTTCATTTAGTATAACATGTAAGTAACTGTGAATAGTTTTTCCCACAAAATTAGATTGTAACTCTAAATAGTAGTCTCAGAGATAAATATATGTGCATGTATATATCCATGGTTGGGCACATACATATGTGTCTATGGGTATGTGTGTACACTCATGCATCTACTACAGTGCCTGGCACAAATTTGATGCTTGATAACCAGTATATGAATACACACATGCACACACAGTATTAATACAACAGATTAGTTCTCACAAGGCTGAATGAAAAACAAGTAAGTACATATTGAATAAAAAGTAAAAAAGAGCACTGATATTCTAGAAATCAAGATTCTGCTCCCAATCTATTTGTTTGACTTTGTGCAAGATATTCATTTCTCTGACCCTGTTACCTCCTCCACAAAGTGGAGGACTAGAACCAGTGAACCTTTAAGCCTGCTAGCTCGTCCATCAAAATATAATTTCAAATCAATGTAACTTTGTGGATGATAGCACTACCATATTTAAAATGTTAATTTTGAAGAGGTCTTTTCTATTACAAAAAAAAAAAAAAAAGATTACTTGGTCATATTTCTTGCTAAGAAATCCTTCCTACAGATCTCCCCCATTCCTGGAAAATGGTTGATTCTCTGAAAAATAAAAAGAGAAACATTAATATTCTCATCGACTTAAAATATTCATTTGTACTACAGTTACATCTGTTCTTTGAGTTTTCCTGTTTTAATGAACTGACCATTAGTAATGTAAAATATTTAAATTAAATGACCTACAGTGAATTAAACAATCTATGGTAATCAGAGAATAAAATTGCAAAATTTTAAGGAAATCAGAAAGGGTGTTCATAGACATTAAAGTTATTCGTACAGATATGCATTGTAGAAAGACTGGTAAAAATGGATTTATTTGTTCCCTACAGTGAATTTTGTATTACCTTCTATACTAACAGATGAAGAACTATACAAAATATCAGTTGTCTAAAATTCCATGCATTTAACTTTTTAGTTTGATGTATATTTTAAATGTTTGTTTTACATCCTAAAAATAAAAGAATGAAGCCAGATTACACACAGCCAATATTACAAGGTATTTCCACCTCCTGATCTCTATGCAATCTATTCCACATCACTCATCTTTAAGCACAATGCAAGGCATCAGCCTAGAAAGATTTCTTCTATCAGTTCTTCCTTAAAGATGGAAAGAGGTTAAAAGTTAAATTTGAAAGGATGTAGGCTTCATATGAAGAGTCAATACAACTGGATAGCAACAAAACAGACCATTCAGATAACTTAAGACTGAAATTTAACATGTCAACATATTAAGAAATCTTATCTAAAGAAAATGATAAGGGAAGTCATATAACATTCCTATTGAGCAATAATTGGGCATGATTAATTCCCCACCTGGTAATTTTGCAGTTCTGCAATCTTCTCCTGCTGAACCGCAGAATCACACCATATAAGGTTACTTGTTTCATCCTCATCTGGAGTTTTCATAAATCCCATTTCATCTATTACTAAACGAACTGCAAGTAAACGGTTAAGTTAAACCAAAATCATACTTCTGAAATAGATTCACTGGGGAAACATTTTTTGATACATGTAAATTTTAGCTCAAAGTATTTCATTGGCAAAATATGTATAAGTCATAGCACAACTTTATTTTTAGTTACGACAATTTACTAAGTGCCAACTTATCCTAAACAGTAACTGAGAACTGTTTTTACCCTGCATCCAAAATCCTTAGTGTCAATCCTTTGAGATTTAACAGGTACACAACACTGCTAAAGAGTTTAGTGATTATTCATGGCACAAAAAAAACACACACACAGCTGAGACAACACCCTACTCAGGAAAATGTACTTTTATGGCTTTTTTGTGACCTTGGGCAGGAACAAAGGGAAAAGGAAAAACAGCCCCTAATTATTAGACCTATGCTATACTTTCCACTTCCCTAGTTCAAATTGTCTTTAGCAGTTAAAATCAAGTCAGCTATGTCAACGTAGGATCGGCAATAATAAAGCAGAATCCACTGCAGGGATTTGGAAACTGACCCCCCCACCCCCACCTGTTCCAAACCCTTTAGACTTTCTGAAAAAAGTTTATGCTCAGATAAAGCTTGGTTTTTAGTACAAACTGTATATATGTATATATGTGTGTGTGTATATGTATACATATACACACACACATACAGATGCTCTCTCTGATGTAGATAACACAATTAACATATTGACATTTTTCTTCCAATAAATTTCAAGCTTATTCTTACCTAGAATAAAGATAAGCAGAATACTTAGGATAAATTTTGGGTTCTAAGTCTAATAGAATGGTGTAACTATATACAGTGCTTCAGTGTTTTATTTGTAAATGTTTTACTTTTACTGATATCCAATATATAAGGAGAAATGGTAAAAAGGGATCAATTGACAAATTGGTAGTTATAAAATAGTCATGGGATATAAAGTAGAACATAGGGAATATAGTCAATAATATTATAATAACTATGTATGGTGCCAGGTGGGAACTAGACTTATCAGGAGGATCACTTCGTAACTTATGTAAATATGTAACCACTAGGCTGTACACCTAAAACTAATATAAAATAATATTGAATGCCAACTACAACTGAAAAATAAAATCTTTTGAAAAGGGATCAATTGACTGAATTTATTTGGCTCGAGCATGAGCTGAGCTGTAGACACCTGTTGGTCTCCAGTCTTAGGGACTCTTGACTGTTTCTTTTTGCTGAGGAAAATGAAAGAACTTTCTATGCAATAATGCCTACAGTACAGGTAAAAAAGAGGAGGACAGTGACTGGAAGTGGATGAAGTTGGGAAAGGAATTATTGAGCTGGTGTTACTGTTTTCCGTGAAAGTCTCAGTAAAACTTGGGGTTGTTCTGAAGACCCAGATGACGATGTTCAAGAGTTGGGGAAAGAGCTGCTCCTCTCACCTGCCACAGACCACCAGGTAGCTCTGGCACCCTGAGGCAGGAGTTGCTATGCCACCTGGAGCTCCTGGGCAGGGCCAGGGCAATGGCGACGCAGCCTGGGAGACTCCTTTAACTGGCTGGCTCATAAGAAAAAAACAATGATCAGGTCAAAACAGCAGCTCAGGAGCAGACTTGTACCTGAGTAAATGAGAAACACTGTCTGCAGCCTATCAGAAATAACTGGGAAGACCTTGATGACAGAAGTGGAACCGGAATCAGTGCGAAGAATGCTAATGCAACTTCGACCCTCTAGAAACTTGCTGGGAAAGTGAAAAGGAACCACACTTCCACACTTTCCTTTAAATTAAGGTTCCCTATGAAACCAACAAGAACCTTATAAGTAATTGAGAGGATATTAACACCACCTATCAGTCACTTTTACAATGGTCATTTTATTCTTGTTTTTTCACTCTAGAAAAATATGCTGTAAGTATACCCTGTCCTTCTCACAACTCACCCTCTCACATCGACTTGGTTAAAGTCTTTCCCCCTGAGGAACACTGTTGGAATAAAGTATTGGGAGATCTCAATTCCAGGGAAATATTCCATTGATTGCTAATAAACTTTGGTGAGCTACTATAAATGGAAATGAGATTCCCAAAGATTAATGAGACTAAGAATAATTAACGTCCTTGAGGTTCATATGATTTTCCGTGATTCCTTTAATGAAAAATTATTAATAAAAGAGGAATATTATTTGAGTACTTATGGTATTCATAATGAGTTTTGCAATGCTGGGCAAAAGTATCTTAATTTAAAGCAATTAATATTTTTATCTGCTCTCTCCACCGCAGATACTGTTTACATGTAAAAACTAGAATTTCATTAATCAAAAAGGAACAGCACCATTAAAATACTTTTTAAAGCACAGGGAGAAATATATTTTCACTTTATTCTTTGAGTCAGGTTCTCATTGTTTAATAAAAATCTCAAATTTTATACTGTTCATTTTATGTTTAACATTTTAATCTGTTTAGTTAATGTTCATATAATTTTATACTTAATTTAAAAATTCAGTTTAATAAAAATCATCCCACTAATAACTAAAGGTTTTAGTTTATGTTGCTATTCTACTTGATTGCTGACATGTTAAATAGCTCATAAAAAATAAAATTTTATAGAAGGCATTTAAAAATCCATTACATAAGATATATCTCTCTGAATTTCCACATTGCTTTCAACGTCAAACTAGTTTTTCCAACAAGTATAAAAATTTCATGTTTGTGGGGAGACCTACCAATTTCAAATTTTGTCCCAGCGACGTTTGCTGTAATTGTTCCCTTCTTTTTCTTCTTTCTGACTTTCCTTTTCATTGTGCTTTGATAAGGCAATTCTGTATTCAGATCCAGGGGAGAGGGTCCCTGAATAACTTCAAAAGAAATGTAAACCAACCAAATATCATTGAAATAATGGAAGCTCCATACCAGATACCACACATGTCCTCCCCCACAAAGGTAAAATTATAACTTCTGGTTCTTTAAGAGTCCCCAATTAATTTTTAATGCTTAAAAAAAATAGCAGTGATGATCTATAATACATTTATTTTCTGCAACATGATTAAGTCAACCTGCTTACCTCTCTCTTGAGGCAGAGATGGCATTATTGCCTGTGTTGATGAGCAAGCAGAGTGTGCTCTGTACCAAGCTCTCAGGAAATCTGGAAGGCCCACATTAGTCTAAGTAGGATATGGCTCCAAATCACTGAAAGTTCCTATCATATTATCTTGGTGGAACACTCAGATTTCAGGTCACGGAAGTTATGGGATATGAGGATACCTGCAGGGATTTTAAAACAAAGTCATTTAGAAAATCACTTTTGCGAATTATTTTTTTAATATCTGCCAATACTATTCTTTTTAAAAGTCAAGTAAAGGTGAAAGTTAATGTATTTAATCAACAAATATTTGTTAATTTATTAAATCTTATGCAAAATGCCAAGCAATAGTTCTCTGTTCTAAAATGTGTACAGTCTAGAGGAGGTTGTTTTAGTTAAGTCACATCATGTTTACAGACAATAAATAAGATGCCATATACAAATAATGACAATAATATATTCAATACCATTTATTGAACACTTACTAAGGCCACTTATACCACTTAATCTTTTAACAAAACTATGAGGTAGTAGTTCTTATCCTCATCTTTTCCCCTCCCCCCATCTTATAGATAAATAAATGAGCACAAAAAGGAGAAATCTTTACAAAGAAAGCAAGTGACAAAGTAGAGATAAAAATAAACATCTCTCTGATGTCAAAACCAGTGGGAACCCATACAACCTTCATTCAACTCAATGCATAAGTTAATTGCTTTCATTTGTTTTATTTTATTTTTTCTAATTGCTTTTAAAATGAAACAGTGAAATAAATGCCAAGGTAGAGCTCACATGCTGACAGAATACAGAGTAAATGATTCCTTTTTATGGTGTGTGTGTGATGGGAAGAGAGTTCATTGGATTTGGCTACACCTTAACATGAACTATATTACATTTTATTTATATTTGCATTATGTAAACAAATCGAGGTAATACAATTTATAAATAGAAAATCTAGGTTTTGAATACAATTCTGATTATACTATTCACCTGCTCACTAAGCCCCACTATTTTCAGATACCATATGAATATGCTATATAGATGTAAAAGAAGTTTGCAACCCTATTTCTGTTCAGATTGCAAGATATGGGTAAAGTCTAGGACTTCACAACCAAACCAAACCAAACAGTGAAAATTACAGTAAACATCCCTAACCTGATCTCAGCTCCCAGTTCTGAGCTGGAAATAGACAAGATTACTTTTCAGAATAAAAGAAAGGAACAGTCTAAACTTTGGCTTGATTTATTTTTGGAAGCTTTCTGATACCTCAGCGAGGCAACTATTTGAGTTTATAAGTCCTTGTCCAGCATCTTGTTACTGGAGTAAACAAAGACCCTCTCATGGAAACAGAGTACTTATTGCTTTGAAAGTAGGTAACAAAGTCAACAAGAGTCAGGGCACAGTGTTTGTCTAACTATGCTAACAATAAAATAGTAATCGTTATAGGCTTTAAAAACAGTTTTGTTAATTTCTGACTTATATAATGAGCCAAAGGATTTTGATTTATATAGAATTCAAAACAAGAACTGTTATCCCTTCTCCCATCCACACAGGAATTTAAAGGGCTTAAAGTTAGTCTATACATATATTTGCTTTCCTTAATTCCATTTATAATTTGGTAAATAATAACAAAAGTGTTTTAGCAAAGTCAAGAACTGCATTCTACCATCCCAATTCAAAACATTTCACTTTATTTTAACCAAGAGATTTGAGATGGCCGATTGATCACACCACTGAGCCATGGTTACTTACTTTAAGTTACTTCTGAAATACTTTATACTAATAGTTTCTTAAATCACCTGAGGAGCTTTTGAAAATCCTGGTGCCCAGGCCACATCCCAGATGCAGGCGTGGCCCTGACATCAGTATTTTTATGACTCTTCAAATGATTCTAGTGTGCAGCCAAGGTTGAAAACCTGTGCTATAAGCACATAATGGCACTGAAGCAAAAAACAGTTAATTATACACAAATAAAATCATAAGAAAAACATAAAACAAGGAAGAGAACTCTTGTAACTGTATAAAAAAGGCCAAAATAGGTAGAAATCCTCTACAAAAATTCTCATGTCTATTTCAACAAAAAATAATTGGGGAAAAGAATTAGGAGATCAACAGATATCGATTTCTAAGACAAAGAAACATTCCATTTTGCAAATAAAGAAGCTATTTCCAAAAGGAATCAGTTTTCCAAAATTTCAGGCAAATGGTAACCTTGGATGTAGAACTTTAAGTGCTACCATGCAAAACAATAGGTACACAAGAGTGAAATAGTAAAAAGTAATTCCAATACATTTGCATTAGAGTATCCTTTCTTTTCAGTTCTTCCTGTTGAATTTCTACCCATCACTTAAAATCCTGATAGATTTCCACTTTTTCCTTAAAACTTCTGATCATGTCTGAAGAAATTCCTAACTCCCTTTACTGGCATCACAGAGAATAATATTTGTACCCTCATGATATAATCAACCACAAAACCAAGAAGGTAAGTTCCATGAAGATGGTGGTTTTCTTTTTCTATTGTGTTCACTCTTCCACTCACACAGCCTAGTTTAGTGCCTGACAGTGCTCTATAAGTACTTGTTCATGAATTTAAAGGAAAAAAAAAAAAACAATTACTAACAACTAGGAGTCAGTAGACATGATAATGGAGCTCTAAAAAGCAAATACATATCATTTACAATATATTATTTTCACAATTTTAAGTGAAAAAAATCAAAGTATATAAAAGTTTACATTTAGGTAAAATGACAGAAGAATATATGGAATATGGAATATATGCCCAGAGAAGTAGTGGCCTGTTGTGGCTGGGGGCAAAGTTAAGGGGTACTTACTTTTAATGAATACTCTTTAGTGCCCTGGGCATCTATTACCTATTCAAAAAGTTAAATATATATGATAAAAGTTTGTGTCAACATTTACCATGTTATAGCAAAACCCTTTAAATTTTATATTTCGATTAGTTGAAAATTTTTTCATTTATACAAAAGTATAATATGGTAAAAATAACACTGAACAAGAATTCAATTACAATTCTTATCCCTTACTCTGCCAGTTACCAGATAGATGACTTAATTTCTTAATATGCAACAGAAAGGAATTGGTTATTTCTAACCCTAAAGTCTAAAATGTCAACCAATGAAGATAGCATTGTTGATATTCTTGATGACAAGAAGACAAAACATCTCTGAGTAAGTAACATGAGGGAAACTCACACCTTCATTAACAATCTCAAAATATCCATGCCCTGGCGAATGCTATATATGGTCTCTTTGCACATATTTATAAAATTTTACCATATCAGAGATTACTAAAATAATCTAACAAAAGGTCAGTGGGAACCAGAATTAAGGTTAAATTAAAAATGTGTAAAATAATATTAAATAACATGTAATAAAAGGTGTTTTTTATGGTGAGGAGGGGAAGGAGAAAAGAACCAATATAAACCAGTACCTACTGTGTGTGAAACACTTTCACATATCTTTGTGAGAATTTAGTTCCCCCAATAAATGCCCCAATTTTATTCTAATTTTACAGATGGGAAAAGTTAGATTCTGTGGTTGAGTAACCTGCCCAAAGTCACACCCAATGTGTGACAATGAAGTGGTTTGTCTCTAAAGCTCATGTTCCTTCCTGCTTTTGTGCTACCTTCAAAATTCAGTCTTTAAACATGACATATCGAAAATTTCACAAAGAATCTTAACTCTGCTTGACTAGAACTATTTTATAAGCTACAGAATGAGAGTAAGAGAATCAAACTGTGGCTTAAAATGTGGTTGGAATTACAAAGTTGCATCGGATTTAATTTCCCTTTTTGGAACACCTATGCGGCTATCCATACCCAGACTGTCTTTCTCGTTCTCCTTCATGAGCATACTGCATTCAACAAATACTATAATGTATCAGCACTGTTCCAAGGCAACAAAATGTATAAAAATTTTCTTTCTTGTGGCACCTGTAGTCTAGTGGGGGAAGAGACAAACAATAACAGTAAACATATTAAATAAGTAAAATAAAGGAAATGCTAAGTACGTGGAGAAGCGGGGAAGCTGGATAGATCAGAAGTGTTGGGGGAAAGGCAGAAGGGTTGCAATATTAATGTTGTATCCAGATAGGTCTCACTGGGAAGGTGATATTTTAAGGAGAGTGATGACTTGTTATCACATGGAGTTATTAAAAATATTATGCATACGTGCACATAGGGGCATGTGTGAATGAATGAATGTAAACATGTGTGACGGGGAGAGAACGGAGAAATATACTACTTTCTGTGGTACTAAAATAATCTTTACACCCTCCAACATAGTTCTTTTGGCTAAATCCTGGTTTTACTACGCACCGTATTTTCTACCTTGATTTTAAAATTACTATTCTCACACTGACAAGGAATAGACATGTCTCACAATGGATGTAAGTAGTTTTATATAGTTTTGATAATGTGTCAGTTTTCTGAATGGGGGTTGGATGAAGGAAGACCCCAACCCTTCCCCTCCACCTTGCGTCCCCAATACTGACATTAGATTTGCACACACTCCTGATGACTCTCTTTGGTAAGCTCCTAGCATCATAATTTTTGACATCTAGCTCACCCCTACCCCTCTTCCACACTTGCTTATCCTACTGTATTTTTCAATTGTCAAAATCCATTTTAAAAAGTCTTTATTAGTCAATATAGGCTATCTATTGTTATAATAAAAAAACAACCCCCAAATCTCAGGAGCTTAAAACAACTAAGATGTATTTACTGGTCATGCTACATGCCAACCAAAGACTGGCAAGGGTGCTCCACATGTCATAGTTAAACAGGAACCCACGCTGTCAGAGCAGCGGCCATCCTAACGGGTACCAGTCACTGGAAGTTTTGGAGGATGTCATACAGGCAACTAATGACACACACAACTTCTGCTCATAATTCAATGGCCTGAAGCAGTCACTTCACCCCAGCCAATAGAATTAGGAAGTACAATCATAGCAACTGACCAGCTAAGAAAGAAAAGCCAGTAAGTAACACTACTAACCATCGAAGACTCTAACCTTGATTACTCCCTATTTGAACCTAGCTATTCATCCACCCCCTAGATACTATTTTTTAGTTCTCCATTTAGAGGATTCCCCACTGCCCGGGGGGAAAAAAAAAATGCCGAGACTGTGTACTGCATCCAGTTTACCCACTGGCTTTACACAATTAAACTTGTCTATCCTGAGATGCTATGAATTGAAATAACAATGGTGAGGAAGAGGAAGAAGACAAGGAGGAAGATGGGGCTGATGCAGTCACTTATGTAAAACACACTGTGTGCCAGGTACTCTTTCAGGTTTTTACATATAAAACTCTGAACTCCATAACCCTAAAAGTTTCTGTTATTATCTCCATCAACAGTGATTTTTTTAAAAAGATCTATAGTAAACAATAGTATTAAAATACAAATTATAAGAACATTTTTAAATGATAAGAATTCTGCAAATTTGCCTCAAGACAATCCTCTCTAGATTCATAAACTGTAATTATCCAATGAAAGGTGTTTCTACTACTTTAAAAAAAAATCAAAAAATAACAAATATAGCAAAAACTTACATCCAACATCCAATTAAACTTTTACTTTGGTGAAGGGGAGGGGACACTCTCCATACAATGTGTTATTTGCAAAAAGGTTACTACAGGTAGCATTCAGAAATCTATTAATAAAAATTATTAAAATAAAGCAGTTGGTTTTTTATGTGCAATAAGTATTATTTCCAAATGTGAATATAATTCCTTCCATTTTTGTGCTTTAACACGCCACTAAATTTTACTACTTAGTCCCCAAACCAAATTTGCTATATTATTTTTCTCATCAAAAAGTTTTTTCTTACATGAAGGAGAATAAAGTAAAAGAATCATATGCAACTTTTTTTTTTAATTTTTATTTTTCAGAGTTGACGTTCAATATTATTCTATATTAGTTTAAGATGTACAGCATAGTGGTAGTCATTTATATAATTTATGAAGTGATCCCCTTGGTTATTCTAGTACTTACCCAACACTATACATGGTTACTATATTATTGACTATATTCCATATACTGTATTTCACATCCCCATGACTGTTTTGCAACTACCAATTTGTACTTCTTAATCCCTCCACCTTTTTCAGCCAGCCCTCAACATCTCTCCAATCTGGCCATCGATCACCAGTTCATTCTATCTATGAGTCTGTTTTCCTTTTGTTTGTGTGTTTTGTTCCTTATATTCCACATGTAAGTGAAATCATATGGTATTTGCCTTTCTCTGCCTGACTTATTTCACTCAGCATAATACCCTCTAGGTCCATCCATGTTGTCGCAAATGGTAAGATTTCATTGTTTTATGGCTGAGTAATATTCCATTGTATATATGTACCATCTCTTCTTTATCCAATTATCTACTAATGGACTCTTGTGCCACTTCTTAGACACTAAAATTTGAAATGTTTTTTACTTGTTTTAAATATTAATAGGATTGGGTATCATGTGAACCCTAGAACAGCAGCTTCTTAAACTTTAATGTGCATACTAATCACCTGAGAATACTGTTAAACTTCAGTGTCTGATTCATCAGGTCTGGGGTGGGTCCTGAGAGTCTGCATTTCTAACAAGTTCCCAGGTACCTTGGTCTACAGGTCATACTCCACAGATCATACTTTGGGGAGTGAAGTTCTAGATAATCACAATGCTTACTATTATGCTGATACAATTTTTTTTTAAGTTAAAACCCTGCTTTATAATATGTAAAAAATCATAAAGTGATTTTAAAATTCATGTCAGTAATATGAAATTATATCTGAATATTAGAAGAGTCCATGAGTCAAAAAAATAAATAAAATAAAATAATACAATACAATACAATACAATACAATACAATACCATACCATACCATACCATACCATACCATACCATACCATACCATACCATACAATACAATACAATACAATACAATAGGTTGGGCGACGTTGGCCTAAAGCAGTGCTTCTCGAAGTATGGTTCTAGGAACAGCAGCCTCAAGGTCAACTGCAAACTTATTAGAAATGAATATTCTCAGGGCCAACCCTGTATCTTCTGAATCAGAAATCTAGGGGTGAGGCCCATTAACTGACAAACCCTCCGGTTGAATCTGATGAAGGCGAAAGTTTGAGGAAACACTGGACTAGAAAGCCAACGGTCAGTAGCATGCGCGAACTCCAAAAAAGTAGGGGACACCACTACTGGACTCTGTTCCCTCCTCACTGATCTTCTGAAGCACAGCCATGTGAATGACTTGGAAATCACCTGGTCAAGCAACAAGTGGACAGAGGGCATCTGCTAAGGAGGGCTCTGAGCAGCTGGAAAGGAAGAAATTTGCCACAAAATCTCATTTCCTACTGAAGATTTCCCTGCTAAGTGAGGTGAGGTTTTGCTAATCTAGAAAGACAGTTTATATACCCTTTGCTTGAGCTCATACCAGCTACAAATGCAGAGGAATCAAGACATTCATTACAAAGATAAGCAATCTACCAAAAATCATTAAGTGTGTGATTAACAGCAACCACAAAGATTAATAATTACCCTCCAATCCCAAGTACTGGACCAGGAGCATGGAAGCTTAATCTGAAAAGGCTATGGATGGCTGAAAAACGGGGTGGCAGGAGAGGATGCAAATGAACATCAACGAGAGAGTGAATACACTGTGGTATACTTATAAAATGAATGCACTATACACAAGTGAAAATAAATGAACGAGAACTATGGGATAAATCATGATAAATTGTATGTATTCCTCAATACAATGCAGATCAAAATTTAGTGAGGAATATATATAATAGTAAATCATTTATATAAAAGTTGAAATAATATAAAACTATAATATATGATATGCACTGAGATACAGATCTCAGGAATTAACACATATGAAATAAAAGTGTAAAGAACTACATACATTGAAATGATAAACACCAAGTCTAATACCTTCTGAGAGAAAGGGGGAGAATGCAATAGCCAGTCCTTTTCTACAGAGCGAGCACCTGTGTTCTTATATATACTGGAGATGTAATCCTTAATGTGAAGAATGAATATATATCTTTGTCATGTTGTAGCCTTTTAAAATAATAGGTAGAAATGAAATAGTCAAAATAAATATTTTTGTTTTAACCATAGTATGCCTCCTTGGGAGCAGCGTGTTCTAAGTTACACTGTTGGAAACTTAGGTCAGATCCTGACTAATCAGCAATGTGAGGTCACTGAAGGACTTAAAAAGGAGTAACATAATCCAAATTTATTTTTGATAGATTACACCAGCAGTTACTGTGGGAAATGGCTAGGAGAGGAGCCGGAGTGGAGACAGGGAGTCTTAAGAGGGTGTTGTAAAAGCCCGGGAAATAGATGGTAAGAGCTTGATCATGGGTAGAAGAAACAGACACAGGGAGAGAAAAATACTGCAGAATAGCAACAGAACGTGGTGATCAAGAAGGAAAAGGTAATCTTGGATGACTTGCAGATTTCCAGTTTAGGAAAACTGGGTAAAAGATGGCACCATTTAAGAAAAGGCCTGCAGAAAGGGCCACTTTGATAGGTAAGATGATTTAAGTTTTATATATGTAGAAAAGGATAGATGGGAAAAAAGAAACCAGAAAATAAGACAGTAGAATTAGTGATTGACTAGAGATTAGGAAAACCTCTACTTTGATAAATAAAATGCTTTTAAATACAGAAAAATCCTTCCAAAGCATAACTGCTACGATTTCTGTGATCTCTGCCAAGAAATGACAATAGAATTTAAAATGCCCAGCTGCCTGACTGGTGAACAAATGACATCACCCGAACAACTGTCAAAACAATAATACATGGGCACCACTCATTGTGTGTACAAATTAAAAGGATTTTTAGAGAAGCTACTTACTCCCTGAACATAGAGACTTTTGTCTCCCTTTCTCAGATTGGGTATATTCTCAAAAGTTAAATCTGTAGTGTGTTTTAGACCTTAAAAAAACCATGTGATCAATCAACCTCTAAAAACCTGACAGGGAGACAAGTGTGACATTATATAAGAATAAACAGAACTATTTACTCATTTTAGTGACAATTAATATTGACCTTGAGCAACAGGAGTTCCTACTAATATACTGCTTATTTATTTTTCAAATCTCCTTAGCCTGATTAGTATTTGTTCGATGATTATGACTAAATGATAGCAACCATACAAAATGTCTGCTGAGCTCTGCGGAATGTCTTCGGAATTTTGCCTAGTATGACATGAAAAAGTAGGAATTGATAAATAGGTAATGATAACACAGCATACCCTGAAGGCATTTTCCCCTTATTAACAGTTGTATTCTAGTATTTACAAAAATGGAAAAGGTAAAAGGTTCACTCAATAAGTGTTAACTAAAGTTCAAAGTGAGTAATAGCTATATTTCAGTTATTAAAGTGACAGAAGACAAGGTGATTTCTTAGTGTTGCCACCTAATGCTTACTTAAGTTAAAAAGCTTCTTTGAGTACATTTCTCCTAGAATATTGCAGTTCTATATAATTCTCCAGTATCCTTAAAAAAAAAAAAAGGTTCTTGCTCCTCACGAATAACATATTATATTATCAATTAACTTTTGCATATATCACTCACTTTTCTAAATCCATGTGCCTTTCATACTCTCATCCTGCAAAGAACTATACCAAATCTAGGACAGTTGACTCTCACATCCTCAAAAATATCCAATCCACACAAAGACTTCTCTTGTTCTAAGCTATAACGTAGAAATTGAAGATCCTTCGGACTCAACTCTCCCTAACCTTTAGTAACCTACATCATAAGGTGAAAGAGAGGAACTAAAGGAAGCAGAGAATTTCTAAAATATCCAGTCCTCTGTTCTCTGCCAGAAAATGCACAATAGATATCAAAATGTGCAGCTGGTGTACAAATGACATCATCTGAATGTCATCTGATGCCAGTATTTACCATTTTAAATGCCCAAACTTAACTCTTTAACTTCTGTTGAAAATCTGGCACTCCTCTTATAAACCTTCTCTTGGTAAAGGGCATCACTACACAGCCAAATATCTAAAAGATAGATAAATCGGAATCATCTTCACTTTCTCTTTGACCTCCTTTTCTGATACCCACTCAATGCATGCCTTACTACCAATTTTAGGACATATGTTAGGCTGTATTCTTTATATTACCATCTACTTCTAAAATAAATTTTAAACCTTAAATGTATAAAATTCATTGGGTTTTTTAATAAGCCTATATCATTCGTATCAGTTAATAAGTTAACACATGTTGAAAAACTACTAGCTAGTTACCATTCACTAGTTCCTTACTAACTAAACATCTATTGGCTTATTTTTAGAGGTGACACTGTGCCTATCTAAATAACTACATTTCCTGGACTTCCTTACAGGACATATGGCCATGTTACCAAGTTCTGGCCAATGATGTGTAAGTTGTTGAGACGGACTTCCTAGAAAACACCTTAAAAGGGCACTTAGGGTGACCATTTTTTAAACTATATAAATGTCTCATCAATGTACTGTATACTTGAAACTAATAATAAAATAAGTTTAAAAAAAAAAAAAAGAGGTAGACAATTGGTGAACAACTGCAAATGTGATTGCAGGAGCTGCGGCAATTCAAAGTGACATTGGTTTTATCATGAAAATGAAACATCAGTCTCGGACTCCCTAACTCCAAAAAAATAAATCTAAATCTTGTTAAGCTACTGTTATTTTAAATTTCTGCTACCATCAGTGAAATGTGCCTTCTAATGGGCATGCTACTTCAACAGAAATTACTGCTCTGGTTTTAGAAAAAGATATACCAGCCAAAATGCAAAGTCACTGGCAAAATGACTTTGGACATTCATTGTTTTTGCCACAGCCTACATTCACTCATTTTCTGGGAGCAGTAACCTGAATTTCCTCTGGTGCAGCACTACCCTCCCTGCTCTCATCCCACGTGCTTTGGATAAGGTTGATGACAATCCCAGCTCCAAGGCTGGGCGAATGACTTTGATCTAAAATGACTGTGGAATCCCACTCCCATGACTATGGAAATGGTTCAGAGATGAACATAGTATCCAGCTAAGACTAGAGAGAGTCAAGCCCAGAACTTGTATTCAGACTCTTAAGGAATACATCTCTTCTGAGATGAATTTGAATCTGACAGGATACATACCCCATTTTGCCTCTACACAGCACCCAAGGGTGAGGTCAACGTGAAGGAGGCAGAAAGTTAGAAAGAGAGCAAATCCCTGAACCTTTCAGTAACATAAATGAATGAACAAAAAAAAAAAAAATGCTCTTTTTGCTTAAATTAGGTTCCTAACCAACACAAAGAACAATTTATAATTTTGTTTTTAAATAAAGAAAATTACTTCATAATGTCCTTGTATAAAATGCCAGAACTCAAGTAAGAAGTAAGAGAAGATTTCCTTGCATGTTCCCTCCACGAGACAACTGACTCCTAGGCAGCAACTTTAAAAATTTCTTTTAATTTTCACATTCTTCAATCTCAAACATGGAGTATGGAACATAGGCGCTAAATCACTGAGCTATCTTATCAGAGGGTTACAGTTTTTAGGAGGTTTTTGACACTAACATAAGAAATATTCAATTTCTAAAATCGGATAAATCTGTTACAATTTTCAAATTCTTCTAAATTAAATTAAATCCCAGTACAATTAAGCCATGGTCTGAGAGTCATGTAAAATTTAGAAAACCCATAAGGAAAAAAGGAAAATGTATAGGCTTAGTTTATATAATGTTCTGCATGCCTTCATAAGCTAAACTAACATGAGTGCATAATCACAAAACGTTCAGAAGTAAAAGAATCATAAGTGTATTTTGTTTCTATATCATTAAACTAGGAACTAGGTGCAAAATGAATTTAGAAGATCAATCTTTGAAAAAAATAAAATACTAATACCCTTTACCTAACAGTTCCACTATTAGGAAACAAAGTCAACTTAACCGTATTTTAATAAGTTAAGTTCATTATAAAATAAGAATCTTACTCAAGACATTTCAAACCTTTAAAAATACTGTATCTATCTGGCACCATAGTCTTTGCTGTGAAACCAGTCCTTTTTTAGAAATGCAGAGTTAAGAACTATTTTTATCCTTCGTTCTAACAAACGATAATTGACTGCAGAATAGAACTGGTGCCTGAAGTTAACCAGTGCACAGTAATATGATACTACACTCTCAAAATGTACAAATTTTTTAAATTGTTTTTCTTCTCGACTTTTACCTTCTCTTCTCACAGAGTAAATATTTTAATAAAGATGTATCAAAAATCTGTTAAAAGTTTAGTTATCCCTTCACTATTTCATTACATTTCTAATTAAGTCAATAAACATTTTTTAATACCCATCAATTTATTAGGTGCTCCAATGAGAAAAAAATCTGTGTCTTGCCTTCAACATATCCATTTTTATTTCAGAGAAGTGACTTAGAAGATCCAAAACTACCTAAAAGACAAGAAATCACCCAAAACATATTAATATATTGACTATATCAACTATCCATATATTTGTAAAAGTTGACCCAAATTATCTATAAAATGATATGTAACCATATATCTACAAGCATCTGTTCTTAGAAATTAAGTATTATACAAAGTCAACAGAGCTGATTTCCAGTTGAGTTTCATGGGACTTGGATTTATTATTTTTTAGTCTTACTTAGTATTCGAAATTATCCATGTATACAAGCCTGACTAGGAAAAAAAAAAAGTGCATTCTTTAGAAAAATTTTAATCAATGTACTGCAAAGTTATCTGTTTCTGTCCTCAACTGGCTTTGATGATCATGCTACACCGCTGGAACTTATAGTAACAGATTATTTTCAAAAGCTTCATTTATATCTTCCTGGTCAATTTATTAAAGTAAATACATTTGGTGTATAATTTTAAATATTATCCTATCTACATTAGTGTTTTCTGCTATTGTTTGATTAAATTAAATATACACTTGAATGTCTGCTTTAAACAACTAGAATACCAATTCCTGTACAATGTATATATCTCGCATCCTCCACAGCACTTGGCATCTTCAAAATGTTAGTGTGTCTCATCTAATCAGTTGAAGTCCATAAGAGAAAACAGAATGAGGTCCTTCAAGAAAGGGGAATTCAGCCCAAGACTGTCTTTGGAATCGAGCTGCAACATCAAGTCTTCCCTGGGTCTCTGGCTTACCACCTATCCTACAGATTTTGGACTTGCCAGCCTCGACAATTAGATAAACTAATTCATTTTCATGTATTGTTCATTCTCTCTCTCTCCTCCTACTCTCCACCCCTTCTTCCCTGTCTTCATATACTTACTATTGGTTCTGTTTCCCTAGTGAACCATGACTAATATGTTCATTATTCCATAGGTCAGCTACATTTCATGAGACTAAAAATGTGATTTAAAATATACTTTAAGTCAAGAAGTTATTAGAGGAAAAGATGTATCAACCTCAATAAAACCAAAGCCTAAACTAAGAATGCCAAATTATTATAAAAAGAATAGATAAGGACAGTTGTATAAAGAATAATCTATAGGATTTACCTCTAGAATAGAAGTGAGAAAATGAGCAAATCGACTATTACTAATTACCACCATATTTCGATTCTAAGCCATACTGTTTTGTTTTGTTTTGTTTTGTTTTCAACATTGAAAAGCATCTAAAATTATAATGTATCTTGTAATCACTGCCAGCCAGATGGCAGTCCTAACATTATCACTGCTGGTTCATATACATCAAAATTTGCAGAATCAGCATCAGAGGCTGAAAGGAAAACCCAGGAATGGTACAGAAATCTCTTTTAAAGAATATTGCATCACCAACTCTTCTTAACACAGAGGATGATGATGTACTTAAAAAAATGAACAATGAGAACTTTGAATAAGAAGAGATTTTAATGTCTCTCTTTTAATGTGAAGATGTTTGAGGAACGTCTCCATCAATTTATTCTACTTATATTTTCCCTTTTCATATGCATAAAGTGATATTTTTAATATTAACAAAAAATCTCTTTAACATGTATAAAATAAAATTGTAATACTAAGAAAACATTGTTTCAGAGTTGAAATTACAGAGGGTTTTTTTCCCAAGTAAATAAAACAATGTTGTGTCTTAAAATGAATGTAATCTTAACTGTGATGAAAAACAGCAGCAAATTGGCTATCAAAATTTCTAGTGTATAAAACTAATGACAATTTCAACCACCTTTTGAGCCTTTACTCTCAAACTTGAACGTACATCAGAATCTCTAAGGGATTGAATAAGATCGCTAGGCTCCATCCCCAAGCTTCCGGTTGAAGGCAGCACAACTCACGTCAGACCTAACTCCTAGGCAGGACTGAGAATCCTGGGCAGGATTGCAGTAAGGATTAAAAATGAACATCAAAGTTGTTTAAAGGGTCTTCCTGTCTGTCCTTTATTTAATCTTATATTTTTTTAATTAATTAATTTATTTATTTATTTATTTATTTTTATACAATGTATTCTTTTTTATGACAAGAATGAGTTAAAGATAAATCAATGTTTATTTCAATATAAACATTGGGTGGTAAACACACAATAGAATATACAGATGTCAAATGATAATGTACACCTGAAAATTATATAATTGTATTAACTGATGTTACCACAATAAACTTAATTTTTAAAAAATAAAATAAAATAAAATGACCATGTAGGAAATATAGTAATTTGATAAATCAAATATTTAGGTTTCCATAGAAGGCATAAATATACTAGAACAAATCAGTCATGACAGATAATAGTTAAATTTTGTAGTTTATTCTCCAGATTATACTGACTCCAATCACTATTACATTACTAAATTTGAAATATTAGTTACAAAAAATATCTCACATAAAACAAAATTAAATATATCGCTTTTAGGTACATAAATCATCTGATGAAGAATAAACCACTGACTTTAATACTATTAATATCAGAAGACTAAGACCAGGAAATTATGATCTCAACAATTGAAACCAAACAAAACAATTTATTAGTTTGCTTATTTTCAGGTAGCCTATAACTCTTATCTCTCACTAAAGAAAATATTCTGGAAAACAACTAGGAAGTATAGCAAACACCTAAATTGTGTAATGTGTTTAAGTTCTTGATGTGTTACCTTCAATTTTAGGAATCAATTCCAATAAAGTTATCCAAAATGCTGAGACACATTTGTAAACAGTAATGTACATCAAGCCACTATTTATACTTGTAACTGAAAACAACCTACATGTACCCAGTAGAGAAATTAAGTAAATTATGAAATGGCCAAACGATGGGTTATTGCATGGTCTTTAAAACTGACTATGAAGAACTTTTACTAGGATGGGAAGCACATCATTATTTGAACAAGGATATGAATGATTTATAATAAATTAAATAATATCACTCATCATTAAATAAATGGTAAAAATGTAGAAGATTTGCTTTAATTTACTAAACCTAAACAAAGAGACCATCATTTAGTTACTATATTCACCACCTATCTGCTTTACATGTCATATTGCATTTGTTTTTTGTAAGTTCAAAATATTTTAAAGCAAAATATTAAAATCATCAATTATAGATCATATTCCAGGATGAATTTCACTATACAGTATTAATAAAGCCCTCTTAAAATGATCTATAAAATTGGCTACTTCTGAAAGAGACTGATTTCTAGGTATTATACAGGATTTTGGTTGTGAATTACAACATTTTGTGTTTATTTTGGTTCTTAGAATATTTGCTGAACTATCTCTGAGGTTAAAACTTCTAGAGTAAATTAAAATATAAACTAACCAATCTCAGATTCCAGGAATTCAAGCCAAGACTCAGATCATCAAATAAAAATAGCTAGCAGTGAAGTTACAGCATAAGTTATATTTGTATGAGGTGCTATTCACACCTCAAATCAGAGAAAATTAGGAACACACAGTACATACAATTCATTTAAAATTCAGTCCCCTTAGAGACAAATAAAATGAAAGCACACGGACAAAATCCTAAAATTCTTATTTTTCTAATCAATGTGGGAGCAGTCTTTTTTAAGTTAGGCTTTCAGTTTGATCATGTTACGTTCCAGATTATTAACTTCACATCCAAGCAGAAATTTCAGGAAGCAGTTGAAAATTAGAATAATTGTTATTCAAAAAAAAAAAATGCAGTTCTTCTTGTGTCTGCTTTTTAATTGCAGGTATTATTCAAGAGATCTGTCTTAGTTTGGGTTCCTCAGAAACAAACCTTAACATGAGTGTTCAAATACAAGCAGTTATTTTGTGAAGTACAGGAAATGCTGGTAGGGGAGCAGAGAGATGAGACAGGGAAGGGAAGGAAGCCAGGAATGGGTGGTTATAAAGCCAGCTGTATTGTGGGCAGCTGGAGCTTAATCCACCAGGAAACTCTGGGAACCAGTATTAAAGCACAAAACACCGCTTCAGAGTTAACCAACCCAGAGGTCAATCACTGGTTGAAGGCTGTTGTATGTGTGGGGTGGGTATTAACTCCATGGCACTTCCAGCCTTCCTGGGGGTTTGGGTGGAAGTGGGGTGAAGGAGGCCTGAAAGAAAAAAGGATTCTAGCTCCATGGCTTCCAAAAGAGTGCTCAAAAGTCCTTAGGGAAAGAAAAGCAAATGTTGGCAGGCAGTTGGAAGCAGAGAGAGCATTAGGGAATGATAAGGTGCCAGGGACATGGGGAGGACCTGAGGGCATCTACTCAATAGTTATCCCTAAATTGTATTATTTATGTCTAAGACTTCAAGTATCACTTACTCGATGATGGCTCCATTCCAGACACTGCCTTTAAATTCAACTAATAGACCAGCTCCCCTGGCCCAGTTATCATATAAAAAAATAAGTTAAAATATCAGCACTGACTCTTCAGAAGGCCTGGGATCCAGTTTCTATATGAAGGATTTAAGAATGGCAATCTGTTTTGCGTGGGTGGTGCTAGGAGATTTGATATTGCACAGTTAGTATACTATACTTGCTTATATTGTTTATTTATTATTTATGTGTTATATTTGCAATACAGGTATTCTATATTTACTTAGATTGTTGTTTAGTTGTTTGGGGGCTTTTTTGAAGTAATTTTGATGGAATTGATAGAGAATGGTTAAATATGGTTCACATGCACAGTGCCACACCGCTGAAACCTTTCACCTCCAGTCAACTCCACTGCACTTGCTTGATCATGCTAGACTCTTGGTTCTACACCCCACTCTTGAAAGCTCTGTCTGGATCCTGCAGTTTTGGAGCCCATTCGGACTTAGCTTCTAGTTCCTGGTACAAAGTCTTTGGTTGAGTCCTTGCTGTTAAGGTTTTCATGCTTCTGTCATCTCTAGTAATAAACTCCTTATTCCCCCTGCCCTGGAAAAAGCTATAAACAGTTTAGATATCCTAAAAATAAAAGGTTAGAGGAGGACAAAAGAAGAGGAATGATGAGGGAAAAGGATGAAGACCATCTACTCTGGGTTCTTAACTCTCTATAAACCTCCAGATCCATATTATCAAAACTTTTCTTTTAGACACTTCCAACTTAGTGGTACTTTCTATCTCAAAACTTCAATAATTCCAATAAGGGCATGTCTATCGAAAGGCCTTTACAAGAATATTCGAACAGCTTTAGTAATAACTGCCCCAAACCAGAGTAAGATGAATAAATTAATTGTGCTATATTCATACAATGGAAAACTACATAATAATAAAAAAAAAAAAATGAACTACAGCTACTCCACCACAGCCACATGGGATACTATCATAGCATAATGCTGAGTAAAGGAAGCTGGGCACAAAAGAGTGTGCCCACATATTCTGCACGATTTCATTTACATGATGTTCAAGAACAGGGAAAACTAAGTCTAAAGTTATAGAAGTCAGAATAAAGGCTACCTCTTGGCAAGATCAGTAGTAATTGAAAACAGTCATGAAGGATGACTGTCTGGGATGCTGGAAATGTTGATATCTTGATCTGGATGATGCCTATAAAAGTGTATATATACTTAAAAATCCATCGCGCCATACCCTTAAGAATTGTGCAGTTTCTTCTACATACATTATATACATTTGTGTGTGTATTTCTGTGTGTGCATTACCTCAATTTTTAGAAAGGTAGTGATAACAGAGACAGGAGGAGAATGAGGAGCCTCCAGGGTCACAAAAGTCAAAGGGAAAACATGGTATAGTATTCCAAAAAGGTGCACTATACACAACCATATAAATACTACAGAAGAAAAGATCAAAAAGGAAGATCAAGAAGTAATCATCTTATTAAGAAGAGTGGAGGTTATAATTATTTTTGAGACAGCAACAGGAAAAGTCAAATTACTAAGAGTTTACTAGATAGAAGCAGGAAGAAATGACCTTCGAGAAGTAATGGAAAAGAAAGATGGTATGTAGCTTAGGGAAAACAAGGTCTAAAGAAAAAATTGGGGGGGGGGGGAGTGAAGATATGATAAAAAAAAACTTAATATATATTTGAGAGTCAGTGGATTAAAAATAATTAAAAATTAAAGAGATGAAACACCTAGTGGACTAGGCACAAGGTACAACTATAGCCCACAGGCCAGATCCAGGGCACTGCTTGCTTTATAAATGAAGATTTAGTAAACCACAGCCTCCCCCCATGTTTTCACGTATTGTCTAAGGCTGCCTTTGTCCTAAAAAAAAATAGGACTCAAGAGTTGCAATAGAAACCATTTGAACTTTTATAGAAGAGTTTACTGACCCCTGAACAAGGGTCCTGTAGGGACTAGAAGAAGATAGAATTAACTGAAGTAGAGAGGTTAGCCCTGGGAAAAGGGTATAAAATGTGTGATTGTGCCAACACAGAGTAAAAGAGCAAGAGAGGGATATAAAAAATTAATCCTATTCTATGCTAGGGAATCAGCAGCACACTGAGTACCCATAAATAAATCAGAATGGTTTTGGGCCCCCAGGGAGTCAGTCAATAATAATAATATTAACTACTACTGATGCTTCTACAACTATGGCAATGACTAATACTATCATAATGCTGCTGAACATTACCATCTGGAAATTCTCAAATGCAACTGCAAACTCAGAATATTCGAACCAAACTCATAATCTTGGCATCTTCCCCTCCCTCAACTCCTAGCAATTACACCCTCAAGTCCTGTTTTCTTTACCCTCTGAATATCTCTGGAACTCATCTACTTGTTTCAGTCCCCCTCACCTCCACATCTAGTCCTCGCCACCATTAAGCTCTCATTTGAACCACTGTATTAATCCTCTGCCATCATTTTCTACAATGCAGATTCCAAAATGCAGTTTTGATCACAAATGTTTTCATGTTACTCTCCCATTTCCCTTGCCCCAACCACCCTTTGATGACTTTTAAATGCTCATCTGGTGAAATCTAAAGGCCCACTCTTGGCCAAAAAAGACCTTTCCAAAAAAGGCCTGCGGTATTAGTCAGTTTAGCTAATCTAACAATATTTCCTAGAAATCCCTTCCTTACATGGTTTCAGGTTAGAGTAGGCCACAAGAGAAATCTACATGCAATTTTGAAGGCAGAGGTAAAGCTGCAGCTTTATGCTCTGAAAGTCACTACAGGATACTATGCACTGCTGCAGCTTATACATGTGGACCTTGATCTGTTTGCTCCCCTTGTTGGCAGAGGGCAGCATCTGAGCCTCCAGCTCTGGCCAGATCTTCAGACTCTCCGGATCCTGGCACATCTAGCCTCTTTGGGTCAGGTACATGTGAAGCTCCATGGCAAAAAAATGCCAACTCTTCTTGGAGGTCACCCACATTGTCAAGATTAGAGGGGGCAAGAGTCAGGTACAGGCTCCAGTTCATTCTTGTGGGTTCTGATTTGTCCTAGTGGGTTCTAGTTCATGTTCAGTTGTTCTTTCTGATTGCCAACCACGCTGACCCACCACCAGATGCAGATACAAGCCCTCTGTAGACTTCTGATCCCCCTAGCAATAAACATCTTATTCCATATCACTCTCAATGGTTCCCCTTCCCTGCTGGAACCCCGAACAGACACAGTGCCTATTAGCTTTCCTGTCTTTCCAGCCTGATTCTGAGCCACCATTCCTTTTACTCTGTCTCATAATCACCCACTGCATATTCCCACTACACAGACTATATGCACATTATTCTTTCTGACTAGAATCCACCCCCATCTGTTCCTGGCCTTTGACTAGTTAGAGCCCACCTTTCCTGACATTACCCTCACAGCACTGGGTACCTTTATTTCAGAGCACTTATAGTAATTAGACATTGATTTTTAATGAAATCTGTGTTTCTCACTGGCCCATAAATTTGCAAAGACTACATTTGGTTCTGCTCACGGGTGTATCCCAGAAGCACCTAGAAGAGCACTTGGGACATTGTGGGCACTTGACAAATATCTGTTAAATGAGTGAATGAATGAATATTTGCCTGGTGCCAAGCACAACATTAAACACTTTATGTAGATTATTTCACGTAACATATACAAACCCTGAGACTGGCAATGTTATCATTCTCATTTTACAGATAAATGAATGAAGTTACATTGCCATAAATGGTGAGACTGGTATCCTGCCGCTTGCACAAAGGAATGTTTTACTTTGGCATTCACACTCTAAATTTTTTTACCCTTCATAACACTATTTAATAATGCTACTTCATAACAACCAACTTAATAGGGCTGTTTTTTCACTTGATGAATGAAGAAGCTGGGATTTAAGAAATTAGTTGATTTGCCTAAGGCCATGTTTGGTACCAGCTAATGCTGGAACCCAGGTCCAACACCAAGTTCATTTCTTTCTTAAAAATTTGATCTCTCTACCTCCCTGCAGCCAGGCTCCAAATTTGGCTCTATACTGCTTTCCATATTCACCGAATCTCTCCTACCATGACTGACCTCTACCGTAAACTCTCTATGAGCACTATCTTCTTCTCGAAAATCAATAAAGTTGATTTTTGACATAGCACAGCACCTAAAACAACACACAGTTGTATGCTAATGACCAACAATGCCATGGCTTGTTTTTCATTAGCATCATTTTAACATATCTTAAGCCTTTTAATAAAAGGATATCTAGAATGGAAAAAAAATGTACAGCATGTCATATTTATACAGAAACATTTTTCAAAAGGCTGTGGTTAACTTTGCATAAGGAAATGGAAAAAGAAGAAAGGTATAGAGTAAAGGAGTAAAACGAAAGGAAGAGAACGGGGAAAAGGGACTGAGTTAAATTTTTCTTCCTAGCAAAAATCAAGCCAGCTTTTTCAGTCACATAAGAATGTATGATTTTATTAGCCTCTATAAAATATACTTAGTCATTATCTAAGCAATCTAAGTAAATCACACAGCCTCTGCTGTCCTAAACCTGTCTGTGTGATACATTCTAGATTTAATTTTTCAATCACAAGAGACTATTACAGTTCCACATTGTCAGAGAAGATAATTTGAGAATGAAGAGAGTAGAATGAGACCACATGGCAGATAATCATACTGACAACACAAATCAATTTTCGTAAGATTCAACTCAATGGTTTAGATACTTCTTGTAAATTCTAGAATCTAATCCAAGTAGATTATTTCTAACTTGGGTTTTATCATATTGAAATGCTTTGAAAACAATCCTTTATTTAAAATCTACATTCAGAAAATGTTCCTCTATTCTCTACTAATACTTCCACACAAAACTGTTCTATTGGTACTGGGTGAACATAATCTTGTGTCTACAAAGGCTAACAAAGTAAAGGATTAACTACTTCTTTAGTTTTACAGTTCTTTCATTTTTTAATGTCTTTAATAGCAAGGCTTTTAAAACTAAGTTATCTGTAAAACCTCAAAAGGCTAATTTTTCCTCCTAGAATCAGACACTTCAAAGTTAAATAGCTAATGTCAACTTTAAATATATGAGGCCAATTGGTATATTGAGCATTTTATTTTTAGGTGCACTGACAGGCAGAAATATAAACTTTTATCCAGGTAAAACTTAAAATTCTTTAACTTCTTTTGCAAATATATGACTCTCCATAATGTGCTTTCATATTATTCATTTTTGTAAGTCACTGGCAGCAGACAATGAGTAACATCTATTAAATGCTTACTAAATACTAGGTCCTATTCTAAGAGCCTTATCTCTATTAACTCATTTGAATTTAAAAGTATAGGTATCTTACAAATGTTTTAATAATTGAATAGGTTGCAAGAAAATGCACCCCCTAAAAAAATAAGATGCATTTCCTCTAAACAGAGTTGATGTAGCAATTTAGAAATCCATTTCTTCGACACAAGAAAAAAAGTTTTGAACATGTACTAAGTAAAAAGAACACATATTTCCATGAAAATAAATAATGCTTTCTCATGCCCCCTTAAAGAAGCTATTGCAAACTAAAGGTTAACGAGAATAAGTAAATTCTTAACTACATGCAAAGGAAACGAATAAATTATTTATATATTTGAAATAAATCATTCATTTAGATGTTCTTTTTAAAGGAACTCATACTGAAAAATAATTATAATAAATAAGATTTCTAAGACCAAAATAAAACAAACAATAGCAAAAAGCATACCAGCAGACTACAAATATATCTACTAATACAATGGGAAAATATAGACCTTATCAATAAAAAACATAAAAATGTTTTTGTCATCATGATATTAAGCCTAACAGATTTGGGTGTCACATGATTTGTATATAGCAGAAGCATTTGTAGGTTAATGCTCACTTTTTGTACTACCTAGAAAATATATACCAGATACAATATACCATATAATATCAATATTTTCTGTTCCAATTAGAATTATTATGTATTTAAGGTCTTAACCTGTGTCAAATTGATCTATTACACCTGCCCTGTATGCCACTGTGTAAGATTTAAAATAGAATCTAAAATATTTTTTAAAGTTTTGAAACTATATTCTTGAGACTGTTCAAAAAGAGACAATTCCTCTAATTCACTAATTACATGAGTAACTGAGCTCCTGATGATTAAAGTTGCCATTTTCCTCTCTAGTAAGCAGCAGTCTCCCTTTTTATCTCAGCCATATGTTATTCCGTTTTTTGACAGAATAATAATAAAAACAAAGCACAGTATTTTCTCAACGATATGAAAAGTACTTAGCACACTGCTTAAAACATAGAAAGCACCACAAAAGAGTTAGCTATACATTGTTGTTATTATTAATCAAGGGAACCAGACATACCTCAAATGCCTATCATGTTCCATACATTGTGCTACAGGCTTTATAATCAAGTGTTTCAACATAGACTGCACCAGAAAGTTTAAAAAATACTGATGCCTGTAAATACCTAAAAATAAATTTAACCAAGAATGTGAGACTTGTACACTAAAAAAAAATTAAACGTTGATGAAAGAAATTAAAGAAGACACAAATAAATGGAAAGACATCCCATGTTCATGAATTGAGAGACTTAACATTTTTAACTGTCCACACTACCCAAAATCATTTACATATTCAATGCAACCTTTATCAAAACCCCAAAAGCACTTCTTACAAAAATAGCAAAAACAATCCTAAAATTCCTATGGAACTCTAAAGGATCCACAAAAGCCAAACCAATTTTGAGGAAAAAAAGAATAATGCCAAAGACATCTCACTTCATGATTTCAAAATATATTACTAATTTACAGTAATTAAAACAGTATGATACTAGCAAATGATAGACATATAGACCAATGGAACAGTAGAGAGGCCAGAAATTAACTCAGTAAATATGATTAACTGATCTTCCATGAGGGTCCCAAGAGTAAGCAATGGAGAAAGGATAGTCTCTTCAACAAATGGTGCTGGAAAACGGGATGTCCACATGCAAAAACATGAAATTAGATTCTTATAACAAATTTTTTAAAAATCCTAAAAATGGATTAAAGACTTTTATAAAGACCTGAAAGTGTAAAACTCCTAAAAGAACATGTAGGAGAAATGTTTCAAGAAAGTAGTCTCAGTGATGATTTCTTAGATATGACAGAAAAAGCACAGGCAAAAAAAGTAAAAAGTGATAAGTGGGACTACATCAAACTAAACAGCTTCTGCATAGCAAATGAAACAATCAAAGAGTGAAAAGACAACCTACAGAATGGGAGAAAATATTTGCAAATCATATATCTGATAAGAAGTTAATCACTTTCAACTCGATAGCTAAAAAAAATAATAAACCTATTTAAAAAGGAGCAAAAAACTTGAATAGACATTTCTCCAAAGAAGGCATGCAAATGGCCAACAGATACACAGAAAGATGTTCAACATCACTGGTTATCAGAGAAATGCAAATCTAAAACACAATGAGATATTACCACACACCAGATACAATGGCTTTTATAAAAAAATTTTTAAAAAAAGAATATCGAAGGATAACAAATGTTGGTGAGAATGAAGAGAAATTAAAACCCTTAGACACTGTGGGAATGTAAAATGGTACAGCTATGAAAAACAGTACGGAGGGTCATCAAAAAATTCAAAATAGAACTAGCAAATAATCCAACAATCCCACTTCTGGGCATTTACTCAAAATAACTGAAATCAGTATTACAAATCCAGATTGCACTCCCATGTTCATTGCAGCATAATTCACAATAACGAAGATGTATAAACAACCGAAATGTCCATCAATAGATAAATGAAAAAAAATGTGGTATATACATACAAAGGAATACTATTCAGCTTTAAAAAATGAGGTAATCCTGCCATATGTGAAAATATGGATGAACCTTAAGGACATTATAAGTAAAATAAGGCAGTCATAGAAAAAAGTATTGCATGATACCATATTTATGATGCATCTAAAATAGTTAAGTAAAAAGAGAGAAAGGAACAGTGGTTGCCAGGGGCTGGAGTGAGGAGGACATGAAGAGTTGCTATTCAAGGAGTATAAAATTTTAGAAAAGAAAAAAAAAAATACTGATGGCTGAGTCCCAGCCTCAAACATTCCAATTTAATTGGCCTGAGATGCAGCCTAGACATAGAAATTTGTTAAAGCTCCCACATGATTAAATGTACAGCCAAGTTTGAGAACCACTGTTTAAACAGATGTTATTTCATTTAGTCCTAATAGATTGCTTTATTACTTCCATTTTACAATTGAGAAAACTGAGACTCAGTTTCTCTCTGTCTGTCTCTGTCTGTCTGTCTCTCTCTCTCTCTCACACACACACACACACACATACATTCTGTGTGTGTGTGTGTGTGTGTGCGGCGTGCGTGCATGCATATGCGCACACACATGTGTATGTGTTTGTACTTTGGTAAGAAGTAAATTGTATTTTTTACCATGAGATGCAACCAAATATGTCTAAAAGATACTCTAGCTAGAGATAAAACCATGAGATTAAAAAAAAACAATCCTGAAAATGTTATTCATTTTCTAATTCGTGACACTTCCTTGTGTTTTTCCCTAATCTCGGATGTTTTTCTTCACTACCCAGCATTCCGGCAGTTTAGTTGTCCCCTCTTTTCTTCTATCTCCTAAGCAGAATTACCTGTCCTTCTGTTTGTGTATCATCACTGTTAATTAACATCTACCATACTGCATCATATTTTTAAAGCATCTGCTTTGAAGTTCTTTATTGGAAAGGGAGGTGTCTCTCTGAGCAATATGAACAAAACATAGAGCCTGATATATAGTGGAGCTTAATTTTTTTACATTAGATACAGCAGTTCTCCATTATTTTGCTTATAAAATTTTGGTGATACAAAACATAAATTAAGAATGAGAAATGAGGCACGCCTTCCATTTTCCTGAATAATCACAAATTACCATTAGAGTTACTTTAATATCTGTTTTATCTACACCTAGTCTAAATGATACTCTGCCCTGCAAAAGAGTACATGGAAGAAGGAAGACAAACTTTGAAAGGAGTTCTACTGGGTTAGCCTACATTGCTTATAGCAGCTTTATCTATTTTAATATTAAATTGACTTTTCCAATTCCTGTTTCTATACTTGCTTTTTAACTAAACATTTATTGAATGCTTACCAAATAAAATACACTAAGTTGTGGTTTGTTTTCATTTTATGAAAGCTAGTAGAAAACAGACAAAAGTCCAATATTATCACAGTGATCTAAAGAACACATTTAACAGATATTCACTGTATATAGTTAAGAACCAGTTAGTATGGAAAAAATATATACATTTAAAATAGAACTAAAACTATTTAGCATTAAAAGAAAGCTACTTTAAATTGCAATAGGATAGAAATAAGAATTAAAATTGGAAGCATGCCAGAGATTGTGCTCCATAAAAATCTATTTTAGGAATACATGTGAAAAATTCTGCCAGTTTTTATGCAAAGTTAACCCTCAAACTTATATAATCTTAAAAGGTGGAAAAAAAAAATCACCTACCACTTTTTTGTTTCAAGTTTTTGCACAGAGCAAACGACTTTATGATGCAGCTACACTTAACACTACATGCCCAGCTATTAGAGTCAACAGTCAACGTGGTTAGAGCAGACTGGCAGACAGCATCGCTGATTCATCTCAGGCAAAAACAGGCTGCAGCATCTATAGTTCTGATGATGTCCAAGAGGGTAAAGCATCAGTCATAAGCCAAGTATTTCCTCTTGGAGCACAATCAGAAGGAATGGAAGTAAACAAAACTCAGAGTTTGCTACATTTGAATTTCAACTTAAACGTGGTTCTTTCAGTCCAGAAAAAAGGGTCAGTGAGAGGAGATGCAAGAAATAATTTGCAAAGCCAAAATGTAGTCCCAAGACTGGACAATTTAGGTATGTTTTTAGAAGACAGCAATGTTTTCCTTATTCATTTAATTCCATTGACAAGAGTTATATGATTATTTCGCCTACATTATGCTAAATATTTAGTTTGTACTTTGAGTATAATTCCTCCTGGTTGCCTATAACCAAGCAATGAATTTCCTGTTTTCCTCAAGTTAGTCCATTCGGTTTTATATAACGTCTATCTCACCTACCAAATACGTAATTAAACATCACAGAGTTAAAATAATAATACTTAATCTATTATGGAATCTGAAGCAGCCGCGTAAGTAGACCATCAGGATAAAAATGATGCAGACGCCAGTCAGAAAGGGAGATAGAGTTACAAATGTTCCCAGGAGACTATATGAACCAGAAAAGCTTTTCTTTTTCATCTTCCTAGTCCCCTTAACTCTCTCCTCACAAACAAGAACCCACAAATTAGAGGACTCGCATTAACAAAGGGTCCCTAAAACAGAACCATATCTAAAGCTCAAATGGGACATAAATTATAGTCATAGAAAAGAAGGAAGGAATGGAGAAAGGAAAGGATGGAGAGAGAGGTCGTGACGGAGGAAGGAAGAAAACCACTTTTAATTACCCTATAGAATGGCGTATGAAGATTCTACACATTATAAAGAAGAAAAGCCCTTTGCCAAAAATCAAACATTCATCTAGTTTTCCTATGAGAAACTACTAATGTCAACCATAGAAGCAAGACTAATAAGTAGGTGGTGAAATCTAATATTTAAAATTTAAATATTTTTATAATTGATTTTTGTAACTCATTCTATAACTCATTTTTTAAAGATAAGTTTAAGTCAAAATTATACCAGAAGGTGTTCCAATAAAGCAAGATGTGTTTTGGTATTTAGAGGAGATGTAAATATGAATTATAGTTTATTATATTATTTTAATATACAATATAACGCAATGTTAAAAATATTAATTATTATATAATGTTATATTATTTATATATTATAAGTAAATGGGTATTTATTTAAACATGAAACCTCTAATCTGGCATTGATGAAAATAGAAATTTGTGGTATGAAAGGTATTTAGCTATATTATTATCAAAATTAGTTACATATCATTTCAAGAGTTATGGGGCTAGGATATAAACTTGACTCTAATTCAATCATTAGTTTCACATATATTAAAAGTACCTAATTGACTCCAACCTAAGACTATGACCTTTGCACTGAGTTAGTTTGGACAGGAAATATCTAGGCCCTTCTTTCTCTTGTGAGCACTTGTAACAGAGAGGAGACCATACTCAGCAGCCTGCACACAGCACAAGACTCAAAATATTTTTAAAAATCAAACACCCATTACATTGTTCTGATAGCTGACTTTAAGAAACTGCTAATGAAGCATGCCAACCCTCTGGAATGCTCAGCAATTACTACAAACTAATTTTACTCCTCTGCTTAAAAACAGTCGAGGGCCTAATTCAACTTTTACTAAATGAGAATTTATCGAACCCCAATTTTTTTTTCTTTACCTTGATAGAGACTTGACCGATGGTTTAAAACACACTCTAGAAAAAGAATATATTAAGAGAGGTTAAGGTGGTAGCTCTGCCTCTTGTATTTGTAAATAAGACTGCACTAGCTGAAATGGACACTTGGAGTCCCATTTCATGCCAGAAGTTTGAAACTTCCATCACCCACTCTTCTGCGTATTGGAATAAACGCAAAATTGATTTTGGAGGAAGTTTTAAAATGTGTCTAACATTCTTTTACCTCACTTTAGTGCAGAGGTACTCTGGCTTTTTTTTTTTTTTTTTTTTTTGATACATATATTTAGGAAACTCCTATTACTCAGCCCAGCAGACTCTCAAAGCACAGGATTCTTTACTTGACTGAAAACAAATAATAGCAGGTAATTTCCAGGAAATCTCAAGTAAGAAAATAAGTATGAAGAAATTCCTAAACCATGCAAAACCTTCCTTCTTTGAGACACTGTAACATCCATTCCTGGGTCACACCACATTGCTGGTCACACACACCCTAACGGAACTGCTTTAAGAAAAAGAACAGTTATAATTTATTGAGCATTTACTGTGATTTTTACCTACATCACAATGCTCTCAAGGCAAATATTCTTCTCATTTGTTAAAGAAGAAAATAATCAGATCTTGAGAGTTTATTTCTCTCAAAAGCACAGAGCCATACCCTGGGCCTATATTAGCGGATACTATGAAAAAATAAAAATACCCCAACAAACATTGCTGAATTTCACTATAACAACACTGTGGACATTTTGCATTACACTATATCGCATCCACTTTAAAAGAAATTATAGCAGAAATTTCACTCTGGATTCTATACAGGAACAACTTTGTTCCTCTTAAGCAATTGGTTTGTTTTCTCATAGATGAGCTTTTCCATTAATCATTAAACTTTTTGTGTTTTCCTCTTTGCCTGGAAGATAGAAAAATCAGTATTAAATGTGGGACCAGCTCTAATAAATATGCAATGCAGGATTTCAGAAAATAGGTTTTGTAAGCTGTGTCTCCCCTAACTCATGTCATTGTATCTTTTTCTCGTTGATATTCTCAGATTCTTTTTTATCTCATCTTGAATATCCATACTAATACAAACTACATATGTGCAATGCTATTTACCAAAATCTTCTAAAAACTCATAAGTTGTATATGTCACTATATGTGAATTATACCTCAATAAATACTGGGGAAAAGTACAAAAGAAAAGCCATTTACAATAATCAAAATCAAAGGACAGTAATACAAATATTTCTTGAACTCTCTTAGAGTTAAATCTTGATAAAATATTCTAAATTACTTCATCCTTCATACTTAATAGTAAAACACTGAATAATTTTCCTCTAAGATTGGGAACTAGGCAAGGCAAGGATGTCTACTCTCACCATTCTAACTTGGCACAATACTCGAAGTTTTAGACATTGTAATAAGGCAAGAAAACTCAATTAAAGGCATATACATTAGAAAGAAAGAAAGAAAATTGTCTTAGTTTGCAGATGACATTATCGCCAATGCATAAAAAAAAAACTCATTATTGTCTACAAAAAAACCTCAAAGGATCTATATATAATCTTAGATACAAAATGTGAATTCAGTAAGATTTCAGGATATGAGCTAAACACACAAACTTTTGTATAATGACAAAAAAGAAATGGAAACAAATTTAAAATGAAATATTATTTATAATTACTCAAAAGAAAATACAAAAAAAAAACACAAAATATTTCAGATTTGCAAGATCTGAAAGTTCTGTAAGTCTGTTTCACTGACAATGTGAATAATTTAACACTACTGAGCTGTACACTTAAAAATGTTTAACGGTGTAAATTTCATATACGTATCTTTTATTGCAGTAAAAAATTATATAAACAATAACCCATGCTACAAAATATTAAATTTAAGAAAAAGTTGCATTTATGTAATACCTACAAAATGCCAGAGATCACCCAAATAATTACATAAATCACAATATTTTTATACTACTCTGAAAAAAGTTATTCCTTTTTTCTTCCAGAAAACATAATAATCACTTTAATATTAGCAGAATATGTAGTTATATCAAGAAGGTCAGACTACCATTAGGTAATTTTACTTGGAGATATAAGTCTCTATATTCATAGATATTGCTGAGTATATGTGCTTAATTTTGTTTCTAATAGAGGCTACATTTTAGGACCTTCAATCCCTCCTATGTTTATTATTCTGGTTCCTTATGGATTTTGAAAACAAAATTCACAGATACACTCCCAAGCACATTATGTAAGTAAATATGCCATACTATAACTAATGAAGAACATACTTAGCCTTTAATTCCTTAGTCAAGGATGAAAATAGCTATTGACATATGTACTGAGATAAATTTTTTCAAAAGAAAATACCTCCTATTCCAAAATGACAACCCCCTAACATATGTAGCAGTGAACTTTACTTTCTGCCAAAAATGCTCTTTCGGCAATGATTTTTGACAAGTGAAAAAGCTTTTCCACATATATACAATCCACTTGATTTTAAGAATCCCTGATGCCTCCTCAAAATTTTCCTTAATATTTAAAACGTCTATTTGCCTTTAATTTCTGCAGAAAGTTCCAGAAATAATTTGCTTCAATTTTCCAAAAAAAATGTGTTGAAATGTGTGTATATTGAACAAGGGGGAAGTAGAGGTGGATGAAAAGTAGATGTCAGAGATTGGAGAAAGTATTCAATAAATTTGACAAGTACCCTAAAAGAACTAAAACCATCAAAACTAATAAGTTAATAAAGGGTACCCTCATGTTAATACATAACAGCAAATACTAGCTGCTAGTGTCAAAATTAGTTTCTAATAAAGGCAGCTGTAGACCAATTTCTAATCCTACTTTGATTCTTCATGAAAATTTTGCCTGTTTTCTTCTCCCAACACTGGTCCCACCCTCCCACCCGCTCGATTTTTCACACTGTTAAGATGGAGAAAATAATGTCTGCCAACCTTTAGGATTCTAGATTGAGAGATGCTAAGTAACTAAATATTATCATCTTGGATGTGATCAAACCTAAACCTAAATGAAAATGCCTCCATCTGGTTTCACATACAGTAAGCTGATTATAGAAAGTGTTCAATTTCTCTTTACTTTCCATAGAGTAACTAGCATATATTTGTTGGGTAACTGCAGACTGACTGATTCTAAATATAACTTTAAGATGTGTGCTAAAATTATTGTCCTGATTTTTTGGCAATCACTATGAATGTCACATACTGTTACAGGTTTTATTAATTAAGCACCTTGAAAATGTGGATTTTAAATAATAGTGATGACAAAATTACACATAAAAATTTTTCCATCAAATTCAATGATTCAAAGTATATCCACATTTGTTGACATTTCCTACCATACTCTACAGGTATGACTACTCATACCACAAAGCCAGTGAAACGCAGTATTAGGACCACATCAATTAAAGCAGATTTTACACAAATAAATTTTAAGTGGGCCACTTCTTTTACAAAAGAAAGATGGTACCGTACATGAGATGTGTATCTAAGCAGCCCTAAAATTCTAAAATTTTAAAATCAAGCCTTGAAATAATCTTGAAGCTGCTATCTGAATTACTGCTGATCCATCTTCCAAATCTACAAATACTCAATTTACTTTCAAAAGTCAGCTTTGCTGCAAAAACACTAATGGAAGAGAGAGGAGAACTTTTATAAAAACAGCTACTGCCATCTTCTTGAATTAGATTTGGCACCAGTTCAGACTTTGCAAAGTAGTAGGTAAAAGAGAGAAATGTTCAAAATAATCCTTTGTCAAACATAATGTCCCATTTCACTGGGCTAAGCAGAGGAACAAAATAACATAGACGTCTGAAAGCTTGGGTGTCACAACCAATTTAGAAAAATCAAGTAATGTGGATAATTCAGCATACCCAGTGGACCAAGGATATCTTCAATTTCAAAGGAAAGGAGTTCTCAGAGATCTTTAGGTCAGCCCCAAAAGAGACTCAGTGACCATTCAACCACCTAACACTAAACCTTCAAAGGAGTCAAGGAAACATAGGCCGACCACTTGTTTGTAAGTTAAAAATAAAAGAAAAAAGAGAAAAATTTATTTATCACATTTCCAGAACCTAACAATCCCAGTACCTTGGTTTTGTCAACTACTATATGTACTATAGGCAGGAGAATGTCAGCAGATAAATGTTAAATGGAAACTAACATAAGAAATAGTGGAGAATAAATAGGCAAACGTATTTAAAGTTTTTAACTTTAACTTAGCCCTAGGGAAACTGTTGGTTTAAGCACAGTTCACCTTTGACAAATAATGCCTGAAAAGAATGGAAATAGATTTACCACCTTCTAAAAGCTTAAGCAAACAGTTTTAAATAATAGGTCCCAACTAAGCACAGGGAAAATTCTGCCCAAAACATTCTGCCTACCTCAATGTCCAGCCTACACTAGAAATCATCTATCAGATCCTGCAAAGGGGGCCCTCTTCTTGGTTTGTAATGCAAGGGTTCAGTTTTTACTGTTTCCTTTCAGGTTTCGGAGGACTGCATATTATAAGAACCTGCCTCTCTGCAGCCTCCTTATGCCCTCAAGACATGTTCATATCCCCTGCCTCCCCTTCCACTTGTCCTCAGAGAGTTAACAGCCTCCTTACTTCAGCCAGTAGCTTCCCAAAGAGGGTGGGGGTGGGACAAGGACAAAGCTCAGGTGAGATCCTGGGACTTGGCAATGTGCTTGTCTAAGGAGGTAATGTCATATGACCCTACAACTGGTGGAGGAAACTGAGGCACTGCTTCTCTCCTCCATGAGGGAAATTTCCTCCAATGGAGGATACTGGGAACAGGCAGAGGCGAGCCTGGAGGGGACAGTGGGAATGTTATGTGTCTTCCAGTAGCTGCTGTTATCAAAGGCCATCTCTGGCAATGTACATGGAGGATGGGAGTGGTGTCTTCAGTGTCCACCACATACTCTTGTACCTGTAACCAGGCCTTCTGCTCAGAACTAGGAGATCTGGAAACCTGCCCTCACCTATATGGATTCTCCAAATTAGAGTGCAAGAGTGAGTTCATATGTTTTACTAGCAGACAGAGGAAGAGATAGAAGCTGAAGTTTGAAAGAGATAGATGTCCTCCAGGCGGTGTGGGTGGAGACAGGGGCGGGGGGGGGGGGGGGTACAAATACAAGATTAGGACCAGAAAGTAGTCTATCACTTAAGTCCCTTCTCTAACTATAAACTCTTGCTCATTCTCACCAAACCTGTTCTCCAACTTTATTTATATCTTCTTTCCTCAGTGGACCCAGCCCCCAGGATTTAAGGAGTCTTTTTCCTCAAAAGAAGAGGTGGCCTGAAAGAGGAATCTGAGGAGCCAGACAGGGTTGAATGTTATTATTAACATGCAAATATCTTATAATTAACATGTAACTGTTCCAAAGAGAATACACAGAATTCAGTGGAGTTTCAAAACTTACAAAAATAACCAAACTAAGCAGCACAAGAAAAAAAATTTTTTTGCAATTATGTGTAGTGATGAATGTTAAACAGACTTATTGTGGTAATCATTTCACAATACATACAAATATTCGAATAATTATGCTGCACATATGAAACAGACAGCAAATCACAAGACTAGATATATTAGAATTTTGCTTAATTTTAGTTAAAATTATTAAATTAGCCCTTGCTAAGAGTCAGAGCTACACTGGAATGTAGTCATGCCCTGGGGCCAGTGGCCTGCTTATAAAGCAAGCTTCAGAGGTTATACTCTGCTTAAGATAACAGAAGAATGTAAACTGTTAAATATGAAATGTATAGCTCTGTTCTTTCCTTTCTGCTCTTAAGATAATGTCACTGACCCACAATCCCAAGATGTCTTACAGGCCTCTCTTTCTGTTGGAAACTACCTACTCATAATCACATAAACCTGGACAGGATGCCACCAGGAGCTGAATAAATCAGATTGCTAAAGCTTGTATAGCCCATGACTCTAAACCCCTTACTCATGATTACTCATGATTTTTGCTCTATAAAACCTCTTGTCTCTAAACCATCGAGGAGTTTAAGCTTTTGAGCGTTGGCTTCCCGTTCTACTGGGTAGCACCATTCACAATATAATAGCCAATCTTTCTCTACTGCAAAGCCTAGTGTCAGTTCTCATCGTCTCACAGCACACGCGGGTGGGTACAGACTCTCTGTTGACTCACTCGGTTTTACCTGAAACTAATATAATGTTATATGTCAATTATATCTCAATAAGAAAAGTCAAACTAATAACTCGTATCTTTTAATCAAGAAATTTTATTTTTGAGACTCTATCCTAAGGAACTAATTTCTAAAATATAGAACATGAGCAAACATGTTAATCGCAGGGTTATTTATTACTATCAATAATATAGTGAGGATGAGCAATGATTAGGAATCAACTTAGTGGAAAATTATGTAGGCATTTTAAATGTTCACTGTCCAACTGTAATTAAGTGAAAATTAATATTACAAAATTTAATGTAAAAATATATAAAAAGTAATACATATAGTATGATTAAAACTGCATGAAAAAAGGGTGGAAGAAACATCAAAATATTAAGAGTGGTTAACTTTAGTTAGTAAGATTATGATGATTTTCTTTCTTTTTATAGTCTTAAAATTTCCAAATTGTTCATAATCCTGTAATGGAGAGGAAAATCTTTTAAAAAGGCAAACTTCTTTGAAAGAGGACACGTTTTACTTGCATAAAAAAACTTTTTCTGGGTTTAGTTGAAAACTAATACTTTTAATATGAGTACCCAGGAAATATGCCATTTTCTGGAAAGGCACTTGGAGCAAGGAATATGGAGAATGGGAGCAAAGCCAGCCAAAGAGAAATTTGGCCTACTTAGAAACCTAGTTCCCTATGATTACCAGCTAAAGAGCAGATTTCACTGCCTGATATTCCAGGTGCTTCATAATTTGTCACTGTGTATCCAAACAGTATATGTGCGCATCTCAGCTGAACCTCTTTGTCTGGCTTTCTCTTTGCCTGTGGAAATCCTCCCCATTTTTCAGAGTTACTTAATTCCCTTCCATCCAGAAAGGCTTTCTCGAACCTCTGATGACCCCGGCCTTTACTATTTCTCCTTCTTATTAAGGTATTATATAACACCTTAAGTTTGTATCACCTTTTTCTGGTATTAATCCAATTCTAATTATCTTGTTAATTACTCATGTGTAAGTAAATGTTTCTATAACTAGACTAAGTTCTTTGAAGTCAAGGATTTAGATGGTCTATAAACAATATTTATTGGGCAATGGAGAGAGAGAGAGAGAGAGAGAGAGAGGAGAAAGACAGAAACACAGAGGCAGCAAAAATGCAGTTCTAAAGCCAAGTTGGTATTAATTTCACACTCTCAGTGATGTTATCTAAATAAAATGTGTTGCCTGTTTTAAAATGTTCCTACTGTCCTTCCATCCCTAGGCCATGTACTTTCCTTTAAAAAACAGAAATAGCAGTGATGTTCTTTTTGCTTACTCATGCATACCAATTCTGCTGTCCCCTTTGGGATTAAACAGATTGTACTGCAAGATGCCTCACCAAGATTCACAATATATATAGTCTACAGCCATATAAAGAACAAAAAGAAATGACCTCCTAGGAATCAAACTTAAGACTCATTACAAGACCATACTTCGCTTATGGTGTTGTCTGAATAACAAATATGAATTTGTGCCTCCATTTTACGGCCTTATTTAGGCACTGGCCTTTAGTCTATCAATGTCCCCATTAATTTAAAAAAGATTCTCCAATGCAAATGGTTCAATACATTAGAAACAATGAGCTACGATGACTATGTTCCTGTCTGCCATCAAATACTATTCCAGCACTTAGAGATAATGAGCACTTGTACTATAGCAACCCGTCTCCTGAGACATTAACAAGAGCTGTATATCTTAAGAGAAAATACATAAATCATAAATGAAAACAAATCAAATGACCAAGCAAGGGACAAAGAAAAACCTATCTTCCATTATTTTTGCAGAAGGAACACACAAGGTCCCTATAATTGTTGACTCTGTAGGACAGGGCAAAAACAAATCAATTCATTTTGCTACTCTACAGAACTACATTTTACTATAACACACATATTTAACACACGTAAGAGTCCATGCTTGTTCAGATTCCACCACTTACTTGGTGGGTGATCTTGAACTTTCTTTGTATTTCAGTTCCTTAGTCTGTAAAATGGAATTATCATCTATCTGCTATAGCAAATCACAGAATCATAAGAAAGAGAATAACATTATCAGTCTGGGTTTATCTGTTACCTTATAATGAGGTGACACACCCAACAAAAAGCAGTTCAATTGCACACCCCATGAACTAGATAACTGTTCTTACTGCAAATGTTTTCTTAAAGTTTTAAAAAGAAAGATATCTACATTTTTTTTTAACTTTCCTGATTGATTTCTCCAACCTTTGAAAATCCACCATATATCACTGCCAAAAATGTGTTGAACATCTCCTGTTATGAGCTAACAGTGTTGTCCAGATATTATTTTCTGGCATATGCTTCCTAAGAAAATGTTTTTTGGTTTTGGGGGGTTTTTTTGTTTGTTTTTTTTCACATAATTCAAAGCATGTTCTTACTTTCATACTAAAAGAATGATAATTCCACATACAGGAAGTTTACAACCTGCTGTTGCTGCTGTTTAAGATTACTCCCATGAAAATTAAATCAATGTTCAATAGACCATATATATGAACACTTAGCAAAACTTCTTAATACACTGAAAAATCCATGGGCTTTAGGGTCAGGGAGATTTGTATTCAAATACCTAGAGCACATAATTTAAATTCCCTGCTCCTCAATTGCCACATTTGGTTCTGAGTTGCTGTGATGATTTAATGAAATAATATATATAAGTGCCTCGGCTCTGAAATAATTATTTCCTACCTTAAATCTTTTCCTCCTATGCCAGGACCAATCAAACGACCCTGAATACAAGACAACTTTGATACAGCATCCTTCTCACACATTAGTAGGGGAATGCCATGCGATGTAAAATTAAGTGGATGATGGTATGAATTAGACATCCAATACAGCAAGAAGTAGAGAAACAGTTACAGCGACAACGGCCCTAGACTTGACTCGCATGCTGGAAAGAGACACTAATCTGACACACTTTGAAGATCACGCCGCACATTCAGGAGAGGTTCAAACCAGGATGTGTGAAAAGGACGGAATTTCAGAATAAACCAGCAGGGAGCTTCCTTGTTCACCCCACCCGACCCCACCCGCCCGGGTGGTTCTGGAGCCTAGAAACTGGGGTGAGAGCACAACTGACCTCGTCCTCCTCCCTCCCCCATTCTGCCCAAACCTCTGGGTCACAAATGGTGCTGAATCATTAGCCTGACAGCAGCAGCTCCCTGTTCTGCCCCTCCCGGGAGGGACAGGGTCCCCAGATCAAAGACCGTCCCGGGGGGTGGCCGAGACTTCAGGGACCTGGGGGGCGTAAAAGGGGTTCGAGGAGGGTCAGGGCTTCAGGTACTCACTCCCGTGCGGAACCCCAGCCCGGGTCCTCGCCTCCCCGGGGCAGGCGGCTCCCGCGCGTCCGGATTTCCCGCGGGCGGCCACTCCCTGGCCGCAGTCTGAGCTGGTGGTCTGGTGCTCCCCTCCGCTCGCCCACCGCCAGTGCAGCCACCGCTAGGGCTCCGGCGCTCGACCCCGGGCAGCTGGAGCAGCTGGAGCTGCTGAAAGGGGTGGTGGCTACCCACGGGCTAGACCATTCATGGGCTGCGACCGGGGGTGCGCGACGTGCGGCGCGGAGCTGAGGCCGAGGGCGTGTCGGGCGGCGACGGTTGGGAGGAACCAGGGACCGGGTGACTTTTAAGCCCCTTCTGCGCAAGGAGGTCTTGGGAGCAGCGGGGGCCGTCAGGCGAGCGGCTTCCTTTCCTGACTGTTTACAGAAAACAGTCTTTTGGCTTTTCCGAGCACCACCCCCCCTCCTCCCGGTTTGCCTTGGTCGTGCTTGGGTCTCCTTTAGAACGCGGCAAACAGAGGACCTAGCAACTGGGGAGACTGGGCGGTGTCGCCTGGGTGGTGTTCCCTCCTAAGAAGATGCGAAGGGAGGTGGCCTGAGCCTTGTTCGTGTCACCTCCTGTTCCACCATGGGATCTATGGTACCAGTTCATGGTGCTCATCTTACCACAAAACAGAGCCGGGCATCTTGAGTCCCTTAAGGTGTTCCTCCAATTTTATCCTAGCATCTTCGTGGAACAAAGAATGAAAGGGTATCTATCGAAGGCTAACTTGAAAGTTAGAAAATAAAATCAAGTAAAGCCCCATCCTTTGTAGAAATCGGAAAGTGAGGGATAGTTATGAATCACAGTGTTACTGAAACATTGAACCACAGTAGTTGGGAAAATAAGATTTAGGAAACATATACAAATCTATAAAAGATTATTAAGGAAATTTTAAAAATATTTGAGGGTCATGGTTCACCATTTTAGAGATTAGTGTCTTGGGAATGGGGAGGGAAGCATGTCCTTATATGAAATGAACTTTATAGAACCCGACAGAGAAGTTCTCACACTGTCATCCCTTGGATTTTTGTGAAAGCACTTTTGTTATCCTTGGCCCAAGCCGTTACAGAAAAATCAGACCAGCAAGAAAACAAGCACCACTCAAAGTTGGAGAACTCAGGTTTATTACACCCGAGGTCTCAGAAGAGCTAGGCCTCTGAAGATCTGGGCCCCAAGCTCAAGGATAACCTTACTTTTATAGGGCTTATCCATGAGCAAGCAAAAGGGGGATGCATCTGTTATCTAGACAGAACAAGCAAAGGGGAGGGTGAGTCTTCAGATGATCTCGAGGTCACCCTGTCTTTCAGCCTATGCAGCAAGCATGTCTACAGAAGCAGAACAAAGAGCTGATTACAAAGTTAGCCATTTGAGTGGAAAATTCCTCCTCAAAGCTACACAGCCTCATCCTAGACCACGATGGAGATGGAGACAAACATATAGTTTTCGTTATAGTACAGAAAGGAAAGAAAGACAGAAATTGATAATATTGTTGCCAGATAATTTTTTATGTAGAGAAACTGGACTCAGAGTTATTTGAGCTGGATTCATATCTCCAATTATGAGTGGCAAAGCAGGCATTGTAACCTGGAGTTTTTAACTAGTGCTTTTCCACTAGAAAGCCTCTGGGAAATATACACTAAGCTTTATCACATCCATGCTTGGCACTTGAATGTCTATCCTTCCTTTGTGAAAAATAGGTTTCACGGTGGTGAAAGGGACTCTTAAGTATCCAAGGTGGACATCAACATTTGGTTAGGAACAGGGATCAGAAAGAAGAGGCTAGGCTTCACCCAGAGCTAGTCTAGAAACATCAATGTCAGAAATGTACTATTAGGGTCATTTAAGGGTGAGGTAGTATTCTTCATTACATTTTTATTAATCATTTTTCACTATCATTTACACTATATCGTACTTTATACTACACTTAAACTGTTATTACTATATTACACTTTATACTATTATTCTTCCAATCTCAGAGCTTTAAAATGAACTTAATGTCATATACCTTACCAAAATTTAGAGAAGTAAAATGGGGTCGTAACAATTTTCCCATCATCTTAAGGAAGCTTTTATAGAAATAAATAATAAAATTAAATTACCTTATGTTGTGCCACTGTTATTATGTCGATGTTCTCTTTAAATATTCACACATCAGTACCAGCGCAACAGAAATCTCCAGAGCTCGGTGTTGCTGAGGAGTCTGGGCACTAGATCCCCAGGGAAGCCTGGCAGCTGAGATCAGAGCCAGGATGGCCTCACCCCCAGAAATATGTGATTCTTCTCTCCATGCACAGTTGTTCACTTTCAAAGGAACAGAATTGGAGTAGACAAGATGCCTTTTGAATTAGTATTCTCTGTCTGGTTGACAGGGGTATAAAAAAAAAGGATGGGTGGTCTACCTGAGACCAAACTGTGATTTAGTACCTTATCAGTTGTAAACCTGATGGACTGGTAACATCGCTAGCTATCTGTTTAAGTTGACAGTACTGAAGTGTATGTTTCTGAATGGAGGACAGGAAAATTTTGTGTCAGTGGCTTTGAAAATTGTCAAAAGCAATGCAGAGAATGGTGTGGTCCCTGAGGGTCTAAGAAGTACTACTTGGGCCCTGGGGACACAAAATTGGAGAGAGGGCCATTCTCTCACCCAGTCTACTGTAAACCTCTGTGCAGCTTTGCCATCAATACGAAGGGCTCTGCTCAGAAAAGGCATATTCTCATAAAGGACACTGATGACCAGTACAGGGGCAAGATCATTGGACTAGGAGTATAGAACAGTAGAGCATGAGTTGAAACTGTTCCTAAACACCTGGGAAACACAGCTGACTAAGGATTTCCTGTCATAATGAGGGAACCTGGATGAGGAAGATGATTGTTAAATTTAAGATAACTGTATTTGGGCAGTGATATTAAGAGTCTACTTAGGACAGCATTAAATTTATGCATTAAATTTTAGAAAATTGACATGTTTATATCAGCAAGTCATTTCATCAAAGATGATAATAGATTTTTCCATTTATTTATATTTTGTCACATTTCCCAAGGATATTTTTATAGTTTTATTCACATATGTTCTGCACCTTTCTTATAAATTTAGACCAAATTATGTCATATCATTCATCTTTCGAGTGAAATATTTTCATTTTTTTTTCGTAGGTGCTTTTGCCTGAATGGAAAGAGACTGGTTATTTCTGCAATTTATTTTGTATTCATCCAACACACTAAATTCTCTTATTTGTTTTTTCACAAAAGTCTCAAGTTTTTTAATAAAATAGGCATATCATCAGCATCAGGAACTTTATCTCCATTATATATACTGGTTATTGTGTTTACATTTGCTAGAATCACCAATACAAGCGATTATAGTGATGACTGTCTGATCCCTGGTTTTAAGTGAAATATTTAATTTTACTGTTTGAGATAATGCTTGTTAGTAGGTTTTTCTTTATTATATAAGTAATTTCCTTCTTTTGCTTAAGGCTTCCCTTGGCATTGGTTGCTTAATTTTTATCTGATATCTTTCCACCACCTATTGAAAAATGGTCAGGTTATTTTCCCTTTAATTTTTAATGAAATCAATATTTAGATAGACTTCCTGGAATTAATCCACCCTTTTATTCCTCTAGTACAGCCTGTTTTGTCATGCTGTATTACTCTTTAGAATCACTTCTCTACTATATCCTCTGATATATTATTTAAACATTTGACATTTATAGTCATAGGTGAAATTAGCCTGCACTTTTAATTGTTATTGTTGAATTCCTTCTTTGGCTTTTGTATTTGAGGTATTCTGGATTCATAAAATTAACTCAAGAAATTTCTATATTTTTCTAAGACCCATAATAGTTTAAATAACACTGAAATTATCTATTCTTTAATGGTTAGATTAAAATTTCAACTGTGAATCTATCTCTGCCTGCTGAGTTTTTCAATAGGAAATCATTAATCACTTCTCCAATCTCTTCTATACTAATTGGTCTATTCAAGTTTTCAGTAATTCTGTGTCATTTGTGATATATATTTTCCTAAGAAAGTATTTATTTCTTCTAGGTTTTTAAAAATGTTCTTTAGAGTTGCCTTTAATATTTACTTAGAATTCGTTTAATTTCTTTTCTAACAAATTGGTTTTTTAATTAATTAATTTAATTGAAGAAAAGATTTAAATTTTTTTCCCCCATCTAGATTGTTAATCATGCCTACTTTTGATTTCATTCTCTTTTCCTAATCAGGATCACATGGTATTTAACTGTTTTTTGATCTTTTAAAAAATCAGTCTTTGAATTTATTATTCTTTTCTACTATTTTGTCTATTTGAATAATTTCGACTTTTATAAATATTGTCTCTTCAAGGTTTCTTTTGCTTTGTTTTTGTTATCATCAATCTTATTGGATTTATTAAGTACTTAATTCCTTTATTTTCACCTTTCTGTTTCCATAATTAAAGGCAACACATTTTTCTCTGAGTTCAGTTTTGCTATTTCCCATTGTTATACTTTTTGTCTGACTTCTGTTTGTTCTTTCTTTTCCTTTTGAAATTTCATATGAATTAGGTCCTTTGGACCTGATTTCTATTTCCTTTTAAGGTTCACTTTTTTTCTTATGCTTTGAGATATTTCTTAGCACTTGATTTTTCAGACCACTGGTTCAGATTTCAATGGAGACTATCCTCTCCTTCAATTCTCCTGAATTTTTTATTTTGGAAACTGCGTTTTCAATTTCAGAAAGAATTTTTTATGCTGATCTTTAATCTTTCTTAGTTCAAGATGTCACTATGTCCTCCATCAGCAGTCTACCAGTGGTATGTTTGTTCTGATGACTGTCCTTCTCTTAGCTATCAGATGGGTTATTTTTCCATACCAACTCATTGGAGCTCAGATGTTAACAGAAATCTCACAGACCATGAAAGATGAAGCTATATCTACCTACGGGGGCCTATAATTTAAAGAAGACTCTTTTGATGTCTCGAAGGAAACCGCTCTGCTCTCAGGTCTCCTGCTACTCCCACAGCCTTAAGAGCAAGGAGACCCAGGCTTTCTGCACAGCTCTTTCTTGAAGTTGTGAGGGCAAGAAGATCTGAGCCAATATTGTCTTCTGTCTGGAGATTCCCAGCATTGTGAATACAAAACAATAATATATGGGACCTTAATGACAAAGATGGGTTTAATTTCATTTAATCTAGGGCTTATTGCTGCTTGCTTGTCTTCCTAATTTCAGCTAAACCCATTTTGAGGACAGTAACTTATCACAGGCACCAGCAATCCCAGCAAACTGGGGAGAAGTGGCACTAGAGATAGCAACAGACTCTGATTTCTTGGAAGCTCAAGCAAAGGGGATGGAAATGGCAATTGCTCTATGATAACAGGGCATCCTAATTTATTGGGCAACTCTTCACTGGCCCCATTTGACTCCCTGAAATAATCGAGGAAGATACTGAGTGGAACTCAAGGTACCACAAGAGAAGGTAGGAAAAGAACCTAGAAAAGATTAAAAGGAAAAGCAGGAATAATAATTGTTGTATTTACTGGGTCTCCTTTTTTACCCACAGCTGCTGAAGTTTAAGGAAACACAATTTTATAATCAGTGTGATGGAGAAGGAAACTGAGTCATAGGATCATTTGCCAGAGTCACATTAAAAATTAAAGACTGGTCCAAGGACCAAAGTCTAGTACACCTGGCTTATAACTCATAATGCCATTCCTCTTTCACTTAGGAAAGGAATGATTCAAAGTAAAGCTCATAAAAAATAAAAATCTCAAATATTTGTCGTACCGATTATGGTTCTATGATCGTATAATTAGATTTGAGAGACTACAACTTTGTCAGGCTCTCAAGCAAAGAGAGTAATCTACAGTCTCATGCAAGATTCCCATACAGGAATGATGAGTTTTGGAGAAGGAACATGGTCCTTCCTATTCATTTAACCCCATTTCTTCACTCTGTTAAGGATGTAGTTTTCTGTTTGCTTCTCGCAATGACAGATACCTTTCTTTTTATAATTATAATTTGCACATCTGGTTATTTTAAGATGACTATAACATTTCTGGTTGATAATTATGGTAAATCAATGTTTTAATAACAGAATTTCAGTGAATCAAGTTTATCTTCAAAATTGTAAAGAATTCAACCTAAATTCACCTAAGAGACTAGCCTGGTAGAGTATTATAAGAGAGCTAATAATGATAGTTATTTTATATTGAACTTTCAGTAAGCAAAATGTCCTATACTAAGTACTTCATTTAATTCTCATTTAAACCCTGTGAAGAGGCCATATTATTCCCATCTTATAAATGAGGAAACTGAAATTTTAAAGGTAGTAAATAACTTTCCTTGTTTTAGAAAATTAGAAACTGCCGAAGTGAAACTTAAATTTAAGTTTGCCTAAATCTAGGTTTGCCTAAATCTAGTTCCACCTTACTTGCTTCACTTTAAGGCCTATTTAAGGAAGAGAAGCCAACATACTCCATCCCCATTGTGGACCCAAGTGTCCCAGACACAGAACATTTTATTACCAGGTCAGTTCGTAAAGAAAACCCATTCCATCAGCCAAGAAAATAATACAAAATTAAACTTGCAAACCTTTTGGCCTACTCTCAGATTGCAAGAAGAGTAATTTCCTTAAAAGTACAAGGAATAAAAATCTGACTCATGAGAAAAAAATTTATCAAATATATTTATGTACTGCGTCTGACCTGCCTTTTTGCCTTGTCACTGCCAAGACTAATAGATCCAATAATATTCTCAGAATATAGAAAGTATTGAAATTTACCTAATTATACAAAGATAAAAAAGTATTTTTGATAATAGACAGAGCATTTATCTTCCAAAGGCTATGCTATCTTTTTTCCTTAAAGTATCATATACTAATCCACATGATGATTTTGCATTTTCAGTGAGCAAAAATAGGTTCCCTCATATTATTTTCTACTCTTCCCATATACTCACTGCCAAAACAAAATAAAATAGCATTTTAGGTGCTTATCATTCTAAATATTTAAGAATAATACTGAGAACATGGAAGCAAGCAAGACAGACTCAAATATATCACAAAAATTCATAATTTAATTTATAAAGCATTCTTTATTTTCTAGTCATTTGCCTATAATTCCACATTGCATTGCACATAACATGTAATCAGTAAATATTTGTTGAACAAACAAATGAATGAAATCTTGATTATAGCAGATTATATCAGTAAGCCCACAACATATGTAGGCATAATGGAAAATTGTTTTTCTTGCCTTCCCAGAATCCATTCATCCTATTTCAGTGATATAACATTTATTCTGGTGCATTCCTATCATCTATGTGTATTGAATAACCACGGTGTCTTCATAAAACCAAAGATAAGCATGAAGACTAAAGCGACCAAGCTCACATTTTCCCAAGATTTTGAATCTTGCGAACCTAAGACAGTTAAAATTAATTCCTTCCAGTAAAGGTACCCTAACAAAATCATCACATAGTCCTTATTGCCTGGATCCTTAGAATAGTCCCAGTTCTTGTCTAATTTGAGCTTGGTTCTTTACCTTATCTGTAGATTTTATTAATTTTCCAGTATCAACATAAGATTGTTTTCTGCTTAAATTAACCAGAACTAATTTCTACTCCTTAAAATTGAAGAACACAATACTTCAGCTTCCACTTAGGATGTACAAAGTTGTAAAGATTATCACACTAAACCTAAAATGAGGCGGTGGGGTGGGGAGAAGGAGGCATTATACAAAATCATAACTTTCCTGGAGCATTTCAGGGAGTTGAGATCACGAGGCAACTAAATAACCTGAATTCCATGAGATACACTTCTTCAAAGACAAATGGAACAGATGAATCGTCTGTCCTGTGGCAGAGTTAGGGGAAAAACTAGTGGCCACCATACAAATGATAAGAAAAAAATATCTAAAATTAAAAAAAAAAAATTAAAGACACATGTAGGCTGATATACCAGTTTAGGATAGTTGAACATGCCCCAAATGAGGGAAGATTGGACTCACCCTCAAGTTTTTTCTCACGGGCCTCCACAAGGTACTCACAGAAAGACTGGTGACAGGCAAAATCTTCCCAATTCTAATTTTTCTCAATGTCTGCCTGGCTTCCTATTTTGGGGAACAAATGATACACTGTCATCTCTGGTTTGCTGCGGTGATTATTATCTAGGAGAATAAAGCTTTCCATCTTCATCATGTAGCATAACTGACGGCCTAAAGATATAAGGTTTTTAGTAAGTAGAAGCTCTTGTCATTTTCCCCTTTTTCTTTGAATAGGTTTTAAATTAATCTTTGAAGTAATTCAGATCTTGCTCCAGTTATACTATATTTTTCAGTTTTCTTTTCTAATTTTGAGCAGCCACTTTATCTTTAACTCTCCTATGTGTATCTCATATTTATCTCATGTTAATGTAAGCTGTCTTATTCAATTACTCTTTTGACATCCTTTTATTGAGTAATTAATGGGGACATTATTTATTCTATAGGGAAAGGAACATGGAGAGCTTTTGCCCTTACCTCATCTCTTGTGAGAGGAGATTATAGGAAGTTCAAATGTTTATATTTTGTGAGTGAGTTTATTATGACAGGACTTATAGGCAGTTCTTTTTCATTTGTTTGTTTATATTCCGGCATCACTACTAGAGTGCTTTGCCCCAAGATCATGAAAGTCCCCAGAAGATTTGACTGCTGTGTCTGAAGACCACTCCGGTGGTCCTTACAGGGCCTTTATCTGTCTCTTCCATTTCAGATTCACTGAAGCCCTGCAGTGTATCTCCACAGATAGAGGAGTCCCCTGAGAGTTCTTGCCATGCCATGCCCAGCTCTGAATTATGTTCAATGAAATGCCAAGTTTCAGAGTCATCAAATTACTCTGTTTTGAGGGAGTTGTTTTCATTGCAAACTTTATAAAGTGATAGATCAGTAATAGCAATATTCATAATGATATCAATGTCATATCATTTAGCAGTTTAGAAAGAGATTAGCTGAAAGTAGCTAAGGAAGGGATGCTATTGTTTATACTGAGCTGAATGAAGAATGAATTCATCACCACATTAGTTTTTGTTTTATTATCACCTTTTATAACAAATTTAAATTTGTTTTAATTAATTTAAAGAATTCTCTGTCAAGAGATAGAGATTTTCTGTGGGGAGGGTGTTACCAAAGGAATTCTCAAAACATTGAGAAAATTTAAATTACAGTTACCTACTTGCTTTTCCAATGAAGAGATTGATATATAGATATATTAACTGTTGTTGATTTCTAATCAGTATAAATTCTGGACTAGGAGCTGTGGACTAGTCATTTCAAATGTTAAGACACTAACTCTGGAGAGAATCATAGCTCCTACCAAACATAATTATATTCTGCTGTATCAATATTGTTATCCTATCCTATCTTACTCTATACTGTTCTATCATATCAGATTAGATTGTATAAGCCAAGGCTGATAGAAACACTAAAGTTTCAGGCAACTGAGCTTGATTCAGAGTAACGAAGAATAGGCTTCAAGGAGGTTAGAATCGTCATAAAGGGACAGAAATATAGTGTCAGACCCTCGTTGTCTTATAAACTGGAGCGTCTTCCATCAGAGCCATGAGAGCAGCTGGAAGAGGGTGCTGCTGGTTAACTTGGGTGGAAGACAACCTTTTCTTATCTAGTTGCAACTGAGCCTAAAAAGCTTTCTCTTTCTCCGTGGAGTTGTTTTTATCATTCCTTTTTAAGTTCATTGTATTTTGCCAACTCACATTCTTTTGATCATTATCTGAAATTAAATATGTCATGACTTACCATAGGTTTATATCTTGCATACAAAGTATGTCAATCAAGTCCACATCTCACTGGGATAGCAATTGAGTGGCCGCTGGTCTAAAATCATCATATTGTGCTATGGGGCATATGCTGGAACTCCCAAGAGAGATCTTGCTTCTTGTTCCTTACCAACCCCTTTCCTGCTTCCTCTCTCCACTTCCCACCTTGTAGGGAAAGATGAAAGCAATAGCCCGGGAATGTTTTATGAAGCCCAATCTTGGATGTCTCAGATAAACTGTAGATTGCTGATAGTCTGTAAATTAAGAAATTTCCAGTGCAACTCAGGACTATATCACTAAATGCAGGATTTCTGAGGACGGTTGGGAGATTGATATCAATGCTCGATTCCCACTAAAGTATTGAGATTTATAGTCATAGTTGATCCAAATTTTAAAATTTTACTGCCTACTTTCTATGCAATTTCATTTTCTATTTAAAAAGCCATTTAATTCCAAAATGTGGCACCATTCCTCCCTAATGGATGTGTAAGATTTATACTAATTCTGAGTACTTTATCTGCTGAACCTGGAGTTGAGTGAAGCTTCATGTTGGAAGACATCTAGTAAGGAACTAAAGAGAGAAGAAAAGTTATCCAAGATTAATATGTGAGGCAAACCAGGATTGATATAGTGACAAGACAAAAGAAGTATTTAACTTTCTTGTTTAAGCATTTCTAAGTATATCCATTTTTCTTTTAAGCAAGACTAGAGACATTTATGCTCTGTTTTCCATGTGGCTGCATCCCTGAAGGACAGTGGTGAAGGAAAGTGTTCCCACAGAATTTGGGGCATGGAACCCAGTTGTTTACTTTGCTTGGAAGGAGAAATAGCTAGATGTAAAATTATATATCGATTCACGGGCTCTGGCCAATGGTTTGGCTGGATGGTCAGGGACATGGAAAATTAGTGGCAAGGAAATTTGGGAAGAGATTTGTAGATAGACCTCTCTGAATGGGCAAAAACGTGGAGCTATTTGTGTATTTCTGCCCCATGTGAGTGTTTACTATAAGATGATGACCTCAGCAGAGGAGGATTTTAATAATCAAGTAACTATGGCTATCATTCTGTGGCTATCACTCTGCCTCTTTCCCCAGCCACCCTCATCACGTAATGGGCTCATAAACAAAGTGACCATGGTGGCAGGGATGATGGTTATGCATTGGCTCAGCAAGATGAACTTCCACTCACTAAGGCTCACTTAACTATGACCACTGCTGAGTACCGAATCTGTGAGCACCAGAGACTAACACCAGACTCCTGATATGGCACTATTTTCTAGGGTGATCAGTCAGCTACCTGGTGTCAGGTTGATTACTTTGGACCATTTCCATCATGAAAAGGACAACATTTTGTTCTCTACTGGAACGGACAACTTACTCTGGATACAGATTTGCTTTCCCTGCACACAACACTTCTGCCAAAATTACCATCTGTGGACTTACAGAATGCCTTATCCATCAGCATTGGTATGCCACACAGCATGCTTCTAATCAAGGAACCCACTTCACAGCAAAAGAAGGACAACAGACGGCCCAGCCTCATGGAATTTACTCATCTTACTGATTCCCACTCCTGAAGAAGCTGGTTTGACAGAACAGTAGAATGCACAGCATTATGAAAATTCAGTTACGGCTTCAGCTAGGTGGCAATATCTTACAGGCTGAGGCAAGATTCTCCAGAAGGGTACATATGCTCTGAATCAGCATCCAAAACATGGTGCTGTTTCTCCCATATCTAGGATTCACAGGTCCAGGAATCAGGGATTAGAAATGGGAATGGCCCCACTCACTATTACCCTTAATGATCCACTAGCCAAAATTTTTGCTTCTTGTTCCCATGAACTTATGCTCTGCTGGCTTAGAGGTCTTAATTCCAATGGAAAGAACGCTTACTTCAGGAGACACAGATATGATTCTATTGAACTGAACATTAAGACTGCTGTTTAAATTTTTTGAAGGTCACTTTGAACTCTTCATGACTCTAAAAAAACAGAGGAGATTGGTCTGCTACTCCGCAATGGAGCTAAGGAAGAATATGTAAGAAATACAAGAGATACCTTAGGATTTCTTTTAGAGGTACCGTATCCAATAGTTGAGGTCAATGAGAAACAACAATCCAATCCAGGCAGGACTAATGGACCAGCACCTTCAGAAAAGAAGGTTTGGGTTACTCACTCTACCAGGTAAAGAACCATGGCCAGCTGAGCTCCTTGTTGAGGACAAGGGAATACAGAATGGGTAGTGGAAGAAGTTAGGTATAAATACAGCTACAACCAAGTGATTAGTTAAAGAAATGAGGACTATGATGAGTATTCCTCCTTGTTTTGTTTTATGCATATATATATATAAACTTTGTTTTATGTATATATATATAAACTTTGTAGGTGTATATATATATTAAGCAAATATCTTTAAATTCCTCACTCTCATTCTGCTGTCTTGTGACATAAGATGTATTGAGCTTTTACCATAATATTTAGAAATTGTTAATCTTACATCATAGTATTTAAATTATGGAATATCAAGGAGAAGTGTAAATGTCACTCAAGGACTTTTCCTCTTTTTCTGGGTTAGTACATTTTCAATATGCAGGACAGTTGTATCACATCAGGTGGAATGATGACATTATGTTGTCTTTATTTGGAGGTTATAATTTAAGACGATGTGTATGGGTGCCAAGTTGAAAAGCGGTGAACTTGTTATGGTTAATTTTATGTCTCAACTTCACTAAGCTAAGGATGCTCAGATAGCTGATGAAACATTATTTCTTGTTGTGTCTGTGAGGGTGTATATAAATGAGATTAACAATTAGATTGATAGACTGAGTAAACAGATTGCCCTCCCCCATGTGGTGGACCCCATCCACTGTGTTGGAAGCACAGAGAACAAAAAGCAGAGTAAGAGAATTTGCTCTCTGTATGTGAGCTAGGACATCGATCTTTTCCTGCCTTAGGACTACGACTTGCATCATTAGCTGTCGTGGTTGTCAGGCCTTTGGACTCAGACTAGATCTACCCCACCAGCTTTCCTGTGTTCCCAGCTTGCAGACAACACATTATAGAACTTCTCAGCTCCCATAATTACACATTCCAATTTCTTATAATAAATATGTGTGTGTGTGCGTGCACATGTACATGCACGTGCTGTTTCTCTGGATAAGCCTGACTATTTGGGGCAATTTTCTTCAGAATGTAAATTTAGTCATTTTCAAATTCAAACTCCCATCTAGCTTTTTATCCCTCTCAAGGATTTTATCCTCTCATTTCTCCCTTCAGTAGTGTCTGGATACAAAGGAAATAAAACCCTGTCTCTATATATAAATTCTAGCCAAGTGATATAAATTTTCTGTACTTCATTACCTCATCTTTAAAATAGAGATAATCACAATACCAATTTCATAGGTTATTAGATTTAAATTAGATAAAGCATGTGAATGCTTAGAACAGGTCTAGCAAGCACATAGTATAGGTTTGGTTTATTATTATTATAGTGGAAGAAGGGCTTCTGATTCTCTTGATGCCCTCTGGTCCTTACTTGCCTCTCCCACTGATGATATAGCTTGTTGTTTGATGTCTGGAGTAAGTAAGACCTTGGCTCTCACAGGCTTGCTGATTCTTTGAGACTCATCTTAATTCTCTATCTGGTCTCCCATTTTGGATAGACTACCTGTAGCTTTGCTATTTGGTTCCCTTGCATCCTGACGTAATGACTCTCCTATAGATACATTAACATTTTAATTATCAATTATTTTCTGTGCTTTATTGTGAGGGACTAATGTCACAATCTGTATTCTTCCCTACTTAATATTTATCCTTTGTAATATTTATGCTCTAGTCCTACAGGCTCTGGCTTTGATGATCCAACCCAAATCTTTTTAGAAATCAAAATGAAACAACTTTCCCCTCAAGGCCTATCCCTTTACTAATCAAAAGCTCTTTGGTTTCAGACTGTGATGCCTGCCAGATATTTTAAAAATTACACATTTGTTGAAGGATGTTATCTGCCCTGCCCCTGAGGTAAAGAATGTTAGGCCAGTGGGTAGAGAATTTGGAAGCAAAGAAATTAATTTCAAGGAAAGAAGAAAAACTCCAAATAACAGAAATACAGTATGATAAATTGACCTGATGTGGAAGATACACCATGTATCTTCTTTAAACTCATAAAAATACTGTATAAAATTTTTTGAAAAATCTTTTCAATTTATTGGTGAACTCAAAATTAAGAAAAAGAAAATCCAGCATGCCAGAAACTAGCAGAGATTAAAAGTTAGAATGGTGAGTAATAGCTTATGAGGTATTCAGGACTCTATACAGTCCTTTAAAGCAGAGAGCCAAAATCCTAATGACTTTGGAAGGAGGCAAACCCAAGCCATGGGAGTCATGTGTGAGTAATGTTGAGGGAACTACATAAAACTGGGAGAACTATATGCTGACTTCTCTATGTACTTCCCAGTGGCTCAGGGAACAATGAGACAAAACAAAAAGCATCACATTTTGTTTTCTGCCCAAAGTCATAAATGGTAATGAAATTCTAGGGGGAAAAATTAGGATCCTAAATTTAGATCAAATATAAAAGCAAAAGGTATTGGTTGGCAGAGAAACCCATGGGCAAACCAAATAAGCATTACATTTTCTAGGAATGTGTGGTAGGAATTCAGCATTCTTAGGTCATTATATTCTTCAGAAAGTGATCAAGATGTTAACTTTATCTCTGTTAAGTGTGATTTTAAACACTTAAAGTTTACTAATAAAGAATAGAAATGTTCACATATTCCTGTATAATACTCCTAAAATTTTATATAATTGCAACACAAACCCATGCAGTACCAGGAACAATATAGCAAAAATTGTGCAAGACCTTTATGAAAAAAGTTATAAAACTTATTAAGGCCCAAAGATGAAGAAAGATACTATACTCATGGATAGACAGATGCAACATTTTGAAAATATCAATTATCCCCCAAATTGATTTGTAAATACAGTGCAATTGCAATCTAAGTTACAAAAGGCTTTTCAACAGAATTTAGCAAGCTAATTATGAACTGGATGGAGACGTAAGATTGAGAAACAAATAGGACAACACATACTGCCAGTAATCAAGACTTTTAATAAAATTCTAGGAATTAAAGTACAGAGGTATGGAACCAAATGAAAAACTCAGAAGCAGATGCATGGTGAATATATAGAATTTTGGTATGTGGCAAGGAATGAAATTATTGATGAATGATGGAATATTTTATAAATGTTGCTGAAAAATTCTGCTGCTCACATGAAAAATATTATGTATTTACCTAACCTATGTGCAAAAATGTATTCGAAACAGTAAATTCACTGAATAAGAAAAAAACTCTAAAAACTCTTGAAAGAAAACATGAGAAAATAACATGAGGTGTTTCTTGTATGTGAGACTAAAGTTTTTAGATTTCGTTATTAGAGTACGAAAGATGGAGTGTTTTAAGCATAGAAATGATGTAACACATGCAGAAGACGGAGGTACCTTAGAGAATTACAACGGGTTATTCTAAATTTAATCAGGTGTTAACTTCATTTGAAGCTCATGTTCCATATGAAATTTTGTTGCTAGTACAAATCAACATATCTTTGATACCTTGTATGCCAGTTGTTGAAATAGCATAGGCTTTTATTCTCTAAACCTATTAGTAAAACTATCAGAAACAGTTTCTTTTCAACTACTAGGGCCAGCAATATACCTTTATGCTCCTACCTTAAGGTAATAGCAACTCTTCAGCCCAGGCCAACATGTAATCCTCAAGGACCTCAATTACCTCTACATTCCATAGGACATTACCGTGGTCCATTTCATTCTTATAATGATAACTGGCCTGGTACTCAGGAAGCAGAAATTCTTGTAGACATTTTGGTAAGATGAATGAATGTCGTCAGGTGGTGGAAAATAAATTCACAAAAATTCAGAGGCCTGACACTTGAGTGAATTTCTAGGGTTCCAGTGGCCTGGGGCATGTTAAGCCATCCCTTCCAAGGTGAAGGACAAGTTGTGTATCTGGCCCTTTCACTATCAAGAAAGGAGCATAATAATTAGTAGGCCTCTGGATTTTGGAAATAATACATACACTTATCTGGATATACTATTCTGACCTGTTTACTGTGTAATTGGAAAAGTTGCCAATTTTGAGTGGGGTGTAGAAAAAATGAAGACCCTGGTATGTCAGGCTGCTCTGCAATCTGCTCTGCTACTTAGATCATATGACCCAGCAGAAGTGATAGTACTTAAAGTGTATGTAGCAGACAGGGATGCCGCATGGAGTTTCTGACAGGTACTTATAAATGAATTATAGGGAAGACATTCAAAATTTTGAAACAGAGCTATGCAACTCTTGGCATATAACTACACTTCTTCCAAGAAACATCACCTGGTTACAAGGTCCTACTACAGATAGAATATTGACTTATCAGACTCCAAAAGTAACATGCAAACTCAGCTGCCCATCATGAATTGAGTGTTGTCTAATCTACCAAGTAATAATGTTGGGCATGCACAATAGCACTCCATCATAAAGTAGAAGTGATATATATGAGACTGGTCTTGAGAAGGTCGTTAAGGCACAAGAAAGTTGCATGCGTAAGTAATCAACATACCCATGGTTCTTCTTCCTGCTACAGCTCCTCCTTCCACTTATGGGGTGTTCCATAGTCAGATGACTTAGTTAAAAAAAAAAAAAAAAGAGTATGACTTACATATGGTTCTGCATGATATGCTGATACTACAAAAAAGTAGACAGGGGACTACTACAGCACTATAACCCCACTCTGGAGTGGTCTTAAAAGCACATTCTTCCAGTGGGCAGAATTTTAACCAGTGTATCTGGTTGTTCATTTTTCCTGGAATACCAGAGGTAGAAATCATGGACAGTGGCTAATGATTTGGCTGAATGATCAGAGAATTGGTGGGAACATAATTGGAAATCTGGTGGTGGCAAGAAACTCTGGAAAAGAGGTATGTAAATAGATGTCTCTACAGTAAAGATTTTTGTGTCCCAGGTAAGTGCTAATCAAAAACCAACCTTAGCATAAAAAGCTTTTAATAATCAAGTGGACATGATGACCAATTCTGTGGCCATCAGCCAACCTCTTTTCCCAGCCACCTCATCCTCGCACAATGCAATCATGACAAACTGTCCAAGGCAGCAGCAATGGAGATTATGTATTTGCTTATCAACATGAACTTCTAATCACCAAGGCTGATCTACATAAGTAACCTACCAACTGCAGAAACTAACACTGAGCCCCTATATGGAACCATTCCCTAAAGAAATTAGAGAACCTCCTGATTGATTATATTGCTGATTTCCATCATGGAAGATGGAATGTTTTGTATTTGCTGTAATAGACACTCTGGATGTGGATTTACCTTCTCTGCCTCCAGTGCTTCTTCCAAAGTTGCCATCATCATACGCCACACAACATTGCTTTTTACCAAAAAGCTCATTTTATAGCAAATAGTGGGTGGCAGGGGGCCACATAGAATTCACTGGTCTTACCATATACTACATCACCTTGAAGTACCTGCCCTGATAGAACTGAAGAATAGCCTTTTGAAGACTCAGTTAAAAGCATTGGCTAGATGACAACACCTTGCAAGGCTGGGGTAATGTCCTATAACATACAGTGTATCTCTTTCTCTCTCAGTTTTAGGAATTTACAAGTCTGGGAATTAACTGATTGAAATGAGAATGTTTCCTCTCGACATTACCTCTAATCAGGCCCAGGATTAGGATGAGATGAATGAAACACCCATCTAGGGTGCAAAATTTAAGGCAGTGCCAAAAAACAGCATAAATAATATTTTAATATTTTAAAATCAAAATTAATGCAAAGACTGTAATACACAAACATTTTAAATAATATCTTTGTTTGCCTTATGACTCTGTTATTGTGCAAATCAACTCAGAGTTCCAATTAACTCTGAGTTCCTGACCCTATGTGGCTATTAAACCTCCACCAGTGGATTTATGAAGGTTGACAACGGCACACAAACAGAATAGGCAACCTGGAGCTAAGCAATAGTCATGTTTGTTTGTTTGTTTTTAATTGTAAAACTTTTGTTAACTTTTTCTATATGGCTCAAAATATTGAGGTATTTTGACAAGCAATATAGGGTTGCACATTTTCCCTTTTTACATAGGTACTTCCCTTTGTGACCCTCTATGAAAATTATTGCTTCCTGTGTCCATGACTGTGGGTTCTGCTGGTCTAGAGTTCTTAGTTCCTAAGGGTGGCACATTTCCATCAGCAGACACAGAAATAGTTCCATTAAACTAGAAATTGAGATCGATGCCTGCCTGCTTGGGGTTTTTTGTGTAAGTGAATCAACAAAGAAGTGGGTGAAATGTATTACTGGGCTGACTGATTCTGACTATCGAGGGGACTTTGTGTTGTTACTATACAATGGGGTAAGGAAGAGTGTGTCTGGAATCCAGATCATGGAGAGCAACTCAAAATACTTTGGTGTATTGTTATAAAAATCAAAGTCAAAGGAAAGAATAAGTGACATATACTACAACATGGATGACCCTGAAAAACAGAATGCTATTTAAAAAGCCAAATGCAAAACATCACTAATTGTATGATTTTGTTTATATGAAATGCCCAGTAAAGGAAAAAGCACAGAGTCAGAAAGTAGATTAGCTGTTGCCTGGTTCTAAGTGTTTCCAAAGGGACGTGAGGGATCTCTGTGAGATGATGGAAATTACCTAAAATTGAATTGTGATTATGGTTAAACAACTCTGTAATTTACTAAAAATTGTTGAATTGTACACATAAAATGAGTGAAATTTATGGCATATAAATTATATCTCAACAGAGCCACTTTTTAAGTAAGTAAATGGAAAACTACAACGCAATAGAAGCAGGACTGCTAATGACCCAGACCTTCAGGAATGAAAGTTCGAATGGCCCATGAAGAAAGAATCATGACCAGTCAAAATACCTGTCAAAGACAAATGGATAGCAAAGGGAGGTGATTTATAGATACGATCTACAACTACACAACCAGTTGTACAAACACTATTTTGAGTATTTCTTCATTATATTGATGTGAATGTCTGTGTATATTTTAACTAACCTTTCCTCCCCCTTTTCCCATTCCCCTATTATGTAACATACATGTATTAATAGCAATTAGAATTAATATCTTAGAATTTAAGTTAGAGGACACCAAAAATGTGTGTGATTCAGCTGGAAGAGGAATGAACATGATCCAAAATGTGTAAAGATAATTGTATCCTCTTTGGAGAGAGGGTTTCATGATTTGAGATATATGAAAGAGATTTCCATAATGTTAGGTGGAAGCATGATTTTGCTGTCTTTACTTAACCATTAAAAATAGTCTAAAGAAAGATGTACAGATGCCAAGTTGACAGGAGGTGAACTATAGTGGCTTTTTACTGTTTCAGCTTAGCCAAGCTGGATTTGTGTTTCTCATAATTCCCTTTCCTATGTAGTCCCATTAGGGTTGGCCACAAAGAAATTTACTAAAAATTTCTATGGTGCAAAATTTTTAAAAGTTGCCTTTTTTTGTGTTCTAAAGTTCAGTGTAGGGTGCCAGGTGGTGTGGCAGCTCACACTTGTTGCTGATATTCTTGTTAACCTAGTTAGTGTGGGATACCACCAGGACCAAGTGCTTCTCCAGCTCTCTCACATATCTTCTTAGTGCCCTGGGTAATAGATATGTGAAACTATGGAAAAGAACAGCAGCTTCTCCAGCGGGTCCCTTACACCATTAAGGTTCCAGTTGTCCTCATGAAGTACAGTTTGTTCTCATGGGTTCCATTCATCATTGCAAGTTCTAGTTTGTTCTTGCTCTCCTCCAGTTCTCATCCAGCTCTCTTCAACTGCCAAGCCAGCTAACCTACAGTGACTTTAGGCCCAGCACTAGATACAAAGACCACACAGTTTGGCATAGACTTTTGACTAGCTTCTACATTTGTGTAAGTTCTGATCCATATAACAAATCTCTTGTCCTATATAACTCAATAGTAGCTTTTCTTCTCAGAATGAATGGTGTCTGATAAAAAAGCAGTGGCAACAATGCTGGCAAGAGGTAACTAACATTTTTATTTAGCATTTACTTTGTATCATATGCTGTGCTAAGTACTTTGAATAATTTATCCCGTTTTGAGCTTCCTGGCAATACCATAAAAGCACTAATTTCACCCATTTTACTGATGAGGGAAATGAGGATTAATTGTGGATTTATTCAAATCCTTTTATTTGAAGCCCAGAGACTATTTTTCTATTTTTACAACTATTTGGGCCAAACTTTTAGTCTCTAAAGAAAAAAAGTGGAATCTTGATTTTTTAGAACATAAACTATATGTTACTCTGTTAACTTATTTTTCTAAAATTAAAAAAAATCATAGAGTTGAGAAATCAGACCTTGTGTTTAAAAGGAATCATGCCCCCCTTCCCTACCCCAATCTTCTTACTGGTAAATATTTCATGTCTTTAATTGAAGAAGACTCTTGACCTTGTTAAGCCCGAGGAATACAGAAATTTAGAAACTATTTTTCGTTATTATATCAAATCCCCTGATAATATTATGAAAATGCAAGTTGCCATAAATTAGCTAATATAACACTGCAATGAGAGCTTCAAATGCATTTTTTTCTAGTACCCTTTAAGCACTATCTAGGCTAACTAAACCAAAAAATAAAAACTTTCTTACCCTTGTTAATTGTCCTCAAAGCCTATTCTCTCGCTCTCTATCTCTCTCTCTCTCTCTCTCTCTTTCTCTCTCTCTCTCTCCCCTCCCCTCTTCGCCACCCCCCCCCCCCCCCGCAACACACCTCAAGAAGGGTGCAAAATCAATCTTTATTCTCATTTTAAAGCTTCGAAGAAAATGTTTAAAAAGGACAGGAGGGCATGGGTGCAGGAAAGACATTATATTGATTGCCCACTATCATATTCTGAGTTCTCTCACTGAGACAACATGTATATATGATATGACTTCTCATTTTCATCAAAACTGCAGTATTATTCAAAAGAAATAGATCTACGCGATTAAATTAACCACAATGCTTTCTGGTGTTTCTGATTTACTTTATTAAATTGGAAGCTTGAAAGAGATAGTACAGTCACTGGACCAAACTAACCTACACATTATAGTATGAATCATATTCCTAAAGAATTTTGTTTAGGATGTGGCTCCACAGTGCAGCAGTTAGGACATCTGCTTTACATACAAAAGGTTCACACCCCAGTGGAACCACAGTCCACAGGCTATGGCCATGCCACCCTGAACAAGCCTAATGTCTGATCTTAGAAGCCTGGTTATTACTTGGATGGGAGACTACCTAGGAAGACCAGGTGCTGTAGGCATTAATAGTAAGTAATTTTTTTTAAAAAAGATTTTTTTTTTAATATTTCCCTTTTTGGATGCTATAAAGTGCTCTCCAAATATCTGTCCAATCCAATTAAAATTCTTAATAAAAGCTATACATGCCCTCTAGGATTTAACATTACACAACTTAGGTTTTTTTTTTGTTTGTTTGTTTGTTTTTGTATTTTAGCCCATGTTTGCACTCTAGTCTCAGATAGTTCTGTTTATAAATCTTCACTCAGCTTACTCTCCCCACCGAAAGCACCCTTCTAACCCTTATATAATAATGAACCCCCAGCCATTTCAAAACATCATTTTTGAATCTTCTCTGTGGAGCACCACAGACTAATTTCTGTGCAGCTGAACTGAAGACAATGAAGTTTGGAGTTTATTTTGTAACCAGGGAGAAAGGACTAGAGGTAATCAAGAGAGTGACATAATATGCTTAGAAATTTCTTGTTTTTACTGTAGTGACCTGGCTTAGGTAAAAGGAGACATTTTTGAAAAAGTGATTTAAATTCCAAACCATAGTAATAAATAAGAATTCGATCCAGCCATTGATTTGGACCATAAGGAAAAGTCACTAAAGCTATCTTATTTGGAATGTATGGTAAACTGTATTTAACTATATTATCAATTTTCTTATTATGACAAGTTATTCCTCAATATAACATCTACTAAAATTCAAGGTGTAGTGTCCCCTTATTCGTTGTTTGTCACCCACTGTCAACCATCGTCTGAAACTATTAAATGGAAAATTGTAGAAATAAACATCTCATAAGTTTTAAATTACATGCTGTTCTGAGCAATATGATGTAATCTTCATCCCACCCAGGAAGTGAATTATTCCTTTCCTGTTGTGGTATCACTGCTTGTGTGCAAGTAACTCTTATTTTTCTCAATAACCGCCCCCCAAATGCAAGAGTTATAGGCTAAAGAGAAGCTATAAAATGCTTCCTTTAAGTGAAAAGGTGAATATAGTACAAGACATTCTGTGAGAAAAAGACCATATTCACATAATTTTTATTATAGCATACTGTTGCAATGTTCTATTTTATTATTAATCTCTTACTGTGCCTAATTTATAAACTTTATCATAGATAAGTATGTATGAAAGAAACCATAGTATTTATAGAGCTCAGTATTACCCATGGTTTCAGGCATCCACGGGATAGATTTAACACACCACCATATTATAGTATTAGAGTATTCTGAATTTGATTATATACTTACCTCTCCCAGTGTGCTGTATATTTTCATGTTTTCATGTTACTAATCAACATTCTTTCATTTCAGCTTGAAGAACTTTTAGCATGTCTTGTAAGGCAGGTCTAGTAGTAGTGAATTCACTTAGGTTTTGTTTATCTAGGAAAATCTCTCCATTTCTGAAGGACAGTTTTGCCAGGTAAAATTCTCATTTGGCAGATTTTGTTTTTCTTTCAGCACTTTGAATATATCCCATTCTCTTCTGGAATGTAAGGTTTCTGCAGAGAAATCTGCTGATAGTCTTAATGGGGGTTCTCTTGTAAGTTACAAGCTTTTTTTTCTCTTGCTGCTCTTAAGGTTTTTTCACTGTCTTTGATTTTTGACAGTTTTATTACAATATGTCTTGAAGTGTATTTCTTTAGTTTTTTTTTGTTGTTGTTGTTTACCTATAAGCTTCATAAACTTGGATATCTAAAGCTTTCCCCAGATTTGGGAAGTTCTCAGTCATTCTTTCTTTAAATAAGCTTTCTGCTCCCTTCTTGTTTTCTCCTTCTGGAACTCCAATACCCACAGAGTGGTGTGTTTGTCGGTGAGGTACATGAGGTGCTCGGGTTGCCCATGGGCCAGTTGGGGAGATCCACAGGTAGGGATCCCACAGGTGGCCTTCCTGATGGAGTCCACAGGTTCACAGGTGGGCTTCTTAGTGGAGTCCACCAAGCAGTTAGGATACCTGTTTGTTTAATGCTCTCCAGGAGTCCTATGTACCACTTTATCAGACTCTTCCCACTCCCAGTCATGGAGCTTTCCACTTAGTACTGTGTGTAGAAAGAGAGAAATAAGCCTCTTTGGTGCTTCCCACATATCTGGGGAAGCTCAGGGTTCATTCACATGCTCTCCATTTCCCCCATATGAGAAATCATGGGCTGTATAAACCTCCCTTGGCCCTAACCTGAGTTGCCTTGGGGGAGAAAGAATTCAGACAAAGTCAAACTGTTCCTCTTACTCACTCTAATGCATTAAAATGCATTATAGTGCTGGGTCTTCTGGAAATGCGAACTTCAGCAAAGGCTCTCTTGTCCATGAATGACTGACTAAGTCGATGTTGTTCAGGGGCTCCTAGACTGAGGTTAAAAGTAATTGGAGCTGGTTCATGGGCACTTCAGTGTACACAGCCAGGACTGAGGTCTGTCTCAAGCACAGGGGAGCAAGCCTCCTCCTGGGTCAATGGATAATGGTTCCCACAAAGGCATTTTTATTTGCGGATGGATACTAAAATAATTGTTGTGGGGAGTATAAAAATGAGGGACATCTTATGCATCCATGATGATAATATTCCATCATAGCTTTAAAATATATTTTAACACGTGATAAAGGTAATTATTTCGTATTGCTTTTTATTATAAAATTTTGCTGGCTATTCTCTTATCTGTGGTGAGTTGGGATTTGGATGGGTGAAGAAGAAAGTTAAATACTGAGTTATAGGTTAGCTATGGGGTTTGAAGGGTATTGGAACAATAGTAATTATAAAGATTGTGGAGTTGCTAGTGGCTTTTGTTAATTCTTTTAGAAACTCTGAAGAAGAAAAAGACAAGCTCAGGTTATCCAACTAATAACCCACATTTTTGTGACTCAATAGTGGTATTTACAGTGATCCTTGTCTTCTGAAGGGTGTATGAAAATTAGACTCAAGATGTGTTTGTAAGAGCGTTAGTTTCCAGGTCTTCAATGTCAAAGATGGCCTTAGCAGGAAAAGGATAACTCCTAAGACCCATAAGCAAGTCTGAGAGTAATACCACCAGAATATTGTGAATAGCAGAACAGACCTCTATACCTTGTTAGAAGAGAGCAGTCTCCCCTTAGCTAGAAAACTTGCAAGAACCTCACTTGAGACATGTACCTCAAAGATAATGCTTGTCATCTTTAAGATCTACCTTTTCCATTCTTTACTGCCTTGAAGAGGAAGATGTAGACCTTGCTTGAAGAGGAAATAGTCAATCCTGATAATTCACAGCCTCCAAATTTATGAATTTACCTACTCACTTGTTTATTTGTAACCCCCAAATCAGTATTCACACATTTTTGTGGTTATTTGTGGTCATATACATAGCTGTGAAAAATTTGGGCTGCTTGCTGCAGATACCCAGATGAAGTTGAACAAGGCCACACTCAGTATTCTGGTTTCAGTTCTTTACTGAAATTTTCAAGTCTATCTAGTGCCACATTTTTTCATATTGTGCTCTTTTTCTTGTGTTCTTTTTCTGTTTAAAATGGCATCTAAAGGTGGTTCTGAAATGCTATCTAGTGTTCCTAAGTATAAGAAAGCTGATACATGCCTTATGAAGAAAATGTGTTTTAGACCAGCTTCATTCAGTCATGACTTAACACAATGTTAATAAATGAACCAAATATATTAAATAAGCTATCTTTAAACAACAAAACAAATAAAGCAAAGTTATGTATTGATTAAGAACAATGTTGTGAACTATGGCTGGCAGAAATCTATCCCTGTATTTGCCCTAGGACTAATGGTTCAGTGACTTTACAGAATATAACTAACTACTTCAAATAGCAAGTTTTAACACAAAAGGAATTATAGGTCCTGGCTAAAAAGTACTTGCAGGAACTAGGGGAATACCTGTGGGACTAGACTGCTGGTAGTGGAGATAGGGAAATGTAAGATTAGATAGAGGGAATTTCATTGACATGGGGAATATTCTCTCATGCCTGGAGTGAGGGCTCTTGAAGCCAGTCCTATTATGGTCTGAGATGGCACTTTCAAGTTTGGATATGATGGTGCCTACGTAAATAAGATAAGGATACTAGAAATGCTTTGGAATATTATTAAAGAAAAGCTCAGAAGGCTCCAGGTGTGACAATTTTGAAGATACTTATTGTGAGACTGGAAAACCTACCACTTGACTTTATTTCCTGGGAGAGCCCAGAGTATACTTCATTCACACTGAGGAATCCACGAATGAGGGCACTCATAGCTCAAGGCTGGCAGTAGGAGACCCTGCCATGGAATGGATTTTTTACTTACTGATGAAAGAGTTCTTTCCATGCAGACTTGTAACCTGTACAAAATTTGACAATATAACTGGCTATAAAGTCCATCTAAACAAATTCAAAGAGTAAAATAATACAGAGAATGTTCTGACAACAGGCCCAATACTAGAAACTAATAAACTCTAACTAGAAAATCTCTTATAGTTTTAGGTTTTACATTTATGTATATGATACGGTTTGAGTTAAATTTTCTATAAGGTGCGACATACGGATTAAAATTCTTTTTTAACATGGTATCTAACTGTTATGGAATCACTTGTTTAAAGACATTTCTCCACTGAATGAGTTACTTACATTTTTGTGCTTTTGTCAAGAATCAATTGAAAATGTATGCATAGATCTCTTTCTGGATTCTTTATTCTGTTCCATTGATCTAATCGTCTATCTTTACACCAACAGCAGATTCTGATTACAGCTGATTTTATGTTTCAACTTTACTGGGCTAAGGGATGCCCAGATAGCTGGTAACACATGATTTCTAGGTGTGTCTGTTAGGGTCTTTCTAGAAGAGATTAGCATTTGAATCAGTGGACTGAATAAAGAATATCTGCTCGCCCTCATCAATGTAGATGGGCATCATCCAATCTGTCAAAGCCCTGAATATAAAAAAAAAGGTGGAGGAAGGATGAATTGAATTTTTTTCTTGATTTGGGACATCCATTTTCTCTTGCCCTAAGATGACAAGAGCTCCTGGTTCTTGGGCCTTGGAGTTCTGGAACTTAAATCACATTGACACCAGCAAAAGCTGGTGGTAGAATTGACATAGTCTCCATGTCAGTAAAATTTTCTCTATCCAGTTTTACATTTCCTTACCTCCACTATCAGCAACCTACTCCCACAGGTGTAGGACCTGAAATTCCTTTTGTGTATAAGGTACAGTCAATTTTTGGTTTCTCCAGCTTGCAGACAGTTGTCGTGGGACTTCTCTGCCTCCAAAACTGTGTGAATCAATTCCTATAACAGATCTCCTCTTATAAATATGTCTGTACATATAATATCAGTTCCATTTCTCTGGAGAACACTAATATCCTGTAGTTTTATAAAAGTCTACCAACTTTTTTCTTTTTCGGGTTTTAGATATTCCAAGTTCTTTGCATTTCCATATAGATTTTAGAATCAGCTTCATAATTATATATATATACACATACACACACATACATATGTATATGTATATATGTGTACATATATATATGTACATATGTGCATGTGTGTGTGTGTATTTCTATATATATAAAGCCCTGCAATTATTTTGCTTGGGACTACACTGAATCCACAAATGAATTTTAGGGAGAACTGACATCCTAACAAAACTGACTCTTCTGAACCATGAATACAGTATATTTCTCCATTTATCTAGTTTTTTAACTTCTTGCAGAAATGTTTTATAGGTTTCAGTTTATAGGCCTTGTATATCTTTTCTCAGATTTATTCCTAAATATTTCATATATTTTATGCTATCATAAATCGTTTTTAAAATTTCAATTTCCAATTATTTATTATTAAAATATAAAAATACAATTGATTTTAAAATAACGATCTGGTATCATACAACCTTGCTAAACTCATTATTCTGCCTACCACATCAGGTTAACAGAATATTTCTGGCATATTTAACAAAAACAACAAAAAAAAATCTATGATTTCTTGATAAAGTCTACCACAATTTTTGGAAGGGAGAAGGGGCAGTCCATTACAGCTCCATTGAAGATAAATACTTTTCATTATCACTGTTAAAATAAATACTCTGTAATGAACACTGTTGCTTTATTGAGTGTTTAACTTCCATTCTCATCTTTTTTTGAAACTGGGAAATTTCTGCTTCCTCACTGATGAGTCTCATGAGACTGCTACACAGTCGCCTTGTTCTGGATACAATGCATACACTTAATCCAAACTTAACCCAAAGTAGGCCGATTAAATTCTCTCCTTAGAAACTGAATTGTGGAAAAAGGAACAAGACTGAAAACAGTATATTGGCTATTTCAGGGGAAATATTATGCAGCAACAACAATTTTGGAGCTGCTTTGTTTCTGAGTGCCCCAAGCCTGGTTCTTCGGCTTTCTTTTCATTTCTACAAGTACCTGTATATTCTGCCAGTAAACTTGTTTTGCTTAATTTCTAGCATGCAGTCAATCAAATTGATACTCCTCTTTCTTTTTTGACCTCTGTGACTGCATTCCTGGTTCTCTTTCAACTTGTCTGACCACTCCAGGCTTCTTTTAGGATTCCTTTCTTCTATTTTTAGCTGCCTTTTTTTTCTCTGTATTTTTCTCTTTGTGAGATATCATTCAGAACTGCAGCTTTGCCTCTCATCTTTATACAGTATTTACAACTCCCATATTGATCTAACTCTACATTTGCCTATTTGTCATCCCCATATAGATGTCACGCTACCAACTCAAATTCTGTATGACCTAAATCACACATCTCTCATTAACTAAAAAATTAGTTTTCTCTCCTTCATCCCTGATCTTTGTTATCCAGTCACCCAGGATGGAAAATTGAGAGCTTTAAGTCTCTATTTTCACTGTAGAGCATCTATTCTTTTGCCTATCCAATACGACAACTTCTTCTAGAAAACTGCACCTTTTTTATTCCTTGTCAATCATGGTGCCTGTCTTCACAGGAATGACGATGTAACCCATAGAGAATCAATAGATGCATTGTACATTTATAATATGTGCATATTGGGAAACAAGGCACTGTTCTGTAAGTTGCTAAGTGGGAGAATATAAATCTGTCATGTGAAGAGAGCCTGTCTGGAAGAAATCAACGTATAAATAGAATTATGGTGGATAGGTGGAGATACATTGCCTTGAACTCTTGGATCCATCTAAGCCTAAAGTCACGTCCAATCTAGACTTTCCAGTTCTTTGACCCAATAAATTTTGCCTTTCCTTAAGCTAGTTTAAATTAGGTGTCCGTCACTTGTATTATGCTAAAGAACCCTAATAGTTACTAAATTCTGTTTATCTTATATTCAAATGTCTTACAGTCTCCCTTTCTTTTCTTTTCCACCACTGCTACACTACTAAATAATTTCACATTCTTCTATCACAACAGCTACTTTTTAGGTCTGCTCGCTGCCAAACTACTGTTTATCCAATATATCCATCACACTGCTATCAGTTAGTTTAAATAAAATGTGGGATCAGATTACTTCTTTAAGTATCTTCGATGATGATTGCATGTGAACGAAGTACACATTTTTTAAATGGCATGTCAGGTTTCCCCAAATGAGCATGATCTAATCTAAAATTACCATCCATTCATTCATTCATTCACTCATTCAACAAATATTTATTGAGCACTTACTTTTCCCTCAGATATCACTCTGGATACAGCAGATACAGTGATGACAAAATAGCTTACAATCTAGTGGGAAGGTTGCCGCTCTCATAACATCCTTCCATATCATCTGAACTAGTATGATCTAGGGAGAATTGTCATGCAAGCCTCTGCTCATGCTGTTCTTAATTCTCAAGTATCTTCCCCACCTGATAGAAAAATCCAATGCTAAATTTACTATATGATTGATGATTTAACCACACTTCCCTTTATGCTTCCTCAATGATTAGTTTTTATACTAAAGTACAAAGTTACTTTTATTTTACATAATTACTTACGTGTCCCTCTTGCCTTACACAAAAAAACTTAAGGGCAGGGAATAGATTTTATTCATCTTTGTGCACTATCATGCTTTGCATATAGTAGAAACTCATTCATTTTGTTGTAATCATATTTGTTGAATGACTTGTTGAAACATAAATGCAAGAAAACAATTATTGGGGAGGGGCACAGGGAAGCATTTATTGAGTGCCTATTATATAAAAAAAGTTAACCTAGCTGCTTTTCATAAGTGGTTTAATTTAATCCGCATGACTTCACATTTTGGAAAACTGGGCCAAAGGAAATTGAGCAATTTATATAAGGTCACAGATAGTGGCCATACCATAACATGAACCCAGATTTTTCTGACTATAACGCCCAAGACCTTTCTACTTCACTACACACCATTCTGGTTTGTCACTATCAGAAACATAAGTATAATTTTAATTTAGTAGGCCAGATTCACCTTGGTCAGAGATGAACTTCAACTATAAAAGCAGAGATTTCATGAAAACTCTTGCCCTATAAGCAAATATTTAAAAAAAAAAATTTTTGATCTAAAGTTTAATATTATTTTTGGTCTATAGTTAACATCAAAGAATGCATAGCACAAAACTGGAATAGCAGAAATTTAGCCATAGTTTTGATAAAACACACTCATGAAATTGGAATATCCAGAACATATACCTTTACTCAGAGAATGTATTACACATTAAGGAAAAAAGTTGTTGGTTTTGTCTCCCTCAATGTTTTGCCTTTTTTTTCTTAATGTTTTCAGTTTGGGTTCCACTGCAGGAGATAAGCCACAATGCCACTCTAAAATTAGCTCATTTTTGTTGACTTTGAGCAGGTTACTTACCCACAGTCAACTATTTGTCTCCTTATCTGTAAAGAAATACCAAAAAAGATGAATACTGAATTTCAGATAATAAATTTGTTATTGAACAAAAGGGATAGAATTATGCCCAACAGGAAAACTTTGTACTGGTCTAAAATGAGTTAAACAATTATCTTAACAGATTTGTAACTTATTAACTATAAAATTACTTCCTCATTTTGGAAGTATTAGTCTGCCCTTTGCCTAATATTTAATGTGGTATCATCTGGTTTAGGGCATACAATACTGCACAATAAAATACTAGACTATGTAGATTACTAGCTGTCATTCAAAATAAGCATAATCTTATGATTGTTAAAGAATCACTTGCACTTAATTTGATGTAAATTACAACATAAAAACAAAATAACCTGGTCATATTTTCCAACAATTATCGATTCCAACTCATCTGTCCTAGTGATTATAAAGAAAAAACATGTATTTCTAACAGAGTGCTTTAAAAGGACTTGGAGACCAAATTGATAATTTAAGTAAAAACCACAAAATATATGACAATTTACTTTCTTCTTACTTTCTTGCTCCTGAGTGGAGTTGACACTAGGAAGAGAGCCAAGACTGTGCTTAAGCTTTAGTTTTCTCATCTGCAAATGAGGATAATAAAACCCACTCTTACCAAGGATTGAGATTGTATTTGTTGAGTGGCTTTGTCATTGCACTTCTTTTGTCTTACTCATTTGTAAACAGGGCTATTATTACCCACCTTGTTTATGTAGATTTGTTGTGGGGATCACATTTAAAAAATGGCATGTGAAAATGCTTTTAACAGTACTATAAGATATAATAATAATTATTTCCAAAGCAACAACCACTGGTACAATTTTTCCCTGCTAAACAGTGCTGCATATTCTTAGGTAAAATACTAGGAAGGGGATTCAAAGTCTTTTCTTTGTATGACTTTTCTTATTGTAGCTGGTTTCCTAGGGAAACAATATATAGTTCTATCTTTGTATTTGTCTAGATTATAGAAAAGTCATTACTGGCAAACAATAGCAATGCCACATGCTAGCTCCAATCTTCAAGCATTCAAGAATAACTAGACAATTAATGAAATTTCTGCCCCTTCTAGAATGTGAAAAAAAAGCAACTTGAAACAGTATTTCAGATGCTAAACGATTCTTATAGAGAACTCTTTTCTAAAACTGAAAAAGCAACTGGTAGATAATTACAACTAAATGATTTTGTATGCTAATTAAAAACTATTAATAAAACTATACTCTTAAAAGCATAATTTTCCTTGATCAGAGCAGCACTGTAAACTAATACAATAAATAAATAATAGCATAGGGAAAAAATAAGATATTTCTAATTGTTGATTTTTTTCTTGATTAATTTACTTTCTTAACCACTAAGTTAAATTGAGATAGGGAGAAATTTTGTCAAGCTGAATTTTTTGCTTATTCATTTTCCAGGTTGTAGTTATAATGTATGCCACTCTAATCGCTGTCAACTGTCTCCTTTGCAAATTCGTTATTTAATAAACAGCTGCCCTTTTATTAAGAGTGAGAATTCAAAATCATATTAAAGAACACATTATGCATATAACCACTCTTTTATTATTAAAGCTGGTCTCTAAAAAGGCGTACATTTTCTTTTTTCAACAGAAATAGGGATTTATTAGTGGAAGAGTCGGGGAAGGCAGCACTAAGACTCATGGGTGCAGGGCCTGCCATTTGTGCAGGGGGCCATGATTAGGGATGTATTTGACCCCACAGCCATCTGGGATGAGCCGCTTTTCAGCCACCATGTCTTCAAACTCATCTGCATTAAACTTAGTAAAGCCCCACTTCTTGGAAATGTGGATCTTTTGACGACCAGGGAACTTGAACTTTGCCCTGCGTAGAGCCTCAATCACATGCTCCTTGTTCTGCAGCTTGGTGCGGATGGACATGATTACCTGGCCAATGTGGACCCTGGCCACTGTGCCCTGGGGCTTTCCAAAGGCACCCCGCATACCTGTCTGGAGTCTGTCAGCCCCAGCACAGGACAACATCTTGTTGATGCGGATGACATGGAAGGGGTGGAGCCGCACTCGGATATGAAAGCCATCTTTGCCACAGCTTTTCACCATGTACTTGTTGGCACAAATACGGGCAGCCTCCAGGGCTTCGGAAGAGAGCTGCTCATATTCATCTGACACCATGTGGCCACAGAGTGGGAACTCCTCTACTTTTGCCTTCTTCCGCCCCAGGTCAAAGATTCGGATCTTGGCATCAGGGACACCTCTGCAGAAGCGAGACTTTGGGTACGGCTTGTTCTTACAATACCGGTAACATCGGGCGGGTCGGCGGCCCATGGTGACACAAGGATCTTCGATGGCACCAGAGGAAAAGAAGTAAAAAGGCACACATTTTAAAACTTACCCCAATGAGGGGAGTATAAGTATTCCAGGATTCTAGAAAGACACCCTCTAGAATAAGTACATCAAAAAGTTGTCTTTAATTTGATATATATGTGGCTTAGTGCCAGTTACTGAACTTTCTATGTATGCAGTGCACAATGTCACATCCACAACACAAAATGTGATTGAAAGGATGTGACACTGTTGCTACACTGTTGAATGCTGACACAAAACCTCACAACACTCAGTTCAAATCCTTTCTTCTATTGTTTTTATATTACTTGGGTTTAATGGAAACCTCGGACAAAAACATAATAAATTTCCCCAAGAAGTCAACTCACTATGCTTGTATCTTTTCATGTCAAAGAAATTTCAAATAGAGAGAAAGCAATTCAGCACCTTCACAGGTATCTCATTAACACTGTGAACAAAAGGTCAGACTTTGGAGACCAACTACTTAGGTTTAAATCCCATATCCACCAGATAATAGCTGTGTAACTTAGAGTAAGTTGCTTAACTTTTCTGTGCTTCAGTTTGCTCATTAGTAAAATAACACTAGTAAAGCGACATAGCTTATAGAGTTCTTGAGGATCAAATGAGTTACTATTTACATAGTACCGAAGAATATGGTGTATATGATATAAATGTGTTAAGTTGATGTAATGGAATTGGTAATAAGAAATAGCAGGAAGAGCTTACTGACAAACTTCTACAGTACCACTCCATTTTGTCAGTAATGAAAGATTTTATATATATATATATAAATTTATTTTTAATTCTGAGAAATTTTTCTCGGCTTACTTTCAAGCCAAGTATCCATTAAACACCTACTGCCTTGAGGACACAAAATAAATATATGTGATCTCTGCCACTCTAGAAATTACAATCTTTTTACACTAAATATGGAATAAATACAGCGCAAACTTGAAAGGAACATGCAACAAGAGTGCCCTATAAATTACTCGATAAAGCTATTCGCAAATTTAAGTGCTCTAAAATGTATATTATTGAAAACTCCACTACCAATATGGAATGTGTTTAACAGCTACCCAGAAAGCTACTACAAACAATGCCACATATCAATAGACATTCTGTAGAAACGGTAATATTTTCCACCTGGGAAAGCTAACAAAACCCGTGAGAGCAATTCTGCCAAACCACGGCAAGCGAAAACTGCACTGGAAATATCAAAGGGCTCGGGACTGTTTTCTAAGAACCGGAAAGTCAACTGGTGGGTCAGCGAATACCTGAATGTGCAAGACGAAGAGAGGCTCCGAACCACGCCCGTGATTAAGGGCCAGGTTGTTTCCGCGACTGATGTGACCAGTCCTAACGGCCTAGAGGTGAGAACCAGGGACGTCCCTTCCCAAGTGATGTACCCGTCCGAGCAGTTCTCTCGCGCAGGGGCTGTGGGCGGAAATCAGCTTTTGAGTTAGGAGCCCTGGCGATGCGAAAGAACAAGCACCCCGAGCTCCCGCACCACCTCCTACGGCCCCGCTCCAGGGCACTAGAGACGCCAGGCTGAGACCTCGGGCTCCTTAGAGCCACCGGTTTCCACGCCGCCTCCCACCTCTCCGGGATGAGCACCCAAACCCCCACCCCGACGACGACATCCGGCTCGGGGCGCCGCGGACCGGCCTGCCCCGGACGCCAGAGCCTACTTACCTCGCTCGGCTCGACCCGACCCCGCCTCGGCCGGCCGCCCATGTCCCGGGCCGGTGCGTCACTTCCGGCGCGCGCGCCCGCCGGCGGAGAGGGCCTGGGACCCCGGCCGGCGCGCGCGGGGGCGCGGGGGCGCGCAGGGGGGCGGGGCGGGGGAAGTGGGAGTGTCCGCTCGCCGCCGCCGCCGCCGCCGCTGGGCAGTGGAGTTCGCTGAAGCCCCGCACTCAGAACCGGCCCAGTCTTCCCGCCGAGACTCTGGGCATCAGTGCCGGGAGCGCTCACCGCTCTGACCCGTGCAGAAGCGGGAGTTGCCTCAGTCTGCGAAGCGGCGGGGACGGCCCCAGCCCCGGTTTCCCTCCCTGACCCCTTCTTTCCAGCGCCCCAGTTATGGGGAACGCGGCGACCGCCAAGAAAGGCAGCGAGGTGGAGAGCGGTGAGTCAAGGGCCGGGTCTGGGGACCCGCAGGGCGGGCCGGCGCGGGGCACCGAGCGCACCTCTGGGTCGGTGCCCCGAGGCCGCGGACATGGTCCAGGCCTCGCAGCGGTGGTTGGAAGCTGCTGGAGGGGGCCCTGGGAACCAGCTGCCCTCCTCCTCCTCCACTTCCACCTCCCTCCCTCTCCCCTGCTCGGGTCTGAGGGCTGAGCGCCGAGGGCCAGAAGGAAAGAGGAGGGAGAAAAGCGGTCCTCATGATGCCCTTTCTCACTAGAGCGAGAGGGACACACACATTCTGAAACACTTCCCCAAATACGGTCCGGATAAAGAAGTCCCTTGTATCATCCCAACCCGCGCTTCCCCCGCCCCCCTTCTTTGGGAGCCACAGGTAGTGCTGTGGGCAGAATTGGCTCTTTTCCCTCCATCACGGATGCAGTCCAACCTTACCACAAGGTGAGGGCTGCTAGTCTGGCTCTCTGCAGGTGAGAGTGAACAACTATGTTTTAGAGATCCCCCCCCTTTTCAGATTAGGAATGGAAAATGTGGTATCAGGCTTAACAGCAACTTTATCCATTGGAGAAAAAAAGTAAGACAGTCTTGCCTTTTCTTAAGACATTCAGGAATCTCCTACAGTGTCTGTAAAACTTAAAGGTCACTTGGAGTTGAAGAGCTTCCAGAAAACTGTGGCTTTCTTCCGAGAACCAAAAGTGCAGGCACGCCACACTTTACACCAAACAGTAAAAAATTATGAAAATTGAATTTCTGTATAGTTGTACGGCTAGCTATTATATGTATATAGTGGGGTGAAAAAAATTCTCCCACCTTCTAACTTTTCCTAACTGGCTTAGTTAGAGAGATTAAAAGAGGAAAATCTCCAAAATTGATTACGAATGTATATTTGGGGGTGCCATAAGATATAAGACCTGACGATGTTTGGGGCAGTTGAAGTTTATATGCTATTTTGGACAAAGGAGAAGAGGATGAGGATCTGGGATTTAAAAAGAAGAGTGAGCAATTTACAGGTAGATGAAAAAGAGTAAACGTTTGGTAAATTCTTGCAGGGTCACCCAGAAACAATGAGATACAGATTTAACAAACAGACTTTTTGCTAGATTTCTCCATCTGCCACATTTAATTTATATTATGAGGCTAAGGTGATGCTTCTTTCCTTTAAGCAGGCTTTTCTATCTGAATTGCTTTAGGCAGGTAGAGCAGGAGGGAGAAAGGTTCTTTCTGAGTCTTTGTTTCTTAATAAGTGTAAAATCAATATCCAAATAGACACACTTTGGAGTGGCAAAACTTTGGTCTCCCTCAATATATATTTCAGATTGTTGTGTAAAAAAAAAAAAAAATCGGTTTGCCTTTATCAGATTCATCTCAGGTTGTAAATTTCAGAATGACCAAATATCAAATGGTATTTGTTATATCACAGGGAGTAAATTACATCTCAGCATTTGAGGGAATGCCTGATGATATATTCTAGCTTCTGTAAATAGTATCTTTTAATGTTTCTATCTTTGTAACATATTTTAGGCTAATTTTGTAATTTAGCATGAAGGAAATAGCTTTTTTTTTTTCTGTATCAATAAAGCAGAATTGATTTGGAAAGATTTAATCATTTATTTTCATATCAGTAGTGAGATCAGATTATGTATTTCACCAGTAAGGTTTTGGTGTTAATTTTCAGAAGCTCCAGAAAAGTTGGCTGTACTGTCATACAAATTATCAATGAAAACACTTTGATATGTGATATGGAAAATTTAAAAAGCCAATGTAGAGGTGGAACTTTCATTATCTTTTTTTTAATTGCACAAATGTAGTAACTAACTGTACAGAAAATGTAAAGAATGCAGACAGTGTAAAGAATTATTTGTGCCTGATGTGTTGTCATTTTCACTCTTAATTTAAAGCTGTATTAATTTAAGCTAAAACGTATTAATTTAAGCTAAAGCTAATAGTATTACAAAAAGTGCGCTTGGTAATTGAATCATATCAATGATTTTTATTAGCAAGTGCTGGCTTGTACAGTGTTTATGTTTTTAATAAAGATAGTAGACTCTTCTGTAATCTATATATAGTAGTCCCCCTTTATCTACAGTTTCACTTTCTATGGTTTCAATTACCTGTGGTCAGTCACATTCCAAAAATATTAGGTGGAAAATTCCAGAAATAAACAATTAATGAGTTTTAAATTTGTGCCGTTCATTTTCCGCCATCCCACTCATTCCACCCAGGACATGTGCCATCCCTTTGTCCAACCTATTTACTACCTGCCCATTAGTCACTTAGTAGCCGTCTTGGTTATCAGATTGACTGTCATATTATCACAGTGCTTGTGTTCAAGTAAACCTTATCGTAGCCTAACACTATGTCACAGTGCCTATTTCATTCACCTCACTTCATCTCATCATGTAGGCATTGTATTGTCTCATATCATCACAGGAAGAAGGGTGAGTGTAGTACAATAAAATATTGAGAGAATATTTCATTTTAGTTACTATTGTTAATCTCTTACTATGTCTACTTTATCAATCTATCATATATATATATATATATGAAAAAATAGTATATATAAAGTTCAGTACTATCCATGGTTTTGGGCATCCACTGGGGATCCTTCATGGATAAGGGGGAGCTATTGTATTTCTGTTATTAAGTTACCAAGCCAATTCACCCCCAAACAGTATTAATTTGAAACTCATAGCTATGGGATGATCTTGGCGTATTTACAGAAAACAGAAAGGAAACTTTATATGTTTATTTAAATATATTTAAATTATTTCTATGAATAAATTCCTTTGGAAGCTTTGACTGTTAGTGACAGCCTAATTCTTAGGTATGTTTGCCAGCTTTTTATGTAACTTTGTTAATGGAAACTGAAGGTCATTATGGTAGTTCGAATAAATCTTGTTAAGTGGTACAAGAAAATAGCAAATGATGTCTCATAGGGATAATTATTTGAAATGTCACAAGTTGATCAATTTGTAATTTTTATATGGAGCAATGTTATCAGGTGCATGCTGCTGCTGTTCTACTGTAGTGAACAAAGAAGTGTTATTAATATATCTTACTTAAAATGTAGTGAAAGAACTTTACCATTACATATTTAACTATTCTGTGTATTTTTTAAAAATTACTCTTGAAAGTGTGTTTTACAGTTTGAATGTAGTTATTTAAATTTCAGCAGATACAGAAAAGCATTATGTTTTAGACATACAAGTGCTCCTAGACATCAGCCTGTATAATCATTCTGTTTCAAAGCCAAAGAGCCTGACCTCTGAATAAGATGGAGTTAAGATCATACTATTAGTGATATCAAGGTAAAGAATAGCGTCTGGTACCCTGACTCCATTCTGCGTCACTGAATAATCAGTTCATACATATATTTTCAAAATGTGTATCAAGTTTATTAGTTTCAGTTGGAGACCCTGGGAGTAAAAGCGTAAGAAACTTACTATCTAGTGTAAGAGAAAATGTTCATATAAAAGTTAACTGGAAAGTAGAATATAATAAGTGCTAACATTATAGAAAGTGAAGTTAGAACTCTGAAAACTACCAATAGGAAAATGTTTGATTTGAAAAGCTGATTTTAAAATATTGGGATGATTGAGATTTGAAGTTTGATTTGAACCATGTCTCATACAGATGACCCTGGAGCTTAGTTCTAAAAATATTCCAGAAGAATAAAGCTGGGCCTAAAGATATTTGAGAAGGGTCTTGGTTAGCTTTGACCATCTTTTGATCATGTTATATGTACTCTATCAAAAGTTATTCTTTTACACTTAAAATTAAACATATTCTGTGGTAAGTCTTGAAAGCTAGGGAGATTCCATTCTTATCTCCACAGTTTCTGGAGATAACATTAAATTAGTTACCTGTTATACTGTAGTGAACTAGAAATTTGTATTGATATGTCTTAAAACTTAATGAAAGAATAACTCTTACCATTAAATACTTATTTTGTGTATTTTTAAGAAATTAAAAAAAATTTTTTTAAATGTTATTTAAACTTCAACTAATATATAAAATCATAAAGGTGTAGAAATATGCGAGTATATAATTCTCTGAGAATTTTTAAACTCTTGTCTTTCAAAATTGTTTTATCCAGTCTCTCACTTTTTAGTTTAGCCACAGTCACCAGCATAAAAAACACATGCCATTTGTTTTAACCTAGTAGGGTTTTTGTTTGTTTGTTTATTTCATTAAAAAAATTTTTAGATCCCAAAGATTGCCTGTGTGGCTTTGTATTACACTTTCATGGCAAAGGTTTTGAGGCCAGGGGGTGAAGTGTTGGTAGAGATTGGGATGCCAATTCTCCCATGACTGCAAGTGGTAGAGCCACCTTGTAACCAGTATTTACATAATGATCTTTGAATGTTTTCCAGAGTATCTCTCTGTCTTAAGAACATGAAGTGGATAGAAATTAATAAAAGAAAATCACCAGTAGACTAGGTTCAACCAAAATGCAAGTTTTATAATAACTATATTTTTTGAAGGCATACTATGTACCAGGTTCCTAAGTGCTTTACATGAATGATTTCACGTAATCTTTTTGACCCTATGAAGTAGTTTAGGTATTTCTCCATTTATAGTTGAGAAAGTTTAAGCTCAGAGAACCCAAATGACTGGTATAAGGTTACACACCTAGTTAGTTAGGGAACAACATTTGAACCTGGGCAGCCTAACCCCAGAACCTGAAACCCTAACCACTGTGCTAAACAGCTTCTGTATTCAGCTATGTGATTCTAAGACACATAGCTTAGACTTTGTTTCAGGTTATTATCAATTATCTGAAGTGTTTTCAATTGTGACTTTATTTGGTTATATAGAATATTTTAAATGAGAGCGGTTTTTTTCTTGTACTATTCTCTAGATTTGATTTTCTTGTCTGTACAATGAGGATGAAGGATTAAATTACCTTGAAAGTCTTTTCAGATTCAATATGGTATACTTTCAAATTAAGCCATATAAAATTAATTTTGTGTAAAGTCATTATTACTATTTTTAATTATGTTTTCTGATTTGTAAATGTATGCCAGCCAAAAAATTACTATTTGAACTTGATTAAAAATTTTTTAAGTATTTAGAAATCTGCAGTTTATCATGGTTTCAAATAGCATTATCCAATCATACTTTCTGCTGTGATGGTAATGTTCCTATACATGTTATCTAATGTGATAGACACTAGCTGTATGTGGCTATTGAGCACTTGAAATGTGACTAGGGCAACTGAGGAACTGAATTTTTAACTTACATATTAGTACTTGATGTCTTGGACAACACAGATGTAGAACATAGCTGTCTTTATATATAAAAATGCCAATACATCTTTCCATCATCTTGGGAATTTGTGGATCCTCACAAGTGTGTGTAGAGCAATAAAATGCTGCATTTATCTTTTCTCACCTAGTAATTAACTTATTTCTTATTTCTCAGCTAGGAATTAACTTTATTCATTTCTCCTGAATGAGCATTTATAAACTTAGTGAACAGATTATTAGAGTTTAGTGATTTGTGTATAATCTGTAAAGTTAACTACATAGTTAATTTCTTTATTGGGCTCTACTAGAATTAAAATTTTATAGTTTTTAATACTGAATCTCAGTGAATATATTTTTATTCAAAGATTTTGTAGATTTAAGTGCTAATTAGGAACAAATGTAGTGATCTTATTTCTTACTCATATCTTTAAAACTTTCAGTTACAAACTTTTTTTAAAGAGTAAAATCAGTAGCAGATATTTGTCCCAATTCAGTGGATTGGCAGAAGTATTTAGAAATAATCTTCCTTGGGTTAAAAAATAAGAAAAAGAAAAAGTCAAAACAACAGCAACACTGTTTGGATGATAAATACTTTTTCTCTCTTCCATTTGTGATTCTGTGATTCATTTTATGCAGATTATCTACTTTATAAAATTATCTCATGTTCAGAAACCATTTTTCTTATTCTCCTGGTCAGGGTCCTACACTTAGATATAGACAGATTGTTGCTTTTCATTGCTGACAGCAGGATAATTACAGGCATGAAAGTCAGCTTAGAATAGTAAGCGGTGGCTGAGTGGCAGAAGCAGCACATAAGATCCTAAGTAAGCCAGATAGCTATTAAGATCCTGTCAGATACTCATGAGCTGACCATTAATCATCTTGATATTCCATTAAATTAATAGAGCAATTAGTATAATTTATAAAATTCTCTATGTATCAAGATGATAATAAATGTTAGTAGACATGGATCTGATTTTCTCAGGGAAAATAAACCTTAAGTTTTTAATGAAAAAAATTATGTTAAGTAGGAAAATGTAAAATTTATGAGAGATAAATATACCCCGGTCAGTACCATATAATTTTGAGTATTCTAGTTAAAAAAAAATTCCTTCAAGAGTATCCTGTATAGTTATATTCTTTCTTCGATCCTTTATTCGTTCGTTCATTCGTTCGTTCGTTCGTTCGTTCTATGTAATTGAGTTTCTAAAGGACAGACTATAAGCAAGACTTTGAGAATAAAGGTTGAAGAAGACAAAGTGTCTGCTCCAGGATGCCTGTATTCCAGAAAGAGGAAAGAGACATGTCAACAAATTAATGGAAAACAAACAAACAAACAAAAACTGTTACAAATGTTTTCATAGACGTTCAGTAGGAGACCAATAGGAAAATATGGTCATTTACACTGGGGTGGGGAGGGTGAGGTTCAAAAAAGACTTCAAAGAGGAGGCGAGCCCTGAGTTAAACATTGAAAATGGTAAATGTTCAACAGCAGGATTGTGGGAGAAATGTGTTCTGAATAAAGAGAGGACAGAATGAGCAAAATGTAGAGGTGAGCAAAGATGCAGCATGGCATACTCACAAAAAGGAATTAGTTTTCTAAATGCAAGAGGGTAGAGTTGTAGAGAAGAGGCACAGAGACCATATAATGGAAAGAGTTTGAATTTTATCACATAGACATCAGGGACCTATTATAGACTTTGAAATAAAGGAGAGACGTAAAATTTAAGTTTGGAGAGATTACTTTGGTGGTATTGTAAAGATGAGTCACTGTGGAACAAGTGGAGTGGAGGCAGGAAGATCCATTAGTACACTCCTTCACTCAAGTCAGGGGCTTTCAGGCTCTGAATCAAGATGCTAGAGATAAAAAGTGTAGGAAAAGAATCTGAAATGTGGGAAATTTGGAAAAGAAACATGAGCAGACAGCACTTTACTAATAACATATGAAGAATGAGGAAAAGAATTAGGAATAATCACGAGTTTTCAGCATCTGTATCTTGTGATACCAATAATGGAGTCAGAAATGAATACAAGAGGAAGAGCAGATTGGGGGGAGGGGGGAGGTGATATTGAACTCTGAGTACCTAACGGCATTTGAGAAATTATATCTGATTGGTTGTTTTACATGTGGATGGTCTTTTATTCTTCCAGCCATGGCGGAGCGGGGAATGGCCCTGGATTATCTTTGTCACATTTCATTACTCATTTTGCTCCCCCTTTTAAGGCCAGCTTCTATAAATTAAGAACTATAGTTACTACAAGTTTAACTTTTTATTTTGAAAATAAGAAAAGCCAGAGCACTGATGAAAACAGTTTAACTTTTAAAGACACAAAATAATTTAAATTCAGATAAAATATTACTTTCATAATTAAAGTAGGCAGCCTGTAAACTATTGAGCTTTGTAGAGTCATGTGGAATAGTGGAAAGAACATGGAAAATATAGTACTAACATATATTACATTAAGTAAATATCAGTTTTCTTCCTCTAGAGACTTTGAAAATAGATATTAAAAAGTTAAGATGTAATTTAATAATAGAACATGAAATTAAAATAAGAAAAATCTGAATTCCGTTTCCTAATACATTCTATTACTTCACTTTGGACAAGTATTTTAATGTCTCCACGTTATGCTATAAAATTGAGAAAGATAGATTTCAATAATGAGAATGTGGTCTCTTCCAGCTTTATAATCCAATGATTCCAATATATTTATTAAAAGAAAGAATATACATTTATAAAGGAGCAAGACATGGGAATTAATTATCGAAGGTTCTCACAAAGTAATGTCGGTAGAGAAGTGGTAAATGAGCCTCGATTTGAGTAAATATAAGGTAATTATTTAGGGGAAATTTTTTATCTTTATTTAAAGATTGATAGTTTCTGCATTTTGACCTAAGAAACAAATTTATGAATCACTGTATTTATCTTTGAAGATTCTCTCATGTTCTGCAGATAAAGGGACTATCTGAATATTGGTCATCAGCAGTGTGTACTGGAACTAAAACATAAAACATTGTACTCTTAACGTAAAACCCTTAGCATACTCTGTGTAGTTGTGATGTTTTGTATATAGCAGATCTAGGGAAAGGTAAGAACAGGGCCAGCTAATAGGAGTAAGAGAATGGAAGCTCTAATATATGAGGATAAGCTAAAACAAACAAACAAACAAACAGACAAAAAGCCCTTTATAATCTAGAAAGATTAGAGCTACATGACTGAAGTGTATAAATGAAGTAGTAGAAAGAAAATTGGGCTTGCTCACCTAAATTCGAAAAACTAGAACCCATGGGCTATTCCTTAAAAATTATAAAAGCTAGTTGTACAGTTAAACCTTGATAAATTAGACTTAGAGAATAAATATATTTAACTGATTTTTCAGTCATTTGTGTTAAAGATAAAAACATTTGTGTTTATAAATTCAAATAGTATTTTTAGCAATTGCTAGGAAAATTTAATGCTTTTTACACTCACTATAGGTTATTACCCCTTTAGCTTTTACAGCTACCCAAAGGATCATCAGCATTAAGAAATAGGCTTTTTTCTTGCTAGTAGTGAAGTATATTACTATAATGCAAATAATAAATTATGTCCCTTGATGTGGAAGAATATCTTTGATTTTTATATTTGAATGTTATAATTTATCCATTTACTTAGTTAAAAAAATTCCTTGGGGATGGGAGTTGAAGAGTTGGCTTTATGTAATTCATAGTCTAGTGTAAGATCTAGATGAGTAAATGAGAATTTTATTAAGCATAGTATATAGAATGTTTCCTGTAGTAATAATTTGTTTTTTTCAACTATATTCAGTAGTACTCTGTGTCTATGTGAATGAGTTTCTGAATCAAATTTGGGACTTTTAAAAAGAAATATGCATAAATTGACAATTCACAATGATGAATGATACACTAGCATATCTGACAATAGGGCTGCCTTAGAAAACCCAATGTGGATGTTATATCTTTATCAGCCTTGCTATAGCAAGGTATCAAGTCTCAGACATTACGATTATGGTTTCAGGTTGTATTTCCTGTTGCCTACTAGTCATAAAATGTTAAATTTTCAATGACTTATGAACCTTTTGTTTTTCTGTAAGGCAGCTATTAAATCTAAACCTTTAAGTCCTTGGCAAATCTGTATTCTCCATCTGGACTTTCTCCTCAAAAAATTAAAGATTCTGTCTTATGATCTTGTTATTTTAGAATCCAACTTACAAAAATGAGTATTCAATTTCTATACAACATTATTTTTAAGTAGATGACCATATACATCAGCAGACCATTGTGGTATGTGAACCACAAACTTGGAGAACATGTTTGTGTAGATATTGCTTAGTTTCTGTTGCAGGAGTCTGTTCTGGTGATAATTTAATTCCTCTAAACCAATCCTAGCTCAGCTCTCTAGCTGAGTAGGAGCTACAAAGAAAAGTTAAACTGGTGAAGAATATGAATTCTCCTTTAGGTATAGTCTTGAGGTTATCACATTGACCAGAGTTCGATTGATAGAATGACACAGAAAAAGTCTTTCTTTGTTATTCTTTCAATCTTCTAATCATTCTTAATCAGTACTTATTGAGTGCCTACCTTGTACCAGGCACTGTGCTAGTACGTAAATGCAAATATGTGAAAAAGGTTAAGACTTGGTTCCTGTCCTTAAACTGGAAGACAGATACATACAGATATTTATAATAAAATATACGATGATACGTAGGTGCCTGAGATCGATACTCAGGTTTATATGGGATCCCACATATAGAATTTCTAAGATCATCTTGGGAAATAGACTGTGCTTGACTGAAATAGAAACTGACTTTGAGTCCATTTTGATTTCTCAGCTGTTTCTCTCATTACATATTGTGATCTGTAAGGGCAGGGACAGTATCTATCTTGTTTAGTGTTTTAATCCCTAGAATTTGGCACAATTCGTGGCTCCTAGTGGAAGCTTAAATCATGGATAGTTAAATGATTTTTAAAAATTCAAGCCTATTTTCAAAGTGTTTACTACCTTTCCCCCTCAGTTGACAGATACTTTCTCTAATATATTGATTATTTGGGTATAGCAGTTGATTTACTTGATAAGAGGATACCTCTTTCCCTCTCTTTTTATTACATCGTTTATTTGACATTTATTTATTATCAAAATTACATCACTTTTAATTGGTAGGAAGAGCTTAGTCTCATCCTTCAGGTAGGAAGACATTGGATTAGGGAAAACTCCTAAAAAATTCCTACTCATTTGAGGCCCGCTGTGGTCTGAATATTTGTATTTCCCCAAAATTCATACGTTGAAATCCCATGCCTCAAGATGATAATATTAGAAGGTGAGACTTTTGAGAAGTGATTAGGTCATGAGGGGAGATCCCTCATGAGTAGGATTAGTGTCCTTATGAAAGAGGCCTGAGAGAGTTCCCTTGCCCCTTCCACCATGTGAGCTTACAGTGAGAAGATGACTGTCAATGAGGAAGATGTTCCCAATCTTTTCTTGTCATTTACCAATCTTGCTCACTTCTCTTTATTTTTATATTTTAATTAGGTTTATTGGGGTAATACATTTATATAATTTTCAAGTGTACATTACTATTTGACATCTGTATATTCTGTTGTGTGTTTACCACCCAAAGACCAGTTTTCTTTAGGTACCACATATTTGATCCCCTTTCCCCACTTTGCCCTCTCCCTAAACCCTCTTTAACCCATCTACCTCCCCCCTCCTCCCCCACCCCACTAGTAACCACTAGTCTATAGTCCTCTGGTAACCACTAGCCTATAGTCCATATCCATGAGTCTCTGTTTGTCCTGCTCATTTGTTGCTTTTAAGTTTGTATCCCACATATAAGTGATACCATGTGATTTCCAACTTTTCCTGTCTGGCTTATTTCTCTTAGCATGATTATCTCGAATTCCATTCATGTTTTTGCAAATGGCAGTATTTCATCTCTTCTTATGGCTGAGTGATATTCCATTGTATGTATGTACCACAATTTCTTTCGTCAGTCATCTATCATAGGACACTTTGGTTGCTTCCATGTCCTGGCCACTGTAAATAATACTGCTCTGAACATCGATGTGCAAAATATCTTTGTGGATATGGGTTTTCAAGTCTTTGAGGTAAATATCCAGTAGAGGGATTGCTGGATCATATGGTAGATAAATTCTCAGTTTTTTGAGGAACCTCCGTATTGTTTTCCATATAGTGGCTTTACCAATTTGCAGTCCCACCAGCAGTGGATGAGGGTTCCTTTTTCTCTGCATCCTCTCTGCCATTTATTACTTGTCCTATTGATTATAGCTATTGTAACAGGTGTGAGATGGTATCTCATCGTGGTTTTGATTTGCATTTCCCTAATAGCTAGCAATTTGATGCATCTTTTCATATATTTTTTGGCCATTTGTATGTCCTCTAGGGAGAAGTGTCTGTTCAGGTCAACTTCCCATTTTTTGATTGGATCATTTGTTTTGTTGTTGTTAATGAGTCATATGAGTTCTTGATATATTTTGGATATTAGGCCCTTATCAGAGGTGTTGCTTACAAATATATTTTCCCATTCGGATGGTTCTCTCTTTGCCTTGTTGACAATTTCTTTTGTTGAACAGAAGCTTTTTGTTTGATGTAGTCCCATTCATCTATTTTAGCTTTTGCCTTGCTTTTGAGGTCAAATTCATAAAATCTTCTTTAAGTCCAAGGTCCTTGAGTTTAGTTCCTATGTTTTCTTCTATGCATTTTATTGTTTTAGGTCTTATATTTAGGTCTTTAATCTATTTTGAGTTAATTTTGGTGTGTGGTGATGGACAATATTCTAGTTTCATTTTTTTTTGCAGGTGGCTTTACAGTTTTCCTAGCACCATTTATTGAAGAGGCTTTCCTTTCTTCACTGTATGTTTTGGCTTTTTTGTCAAAAATTATTTCCCATATAAATATTGGTTTACTTCTGGACTCTGGATTCTGTTCCACTGGTTTGTGTGTCTGTTTTGCTGCCAATACCCTGCTGTTGATTACTGTCGCTTTGTCGTATAATTTGAAGTCAGGCATAGTGATGCCTCCAGTCTCATTCGTTTTTCCCAGGATGGCTTTGGCAATTCGGGGTCTTTTGTGCTTCCATACAAATCTGATCGTTTTTTGTTCTGTTTCTTTAAAAGATGCCGATAAAATTTTGATGGAGATTGCGTTAAATCCGTATAATGCTTTAGGTAATAAGGTTATTTTAACTACGTTGATTCTTCCAATGAACATCTTTCCATTTCTTTGTATCTTGATTTCTTTTAATAGAGTCTTATAGTTTTCATTATATAGATCTATCACTTGTTTAATTAAATTTATCCCTAGGTATTTTATTCTTTTAGGTGCAATTGCAAAAGGAATTATTTTTTCTACTTCTTTTTTGATGCTTCATTATTAGAGTATAGGAAAGCTATGGATTTTTGAACATTGATATAGTATCCAGAGACTTTACTGTGTTTGTTTATTGTTTCTAATAGTGTTCTTGTGGAGTCTTTTGGGTTTTCTATATAGAGAATCATGTCAGTTTGACTTCTTTGTTTCCTATTTGGATGCCTTTTAAATATTTCTCTTGTCTGATTGTACTCGCTAGGGCCTCCAATGTTATATTGAATAACAGTGGTGATAGTGGACAGCCTTGCCTGTTCCTGATCTTAGAGGGAAGGTTTTCAGTTTTTCACCATTAAGTATAATGTTGGTGCTGGGTTTGTCACATATGGCCTTTATTATGTTAAGGTACTTTCTTTCTATACCGATTCTGTTAAGTGTTTTGATCACTAATGAATGCTTTATCTTGATGAAGGCTTTTTCTGCATCTATTGATGTGATCATATGATTCTTATTTTTTAATTTATGTTGTGAATCATATTAATTGATTTATATATGTTGAACCATCTCTGTGCCCCTGGGATGAAGCCCACTCGATCGTGGTGTATAATATTTTTAATATGTTGCTGTATTCAGTTTACTAGTAAATTATTTAGGATTTTTGCATCTGTGTTCATAGAGCTATTGGTCTGTAGTTTTCTTTTTTTGTGTTATCCTTACCAGGTTTTGGTATCAGAGTAATATTGGCCACATAAAATGTGTTGGAAAGTATTGCCTCTTTTTGATTTTTTGAAAGAGTTTGAGGAGAATAGGTATTAAATCTTCTTTGAATGTTAGGTAGAATTCACGGTGAAGCCATCTGGTCCTGGACTTTTACTTTTTGGTAGGTTTTTCATGATTGTTTTAATTTCCATACTGCTGATTGGTCTATTTAGAGTTTCCAGTTCTTCTTGATTCAGTCTAGGAAGATTGTAACTTTCTAAGGACTAATTTTGGTGTTATATAGTTTTTCATAGTATTCTTGTATGATCCTTTGTATTTCTACGATATCGGTCGTTATTGTCCCGCTCTCACCCCTGATTTTATTTGGCTCACTTCTCTTTAATCATCAAAAAACTTTAGCACCTGGCTCACAATCTTTCTCTATATTCTAATTCCTGCATTCATCCTGGATGGCTTCAGATTCTGTGTGGATGACCCATCCCTTCCCATTGTGTCTCAGTTCCTCGACTACATTATCACTTTCTTTTCATTACATTTCAAGTAGCTTCACCAAGAAACTTGCCATCTTTGGTAACTGCTCAAGAATCATCAATGTAGGCACATCATTCTCTGATCACCATGTCCTCTCCTTTCTCCTTGCTTTTTAAATATTCTCATTATGATCATTCATCATCAGAACCTCTCATGTATTCATCTGTCAGCCCTCTCCTTTCTTTATTTTCCTTCTTAACCTGTTTAGATTACACAGTTCCCCAAATTCTTTTCACATTTTTTTTTTTTATAACATCTTTCAGACAAAACTCTAACTGATAAAGTCAACTATCTGCTTTCTCAGTGCTTTCAGCCAAAGGCTAAGCAGTGCTAGAGAAAGCCACATAGCAGGACCCTATAAATTCAGCCTCAAATGGGCTGTCAGCATGATTTGACAACCCTTCCACCTTTCTCTGGTTAACTGTTCCTCCCATTCTTCACCATTTCTATTTCGTTCTTTTCTCTTTGTACTTCTGAACTCTCCATTATCTCTCATGCTAAGCAATGATCTTGCCTCGTATTTCACAAAGAATATAAAATGTCAGACAAGAACCTTTTCAACTCCTTTCTGTCAAATATCCATACCTCGCGTTTTTTAACTTAACCTGTCTTGTTATTCTCTCATAATAGAGGTTGTGTGTTCTGTTTTTCTATTGTTACACCACATGTCAATCCCACATTTAATAGCTTAAAACAATGATAACATTTATTTTGCTTAGGATAGTGCAGTTTGGGCAGAGCCCTATATACAAGGACATCTCATATCTGCTCTATTCAATAGTAACTAGCTCAGCGCAAAGGCTGAGGCCTAGAAAAACCTATAGACTTGATCATTTATATGTCTCCAGGTGTGCTGTCTGTAGATAGTTGGAACCTTAGCTGGGACTTTCATCTGGAACACCTACAAATGGCCTCTATTTTTGGCTTGGGTTTTCTTATAATATGGTGGCTGAGTTCTAATGGAGAAGGAGAGAGCCAGGTGTAAGTTGTATCACCTTTTATGACCTAGCCTCAGTCAAATAGTGTCACTTTTCTGTCTATTAAAAGTGAGTCATTTAGATAAGTCCATATTTAAAGAAAGATAAATTAGATTCCACCTTTTGATTGGAATCCAAAGAAGTTTTTGACATGTTTTTAAAACTACCACATTCTGTGTGAAAGGGGCTGTTGTGTGTAGGACACTAGGTGTCTGTGGGCACCCTGGCCTGTCGTCCTGGCCATGTGGATGGACTGGAACAGGGTACCGATGTCCCCCATATCCACTTCTGCCTCCACCCACTGCAGGGCCAGGTCTAGGAGAGGAAGAGAAAATGGCGTAGATGTTAGAGACTCTGTTCATTCCTCTGGCGACCAAAGCAAAGTTGTGACGGAAACAAGGAGCAGCAACAAGGAAAAATCGCCTGGGATCTAGATGAACAAACCATAAAACTAGAGAGAAATCCAAGAAATCACCCTGCAGTGGCAGAAGATAGGACAGGGCGAGGACGCAGGGCTGCTTGGTCTCAAGCCACTGAGTGAGACGGAGGCAGTAGCAGCGGCAGTGGCAGCGGCAGTGGCAGAGGCCTCTTAAAGGGGCTACTGGATTTTCGCGGTGACGGATCTGCTTGCTCTGAGCACCAGTGCCACTTAAGCTGCATGCAGGGGGCACCAAGGACTTACAGGGAGACATTATCGGAGTGAGGGCCGAAGTGAAACTCAGCTCTGTACAAAAGTGCTGGCAGTATCCATTGTTCCCTGTTGAGCCCTCCCCCTTCCCAGTGCTCTGACACAGCGCCGCCATAGCCATGATGTCATCAAACTGGATAACAGAGGTCATTTCCGAGGAGTCGCTGAAACCCCGCCTCCCTCAACTCGGGCCCCAACCAAGCCACATACAGGTTTATCCTCCGCAAGGTGCTCCTTGCTGAGCAGTGCCTAAACTCACACTGGAGCCAGCCGGCCTTGGTTTCTGGTGTGGCGTTTTAAGGCAACGATAAGCACAACATCTGTGGATTGCTTGCTGATTCTTAACAGGTGGCCCCGGCGGGCAGAGGCTTGGGCTAAATTTGGCCTGCAGCTGAACCCCTCTCGGGACTGTGCCTTTAGACACCTACTTCACAAATCCACTCTAATAAGACTGGGAGACTCAAGAACTTTGCTTAGTATATAGAAACAGACATGGAAAGGCAGCCAAATGGGAAGACAAGCAGAAACCGTATGAGAGAACAGAACAGAGATCCAGATATAATGGAGTCAAGTAATCTAACAGATGCAGAGTTCAAAACAGTGGTTATAAAGATGCTCAATTAACTTTTGGGAGATTAAAAAAACATAAAAATGGAAATGGAAATTATAAAAAGGAACGAGTCTGAAATGAAGAACACATTATCCGAGATGAGAAGCATATTAAATGGAATAAATAAAGGAATAAAAGTGAATAAAGAAAAGGATCAAATGACTTATCTAGAGGATGGAAAAGCCAAGGACACTCAATCACAGTGGCAAGAAAAAAGATGCCAAGACTATAAAAATAGTTTCAGGAACATGTGAGACACTATTAAAGGTCCAAATATCTGTTCGATTGGCATACCTAAAGAAAATAAAGATGTTGAACAACTGTTTGAAGAATTAATGATGGAAAACTTCCCTAACTTGGTAAAGGAAATGGACATAAAACTCCAGGAAGCTCAGAGAATCCTAAAGACCAGGGATCCAAAGAGACCCACATCAAGACACATCATAATTAAAATGCCAAAGTTTAAATACAAAAAAAGAATATTAAAATGAACAAGAGAAAAGCAGATAGCCATAAGAGAACAACCATAAGACTGGCAGCTGATTTCTCAAAAGAAACTATGCAGGGCAGAAGGGCTTGGCAAAAAATATTTGATAGGATGAAGACCCAGGAGCTACAACCAAGAATAATTTATCCAGCAAAGCTATCATTTAGAGCTGAAGGACTGATAAAGAGCTTCTCAGACAAAAATAAGCTAAAGAAATTTATCATCACCAAGCCAGTATTACAGGAAATGTTGGAGGACTTCTTTACGAAGAAAAAACATGTATCAAAAACAGGAATAAAGAATGGCAACAACTACATTCCTATCAACAAGTACTTCAAATGGAAAAGAATTAAGTGCTCCAACCAAAGATAGAGTAGCCAGGATTAGAGAGAGAGAGAGAGAGACAGAGAGAGAGAGAGAGAGAGAGAGAGAGAGAGAGAGAGAGAGAGAGAGAGAGAGAGAAAGCGTTCTTACATTCATCATGCAGAGAACATAACCTACATTTAATGCGATTCAGCTTTTCCAATACAGTTTGTTTGGGAGTTGTCTGCTTACAGGTATTTCAGTGTGTAACAACATAAAAACAAAAAAAAAGTTAAAATGAGAGTGGATCAACTGACTGAAAGTGTATGCAAGAGGGTGATTATAATGCTTGACCTTGGAATTTATGTTTTTCAGGAGGAAATAAAGAATATTAGGATATGAAGTATAGTGAAATGGATTAGAGATCTTGGTAAGGTCTGAAGATTGTTGGTCAAGAGATATTAAAGCTAAAAATCATGTAAGTGGTGGTTGGAGACAGAATAAAAAAAGGTCTTGGGTAGAATCTTTGAAGTGAGTGTCTAAGATAGGGTAGAGTAGGAATGTACATATTAAATGAACATAGATATTAAATTAGAAAGGTTAGAATATATACATACTAAATGGACCTATATATTAAAGGAACTATAAGTAGCCCAATTTTATTTATAGTGTTAAACACAAGAAATACTCCCGCAATGTCTATTTTAAAAGTATATAAAAAATCTTAGGAAAGTACTTACAAATTAGATTTTAGCAATGTAACTTTTAGAGAAAAGAGAGTATTTAAAATGTATTTTAAAGATATGGGTTTTCAGTAAATGATGTATAGCCAAAGTACTATCATGTTACCTTATATATTCTGCAGATTAACATATACTTGAATTTAAATATATATCTTTTCTTAAATTTAAAAATATTCATAGCTACATGTTTAAATAGGAATGTATTCTTACTCTCTGTGGAAATGTAACTTTTATTAACAGCAAATGTAAATTTATCTAATTGAGAAAGGAATTATTCTCCCTTAATTTGTCAAAATAAATTAACTGCTATCCTTTGAGAATTTAGAAGCTAGCTAGCTATTTAGGTGATCAGAACTTAACTTACCTGGGTACTTAATATTATTAACCTGGTGCTGGGATCACACTGAGATTCAGAAAATAATAAAAGTGTTCTAAAAAAAAACAGTAATAGGTGTTACAACATATTTATATAAGCTCACACAGTTACTTTCAAAATCTTTCATAATATTCAAACTGGAGATTGTACTGAGTTGTGAGATTTAGAAATTGTATGTGATATGTTTTTCTTGGCACCGAGAAGATGATCAATAAATAGTAACTATAGTGTTTTAAGGGAAATCCTTAACCACTGCTTATGTAGATTGGACACTTTTTTTTAATTAATTTTTTTATGGTGACATTGGTTAATGAAATCCATATATATTTACATTGTGTGTGCACTTCCCGGGGATATTCCTTTTTAACAAGTCCGAATTGCCAGTCATTAGACAACTAGAAACAGTAAATTAATCTACTGGAATAATGTTATATTATAAGGAGAGGATTTCTATTCATAACTTCAGGATCACCTAAAATACAAAGATATAAGAACTCAGGGAGATAGTACTTAGATGGGAGACCACCTAGGAAGACCAGGTGCTATAGGCGTAAAAATAAATAAGTAAATAAATAAATAAGGGATTATAAACTGACAAGGTCCTTGCAATCTGTGAGGTCAGCCAAGGGTTGCCTCACCTGAAAAAAAAAAAAGCAAAATTAAAAAAAGAATTCAGGGAAAAATTTTAGAGTTACTCATCAAAACTTTCATAAAGTTATTCATCAGACTTTCATAATTATTCATGAAACAGCTTATATCATTGATTTCTCACAATAACACTATGTAATAGATACCATCATTATCATCATCATTTTTTTAGTAAGAAAACTAAGGCTTAGTAAATTTAAACAAGGTCACACACAGCTAGTAAAATGCCAGAGCTTTATGGAATGCAGTTTAGTCAATTTAATTCTAGGCCTTCTATCCATAATCACTGTCAGCGCCAAGCTGATTGAGAAGGGAAGGTTTTGGTGGTAAGACACCCAGTTGGAAGAATGCACGAAGGGCTGACATGAGAATGAAATGGCAGGCACCAACTTTATTGTGGGGAACATGCTTCTATTGCAAGGAGTGTGCTGCTTCTGTTCTTATGCTCCCCTTCTGCTCCCCGGGGGATTACATGGACTCCACACATATCAGAGTACAATAGTGGCATTCAGCCACATACATGTGATATAATAGGCTGAATTATGTTTACATATTTTAGGCGGAGACTCCCTACTGCGCTAATGTAACATTCTAAATCCAAGATCCTATTCCTAGCAATGAGCCTGGATCACAGCTAGACCTGGGACCAGCCAGGACTGGGACCCACCATCACTACATTTACTGCTCCTCTAACATTGTGATGGTAATTTGCATTTAAAAATTGTGCATTCGAAACCACCTAGAAATCAAAGAACCCTTAGAAGATCTGTCTACCTATCTATCACCTTTTTAGAATATTACCTAGCTTATCCTATGTGCCAGGCACTGTTGTCAGTGCTACATGTATAATAACCTAATTTAACTTCTTAACTCATTGAAGTAGAAACTATGATTGCTTTTATTTTATATAAGAGAAAATTTAAGCACAGAGAGGTTAAGTGACTGGTCCAAGACCATCTGGTTAGTAACCAGGAAAGCAGGGATTTGAACCTAGGCAATTTGACTCTAAAATCTGTGTTCTTAAACACATGCCATGTTGGCTACTTTTCTAAAAACTTGTATATTTTTTACTTTATTTAATTTTTTCTTTCATTATAATCTTTCCAGAGATAGTAAATTAATTGCTAAATAAGGTACTGTTTTAGTCAGGGTTACACCAGAGACATAGAATCAATAGGATATATATTAAGAAATATATTGCAAGGAATTGGTTTATTGATTGTGGGGTCTGGCTAAGCAAGTCCAAAATTCATAAGGCAGGCTGTCAGGAAGGGCAAGTTGGAAATCTGGGACATATGCTGAAGATGCCATCCATAGGCTGAGTTTCTTCAGGGAAGCTTCAGTTCTACTCATAATGCCTTTCAACTGGTTGAATCGGACACACCCAGATTATTTAAGATAATCTTTACTGGAAGTAAACCAGTTATGAACTTTAAACACATCTACAAAATACCTTCATCGCAAAACCTAGGTTAGTGTTTGACTGAATAACTGGAAACTATACCCGAGCCAAGCTGACACGTAAAACTGATCATCACAGACATCTTTCTTTTTTTAACCCTGGAGTTGGGGTGGTGGTGGGGGTGGGGGAGTGGTTCATTTTCCCAACCAGAAAACAGAACCTTTTATTTTCTTTTAAACTTTCATTTATTTATTGATCACTCCTACTACCTCCTCAACTCCACCTCCCACCCTATGATATATGTAAACTATATTACCTTTAAGGCAAAATTTTAAGATACACACAAGCCTCAGAATAAAAGGTACAGAAATGATTGAACCAGAAAATCTATGCGGAGGCTAGTTACTGTGTTCAAAGATAAAATTTAGCACTTTTTCCATGGCAAGGGAGTTGTCCACTATAGAATCTCTTTCCAAATTCACTGAAATACTAACAAGAACTTAATCTATTAAATACAAGGAGCGTCAGCCTGCATAATTGATGAGATAATTATTTTTTAGTAAAAATACTCTCTCTCTGGAGACTCAAGTACAAGAAGGGTTTCAGAGAGCTTCTGGCAAATATCTAGGTAGGTAGAAAAACAGATTTATAGATTATATATGTAATAGTTATACCTTTACCTTTTTATCTTCTTTTAATAAATACAATTTAAAATGCTGTAAAATTTTTTCCTAAGACATAGAAGATTTAAAGTGATGCATCATAGACTTTCAACTAGCCTGATAGGCCTATAAGAATCTTTAGTGCGTGTCTTAGAAACCTTCTTAGACAGTTGGTATTTCTAGAAATAAGGACATTGTTCCACAGTAGTCTTACATGAGGCCCAAGATAGAGATGGCTTCTCAGAAAAAAAAAATGTGACTATAGCTTTTGTTTATGAAATTGATTATAATTTGATAATAAGAAACCCACAGGGCCTCAGCCTCCTATGGAAAAAAAGCAGGCTGAGAAGCTATTCAGCTCTAAATATAGGCCGTTTCTTAAGGAAAATAAAGAATGACTCAGAGGATACAGTCAAGAAACCACAGAGTAAAGCTGAGAGACATAGAAAACCACTCCTGGGGACTAATCAAGGAACTGGCAACATTCCCAACTGGATTTCAGAATTGCTATTGACCAATGACTATTATGTGTCTCTTGTTTTCTCCCTTTCTGAATTTCTCCCTTTGTATATCCTTGCCTCACCATTGTATACTAGGTGTGTGTTGGGCAGATAACTTAAATCTTTAGTTCGCAGATCTTCAGATTAGAAGAGCTGCATCTAAGAAACTGCATCTGGGAGCCCTATATACATCTGTACCTGATTTAGATTAGGTCCTGAACTTTGAGCCAGTGTTGTTATGGGATGAGACTTTTAGGGGTCTTAGGAGCGGTCAAATATATTTTGACAATTGAGGTGTAAGTAATATGTGGCCAGAGGGTAGATTGTGATAGTAAAGAAGGCTCCAGATTTTTAACCACCCTTTCCATTCAGGGGTGTATAGTTGATTTCTTCCACCCTTTGAATCTGGGCTGGGTCTGTGATTGTTCAACCAATAAAATACAGTAGATGTGATACTCTATCAATTCTAGGCTTATGCTTTTGAGAGGACTGACAGCATCTTCTCTCATAGAAGCCAGCTGTTATGTAAAAAGTTTGATTATTTTCAGACCAGCATGCCATTAGAAGCCCAACTAGCCATTTATAGAGAGAAAGAACGAGAGAGAGAGAGAGAGATTGGCTATATGGAGTAGGAGCACCTGGCTCTAGACAAGTGAAGCTTTCCTAGACCTTTCAGTCAGCTCAGCCTTCAGCTGAAGCCAGATGAATGAGTGACTCAGCTAACGGTGAAGAGATGCCAGATGTATGACCTCAGTTGGGCTGTTCAGCCATTCTCCAGCTGCTCGAGCCACTCAGCTTGAACCTCAGAGCTTGTAGACAGATGAGCAATTCCTACTGTACCTTGTGCAAAGTCTTAAACCACAGAAGTGTGAGCAAAATATTGTTTTAACACTAAGCTTCAGTATTTGTTACATAGCAATAGATGACTGAAACACAAATGAAGGAACTAAAATACAGAAAAATTTTATCACCTGGCCAACTTAACAGAGACAATAAAATCTGTTGTCTTCATTCATATTTTTAATGGCCTATATCCCCATTCTTTCCAGAGGACCCTCTGGAACTTTTTTTCCATCATTAGCAAACGTATCTGCACCTACAGGTTTTGCATGTAATTCAGGTCTATTCCCTAGCACCTTGCCTTTAATAGTTGGACAATTATGGTTAGCATACCATCTTGACTTAATTCTAATTCTAGAGTAATGATATAATCTGACATACAGCTGGGGACTATTTGTAAAAATCTCAAGTAAGGTCTTGTCTTCTGAGTGTTTTGTAAAAGAAATCCCTCACATGAAAGCATTTAGTTATCAAAGAACAACTGATTGAACATTTCTTAAAGAAATTTAGGATAATTTATTTGTTACACCAAAAGGTAAACAACTTAGTCCCCATGAGACATTAAAGTTTTTCTCAAAGTCCGTCTGATTGTACTATTGACAAGAAGTCTTCTTTCTTGACTATTCACCAGAACAGAATCCTACTCTGGTCACTTCTCCTTTCTGGATATTTTCTTCTGAAATATCCAATTCTTTACCACCTCCTTAATGTGCAGAGAAACTTCTCTCTTTCACAGAAAACCCAATCTGACATTGAGGCACTGACACATGGCTTTTTTTTTTTTTTTAACATAGAGCGTATCAAACCATTTTTCTTAACAAAGGACTTTTCATAAGTATGAAGAAAGTGAAAATTTTCACTTATCATTACTCATATATTAGAAAAAGAGAAGAAAAATCTCAACCAGAATCTCACCATTCACAAATAACCAGTTAGTATTTTTTCTTCGATACATTTGTTTCCCTTATTAGCAGTTTTATTTTCCATGTTTTTAGTTACCTGTGGTCAACTGTATTTCAAAAGTTATTAAGTGGAATATTCTAGAAATAATTCATGAGTTTTAAATTATTTACCATTCTGAGTACTGTGATGAAATCTCACACTGTCCTGCTCTGTCCTTCCAAGGCCATGAATCATCTTTTGGCCAGTGCATCCATTCTGTATATGCTCCCTGCCTATTAGTCACTTAGTGGCTGCCTCAGTTACCAGACAGACTGTCATGGTATCACAGTACTTGTGTTCAAGTAACCCTTATTTTACTTATAATGGCTTCAAAGCACAAGAGTAGTGATGCTGATAATTTGGATATGCCAAAGAGAACTCATAAAGTGCTTCCTTTATGTGACAAGGTATGTCTGTAAAGAAAAAATCATTGGCATATATAGGTTCCAGCACTATTCCTGGTTTCAGGTGTCCACTTGGGGGTCTTGGAACTTATCCCTCATGAATAAGAAGGGATTATGTATATCCTTTTAAAAAATATATAGGTGAGTTTTAACAAAAATGGGATTATAGTGATATAAGTATACTGCTTATGATGTCAGGTACTATTATAAATGCTTTATCTGGTTTATTTTATTTAATCCACCTCATAACCCAGTGAGGTCTGAGTTAAATGGGACTTTTACTAATCCCATTAACAGGTGAAGGAATTGAAGCAGTTAAGTAATTTGTCCAAGCTTACATGACGGATTCAAATCCAGGGAGTCTTAAATTTAGAGCCTGCACTTTTAACTATTATCCTAACCTGCCATCCATATGAATTCACTGACATACTTTTTTTTTTCTTCATTTTTGTGATTGAATTTTTTCATGCTTTCAGATGCTATTCAGTGGGGAATTTTTTTTTTACCCAGTATGTGTAATTTATTAAAATAGTGACTTTATAGAACTTTCTAACCATTCCCTCTCTTCCAGTAGCATTGATTAGTTTTGCCTGTTTTATAAATGTAATTATGCAGTATGTGCTCTTTGTGTCTGTTTTTTTTTTTGCCTGACAATTTGTAGAATTCATCCCTATTGTTGAGTAATATAGTTGGAAATTGTCCATTCTCTTTGCCGTATAGTATTCCGTTCTTTGAATATATCACAGGTTGTCAATTCTATTGTTGGGATGTGATGGGTTTCTGCCTTGAGACTATTATAAATGGCGCTGCTATAAACATTCTAGTACATATATTTTGGTGAATATACAAATGCATTTTTTTGAGTATATACTTAGTTGTGGACATTCAACTTTTAATGGGGATGGTCAAATACCTTTCTAAAGGGGTTCTACCAATTTGCATTACTACCTGGATCGTATGAGAGTTCTTATTGTTCTACAGTCTTACCAACTTTCAGTTTTTCCTTTCTTTTTTGCTTTAGCCATTCTTGTGGGTGTTAACATCTTTATGACTATATAGTGTTTCATTGTATGAATATGTCCTATCTTTTTTAAAAGGCAGCTGCTATTATTTGACATTTATGTTGCTTTTTTGCAAAGTTATGAAGTGTCAAGATTAATATTCTTATGGATTTATTTTTTAAGATTTCTGATACATGTTTCCCATGGGCATAATTGCACAAATAACATGAGTTGTTGTTTCACTGAAACATTGCAAGGAGTATTGTAACTTTTACAACTTTAGCTATTTGGCAAAAGATAGCATCTCATATTTTAAGTTGAAATTAATTTTATTTCCAGCAAAAGTTGAACATTATGTTTATTGGTAATTTTATGTTTTTAATACATAATCTTCTCTCATCCTGTGCTCATATTTCTGTTAAAATATTTATGGATGCCTTTATTACCATTTTAAATCCTTTTATGGTTCTACATGTTAATAAACTTTTTCTATTCACTTTAAATTTTATTTTAAAAAGTTTTCATAGAATCATGCCACTTTGTTACAGTACAGTCCTTCCTGCTGAACTATAATGCCTTTTACTCATCATTGAAATCTAGCACATAGTACTGTGCTTGGCACACAATAGGCACTCAGGAATAATAAATAAATGTTCATTATAATAAATAAATGAACACAGTTTCTTGAGAGGCAAAAGAGAATAGATCTGAAATATTTTTCAGAGAGATGCTTCTTTTAAATATAGCCATAACAACTTAGACATATCTAAATATCACTGTAAAATGTCTCTACTGACCCTATAGGATGATTTGCCAACTAGTGCTTACATTTTTTTTGGTATTTATTTCTAACATAAAATTGGGAAGATAGCCATCAAAGTACTTCTGCTTGGTAATAGAGAAGACTAATTATGTCCCTGGAGATAGCTGCGACTATATGCTTCAACTTTAGGCCAGAGTTTACTTGTTATATTAGAAGCAATGTCTTAATGAGAAACTAATATTGCAAATGAATTTTGTGAACTTGGTTCAAAGACACAAGATTAAATGGAGATTATTTTGCAGAATTGAAGAATATATTGGTGTGGCAATGAATATCCATTGGTGGCATTACTATCAGCATTGGAGTTGAATGTCCATTTTACAATAGACAGTGTCCTGGTTTTCTAGTCTTCCTAACTATTCTATAAGGTACCCAACTAATAAGTTCCTTTTCTGCTTAAGTTAACTAACATCAGTTTTTGTTTTATTTTTTTACACCTAAGAACCAGACTAGTACATGTCCTAAAAGGGAGCCTAATTCACATGCCTTCCCAGGAAAGGCAGCTAGAGATCTTATTTGTATGCATATTTCATAGGGCTCCTAGGAAACCAATGAAAAGTACTCTTAAGATGGATAGTTAGGCTCTTAAACACAAGAATCAAGATGCATAAGACTCTAACTGATAGTTTGGAGAAATGTTTTTGCACAGAACTGTGAAAGACGGAGCTCCAAATCCTTAAGAAAAGAGATTGACAGGAAGTATTGATTACTAGTGAAGTAAAGTATGCTTTCAGGTATACTTTACTTCAGGTATACTAGTAATCAGTGAAACGTGATTCAGTATGAAATGTCTTTTGTTCATTCACCAAATTAGCAAAAACGAACAAGTCACACAGTATCATGTATGTCAGGAATGTTGAGTGTAAATTGAGATAGCCACTCCTGAGATGATTTGGTTATATCTATTAAAACTGAAAATATGTATAAACTGTGATCCAGGAAGTCCCAAGAAATTTTAGGTATCTTCTGAATAGAAACACCTATACATGTGCAAAAACAATTGTATGTTTTTTAAAAAGACAAGTATTGGCAAGGATATGAAGAAATTAGAAGTCTCATAACATTGCTGGTGGAAATATAAAATGGGTACAGCCACGTTGGAAGACATTTTGGCAATTCGTAAAAATGTGAAGCATTAAATTACCATACCCAGCAGTTCTACTCATAGGAACTTATTCAAGAGAAATAAAGACATATGTCCATACAGCAACTTGTACATGAATGTTCACAGCAGCATTATTTATAATAGCCATAAAGTGGAAACAACTCAACTGATGAAACAGAATTTGGTATATCCACACAATGGAATATAATTCAACAAGAAAAAATAACAAAGTATTGCTACATGCTACAACATGGATAAACTCAAAAAAATTATGCTAAATAGGAGAAGTGAGACACAAAAGACCGCATATTATATGATTTCACTTATACGAAAAAAAAAAAAGATCTGAGGAGACAGAAAGTAGGTTAGTGGTTGCCAGGACTAGTGGTGCGAATGGAGAGTGACTGCAAATGGATAGGAATTTTCTTTTGGGGTGATGAGAAGTGTTCTAAATTAAGTAGTGGTGATGATTGCACATCTCTATAAATTTACTTTAAAAACCACACTGAATTGTACACTTAAAACCGGTTAATTTTATGGTATATAAATTATATTTCAATAAAACTTAAAAATGGCTAATAGCTGGGGACTTTATAAACACCTTAGCCTTAGATGACAGGCCAACACTTAGAGGAAGGAGAGTTGGGAGAAATTATGATCAGAGGCATATCATGACTTTCAGAAGAAATTTTTAAAAAATGAAACACACACACAGAAAGAGAGAGAAATGGGAAGAGGGAGAGATAAATCTGTCCACTGTCACGTTCTTCATAATAATAGAAACAGAAGTAACCTAAAGGCCCATAATCAAAGAACCAGCTAAGTAAAATAAGAGATATTTGAAAAAGTAACTTGCAAAAGGATATACAGAGCATGATACCATTCAGAAATATATATTTTAAAAGTAGTATATGTTTTCTGTGGAAATATGTATATGTAAAAGTATAAACAAAAGATGTGAAGGCTACAAGCAAATTTAGAATAGTGCCTGCTTCTAGGGAACGGAGTGGAGGTATAAGGATTAGGGTAGAATTGTATGTAATGTTTTAATTTCTAAGTAGATTTTATATTCAAAACTAGGTAAGTTTTAAAAGTATAAGCAGAAAAATAGACTCGAAGCAAATATTCCAAAATACCAATAATGGTATTTTGGGTAGTGAGAATAAGGATGAGAAAACCAAACTCTAAGAACCAAATATGGAAGAGTTATCCTTCTCTTTGGTTACCTACTGTAAAGCTGTAAAAATAAAATAAAATAATAAAAGCAAAAAAAGTCTGGAAAAACCCTGCGATAACCCTGTGAGTCCAAAGCAGACCCGAGGACAGCAGCAAGAGCAGAACAACAACTTGCCATGAAGGTCACTGACCTTTGGAAAAAGAGCATCAGTGACTAGCATAAAATTTTAGGACTCTGCCTGGGAACAGAGCAGTCTTAGGGATCACACATTTTATTGGCAGGGCAGTAATGTTATGAGTGTACTTTCCAGATTATAATAGTTTGAACATTTTATAGCCATATATGACGCACTTGCCATTCTCCTACATTTCTTATTCAACAATAATGTTGCTTATAAAATTTGACAATGTTTTTTGAACCACTTATAACATTATTCACTTCTTCAGTTTAGGAAAGTGGAAACTCACTTCTCTCCTTACCTAGCAGCTCTTGATATGAGTTTACATATAGAAAATAGTTAACTTTTATAAAATGTAGGATAATCCAAAAAATTATGCTTGTTTTAGGAACATGTATTAAATAAGTTTCTTTCAGTTGCAAGAGGCAGAAATCCAATTCAACCTGACTGAACACAGAGTATTAATTTTCTCAAGTAACTCGAAAGTCCAAGTGATAAAACTTGCATTTTCTAGGACAAATGTTGTTATTAGATTTATCTGTGTGTCTCTTTCTTTGTCTTTCTGTCTTTTAATAGTGATCATTTTTTTTTTTTTTTTCATGGTCAGAAGCTAGAGCTGGAAGTCACTGGAGAACCACTTCTGGGAAACCTTATTTCCATGATCATTCTTGCCATCAAAAACATACAAAAAAGGGCCCCATTTCTACCCTCCAGATATTGTAGAAGTGCATCTAGCAGGGAGAACTTTATTTGCATCCCAAACTTTAGGAATAGAGAGTTCAAGAAATGTATCCTATGGCTTTCCAGCCCCTTCTACTATCATAGGGTAGAAAGAATGCTGAGTGAGCCAATTTGCAATATCCAACACAGTCCACTCATTTGGTTGCTCATTACTTTGATATACCCTTCTACTGATGTTTCCAAACAACAATGGAAATCACAATATGCTGTATCTAATTTAATGCTACTATTCTTCACATAAATGAAAGCACACTCAACTTCTATGCAGAGACCCAAAATTCCATCAGTCCTTGGATCAATCCAAATGATACTCATCTCATTTAGCCATAATATATAGTGATATTTTGCTGCTCTGGTGCTAAATTATAAAATTAATTACCACTATTGTTACTGGGAAGGAGGAAATCGATATATGTATACACACACACACACACGCATACTCACACATATAGCAGAGCAAGGTATTATGGGTGGCTGCTACAGTCCTTGTAGTTCTATCTGGAAACTGGTTTTATACATATAACCTCTCCAATGCTTATTCTTTGTTGGCTTGGCCAGCATATAAACTAGAAGGGTTTCTAGGTCAGGATAGTAGTTCAGACCATCATTCTTAAGTTATTGAGACCTTGGAAGTGCTGCTTATATTGAATTGCTGAAGTAACCTTGTTTTTCATCACTCAATATGGAAGTGACAAGAAGATAGTCCACAAATCTCCTAGGTATTAGTCCTCTTCTTCCCTGCCTGCATTTTGTAACAAGAACCTATGTCTTATAATCAGGATTACTCACCCAAACAAAAACATTAGTTCTCCCTTTTTGCCAGTTATTTCAGTGCAGTGAGGAGACCAGAATATCTAGGTGGGACTCTTAGATTCCAGTTCAAGGGGTTCGTTGTTAATGTCTCATTAGTAAAAATATCCCTTCCATGGGTACTGAGATTTCATCAGAATCCAAAATTAACAAGGACAGAAAGCAAACATTTTTCAAGTGGATACTTAAGTATGATCATAAATTTAATCAATTCTAACATGTTTTTCACATTTTAGTGTCTCTGAAATCAGGATGCTTTCTCAGCTTGGTGGCATCTTATAGTTTCTGTCAGCTAGGCAGTACTCGTGACATAATTGTTATTGTCTCTACATACACAAACATTAAAATGGATATTGGCAGCTTGGGAGTAAATCTGGGAGATGGTAGTAGAACACTTCAAGAAATGCTGCATCAACAATATTCTTAATGTCATAAAGGATGCAATAATAGCTGAGTCAAAAATGATTCCTGAGTCAGACTCTGAATATGAAGGAGTTTTAGGACTTCTTTACCCAAATTTTTGTTTGTATTTTGTTATTTATGTGTGCACAAGTGATATAAGATAGGAAGTTATGATTAAATAAGTCTAAAATAGTTCTTAGAAAAATAAGAATTGTAACTAATAAAGCATTATAGTCTGATTGCTGCACTTTTTCCCCCTTTTATCTTTATAAGTGGTACAAAAAATCATTGTTACAATTGAAAGGCTTAGATTCAATGAAATAGAGTAACGAGGTCTACCATTTTCAGTTCTATCCTCAGGTTCTCACATCTGTTTTCTGTGATGGCTGACAAATTCCTTTCATGCATGAGCTATAAGATTTCAGGACATTTCAGGTTTTCTAGGCAATAATTAAACTTAAGTAATTTTTGAATTAACAATTAATCATTTTGTCTCTAATGTCTTTCTTGTACTAGGTATTAGTTATGTATCTGTCAGTGTTAATATTTTGTGTCAAATCAAGGATTTAAAAATCTTTCTAACACGTGCATATTCTCTTTGTTAATTTTGTTATGAAACAAAATGTATATTTGTTATTTTTCTTTAGAATTTTAAAAAATAATTTAGTGCTTTTGTATAATCTAGAAAGTTTTAGTGGTGATCCATTTTTCTAAATTAGAATGATTTTTGTTGATTTCATAGCTTTTTCATCTCATATTCCGTTATGTTTTTATATAAATTTTATCTTGTTTTTTTAACATATAAACTTAAAGATGAGAAAAGGAGGTACTTTTCATATATGTTAAAATCAGGAGTCTGTAACTTCTTTTTTATGGAAAAATTCCAGTTTCTTCCCAATTGCAGCTAAAAGGGTATATTACCATCTCAGTTTTCCCTTAGCAAAAATCTCTAAAAACCTGAGGCCACTTCATTATCACCTGAGACAATGGGGAGTAAGGAGGAGGGGAAGTTGGAATGAAAAAGAAACAGTAGTTTTAACCAATTGTAGTTAAATTGCAAATCTTACAAAAGCATATATCCTTGTGCATACAATGCTCAGGGTGTTGGGGAACACCCCACGCCCTGCCCTACACCTGAGGTTTCCTGAAATATTAGCTTCTCAGTAAACCTGACTTGGACCTTGGATTTCAGTCCTCTTTTTGAGGGAATGCCTCTCCTCTGGCCTGCCTTTATAACTTCCGTGCCCATACTCCTTTTTCTGGGGTCCATAGGACATAGTCGCATTTTCCCTGTCATTGCAAGTGGGGCACCCTTTCCATAAAACTCTTTATACTTCCACTGTGTCAGGTTAATCCGTTATATATTAAACCATTTTAATGGCCCTATTTTAAAGATGCCATTTTAAAGACCCAATATAAAAGATGCCATTTTAAAGACCCCATTTTAAACCCCATTTTAATGACCCAGTATAAAAACAATTGTTTCTTTGAAGTTACATGAAAGTTTACAAAAGATTTCACTTTGCTATTATAATTATACTTGAACTTATGAAATTAAATATATTACATAATAAAACATTTACTAGTAATTCTTCATTAAATTTTTAGTTAATATAAATGGGATATTGGAATGATATGAGGGATTTTGGAGGACTGCATTTTTTTATAGGGCTGTGTACACAGGGAAGATTTTTCAGGGAGGACGGGGCTGTTTCTACTGTGCGGTATGTGGGAATTTTGTTTCATTTGTATAAAAAATACTCTTGCATATCTCTAGTGCATAAAATTATTTGCATAGGAATCTAAAATCGTGGGTTTTGTATACTGCTTAAACCTAAGATAATGATAATAAAAGATATTTGTATATGAAGCCTAAATGGCCCCATTCTGCCACGTTCTGGCTTCGTATCTTCTAGTGATATGAACAAAGTGTCACCTAACTTTCTGTCATGGATGACACCAGATATTCATTTTGGGGCCTGGGACATTTCAAATGGGATCAGTTTAAGCTGTAATATAGTTCTAATGCCTTAGCTTATATTTGTTTCTCAGTTCCAAAATGTGCTAGAGTTTATTGAATAGGACACCACATGATGATGTATGCGGTTTTTTCTTCCAACAGTATGCAGTTATACCTACCTTTGGCTTTTCCATAATACTAAAGTTTCTTCAGATATTACTTAATGTTAAACCTATATTGAGGTTTTTAGTATCACAGTCACAATAAGTAAATTATTTGGAGAGTGATATAGAAATGAAAGTAACTGAAATTGTTGCTGAAGGGTGGGGATCCTCTCCCAGTGTATTGTCCAGGTTCTTGATATCTCGAACAAAGGATTGAGCAAGACACCGAAATAGAGAAGAAAAGAAAAGCTTTATTAGAAGGGAAAGTACACTTCCAGACATGGAAACAGGCCTGCGCAAGAAAAGTGTGGCTCAAAAGGCCTGGTAACAAAGTATTTGGGGTTTTTATTCCTGTTTGCTGTGGGTGGCTGTTTTTCTTAGAGGGGTGGGTTTCCTTGATTGCCAGTTAAGATTGACAGGACTCAGTGACTCATCATTTGCTTTCTGCGCTTGTTCGTTCCCAGAATCCAGTCTGTTAAAATGATATTAATGAACTTCTGGGCATACGCCTTGTATTATACTGATGGTATAATGAGGCTCATGTGAGTTGAAGGTTGTTCGGGTCTTCATTGAGCAGGTGCGAATGACTGGCCTAAACTGGTATCTACTCCACTTACTTGTTTCTTTGTGGAAGTTACTTTTAACCTAAAAATGCCTTCTGGCTTGCTTAATTGTGGGTGGTTTAGGACAGACCTCTTATAGGATGAGATCACCTTGGTATCTTTGCAGGCAAACCCGAAACCCCATAACTAACTTTCCTAACTTTTCTAAGAGCAATGAACCTTATTATGAATATGAATGTTGAGGGATGGGAAGTCTCTTCTCTCCTTCCTGCTGAGTTGGGTCATTATCTCTGCTTACTGGGGTTTCATGAGACTTTTTCCCTTTCTGCCTCAGTCAGGGTGGGGTCTTGGATTTCCTCCTGAAGTGCCACCTCAGTCCCTATACAAGGAAAAGAAGATTCAAACTTGTAATTTAAATCATATACCTATTAATTTCTATTATTGATTTGCCTATTAAGCAAGTAAAGGGAAACAGGCTTGGTTAATATATTTCTTAAAGAGTAAAACAAACCTTTAGTCTAAAGTCCCCTCCCCTCTCAAACTCTAAGGGCCCTGTCTGGCCTAACACTATTTCTGCTAACAATGGGCCAGTTAACCTTATCAATAGCCAGAAGATCTGAGTCACCAGTTTCTGGGCAATTATCAGGATTTGAGGGAGAGGGCCTTTCTCCTCAAGAAAGGAAGGAAGAAAACTTAACTAGGTTTACTAAAAAGATTAAGAACTCTGCACGAGATGACTCATATCATTTCCTGCTAAAAGATTAAGAATTTTACAAGTGATGTCCTATATCAAAAATCACTAGTAAGAACTAGTAAGACTACTCAGTTCTTAAAGAGAAATTAATGTTGGGTTCAATAATAATTTTTTAGAGCTCCAAAGTAAAAAAAAGAAACCATATGCATGTTAGTGAAATCTGAGTACTTTATACTCTTCACTTTGTTTCTTTTATTCAAAAAAGATTTTGATAAAGGCTTAATTGAAAATATAATTCATTTAAAATAAGTATGATATACTTCTTGGGGAGAGGGAGAGAGAAGGAATATAGAATATTGCAATTTTGTGACCTTTATACTTATTTCTCTATGCCTCTGGTCTCTGGAAAATGAGATAATAATACACATCTTAAAGGTAGGTCAACGTGAAGAATAAATGTGTTACTTTAGATATAATCCTTAGAACAGTGCCTAACATAAGTTAGCATTGTCATCGATCTTACATTAAAAATATATTATATATTCTTATATATTTTATAGGTTAATGGTTCTAAAATATTCTAGACAGTAAGTTTTATATCCAATATTAAATTAAATTAGAGAAATTGAAGAGAGTGGAAATGCATAGCTTCCTAAAGTAGAAACATATGGGTTATACTGCAGCTTAATATAGGCCTTATGTCTGTGGCTCATCTTTGACTTAAGAAACCTAAAAGTATCTCATAAGAAAGCTATGGTATCTCTAAAAAAATTAATTCAAGCATTGAATGCTTGAAAATGGGAAGGGAAATAATTACATGAATAGAAGGAAGAAATTTTTATGGATGTTAAGGAAGGAGTTTCTGTAGTTAGAAATAAGCTTAAGTTATTCTTCAGCTATAAATGGTGGTGCTAATTCTAAAGGTCTTTTTCAGTCTAGTAGTCAAAATGTCTGCTTTCCTGTTAGCTCTGCAAATAGCTGTTTGAAATGCAACATTGCTTCGGCCCAGTTCAAAAGCTATTTTGCCCAGTTCAGATATTCTAAAGGAGTAAGACATGCAAGGCAATTCCTCTGGGATGGCAGCTTCGACTCCATTTTGCCTTGACTCCATTTGTATTATTTTTCACACATAAATGGAACTTTTTTGCCTGATTTATGACTACTGGTTTATTTGCACTTTCTTACATTTTATTTTAGTGCTAGTGTATTGCCTTTCATATCCAGAATGCTGTGTCTCACTCACATCACCTGAAGGATAAGGTTTTCAAGCATTTGTGTTTCGATGGAGAAGACCAGGCTTCTTTCATGGTAATTCCAGGTGAACGTAAACTGTATTTTTCTTGGTGGGCATTTGCATTGTTGCTATCTGAGCCTATAGCCCAATATGTTTACCTCCCTAATTTGTAACAGACCTACTATGCTGGCAGTCAGATACCTGAGGCCTGGAGTTTGCTGTTATCTGCACTGTGTAATGGTAATGGGAGTTGAAGGAATATGTTTCATCTTCTTCCCTTTTCTTTTAGGTGTGTAGAAAGTCCCTCTGTGGAGATTTAGATATTGAGCTGACTGGACATAATTTTAGCTAGTGAGTTAGTAATGATTAAATGAGAAGGTTGTTATCAATATAAAGGGATATAAGAGCTAGAGGGAGAGAGTACCTGTATCAACCATGATTAGAAATTTCATATTTCATACATTTTATTACTCTGAAAATAGAATCCCACTTTTCCCACCCTTGTCATTTTAATACATTTAAGACATGTTAGCTTTCTATTACTGCCATAACAAATTACCAAAAATTTAGTGGTTTAAAACAACACCTCTTCATTATCCCACGATTCTGCAGGTCAGAATTCTGGCAGGCTCTTATCTGTAGTTTCTGGGGACGAATCTACTTTCAGCCTCATTCATTTTTATGGCAGAATCCAGTTCATTGTGGTTATAGGACTGAGGTCTCTGTTTCCTTACTGGTTGTCATTTAGGGGCTGCCCTAAACAATTAGAGGCGTCACTCTGGACTTACACAGGGACTCTAGAATCTCAGGGCCAGCATTGGTGTGCAGAATCCTTTTCATACTTGGAATCTGACAACTTCCTGCCCTGGCTCTCTTCCACTTCAAGCTGGAGAAGGTTCTGTGTTTTTAAGAGCTCATATAATTAGATTGTGCATGCCTAGATAATCCACAAGAATCTATTTTAAGGTCATTAATTAGTAACCTTAATTACTTCTGTAAAATCCCTTTAGCCGTGTATTGTAACATATTTACAGGTTCCAGGGAATAGATGTAACAAATGGGGGAAAGGGGCATATTGCCTATCACAAATCTGTTGTTTAACTTTTAAGTATGGTTTTGAACCAAAATGAGAGATCGTATGTACAAAAGCATAGAGTTAATAAAGGGCATGTTGTACTAAAGAAATGGCAGTTAAGTTAGTATTATTATTATTATTTGAGATATGAATTGGTAAAATGGAGCTAAACGGAGGCCTGTTTAAGGTTGGTAAATGTCCTTGGTTATTGTGCTAAGGGTTTGGACTTTGTAGGCTATGGGAAGTTACTTGAGTTTGTTATTCTTTGCAATGACATAGGATTGTGTTTTAGAAATATGATTGGGTTTTAGTAATATGACAAATATAATAAGAGTCAGTACTAAAAGATTGGGAGTTTGGAGAAAAGAGGAAGTACAGAGAGAGACTGTGAACTTTGGTATGCATATCGGACTCTTAGTCACCATTGACAGGATTTATTTAATATTCAGAGTAAATTTAAGCCATTTATTTTTCTTTTGGACAAGAGTTAATATAAAACAGTTGATAACAAATATGCATATAATTAAAATAAAATTTAGAATGCAGCGATGTGTTCCAGACTCATATCCAACTTTCTTTCAGAAATCTCTCATTTGATGTCTAATAAATGTCCAACAAAATCTTTCCTTATTACAACATCCTTCCAACCTTTTCTTTTTCTACCCTTCCCCCTCTTAGTTATTGGCATTACAGTTTACCCAGAGGGTCAAGCCAAAAACTTTGGTATTATGTTTGATAACTTTCTTTTATTCATTTTCTAGGTTCAATCTATCAGCAAATCTCCCTGTTTCTTTAAAATATATAAATCGGTCCATTTATCTCTCTCCTGGCATGATCTCAGTTCAAGTGGCCACCATCTCTTGCCTGGACCGGTACAGTCGTTTCAACTATTTTCTCTGCTTCCATTCTTACCCTAAAGCTACACAGATCATTTCCAATCCATTCTCTGTCCAGTAGTCATATTGTTTCCGCCTCATTCCTTTCTCAGTGTCTTTAATCTTTCTGCTTGTTAGACTCTTCTTCCATCATTCCTTGACTTGCTCCTTTTCTTTATGTTTCAGTTCTTGATAACTCAAAGAAAAGTTACATTTCTCATATATTTATAGACTACTCTGTACAGAGTAGCCTTCTCCCTGCAAGCTCTTTCTGTCATATCTTCTTTTATTTTCTTCTTCACATTTCTTAATCAGAAAAGGAGAGTGAAAGGTGAGAATAGAGTATGTCATACTTATTCTTACCTCTAAGCCTTCATTCATATAGTTTTACCTTTTTGAATTGCTCTTGTTACTTTTTCTGTTCTTTGTAAATTCTACCTCTCCTCGAAGAACCTACTGAATTTTCACGTATTCCATTTCAGTTTCCTTAATACCTAGTATACACTGAACTCCCCTTTCTACTCTTTATGGTCTTTTGGTATTTTAAAGCCCCTTTAGCCTTTTAAAGTCCCTTTTAAAGAAATACTAATAGGGATGTTAGAATTCTAAAATGCCACACATTTTATATTTGCTGTGGTGTCTTCTTATAGATCAAGTGGCTGGAGTTCCTTAGTGTGGTTAAGAAGTATTCACAAACATTTTGGGGTTAGTATATCAGAAGGGTTATTTTGTTAAGTAAATGTTATCTTAAGCCACAAAAGGTTAACTCTGTAAAAAAAGTTGCCTCTCTTCCACAGTTATGTATTTATTTTTATCATATAAATTTTGATTTTTACACATGGTAAATTTACTAGATTTTGCTTGATTTTTAATTCCCTTGGGTAATTATGCTTACATAATTTTATATTCTTTATAAGTCAATGCATTGTAGATGCACAGTACATATTTTTGGGTGGCTATATATTCTTTATTTCTTTGTTGATTAGATGAAAAAAAAACATTCATTGGAATGTGTTAAGTTCTTTGGAACTTACTTCAATCAAGCCTCTAAATGAGTGCATTTCACCAATACCAAAAACATTTTCTGAAAAGATAACAAAGCTAATTCTATTTTGGAAATGAATATACCATTCTTCTAAAAAATAAATATTCACTAGTAGAATCTTACTAATTCAAGACATGACCAATATGTCCTATTTGAGTGAATGTAGAGAAATGGAATAAATTCTACTATGTACATCATGTGAGATATAATATAGAATGTGTACATTTGCACATGAGGTGAAGATATAAAAGGGAGGAAGACTGAAGAGTAGAATAAACTGCTAAGTTTCATAATTAGAAAATATCAATCTATCAAAATATGAAAAACAGGTACATCAGTGGTTTAAACATACCATTAATAAGCATCTAATTTTCTCCTGTCCCTTCAAAGTATCCGTAAGGCATAAAATTAGGTGTTCTAAAGCTTTTATTTGTTGGAAGGAAGAATAAAAACGGAAAATAAAATGCTGTTCTATGAAATTCTGCAGGAGATATACTCAACTGTATCAGTATTCTTTTAAAAATTATCTTTCCAGAAAAGAATAAAGTTAATTTACCTGCTAGTATTACTACTAGTTATACTTAATTAAGTAAACAGCATTGGTTCAGAACAATTAATCATTTTCAATAACTGTTTTTTCCTAGTATATTACCAAACTTGTTTACTATCTGACTATAATATAAACAAGAATGTTGTAGTTTTTTTCTTTTTCTTATATTTATAGCTATTCATGGCAAATTTAGTTTTTACTTCCTATTATATTTGACTTTTGAAAAGTTATTTTAATAACACATTGAATTGCTTGTATTGACTATTTCCCTGTCTGAAGATTTACTAGTTTTTTTTTAAAGTACTTCCAGTGAATACATTTTAGGTTTGAATAAAATGTAATATTTTCTGTAGTGTGTTCAATGGGAACTTTTTATTTAAATAAAACCGATTTGCACAGTTTTGCATTATGTCCCAAAAAAGACTTTTGCTCAGAACTGTTCAGAATCTAAACTATTTTATATTAAAATTAATGCATAATATTCCATAATAAAGTTCCTTACCTGTTAAAAAGCACAGTTTTAAAAAGTATCTTGACAGACAGGATGTATTATACAGTATTGGACACAGAACTGACACCTTTCATATTTTAAGAGAACTATTATTTGATGTCACTGGAACTGTCCATTTAGATCAATAGCATTATGTCAAAATTGCATAAATTAACTGTTATAGCATATACACCACTTTCTCATAGACACACTCAAATATTACATCAGAACAGTTTTTTTAAAAATCTTATTTGAACAGTTCTAATGTTTGGATGCTTTCAGTTTTAGACTTTAAAAAACAATATTGTAGTATACTTTGATTTTCTTTAATCCAATTTAAATAAATAATAGCCACATAGTTATTAACCGGATTTGTTAATGTAATACCAGTCTGCATTTCTATAATATTGATAATTTATAAAGCAATTTTACTTATATCATCTTATTTGAGACACACATAAAACCAGTGATATAATCAGGGGAGGTGTTAATGATCCTGTTTTGCAGAAATGGAAACCAAGGATTGCAGAAGTAACTGGTTAGTTAAAAAGTATCATAAACCCATCTATCAGTAAGCCTAATAAATCCTAGGTTCTTTAAAATATTCAGTGTTAAAGGAACCAGTTAAGTCATAGAAGTAACTAACTCGAATCTCAGTCTCTACAGTTCTTCCCATCTACAGTATCCTCTTCAAATCAAAACTATTTAAGAAAAGTAATATTGGCGTGATGGCAGCATTAGGCAGAGTGAAACAACCCCTTTGTATCTCTCCTCAAATCTACGACTAGTTGGTCATCTGTAACCCCACAAAGATTCCTCTGCCCAACACACCAGGATGCCTGAGGGATCTACACATTGGTGCATCTGAAAATGGGGGAAGCAGGGTAGGTGAAGGACAGGAATAGTTCATACTGCCCCAGTTCCCTGGCTGCCACAGCTGAGTCAGCAACCCTGTGGGTGTGGTAGTGGTGGAGGAATCAGGGAGTGGCCTCCACACCCTGGCCCAGTGGGTGGTAAAGGGCATCAGCAGCATCAGCACCCAAGAATCCAGCTCCCTCCCCTGTTTATGGCAGTGGTCACATCACCAAAGAGCCTGGTAGCAGAAGACACATCTACGGCAAAGCTAGCTTGTGAACCCTACTCTCCAACCATCTGCCACATTTCCCTGCCAACAGTGGTTGACACTAGGCAACTTGGACATCACCCTGGTTGCCCAGGTAGTGACTTCCACAACCACAGAGGAACCTCTCCCACAAAGACCCCAGAGAAAGAGAAAAGCAAAAACTTACACTATAGCACCATCTACTGGAGAACAAAAAAAAACCCTGCTAATTATCAATCTGCTGAATTTTTAAAATCAAAACAGTACCTACATAAGAAGTGTTCACTACTTCAAATGTACCAGCAGACAAATGACTCATCAGGCACCATGAATAACCAAGGTAACATGGTAACACACAAAAAAAATGACAATTCTCTATAAGTCAAACTCAACGTCATGGAAGACTATAATCTACATGATAGAGAATTCAAAATAGTAATCATGAAGAAACTCATTGAGATTCAGGAAAACTCAAACAGGCAGTTCAGTGAGCTCAGGACTAAAATTAATGAACAGAAGGAGTACTTTATCAAAGAGATTGAAACTGTAAAAAATAACCAATCAAATTCTGGAGCCAAAGAACTCAGTAAATGAGATGAAGAATTCATTAGAAAGCATTGGAAAACAGCAGACCATATGAAAGAGAGAATTACCAAGCTCAAAGATAGAAAACTAGAAAAGATTCAGGTGGAAGAGGAGAGAGAAGTACAATTTAAAAAAAAAAATTTAAGAGAAGTGTCTGAATCCATTAAAAAAGGCAACACAAGGAAAATGGGTATTCCAGAAGGAGAAGAGAGGAAGAAGTGAACAAAAACTTATTCAAAGAAATAATTGATGAGAAGTTACTAAATGTTTACTAAGGAAGGAGTTGGACATACAAGTACAAGAAGCTAACAGAACACCTATTTATCTCTGTGTAAAAAGACCTTATCCAGCACACGTATTAAAACTGTCAAAAGTTAATGGTAAAGAGAATTCTCAAGAAAGCCAGAGGGGGAAAAAAGACAGTAATCTACAAAGGAAATTCTATCAGGCTGTTATCAGATTTCTCAGCAGAAACTGTAGGCCAGGAGAAAATGGAATGATATGTTCAAATATAGGAAGGTAGAAACCACCAACCAAAAATGCTGTATCTAGCAAAGTTATCATTTAAATATGAAGGAGAAATAAAGGCTTTCAGCCAGACAAACAAAAGCTGAGGTAATTTACCGCACAAGAACTGCATTTCAAGAAATGTTAAAAGGAGTTCTTCTACTTGAAACAAAAAGAAGTACACGAAACTTCGCGTAAGGTGACAGACAGAAACAGAAAATACAACTCTATATCAGAATAGTGTGTTAATTATAAAATAAAGGTTAAAGTGAAAGAGCATTTAAAGTAACTATTCACTACAATTTGGTAATGAGTGCACAACATAAAAAGATAATTTGTGATAACAAACACATAAAAGAGAAGGAAAACTATGGAACTTGTATAGGCAAATGAAGATAAGGTGCTTTCAGAGGAAAAATACTATTTTATCTATGAGACATTTTATACAAACCTCATAGTAACCACAAAGAAAAAATCCAGAGCTGAGATACAAAACATTAAAAAAGAGGAAATAGAGAAAAACATAGAAAACCAACCAGGAAGCTTAGAAAGTTCTAAGCAAAATAAATTTTAAAAATAACCCAAGCACATCATATTCAAACTGAGGAAAATCAAAAACAGAAAATCTTGAAAGAAGCCAGAGGGAGAGGGGAAGGAAAAAACCTTTAGAGGAACAGAATAAGAATTATGGTAGACTTCTCACCACCATTGCAAGCAAGAAGAGAATGGAATAAAATATTTAGATGTTGAAAGACAAAAATCCACTAACCTATAATTCTGTATCCAGTGGAATTATCTTTCAAAAATAAGGACAAATTAAGGTTCTCTTAAACAAAAACTAAGAGTATTTATTGCCAGCAGATCTGTCCTGCCAGAAATAATAAAAGAAGTTCTTCAGGAAGAAGGAAAACAATATAGGTTAGAAATTTGGATATACATAACAAAAAGAAAAGCATTAAATAAAAAAGAAATGGTAAAATAAAATACTTTATTCATCATGGATTTAAAAATAGCTGTGTAAAGTAATAATAAAGCATACTAGGAGCTTATAAAACATGGATAAATGAGATGAATGATAGGAGTGTCAGAAATAGAAGACAGGATTTAGGAATACTCTGTCATAAGGTACCAGTACTACGAGTGAAGCAATATAGTGCTATTTAAAGGTGGACTTAGATCAATTAAAAATGTATATTGTAAACACTAGGACAACCACTAAACATTTCTTAAGAGGAGTATAATTGATATGTTAAGAGAGGAGATTAAATAGAATCATATAAAATATCAGTTAAAATCAGAAGAGGCAGAAAAATAGGTGAAAAGGGAAAATAAATGCAACAAGTAGAAGACAGTTGGGAACATGGTGGATATTGATCTGTCAATAGTCACTTTAAATGTAAATAGTATAAAATCCCAATTGAAATCAACAGCAATTGTCAATGGATAAAATATATACTCGTGTGTGTGTGTGGGTGTGTATGACCCAACTACATGTTGTGTGTGAAAAACCAACTTTAAGTAAATAATCAGGTATAAAGGAAAAGGATGGCAAAAGATACACCGTGTTGTCAGTAACCAAAAGGAAGCTGGAGTAGCTATGTTAATTTCAGATGGAGATTTAGAACAATGCAAATTATAAGGGGTAAAAGGGACATCATATAATGATTTGGTAGTCAATTCTTCAAGAAGGGTTAGCAATCCTAAAACATGTACTTAACAAAGTGTCAAAACACATGAGGCAAAAGCATTGAAAAGAGAAATAGACAAATCCTCTATATAGGAGGAGATTTCAAAACACCTCTTTCAATAATAGATCAAGCAGGCAGAAAATCATTAAGTATATAGATGATCTGTACACTGCTATCAATTAACACTTACAGAATATCCCATTTAACAATAGCAGAATATACATTCTTCTCTAACTTAGGTGGAACATTCACCCAGATAGATCACATTCTGGGCCCTGAACCATATCTTCACAAGTTTAAAAAAAGATAGTGCTCATGTAAAGTATATTCATAGACCACAATGAATTAAACTAGAAATTGATAAAGTAATCTAGAAAAATCCCCCAATGTTTGGAAATTAATTTTTAAAACACACTTTTAAATAACACATGGATCAAAGCGATCTCAAGAGAAATATAAAAATATTTTCAACCGAAATGAAAATACAGTTTTTCACAATTTAGGGGGAGCCAGTCTTCTGTCATCCTCTTCTCAATAACCCATAACCCATAACCCCAGCTAATTATGGGGGGGGGGGGAACTACAAGTACCAATTGAGAAACACCCTACAGCATACATCTCAAAATTGTCAAGGTGATCAAAACGAGGAAAGCCTGAGAAACCATCACAAGCCAAGAATAGCCTAAGGAGACCTGAGTACTAAATGCAATATGGTATCCTGGATGGAATCCTAGAACAGAAAAGGACATTAGGTAAAAGCTAAGAAAGTCTAAAAAACTATAGATTTAGTTACAATAATATGTTAATATTGGTTCATTAATTGTACAAATTTATCATACTAATGTAAGATGTTAATAGTGGAAACTGTTTTGGGCATATGGCAACTCTCTGCAATTTTTCTATAAATCTAAAACTGTTCTAACATGAAATGTTGAACAAACTGAGTTCCATTTTATATTGTCTTAAAAATACAAATTATTTATATTGTCAAGGTATCTGTTGCCTGGGGATTTGGAATAACAGAAGGAAGAGGCATGAGAAAAAATTTTTTGGGGGTGGATTTGTTCATTATCTTGATTGTGGTAATGATTTCACAGTTGTATTTATCAAAATATCAAATTCTACACTTCAAATATTTGCAACATTAATGATTTTTTAAGTATGGAAAAATGCAAAAAAAAAAGTCTAATATAGACCTATGTCCAGTTATACTAGTAGTTACATTAAAAAACAAAAGAATAGATAAGAACAAGGACTGGGGAGATAAACCATGTAAACATATCAAATGAAAGCTATAGTGGCTGTTTTGATATCATACAAAGTTGACTTCAAAACAAGGAAAATTAGCCAGGATTAAGAGAGACATTTATAATTCCAAAACTGTCAATTCAGTGAGAAGACAAAGTAATCCTAAATTTATATACATCTAGTAACAGAGCTTCAAAATACATGAAGCAGTGATATAGCAGAGTGATATTTGTAGTATGCACTACTTAACAACAATAGAAGACACTCTTTTCAAATGTACATGGAACATTGACCATGAACGACCATATATGTGATCAAAAGTCAAACCTTAACAAATTTAAAACAATTAAAAATCATATAAAATATGTTTTCTGACCATAATGGAATTAATCTGGGATCAATAACAGAAACATGTCAGAAAAATCCTCAATACTTGGAAATTTAAATAGCACATTTTAAATATTCCATGGCCAAACATAAAGTCTTAATGGAAATTAGAAAATATTTTTAACTGAATTAAAGTACAATTTCTCAAAATTTAACTGAATAGTACTATATCTATTAAAGAAACTGAATTAGTATTTGTAGCCTGTCAAAGAAGAACTCCTGGCCCAGATAGCTTTCCTGACAAATTTTACCAAATTTTTAAGGAAGAAATGTTGATGCCAGTTCTCCTTACTCTCTTTCAGAAAATTGAAGACAAAAGGAAAAAAAAATATTTCCCAACTTATTTTATGAGGCCATCCTTAACCTATTATCAAAATCATGCGGACAGTACATGAAAATAAAACTGCAAAACAATATTTCTTGTAACCTTATACACAAATTATCAATAAAATATTATTAAATCGAACTCAGTAATATATAAAAAGAACATTACAACAAGAGCAAGAGATAATTATTGTGGGAATTCCAGGCTGGTTCAATAATTAGAAATCAGTAACTGTAATCCATCATATTATCAGATGAAAGAAGTAAAACCATATGATCATATTAACATGCTGAAAAAGCATTAGATAAAATTTAACATCACTCTAAGATAACTAGGAATAGAAGGAAACTTATCTCAGTAGGAGCATCTACAAAAATTGTGTACCACTGATATCATAATTAATGATGAAAACTGAATGCTTTCTTCCTAAGCCTGGGAATAAGGCAAGGATATTCACTCTCACCACTCTTGTTCAGCATGTTACTGGAAGTCTTAGCCAGTGTGAGAAAAATAAAAAAGACAGAGGTTAAAAAGGAAGAAATAAAATAAACCTTCTGTTCAAAGATGACATAATTACTTACACAGAATATCCCCCAAAATTTACAAAAAGACTACTAAAACTAAGGAATTTAGTAATGTTATGGAATGCAAGGTTAATATATACAAGTATATACTAGTATATAGTATATGTTTCTATATACCAGCAATGAACAATTATAAATATTTTAAAGTGCTATTTACAATAGCTCCCATTAAAAAATAAATATTTAAGTATAAGTCTAACTAAACAGTGCATAGTCTGTATGCTGAAACTATAAAACAATGAAAAAATAAATCAAAGACCCAAGTAAATGAAAAGACTATGATTATAGATTAAAAGACAACATAGTTAAGATGCCATTTTTCCAATAAACACAATTTCAGTAAAATCTCAGCAAGATTTTTTTATAGACATATACAAACTTTTAAAATTTATGTGGAAAGGTATTATAAGAGCCAAAACAATTTAGGAAAAAAAATAAATATTGGAAGATTCACACTATCAGATTTAAGACAATAGAAAGTTACAGTAATCAATACAGTATGGGACTGATGAAGGAATTGACACATAGATAGATCAGTGGAGCAGAATAGAGTTCAGGATAGACCCACATTATTATGGTTAATTGATATTGGACAAAGGTGCAAAGGCAATTCAATTGTGAGTGGATATATAAATTGTGATAAATCCATACAATGGATTCAGCATTAAAAACGACTGAACTATTGAAAGGCACAACATGGATGAACCTCAATTTCTACACTATCCTAAATGAAAAAAAGACAGTCGTAAAAGGTTTAATTCATTTATAAAAGGTACGAATTCATTTATAACATTTTTGGAAAGGCAAAAAACTGTTATCCAGAAAGCTTTATTTAAATAGCAAGGGTCATGGTCTTACCATTTGCCTTTCATGTGGAGCAAATATATCATTTATGTATCAAATATGCTTCCATGTTTTTCTTTTCTTTAACCTTCAAACTCTAAAGTACATAGTTCTGTTTGGCCTCAACATGATTTCAAACATAAATGTGAACCGTTAAATTGCATGGCTATTAGGTGACCATCTGAACGAAAACATTTGTAGCAGATTATCACACTCTGGACAGTATATTCAGGAACCAATCTCATGTCCTACTTTTCTTTTCATTTCCACTTCCCCACCTTGTTTGAAAAGTACTGCACTTGAAAAAAAAAAGTTTGATTCTTTTGGTAATCATTGTCGTGCAGTATAAAGAAGCCCTAATCTAAGAATTTTAAGATCTAGGTGACTTTGGGCAAGTCAATGTTTTTAAGCTTGTTTTCTCATTTTAAAATAAGGATAATACCGTCCCTGCTTACTTCATCTGTAAAGATCTCATGACCCAATGGAAATCACTTTGTATGTTGTAAAGTACTTGGTAATTGTAAGGTATCATTGCTATTATTAAATGTAAGAAACCAGTATTTTGTAGTATCATGACAATCGAAAGAAATTCAACTTCAAAAATTGTTATAATTTCTAAAATCAATGTGGAATGAATAATGACTTCAATAGTTAATCACTCTCTATCATACATTAATGAAACCATTAATAGAGTACAAGATATGCTATTGTAGCAAATTTGGGTACATATTGGCTAGACATATTAGTACATTTTAGATTTTTGAAAAAAATATCAACAAGCAATATACTTAAGATTAATTTGAATTATGAAGGAATTCAGTTTTAGTTAAAGCTGTAGTTGTTTCTTTCTAGCAGTAGATGCCAGTAGAGTTCTTTTTAATAAAAATCAAATTGCCTAAGTACTTTCATTGCAACAGCTTCCTGGTCACATTACCATATATAGAAACATTGCTCTGTGACTAAGATTCTATTTTCTATAAGGACTTTGTAACAAGTAGAAACAGTTTTATTGGAAAAAATATATATACAGATTTCAAATGTAGAGTTTTCTAGGTAATCATTCATTGGAGCTTTTTTTTATATAGTAATTTTGTAAGGTTTATGCTTTTAAAAAATTAATAATTAATGTTCTATAAACTCAAACATCAATGGATATAAATCTATCTAGACATGTTAAAAATGAATATGGTCGGGCTAAAATATTAGGATTAGTTCATGCAGTTGGCAAGGGAATACCATGAGTATAGTATTTGGGGAAAATTAATAATGTCAGAGATGAGTGATTGAAAGGAATGCCTGGAAGGGAAAACAAGAAGTGATTTTTAGAAATTCACATTTGCACTAATAAAAATGAAACTCAGAGAATGAACAGAATTTAGTAACTGAATTTAAAGGAGTTTGATGATATTACTTCTATTACTGTTGTTTTTATATATGAACCACTATAGTCCTATCAAATAAAATTAAAATATTTTCAAGTGATGATTCTACTTAGACCTTTAATTTGTTAAAAATGAATGACTACTTCTGCATATATTTATTGAGTATTTAATAGGTGCATTGCATTTTTGAATCTGAGTAATTCAATTCAAGACATACATTTATAAGCAGCAAATTTTAACATTAAATTATGAAATCAGTGGAAACAGGAGAGAACAGTTTATTTTTCTGGGAAGCATGAGGGAAACTTCAGGGAGGAGGTGACATTTATGGTGAGCTTTGAGGGTGAATAGAATTTCTCCCAAAAGAGCAAGTCAGAGAATTCAGGAATTGTATCCACTTCTACCCATACAGAGTCAGTCCAGGCTCTGTAGATATTTGTTAAAGACTGCAGACACTTGTTCAATGTCTGTCCGTTTTGTGTTAAAACACTATCAGGTGTGCAATAAATTATCTATTACATACACACTTATATAGAAAGCTGTGCATTTAAGTTTAGTCTTATAGATAATGTGTGTTTGTTTAGATTGATACTAATTATATTACACAAAACAAAGCATACACAAAACGAGCTATTACTTGGTAAAATGAATTAGTCAGTGTTTCGTGTGGGTGTTTCTTATTTGATTACAGTTTTGTTCTTATTCTGTTTGTCAAGTGACTGGCAAGAAACTTGGACTAAGATATTTTTTAGATTGATTTTTTTAAAGGCCCGCCCGCCCGCCCTCCCTCCCTCCCTCCCTCCCTCCCTCCCTCCCTCCCTCCCTCCCTCCCTTCCTTCCTTCCTTCCTTCCTTCCTTCCTTCCTTCCTTCCTTCCTTCCTCCTTTCTTTTATTTTCTTTCCCTTATTTAGAGCTTCCAAAGAGAAAGCCACACAAACTTCTCACTTTTAATTAGTATAAAAAGGCAAGTACTGAAAATCATTGTTATATGTCACAGGTTACTTTTTCCTGCAAATGGAAAATGACAAATATTATTTACTTTTAATCAAAGGAGCTATGTGTAAGGCAAGACCCCTAAATCAAGGATTGTTAAGTTTAAAGTTAACATGTCTCATTCAACTAGAAGGAATTTTTTCCCCTCAATTGAAATTTCTTACTGTGGTTGATTTTATATCATTTTAAATCTTATACATATTTTTTAAATTTAAAAATTTTAAAATGTATCGCTCATAAGCGCTTGTCAGCAGATCCTAAGTTTGATAAGCAATACTGACATACTGAGTTTTCATAGTTCCTGTATATGTTAGATTTAAGTCAATGAGTTAGCAACATTCAGTTCTTTTTTTAAGTGCTGGTTCAGATTTTTTTCTTAGTTAAAATATATATGTGTTATAAATTTGCTTTATGAGAGTTTTGTAATATCCATTCCATACCAATTTTTGATGAAAAGTTAACTGCTTATAAGGATTTATAAAATCTTTACATTAGCTGACTTCCTAGAAAAAAAAATAACCTTTTTAACATATTATATTTGTAGAATGGTTTAGCCTTAGTTGTTGGCATAGGGTTGTAAAACATACTTAACTAGTTTTCCTTTAAAAAAAAAAAAACTTTTTAGCCTTCTCTGTATGTATAAAGCTTTATATTTAATGTTCTCGTTAACCTTGTATATTGATATTAAAATAATCTTAAACATAAAGCCTTTTAAGCCAATATTTCAAGTCATTAAAATCCCCACCTCTAGTTGAGATGGAGAGTTTTGCTTAGAAAGGCTCAGTAATGTGCTGTTTTATATTAACAGGAAACAGAACAGCAGTAGTGGTTTGAATACCCTGCAAACAGGAAGTTTGACACATGCATAGCTCTTAGCTTCTGTGTAAGAAGTTGTTGAGCTCCTTCTGAAAATATTTTTAGTTACTTTGAAGTGTAAATGCACGTAAATGGCAGCTTATAGAGAACTATCCAGTAACCAGTGTACAGGTACAACTGCTCTTCAGAAGTTGGAAGGTTTTGCTAGCCGATTATTTCATAGACACTCTAAAGGTACTACACATGATCAGAAAACAGCTCTGGAAAATGACAGCCTTCATTTCTCTGAACATACTGCGTTATGGGACAGATCAAGTAAGTTTTTTTTTAATGATAACATTATAACTAGAAGTTAAAATACTAATTGGAGTTTTAGGATCAAACATAAAGAGCTATGTTTTGTTTGTCTTTTTATGATTTGCACCAGGACGTTTTGCAAGTTGAAGTTGAAAGAATTTTACAAAACTTGATTATAAATTGAGCCAAACCATGCAGTTCATTGTGTTATCTACAGCTATTTAAGTTGAATGTCAGTGGGAAACTTATACAAATTTTTTACATCCTTTCTAGTGTGTGTTACTGTCTTTTTGTTTTTATTTTTTTGTTCTTATATAAAAGTGAAATGTCTAAAATTTAGAAACAATGATCAGTTTATTCTAAAAAATGTCTTGTATATATAAGCCTTAAAAGTTGAAAGGGGCAAAACTTGAATTTTTAATTAAATTTCTATTATGTTTGCCAACTTTTATTTTTAAATGCATATGTGAAAGTTATTTCAGTTTTACAGGCAGGGTTTCTAATATAAAAGCATAGTATGATTAGTTTATATGAAGTTGTAACATTTTAAAATCAAAAGCATTCATAATTATATTTATTTTACTCATAATTATGGTTAAAGGAGGGCAAAGTTGTTTATGCATGTATCACATTCTTTCCAGGAATGTTAAAATGTTTGGACTTAACTGCCTCCTTTGCTAAAATGGTGATGTGTAACTATTTTTGGTGACATGCATTTTAAAAGATAAATTTCACATATAAACAATACCAAGTGCCTCCATTCCACATATCACCTTGGATCCTCCCCCAGGTATTTTTGTCACTCTGATTAAAGGGACAATAGAATTACTCTTAGTACTTTTGCCCTTTTTGGTGTGTTTTTTTGATCATCAAAAAGCACTGGGATTTGCCTCTTTCTGCTTACATATTCCATAGCAGTTAAGGAAGAAAACTCATCTAAAAAAAAAAAAAAAGTGGTTTATAAAATTTACTCTGTGGTTTATACAGATTTTTTTTTACCTTCAAGCCATTTTACCATATAGTAAGTTGATAGACGAGAAATCTTAAATATCAAGTTAGTAAACTGATCAATTTTGAAATAACAGTACATTATTAAAATTTATCATACAAGAAATGTTGTTATTCATTCTATTTGCCTTATGCTGTTAAATTGTCATCTCCTAAGGCCTTTTGGAAATCTTTTTTATGCATTTTAAAGACTTTTAATTAAAATTTCAATGAAGAATGAAGATAGTACTGAACTAATTTCTGTTTCACTGGTACTTGTTCCTCCAAATAGTGGGTGTTTAATAAATGTATCTTGAATGAATATCATGGGCTTTTAATAATTAAAAATTGTGTTTGAACTATGCTCACATCATTTTAAACATGTATGGGGCCTGTGATGTTTTCTGAAACACATTTCAGAATTTAGATATGGAAGATAATATCATGAGCCATGATTTCTTTTGGAAAAATACAGACTGATAAAATGCTGTTTGCATTTTTCTTTACAGCGATGTCACAAAATAAATAAGATCATTGGGCATAAAGTAAAATTAGGTATAAACCTTTTAACTGCAAATAATAGGCATAATATAACAAATATTTAAATAGTAACTGAATGTTCATTAATCAAGTGTTCTTTCAGTACAATATAATACAATTTTATATATTTAATAATGATATGGTAAACTTGTAGCTCTTTTTTCCTGTTACGGAATTTGTTGATACGCAGGAGAAAACACTGGCATAATAGAAACGGAGGAATCCTATCATTGCAAAATTCCAGGGTTTATTTTGTGGTGAAAACACAAAATTTTATTCATTTATAGAATGAGTTATGGGATGAGTTTTGACTAAAGTTTTTATACAAACCACATTCTTCAGTGCCACTTAAAGCAGCTCACTTGCATGACTTGTTTGACAAGAAAAAGGAATGTAATATCTTCTGATAATAAATACTCTGAATGTGCTTGGTCCAAAAGTGCTATTTTAAGAAACCAACTAAGCACAGAAACTACATGTAATTTTTTTAAAAAATTAGGTTCATGAACTATTGAGTAAAGATTAATAACCAGTTTAGGCATGTATGAAATGTGACAAGTTTTACTTCAAGTTTCTTCTTGAGTGACATTAAATATAGGAAGAAATGAGGAATAAAGGCCACATCGTGGTTTCTAGGTGCCTTAAGTGTGTTTCATCTTTTGCTACTAAATTAAGTAACAGGAATTCCTGTTTGATAACATAAATATTTAACAGCTGATTCCATGCACATATAAGTACATGAAGTTCAAAAGAAAAACATGGAGGAATTCTGCTTTTAGTTGTGACTCAAAATGAATGGGAGTATTAAAATTCATTGAATTCTTTTTTATAGAAAATTTATTATGCTTAGCTTTTAATATTTCTTTGATCATAAATGATGTATTAAGTAATAAAATGATGAATTTGAGGAATTTTTGCACATTTAAATCTTGGACTTTGTATGCTTAATGAATGTCTAATTAGAACATTTAAAGGACTGATTAGGTGAATACCGCCAAATACTTTGCCTATTCTCCTTTCCCATAAATTGGCAAGCTATTTCTCTGGCAGATATAAATCCACATTAGTGAATCTTAGATCTAAATACTACATTGAAAAAATGAGCAATTTTGTATATGGATTTCTTAAGGTAGAATTGGATAGCTAAAATGGTTATAACAGATCACTTTATCTAGTCAGTTTTATCTTTCCAAAGGTCATACAGTCTTTCAGACAGTTTACTTCCATGCTTATTTCTTAATCTACTGAATCTGTATCATTGCAACTTCTAAGCTAGAAGACCTACGTTATATTTTTATCTACTTTTTCCATCTGCAACTATTCCATAAGATTCTTTAGAGTAATCAGTTTTTACTTATTTGGCAAACTTTTTTGAATATTTACTATATCATAGTCTATAAACAAATCTAAGGAAAAAATAAAATCTAGTTCTCAAAAGTATGAGTAGGAAAGCAAGCATACAAACAACATACTATTGAAGGCATTGTGAAATGGTTGCTTAAAATGCATAAGTAGCTTACTGTGAGAGTTTAGTGTACGAAAAATTTAACACTAAAAAGAAGATGGGAACTTCAAGAATATTGAAGAATAGAATTTTGAGATTCAGAGAAGGAAGAGATTATTAAAAGAGAATAACACATAAATATGTGAAAATATGAAAACCTGGAATTTACTTTAAAGATACAGTAAGATATTGTCTGGAAAAGCAGTAAGTAGCATATGTATCTGATTACAATACCATAGGGTATTGAGAAGGAACAGCATTTACCAAGTTTCAAAGGGTTTTGTTAAATCATTTCCCCAAGATAATAGATGCCTATCAGCCTTATATTTGCATAATTAAGTTGTCTACTGAAGTGATTTTTCCCATAGCAAAGAAGATATGCTTCAAGCTAGCCGTTTCCACTTAGGTAAAGAAGCACTTGGCAACATTTTTAAAAATCAAAATATAATTTACATACTATAGAACTCACTCATTATAAGTGTACAATTACTAATAAGTTTAATAATAAATTTATAGAGTTGTGCAGTCATCACAATTTGGTTTTAGAACATTTTCATCACTCCAGAAAGTTCTTTTGTACCATTTTGCAATCAGTACCCACTTTTACCTCAACCTTGGACAAAACGATCTGTTTCCTCTCTCTACAGATTTCCTTTTCTGGATATTTTATGTCAATGGAGTTATACAATATATAATCTATTGTTTCTAGCTTCTTGCGCTTAGAATAATGTTTTCAAGGTTCATCCATGTTATAGAACATATCCATAGTTGCTTCTTTTTTATTGTTGAATTATACTATGTTGTTTGGATGTAACACATTTTGTTTATCAGTTCAGCAGCTGATGAACATTAGCATTGTTTTCAGTTTTGGGTTATTTTGATAATGTTACTGTAAACATTTGTATATATGTCTGGATGGACATATGCTTTTACTTCTCTTGAGTCTATACTTAGGAATAGAATTTTTGAGTCATATGGTAAGTTTATGTTTATCTTTTTAACTTCTAATTTTGTTTTTCCTAAGTGGTTTTACCATTTTACATTCTAAATCACTACCAGGGTTAATACTTGGTATCAGTCTTTTGGATTATAGCTATTCTGGTATGTGTGAATTGGTATTTCATTATGGTTTTCAGTTTGTATTTCCTAATGATTGATGATGCTGAACATATTTTCATGTTCTTATAAGCCATCTGTGTATCTGTTTTGTGGAAATGTATTTTCAAACCTTTTTGCGCAATTTCAAAACTGAGGGTGTTTGTCGTATTATCAAGTCTTAAAAAAGTATTTTTTATATATTCTGATCATAAATTCTTTATCAAATACCTAATTTGCAAATATTTTCTCCCATTCTGTGACTTGTCATAATTTCTTAAAATATGTCCTTAAAGATCAAAAGTTTGTAATTTTATAAGTCAGAGAAAGATAAATACCATATGATTTCACTGATATGCAGAATCTAAGGAACAAAAAGAACAAACTAATTGAAAACAGACTCACAAATGTAGAGGGCAGTCTGATAACAACTGAGATGAGGGAAGTGGGGCCTGGGAGAAAGCGGTGAAGGGTTAAAGAAGTACAAATTAGTAGTTGATAGATGGTCATGGGGATGGGGAGCACAGAATAGGGAATGCAGTAAGGTAATGGCTATGTGTAGAGCCAGAAGGAAGATAGAGTAAATAAACTGTATAAATGTCTAACCAATGTACTGTATACTTGAAACTAATAATAATAATTTAAAAAGTTCATAATTTTAATAAAGTTAGGTTTATCATTTTTTTCTTTTATGAATTTTAGTTTTTGTGCCATATCTTAAGAAATCTTTGTTTAACTTAAGGTTAGATTTTTATTCTGTGCTTTCATCTAGAAATCTTTTAGTTGAGTTAAATTTTGTGAATATTGTATGAGGTACGGAGCAAAGGCCTTTTTTTTTTTTCCTTCTCATATGGACATTCAATTTTTACCATACCATTTGTTGAAAATACTTTGTTTCTCCATTGAATTGTCTTGGCACCTTTGTCAAAAATCAATTGGTCATAAATATAAGGATTCACTTCTGAATTCTCACTTTTGTCCCAGTGATCTATATATGTCTATCTCTATGCCAATACCACATTGTTTTGGTTTACTGTAACTTTAAAATAAATTGTGAAATCAAGTAGTATAAGTCCTCCGACTTTGTTATTTTCCATAATTGTTTTGGCTATCCTAGGTCTTTTGCATTTCCATATAAATTTTGACATCAACTTGTCAGTTTCTGAATAAAATCCTGCTAGGGTTTTAATAGAGATGGTATTGAATCTGTAGATAACTTGTGGGGAATTGTCATCTTAACAATATAGAGTTATGCAATCCATAAACATGAAATATCTTTATTTATTTAGATGTTCTCTAATTTCTGTGCAGTTTCTATTTTTTTAGTGAATAAGTTTATTAAATTAGTTTCTAAGTATTTTATTTCCGTTAATACTATCGTGAGTGAAATTGTCTCTTAATTTCATTTTTGGATTGTTGGTTTCTAGTATATTGATCTTGTATTATGATATTGGTAAACATTAGTTCTGGTAGTTTCTTTGTAGATTCCATAGAATTTTCTACATATAGACTAACGTCCGCTAATAATGGCAGTTTTATTTCTTATTAGTCTTTATACCTTTAATATCTTTTTTGTAACCTTGTTGCACTGGCAGGAACCTCTAGTGCAAAGTTGCTTTTGAGCAGTGAGGGCAGACATCCTTGCCTTATTCCCAGTCTTAGGAGGAAAGCAGTCCATCTTTGACCATTATGTATGATATAAGCTATAGAGCCCCCACCTCCAACCCCACACACATGTCCTTATTGGCTTGAGGAAATCCCCTTCTAGTCATAGTTTGTTAGAGGTTTTATCACAGCTTTGGATTTTGTGGTATGCTTCTACATATATTGAGATGACTAGGTAGTTTTGTTTTTTATTCTATAATATGATATTTTCCATTAAATGATTTTCACTGTTGAAGCAGCCTGCCTTCCTGGGATTAATCTTACTTGGGAATGGTCTAGAATCTTTTTTATATATTGCTGTATTAGGTTTGGTAATATTTTGATAAAAATTTTAGCATTGTGATTGGTCTGTAATTTTCTTTTGCTTTTTGTCTGACTTTGTCTCGCTGTGGTATCATGCCTTATAAAAGAAGTTGGGAAGCGTTATGTCCTCCTCTATATTCTGAAAATGTTTGTGTATGATTGGCATTATATCTCTGAATGTTTTATACAATTACCCAGGGAAGCCATATGCACTTGAGCTATCCTTTGTTGGAAAAAATTTCATTACTAATTCAGTACTTTTTTTTTTTATAGGTTTTTCATATATTTTATTTCTTCTTGAGTTGATTTTGGTTTTTTTTCCTATGAATTTGTCCATTTCATCTAAATTATCACATAATTTGCATTAAGTTATTTATAGTTTTCCCTTATAACTCATTTAATTTCTCTGGTGATGATGTCAGCAGTGATGTCTTTTCATTTCTAAATTTGGTAATTAGTATCTTCTCTTTCTTTGTTGTATTTTCTTTTAATTTAATTTTTGGTCAGCTTAGTTAAATGTTTATCAGTAAGACTTTCGGTCTCATTTATTTTCTCTATTTTTTTTAATTTTCTGTTTCATTGAATTCTGCTCTGATCTTTTTGGTTTTGCTCTTCTTTCTTCAGTTTCATAAGGTAGAAACTTACATTATTGTTTTGAGACCTTCTAATGTAGAAGTTTAAAGCTATGAATTTTCCTCTAAGCTCTGCTTTATCTATGTCTTATAAATGTTTATTTCTTGTAGATTTTTTACATTCAATTCAAAATGTTTTCTTATTTCTCTTGGGTTTTTTTGTGACTTAAATTTAAATATTTGGGGATTTCCAAAATGTCTCTTTGTTGTTGATTTCTAATTTAATTCTTCTGTGATCAAAGATCATATTTTGAGTGATATTTTAGTCATTTCAAATTAACTTTAATTTGTTATATTGCTTAGCATATGGTTATTATGGAGAATTTCCATGTGTGCTTGAAAAAAATGTCCATTCTGCTGATATTAGGTGCTGTGTTTTATAAATTTCCAGTTTTGATGTTATTATTCAAGTTTTCTGTATCCCTGATGATTTTCTGTCATTTTTCCATGAATTACTGAGAAAGGAATATTGAATTTTTCAACTATAATTGTTGAATTATATAGTTCTTCAAATTCTGTCATTTTTGTTTAAGTATTTTGGGGACTCTTTTCCTCAGTGCATGTCTAATTATTAAATCTTCCAGACATATTGGCTCTTTTGTCATTACAAAATGTCATTTATTGTCTCTAGCGATATTTTTTGTCTTCAAGTCTCTTTTGTCTGATATTGAAATAAGTACTCCAGCTGTCTTATAGTTACTGTTTGCATGATCTTTTTCTCTCTTTTTATTTTCATCCTGTTTATATCTTTAAATCTAAAGTGTGGCTCTTATACACACCATAGAGTTGTACCTTGATTTTATCTAGTCTGATACTTTCTGCTGTTTGATCTACATTAATTCATTCACATTTAATATAATATTGATATGGTTGGATTTATATCTTCTATTATGCTCATTGTTTTCTCTGTATCTTATAGTTTTTTTTTTTTTGATTTTGTTACTCTTCTCTTACTTTTTTGTTAAACAGATATTTATAGGGTGCCATTTTAATTCCTCTGATATTTTAAATATTTAAAAGATATTTTATTATAGTTGATTTAGGTGTTATACATTTTATCTATCTCAATTGACGTCAGGACAGCATTGACTTAATTCTATTATAATACAGCTGGTTTGAGCCAATGTGGCTCAATTTCTTCTCCAGTTTTGTCTTATAATTTTCACATCTATTACATATTCATTTTTATAAACCCAGCAATGCAGTGCTATAATTATTGCTTTTTACAATTTAGGTCCTTTAAATAAATTAAGAGAAGAAAATATGAAAGTACGTATTTATATAGTATTTTACTTATATATTTACTAGTTTTAGTACTCTTCATTTCTTCCAGGCATTCTGAATATTGCCTAGTGTCATTTTCTTTTGGCCTGAAGGACTTCCTTAAATATTTCCACTTGCAACAAATATCGTCAGGTATTATTTATCTGGGAATTCTGTATTTTACCTTAGTTTTTGGAGGATAGTATTTCCAGGTAGGGATTTTTTTTTTTTTTCATAATTTTTTTTTCTTTTTTTTAGGCAAGGCCTTCCTTGGTTGACTTCACAGATTGTAAGGACCATGTCAGCTTACAATCACTTACTTTTTATTTTTTATTATCTTTTTATTATTATTTTTTTATGCTATAACACCTGGTCTTCTTAGGTGGTCTCCCATCCAAGTACTAGCCTGGCCCGACCCTGCTTAACTTCCGAGATCAGACAGGAAGGGCTTGTTCAAGGTGGCATGACCGTAGACCAGATAGAGAATTATTTTAAACTAGTTTATTTCTGTTTTCTTTTAGCACTTTAAATATATCATTCTACTGCCTCCTGGCTCTCTTATTTCTGTTAAGAAATCATGATTAATTATATTGCTTTTCCCCTGTACATGATCAATCATTTTTCTCTTGCAGTTTTTAAGATTTTCTCTTTGTTTTTGACTTTCAACAACTTGAATATGTTGTGTCTAGTTATAAATCTCTTTATGTTTATTTTACTTGGAATTACTTAAACTTACTGGATCTGCCGATTAATATTTTCCATTAAACTGTGACATTTTCAACCATCATTTCTTTAAATATTTTATTCTTTGCCCTTTTTTACTAAATCCTTTATCTGAGCCCATTTAGAGACATTTTCTATTGACTTCCTTTTTTTCTTATATAGATATATAATGTTTATGTCAAAATTGGACTGTTTAAAATAATATTTTTGTAGCAGCTTTGGATTCTGATTATTTTTTTCTTCCCTGGAGGCTGCTTTATTTATGTTTTGTTTTGTTTTATTAACTTCCTTGGCCTTAATCTATAGACCGTATCTCCTGTTGTATCTAGTTGCTAATTTCTCTGCTAGGGGTTATCCCGTGTCTGCCTAGCTTTGTTGTTACTCAGTGATTGAGCAAAAGTTGTACTCACACATTTTTAGCCAGTCTATACTGACCAGAGCGGTTTGTAGGTTGGGGAACAGATTCAATATTCAGATGGTTTTCAAGTTTGTACCAGCTTTAACTTTCTGCAAGGCCTTCTTGGGTCTCCCTTAGGGAATAGATTACTGCTCAGCCAGGGATAGTGGTAAGCTTATGTAGGTCTTCTCTGCTTCTTTAATTTCTGCTTTCTATGTAGACCACCATAGCACATTTCTTGCTAGACCACCAATCTGTTCATTATCCCTACCAAAGCCACACTTCAGACTAGCAAAGCTGGATACTTCCTTGTTTGCTTTTTTTTTTATTATTGACATCACTTGTTTGGAGTGTTTTGGTCTCATCTTCAAATCAAGTAAGCCCTCTCTGGCAGCAAAGCTTTTGGTTGTCATGACCAGCCCCACCCTGATAGAACCATACTGACTACACTGTGGAGAACAAGAGCAGCACCAAGTGGTAACACCAGACACCCACTGTTATACAGAGTTCAGCAGTTTGTCATGAATAAATGCTTCTCAATTTGTTGTTTGTGACTGCTAATTTCCAGAGCCATGAAGTTATTGTTGTTGACAATTTTGTCTAGCTTCATAGTCGTTCATGGGGAGAACATTTGCTTACTTACTTATTTCCCCATCACTGGAAGTCTTGTCTCACCTGAGAACTTTTAAAATGGCAAGTTTACTTGCTAAAGTTTTGCCTACCAAGACTCCTTTCTTTTGTACATTTTGGTACAAAATTTTGGGTCTCTAGGAGTCAGAAAAGTCTGTTTACCATGCCGTTCAGTTTGTCCACCTTCTAAACAATCTATTTTCTTAATCCTGTTTAATGTAAGAAAATTCGCACTTCAACAATGATTGCCAGTAACTTTGTTGTGTGTTCCCCTCTTCTGACACTGTTTGTAATGCTGAATTTATTGAAAGTTTATAAATAAGTTATTTTATGATCTCCTTTACAATAAAAATATATAAAGTATTATATTTAGTCTCTTCCATAATTCAGAAATTTAAATGGTTAACATTTGTGCTGCAGTATAGCTTTCTGGCTCATGAAAAATGAAAGCTATCAGCGATCTGGGCAATAAGATTCATCGCCAATAGTCACTAGCAACAGCACACAGCATTTTAATATCAGCGAGGTCCACAGCTAGCAGTAAGAGCTGGTGTAATTGAAAGACGTTTAGGTGCAATCATTCTGCTGTTTGTTCCTTGCCAGGTTCAACATGGGATTGTGTGAGTATTTGAACAAAACAGCAATTTTTTATATCTTTGAAAGATGTAAGAAGGGTAGATAAATGCTTAAATTTAAGAAATGTGGTAATTTAATAATCATGTGGCTCTAAATTTTTTTTAAAAGGTATTTTATTTGTCTTGGTTAATTAAAGCTTTAGAAAAGCTACTCCTTGGTTACAAGTGAACCGATAATTCTGGTCTAATGTTGCCGTGGTAACAACTCATGCTGATATAATTGAGAACATCTTATACATCCTGGTTCGAACATTTTCTCCCTGCCATTTTGAGTTGTTCTAGTGGTATATGAAAGAGGCTAGGATAACTAGCTTGAAGAAAATTAAATCTAGTTATACACATCTTTGGCATTAATTTGATGTTTACTAGTGATATCTCATGCTGGGCAGTTATGCTTTGCTTCTAGGGGATTTTCTTTAGAAAACAAAAGAAAGCTGTTTTCGTTTTTTGTGTGCTGCATGTTCCAGTGTATGTGTTTACACCATCGGCTTCTACCTCTAGAGATTAGCATAACTCCCTTTGCTGTTGGATTGTTGTTTTGAGCAATATGTTTTGGAAAGGTTGGTTTTCATCATGAGTGGTAAGTATGCTCTCTGAGACTCTGCAGCTATATATAAATATTTTTTAAATATTTAACTATAAGAAGAAAAAGCATTTTTAAAGGACCAATTGTAAATCCAGAGCTACAGTGAATTACATTTTCTGTTGATGTTTTTGCATTTAGGCATTATAGTAATTTGCTTTTAAAATCCATTAAGAACTGTGAGTAACTAATACCACTATAAATAAACAGTTCCTAAATTTCTTTTGGTTTGATTTATTATTTTTTGTCAGATGTTGTTGTTATTGTTTTATATATTAGTAAGTGAAAGACCCACCATGATAAGAGAGGAATTTTTTTAGAATCTAAACTCGAAGATAATTAATTAAACTTTCTTTTTTATTAGCTTTGTCGTTCTTATATTAAATTTTGTTAGCTTATTTTGATTATAAAAAAATACTAATCTTGAATAAGATGTTGCCAAAATTTTATTGACTTATTGGTTGCTTTTATGTAGAATTCATTCAAAAATAGGGATTTAATGAAAAAAATAAGTATGTACATTTTGGTTTTGGAGATTTTGATAAAATTTTTCAGAAATATTATTTTTGAGGAAATAATTTGTTAGAATTAGTACTTTTGTGATTATTAGTTTTCTTTTTGTGTTTGTAACATGATTTATTTTTTAAATATTTCAAAAATGTTTTTTGATAAAACATACTATAGTATATACTGCAGTTTATCATAGAGTGAAAGCTATTCACTTTAAGCCAAACCTGCAGCTAAAAATAGACATCCTGTTGTTAGAGTGAGGAATATTTGTTTAGAGCATAATTCATTAGTATCTCTTGCTTAACTAAAAAAGAAGATATTTATAAGTTAATCTTCAAATAAGATTTTTTAAAAGAAGTGTTATATGACTTTTTTTATAACATAATAGTCTATAGTTTTCACTTAAAAGATATGGGATTGGAATTCAGAACCTGAAAAGGTTGAATTTTTGCTGTAAAATGATAGAATTCAAAGTAGATGAACCTTTTCTTACGTAACCGAAAATCACCTCATTATTGCTAATATATTTTTTATCCTAGTGCAGAATAACATAAACCTCTTCTACATGGTTAGATATTTGCTTAGAGAGTATTAGATATTAAAAGGAAATGTTTACATGTGAAATATTAAGAAGAGGTATTCTGTTATTTTACTGTTAATAGATATTTTCAATCTAGTGTTTTAAATTTGGACTAATAATCCAAAATCAACATGTTAACATTACTTAGAATTTATATGAATATCAAAACTGAATATACCTGGTTATCATACTTAAAATATTTGATTTCTCTGAATCCAGCCAATGCATGTTTTCTCTTCGAAAGTTCAGTGTGTAACAGAATCCTTAGATAACCACTGAGTTGTTCTAGAGGTTTTGCAATTGGATGCATTGATTTTAGCTGAAGAAAATTTTTACTGCTTCTCTATTGCTTTATTTTTCTTTCAAGAAAGCTGTGGGTTAGTCAGATAGTATTTGATATACTTGATCATATTGTCATGCCCTTATAGCCTTTCTACCACAGAAATCATAGTAATCACAACTAAACATTCCGACTTTTTCAAGATTATTCAATTTTTACTCTCGTTATAAATGGTTTAATGCCTTAGCTATTATAAATGGAAAATTACAAATGAAGTATAGTTATATTCATAAAAATAAGCAAATACTAGACCCTTTTATCTAAGTCTATAGCTATACACGTGGTATTGTGTGAATGTGGTATTCTCTTCTAGTTAAAAAGCTATTCCTTTTCTCCTTCTTTCCTATTAAATGTTAGTTTTCTCTAGAAATCTATCTTTGGCCCTGTTTTGATGCCACATTCTCTCCGAATTATCTGTGCTCGTATCTTCAGTCATTACCTGAATGTTCAATTCAAAAGTGATCCAAAGTGAATTCTCTCTTTCCATCCTAAATGTACTCCTTTCTCATTGGTTCTGATTTCTGTTAATGATCCCACTGTCCATGCAGGAACTTAAAACAGGAACCTCGTAATCATCCCTAACTTGTTTCTTTCACCCGAAATATGCACTCAGTCATTAATTTCTATGGATCCAACATCAGAAATGTCTCAGAAATCATTCATTTCTCTCTGGTCTCACTGACACTGGGAATGCTTTTAGATGAGGCATTCTGAATGTTCTCAATCCTACTGCAGTAGCTGCTTCACTTGTCTCTTAGCTTTTAGATTTATATCCCTCCAGACTATTTTCCATGCTGCCATACTTAAAATGCAAATATGCCCGTTTCTTAACTCAACATGAAAACTTTCAGTTACTCCTATGATCTCTCAGATAAAGATCAAACCCCTGAGTAGGGCGTATAAGATCAATGACTTACCGTTCTTGCTTTATTTGTATCTTTCGTAACATTCAGACCAAGATATACTATACTATGTATTATTCCTTGCTACCTTTCTATATTTATATCTTAACGTAAATATTTTGAAAACCTATCAATACGTTTTAGTGCCTCCATCATTGAATCTATAGAGTCAGGTGATTCTCCTGTACTCCCAAAGCAAGCTTATAATCTATAACAATTATTTGTGTTGTTTTCAACTTATATAATATCATGTCAGTTTCCAAACTCCAGCCTTTGAACTCCTTCAGTCCAAGAGTGCCATGTTCATCTGTGTGTTTCTGGTAGTTACTCCAGTGCCCCAAACATAATAATGAATTCATAAATTCTTATAGAATAAATGAATGACCAAAAATTATCCAGTTTTTAAATATTTGAATACTTTTCTTATATTCTCAATGAAAAATATCAGTCTTTTTTTTTTTTTTACTTTTTTTTAATTTTTGGTTCATATGCTCATTGGAACATAACTAGCATCATTATGTCAGCATCTCAGATGAGAACTCTGATTGTTCCACCTGTAGTTGAGGGCAAATCTCTGATATGAAGGCGATACCCTTTAGAATTACAGGACAGTTATAGACCTGAGCTCAAGTACTTAATTAATTTCCCTTTCCAGATCTTGATTGAAGATAGAAAAACACAAAACTTGGAAAATAGTGTATAAGTTCTGAAATTAAGGAAGGGTACTCGCCCAGAAATGTACAGTAATTAAATTGATGATCAGACAAAAAAGTTTAAGTACCCATTTTACTTTTGAGTAGCTTGCCTTCATGGAAAAGAAATAAACAGTAGTTTCATTCTTACTAACTTGGAGGGATGAGACCTGTAAAAAAGACTGTTATGGGGATGAGTGGCAGACCAAATACTGCTGATTACTTTCATTTCGAACACTTATAGTGGGACAGCCAAATATTTGTTAAGCTATTTCAGGCTGAAGAAGTGGCTTTTCTTCTTCTAGATGTGACAGGGCTCTTTTCTGATGTGGTGGACATCACCACTAGCAAGGAACCCTAAAGTCCTGGCTCCATTCTCATTTCTGAAAATCACTGGATTATTTAAATGATAATGTAAATGCGTATCAACTAAAAGATCTGAGAAGTTGATTCCAACACACCCAAGTAAGAGGTGAGAGGATCTACCTTACTTGACGGCACTGTAAAGTTTTGAAAGGCTTCTCATTATTTATGAATGAATAAACAAGAAAAGCAACAACATGGAGCCTATAAAAGAGATCGTGCATCATTAAAGGATAGAATTAACAGCCTTCAGGAGGAAGAGAGTGAACTTATTTAGAAAATATGTGTGGAGAGGGTTTAAAAATAAGAAATTATACATAGCATCTATGTCGAATTTTTAAAAATTTCAAGTGAACATGGAATTTATTAAATAAAACATGAAAGATAAACTAAAACAAGAGACTAGAGTGAAAAGAGAGCTTGTTAAGAGGCAGGAATAGAAAAGAAGCAATAATGGAATGATAAGGCATGGTTATAAGAAAATGAACCTGGCATTTGCAGAATATAAAGCTGCATTAGAAGCAGTAAAGATCAAAATAATCACTGCAGGAAAGTAAATTAATTATGTGAAGAACTAGTTTGATCAAACCTATCAGAATGTAGGGGAAATGGATAGGACAAGAATTATGAAGTAGAAACTATTTTAGATAAAAGTAGGAAACTACAAATTGAATGACTAGCATTCTCAAAGGACAGATAGTAACCGACAGAAGAGAAGCAATAATAAAATATATATATAAGATTCAGGAAAACTTCTTAGTTGAAGAAAAAGAATCCAAAGAATGAAAGAGTGCAATGTATTTTGACAAAGATTAACAGAAGACACCAACAGCTATAATATTCTAGTATAAGTTTTGAACTTTAGGTATAAAAATAAGTAACAAATTTTACAAACATCCAGGTCTCTTTGCATCTTACAACTTAACACAAAGCTAGTCTTATAAGAAAAAAAGATCTCCAAATTGGAAACTAAATAATTTGAAAATCCTTCTAGAGCAAAAATTAATGAAGATACAATAGCACCTATAAATGCTGAATGGAATATAGCAAACATCCCTTTAAATGGATACCTGAACTTACAAGAATATAATAGTAACCCCCCAGTGTACAAAAAGTGAAGTGGTAAATGAAAACCAAAGTTGTAAGAGGGAGCATACTTTGACAATGCTAAGGAAATTTTCATTTTCTTAGTAATCAAAAAGGCTTTGGTTTTAAATGGCCTCACAGAGACAGAAGACAATTTCTTGGAGTCTTGCAACATGAGATTTCTTAGAGCCCTATGTAGGATCCTCCTGGATCATAATCTCAGTGAGAGAATAGATTACAAATTAAAACCTCTCCACTGTCACAGGGCAAAAATAAGGAAGCTTGTATTTATTTCTTTGTTTGGGTGCCTGGGGAGAGGGGATGGGTTTGCATGCATGTGTGTGGGATGCCTCTCCTGAGAGTTTATAATCAATCATTTCTCCTCCAGTAAATTTCAGGTTTTAATCTGTTAATTGTGTGGTCTAAGAATCATCAATAAGATAAAATATGATGACAGCCCAAGGCTAGTAACATCCACTGGATGCCAGGCAGAAGTGAATACAAAACATATCCTGAAATGTCAAAAAAAAAAAAAAATTATGTATATATAGTTTGAAAAAAATAAAATGGCATTAAAAAAAAGGAATCTGCAATAGAAGATGAAATTATGAGTATAGAAAAAAAATCCTATTGTCAAGCCCTGCAGGTTGCTCAAATAAAGCTCCATTTAACTTTGAGTTTATAATCTAAAATCAAAACGCATGCGTGCACTTGCACAGGCACACACATGCACACCTTTAAATGATATTTGGTAGATACAGCAGGATTAGACCCTCCCAAGAATGTCAGAGTAGAATTGTCATATGCAGACCACTATTTAAAATTAATAATCACATAAAAAATATAAAGTGAGAAAAAATCATATGCACCTCTAACAGAACCTCAAAATGTATAACAAAATTGACCCATTTAGGAAAAATTATAAATATATAAGATTCATAGGTACGTATAAAGAATTCTTAGCCAGTAATTGGAGAATACACAGAAATATATAGAACACTTACAAAATTGATAAACATATTCAAAATATTTTGAAGAGTTGATATAGCCATGGTGTCTGACCACAAAGCAATTAAGTTTAGTCAATAGAAGACTAATTAAATAAACACACAAATGTTATATCTAGGAACTTAAAAAATTCAAATAACTCAGGTCAAGAATTAACTCATAATATAAATTTAAAATTAAACTATGGATCAAAACATGTGGGGTACACCTGAAGTGGATTTATAAATTTTAAATGCTTATATTAGGAAAGGAAAAAAGACAGACATTCATAATACAAGTATTCAAGTAAGCAAGTTATAGAAAGTACAGCATGGTTAATCAAGAGAAGGAAAAAAACTACTAAAGACATAAGCAAAAACAGTGAAATACAAAATAAAGATACATCAGAGAAGTTAGTTCATGGAAAAAACTTTTTAAACTGATTTGAACTTCTTAAGATTTAGTCAGTTAAAATCCTTAAACTTAACAGAATTAGGACTGGGCTGTTTTACAGTCAAGTTCTAGGAAATATTCAAAGAACAAAAATTTCAATCTCATACAAAATCTTCCAAAGAATTTAAAAAGAGGAGATATTTTTAAGTTTATTAGTCTGATGTAGCTTTACAAGTAAACTTAGAGAAAAAATTAGAAACATTTTCCTCAAGTTAGGAATAGAAAAAGGGTAATCATTGTTGATTTCTGTACATTAGTTTATGGTTAGCCATAAACTGCACAGTAAGACAAGAAGACGATGGGAGGGAGCAAATTTTTCATTATTTACAGATGATTTGTGGTTGTCTACGCAGGCAAATTAAGAAAATCTACCAGTGTCATTTTGGAATAACAGAATCTGACAAGATTGACAGATATAATAAGATCAATATATAAATATCAACTATGTGCTATATACATCAGTAACAAAGAGAAACAGTAATTTTTTAAAATCTCCCTTTTATAATCACTCCAAAGAACCTGAATGTAAATCTAATAAAAGAGTAATAAGACCTTTAATGGAAAATTATAAAATTCTACTAGGAAGTATTTACCTAATCTTTAACAAGATGTGATTTAATACTCATTAGATTAGCAAAAATTAGAAAGTGACAGTAACACATTTTTTGAAAATATAGAGCATCAAGGATATTGTGGTACAATAAATTGGCATAAGCATTTTTTGATCCACCTATTACTACCTAGTTAAGTTGAAATGTGCTCGACCTATCTAGGGATCCACTCACTCTTAGCTCTATACCGTCAACAGACAGCCTATTTGAATTTAAAACCAAATGGAAAATCTTTAGCATATGATTATGGTAGATGTAATATTCCTTTGAGAAAAAGCCTCAGTGAACAATTAAGGAAGTAAAGTGTGTTTTAAAGAGCATTTCAAAGATTGCCTGGATCATTAGTTTTATGACTATAAATTTAGTTTAAGTTTTGATTACAAAATCCTGTTGGGAATGTCTTCAATCAAAGATGGCCTGAATGGCCTAGAAAATTCACAGCATCCCTAGAGAGCAAGTTGGGAGAGAAAACATGTACATATGATTAGTCGTGAATAGGACACTACGCAGATTCATAGAGTATCCATCTATCCATGTAGATACTAATCAAGTTAATGTATTTCTTTTCATAATTTGATCATTTAAATGTTTCTCCTAAAGTTTTTATATTTTATTCACAGAGTAGTGAAAGTCAGTTATACTGTCCACTCGTAATTAAGACTTTATAATTAACTAATTAAAAAGCATTAGGAAAAGAGAGTAAAATAAATACCACAATAAGAAATATAGCTTTTATTGTCCATTAAATTTTATTGTCCATTAAAAGTCATGTGTGACTTTGTGCATGACTAGCTGATACCTTAAAAAACAATAGTAGGCATGGTCCCCTAGCACTGAACTGCACAAGTACAACTGCAGTAATTAAAGATGTTTTTCGTTCCAACTATTATTTTTAAGGTTGCAGTGAATTTGCTTTGAGTAAATATGTTTGAATATGGTGAAGCAAATCAAGTGTCCCTTTCAGCAAAGTGAACAAATTGCTCTTCACATTAAAGGGATAGAGTATAATATTTCATTAACACATTTCTAGAATATGGTTTTGGTTGGTTGAAAAATATATATATCCAAAGAATTTATTGTAATCCTTATATAAAACTGTTGAATTTGTATTCTCAAGTATTTTTCATTCTATTTCTATGTGTAAATATACTAATGAACATAATATGGATGGATAACTTTTTGTAGTTGTTATTTTATGTGTTATTTATCTGTTTATTCTTTTTGAACAAGCACGCAAATCATCAGAAGCATCTGGTAGGAAATTACTTTTTACAGAATAATTCTGTTACTTTAATTGCTATATGTTGGGTTTTTATGAGGTATTTTGTGTCAACTTGATGTTTTATATTTCTTTTACTGAAAATATTTGTAGTATAGCATTGTGGGGGTTATTCTTATAAATAAAAAACATAGAGCTCAAAGAGGTGGGTGTTTAAAATGAGAGTGACGAGAAGACATACTGTTAAATTCTACTAGATTTTCACTTTCTAAATGTTTTGGAAGGGATAGTACTGTTCTGTTATTTGTTTATAGAACTTGGTATTTTTGTATGAATTTACCTCAGTTTCTGCCCTGTTTTATACTTTCTGATATATACTAAATAATTCTTAAATATCTTTATTAAGATAAAGGATGAAAATAATTTAATTACAAAGTGATTAGGGGGCCCATGAATTATAATCAGTTCAGTAAAAAAATTTTAAACTATTATTGTAAAAAAGATACTATTAAGAAACATATAATTGTTTTAGTATCTAGTATTTGCTTTTTCCCTAATAGAAAAATTTAGAGGAATAGCCCCTTCCATTATTCACAATATAGATAGCCATCAAGGATTAAAATATTTGGGCCTCTAACCTCCACGGTTATCCCTCCTTACTCCATCTGGCTCCCCTCTTCCTTAGCACAAGTGGTCTTGCCTCCAGTTTCCCAGAAGAAACAGAGTGTAGCAATTGTGGATAACTCAGTTTACTCCCGTTCCTTCTCACATGTTGACAGGCATCACCATATGAAACAATTACCTCCATTATTGGGCACCTTCTTTCCTATACATTGTACCTCCCACTGCTGCTGTCCACTTAATACCCTGTGCTGCAACAATTACAAGTCAGTTGCCATTTCCTGAATAAACCATGTTCCTTCTTCCAGGCCTTTAATACAAGATCATCCCAGCCTATGTCTTCCTCAATTCTATCTGCCAATGGAACTCTTATCCTTCAAGATTTAGCACAAATGCTGTGTCCTCTATAATGCCTTACCTTACTACCCAAGAATTTCCTCTTTGAAGCTTGCATAGCACCTTATTATTTCCTTAGTCCTTGTCACATTCATTACAATGGTTTATCCGTCTCCGCATTAGCTTCTCATCTCCTTAATAGTGGAGATGTGTTTATTCTTAGTAGTGTTCCCAGAGACTAGCCCAGCTTCTGGCACCACTGAACAATGCTCAATAAATGTTGAAAAGATTGTTAAAGCAGCACCAAGGAAGTGGCTTTCAGAAGGGAATTAACAAAATGTTATAATTCAGAGTATCTTTCCTACAGTAAAGTTTCAAATAAATAACAAAAAATCCAGAGATGGTATTATAATAGTTATAGGATGTGATTTTAATATGTTTTACTTAATATTATTAGCATTATTACTATGAGGAGTTAAAGTTTTGTTGATGTTTTAAGGAGAATTACAGTGGTAATTGATTTTGGCACTAAACAGTAATTATTGATTCTATTACTTTATCATTTAATTTTTAAATGTCCTGTTCAGTCAAATATGTTCAGTCAAATATGTTCAGTCAAATAATCGAGTTTCTACATTATTGTTCTATTTCTGTATATAATATTCTGGGAAAATGTTTTATAGATGATTCATGCTATTATGCTGTTTATATGAGTGTCATTTAATCGTTGTTTAATTTATTTTTTGGATACAAGCTTGCTCCTCTTCAGAAGTATCTGGTAGGCAACTACTTTTTAATTTAAAAAATGTTATTTTTAAAACTTTTTTATTGGTTATTTGCAAGTTAATGCTCCTCATAAAGTTATATTTTTATAAAGTATACTGATTTAATAAAACATTTTAGTTAATGAAGGAAATAGGTTTGTTTCGCTTTATGTTGAGTTTATAGAAATGATTTATAATGCAGTTTCTTGGGTGATATTTTAGAAACAAGTATAACACTGTAAGGCAGTGGGAGTTGAAACAGGGTAGCAGAAGACAGACTAATACACACCACTTAAATTAGATAACTTAGGTTAATGAATGGTTTTTTGAAAGAAAATCTACTGTTGTAAATTTTGAATAAAGCAGCTAATATTTTAATTGGGTATTTATCCTGGGAAGTTTATATTTTATTTTGTTCTAGATTGTTTCCCTTCTATTTTTCTGACATCCATTATAAAAGTTAAATAATGTTTTGCTTCTATTATAAAGAGGTGTAAAAGATGGAGGTTACATTTCATTATAAAGAGATGGGAGAACTCAACATCTGGAGTAGTACTCTATATAGTAGTAATTTCCAAATTCTTATAAAATATGAATGAGAACCTCTTTAGAAAGCATTGGATAATAATATACTATAACTAACAACATGCTGTTTTTATAAGCAGTAATATAGTTTACCTAACACAGAACCACAAAATGCCTAATAATTAAATGTACAAAATGTAATTAATGAAGCATTCTTTTTTATTGTAGAATTTCCTGAATAATGTGGAATAAAGATGTGCCATACTTGAATTTTTAATAAATTTTCTTATGTTTAAAATGAACCTTGTAATATAATTTTTAAACTATGTCCTATGTATAAATATATTCAAACATTTTGAGGGCGATAAGAATTGTTTTATTAACGTACTTCTGGAAATGCATGAAAATTCTCATTTGTTTCTTTTGTCTTCATCTTGTGAATGCGGGTGAACATTCCTCGAAACCAACCTTGAGTGAACATATAGATTACTTTGGTAGGCTCGTTTTTTTAGAATGCAATGTGACACACTCTTTAATACAATCTGAAGAGAAAATACATTTATGTTTTTATATTTGTTCTGATCACTACAGAACAAAATATATTTGCAGAAAAATCTTCCATTGAGATATTTGTTTCTAAAGAGAGTTACTAATCACTGTTAGATGCTTTGTAGATAGGTACCTATGATCACGTAGATAAGAAGTGTTAGAGTCAACATTCTAACACGTGTGTGTCAACCTTCAAAACCTGTGGCTGGTGCAGGATATCACAGTGGTTTAAATCGTTAAATATAGATACGGCTTACATATTAGAATACAGCAAGAAAATGAAAAAATTGAGAACAAGCATATGCTCTATAGGGAACTCTGGATTAAATGTATTGCAGTGTTTGAATTTGGCTGTCTCTCACACCACTTATTTATTAATTAGCTGCTAACACCTTATGTCAGTAGATATAAATTTTAAAAATAACCATAGGAAAGCATTCATAAAGTTAAATTCACCACAGTCTAAAAATAATAAAATTCAAAGCAAATGCATGTGGTTCTGGATTTCTTATTGTTTTAGAGTTATTCATAATCTAGTATGTTGTGAAATATTTTACTTTTGTTGTCTATATTTATAAGATGTATGTTTTGGTTAACCGATATTTTATAGCATTAACTGTTCATTTTTGCACCCAAATAATACACGTATAAGCTAGAGATTTCATTTGTATGTATACACTTGTGGGACAAAAAGTGCTTCAGGTGCAGGATTTTCCTCCTGGAACTCTTTAATCACATTATAATTAATGCTTATCCTTTACTCTAAAAGAATTTCTTTATTAATTGAAAAAATTCATAAAATTTAATATCTTTGATTTATTCCCATTTCTGATACTTTTATGTGACCTTTATGAGAACAATGCTGCTTGACAGTAAACTTAGAAATATTGATAAGTACAGAAAATATTTCAAAGAATTTCCTGAATATCCTGTTAATGAATAAAAGTAAGTAGTACCTGGAAATTTTCTTTCAACTTACCATCTTTGGCAAATATTGCCAGTCCTTCCTTTGGCCAGTTTTATTTTCTTAAACTCCACTCAGCAGGAAGTGACAGAAGTCGAAACAGGATGTTAGGGATACTTTTTTTCTTTTTCTGATTCTCTTCCTTGTCTCCAAATTATCTATACTCTGCCAGGTATCTGGAGAGTTTATACTGCAACTTGATGTGCAAATTCTATAAATAGATGATAATTTTTTTTCAAAAGAAATCAGAGGTATATTTTAGGAATCACAAGTTGCTTCTTAAAAGCCACTGTTGTATTTAGCAATAAATTATTTTTATTTTATAACTGTCATTTTTAAGTCAATCCCATGTGTAGATATATCTATTCCATGCGAAAAAGAAAGAAAATCTTACTTATAAAACCACTCTTTTTCATTTGTATCTAGTATATTAACTTTAAAAAGTAGGATAACTTAAAACATCTTAAACTCAAAAAAAAAAAGTAAGAATTTTCCACCTCCAAATCCACCCCCAGGAGGCATTAGACCGTATTTGTATAATTTGGTGGAGTTATTTGATTCCTTGTTTTAGTGGATGAGATTTTTATAGAATGGGAGAATTCTAATTTTAAAAATTATTTTTCTCAAACTTTCTAAAATAGATATTTTGAGAGTATTTTAACAACAAAATACAAATGATAGTTTGTATAAAGTAGTAAAATAATGTCTTCAGAAATGCACGCTCTTATGTTACTTAAAAACTGATGTCTGCTCTTGGTGCCTGTCATCACTGTTTTGAAATTTCAAAAGTTTAGAAGGCCAGTAACCTTTTTGGTTAGTAGCGGTGTTTTGCCAATTGTACGTCACTGAGGATAAAGCAAAATAATTATGTGTGTCTTAAAATGCCTCACTTTAATACTACTGCATTATTAGATGATTGGATTAAAGACTGTGGATCTCTCACTTTCACTTTTAAAATTCTGTCTTTCCATTATCATCACCACCATCATCATCATCCTTATTAGAATTTTTGAAATAAATGCCAGTGTGCCACTCTTTGTTCATTTTATCTAGCCTTTTACTATTTGAACATTATTTAAATACTATTTTCTGCTATTTTCTTTTTATTTATAGATTCAAATATCAAAGAAATACTGGAAACTTTCTGAACAAAAAGTCTAAAATATTTCTTATATAGTCAGGCTTTGGTCTCATATCTAACTATAGAGACAAAAATACATATTCTTAATGCTATTTTATCTCTGGAATTTTTTTTCTATTAATTGTTTTTAAACACCTGAAGTTTATAAACAAATCATTGTTAATTACTCTGTGGAAAGACAATGAAAAACAGGCCTCTTTTAAAATGATTCTTCATTTAACAAATCTAAAACTTCAAACCACAGCTCTGTAAAATAATGTGACTGTTATTGAACACTATATTAACATATGATTTTTAATTGCTTTACTTCAGTGTACATTTGAAATCAGTCATTTAGACATTTAGTTTTGCTGCAAATTTAAGCACTTGGGGTTTTTTGTTTCTTTGTTTGTTTGTGGTGTTTTGTGCTATTGTTTTCAAGTTTTTGTGAGTATTTTTTTCTGTGGCAGTTTGTAGGGTTTTTTCTTTTCTCTCTCCTTTAGTAGAGACCACATAGTAATAACATAAATCCTTATATCTAAAAATAGTCCTTTATCAAAATCAATTATTTTTGAAACTCCACAAATCAACAAGTTCACATTTTCCAGGTATTTTAAGTTCTTACATTTAAGGGCTCTGTTGTACTTTTAAACTGTCACTGCTGATTTATTTACAATCAGTATTTTGTCCTCGATGGATTTCTGACTTTTTTACATTACTTTCACATATGTCTTCAGGACCCGTATTTTTATTTTTAGATCTGAAATTAATAAAGTGATCTCCATATGGAAAGATATTTGAGATTTTTAAAATTTGAGAAAATATTTGTTTCTTGTTGATAGAAACTAAATAGCTTTCTAGTGAATCATGGTTGTGAGTACACGTTTTATATCAACCATAGTTGACAGAAGTCTGTGTTTTTAAAACATATATTTATATGTAATATAAATATTCTTACAAGACAATTTTTTTATATATTTTTAGTGAAAGAGTTTCTAGCTAAAGCCAAAGAAGACTTTTTAAAAAAATGGGAAAATCCTGCCCAGGTAAGGAATTTAAATTTTTCTATGATTTAAATATCATGTGTTAAGTAAAATCATGATTCTTGCCTAAATAATTTAATAGTTAAAGAAACTTTAATTTTCAAGTAGCATTAATAAATGTAAGCTTAACGTGGGAATTTTTGCCATGTTTTGATTTTTTCATTAATAATTTTATGCATACTTAAATTGGAGAAGGAACTAATTTCCAACATAAATTTTGATACTAATTCCATGCTGCTACAAACTCTCGATATTTTCTCATATTAGAGTAATTTTTACTTATGCCTTGGATAGCATATATTTTTTATCTTTATTAATTACAGTATGGAGTCTATCGGAGAGTTTCAAATTCTTAATCACAAATACTTGCCTTTTGATAACATACCAACCAAGGGATTCTTTCATAAACATTTTGATGGGATAAGTTTTATATAATTTAAATACTTTAGATATTAACTAAGATTTAAAAACTGTATATAAACAGAGCCATCTGTGATTGCCAAAAAACCTCTTTTTGAAGTTATAAATAATTAAATTTAATGGTAGATTAAATCTTGAAAACCATCTTTTTAGCACAAAAATCTTTTACTTCAAATATTTTTTACTAAAAAATATTTAATTTTAAATAAATGTTATGTTTTATGAAAATGCCAACATTACCAACACTTAAAGCATGACTTATAATTTAAAATATAATTACTAGCGATTACAAAAAGTTAGACATTATCTAACATGAAATATTGAGGGAGGAAAGGAAGATGGCATATTTGTATGAAAAGCAATGACTAGCAAAAAAAGCGATGTCCTATTGTATGTCAGTGAAGTTTATTTCCATGATTTAGTTAGGAACTGTATTAAATATTTTAATCCATCTATGTTGATAGAACCAAAAATTAACTATTAATTCATAAAGTTAAATAATCCAATCAGAATTAAAAGGACTTTTTTCTTTCTGCATTGACATAGAATCTCATGGCAATTTAAAATTATTAGAAATTTGAAATTAAAATATGAAGAAAACAAGTTTTATAAGAAGAAACTTAGAGTTGCTCGCTCTCTCTGTAATGATTCAACAAGAAGATAAACTGTGTATCCGGGGACAAGGTTTGATTTGCAATAGAAACAAAGTCCAGTTACAGTTGGACTTCAATACTTATTCCGATTCCTCACTTATACAAGAATCATATTGTATCACATTTTTCTCAAGCTAAATACTGTACAGACTGCCCCTTGCAAATATATCTTTGTAATGAAAACCTATTAAACGGGCCAGCAATTACTACTTATTGCTATTTAGCACACAATTTGTTCCTAGTAATTTTCATTTTGTTGTGGCAGCAACAAATTCAACAGATTGATGCTTCCAATTCTTTAGTCAAAGCTATAGTCAAAGCCAAACAAAGATGTTTGCTTATAACAAAGCATCTATTCAAGGAGAAAAAAAGGCTGATTATTGTTCTGGGACTCTTGACTCCTGGTTATCTTTGTGGGAATGAGGAACTCTTTCCTTATTGTTACTATTTTAGGTAATACTGGGTTATTATAACTTCAGAAAGAGAAAGCCATTGGGATCTCTCACACTGTTATTATCTAGTTCTAAAAGCTCATAAAAAGGTAGAAATAAAGTTACATGGTTCTTTCTTTAGAGGTAACTAGGGTGAAAGGACGCTGATCCCTCAGCTTATATGTTCATTAGAGTTATTTGCAAGTGCATTAAGAATGTGTGCTTTTATAATTGTCTTTGTCAGTCTACCTCTGGTCAATTTGTAGTTATTAAAATACGAAATTAATTTATTAGAAATCCAATATTAGGAATTCATAGTGGAATATGATCTTTAATATGTCAGCTGAGGCTCTTATTTCCTTCCATTATTATTATGCTTTGTTTTGCAATATACTTTTCAAACACTAAATCCTTTCTTATTCAAAGGGAAAAATAGAACCAATAAACTTAGAATTTCAGTAGTCTTCATCATTTTTAAATGGATGGTTATAAATTAAATAAACTTCTTATCACTAAATTTATTATAGTTATTATAGTCTTATGAGAATTTCTAATTTTAAAGTTTATTTTATTTTTCATGTATATGTAGAATAATGCTGGCTTGGAGGATTTTGAAAGGAAAAAAACCCTTGGAACAGGTTCATTTGGAAGAGTCATGCTGGTGAAGCATAAAGCCACTGAACAGTATTATGCCATGAAGATCTTAGATAAGCAGAAGGTTAGTGTTTTTGTTGTTATTTACTTGAAGAGTAAACTTCAGTTTTATCAGCTAGATTATTAAATAGGTATAATACAATGACTTAACCATTGACACCTTCAAGTAATTTTATTGTTGCATTAATAAGAATTTGCATTATTATTATGACTATAGTTTTAGTATATAGGAGTACATTATTTCAGTAATTATATATAATAGGTATGTGTATGTTTATTAACAAAGTATTGAATTCAACATGTAAAGAACAGGCATCTGTACTATGTTTTGCCTTGTGGGAAAATGCAGGAATAAATTACTTGATGCTTGGATGGAAGTTACAGAAATTTAGTGATTTTATTTTATGGCTTATTATCATTGACAGTACAAGCCCTCTTTAACATGATTGAGTTTGTTTAATTTAAAATGTCAGTTAAAGCTGGGAAAATTTGAAAACCTACACACTCTGAAAAATAACAAATCATGTTGTATATTTGAAACTAATAATGATGTTATATGCCAAGTATATCAATAAGAAATTAAAAATAAGTTTTAAGTATTTATCACACATTGGCATATGTGAAGAATCAGGATATCTGAATTATTTATGCTTTAAATATAAAGATTCTATTTTCTTACTAATTATGTATAATTAAGGGAAAGTAAAAGAAAAATGGCAAGGCTTGATATATTGTAGATATTCTGTTCCCAAGAATGTCATTTTGGCTTAATGGTATTTACGTAAGGAAATAAAGAAGAAATGGTCATGTTTACAGATAGTGGCTAGACTAATGCTGTCTAATAAATATAATATGAGCCCCATATGTAATTAAAACTTTTCTTGTAGCTTCATTTTTAAAAAGTAAAAAGAAATAGTTGAGATTAATGTTAATAGATTCTATTTAGCCCAGTGTATCCATTGCAGTATATAATTAACATAAAAATTATAGAGATAATTTACATTCTTTTTTTCATACCGGTTTTTCAAAATCTGATGTATGTATTGCACTGATAGCACATCTCCATTCAGGTTAGCCACATTTCCAGTGTTAAGTAACCACATGCAGCTCGTGACTATCATTTTGTATGTATAGCACAGTATTAGGTTGGTCTGACATCCCAGTCTAACCTCTGCCTTAAAACAAAAAACAAAACTAACCTCTAACATGAAATGACTTACGTCTCTAAAATTAAATGCACACTATACACACATTTAATTGTGCATCTTTGTCTACTGCCTTCTTTCACATAACTTTTTTAACCATGCTTCTTGAAAAAATAGTTTAATTACTCTATTCACTCACTTCCTATTAATTATTTAACTTACAACAATTTAGCTGTCTTCTTGTTTATTTCCTGCCTCCTGCTACTCCACTAAAATGTCTCTGCCAAGTGTCACCAATCTAGTGACCTAATCACCAAGTCCATTGGACTCTTTTTGCTCATCTTATGTGACTTTTTTAGACCCTGTGACTGTGCTGGCTACTCCTTAAAATTGTGTTGTCCCTGGCCTTCTGGACCCCAGTGCTCTTCTGATTATGCTCATGCCTTTTAGGCTTTTCTTTTTTATGTGCCTTTTCTTGTTTTGTTTTATGTTTTTCCTCCTGTCTGCTTTTTAAAGATTACAAATCTCAAGCTCAGGACTATCCCCTCTTCTCTTCCTCATGTTCTGTACCCTCACCCTATGTGTTCTTATCCAAGCTTCGACTCATTTCAAACTCTACACTCTTAATTTGTACACTCTGAGTGTGGAGCTCTCGAGATCAAGTCTTTGCCCTAATTTTCTATACTAGGCAATTAATTGGGTCTCCGAGAGGGTGATTTATATATTTATTTTGCCTGCACAACAAAAATAAAATACTTCAAATTTATATTTTTGATTAAATCTGTCATTAAAATGTTATTATATCAATAGTTCCTAATATTTTATGGTATCTTTCCTAAGGAATTAATAAAATGTGCTTTAGCCATAAAATATTAAAAGGATTACAGAAAAGATTTAAGGCTTTAAAACATTTAGAGAAGAGTTTTTAAATTCCTTTTTTGGTAAGACAGTGACTTGTTAAGTAAGTTATTAAGGCTACCTCAGGGATAACTCATGGCAAAAGAGTATTTCCTAGACAAATAGCTGCCATTTTAATTCACTTCTCTATGGCAGTGTTCTGGATCTATTTATAATTAGGACGAAACCTTTATATTCTGATTTTTTTCAAGTTTATTTAATTTGCTGAAGCTAACTATGAAAATAATACCCCTTAATAACCTTTTATGTTAATAAAGTCACAAATCTTTCAATAAACTTTTTTTGGTTACTCCTATCTTAGGGTGTATGAGGAGGCAGGGGGCGAGGCAGGAATCAAACTCAGTACAGAAATTAAGGGACATCACATTTTCTTTATTCCACACCATGTGTGAAGCTTTGCTAGGCACTTTATATTTACTGTATCAGTGAATTTTTACAATTTTGTGTGCATTAATCTTTCTTTAAGCGAATAACCGCTCTATTTAAGTAACTTTTTCAAAGTCAGCTAGTAAAATGAACCAAAAATTTGACCTAGGGTTGTCTGATTTCTATACCTATATTCCTTGTTAATTTTTCCTTTCAAATGTATTTGTTATTCCTAAGATACTTTCTACCACCACCTAATTCATCTCTCACTCATGTTAACTGGGCGTTCACAGTAGCATCTTAATTTCCACAATCTTAGAGTTTTCACCTTCTACTAATTCACTTTCCTCATTGCCAACAAAGTTTTTTTATCATATGATATTACCTCACTGAATCACTCAAAAAGCTTCCTGTATTTATTAAATAAAGTCATAACTCTGCAGCCCGCTTTCAAACGCTTCATAATTTTCTTCCAGACTCCACTGTTCTCCTACATGAAAGCCTTTTATCTCACACTATTCCTCTACATGTACTCTGTGTTCTGCTTCTCCATTTGAAACTTGACCCACACAACTATATAGTGCTATGCTGGAAGGGGTAGGATTATATGTGATGATATATGGCCTATTTTCCTTATTAATAATTCTTCGTGTTTGACTAAAAATTCAGTTGATAAGTAATCATTTATAAATACTTATATGTGTGTGTGTGTGTGTGTACATATAATATTTAAACCAGCAGAAGTATCAAGAAGTAAATATAAATGTTATATGAATTTTGGAAAATAAAACATGGACTAAACCCCCGAGGGTGTACTTCTTAATTTTTCTCTGCCATTAGGGATACTTCATTACCAAAATTTGAGAACCACTGTCCTAAGATACAGCCAACTGAAACTAGCACTCAGACTTACCTTTGTATATTTTCTCACTTCAGGTAATGGTTCTGGATATTAACCCTGACTGCACTGTCTCCTATTTTTCTCTAACTTTTGTTATCTATCCATCTTTAAGACCTAGCCGAACTCTCACTTTTTAAAATAGATTATAAAAATAATATTCTTGACCTTTTGCTTTGTGCCAGGCACTATGTTATCACTTGACATGCATTATGCCACACAGTGACTTTTAAAGCAGGTGTTGTTATTATTATCAGCATTTTTTAGAAAAATCTAGGACTCTGAAAGATTACGTACTAGACCTAACGTAACACTTTCTCCTCTGAACACTTATGACATCATAACTCTCATTTGGCAATTGTTCATATGTTGCTATTCACATATTTATGCATCATACTTCCAAACAGATTTTATGCAGGATGCAAGCAGACACTCTTTATGTCTATCACACTTATCATCATGCCTTATGTGGTAGATATACACATTTAAAAGTAAGTTAGATTTTAGTTAGTTTTTAATTAAGTTAATTTAAAAATTAACTAAGCATATTTGCTTTGCTAGTTTATATATCTTGGATTCATTTCCATTTTTAATTGTTATGCCCCACATTACATAGTTGGCTTAGGGCTATAATGCAGAAAACCTCTCTGTTGTAGTTTTCATTAATTATTTCCAAGGTTACATATTGTCTATGCCTAACTAAAAACCTGCTATATCATAATACTCAAAAGTAAACACTGTGGTATATCCAGACAATGGAATGTTATTCAGCACCAAAAAGAAATGAGCTATCAAGCCATGAAAACACGTGGAGGAAACTTAAATACATATTATTAACTGAAAGAAGCCAGTCTGAAAAGGCTACATACTATATGATTCCATCTTTATGACATTCTGGAAAAGGAAAATTTATGGATACAATAAAAAGATAAGTGGTTGCCCCGGGTTAGTGGAGAGGGAAGGATGAATAATAGGTGGAGCACAGAGGATTCTTTGGGCAGTGTTAATACTCGATTTGATAAGGTACATGTCATTATACATTTGTCCAAACCCATAGAATGTACAGTACCAAGAGTGAACCCTCATGTAAACCATGGGCTCCAGGTGATTATGATGCATCAATGTAAGTTCATTGATTGTAATAAATGTACCACTCTGGTTGGAAATGTTGATAATGAGGGAGGCTATGCATGTGTGGAGAAAAGGGATATATGGAAAATCTCTGTACCTAAATTCTACTGTGAACCTGAAACTGCTAAAAAAAAATAGTTCACTAAAAAAAATAAACACAAAGCAATAGTAATTCTTCAGGTAATGTTATGTAATTTATCGTGATAAGTATGGACTAATTGGTTCCGTAACTAGTTAGGATGTGCACATTAGTAATCCAACCACTTCATGTTACAGATCGGGGGGGAAAAAAAAGGAAAAAAATCTGATATCCTAAGAGTTGAAATAACTGCTCCCAAGTCACAAAAGTGGTTGACACCTAGATCAGAACACAGATCTTTTAATTCTTAGTCATTTATCCTTTGCTCAACATTATTTTTATACTATAATTTTATATACTAAATACTGGATGGTGTTTTTAATTGTTTTTCTTACTCATATTCAACTTCTTGAACTCTGTGACTATCCCACATTGACAATAAGACTCTATCAAGAAAGAATGCGACTTTTTAATGATTTACATACATATAGGATAATTGTTTATATCTCCTAAGATCACTTTTTCTTAAATTAAAAGTAGAATAACTTGTGACAGAGAATCATAGTTTCCATGAAGTCAGGATAAGTTGCTTTCCCCTGCCATGTACCTGATTGAGTAGACAATCCAGAGGAAGCTCGATTAATCTTAAATAACCTATTTGTTATAAGCAGTCTTTTTTTGCCATTATTTGTGTGTCATCTCTTGTGGCTGTGCAAATTGAATTTTTAGGATTTGTTCTTGTATTTATTGATGTATTATGAAATGAACAGATTGTTCATTTTTACCTACTGTTTTTTAGTTGATTTTTCCTCAATCCTTAATTTCCTTGCTGATCTCCTGAAGATTAAATCAATACCTACTTATTGCAGTGATTTGTGCCAGCTTCTTTAGCAGACTATTAGTTATTAGGAACTAAGTACTTTCACATATTAATTTTTTAAAGTAATTTATTGTGTGTCTAATTCTTCTTAACTCTTGTTTCTTTAATGAAAATCATAGTTGACCATCTTAAGAGCAAGTTTTAAATCCTCTGTTAGGTTTTTCATTTGAATCTGATAAGCCTACTTGGTAATTATTATGATCTTTATCCAGCTCTAGCAATTTCACTTAATCATTTTTATATGAAAGACATTTATTTAATATTTTTCTTATAAAATTATAGTAACTTAAATTTTGTTAAAATATGTTTGATATATTTATCTCTCAATTACAGGTTGTTAAACTGAAACAAATAGAACACACTTTGAATGAGAAAAGAATATTACAGGCAGTGAATTTTCCTTTTCTTGTTCGACTGGAGTATTCTTTTAAGGTAAATTTTACTAATATTCAAATAAAATATTTTCAGCCTCATATATTTTTAAACTATAAAGCTATAATATGATTCTAAACCAAATGATAAATCTTGAGAATAGGAATGAACGAAAAAATAATATATTTAGATTTCATGTAATTAAATCATGTTATACATATAACTTAGGTAACACCTGAAAACATTTTGGTTCTCCCTGGGGAATCTGTTAAAGGCAGTGTGTAATTTTTCATGAGATAGCATTATGAAATTAAATATTTTCTCAAAATCCATAGTGATATCTTATTAAGAAATTTTTACATTTATGCTAATTAGTACACCTACCTACTTTTTTCTCTTGAATATTTTCTGCCACAATCTCACCTTCTTCTTTCACTTAGTAATGTGTGCTCTAGTCTCTTCATTTATGTGAGGTAGAACAGTATTTACCCCTCTAATCAACCGGCTCATAAACTTGCACAAGATTTATTCTTTCAGTTGGCATCTTTTCAGTTATTGCGAATGATACTTAGCATCTATCTACAATATTGATTCGTATGAAACATTTTAATCTTTTTTCTTTTTCCTCCTTTATTCTTTAAGGCAAATAAAGACCTGTGAATTCTGAATGATGTTAAAAATCATTCATCTCTGTGACCTAATTTAGCACATAAAATCGAAATATTCTTACTATTTCAATTTGTTTTTAATCTAGTTGGTTTTTTTTTTTTTTTTTGCATACACAATAGCATTAAGTAATTGCTCCAGTGTTTAATAATAGTTCAAGGGTTAAGTGTTTCTTACAAGAGCAGGAATAGCAAAAGTCCCGTAATAAATTGTATCAAGAATACTAGGGGGAAAAATGAATGCCAGTGTAGAAAAATTCAAACATTTTCTATTTATTCTCTATTTCCCAATTTTAGTAATCTGTCAGATGGATTTTTAAATGTCTTTTTTTAACAAATATGGTGTTGTCTTAAAATATTTTCTTGAGAAATAGTCTTGGTTCTGTAATTTTGATTTATTTATCCTTTTCATTTTTCATAGGATAATTCTAATTTATATATGGTTATGGAATATGTCCCTGGGGGTGAAATGTTTTCACATCTAAGAAGAATTGGAAGGTTCAGGTAACTAATACTTTACTCTCCCCAAACCTTACTGTGTGTTTGTTTTAAACCAAATTTTTAAGTTAGTTTCAATTGGTAGATATTGTGAGGATCTGTTATTACAAGAATTTCCAGAAAATGGAAAAATTAATTGAATTTAAACCTACTAGTATTTTTTGAACAAATATTAATCACACAACTTTAAGGAAGAGGTTTGTGTAAGGATGAAGATAAAAAAGGAATATATAGAAACAACAATAAGGATATCATAGTGATGAGATTATAAAACTTGGTTTTATAAACTTGCTGTGTTGAGGTTTAAAAATGTAAACATAATTTTTAAAGTTTATTATTAGGTTATTACTAATAAGGTCACACAGGTATTAAAATAGATTATAGATTTCTGTTATCATTACATGTGTGCAACAGTTTATATTCTACTACTGTTCACTAATAATCACTATTAGAATTAAGCTGAAACCAGAGCACATCCAGCTTCATTCAGTACATTCACTTATATTGATGTAAGTAACATAAATATGAATCCAAACAGGACTGGTGATGGTAATTAGATTCATAAAAAGATAATGATAGACTTGGATTATCATGAGATTATATTCAGTAATGGGCCAACATTAGAGCTATATCAGAGCCTAAACCAAAATTTATTTCTTGACCTAATATGTATAGGGCACCTAATATGTGTCAGGCACTGTGTTAATGTAAAGTGGCTTCTGTTTATCGTTAGTGATTTTCTTTCACCTCATGTTGTCCTCTCTCTTACCACCTCTTGTCCAAGCAGACTCAGAATCCTCATATTGCCCTATTGTAATTCAAAGTTTTACACAGAAGAACCTCACCTACACCTGCCTTCAAAAAACATATTTTGTCCATTTTCTATTATTACTAACTTCTTTCATTTGCACCTCCCCACACTTCTGTTTCTTTAATTCGACTTGCTGCTAGTAGGAAAGCAACTTGATTGATATAATTCGCACTGAAACACTCTTTTCTAACCCTTAACACATATTTCACATACGCTTGAAAGGTTGCTAACTTCCATCTCAAAATCTTTAAGGCAGTTAGACTACTGAATTATTATTGAGCATGGCTCTAATAGGAATCAATGGAGTCATTATGATTCTCTACTTAAACAGATGTCTAGACTTTAAGCTGCTACAGCATTAAATCTTCCTGTAGAATATTTTGTTTACACATTTCAACAATTTGATTATAGATCTAAGTAATGTTTGTGTTCCTCCAGTCAAACACCAGTCTGCGGAAATAATATAAAATTCTGAGTGCGTTTTATATTTATGATGATAAATTTATATTTATTTATAAGATGATAAGTGCATCTTAGATTTACAGGTGCATGGAGAAAACAGGTCAGACATTTCCAAGGTGAAGGATAATGACCAGGATGGTTCTTATAATCTTGCTGTACAGTGTTCTCCTCGTTCCTTGTCATATAACATAATATAGACTGTCACAGTGTTGGAATGATGCTGGAATTAAAAGGGTGTTATAAAATATTGCCCCCAAAATGTTTTTTCAAACATATTTATTCATTCAACAAATATTTACTGAGCACCTGATTTGTATCAGCCTAAGACTTAGGAAATATGGTGACAAGCAAAAGGAGCAACATATATAATCTTTTTTTGGAATCTATTTCTGGTGCTACTAGATCAAACTCATGCCAACCATGTTGAGAGAGACTCTATTTATAGTTAACGTTGTTCACTGAGGACACAAATCTGAAAGTTATTGCAATTTGTCAGGCAGATTAGCAGAATTCAGTGTATACACTAGAAGATAAAATAGACACTCAAAGTAAAAAGTCAGTATATCCTTTTGGAGTAATATTCAAAATGTGGCATGAAAATTACACTAATCTATCAGTTAATCTAATCTACGCATGAAAGAACTGTGTATATTTACACAAATATAAAGTTTATAACTGGATTTAGTGTCTTTGTAAACTTGCATAGTAGATTTGATATTTAGACACGAGGCTCATATCTGTGGTTTCTGGTTGGGATTATGAGTGTCTTATTTTTCATTAATATTTTATGATGCTTTTTCTATAATGAGCATATATCATCTTTATAATAGGAATAGTCTGGGTAAAATGGCATCAATCTGTAGATTATTACAGTTAAAGAGCTCTATGTATACAATTCTTTAATAACCCCTTGAAATTTATGGGAATGTCGGTGAAACATATCAACAGTAGCAATGGCCCTGATAGACAATCTAATTAGCACATTTGCTTTTCAATCAGGCGTAATTATAAAGACATCAGTATCTTCTACTGCTTCCAATAATAATTTAAAATGTGACAATTTGAAAGTTATATTTTTCTTTAGCATATGCTGCCCACTAAGCATATCAAAGCATTATTTTAAGAAAATTTAAAGATTTAGTAAATATTTAGAAGCAAGATTTATTACATATGTTTAAAAGAAATCTTTTTACTCCCAAAATATTTTAACCCTATATTATTTTTTTGTATAATTTACTAATTACTATATGTTAAACCATTTTACAGAAATTCATAGTTTTTTTTCTTTTGTAGTGAACCCCATGCACGGTTCTATGCAGCTCAAATAGTGCTGACATTCGAGTACCTTCATTCACTAGACCTCATCTACAGAGATCTAAAACCTGAAAATCTCCTAATTGACCACCAAGGTTATATCCAGGTATGACTTGAACACATTATATATTATGTATTTGAGAAAATACTAGCTAAGAAGTTGTATACATTTAACAACTACCAATATTAGAATTTTTTTATTTGAGGGAGACAGTTACTTCTTCCTAATAGTTTAAACTGAGCTAATAGTTCTGCTGTTATTACAGAGACCAAAAAGTCCCATCAAAGATAGACCCTATTTATATTCCTTGTAATCTGTAGTTGTGAATAGAGCAAAGGCTCCTACATAAAGAAAAAATAATAGCTAAATTTGAGAGCACTCATTTAATGCTAGGCATTATTCTAAGCATTTTATTTTTATGTATTATCTCTTTTAATCCCGATAACAAGTGTAAATATGTTGTTATTCATATTTTAAGGCTGATGAAACTAAGGCACAGCAAGGTCACACAAGTAAAGTCAGAATTGAACACAGATAGTCTGTCCCCAGAGTCCATGCTTTTTAACATTATAATGCAACTGCCAAAAGAGCTCCAGCTCCCAATACTGGACTGACTGGTTACACTGGTTTCTTTCCATTTCTGCTATTAATAAAGTGGGAGCATCCCTTTTTACACAGTTATCAGTAGATTTTCCCAATGATGTTTTTGCACTTCTGATGATGTAATTAATGGCAAGGGACATGTTGGACTTAAGGAACACTTCTGTTGCTGCTTCATTTTTATTAAAACAATTTTTTGGTTAATTTATTTATTTCTTTGAGTCAGGGAAACATTATTTAGCATGGGTTGTTTTAACCTGCTTTCACTAAATAGTGTCCTCATGGATTAATCTTAATTGTATTGACTTAATTTTTTTTTTTCCGGTTTTAATTTCAACCCTGATTTTTAACTTTCAACTTAGATCCAATAAGTATTTTTTTCCTTTTATAGGTCACAGACTTTGGGTTTGCCAAAAGAGTTAAAGGCAGAACTTGGACATTGTGCGGCACTCCAGAATATTTGGCTCCAGAAATAATCCTCAGCAAGGTATATTTATACTGTCATTATGTAAGCAGTAGAAATATGAGACATGCATCAATGTGGACTTTTATGAAAAATTTATTCATCTAGATTTACATTTTTATTTAATCTAAATTATGAATTCTGAGTTTAAATCTGTGCACAATTACTAAAAAAGTTAGTCTACCACTAATCCAATAAATTCTGTCAGTTTTAACTCTGAATCTAAGAGAAATAGTATGAATAAATTTGATGTGTAAGTTTATGTTTTGAAGCCGAAAGCATATACAGTCTTTTCATAATTATTTCTAATAATGGGAGGGTGGAGAAGCCTTGCTCTGGGTTATATCAAGAGGCAGATCTAAAGATGATATGTACTGGTTGTCGATTCTTCCTTTGTTTCAGCTTTCCTCCTTATATGAAAGAAGTGTATGTGAGTTATATCTTTAATGTTAGTTTAAAAATAGGAATATTATAGTAGTTGAATAGTTAAAGTTCTTACCGAAGACAGTTCTACTTCTCTAAATGTGGTGAGAAAAACTTGTAATTATATCTAAAAAGATGATTTAACTTCTGTTTTTTTTTTTTTCTACTGCCATCTTTTGGTAGAGAAAGATAGAAAGAAGAAATTAACAATAACCAGGCACAAATAGGAGCAAGGAAAGAGAAAAGGATAAGACACATGCCTCAACATTTACAAAGTGAACACCTACTCTCTGAATAATTGAAATTTGGCTAACCTATCAAAGTGTTAGGATAAAATAAAAGATTTCTTTCAGCTCTCTCTCATCTTTTATAATTTAAATCTTTAACTTTTTAGTCTTTTATAAGCTAAATATCATTGCTGTTAACACATTTCTTAATTACATTTAACAAATAATATGACAGAATAAGTGCCAAAACTTTAAAAATGTATATGTATTATAGAAATAATAGATGTTCATTGTACAAAACTTGGAAAATACAACAATCAAAAATATAAACAATCAAAAAAACCCCATAATTTCATCACACAAAGACAGCTTTAAAAAAAACACTTTATTTTTATGCATGTTATAATAGTTAAAATATAGTGAATGTACAGTTTTGTGTTCAGCTTTTTTCACTTGAATGATAACAATCATGCAGACATCATTCTAATGGCTTATTTGCAAATGGAACTATAAAGTGTTTCACCATTCTTCTATTGTTGAATATTCAGATTGTTTCCTTTTTTTTACTATAAATAACTGTGACAAATGTCTTTGTGGATAAAGCTTTTTCTGTGTTTCAGATTATTTTTTTAGGATAGGTTTCTGGAAGTGGAAGTAGTGGATTAAAGGGTATGAGCATTCTTAAGGCTCTTGGTACATACTGCCAAAGTGCTTTTCAAAAAGATTATAATATTTTACACTTCCACTAGCAGTATATGAGAGTGCCTATTTCACCACACTCTCTCCAGCATTGGGTATTCTTATTTTTTAAATCATTACTAACTTAACAGGTAATAAATGATAATTTTTGTCTCATGTCTTTTATTATTAGATTTTTTAAATACTTATAGCCATTTGATATTTCTTTGTGTGTGTGAATAATTATTTCATGTCCTTTACCCATTTATTTATAGTAATTTATTTTTTTATTTTTTATTTTCTCTATACCTGGGTTATTAAAAAACCATCTGGCACATTTCTGTGAACACTAGCACATAATCTAAAACCTAGAAGTCAAAGTTTAATAAAAGGATCTGGTTCAACATTATGTGCTTTCATTATAATAAAAATAATATAATGAATGACAGTACTAGCAAGTAAAATTAAAAGAGTTAGGCAAAATTGATGCCTATTTCTATTAGCAAAACAAAGTGCTAGTCCTATTACTAGTCTCTCCCTTTAAAAAAATACAGTCTACAGCCATGCCACCCTGAATACACCTGATCTTATGTAATCTTGGAAGCTAAGCAGGGTTGGGCCCAGTTAGTACTTGGATGGGAGACCACCTAGGAATAACAAGTGCTGTAGGCATTAAAAAAAAAAAAATACAGAAGCAGAAAAAAAGGAAAAGACAATCTCTATATTATAGTATTATATGTTAGCTAATTGAAAACTAAGTAGTTCCTAAAGCTACAATTTTAACAAAAAGTTGGAACTGGGGGAGGGACGAAGGTAATCAATCAGAAGATACATTTGCAGGCAGACCAAAAGATCTGGCAAGAACTCAGCTCATTCTTCTACACGATCGAGTTGTTTATTCTTTCTTTTTTTTTTTTTCAGTCTTTTCTACCAATTACACTGATCGTAGTTAACAAACTTTATGTAAACATGTTAATATGTTATTCTTTATTTTTTATAAATACTTCTATGTCATAATTTTAGTAAATTTAAGATGGAAAAACAACCCAATTGAAAATAACCTTAGCATTGTACATTTGGTCGATAGCACATTTTTTATACATGTTATTTTCTTTCATTTGATATAGTCCGCACAAAACCCTATAAATTAAATATCTTTTCTGTATACCTTTTACATATGAGAAGCAAAACATTAGATAACTAAAGTATACTTAAATATTTACATTTATTAGATTCCAAATTAAACTCTTAGCTTTCATAAGATCCTGTGAAGTGGATAGGATTATCCTTAGTATAGTTACCCTCCTAAAATCCAACAATATAGAATATTTGGTAGTCAACTCCACTATTTATTAGAAGTCCAATATCTGCTATTTTGTTTTGAAACTTTTAACATTCCTAAGTGTTCTCTAGAAAACTTGATTCATAAGACTATAGACCTGGAATAGGCTTTAAGAATTTGGTCCAACTTCATTCCTGTTGTTCAGCAATCAATAAATTATCCCAATTTAAATAGGAACTGTTTTATTGTCTATAATCTTAATGATTTTAGGAAGATTTAATATTTCCTAATATCTAATTCCAATATTTGGAAAGTCTCCCTTTGTTCAGTTTAAACCTGACCTGATACATTTTGTTTATCTTTTTATTGCATTCCAAATAGCTGCTCAGTAACTGCTTTAAAAATTTTTCCATATGCTTGAAGATTATTTCGAAGTCATCTATGACTTCATTCTCTTCTGAGTGAATTAATTGACTTTTGGCATTTGTTTTCTAAGGGCTACAATAAGGCAGTGGATTGGTGGGCATTAGGAGTATTAATCTATGAAATGGCAGCTGGCTACCCCCCATTCTTTGCAGATCAACCTATTCAGATTTACGAAAAGATTGTTTCTGGAAAGGTAAGCAGTACATTTTATTATTATTCATTATTTCTGTGTATGAATTTTAAGTTTTGTAGATTGAAATCATTTGATATCATTAAAATATTACCCTAAGTTGGGAAAAATAGGGAAATACCCATAGTCGCTGCCCTTGTACTTAGCATTCCTTAAAAATAACAGCATAAGTGGTAAATCATTGAAATCTCTTAAGAAAAAAGGGCAGTTTTACAAATTAGCAAAGTAGTAAAATGTTTCCCATTTTTAGTGTTTTTATCACTTGCATAACACCAGATCATAGCTTTAATTCTCAGCATTACTTCAAATAAATAAAAATTGTTAGTTGTTTCTTGTGGATATCTCCTTGGAGAGATGTTTTAGATGTTTTTTTTAAATATGTGCTTGCTTTTCTAAAAGAGACTTCTTGTTTGAATTATGTCAAACACCACAAAATTGAAAGCAAATATATAATAGATATTTTTAAGATAGAAATTCATAGAAATGATATAAGCAATCATTCATGTTGACTGTCATGATAATTGCCATTCATCTTTAGCAAATATGGAAATAACTAATTTTTCTTGACCGTGAATAGATTTACTATTCTGTTTATTCATTTTTTGGTTGTGTTTGTATTTTGTGACCTTTTAAGGCAGAGATTAGTCTAATCAACCTAAAGATTCTGGAAGGATATAGAGAAAAAGTCTTTATTTCTTTGTATCTCAGCCAGGTTCATAGTCTACATTTAGTGTGAAAGCTGATCTTCAGCATCAATGAACTTAAAGTTCACAATGTTAACTCTTCGAAGGTAACCTAAATGTTCATAATCTAGTCATTTATCTATTTACCAAGACCAAAATGTAAATCATGAATGCTGCGTACCTGGGCTGTAAGAATAAGACACCAATAAAATGAGTCTGTTTAGCCTCCCAAAATTCACATCTCCACACAGTGTATTTCATATCTCATACTCGGGCCATAAGATTTTCAGTTACACTTAACTGTATTTTATGAGAAAAGTTTTGTAAAAAAAGTAAATGCCTCTCATAGGTAAGGAAATTAAAGCCAGTTATTGAAAGTTTTACACTAAGGTAATACAGAAAAACAGATGAAGTATTTATATTTTAAGTAATTAAGCATCACTGCTATCCTCATTCCTTGGTAGATCTTGTAAGCTTATGTTTGTAACTGTTTTCACTAAGCATAATATTAAAGTCGCAGTAAAAGAACTTTTGAGATGAACAAAAGAAAATACCAAGAAAAATTAACAAGGCAGTGCTTTATTTTTTAAGAATTTGATAAGTGATTATATAAAACCTCAAGAAAGAATAAGAACCAAAGGTCATATGAAGAATGATGAGAGAACTAAAATACTTTAAATCATTGAATGGGCGAAGCATATTTTACCAATGCAAAGATTAAGAATGCAGAAATAATAATCCTTCCAAATAATTTAACCACTGGTAATTACGAAGTTCCTGAATCTTTACTATATTGCTTTTATTTATACTTAACTTCATAAAAGGAATCAAATTAGCTGACAAGAGTGCTGTCACAACCAAATTTCATTTACTTAAAAAATTGCTTTAGTTAAAATGAATATATCTTCATCTATATGAATTGGCCTAGTTTGCCAGTCTACATTGTGTAAATTTTTTTCAGCTGTTTATGAATATGTGTTTATTTAAAATCAGACTTTGACATTTTGAATCCAATATTAGCTTAAAATTTAAATCTGTGTATATTCCAAAATCATAACAATTTAAATCTTAGTCACCTTAGAGTAGCAACATGAAATTTTATATCACAATATCTGACTTTTTCTTCATTTATTTAGAAATATGATAGAGTGTTTTGTTTTTAACTAAAAGTGCTGGATTAGCTCTCTCCATGTTGGATGTAAAGTTATTTTCATTCCTTTGTCCTTTTACTCATTTAAAGTAGAACTCCTCAGGGAGCATTTGAGATCTTGTTCCCTGCCATATGTCATCAGTTTGGCTCAAATGAACCCTTACAAAAATTCAAAAAGTAAAATTAAGTAGAACTCATGAAAGCAGAATATTGTCTTTCAGTCATCTCTAGGATCTGTATTATATAAATATAAAATCATATTTATTGTTTCTCAATAAAACCATCTGCTTCAACACTCAAATCCAAATGTATGGCTCTCTACATTACAGAAATATTGTCTTGCTCCTTAGTAACTAAAAGCCAAATAGGAGATTAATAGGTGTTGAAATTGTTTTAATTGTTCAAGTCATTAAAAATCCAATTTTGGTCTTTAGTTGTGGATCTGACACTTATATTTAAAAATTTTAATGGTTTTAATGATACAGTTATTCATTTAAGAATATACTTTTCATTTACAATTGTTTTACTAATTTTTTAAACATTTTTTGTAACTTTATGTTAATTGTATTTTCATTCTGAAACCATGTTATAAAGATTATAGGTATCAGTGACTTATCAAAGTTAAAATAAAATGTATTTAATGAAGTGATTAATTTACGAAAGTACATATATTTGAACATTAGTGCTTTCTCTATTACAATATTTTAACTCAAGCTGATATTTTTAAATGCACAGAAAGATGATCAATCAGCTTGTTAGATTCCCTCCTACATATATTTGCCTTTAAAAAAACAGATGAGGTGTTATTTAAATGTCAAATTGTTCATGCACTGTTAAGGTTCAGGTTTAGAAATGCATAGTTGACAGAAAAATCTTATGATTCTCACATTAACTATGCCTCATTCTAGCAATATGTATACTGAGGTTTTGTGTATAGTCTTTAAATTTCATGCGTCAATGCCATGTACTTTATGACAAGAATCAATTATGGTTTCTACAGCAACTCTATCTGGATGCATTACTCTTGGAGATATAAAAGTTAATATTGTGTTACGAAATGATACTTGCAAATAAGGCAGTCAAGTAACAGCTGTTGTGGAAAACATAACTTTAGAGTCTTGACTTATATAATTTAAAGACTCGTGGCTTCATATATATAAAGTAAATATTATTCCACTTTTAATTAGCACCAAAAATTTACAAGGAAACACTATAAAAATATAAGATTGTAAACATATATATGTTTTATACACACGCGCGCGCGCGTGCACACACACGCGCACACACACACACACACACACACACACACACACAAACACACAATGATCAAAGAGTTGCTTAATTTTTTCCCCAAAGGGAAATTTACATTCATATATGGAAAGGTAATTGAGTAGCAGCAAAATGGCTATTCCTTCCGCGTCAGGAGTCTCCAAGATCATTTTCAGGTTAGAAAGATTCACTAGGTAGACTTAGAGAATTCAAAATATAGTGATAATCAAGGAATGAATATTTTCCATTAATGAGTACCTTCATGGTAAGGTACCTTATAAGGGAAAGATACAAAGCAAAATCAGCAAAGGGAAAAGGCACATGGAGGGCAAAGTCCAGAGGAAACCGGGCATAGGCTTTCAAGAGTTCTCTCCGACTGGAGTCACAAGGGACGCACTTAATTTCTCCAGCAACAAATTGTGACAACACTGATGAAATGTTGCCTACCAAAGAAATTCATTAAAGGCTCAGGGTGCGAGGATTTTCTTGAGATCACATATGTACCCTCTATATAGCACGTACCAAAATCCCAGACTCCCAGAATAAAAACAAATGTTCAGGATAAACAATATTCATGTAAACAGTCTAGGGACCGGGGTCACCCCTATCATTTAGGGAAAGGTTTCTATCAGCGTGAGGACTGTTCCCATTCCAATTCCCAGGTACCTGGCAAGGGCCAAACCTGCAAGCAGGTCTTTCTGAGGGTAGCAGTCTCACTTGATATCTTTTCTCTTTTCTGCACACGTTCTGTTTCCTAAAGAACATACACATATGCAGATAGACCCCTGCACTTTTTCTAAGATGCCATTGTTATGCTTTTGGGGAAATTAAAATGCCATTTTCTATTTGGCTATGGCTATAGTTTAAGAGACTTAGAGTGCACAGAAGTCCTTTTCATAAAATAAAAAAAGCAGTTTTTCCATTTGCATAAATCCCAAAGCCATTTTTTAACATCTTGCTGTGATCATTTAAAATTCTTCTTAATACCTACTTTGAGACAGCCCTTTTCTCTAATGGTCCTGTGGACAAATAATTGCAACTTGTTTGGCAGGGGAGAGAATGACGATGGGATGGGTGTAGCCCCCTGCAACCTTCTGGATGTATTATATCTGCCACTGTTCACTCATAGGCGAGAGAACAGATCACAGAGGCTACAACTGTGGTACCAATAGTTGTAACTATTTTTTTTTCCTAGCAATTCTTGTTTATTTATAGGATCCAAATTGATTACAGTTTTCTCAGGTTTTAAGAGGCATTGTGGAGCTTGGCACCTTATCTATAGAAGGCCTAATGTGTGAAAAGTTGTTATGCTTTTTGAAAAATTAACTATTGTGTGTGCTAATTTTTGTTAGATAAATTTTATACTGGAGTTGTAGGTTTCTTTGAACTACCTTTTTTAGAGAGATAATTTTTAAAAATTTATTACAACATGCTTGTGGACAGAAGTTAATATAACTACTGTTTGTCGGCTGTGTGCAAATTCTTTTGAGTCATTTAAGCCCAGTAAAATTTATCCTAATGCATAAAAGATTATGTTACTAGGTAAACGATCTTTTCCTCAATCAGTTGCAGAAGAATAGCAGCAAAATTTTCCCCTTTTTCTTCAAACATCAGTAAATGAATTAGTGAATTTCAATCACCCTGTGTGATTACAATAACATGAACTGGATGGCTTTTGGATATAACTTCCTCTTAAATTTTTAGAAAACAATAGTCATTACTAATACCGAAATGTACAAGACTTTATAATGGGTGCTGAAAGCAGAACAAATATTCTGTTGAGTTTGCTCAATTCAGAATGAGTTTCATAATTGGTTTAACATATTACATAATATAATTTGACAAAGTTGTTTAAGATATCAGCTATGTTCACAATGTTGTCTATAAAGCAGAGTTATAGTTGTCCATTTTCTCCCTTCCTCTATCAAATTTAAATACCACAAGAAGAAAGTATTTGTTCTATAAATTAACAGAGCATGAGACAAGAAGAAAGGAGGAACTTCCTGCATTCTCTAACCGATTTCTAGCACAGACTGTTTTGGGATTGTTTGGAAACACGATGATAAATATTACTGTCTTCCAAGTTTCTTCTTTGATTAAAAATTCTGCTTCAGAACATAAAATGTTATTCTAATGGAAAGATTAAAAAAAATGAAAAATGTACTAAATTAGTGCCTACAAGATACTAGGCGTGATGCAAAGCAGTTAATGAAAGTTACTTAATTTCTTTTTATACCTGCCAAATGACATGTACTGTCATCATTTTATAGATGAGTTAACTGATACTCAGGTAGAGGGGTTTCCCCAAAGCACAAAGCATGATTGTAACTGGAGTTGAGATTAGAAGCCAGATATTCTTTCTATTAAATAAATAACTTGGTAGAATTTTGAGATGGCAAGCCTGGTCAGTTTTATTTAGTTTTACTCCCTCATTCTTTATGAAGGTAAATCAAGATGTAGAATTGACCAAAAACAAAAGGTAGTTTGTGGCAAAGCAAGAAATAGACTCTAGTTCAGTGATTCCTTTATCCTTTATCTTGGCTTCGGTAACTCTTCATAATCTTAGTTTTATTCTTGCATTACTGATTTTTCCTTCTCAGTCTCCTTGGCTTGGTCCTCTGCTCTTCTTTCCCTGCACCTCCTCCATTGGTGGTCTTCTCATCCAGTCTCATGACGTTTTAATGCCAGCTGATAATTTCTGAATTTATTTCTTTAGTCCATATCTGACTCATAAATTACAAATTCTTATATCCAACTGCCTACCTGAGATCTCCACTCAATGTCAAATAAATACCTCACAAATTCAACCTATCTAAAATTGATAGATTTTTGTTTTCCTTAACAAATGTACTCCTCCCACCGCCTTTCCCATTTCAGTTGATGGTAACACCATCCTTTCTGTTATTCAGGCCAAAACACCCTGGAATACTCACTGATGCATACAAAAAACATTTGGCTCTGTCTTTAGAAGATATGCAGAATTCAACCAGTTCTTACCACCTCCAGTAATACTGCTCTCTTCTGAGTCACTAGAGTGAGTCTTTTAAAATATTACATCAGATCCTGTTACTCTTTTCAAAACCTTGCAGTGATTTTCCATTTTCTTCAGAGTAAAAAGTTAAAAACCTTACAATGCAAGATTTTGAGAGGAGTGCTAGGATGACAACATTTTTAAAGTTTCACTCTTGTTGCTAAGTTATTATTTATCATCTGTCTTCCTCACTATAATGTAAACTCTGTGAAGGCAGGAATCTTTGTCTTGTTTTGTTTACTATTATGTTTGAAGCACATCGATGCCTAGCACACAGAAGCTGTTCAATGAGTATCTGTTGGGCTTGAATTCAGGCATTTATTAAATATTTCTTGAGTTCATCATGAATGCCACACTGGTCCTGGTGACAGCAGATCAGTGTGGTCTCTGCCCTCAAGAAGTTTTCATGAAGTGGATGCCCACTGTCATTTGATCTTCTATGTATTCCAAACATCTGTATTTTTTAAATTATCACAGATGATTTTGATATATAGCATGTGGTTTGTGTGTCTCACCTCACTGTATAATTAGATTTATTTTCAAGAATATACCATTAGGAAAGTTACTCAGAAGTAAGTTGGTCTCTAAAAGTCTGAAAAGAATTCTAAACAGGAAATATTAGGGAAGAGAGACCAAATAAACAGTCTAGGAAATGTATGTTGCACAAACACCTCTTTCATGTTAAATTATTCTAGTTTCCAATAGTCTTATCTCTCAGATCTAATGGTTTAAGGGATCTAGACTATCTCTTTTTCATATCTGGCTCTTTGCAGCTAATTTCACATTGTTTGACCTATCTCGAACTGGCAGAAATATGTAAGAATCAGGAAGATTAAGTTATTTTCCCAACAGTGAAAATGACTGAGTTGGTAGCTTCACTGGAGTTTTGGTTCCTTATCTTTAAAATGAAAGTTTACACTAAATTAAACTAAGCTTTCTCTTATTCTGATATTCTGGGATTCTGATTTCACTTTCTGATTTCACTTTTAATAGTGATAGAAATAATACTCTTACTGATACAGTTTTGAAGGAAAAATCAGTCATTCTTCCCATTATAGAGATCTCCAGTGTTTCTAGGTTAATATCCTATAAATAAAAGACATGCATTTAAAATATAATTGTAAGTTATTTTCTGTTTTTTGCTAATTGTAGTTTGATAAACTAACTTGGCTCTTTGGAAAATTCAGTCAACAAAGAAACCATATTTCTGGTTACATTTCAGAACAATTATGGAAAAAAAATACTTTCACAATAATTCTCATTATTTCTCACCCAGTATACTTTAAGGCTATGATAGATTCTCATCATTAACATGGCTTACTATGAGAGTATGGGCTACCTATCAGACTCTCTGGGGAAGAAGAGGATATGATGTGGAGGTGAGGAGGATGTATCTAAAATTTAAAAGGCTCCCAAATGATTCTGCTATCTACCATCGTAGCTCCCTCTATTCTGCCTCTATTTGAGAATCACTGTTTTGAAGATTAAACAGATACTCATACACATTAACTAATTCAAGGCCATCACTTTATCTGCATTAAAAAATGAAGAACTACTTTATTTTGGTGTGTATATTCTTCATGCATTGCATTGCACATTACCTAAATTCAGAAGATAATTTATATGTACTACATTACTGTCTACCATGAAAACCATGAAGAGGAGAATAACTTAACACATTCCATTGAATAGTTTATGCCAACTGTATTCTAAACACTGATATATCTACTTCAGATAACTCAGATAACTGTTTCTTTGGAATCTAAACAAAGAATATAACCACTGTGTAGATAAATCATGTTATTTTTCAAATAGTGTGCTTTTTGAATAACCCCCACAATCTCTAGTTTTTACTCCAACTAGGATAAATGAGGAAATGTGCAGCAAATATTTTAAGATGAAAATTTCAGTCTTTTATAAGATTCCTGACAATAACTATCTTCAGATTATTGAATCATGGAAATGGTACAGAAAATTAAAAGTGAATACCCTGGAGTCAGAGTCAGAATTACAGCTCTACCACTTATTAGCTCTGTAGTCTTGGGCAAATTACTTAATCTCTGTAGGTCTCAGCTGCATCATCTTTAAAATGGGGATAATAATCACACTTACCTCAGGGTTGTGTTTTGTATTATGAGCCAGTGCATATAAACCCGTGAGCACAGTGCCTAACTACTAATAAGCCATTTTGTCAGAAGTAAACCCTAGAAAAGGTGATAGTTTATGTCTTTCTTTCTTTCTTTCTTTCTTTCTTTCTTTCTTTCTTTCTTTCTTTCTTTCTTTCTTTCTTTCTTTCTTTTTCTTTCTTTCTTTCTTTCTTTCTTTTTTTTTTTTTAACAGCTAAAAACCTATTACAATCTGTGGTAATAAAAGCTTTGCAAAAATGAGGCTTTTATTCACTAATTTATATGAGTTGATCCCATCCTGGTCATTTATTAGCTGTTCAACCTTAAAATAGCCTTTGGTTGCTCACCACAAATATTAGTTTTACTCTGGTGGGAAGATGTTTTTAGTTTATTATATCCATTAAAATTTTTTCTAGCAGAAAAAGTAAAATTTCTGCATAACAAAGTGAATCGAATTGCAAATAGTGGTTCTCAAGCTTTCATGTACATGTGAATTACTTGGAGAGAGAAGCTCAAATTTTCAGGCCCAGTACCCCCATCATCTGAAGTAAGCCCCAGGAATCTTCATTTTTACCCTCTCCTCTCCCAGTTGGTTTTAATGGAAGTGGGTCTTAGGGCCACGCTTTCAGAAACATTTATTCATAGGATAACATGAGAATGACAGTCAGAAGACAATGGTTATGAATCTAGCATTGCCATAGAATCTAGTTTTGCATGCTAATGATTTAACTTATACTATGAGAACATGAGAGTAAACATCAAGTATGTTGAGTTTGAAAGTCAGAATATGAATTAAGGAGTTCTGTATGTTCAAAGACAATCTGATAAGGAGCAGAATTCATGAGGCTAGGAATCATAAGACTAGATATCTAGTCAGCTCTGCCACTTTAAAGTCTAACGATTTGCTAAGTTATATAATGTCTGTGAATCTTAGTTTCTCCATCTTTAGAATAATTAATGCCATATTCACTGAGTATGACATATCTAACTAGGATGTAAGTTCCATGAAATCAGAGACTTTGTTTTTGCTCACTACTGTATATCCAGCACCTAGAACAGTGCCTGGTACATAGTAGATACCTAATAAGTAATTGTCAAATGGATGAACTGAGTTACTTGAAATGAACTAATAAATTCTAGGAACAAAAATACAAAAGTGGCACAGCTCCTCCCCTCCAGAAGTTCACAGTTTGGGAGAGACAGACATGCACAAGTACTATAGCATAGGCAAATGAATGAATGCATCGTGAAGATCAACTGAGGTAATGTAATTCTGTACTATTCGAGTTATAAAGTGATGGTGGCACTTGTAGAGAACCAAAGAAAGAATGCAAGGAGTTCAGAAATTGGTCTATTAACCCTTTAAAGAGTTTTCTACAAAGGTCTATAGTTAGTTTGATGTTGAGGCCATGATAATCCAGAGAATAGTGTCTGTGTTTAGTAGGAGTGAGAATATGAAATGAGGCCAACATGTGCAATAATAGGAGAATAGGGTTAGAAAGTGAACATGCGTACACACGTAGATATTTGTTACATACATAGATGCATGCACATACATACCTTCATGTGTAATGAGGAAGAAAGCAACAGATAGTGGAGAGATGGTAGTAATGAAGGAAAAGTAAGGAGGCATAGATGCAGCTATTCCTTTTAATATCATCCCTTAGTAGAACCCATTTCAGTTTGTTAGTATCTATATTAATAAAAGGATGAGAACTGGGAGTCAGCCTGGAGTAGAGAGTCAAAGGAGAAAAATGTGTTTAAACAAAAAATAGGACTCCTATAAACGATAGTTTATTTTATTGATTGCCTAATATATAACATCTTCAGTTATTTGGGGGTTTTTCATTTCTTTTTAAGACTAGAGGCCAATCAACTAATTGTAAAGTCTTTGTAATTTAGGAGGTGGAAAATGCTTTTAAACCAATCTAAATTATTTTTAAACCATTGCATAATAGCAAAATTATGCTTAAAAGTCACCCACTAATAAATGAAAAATGGTTTTGCATGCTGTGAAAGGCAGTGTGGGTTTTGATAATCATTTTTAGACTTCCTATTTTATAATCTCTTTTTTAAATGTGCATACTGATATCCTTATATGCTGCTTTTTCTATTTAAAGTACAAGTTTAAATTTGTATGTCTCTAAGACAGTTTTATAATGAAGGACCCAAAGGGTCTTTCTTAAAGATGGGTTAACTTTCTAACGTTGCTAGAAAAGTTCTGTATGTTATGCACATTTTTCTGGACTGAGACACATGTTCTTAAAGAGGGTTCATGACCAAAGCAAGGTCCCTAAGGGAAGATCTTTTGTTCATATAATACCTGGCCCCTTAAAAAGTCTTTCTGAAATCAAAACAAATATCGTGAGTGTTTTACCATATGGTGTGTCTGTGCAGGTTCGATTTCCATCACACTTCAGTTCTGATCTCAAGGACCTTCTAAGGAACCTGCTGCAGGTAGATTTGACAAAGCGGTTTGGAAATCTAAAGAATGGTGTCAGCGACATAAAAACTCACAAGTGGTTTGCTACAACAGATTGGATTGCTATTTACCAGAGGAAGGTGAGCCTTTTCTCTCTTTGATTTAAAAGCTTTTTTAAAGTTGGTGTTTAAACAAAACAGAAAAAAACTCATAGATACAGAGAACATTTTGATGGTTGCCAGATAGAAGGAGTTGGGCAGGAGGATGGGTGCAAAGGGGGAAGGGATTAAGGAGTACAAATTTGTAGTTCCAAAATAATCACGGGGATGTAAAATAGAGTGTAGGGAATATAGTCAATAATATTGTAATAGCTGTATGGTGTCAGATGGGTGCTATATTTATCAGGGTGACCACTTTGTAAGTTATATAAATGTCTAATTGCTATGTTGTACACCTGAAACTATTATAATATTGTATGTCAACCATAAATGAAAAATTAAATTATTTGAAAAAATAAAAATAAATTATATGTAGCAAAAATATTTTCAACTTAACATATAGTTTAATTTTTTTTACCTTTTAAATCAATCCTATGCAAGACTTAAAGGACCTTTATACCCCACAACTTAAAATTGTTTTCTCTCTGATAAAACAGAAAACATATATTCTGTTTTAATCATCAATCTGAAATATTTTTCATGTTAAATTTTTCCTACTCATGCTTCTAACTCTTCACAATACCATGATAATTATATATTAGTATCCTAAGAGTTCGCATTTCAAAACTGCTGTGAAGCCACATTAGAAAGACAATACATAAACAAATAGAGTCTCTAACCCAGAATTGGCAAACAGCCAGATTTTGTAACATTTAATTGCTAGATTCATCAGATAGTTTTTAGTCTTTATCACTTTACCTTTGTAATAAATTCAGACATTTAAGAAAAGATTCTGCTGTGCTGAATTACTTTTATCTCTTTTACTTCTTAAATACCCAGTTAAAGATAATGTGCAATAATAAAGTGTTTTCATCTTGAATATATTTAATTTTTTTTCATAAACCCAAAACTTCTAATGTTTCAGGCTCGCCATATTTAATTAATGCTGTGCAGCCACATGAGTGAATTTCCTTAGGAAAAAATGTAAATGCTCTAAGTATTAATAGCATAGGTTTTCTAATTTCTATTTATGTAAAAGATTATAAAAACAAAGCATTAAAAATTTTTCAAAATGCAGCAAATAAAAAATATAGCAAGACCAAAACAATGTGAGTGCCATCTAGCCTCTGCATCTCATCAAAGGGGTTCAGAAACAAACTAACCATTAAATTCATAAAACATAGGCATTAGCATCATTATTTCAACTGGAGATGTTATGTAGTCAATAACAAGGTCCTTAGCAATTTAAAATAAATATCAGATCTCATAAATAAACACTTCATATTTTCATATTTTTTTCTATTTTTATTTTCATTTTTACTTAATCTATTTTTATTATAGTTGACATACAATATTATATTAGTTTCAGATGTACAACATCTGAACCTACATTTACATACCTTCCGATGTGATCATGACATCTAGTTTCATATTTTTTCTGAATTTTCTGGCACCAGTACAGTACTTTATAATTAGTTAATTAAAAGCAACTCTCTGTAACATGTCATTTTAATCTTTGAAGTGAGAAAAGTTTTATCATTTTCTCCTTTTTACTACTAAAGGAAATCAGCTCAGAAAGGTTAACTACTTTAAATATAATCAGATAGCTGCTAAATAATACCTATGTTTGATTTCAAGTTCTTCAAATCTCTAATTCACATTACCCCTTTAAAGACCTTTTAACATTATTATTAAAGTGAAGCCCTTAACCACTGAACAATACAGTTTTTCATAAGATTTTTATAGATTTTAACAATTATCTGCTTAACTTTTATGCTTTGAGCATTTTTGACGTAGGAAGACTTTCTCAAAAGGCAGCAAAGAAAGAGCATGCACTCCAGTTAGGTAGACATTGATTTGAATCATAGATTAGTCAACATTAGAAATGTGACATTGAGCAAAATATTTAAACTTTCTAAAACATCAGTTTTCTCATTCTTAAAATTTGGATTAAGGTAGACAATGCAAAAGGAAGTGTAGTTTGGGGAGAAAGTTTAGACGGATTGATTAGTCCAGGCTCTATTTTTCTCCCTGGTTGAGGTATATTTCATATAATTATAATCAGGTAATTTGTTAAGTAAGTAAATTTGAAATCGTAACCCCACCATCCAGGTAGCACCTCTAGTAACATTCGGCACATTCATTCTTTTTTTCTATGCTCTGCATCACTGCAGTCCATTCCCATGACTTCAGGTACCACCTAGGATCTATTGCTCCAACCCTGCACTTTCTTCTTAGCTTCAGACTGTTATTATCATAATTACGACCTACTACACAATGCCATTTCGTTGACTTATTTAATCTATGTTTTCTTTGAGGACTTTTTGATCTAACTTCTTTTTGTTATTATTGTTTAATAATTAGCCAATTACCCTCTCAGCATTTGTTGAATACTCTTTAGTTGGCCTCATATTTGAAATTCTACCTTTACTAATACTAAATTATATACTTCATAATTAACATGTTATGTATGTTTCTACATTTATTCAATATTTTCTCATGCATTCAGTAAAGTTTTAGAGACACCTCTCCCATACAATTTTAATTTTTTCTTAAAGTTATTCCTTAAATTTGTCTTTTGAGTGCTATTATAAATGTGTTTGCTTTCCCAGTAGAGTAGAATATAGGGGAAGACATATGATTTCTATGTTTATATTGTAATTGGCTACCTTACTAATTCTATTATTGATTTCCATAGATTTTTCAGTGATTCCTTTGGATTTTATTGACAGATTTCTATTTTGTTTTATTATCTATACTAAAATGTCTAGAATAATGTTTTAAAATAGCAGGGCTGTTGAGCTTCTTATCTTGTTCTTGTTTGGAATGGGAATACCTTTCCTGTTTTATCATCAAATATGAAGTATTCTTGATCAGGTCGAGGAAATATCTTTGATTCCTAGTATACTGTTTATGTTTTCTTTGACATGTTACTATGGAGAAGTATATTGGTGAGATATCCTTATATTCCTGAAGTGAATACCATTTAATCATAGAGTATTGTTATTTTAATATCAGCCTGAAATCAATTTGCTAAAATTTTATTTAGATTTTTTCACTTCCATAATCATCAATTTTATTGACCTGTAGGTTTTGTTTATTGGTAGTTGATTATATGGATTCATAAAGCAAGTTTGGAAATTTTCCATGTTTTTTATTATTTAGGAAATTTAAGAGACATAGGAATTATCTTTTATTTATTCCTTGGAAGTTTTAACCAACTAATTCTTTGGATATTGGTCTCTTCAAGTTTTTGCCTCTTCTTGAGTCAATTTTAGAAATGTATATTTTCCTATAAAATCATCCATATACCTTTGTAATTATCACTGTTTATATTATCTTTATTGTCATGTTTATATTTAATTTATGCTACATTTAGATGTATTTATTAGATTTGCTTAAGGTTTGTCCATTTTATTAATTGAAAGATCTGTGATATATTTTGAATCTTTTCATATATTTAGAAATAAAAATTTCTGCTGTTACTTAGCAAAATTTAATAATCTATGCAACATCGTGTGTTGTATTTTTAACATTTACCTTTAAAAGGGTTTAGAATTGAGCTGATAATGCTCATTTAAAAGAGTTCATGTGCTTTCCAAAGGGCTTTACTTATCCTAGGAGCAAATAGCTTGTCTGCCTAAAAGTAGCACACTATAACAACCAGGTTATAGTATCGGGCGAATTAATCGACAGTAAATCTTGCTTATCAATAGAAATGGGCTTGGGGAATCCCAGGATAATTTACAAGTAGAAATAATTTAGTACTTTAACATAGCCATTTGTTTTAATACTGTCTCGATTATAACTATGCGCAGCACTGCAAAAATAATAGTAAATTTGAGTAGTTTCAGTCTTTTTTAACTCTCTGACACTCATGAGCAGTGAAGTAGCCAAAAGCATCTAGCAGAAAGACAGGAAAAAGAAAGTAGCCTGGACAGCTCTAACTGGACAGTCATTCTCTATAGATGATTGTACCAATAGGTGTGATCCTAAATGGCTTCCTGACTTGAGATGAGGTGACTGTCTCCTTAGCTCATTATCCACTCCCCCAAACAGGGCATGCAAGGCAACCAGCTGGCAAACAAAAAGATATTACACTTCACATTCCTATTTATTTGTTATCTTATTCCTTCTAAATGTCTGGTTTGTATGTATAACTCAGAATAGTGTAGTCATGCATATAAGTAAATAAATATACATGTATTGGTGATATATGCACAATGTTTTAGTAAAGTCATATAACTCAAAATACTTTGGAGACTACTAGTGTAGATATTAGAAAAACTCCAGAACAGTAATAAAGAATCATGAATTTGGGACCTGCTTTAGCCACTTATTAGTCAATTTTCGGTTTTATAATCTGCAAAATGGAAATAAGGATACCTACCCTACCTCTCTCACAGTGTTGTATTGGGGAAGAAAAGAAATAGAAGTGTGTATAATTATTTGTAAACACTATAAATGCTGTGTAAAAATTGTCATATTATTTTTCAGCATTAAAAATCTTTTTCTCAAATATATTCAATTCAACACATAATCTGTATAAAGACTGTCTTTTAAGTAATGGGAAGACATTTTATTTTTAGAATCCAAGGAAAAAAATGTTCAGAATTTGACAGTTCTATAATTCTAAAATAGATATGTTTTTTTCCAACTACCCAGAAAGTTTTGATAGTCAGATCTTGTAAACAAAATACACCTTGGAATTTAAAAAGGAAAGGGATTAAAAGTAAGTGTGAGTTACCTATAACCTTAGGAGAAAAGGAATTAAGAAAAAAGGGATAGAAAAATAAAAGTTTTAGAAATAAGAAACTGATTAAGGAAAAACTGGAGTTCTATTACCTCCAGTGCCAGCATTTTGATGCCAACAGTTAATTACCTTAGAAATCTCTCAAGTATTGTGTTGGCCTGTACTATTCTTTGAATGAAAATATTGAGATTAATAGCAAGCCTACTATTTGCTGCTTTTTCTAATACTGTTATCATTTAGGGACTTAAAGGCATTTAAAGATACCACTGAGTGGTAATAGTGAGAATTTATTTTCCTTCGTGTTTGGAAACTCTCAGCCATTTGTTGTTCCTCTTGTTCCAATATGTGTGGTTTTTTCCCCACACTACCAAACAATTAACTCAATTCTTAAATTATCAACCTGGAGATCTCCTCAGATCCCACCGGTTAAGGGCTCAGCGCTACATAACAAAAGACACCTTTGCCACTCTCTACATTTAGGAAATTCCAAGCGTTTTTAGGAACTCTGTGCCACAAACCTGAATGAAGGCCAAATATATTTCTTATTATAAATCACACCAATATCACACTATTTTTCTTTGTATCTCAATTGTAGGTCGAAGCTCCATTCATACCAAAGTTTAGAGGCTCTGGGGATACCAGCAACTTTGATGACTATGAAGAAGAAGATATCCGTGTCTCTATAACAGAAAAATGTGCAAAAGAGTTTAGTGAATTTTAAAAATGAGCCATGAGATGACATCAGAACTCATGCTCAGTCTTTGCACTCTCTTGAGAGATAAGGTGGAGCTGAGACCGTCCTTGTCGAAGCAGTTACCTAGTTTCTTCATTCCAGCGACTGAGTGAGGTCTTTATTGCCATCATCTGTGTGTGCACTCCGCATCCACCTATGTAACAAGGCACCACTTAAGCAAGCATTGTCTGTGCCATAACACAGAACTAGACACTTTCTTGCTTCTCTTTGGTTTCCTTCTCTCCTCTTACATCTATTTCTTCCTTTTTATTTTTATTATTTTTTTCCATACAGTGCTCCATTTTATTTTTTTGGTGTTGCAAATGGGCAGTGTTATGGCTATGTGATATTTGAAGGGAAGGATAAGTACTGCTTTTAGTAGTTCTTGCCAATATTTTTGTTGGTCAGTGACTCAGAGATATACTTTCTAATCATTTTTACTTGGAGTAGCTCAGACTCAGTGTTGTCAGAATTCTTGACAATTTTGAGGATAGAATGTTTTATCACCAAGGAAATGTACGCACATTTAAACAATAACTTTCTTAGAACTCACTGTTCTAGCAATAAATTTGGATCGACTAATAAGAGTTGTTAAACCTAGAAATTTGGATTCCTGTAGATCAGAGGTCTATTTCCCTTCACCTCTTTTTATATCATCTTCCCCTTGAGCAATTCAGTGACCAACCTGTGTGCAGTGTGACAAATATGTCTCATTCACAGGAAAAACTAATGATATGGATTATCATCACCCAGATTCTCTCACTTGGTACCAGCATTTCTGTAGGTATTATAGAGGAGTTCTAAGATTTCTTAACCTCAACTCTTCCATAACGGTTTTAACCAGTATTTTAAAAGAACATGACTAATGAATGAAAGTGACAAATTTTTAAGTTTCTCAAGTAAGTCCTCACTATAAATTTTTTAAAAGAAAAGAAACGACGTAAAAAGAACAGTAATGTGGATAAGTACTTTGCTAAATCAAATGGCTTGATTCTTGTAAACAATGTAAACAAGGAAGTAGTTGCCAGGTTGTTATTCTGGTGTATTATATCTGTCAGGCCGAGGTAGAGGCACTGTGCAACTTTGGTTTTCACCCTATGCCTCATCAATGAAGAGGGACGAACTTTATAAAACTGCCACAATTGTATTTTAATTTTGAGGTGTGATATTTCTAGATATGTAATAATTTCTAGCCTCTTTCAGTAAACAGAATGTGTGATACTGCAGATACAATTTTAGTATTGGGTTTAGTTTTTTAATATACTTTTTTTGCCAACTGACTTAACAACATTGTGGTCATGTGGAAATTTCAAGCACTTTTGCACATTTAGTTTAGTGTTTGTTGAGAATCCATGACTTAACTCAGTTCTTTAAATCTTTTTTTCTTTGCTTTTAAATCTTCCCATCTTGTTTTATCTGTGTGTCAGTGACCTGTCTTAAAACCACACACCAGAATAGTTGAAAATAAACTGTTCATTTTTTATCATCAATTTACATGAATATGAGTAGTTTTTACTCAAACTGATATTAATGTATGTAAGCATTCTATTTGCTTCATTATCAGTATGTCAGGTAGGTCACTGACTACTTTTCATCTCTGCCACACCCTTGCAAAACCTTTGAAGACATCGAGAAGGCCCATCTCAGATGTTCTCCGCATCAATCTCTACGTCTTTCGGTTGTCAAGTGTTTCTGCATGGTTATGTCATTGACAAGCTGATACTGATTTCAGCTTTTGGTCCACCTATATTTAAAATGTGCAAGACAAGTATGAACTACTTTGTTGTAGCAAGTTTGATGAAACAAAAATATATCATCATGTTAATAAATTTAAAACATCATTTATATAAAATATTTTAATTAGTTTTTTTTATTTCATTTAGAACCCAAGAAATGCTGATCATTGTATTCTATATGTATGCTACAAATTCTATGGTAGCCTTGCTGTATATTATTGTAAAATTATTTTAATAAATCATGGGGGTGACAATTTGATTATTACATTTTAGTTTTCAGTAATTAAAAAGATTTCTATAAATTCTAATTTTTTTAAAATGAAATTACTACTGTCCAGTACAGCTTGCTATAGAATCTATCCAGGTAGATGATGTGTAGGCAGTACATTGGTTCTGAGGGCTATTTATCTATTCCACTTTATTCTCTATTTAAAGGACATGAACAAGCTTTTAAATATATCGAGGGAGTCTATTTCCAACCAATCAAGTACACTGAATTAGAGTATCTGAAAATTATACAAAATTCTCAGTTTCTGCCACAGTTTGGCACAAATCAGTATTTAACCTCAGATTATATTATTTGAAACAGAAGAAATTATGTTTTTATTCAGTAAATAATGAGACAGCTTGTAGAAAAAGGAGCCCTAGGCCAAGTTTCAGGCCTAATCTGTCACTATTAGCATGACCTTTGGCCTCAGTTCTCTTATCCATGAAATGGAAGAGTTCCATTATGCAGTTTCTGAGGTCCCTTCTAACTTTCACATGCTGTGATAAGATTCTTTTTCTTTGACATTTTGAAGGGATAATATGCTTCAAAGTAAATCTTGTTAAGGTGATATTTTAGGGCATCTTTCTTATCTCTTATAGTATTCTTAAAATTCTTTGAATATCATGAGAACCTCATGTCTGTTATGATTCCTTCCTCCTTCACTGATACTAAATATCCAATTGATATCAAACTGTCAACCTACCAAAAAAAAAGATATTGTGGCTTGTGGGTATTGCTGTCATGTTTTTTGATAAGTTCTTGTATTAACTGCCCATTGGCCTGAAAATACTCATTGTAAGCCTGGAAAAAAAAAAAAATCATTTTTCTTTCCCACTGACTGTTTTTTCTGCTTATTGTAAAAATCAAATGAAATAATGTATGTGAAAGCGCCTTGTAACCTGTAACCTATCAATGTAAAATGTTAAGGTGTATTGTTATTTCATTAATTACTTCTTTGTTTAGAATGGAGTTTCCTATGCACTGCTGTAGCTAGGAAATGCTGAAAACAGCTGTGTTTTTTAATTAATAACTGTAAAATTAAAGTATCTTCACAGGATAAAACAATGTATTGAGTCCTGAATTCTGTTTGGTTCCCTTCTCTTCTGATTTATTTTCTGCAGATACTACAGATATTTATAGGTTCCTGGTTTCTCTCTGTTTGAGTTGATCTTTTGGTGATGGGAACAGGGAATTGGGAAGAAATGTCTACCAGTCTGTTCCAACAAGGTGTTTACTAAGAAACTACTAGATTCATTTTATAGTTTCTAAAGTGTTTCTACTTCCTCATGCTGTTAGTCCAAATTGTTCTTAACATGACGTTGAAAATATTCATCTTTAAAGGACTGACACTGCAAGAGCCTTCATCCATATAACAGTGAACTGTGAATTTACACGTTTTTCTCTGGAAGTGCTTTCAGCTTCACATTACCTCTTTCAGTTTTAGCCAGGTTGATTAGTGTATGTTCATATAATTGTCCTTAACTTCAAGAAATAATTTTTAGCTTATCATTTTTTATTGCTATAATTTTTACTGTGAACATTTGTAAATATTGATGTATTTTAAAACATGGTGCTTAATATTTTTATACCAGTGCTTGCTTATTTTATCATTGTTAGTGCTTAATATAAATTCCAATTTCCTCATTTCTTTATACAACTAATTATAAGAATCTGGGCATATCTTTACTCCACAACTATCATCATTTGAAATCTAGTTAATTTTTTCTTATGTACAAATGTTGAATGTGAAGTTAAATATTTTCATTTTAGCTTTTCTGAATATCTTCTATATGCCTTGTTTAATAGCCTTTGTGTCCTCTGATAAGGGCTGAGTTGTGTCCCACCAAAATTCATATGTTGAAGTCCTGACCCCCAGTCTCTCAGAATATGACTGTATTTGAAGGTAGGGACTTTAAAGAGATTATAAGATAAAACGAGGTCATAACAATGGACCCTAATCCAATATGACTGGTGTCCTTACAAGAAGAGGAGATTAGGATGTAGAGAACACACAGACTGAGGGAAGACCATGTGAAAACCTAAGAAGAAGGTGGCCATCTACAAGCCAAGGAAGAAGGCCTCAAAAGAAGCCAGCACCAATGACGCCTTGATCTGGGACTTCTTGCCTCCAGGACTGTAAGAAAATAAATTTCTATTGTTTAAGCCACCTGGTGGTACTTCGTTATGGCAGCCCTAACAAAGCAGTACACCCACTGAGTATTCCCACAGTGTACACTGTATTTCCATGGTGAACGGTATTGATCTTCCTTCAAACGCTTTATATTCAGCTAAAACTGAACTAATTTACCATAAGCAAAAAAAATTTTTAAATGTATGTCAGTATAGTTGCAAACCTCAGTGCACTTGCTATTTTGTTTCTATTGGAATATTAGCAGGAATCAAGAAATGGTCATTACTGAGAGCAATGGAAAGCATAAGTAACTGAAATCACTCCTAACTCCTGGTCAGACTTACTCTTTGCATTAAAGCAGTGCTAATACAACATAAAATTGAACACACCATACCCATTTAGAGTCTGCCCATTTCTTAATGGTGATGTTAATGAGGCAGCCAAAAGGAAAGTGGAAATAGGAATAAAGAGTCGACAAAACTCCAATTGGTTTATCATCTGATTACTCAAGGGTTAATAATTCTCACAGAAAATGATTACCTTAATGTGTTAATTTTCTATCACTACTATACCAGATTACCACAAACGTGATTTAAAACAACACCAATGTATTATAGCTCTGGAAATCTGACATCTGAAGCAAGTCATTCTGGGTTAAAATCAAGGCATCATCAGGGCTACATTTCTTTCTAGAGACTCTAAGGGAGAATCTGTTTCCTTGCTTTTTCCAGGTTACAGAGTCTGCTCACTTTCCTTGACTCACGACCCCATTTCTCCATCTTAAAAACCAGCAACATCAGATGAGTCCTTCTCATGCCGCGTCCCTCTGACCTCCTCTTCTGTCTCCCTCTTCTACTTTTAAAGACCTTATAACTTGAGCCCACCTGGGTAATCCAAAATACCCTTCACATTTTAAGATCAATTGATGAGCAACCTTAATTCCACCTGCAACCTTAATTCCTCACTTGCCATTAAACCTTACACATTCAAAGTTTCTGGGGATTCAGACATAGACATCCCACGGGGAGACATTATTCAGACTGTTACACTTTATAATGTCATTTTAGGTGGGAAATATGATTATCTGAATGATGATAATAGAGACAACTTTTCACAATCCACAGAGAACAAAAGCTTAAACAGATTTTCCTGAAGCATAATGGTTAGCATGCAGTGAGTATTCAAGTACATTGTCACAAAACTTAGTTGAGTAGCAATGTCCTTTCTGTGTACTTGAAAGGTACTCGATATCACTATTAATCAGCAAATTGCAAATTAAAACTACCATTAGGTACCACTACACACCAACAGAATGACTAAAATTAAGAATACTGATAATATCAAGTGCTAGTGAGGATGCAGAGCAACTGGGACTGTCATGCATTGCCAGTGAGAATGTAAAATGGCACAACCACTTTGGAACACATTTTGGCAGTTCGTTATAAAGTTAATAATTCACTTATCATATGATTGGCTATTTTACCTCTAGATATTTACCCAAGATAATGAAAACATATGTCCACACAGACATAAATGTTTACAGCACCATTATAACAACAGTCCCAAACTGAAAGCAATCCAAATGTCCAGCAACAAGTGAATGAATCAACAAGTGGTATATCCAAACAATGGAATAAAGCGCCAATAAAAAGAAACAGGCTACTAATACAAGCGACAACATGAGGGCATCTAAAATGCATTTTAGTTGTATACATTTGTCAAAACTATTGAACTATATACCTAAAATGAATATATTATGCCTTAGTAAAAATGATTTTAAAAAACAATTATGAAAAGAAAATAACTTTTAAATAAATGTAATTATAGTAGTGATATGGAAAATATGGTCTAGAAAAACTCAGAATTCATATGCAAAAGAGAGAGACAGGAAAATATGAAAGGTAAGTTAAGACATGGGAAGTTAGCATCAGGAGACATGAAAATTATCCAAAAGTTCTAAAAGAAAGAGACAGAAACATGAAAAAGTAATGTCTTTAAAGTTCTAAATGATTGTTTTACTTAGAATTATATACCGAGGCAAATTATTTTTTCATTGTAAAGGGGGGACTATTTCCCAGTACCCTAAGCCTCTGGCATCAAATAGTCCTGGGGCAACGGAAAGTGATGGTAAAAACTGGGAGGAAGGAGAAAGGTATAACTAGAATGTTTCCCGCCCCCCCCCCCCCGGTCTCTGTGATCAGTACCATCTCCTGAGTCTTCACTGTCCCAACTCCTGGCCACTGTCATGGTTCCATGTTCCATGTCCTACCTCTTGAGCGCCTCCTTTTCCCCTCCAGTCCTAGGCTGATAAAGCTCCCTGCTGTTGCTCATCTTTCAATTACTTCATCATCTAATACTTGTCTTTATTTTGGGTCGGTTTTGTAAACTTAGTGATAAAGAGTACAGCTGTTTCACTATTCATCCATCACCTAGGTAACCTATTTTTTCTATTAAACTCCTCCATTGAAATACCTAGAATGGTAGTTACTTTTCTGACTCGACCCTGATTAATGTTTACATTATCACCCCTCCTATTCTACATTCCACCCAAGGACTCTAGCCATCACAGTAAGATAAGAAAGAACAAAGGTAATCCTAGTCATCATTGTAAGAGAAGAAACAACAATGGTAAAATAAAGACCATTCCAAATAAATTGCAAAAGTTTTCTGCTAACTGATACTCAAGAGGAACTTCTAAAAATTCATTTTAAGAAGAATATGGTCCCAGAAAAGAAATATCTTCTGGGAAGTCTGAAGGAAAGAAAAAAAGAGAAAACTCTAAACATCATTAGGAATAAGAAATGAGAAGAGCTTTAAAAATTAGAAGGGAATTCTGGTCAGGCTGGACTATTAAAGACACAAACCTTTCTTTTCTTATTCCACCCTTCCTCCCAAATGCATAGAAATGACAGAATATATTTTCAAATATCTTTAAGGATGTAAATTGCACTCAAAACAAAATATCTCCACAGACCAGAAACAGAACAGAAATATACAGTGGTAAGTGAGGGTAGAAGCCACAGACTTACTAACACAGTCAAAAGTTATTTGTTACAATGAGATAATTACAGTGCATGCAGAAGAAAAAGATAGAAATATTAAAGAAAATTCAGAAATGGTAATGGATATTGAGAACAAAGGTGATCCTCTACTGTAATCCTGAATTAAGAAAACACTAAATTTATATGTTGAAAGAGTATACCAGTTTTCAGAAAAAATCGACATAGAGCTTTTGACACCAAGCCATATCCTGGTGAATGTTTTACTTCAACAATGAAAACTTTATACATAACTAGGTACCTATCAGTAATCACTTTAAATGGAAATGGGTTAAATTCTCCAATTAAAAGACACAGGGTAGCAGAATGGATAAGAAAACAAGACCCATGCATATGCTGTCTACGAAAGATCCACTTCAGATCAAATGACTGACACAGACTGAAAGTAAACGGATGGAAAAAGATATTTCACGCAAATGGAAATGGAAAAAAAAAAAAAAAAGCCCAGGTAGTGATACTTACATCAGATAAAATAGACTTTAAAACAAAGGCTGTAGTAAGAGACAAAGAAGGACATTACATAATGATAAAGGGATCAATAAATCAAGAGGACATTACCCTAGTAAACATATACACACCCAACATAGGAGCACCTACATACATAAAGCGATTATTGACTGACATGTAAGGAGAGATCAACAGTAATACGCTCACAGTAGGAGACTTTAACATCCTATTGACACCAATGGACAGAACTTCCAGACAAAAAATCAACAAGGAAACAATGAGTCTAAAAGACACACTATACCAGATTTATTTAATAGATATTTTGAAAGTAGTTTACCTCAAAACAGCAAAATATACTTTCTTCTCAAGTGCATGTGGAACCTTTTTCAGAATAGACCACATGTTAAGACACAAAACAAGTCTTCATAAATTTAAAAAGATTCGAATCATATTATATAAAGAAAAAATGACACTGTATACTCACCACCTAGTAATAACCCACACGAGTATATCCTTCTGCGCTTTTTCCCCAATAAATTTTTATAAATTAAGAAATGTAACTTGTTCACGTGCCTCATCAGCATGTGAGTAAAATGAAATTATATTAGCATTTGTATCCCTGCCCCCCCCCCAAAAAAAAACTATGCATAAAGGGCAAGTTACTCCAAGGCGAAGACAGAATCAGGCTAACCTCAGATATATTCACAATAATACTCAGGGCCAAAAGATAATTAAGCAATAGCTATAAAGATCTAGGGGAAAGAAAGTAGAAGCCAAGAGTATTATACCCAGCCAAGTTGCATTTAATTTGAAATAACAAGTGCCTTTGAACAGTTAAAAGAAAGAAATAGAAAACCTATCCAGCCTTCACATCCAACTGGATATATAAATCAAAATAAAGAAATTCGTAATGAAGAAGCAGTGACAAAAAGCCCGTGGTGAACACTGAATCTGTCTAAATATCATATAAAATTACAAACAACTATCGTAATTACAATTACAGAACCAATATAAATGTTTTAAACCTTGGCAAAATTAGAATAAGATAACTAACAAAATTGGAAAGTGGAGAAGGAACTTGAGAATGTTAACTTCCTTTTCCTTTATGGCAGGAAGTCAACTAATAGAATCTAAAATTAGTACATGTGGTTAAATATGATAATGACTCTAACTTCTTACTGACTTTTATTTTTAGGGTTTTACAATTCTTTTGTGAGAAGGAACATTTATCAGCAGTTTTCATTTTCACTTTTCTTTTTCCGGTGTTAAATTCAATTACTTTTTCTTCATTTCAGTTTCTTTTAGTAACCTGAATTTTATAATATAGGTAAAATTAAATTAGACTTTCTATTTAAAAGTTTGGTACGATTTTTATAAAATTAGTGCTATCAAGTTATATACCCCCCTCTCTCTCTTCCTCTCTCTAGCCTTCTGTCTCTGTATGTGCACAGGGAGAAGCCTGGAATAATGTTACTGACAATATGGGATTTAAGGTTATTTTATAGTTTCTCCTCTGAACTTTGACAATTTGCTTGAATTTTTTAATGATAACGTAATTAATCAATAATAAATATTCCCAATAACAAAGCATTGATATTTTTATCCATTAAAAACAATTATCAAATATTATGAGATTTATTCTTAGCAATTAAGTCATTTTTACCATTTAAGTCTTCTTAAGAAATCTTGATCCCTTCCTTTCAAGATTGAAAATGAGATACTGTATCACTGAAAATGCTGTTGAGCAAGCCACCAGATATCACCAAAATGCCCTCACTGGCATTATCATTGCCATAAAGAAATGTTTTCTTCCCATGTCTCATTTTTCAAGCTCATGTGCACCCTTTCCTTTAACAGCCAGACTAATGTCATATGGAAAAAAAGACACTTATCTTCGCTGCCATTTCTTCACACAGTACGTTAAAAAATCACATTGAATGACCACAACCAACTTATTGTTAAGTATTTACTATTTTCTGTAATACTAAGTCAAAGTTAAGAAGCACATAGCTGAGTTAAAGGCAGACTCTTCTCTGTGAATAAATCATGTGGTTACTGGCACCCCAAAAAAGGCTCTTTCATTGAAGCAGCAATGTCCTTTGTTGCTTACTGATCTTTGAATAACCTCATTCCTATCTATACCATGGCTCCGAAAATAATCACTAACCAAACAGAAGTTTTCTTCCAAGTAATGAATAAATAAAATACTGCTGAGCATTTCTCCTTTATGTATATACTCAGCACCCAAAACCCAGTGTAGAATCTACTTATCAGTGGTCTTACTACATTGTTCTGGATTGTAAGCCATTGATTTATTTTTTCTCATTTTGCTTTCCTGCTATACATATTTGTCATTTATTTGGCAAGTATTTTGTACACTTCTTATTTGTACCAATTCTTGCTATAAGGAGAAAGACTTTGAATCTTGCTTTTGTATTTTTGGAATTGATAGTAGTTAAGACTCTCATTAGCAAGTGACAAACCACACAAAGCAAAGTAGCTTTAGCAAAAAAAAGAGGAAGTAGTGAACTCACATATCCAGGAAGACCAAGGGTGGTCTTCTGTTACAATAAGATTTTTAAAAATCAAACTATATCATCTAAACTCTGCATCTCTCTACCTCGTGGCTCTAGTCTCCTCAGAACTGACTTCATCCTCAAGAGGCACTCTCAGTGCGGCAGAAATTAAAACCACCACTTGGACTTTCAAAAGGGTTATGGTCCCAGATAAAGGATAAAGTGGTCTGTTGGGTACTATATCAGTCTCCAAAGGGGACTCTGATGGCCTAGCCTATCTCAGAGCTGACATCAGTGTCTGGACAAAGGGATATACATGATTGACAGCCTCATCAGAATTACACGGATTGGAGGCGGGGCAGTTCTCCAAAGAAAGATGTGCTGGTCAGGCAGGAAAAGAAAGCTAATATTCACTAAAACCTCTTCTACATCTTCAACAACAAAAACCAACAATCTTGTATAGAAAATAATTAGTTTGTGTTTTCCGGAAAAACTTTATGAGTTTACCAGAGTAATGGGTTTAAAAACTTCATTAATACCAAACCACTTATTAAGAAATTATCCTAATTAACATCATGGGCTGGGGAAAATTCTACCAAAAAAAAAAAAAGTCCCACAAAATTCTACTTTAAAATTTTTCTGGCTCTTCCCATGTTTTTCTCTTGTGCAAATTTTTGCTTTTGAGAAATCATCAAACTCAAAGATTTATTTGTCCCAATTCATAGATTCACAATGAATATTCTCACTGAAATCTACTTCACTATTTAAGATTTTTAAATTATTATGAGTAAAGTATTTATTTGTTATTTTGTTATTTTGATCACTACTTTTGTCCTACTTTTTATTTCTACAAAATGTGAAATTTAACGATAGCATGTAATTCATACAAAGTGTTATTCAAAACAAACTACGCCCTGTTAACTGAATCTTATTTTAGTGAAAATGACCAAACACCATTTGTGGTGCATTACGATAGTTATAAACATGTTCACAAATATTTGACATTCCATTGAGAAGTGAGGTTTATGTCTCCTGCCTTTAAAACAGTACTGACTTTAGCGACTCGTTTCTAACTGGCCTAGTGCAGAAGAAGTGACAGTGTGTGACTTCTAGGGCTAGGTCATAAAAGGCACCATAACTTCAGCCTTGTTTACTAAGAGCTCTAATTTGGAGGCCTGCGTCACCATGAAAAAGGCTCAACTATCCTGAAGTGCCACACTGTGAGGAAGCTCAGGCCACAAGTAGAGGCCATACTTAGATATCTGACATATCTTCACCAAGGTCTGAGCCAACAGCTAGCATTAACCAACAGACATGTGAGTGAAGATGGCTCCAGATGAAACCAGCACCTTCCATAAAGTCACTCCCAGGTGTTCAGTGTTCTCAGCCGAGGCCCCGTCTTGGTGTAAAAACAAGCCATTCCTGCTCTTAAAAAAATTTCTGTTTGAATTCTTGATTTATAAAATCTCTGAATTTAATAAACTGGTTCCTTTAAGAGGCTAAGAGCTTGGGGGTAATTTGTTATGCAACAACAGATAACTGGAGCAGGCATACCCTCGTAAAGCATTAAGAATATAATGGTTAAAACCGCTCCCGCTAAAAACGTAACAGGTAAAGTAAGACTCTACTGTATACACATCAGCTGGGCAAAAACTAGAGAGCCTAAAAATATAATTGTGACAAAGAAGTGGAGCAATCAAAACTCTCATACACTACTTTTTGGAAATGTAAACTGGTCAACCATTATGGAAGACAAATCTGGCAAAATCTAGTAAAACTATTCTAGCACATGCCTAGTGATCTCAGTTCCACTCAGAGAAATACAGCCTAGAGAAACTCATTTATCCATTAGGAGATATGTATAAAAAATATTCATTGCAAAATTACTTGTAATAGCAAAGAAATTTAAAGCAATCTAAGTATCTAGCAAAATGAGAATGAATAAACAGAGATGAATTCACATGATTAAATTCTATGCAGGAAAAAAAAAATGAACGAGAGCTACAAACATCAACATGCATGAACCTAGAAGCATACAACTAAGTGGGGGGGGGGGGGAGAGGTGGCGAGGTAATTTCAGAAAACTCTAAGTATGATAAAGTTTAATCCAAGTTTTCTATGTACATATATTTCAGCATAGTAGTCAATAGCAAAGATTATGAAGCCAGACTAACTAATTGGGTTCAAATTACGCACATATATAGCAACTAAATGTCTCTGAGAGAGTTACCTAATCCCTCTGGGATTTAGTTTTCTCATCAGTGAAAGGGGGAACAATATTAACTAAAATAATACTACTTATCTCATAGAAAATTTAGCACTTTTAAAACCCTTAGAAGAGGGCCTGGAATACTGCAAATGCTCATTTGGCTAATATTTTATTTATAAGATTTAAAGAGTGCATGAAAATCATAAACACTAAATTCAGGATAATGATTACTTCCTGGGGAAATCTTCACTGAATATCCATATTAAATTTGTGAAACGACACTTTTGGACTGAGCCACTGTGGAAATGCCTCTCTTAGTCAATAAACAATAGAAATGCTCAGCAAAATCGAACAATAGTATACAATCTCAAATGATTTCAGAAGAAAACAAAGGACATACTCAGGCACTGGAAATGAAAGGGAGCTGAAGGCCACAGTGCAAGCAGGAACCAATGCAAAGATGGCCCATGGGATAGTGGACTAGCTGGAGGCCCTAGGGACTGTCTGTTGACGTTTTATTGCCCATTAATGTTGGGAGAGGAGATGTGGCCTTAAGTACATACTAAGAGAATAGCAGATACTTCTGAATTAAACCTGGAGCCTAAAGACTGATTGTCATTGAAAAGGGTACTAGAAGAACTCCAGCCTCCATCCCTGGCTAATAAGAGGAGAGAAGCTTGACATTTTGGAGGAACATGTAGGAAAAAAAAAAAAAAAAAGATAGTTTGAGAAATCACATCTCCAAGTCTGAAACTCACACAAATGTGAGGTCACAATGTGTGGTGTAGAAACTCAAGCAGAGGAATTAAGAAAGAAACTTGCCTAGGACTAGTTAAACTCCTTTGTCAGACATAAATGCAAAACCATATAGTGGTGACACTTCCATACCCCAATATTCCTTTGGGAAAAATATCTAAAATGATATCAAAAAAATTTACAAATCATGTGAGGAAATCAATTGCCTTGAGGGAGAGATGGCAAATACAACAAAATTGGAAATTAGCACTCCAAGGACCAAAAAACTAAGCAATCCATCCTCAAATATTAAATTTTAGGAATATGAGAAGATCGGGAAGAGAACCAAATGAAACCCCTAGAAAATTAATACATAGCCATTGAGCAGAGAACAAGAAGACTATTTTTTTAAATCCCTTCCCCAGCCCCCTAAACCCTCTCCCATTTGGCAACTATGATTGCATAGTAACATATGCACAGATGAAGACATAATTTAAAAGTTAGAAAAGAGAACTAAAAAACTCAGATTGTAGCACAAAGAGATGAAAAGTGTGTAAAAGTTTACTGAGACTTGCAAGATAAAATGAGATCCAAAATGTATCAAAGAGAGAACACTAGATATTCAATTTTCAGAGCAACAATGACCAAGAAATTTCCATTACAGAAACATTAGTTTTTAGATTGAAACATGCATCAAGACCATGGAAGGGTAAATAAAAGTGAATTTACACTGGATACAGCAAAGAGTAACTGCAGAGTATCAAAGAACATAAGGAAATCTTCAGAGCAACTAGAAAGAAAAGAGTTACCTACAAAGCATGACAAGTAGATAGACTTTTACCAGCAAGCATAGATACTAGAAGATCACAGAATAATACCTTCAAGAGCTGAGAATAAATATCTGTCAAACTACAATCCCATTTCAAGTCAAGCTCTCTTCCAAGAGTGAAGAAAGCAGAGAAGACATTTTCAAACTCAGCCCTTTAATAAGAGAAATATTTTTAAAATGTACTCCTATAAGAAAGAAAGTGAGCACATGAGAAGGATTAGGATACAAGAAACAATAATGAACAAAGAAATTAGCAAATATGTTAGTAAGTATTCACCATAAATAAAATAAAAATTTGTGAAATGAATATAAAATTATTTTATAGATCTTCTCTTTGAAGCCACAAGGCATTTTTAACTACACTTGAAAAACATTGAAATAGGTTTTCTCCAATAATTCAAAGGCGGTTCAACCTTAGTAAATCAATTATTGTTATTGTAATTTACTATATTAGCATCCATTCCTAATTTTAAAATTTAAAAAATAACTTAGTTAATTATAATGGAAGAGAGCTTTAGTAATGTGATAGTGATAGCCTCCAAGAAACCTATCACAAACATGGACTTTACAGTAAACATTAGAAACATTTGCATTTAAGTAAAGAACTAGACACCATAAGTATTCGACACTCTCTTGAGACCTTAATGCAATAATATCAGGCAAATAAGCAGAAGCTTAAATATTAGCACTAGAAAAGTAAAATGTGTTTACATTAAATATCTAAGAAAATAAATGAAAAATGACTGGACTTAATAAGAGAGCAGAATCAACCTACAAAAACAATAGTTTTCCCATATGACTCAAACAATTATGATTGAAATCATAATTTTAAAAAACCCATTCACAACATTAACAGAAAATTTATTACACTAAAGAACAAATGTAACAAAAAATGAATAAGATATGATTGAAGAAAACTGTAAATCTTTACAGAAGAACATAAAATACAATAATATAGAGAACCAATATGCGCCTAGATGCAAAGGGTGACAATCTCTCAAATTAAACGTCAGACAGGCTCCTTTGTTACTAGGCCTCATCCTTGTCTTCGGTCAGCCTAGTCCAGTTTTAAAATAATTCTGCTCAGTCAGTTTAGTGAGAGTCCTTCGCCCTTAATATCTGATCACTATAACCTTCCTTTAGCAAGAACCCTGTTAATTTAGTTTATCAAGAATCACCCTACCCCTGACATTTCCCATTTGTAATTTTTTTACCCACTAATACCTTACTATGTTCACTGGCTATACATCTCCACTTATCTTTGTTGTATTTGGTGGTGAGCCCAACCTCTGTCCCCTATTATAATACACTAATTCTGAATAAAGTTTTCCTTATCAGTATAACAAATGTGAGAATATATTTTTTTCTTTAACGAGAGTCAATATTGTAGAGTCTCTTCAAATTAATCCATAAATTCAATATTTTCCAATAAAAGTCCTAGAGAAGTTTCATGGGGTTTATTAACCTTAGTCTCAAAATTTCATGAAAGAGTACAAATGTTAAATTCTACAAGATAATTTTGTAAAATAACAAGGACAGGTAAGTTGTCTGCATGTCTGAAGACTCTACAAAGCTACTCCAATTAAAACAATATGGTACTGGTGAGGAGACAAATAGATCAATAGAAGACAACAGTGGTGGGAAAAATAAACTAATATGTAAATGGTATTATGCCAGCTGGTTATTTATTTGAAAATCTTAAAAAATTATGACAAACATAAAAACAAATACGAGCTGGATTAAAAATTAAATACAAATAGTAAAAGTATATGTTTATTAGAAAAAGTTGTAATAACATCTTTATAACTTTGAATGTTTTTCTAAGCAAAATGTAAAATCCAAAACCCAGAAGCAATAAAGGAAAAGACTGAATACTACAATTTTAAGCCGTAAGTTAAAACTGTATGACAGAAAAAGCTCCACAAAAAAATTTTAAAATAAATAATATTCTGCAAAAATTTTTTTACAAAAAATAATATTTGGTAAAAATAACTCTAACAAAAGACATCCCAACCAAAAGAAAAATATGAATAATTCATAGAAAATATTAATAGCAGAACTTTTTTTTTTTGGTAGAGAGCCCAATTATATCAGGAATCAGAATCAAGGTAATGCGAATGAATACAAGATGCTAAGACAGTATAAAAGATTGAGAGAAGTCATTTTCATATATAAGAATTTATGAAACTTTATGGGAAGTTGCTTGGGATTGGAGTGAAAAACAACAAATATTGAGGTGTACGAGACGTGGAATATAAGAAATGCTGAAATTAAACAAGAGTTCAAGGACAAGAAATTCCAGGTAATAACAGAGAAGCAGACCTGGAAAACAAGTGGTCCAAACTAAAACAAGAATTCTAAGAGCTTCAAAAAAATTGGCTTAAAAAAAAGGTCTAAGATGGATCTCAATAAAACAGAGGATATAGATAAAAAGCAGGATGATATTAAGGATTCGGCAAACAGAAAATATACTTTTAACAAAAAATAAAGTAAAACAAAGACTTTACTAAAAATAACAAAAAACTTAAACAAAAAACTTAAACAAGTCTAAAAATGAAGCACATCAAAATGTGGTGTGGGTTTTGAGCAATTGATGGCGTATAAGAAATAGAATTCATTTTTTTCTTAACTGGAGAAACATTTTATTTGGTATGGTAGGCAGAATAATGACTCTTCAAGATGTCCACACTCTAATCCTTAGAACCTGTGTATGTTACCTTACATGACTAAAAGGACTTTACAGATGTGATTAAGATTATGAATTTAAGACACGGACATTATTTTGGATTATCCAGGTAGGCCCAATGTAATTACATGAGAACATTTTCAGGCTGTGGTCAAAAAGAAATGTGAAGATGGAAGAAGGAGCAAAGAAATGCAATGTTACTACTAGCTTTGAAAATGGAGAAAAGGCAAAGAAATAAATTCTTCCCTAGAGCCTTCAGAAGGAACCAACCCTGCTGACACCTTGATTTTTTAGCTCGGCGAAACCCATGGAAGACTTCTGACTCTCCGAACCACAGATTCGTGTTGTTTAGTAGGCCACTGAGCAACGTGTTGAATTAGCAGAGCACTAAGCTTATAGTAATTTGTTACAGCAGCATGAAGGTACTAATGCACTCCACAAGGTTTAGGAGTCAGGAGACACCGACAGGTGGTTCTGGAGTGAAAAGTATTTCACGGTCAAAGTGGCATAAATTTATTTTGATTCCCAACCTTTTAAGATCAACCTAAATACAATGGAAAATAAGATAGGCATTAATCATCCAAATGACAGAACTTAGAAGGTGGAAGGAGTAGTAGATGGAAGAAAGTCCTTATCTTACAAAATAGGAATTCAGAGGCATCACTGAAAGTTGATGGAACAAGAAAGTGAGATTTAAGTATAAAATTCTAAGTTACACAAAGGTACCAATAGAAGACCTAAAGATAGTGTGATTAACTATCAAAAAAATAGGATGAAAAGGGAGAAAGTAACATGGGGGAGTATAAGACAGTATCTAGAATTGAAAAACCAGCAAACAGCAATATAAATGTAATAGAGTCATAAAATATATTTCACACTCTACTTGGGGTAGAAAATAGTAGCTCCTTTACTTTACCTCTTATCAATCCAGTTTCTCCCTCCCCAGTTCCCTACTCTCTGGCTAGGGGAGGAATTAGGTTTTATGCAATTCAATTTTATTATGAAATTCAAACTGATAAATCAAGTGGCTCCTTTAAAAAATATTCAGTCTCTCTGAGAGTTCTTCTCACCACCTGATTCTCTACCTGAGATAGTGTGTCTGCAGCAAGAGACGGAGAGGGTTTATCTGTGTATTCTCACTGCACTGGGGAAAGGGGATCCTGCCCCCCATGCTGGGCCTCTGATGTGACTGGTGAGTATCTGCAGCAATTCGGCATTGTTCTTCCATGTCACCACGATGCTGGCTTTGAGGCTACATCATTCGCTCTTTCGTGTAAGACACCCCAGTCTGCTCCAGCCCTATTGAGTTCCCCCTCCTCTCAGCTCACATCATATTTTGTTCACATTAGACGTCTGGCTGACCCCTACACTGATTTTTAGGCACCTGTAGCTCTGAACATATGATGTACTGTCATTTGTTGTGAGATTCCAACTGATGCTTTGTTACTAATAGTTAAAATACCAAAAGTCCTCCCGGATTGAAGTAATCCCTTTAACCACATTCTTTCAGTTACTTGCAGTCTAACACACATTCTTGAGTAAGCAAAAAAGGAGACATGACAGCTATGGCCCCACAAATACCCATGAGATTATGACCATGAAGGATGTCAGAAATGTGCAGAATTGCTGATGTGCTTACTTGTGGCAGCTCCTGTGTTATCATAGTACTCTGGTGTTACTCCTTACTTTCTTTGTCTCACCAGATAGCCCATAGGTGCTGGCAGGCAGGGACTGGTCCTACGTCCCTTTGAATACAACTGGCAGTCCTGTCACATAATGTATGTTGACTGATTGCCCAAATGTTGGCCTGAGAATAATCTGGACGCATTAGCCCAATAAAACCATAAACTGAATGGACTAACATAAACTGTTGATTCTGGTACATGAGCACAAAAATTAGATTTCACAGCTATTTTTCTGTACCAGTAGCATCACAGTGGAATGTTCATGGGCTTTAAAATAACATCTACCCAGAATAATACCTTGGCCCTGTCCTTTACTGGGTGTATAAATTGAGGAAGTTACTCAGCCTCACTTACACTCAGTCTTCTCGCTTGTAAAATGGGGACTTATGAATGCAAATAAAACTAAAACAAGTGAAAAATAGAAAACATCTCATGCATCTAGCACCCTTCCTGGTTAAGATTAGGTACACAGTGGATGTTAGTTCTTTTCCTCCTCTCCCTTTCCCTCGAAGAGGAGAGGGAGGTAATATACCTAGGGACATAGGAGAAGACAAAACCTTAAACATCAAAAAGGTGGTGTTTGATAACTCTGTGGGCCCAGGAGCTGGGTTTTCTTTTTTTTGCCCCTGGCATCTGCCCTGCTACAGTTGGGCAGATTGTGAGTGACCATGGGACTGGACCTAAGGCCAGTCTTTAGCCAAACTCTTACAGTCTGTCTGAGGGCTTTGCTGGCCAGGTTCCCTGTTAAGACAAGTGCCCCTTTGTGCTTGTTCCTGCCATTTTTAGAAAGATGACTCATTTGCTCTCTGTCTGAGAGATAAATGCCTTGTAAACTGTGGTCCTTGCCCAGATCTATGACTATATCGCAGGAGCCTGCAAGGTTCACAGGGTCCTGGCACTTCCTGAGGTGGTATCACCATGGGATTAAAAGCCTGACCTAGAGTGGCCTTCCCCTGTGCATCCAGACAGAAAAGAGTCCTCGCACCTAGACAAGAAAATGTAAGGAACACCATGGTAATAAGCAAAGATAAAATCCACTCTAGTCAAACTCTTTTCTCCTGGGGGGAGAAAATCCCCTTTTTGTAAACATTAGCCAAGGGTTGCTCTTTTGTCTGGGTCATATGGGAAATCACGTTATTCTAGAAAGGAAATGAAGTGGCATTTCTTGGCAGCCAATTTTGCATTCTGTATTTTAAATCATTCAAAGAGTTTCTGCAGCTGGCGGAAGATAGAAACTTATTTGAAGAAAGGAAGGAGAAACTCATCAAAGAATTACAACTCCTCAGGGTAATTTTGATCATAAATAGGACAGATGCCATCTGTCTAGCATGGCTCCTTCATTCATTTATTTGTTCATTCAGAAATATTATTAGGCATGTAGGTTGTGAGGGCCTTCTGTTACATACTCGTGATACAAAGATGATAAGACATAAAGTAGGGGATATAAATGTGAACAAGTAATTAAAATCACATGAGACAGTTGCAATAAAAATGCATCAGCAAAGCATGGTGATAATGGGGCAGAAGAGCTATGAAAGTCTGAGGGGAAGGAGTCGGGAACATTTTACAGTGTAAGTAAGCTCTGGGCTTTTGTTTAACAATGACTAGGTCTCTTTTTATCAATGAGGAAAGACATTCCAGCCAAAGAAAACAAGTGTTAAGCCACATTATATGTACAGGGAACTTCGATTAATATTCTGTATTACTGGACTACCAGATAGCAATGGGAAAGTGTTAAGACATGAGGTTGGAGAGGTAATGTGAGGTTGCATCATGAGAGGCATGAGATGCCATACTACGATCATTGGACTTCACCCTGTAGGTTATGGGAAATCAGTGAAGGATGTTAAGTAGAAAAGAAAGATGATGTGAGCTAAGTTGCATTTTAAAGCTTAGGCTAGAATCAGAAAGAATGATCAGAGTGAAAAGAGTGTCATAGCAACCCAGTAAAAAGGCAATGAAGTTCCGAGTAAAGCACACATGAGAGGACAGATTGCAGGACGTGCTGACCATTGGATTAGAAAGTGAGGGACTCCCGGGTTTGAGGCTTGAGAAGCAGATTTGTGCAGGGATATAGAGAGTTGATATGGCTGTCGAGAAAGTGGTCGGAGATGCTGTTTTCAGCTCATCAGAGAGAACTGGATGGGCATGTAGGTTTGGGAGTCATCATGCATAGTGCAGGTGGTAGTTGAATCTGTAGGCATAGAGATCATTTCCAGGAAAACATATAGGAGCACAAGTCACAAATAGACAGTTCAAGCTATAATATCTCAGTAGCTATGTTTGATCTTGCTTGCATTATGCTTTTGAATATTTAAATTCATTGCCAACATTTAAAATTTAGGTGATATAACAAAGAATGCAAATCTAAAGTTCTGGCTTTTCTGAAAAAAAAAATCAGAACATCTAGTAACAATGAGTCCGGATTCTCATAGTAACAATTGGCCAAAACTTGCTGCCCCTTTAAAAACAGCATCCAGCTCACCTCTTTGTCTTCCTGTCCATCCTCACTTACTTACACCATCTGTTTTGCCCCCCAAAGTCCTGAGTTCACAAAAAGAGGGCTAGAGAACAGCAACAATAAAGGGTCCTGCAGCAGCAGAATAATACCCTTCAAAGGCATCCACATCCAAATCCCCAGAACCTGTGAAGAGGTTAGGATACATGGCAAAGGGGAATTAAGGTTGCAGATAGAATTAAGGTTGTTCATCAGCTGACCTTAAAATAGGGAGAGTATCGTGGATTACCCAAGCAGGCCCAATATAATCACGGAAGTCTTTAAAGGTGAAATAGGGTGACAGAAGAGGAAGTCGTGCAGTGTAAGAGGGACTCAGCCTCATGTTGCAGACTTTGAAGACAGAGGAATGGAAGAGTTCTCAAAACCGGAATAGAAAGGAAGTAGAGGAGAGTCAGAGAAAGATATGACTACAGAAACATGGTTAGAATAATTCAGTGTAAGGAAGACTTGACCAGTCATTACTGGTTTTGGAAATGGATGAGGCCCAAGAGCCTCTGGAAGTTGAATAAGGCAAGGAAATGGATCCTCTTGTAGAGTCTCCAGAAAGGAACACGGCCCTGCTTACACCTTGATTTTAGCCCAGTGAGACCTGTGTTGCACTTCTAACCTACAAAGCCATAAAATAATACATTCGTGTTATTTCAAGCCACTAAGTTTGAGGTTACGACAGCCACAAAAAAACTAATGCGTGGCTGGTAGAAAAGGAGTAAACAGGGAACGAAACAGAAAAACCAAAGAGAGAGGAGAGAACCGGAGGGAGTGCACTTAGATAATCAAGAGATGACCATTTTTAAGAAGATACAATCAGATGACACTGAGATGTGAAGTTCAGTTCTGAAGGCAAAGGATGAATATGTCGATGATGTCCAAACCTAGTGGCATGTCAGAATCACCAAAGGACATTGTTATAAATCCCATTCCCAGAGTTCATCCTAGGCTATTACTTTAGACTCAGATAGGGAGCCAAGTTTAGCCATTCCTAAATGAGATGGCCTGGTGTTTTACTGGATTAAATGAGTACTTCACACTTGTTGACTTAACTCTTACTTTTAACAGATGAAAAGCCATTTGAAATTTAATGGCACATTTTATTATACCTATTTATCTGCATGATTTTTGAACCTACGTGGTAATAAATTCCTTTCAGGCCGTAGGTGCTGGTCAAATATTTGCTGAATAGTTAAATGAAATGAATGTAGCCAGTAGATGACTCTGTTGTTTTCCAAAGCTAGCAGAATGAACAGAGATCGTTTATCTCTTAAGCCACTTAAAATTAAATAATTAAGGTTGTTTATGTACATTTACATTAAGTAAATTAAGTTGTAATTTTCTACTTAGATGCCTGGAATCTTCCACTATTGTCAGGTCATTTCAAGCCAGCCAGGGATTAATCTCCAGAGGTCTTGTAGATTAGTCTGACATAGCACCTCCTTTCATAGTCCCATTCCTGAAATGGCCTTTCGTAATAATGCACTAGCCTAGATAAAACGAAATGTATCTCTGACCTACTCCCGGAGGTTGCAGAGAATATCAAAAGAGCTGACCTAGGAGGTGGCCTCTGAAAATTATTGAGCTACAAGTGCCAGCTTTGGACACTCTTGAGCCACAACAGTCATCCTCCACTTGGTATAACTCTGAAATTCAAAATATGACATCTGTGTGGGCCCTGGATACACTAGATCACAGAGACCTGATCTACTTTGCCACCTGGGACAAATTACCAAGGTCAAAGAGAGTGTTATACTGCTGTAGTTCTAATGCAGGAGCAAAATTCCAAATGCTCTATATTTAATAGAAGGATAGAATTCAAATAGAATTTTCAGGCAAAAGGAAGAGCTATGAGCTGAGATCCAGAGGGTGAAATCCGGGAGATTCTGAGGAGCATCCTGCCTCCTAGGAAGAAGGGGGATCAATTACTTGTTCGAATAGTAATATAAATGACTGACAGAGTGCCGACTATGTGTTTTCATGTCAGTGATGTCAGGAACAACTGTGTCTACATTGAAACAGTTGGGACGGAAGCCAGGTTGCAATGAGTTAAGAATACGCTTTTGAAAAGCTCAGCTTAGATAGGAAAGTAGGTCAAGATGCTAGAAAGAAACGCCATAATGAAGGAACATTTTTGTTTTGTTGTTATGTGCTTGGTTTTATTTTTAGAATTAAGGGTACCTGAACATATATACTATCTGTGGAAAAGAGAGGCTAAAAAAAGGGGGGAGGGGATGATAAAGGAACAAAGATGGAGGTGAAGCGAAGAGATGGAATCATAAACACTAGTCGCAGGTAGGATAAATAAATATTTATCGAATACTTACTATGTTTTAGGCACTGTCCTAAGTGCTGGGAATGAGCGACATAGACATAAATAGTGTCCTTTCCTAGTGACATTTACAGTTAAGATGAAAGCATGTTTTTCTTTCAGTCCTGTTTAGTTGCAAGTGACAGAAATCCAACTAACTTAAGAAAAAAAGAGTAACTTAAATATCTGAAAAAACTCCAGGCATGGCTGCCTCCAAGACTCAACAAAACGTCGTCAGGACATTCATTCTCTCTCACCTGCTCATTCTCACTTTTTTTCATTTTTCACAGGTAGTCTACATCTCTGGAACAGGGGTTGGGGTAGCGTCGATATTAACTCAACCACATGGGCTAAGAAAAGGAGAGGATAGTTCCAAAAAGGCGATTTTTAACTTCTTGGTGGGAAGAAGAGACACTGGAGAGGCAAAAAGCAGAAGTACACTACAGAGGGATTGCTGATGAAAAGAAGGAAATCTTTCTCACCTCCTCAGGCTGGAGTAGAGGAGGGAAGGGTTGGTGTCAAAGTAGACAACTTTGAAGACGCAAAATGCTAATGGGAAAGTTGATACCTAGCAGATTGGTTTTTCTGAAAGATGCCAGTGCATGTACAGAGAGCGTAGTGCAGAGGTAAGCTGGGAGACCTGTGGAAAAGGGTTAAGGTTTGAAAGAATGGCTGAAGGAAACTGGAGAAGGAGCTGACCTATGACAAAAGGATCATTAAGGGTTAACTGATTTTGAAAACCATGAATTTGTCACAGCCCTAATTTGCACAGTTGTACAATTTTCCCCACAGGCTCAGATCTGAATAATTATAGCTATGGCCATTTATGTGGAAAGGCACAGTGAAGAGTCCAATCTTCCTACCCATTCTGGGACAATTCGGCCATCAGACAGACCCCCAGGTAAGCTGCATTTGCACAAGGCCTTCTAAGCCTTCTAGGAGAAGTGATGGAGGAAGAGAGTAGGCCTGCATGACACTAATTTTAAGTGACACGACCCTCCCACATCTCAAGAAACCACCCACTGAGGATGGGACACTCACTGAGTAGCACGAGGGTGACCAGTGCTTGGACCCCTCCTGGTCTCTGGCTCCTTGAAGAGGAAGAATGTGCAGGCTGCACCTCTGGCTGGTACCTAGCAATGCTTCATGGCCCTGTCTCTAGTACTTTTCCCTAGCTCAAAGCTTTTGAAGAAATAACTTTGTTAAATTCCTCCTGAATACCAAGTATTTTAAATTTGATATCTTTTTTAGCCCTCTCATATTGATAAGATGGATATTATTACCCTAATTTTATAGAAGAGGATAATGAAGCTCAAGATGCTGATAAACTTGCCCAAGGTGACACAGCCAGCAAGGAGAAGGACGGGTTGGTAAAGGCCACAGCTTGTAATGTGCCCTCCTGTATTCTGTCATTTGGTATTCTGGAACACTGCTCTCTGCACTGGGCTCCAAAGATTGCTGGAGGCCCTTAATGTATTGTTAAGGTGTGTGAGAATGTTTCTTCCTTTAAAGGACCTGTAATTTGCTTGAGCTTCAGAGACGTTGGCCTGGAGAACTGAGCTTGCTTGTGGGAAGATACCACTCAGCTCTGAGCGGGTGTGGACAGGAGCTTCAGGAACAAGTACCAAGCTTGCCATGGCGTGAGTTGCAAAGAATAGGGGCCGCCCTGGTTAACCACAGCAGTGTCTTTGCCAAGGATGTGTCAGAGAGGGATGGCTGTGGCTTTCAAGAAAGCCAGGAAGAGGTATGCAAGCTGCCAAGTGAAAAATTTCGAGGACGATAGTGATTACAGCAGAAAAATCTTCATTGGTCTTCGAAAAGCAAGATCCAGGGGTTTGGCACTTCAGTTATAACAACACTCTGGGATGAGTATGCCCAGCCCAAACACCACTGCAAGTGTCACCTACTCCCATACTACTTGTCAGGGGGAACTTGGAAAAATACAAGTTCAAAGGTAGGCACTGCATAGAACATTATATTTAAAAAGCACATTCACTTTAAAGAAAGAAAGCTTTTACTCCTTCCAAAACCCCCTCCAGGCAGGTAATATTAAGCCTATCTTACAGGGGATGAAACAAGGGCTCACAATGGAAGCTCACACAGCAAGACAGTGAGAGGCAGGGGCAGAAATTAATCCTAGGAGTTTCCAGTCCAGGTCATTTCCACCGAGCCCACTTGAAGCACTTTTATCCAGCAATGCTGAAAGAGGTCAGCATGGAGGTCAATTGCCATCTCCTTGAGTTAGCTAGTTAATATATTTTCATCAATGTGCTATTTTCCCCTGCAAACAGTGAAAGAGTCAACGGATGTTTTACAAAGGAGTATTTTTTAGTGAAAAGTTGTACAATGGGACAAAGGTCTTTAATGTTTCACATTCAATTAATGGGACTTATCTCTGACTCCTCACAAGGTGAGGCCTTCCTTTAAATAAAATCAAATATGTCATTTGCTTTCATTGCTGTGGTGAGCACAGGAAAGGCATATGAATTTTGGCTTTGGTAATAAAAGGGGAAAAAATGAGACTTTGGAAAGTACTTTGTGCTAAACAGCGAATGCTCTTCCTTTGGCCTTTTTCACCATACTTTGTTTTCTGGACCATACCCCTTAGAGTCATCCGTACGCATCTAAGGTAGAAGCAGCACTTGATCAGGGCCATCCATCTGATATAATTTGTTTGACCTCTAGTTTTGTTATTTTTTCATAATCTTTAAAAAAAATGTTTACCTAGTAATCAATATTTCATATTTGGGTAAGACCATTTAACGAATCTGATTTCCAACTCAACTCAAAATCGAACAATCCTATTAGAAAATGGGCAAAGCACTTGAATAAACATTTCTCAAAAAAAAAAAGATATACAAATGGTCAATAAGCATACAAAAAGATGCACAGCATCACTAATCATCAGGGAAATGTAAATCAAAACCCACAATGAAATACCACTTTACACTCATTAGGACAACTATTATAAAAAAGGGAGAGAAAGGAAGGAAGGAATGAAGGAAGGAAGGGAAAATAACAAGCGTTGGTTAGGATCTAGAGAAACTGGAACTCTTGTGCGCTACTCGCGGGAACATAAAATGGGAGAGCCATTGAGGAAAACAACATGAAAATTAATAAAAAAAAAAAAAAAAAAAAAAAATTTACCATGATCCAGTAATTCCTATTCTGGGCATATAGCCAAAAGAATTGAAAGCAATATCTGTACATGCATGGTCAATGAACATTATTCACAATAGCCAAAAGATGAAAGCAACCCAAATGTTTAATGAAAGATAAATATGCGACATATACATATAACAGAACAATATTCAGCCTTAAAAAGGCAGGGAATTCTAACACATGCTACAACATGAATAAACGTTGAAGACATTATGCTAAGTGAAAGAAGCTCATCAATCACAAAGAGACAAATATGGTATAATTCTACCTATATGAGGTGCGTAGAGCAGACAGAATGTAGAATGATGGTTGCCAGGAGCTGAGCAAAGAGAGGAATGAGGCATTATTGTTTAGTGAATATGGTTTCAGTTTGGGAAGATGAAAATGTTCTGGAGATGGATGGTGGTGATGATTGCAGTATTGTAAATGTACTTATTGCCACTGAACTGTACACTTAAAATAGTTAAAATGGTAAGTTTTACACTGTGTACATTTTACTGCAATAATAATCAGATGTCCATTTTTTCTTGAAAAAAAAAAAAACCAGACTGATATGCAGACATACTGGGCCCACATTTTTGGTCAACATGTTCATAACAACAGAGGTGGTCTCTGAGCCCACATCAAACAGTAGGTTACTATGTGACTCAAGAAACCCACAAGCAGTGGAATCTCAGGAAGATTAAACAGATCTATGAAGTAAAGAGGGATATAAATGATAAAGCTTAGAGATCACGTTTTCCTGGGAATGTGAGTTTCTCTACCAAGGCTCACAGGACTGGTGACTAGCCAGGTGAGCATTCACTGGCTGGACCACATGGTGTATCTATGTGTCTCTGTGGTATATAGGTCTCAACTCAGGCAAGACCCCATCATATTTTCTGATCAGGGACCAGCACTCTCCTGCATGAGTGTTTTTCCTGGGCCTGGCTGGTCAGATGGAAGACCCCTATAGAACATGATATGTCTCATTTGGGACCCAATTAGCCTGGAGACTTGTAAATTCCTGCAGCCAGAGCAAGAAACCCAGGAGAACAGTTTGCAGTTGTCGGAGAAAAAAATAATTTCCTCCCACCTTTCTAAGTTCTTCTGGCTGGGCTAATCATCAAATTAACATGAAACAGACTAAGAGAAGAAAATGTCCAAAATGTATTATAAATGTATATGCAGGGGTATCAGAAGATATGAGACCTGAAGACGCATTGGGCTGCTAAAATTCATATACCAGTTTGGACAAAAGAGGAGGCAGGGGTCTGAGATTTCAAAGGGAATCACCGAAAATTTACAGGTGGATCAGAAAGAGCAAAACGTGTGATAAAGAAACTTGCCGGGCCACCCAGAAACCATGGAACACAGAGGGAAGTTCAACAAACAGGCTTTGCTAGATTTCTCTCTGCCCACTACAGTTAGTTTATATTATGACCTTAGGTGTTGCTCTTTTCCTTTAAGCAGTTTTTTCTATCTGAATTCCTTTAGGCAGGAAAGGGAGAAGGTTAAGGTTCCTTCTGAATCTTTTGTTTCTTAATAACTAATTTAAAATCAATATACCCTAAAGCATATTTAGGGGTGACAAAACTTCAGTCCCCCTCACAGTTCTTCACGGAAGGAGTTTGGAAATTGCCACTTTGTCCTAATGGCAAGTAAAAAGCTGAACGGACTGAAAAAGAAACAATTCTTCTTGGACTCATAAGAAAGGGGAAGGCACAGGGCAAATATCTGCCAAACATCGGGGAGACAGACAGGCAAACGGTCATAACTTACCAGAGCAGAGACTGAGGAGTGGAAATCGCCATGGGAACCAGTGCCAGGATAGGAAAACCTGAACTTCAATTAATTAATTAAAGAAGTCTCAATGTGAATGAGTCTGAGAGTTAAAAGCTCCAGGGGGAACCAGTGGGGGGTAACAGGGGAGGAAAGGAGGAGGCAAACTTTTGTGTTATACCTCCCAAACTTCACCAGATTCTCACAGTAAATATCTGAGAAAAATTTGCTCAGGCTTCCAGCAGGGAAAGAGGAAGAACCATTTTGAAATACACCAGAGCACTCAGTTCTTTTCAACAAGGCCTGCCCTCAGGACAAACTAGTTAACCAGAGACTAATGGATTGAGATATTATCAGAGCTCACATGGCCTGGGGGAAGGTAACCTAACTTGAGCTGACTCTAGCCATTCTCTCATACTTAAGGAGATAGTGATTTTTACCACCTAGTTGTGATACTTTAAAGATGCAATAAGAGCCTTGGAAGAGGTGTGGGGGCAGGGGGAGGCTCGGAGGGAGGTGGGGGTGGGGTGGGGTGGAGGAAGGCATATGAAAAGATGCTCTGCATCATTTGTTATCAGAGAAATGGAAATCGAAACCATGAGTTACCACTACACACCTGTTAGAATAATCAGAATCCACAACACTGACAAGAAATGCCGGTGAAGATGTGTAGCAGTGGGAACTCTCAGATTGCTGGGGAGATGCGAAATGTATGGCCACTTTGGAATACAGTTGGGCAGGTTTTTTGTTTGTTTGGTTTGGTTTGGTTTTTACAAAACTATGATCTAGCAATTGTGATTTTTGGTATTTATCCAAAGGAATTGAAAACTTATGTTCACAAAAACACCTGCACACAGATGTTTATCTCAGCTTTACTCATAACTGCCAAAACCTGGAAGTGACCAAGATGTCCTTCAGTAGGTTAAAGGGTAAATAAACCAAGGCCCATCTAGACAATGGATATTTTTTATCACTAAAAAGAAATGAACTATCAAGCCATGCAAAGACATGAAGAAAATTTAAAGGCATATTACCAAATAAAAAAAAATGTCCTGAAAAGGATACATAGAGTATGATTCCAACTATGTCACATTCTAGCATAGGGAAAACTATGGATTAGGTAGTTTCCAGGGGTTAGTGAGGAGAAAGGGATGAATATGTGGATCACGGGGGATTTTTAGGGCAGTGAAAATACTCTGTATGATACCTGTATTTATACATTTGTAGATAGAATGTGTGATACGGAGAATGAACCTTAATATAAGCTATAGACTCTGGATGATTATGATGTGTCAATCTAGGCTCAACATTTGTAACAAAGGGACCACTCTGGTAGGGCATGTGGGTGATGGGGGGAAGCTATGTATGTGTGGGGGCAGGAAATATATGAAAATCTCTGTACCTTCCTCTTAATATTGTTGTGAACCTAAAATTACTCTAAAAAAATAAAGTCTTTAAAAAACTCCAGGAACTGGCTGAGGTCTCTTTGATGCACTGAGGTGGGCCTCACAGGGGCAGAGTCAGTAGCCCACTGCAGCAGCTTATTTCTGGGGAAATAAGCACCAGATCAAATAATAAGAGACAAACTAGACCGAAGATATGGAAGAAGGATGAAGAAGGAAGCCTATCAGTTGGTATAAAGTTACTACATTGGAAGAATTAACAAGATGGCAAATTGGAGGGAGATGAGTTAAACTAGAGTCGGAATGAGGTGCCAGGGCTTCATTGGCTGCTTCCATTTGGACCTCAGAAACATGGAGCACCAGACTGAGTCTTCCTGCCACATGTGGGTATGGGGTGCTTCGTCTCCCTAGAGAGGGCTAGAGGTGTCCCTGAGAAGGGGGAACAATATCAAATACATCCAATTCTGCCTCAAAATAACTTTATGGAATTTTAGTTCTCTGAAAAGCTCTCAATGTCCATTTTAGTAATGTTGTAAAATGATTTCTTTGGCAAGCAAAGCTGATAATAGTAGAATTATAAAGACAATTAAGGAAAACGTGGACAAGTTGTGCAAACAGAAAATTATTGCTGAGTTCTTACTCAGCCAAGACTTGCTAATATTCCAGTCTTAATGTCCAGTAGGCACTGACCATTCAGAACCTTAAAGGTGTCTGTCATTGCGGCAGGAGGCAGAGTTTCAAACTGAAGGCTGGATTCGTCCATGGGCTGACTTCCTTCTGGCCCTAAACTGATTTCCCGTGATTGACTTAGTAATAGAATATGTGGTAATAATGTGCTAACATGTCATATAAATCTTTATATATTAAGCATTTGGCTTTATTACTGTGGGCCTCCTGGGATGTGGATTAGTTTCCCATTAGGCAGTTTTTATATAGTTTTTGCTTTCCTTAGCCCATTTGTGTGGAGTTGTGCATTTTTATGATGTTAGTACAAACAAGTATATTGATAGACACCTAAGCACCAACTATTAACCCAGACAGGAGAAGTGTCATCATTTTCTTTCTTTTACTGAATACACGTTTCATTCAACAGAAAAATAAAAGTTTGAAGTAAAACAAATTCTGTGTTAAAATTAGTTAAGAAAGAAAATTCAGTTGATGAATTTTAATTAAATTAATTTTAGTTAAGTGCTAACGTTCGAAACTCAAAATCAGAACCAGAGATTCTGGTTAAGGCCTACGGACTGTATAAAACAGGAAGAGTTCTGTCTCAAAATCTGAATAATGACTTAACCAAAACATAGGACTCTGCCAAATACTGCACTGCTTCATTTACCTAACAAATAATCAAATATTTTCCTACTAACACTGGATGACTCCTAGGTAGATCTAGATAGACAGGTATGACCTATATTCATGTTTACCTGAAAGCAAGGCCATGACTACTGATTGAATAGCTACTATGTGCTGAAGATTTTACTAGGTCCTGAGGGTGGTGGGGTAGAGAGGTAGGATGGTGGGGAGGGATTCAGGTCAGAGCAAGGGGACAAGCAGTTCAAAGTTGTCTGGTGCACTTGCACGGCTGAACCCTCTGGGCTCATCACTCACTTTCCTACTTCTCTAGTTTCAATAAGCTCTGTTGCTTGGAAACTCACATAAAATGCGAAGTGGGAGCATTGCAAATGAACCTATCATAAACCACCATGCCCTTTTTTTATTACCTTTATGGCACTTCAAGGTGAAAGCCCATATTCAGCCTGTCTTTTGCATTCTTGGGGATATTCCAGGCAACTGTAGAGAAGCTGTACAGTTTCTTGTCTGTGAGATCTGTGCTCCCACACTCTGATGTGCTTGAGGTCTAGAGGTCAGACCTTCTCTAGGACAGTATGGGAGTTAAAAAAAAAAAAAACTTTTCCTCCTACCTTCTCAGTTCTTCTAGCAAGGCTAATAATCAAATTAACAGGAGACGGATTAACAAGAGGGAATCAAATTTTTAATACACATACACAGGGAATTCACATAAGCATGAAAATTCCAAAGATGGTGAGGCAGCGTTGGGTATATATGACACTTTGGACAAAGGAAAAAGTGGAGGAACGAGGTATTAGATTTCAGAAGTGAGACTTGCGATTTGCAGGTAGTTGAGGGAGAGCAGAATACACATGACAGACAATTTCTTGCTGAGCAACTCAGAAGCAATGGGACAGGCTGTTGCTTGAAGCCCTCCTATTTACAATTAATTCAAATCGGTCTAAGGTGAACATCCTAAAATTTCATTCCTAAAGCAGGTTTTTCTGCCTGAATCTCTGTGGTAGGAAAGGGGGGAGGGTCAAAGTTTCTTTCTGAGTTTTTTGTTTCTTAATAAACAGCTTAAAATCAATATGTCGAAAAAGAGTATTAAAGGTAGCAAAATTTTGGTTCCCTTCAATAGCGAATAGTCTAAGAGCCATTTATGAAGCTAGGCATGATTGCCATTTCCTTTATCGTCTCTTGAATTCCACACTATAACTTTCGATATGGGATCTTTTTCTTTTTTTTTTTTTAATTTGAGTTTTACGTAAAGAAATGGTGGGTAGCTATTTCCAGACCAATTTATCTGCCATTGTGGGAATTTGCTTTAAGAAAAAGACATGATCTGTCTGACATCCTTCATCCACCCACTCCCCTTTCTCCTTTCTAATGAAAACCGCACTGTGGTAAAACTCTGCATCAATCTTAAGCTCGAAAGGCCATCTGGCTGATCCAGCATGTTGTACTTTCTTGTGACAAGAAAATGAGCAATTTTTTTTTTAAGTGAATGAAAACAATTCCGCACATTTTTTTCACAAATAGCGAAAAATTGAAAGAGAGTACCAGGAAGAAGTTAGCAAACATTGCCAATATGTCAAAATCTCTACATATTTAACAGGAAGAGGACATTTGATTCATTCTACACACTACTGCATGTGTGGATTCCTGACCTCACTCCTGCTTTATTTATTTGCTGTCTGTCACACATCAATCAGGCTGTAAATCATCACTCCACCATACCCCAACTCAGTTAGAATTCTCTCTAATTCTATAAAGAACACGTAGTGGCTGTTCAGTTAAAGGCACAGGGTCTGCAGCCCAAAGATCTGGATGTGAAACCCGTGTCTCTCACATACTCATTATATAACCTTGAGCAACATTATTTACACTAGCTAAGCCTGTTTCCTCATCTGTATAATGGGATAATGGTGGTAGCTACTTCAGTTTCCACATCTATAAAAAGGAGATAATAACATTATTTATCTCAGTGGGTTAGTGTGAAGATGAAATAAAATAAATGGAAGGTGCAGAGCACAGAGTATGCTATAGAATAGGCATTCGGAAAATGGTAATTACGAGGATGATGATAACATAAAGGTGGCATCTAGAAAATGATTTTCAGCTTAGGCTGGGACTTAACACCAACACAGAGGGAAAAGAGGTCTGGTCAGAATGCATTCTCTCTGGAGAAATGCTTAAAAGGCCTTGCTGTAGTTACGCTAGACTAAGTTTATTTCATTCTAACTACCCACTAGTTGTCTCTATATATAACTACCTCATCAGCAGCTCAGACTCAATATATTCAAATTTAGGCATGTTAACTCTTTTTGACTCTCCTGTCAAGTAGATCCTCCTGCAGACCAGAAGACTAACTCACCCTGAGGCCTCCCCTCACCCTCTGCCTCCCTAACCATTTCACCTCCTGAGGATGCTCTGAACTCACCTACCTCAGCACCCCTTGACCACTTATTGCCTTACAGCAAGCCTCTCCTGCACTACTGCAAATAGCCTCTTAGCCGGTCTCTCTCCTTAATCTCTTTGCCCTTTGCTTCTTATACCCTTCATAACGCTCTTACCACACACACAGTGATCATTCTAAAAGGCATTTGGTCATGTCACTTCTCTGCAATAAAGCTCCCTATTGACCAAGACCCTGCAATAGCCCCCCATCAATAAAACCATCATGGCCAAACTCCTTGGCCAACTGTACAGGCCTTTCATACTCTAGACATCCCTTCCCAAGTCAACATCATTCCCGCCAATCTTTCATGATTGCCCTACATTCTAGCAATGAAAAACTCGTAATCCCAATAATATTGTGGTAGCCAGAATCTAAGGTGGCCCCCAGTGTTCCCCACCTCCTGGGGGCACCATTTGTATAATCTTCTCCCTTGTTATGCCAGAGTTGCTCTGGGTGACCAATAGGATGGCAGAAGTGACGGTACATCACTATCAAGATTGGGTTACAAATGACTGAAGTATCTTGGACTGTTACTCTCTGGGGTTACTTGCCCTTGGGGAGGCCAGCTGCCAGATCATGTGAGTAACCCTAAGGGAAGACACGTGTAGTGAGGCACTGACACCTGATGTCCTCTGAAGATGAAGAAAGAGGTCACAAGCCACGAATATAGGCAGTCACTAAATTCTGGAAAAGGTAAGAAAACGGATCCTCCTCTAGAGCCTCCAGAAGGGATGCAGCCTCCTGGTACTTTGATTTTATCCAAATGAGATCCATTTTGAACTTCTGATCTCCAGAATTGCGAGAGAACAAATATGTATTTTAAGCCACTAAGTTTGTGGTCATTGGTTACAGCAACAATAGGGCAAGAATCCATCCTGTATTTGTTTTATTTACACACATCCCTCCCTCAGTACATGCTCATTAGCTCCTTGATGATGATGTTTGTTCTCAGCACTTAAAACAGAGTCTGGCATATGTTAGTGCTCAGTTAATATGCGTTGGTTAGTCAAATAAATAAACTCATTTAAATTCTCCAGGCTATAGCTTAATTATTTCATTACATAATCAAATGTAATAGATTCCTTCGAGCAATTTTTTTTCCTAATAAAAAACTGTTAATTTCCATAGATTTAGATAGATTTAGAATGTCCACTTAGAAAAAAAAAATCTTAAAGGCTTATCATTGGAGCAAAAAAAAAGAATTTTGGATGTCATCTCCTAGTTGTGATGACTGAGATGAAATATATTTCTGGAGTAGATTCTTCTTTTCTCATCTGCAAGGCTTAAAAGAGGTACAAAAGCATAGGCAGAGCCCAGTGAGGAAACAAAAATATAAATAAAGGGTTGAGATCTGAATATCTGGTCAATAGCATTTGCTCTTACCGAGAGTTCATCTACTCTGCTAACGCACAGTGAACCCTGAAAAAGCCACTTAGCCTTAGTTTTTTCACCTGTGTAATTAAGTGATTGATTAAAATTCATTTGGTATTTTTTCAACTAATATTAGTTGAGCACCTACTATATTCCGAGCATAGTTCTGGATGCTGAGAGCACAGCTTTAAACAAGAATTCCCTATTTTTGTGCATTCTAGAGGGGAAATTAGACAATAAACAAAATAAATACAAAAAATACATAGTACGTGTTTTTCCTTGGATCTGCCTGCTTGCACGTACTGGTCCAAAGAAATACATGAGCAAGAGTTTGCAGGATAGAAAGAAAAAATAGTTTAATACTGAATTGGCTAATATTGAGACAGGGAGCTATTGCTCTAAAGACCCGACTCCCCAGTGGCATGTAGGTTACAGATTACACAGAGCAAAATCACAAGACACTGTGTGTGGATTACAGGGTTCGGGGTCATGCTAGGAGCTGATTGTGTGGAGGAGAGGTAAGGGTAATAAATTATTTCTTTAAGTCTTGAGGACAGCTCTGAGGATTTTTCTGGTGTTTCTCTGTACATTCTCATGGGAAAGCAGCCAGGGGGGTCATTCCACATTAGGTCACAGTGACTGAAACATAACTTAAGTCAACATGTTATCTTTAGCCTGCTAGATGTCCTGACCATGTGACCATTAGTCAGGTCCAGGCTAGTCTTCTGCTGCCTCTGGGGCTGCTGATTATCAGGGGAAGGGCTGGGTCTCTGATGGGTATATTATATATAGAGAGAAGGATATGATTTTAAGAGGATATGATCTATAAATTTAATCAAAGTCATAAGGACGTTAGGTTTCAGTTGGAAGTTAGACAATAAAATAAGTAAATACAAAAAACATATAGTATGGTGACAAACACTACATAGAAAAATAAATTAGGAAAGGGGCTCGGTAAATACAGGAGTGGAGGTGGATGAGGAATTCAATTTTCAGTAAGGTGGTTCAAATAAGGTTCATTGAAAAGGTGAAGTTTGAATAAAGGCCAGAAATGATCAAGGAACAAATCATTTAGATAACTGGAGGGGAAGTTTTCTAGAAGTGAACACAGTGAGTGCAAAGGCCCTGAGGCAGGATGATGCCTGATATGCTCTCGTCTTGAAAAATAGCAAGGAAACCAGTGTGGCTGGATTAGAGAGAACAAGAACAGGAGTGAGCAGGAGACAAGATTGGGAAAGGTTTTAGGGAGGGATCAAATACTGTAGACTCGTGTTGTCCAATAAAAATACAATTCAAGTCAGAAATGTTATCCATGTGTGTAATGTTAAAATTCCTATTAGCCACACTAAAAGAATAAAAAGAAACTCATGAAATTAATTTTAACAATAAGCTTTATTTATCCAATATATTCAAAATATTATGATTTCAATATATAATCAACATAAAAATTATTGAGTAGTTTTTATGTTTTCCAGTTTTATTGAGATATGACATACAGCGCTGTATCCATTTAAGATGTAAAACATAATGATTCTGCATGTGGATACATGGCAAAATGATTAGCACAATAGTTTAGTTAACATCACCTCACATAGTTATAATTTTTTTTCTTATGAGAACTTTTAAGATACACTTCCTTAGCAACTGTCATATAATAGAGCATTGATAACTACTCACCATGCTGTATGTTACATCCCCAGAACTTACTTATCTTATCATTAGGAGTTGTACCTTTTGACTGCCTTCTCTCATTTCCCCCACTCTCCGGGCCCCCATTTCTGGCAACCACCAATCTTTATATTCTTTTTTTTTTCTCAAACTAATTCTTCAAAATCCAGTGTGTATTTTACCTCTCAATTTAGACTAACCACATCTCCAATGCTCTATAGCTAAATGTGGCCAGCAGTTACCTCCTTGGATAGGACAAGCTGTCGAGTTTTATAGGCTTTTGTAAAGACATTAGCTTTTTCTCTCGAGGAAGCAAGAAGCCATGAGAGGGTTTTGAGCAGAGAGGTGACAAGATCTAACTTATATTTTAAAGGACCTCCTTGGTTGCTGTGTTGAGATAGCCTATAGGGAGTGAGGGGAGAAGGAGGGAGACTGATCAGATGGGAGGCTATGGAGGTAACCTAAGGTAGTAGTGGCTTCACCCAAAGCGTAATGGTAGAGATGCAAGTGATGATTGAACTCGGAACATATTTCGAAGATGGGCCCAACAGTGTTGGATGGAGTATGTGAGAAAGAGGGGAGTCAAGAACAACACGACTGGATAAAACACTATGGATGTTTTTCTGGGTTTTAAGCATCCACGAGTCTTTCTCTGTAACGTGGAGACAATACCATTTCAGGAAGAGGAACCCCAATCAGAGACCCTAAGGTGAGAGCGTGCCGGGTGGGCTCAGAGAAGACCAGTAAGAACGAAGAGAAACAGCAAGGAGCGGAACAGTAGATGTGGTCAGAAAAGTAATAGGAGGTGGATTGTAAAGGAACCATGCTGCTCTTTCTACGATTTTAGGAAATATAAAGAAAAGCACGAAAACTCACCAACGAACCAAGCCTATGCCTCCATGCTATGGTTAAAAATTCAGCTTCAGACTCTTCTGGGCAAAAACAATCTATTTTTGTGGTCTTTTTTTTTTTTCATTTCCACAATTCAGTTCATCTAATATAGATAGAAGACATAGACAATTTGAGCAACAGAGTTCTTTTGATTTACTACAGAATGAGAAAGTTGTTCAGAGGCAGAAATGTCATAAAGATGATGAAGTTTGATCTTTAGGGTCCTTCACTTGCATGGGCCTCTTCTGAGACTCTGTACTTCATTTGAATTCATACTTTGATTTTCTTTTCCTTAAAGAGGGCCTCTTCAAATTGTACAAGTTTCAGGATCAAGAAAACTTAGCTCTCCCCCAACTTAAGAAGAACATCTTACCTTAGACTTCTCTTAGGAATAAAAATACCTGACAGGTAAAAGTCAGGGAGGGACTCGGACACACTTATCTATTAAGCACACTTGGCCCGGGCCAGTCATTTATGCCCCAGGAAAGGAGCTGATATCTACCTTGCTGCCGCCCTTCGGGAAGATAAACTGAGAGAATTATGCAGAAAGATTTGTATGTTTGTCCTTTCCAAATCTGTTAGATCATAAAATCAGGTGTGTTGCTTTTAAAAAGTATAGATCCACGGCCTTATCCCAGGTCTACTGATTCAGTCTCAGGGGATAGGGCCCAGAAATCTTTATTTGAAGAAAGCTCCATCATGGGCACTAGTGTGTGAGAGTTTCTGAGGCATAATTTTGAAATAATGAGGCATAATCTTAAGAATTCATGAGAGGAGAATTCATAGCCTCAGTCCCAGAAATGAAATGGGAGAGTCCCTGAGCTGTTCATTGTTGAGAGAGACATTCAGTCAAGGATTTATGTTCTGGGAAGCTCTGCCTCTACCCTCAAAAGGGCATCCAATAAAATGAAGGCCTGGCATCAGCTCCCTGAGACCAGGCCCAGAGAAGAGGAGATGGACTCCAAGATGCATGACCCTCAAGGATGTGGTCGGGTTCCTCTCCCAGGAGGACTGGGCCTTCTGTACCTACAGGATGCTCTGGAGCAGAAGGTAACTTTGCTTCCTGGACTTCTAGCTTGCGCACCTGGAAGGAGACTGGCTGGGCCACAGTGAGCAGCTAAGGACAGTAAGCCCAAGAATGTCTGTTTACATGACAGAATTGCGTTTTAGAGAGGCCAAGTAATGCTTGGGATTACCAGACAGTTGGTTGGTTGCTCTTGGATGACAGAAGCTTGATGGTATCAGCAAGGGTGACTCTCTTTGCCCCTGTTGTATGGAATAAACAAGTTTGCTTTGCTCAAGAAATGAAGGAGGCCAAAACAGAACATCAGTGCTGAGAAATGGAAAGAGAAGATACCCTGAGGACACCACTGGAACACATCCCTTCCTGAAGCCGGCCCTACCTTTCTTCCCCCATCTCTTGTGAACCAGTAAAGTCGCTTTTGTGCTTGAGATAAGCTGAGTTGGGCTTCTGTAACTTGAAGCCAGAGCATTCTAACTAATAAAAGTATTCTGTTAAATATTAAAAAGAATGACAAACAAACAAATACAGTGCCATAGAAAATAATTATGGTAATTATTAAATGAAAAAAGTCAAAATGTAGAACAGTACTCTTTCTGTATATAAAGTGTGTTTTTTGTGTGTGGTGTGTGTGATTTTTATTTTATTTTATTTTAATTTTTAGTAAATGTGTAGGAAATACCTGGAATAATACTTACCACACTATTAGTGGGAGACATGATTGAGAAATTTGTATAGTTCTACACTATTTACTGATGATAAGCATGTATTACTTTCATAATAATAATAATATGAAATGTAAAAAAAAAAAGGAAAGTCACTGAACGTACCAGATACCTGCCTGTCCCCATCTCCCTGATTGTTTTTTGTCAGAGAGAAAAGAGAGTTAGAGGCAGAAAATAAAATAGGCTCCATCATTAAGCGAATCAGCACTATAGCACTTGAGATAGCAGGTCAGGGAGAAATAGACAAACTTAGTTACATAAAACTAAGAGAGTTTACATTATAGAGAATTAAGTTTCAAGAGCTTTATCAGTAGACAAAAATTTAAAAAAATCTGAAAAGTGATCATCACTGTTTAAATCTCATAGTTCAGGGGTGGAGAAGGCGGGTAGGGGGTGAGAGGAGTAGAATCCTACTTGGGGTTTCTCAGGAGCTGAATGGAGACTGGGGAGCCAGTGGCTAGGACAGAGAGGGGGCCTTTGCAGGCGTTCAGAACCTGCACCATTACCACTTCCAGTTACACAGGTTGCAGAGAAAACCTCGTTAAACAGTCACTTAAAGTGAAGACATTAGAGGAGAGAGGGTGAAGAGGAGTTTTTGGAGAGGGAGTGAAGAGGGCTGAGCAAGTCACAGCAAGTTAAAGCTAATCCAGAAGCAGAAACACACCCTCCTCCCGGACCAACTGAGGTGGAGTGCACCCCAAGGGGGTGGCTTTGACAAACTCTGTTACCTTATTCAAAAGATTCAGGGTAAAGGAAGCCCATGACCTTGTGTATCATTAGAAAAGCAATGTAAAAAAAAAGAGAGAGATATATTTCTTCTGATTCACATGACACCAACTTCCAGGAACTAATAAAAACAAGTTTAAATCTCCCAGTAATAACTCACAAATGTCACAAATTTTACAAATCTGGCACGTAGCAAAGATTCTGAGATGGGTTGATACATTTAGGACAGAGTACCAGGAAGAACATGAGATGAAAGGGACTGAGTCAGAGGGTCCCTGTCAGCTTCTATTTTCAGAAAACAGCAGAGCCTTGGACACAAACCAAAAGGCAGGTGGTATGCACACATTTGCACTGAGGCCAAGCCCACATCAATCTTTGGTCACAGCTGCACACAGAGATAGCAAATCACTATCTCCCCATCTGAGGAAACAAGATAAAGATTACATGACAACACAGTTCTTCCCCAAAGAAAACTTGCACTAATGGGCACCCTGCTTCTGGGTTAAGTCTCCCTTTCTGTCCTGCCTGTTGATCTGCAGCTTCTCGTGCCAAGTCAAGTTCTTCCCCTCACTTAAAGCTCACTTGCCACAGTAATCACCTCTGGATTCACTCAGTGTTAAGGAACGATACTATCTTAGCAGCCAGGTAGAGACACAGGCAGAACCTAAGCATGAGTCTTCCCACTGACTTCAAATTTGGCTTTCTTCTAGACTTGTTTTTTAAAATACAACCCAGACCATCCATCCATCTGCATCCATCTAACAAGGAAAATGTTACTACTAATGCTAGGGAGACAGAATCAAATGAAATATTATGGAACCAGATATGAGTGTGATGCTGCCATTGTAATGTTATGTCCATGGATTTGCTAACTCACTCTCGAAACCTCGGTTTCTTCAACCTTAAAATGCAGCTGAAGCACCTTTTGGGGTTGTATTGGGAATTAGAAATATTGTATATAAATTTCCTAGGGCTTCTCAATTAGTAACATTTATTATTGTTAGTACAGACTATTAGAGGAGGAGAATCCAATACACTGAAGGTTACGATGTATTGCCATTAGCTCCATGATATAAGAAAGCATGGGGGTGTTATCCAAGAGCAGAGGGTAGGTTTCTAAATCAATATTGGGGATAGGTGTAAAGTAAAGTTCCAGAAGTTTGAAGGATGTGTAGGAGTTAACTACAAGAAGAATGCGGACAGAGCATTTCCGGGTAGAGAGAGCAGAGTGTGCTAAATTACGAAGGTGCAAAACACCAGTTTGGGGAAAAGATCCATAGGATGGAAGTAAAGAAAGAGTTTAGGAGAATGGATGGCTGTGACACAAAAGAGATGCTCAGAGGCCAGGGGTTGAATAGCCTTGTGTGTTAATCTGAGAGGGTTAAACTTGAGTCTTAATGCTGAGGACACACATGAAAGAGTATTAAGTAGAGCAGAGGTATGATCAGGTTTGTGGGAGGGGTAAATTGGACAGACGTCAAATTAGTGGCAAATATTAAGATGCCAGCTGACAATGTGAATTCCAGGGCTCATTTGAAGACCAACTTCAGAGCAACTATGTCAGAAGCAGCTACAGTTTAACACAATGCCTCAGTGTAAATCTTATCTACCATAACATAGAACAATTGAGATGAAGTATAGAGTGATGGATAAGAGCATAGGCTCTTGACTCAAACTGTGTTTGAATCAAGACTCTGCTGCTTCTTAGTTGGGTGATCTTGGGCAAGGCATTTGACCACTGTGGACCTCAGTATGCCTATCTGTAAAATGGGAATAATAACAGTACCTGCCTCAAAGGGTTGCTGTGAGGATTGTATGTGGTTAGAACAGTGCGTGGATGGAATAATCACTCAGTGTTGAGCAGCACTTGGGAGTGAAGTTGATTCTAGGAAGGCTGTTTGGCTTCCAAGAAAGACACTCTCTGTGAGAAGGTCCACCTTTGTTGACTTCTTGGCTTTGACTCGCAGACAGGAATTAGATGCCAATTAAGTCACATGGGCTCATAGTAGTTCTCAGTTACTGAGTTTACATAAAAATAACGTATTTAATACTCACATGAGCATTAGGGTCAACTGTAATGCCTCAAACAGCTCAGTTAGTTATTTTGAGCACCATAAAACCAAGCTATATTCTGGTCATATTTAGTTTTTTTTTTCTTTTTATTACCAATTGTTTTTTAAAATACAAAATATTTGGTGCTTACAGAGAAACATATGCAATACATACATTTATAACAAAGCATAAAAACAATTCCAGTTAAATCACTCTTCTGGAGCATTGCCAATGCCACTGAATCTCCCTATATGCCTGCTAGTGTCCTAATGTTTGTGTCCCCATCAAATTCGTGTATTGAAATCCTAACACCAAAGGTGATGCTACTTGCAGGTAGAGCTTTGGCAGGTAATTAGGTCATGAAGGTGGAGCCTTCAAGAATTTGTACCCTTATAAGGTTCTCTGTCTGTTCTACTATGTGAGGACACAGCAGAAAGACAGCTGTCTATGAACTAGGAACGGGCCCTTACCAGACAACCTTGCCTTTCATTTGTTGCTGAGTATTCAGCTGTCTCATTGTCATGCCTTTATCGGTAATCTGTACTTTTTCTTTGGCTAATTTTAACACCTTCTCTTTGTCTTTGGTATTCTGAAGTTTTACAACGATACATTTAGTTGTGTGAGTGTCTGTTTAAATTTGCCTCATGGGGGATCCTTCGGGTTTTAGAATCTGAGATTGCTATTTTCAACAATTCCAAAAATTCTCATTCACTGTCTCTTCAAATACTGCTTTGTCCCTTTCTCTATTACTTCCTCTTAAAATTCTGGTTAGAGGCATATTAAATCTTTCTCACTCTATCCTCAATGACTTCCTTTCTGTCACACTTTCCAGCAATTGTCTGTCGCATTCTGTAGAAGGTCCTCCAGCCTATACTTACCCCTCCCTAATTCTCTGTTTAGCTGTAGTCTTCTCTGCTGTTAAGTCTTCCACTAGGTTTTTAATTTCAATTTTTTTCATTTTTCATTTCTAGACGTTCTATTTTTATTATTTTTTAAATATAATGGATATTTTTATAGTTCGTTTCTCCTTCCTCACATTTTATTTCTTTATAATTTATTTTAACATATTAAATATTCTTTTAACTTTTAAATTCATTCATGAATTTTAAAGATATATTTTTTTTATCACCCACATTGAGTGCCTCAGAGTAAGAGAAGTCTTTTATATGTATTTATTTAATATATTTATTATTTCAAATTGCTTATATCTTAGGATATAAGTATCTCAGCACTGGAAGCTTCTCTACCCCTAGATGTCTGAGTCTGGGTCCAGTTCTCACTGTGCAACATCATTACTGTATGTAATCCAGTATCACCTTATGTCTGCTGTTTAATGTGTCCTTCCCCTGTCACTGAGTCTGTCTTCAATTGGCTATATTGCTACTTCGTGATTTTAATTTAGGATTTTGTGATTATTTCTAACTTGTAGAGACTTATACCCTCCTTTCCGTATCTCTAGACTGCTGCTGTGTTTTGGAGAATGTCCAAAAGTTTGACCTTTGGATAAGGGGATGAGACTGTACAAACTTTCGCTTCTTAATACCATCTGCCTGGGAATAAAAATCTCTGGTCGAGAGGAAATGAAGAAAGGAAAAAAGAAAGACAATTTTTGGAAAATCTGTATATACATCCTTCCCACTACAGAAAAGATGAGGGTGGGTATCTTACATTCCAATGATGAATTTTAATGGTTACAGGTAGTTTCAACAGACAATTCAATCTGCTATCTACTCATTGTTATAAATCCTGGCTTACAACTATACTAAAATTATCCTACATTTTCTAACTGATCTATGGCTTGTAATCATGTGTCAGTCCAATTCTTGAGGTAAGGGAAAGGTATCACATGTTTTGTAAATATTCCAGACTAAATCATCTTAGCAATGTTCATTTATTCTATGTGACAAAATAGGTCCCACATCATTAAAAGGAAACCCCTGGATTTGTTTAAAAGTATATACTTGGCCCTTCCTCCATGTGTGTGTGACGACCAGCATTCAAGTGTGCATCTTAAGTATGGCACGGCAGCGTTCATAAGGGATGTTTTACCTTACAAATATTTACAGTTTTTTTTTCATTTAAAGCGTATGGATCCATTCTCAATATCAGCATATAAAACCTATTTTAGTCCCTTATCAAACTTTTTGTTATCTGATACATACCAAATCTTGGCTGAAAGAACTTTCATAATATTGTTGAACAAAATACAGTATATCTGTTAGTTTCCTAAGGCTGTCATAATAAGTGCCTTAAAACAACAGAAATTTATCCTCTCATAGTCTGCAGGCTAGAAGTCTGAAATCAAGGTGTTGGCAGAGCCAAGCTCCCCCTGACATTTCTAGGGGAGGACTCTTCCTTGCCTCTTCCAGCTTCTTGTAGCCCCAAATGTTCCTTGCTTTGAGGCAGCTTAATTCCAACCTTTACCTGCATCTTCCCTTTGTGTGTCTGTGTCTTCACATAGCATCTTCCTCTCTACATTCCACTCTTCACACAAAGATATCAGTCTATAGGATTAGGGCCCTCCCCTTACTCCAATACGACCTCATCTAAACTAATTACATCGCAATGACTCTATTTCCAAATAAGATCACATTCTAAGGTCCTAGGGATTAGGACTTCAATACATCTTTTTGGGGACACAATTCGACCCAATAATACTATTTATTACTCCTACAGAAGATTATATCTTCTGAATAGGCATGGATCATACTGTCTTAGAACCACAGGAATTTGCTTTCTTCGGACCGTGTCTGGATGCCAGATTTCACCTTACACTAAGCAATGCTATAAAAAAATAGCATAATAAATGTCACTATTATATTTATTACGTCAATTCATTAAGAACCCTGACCATGTGATATTTTTTTCAGAGCTAAGTGTTACAAAACTTTTCCCTTGGATAACTCTAGGTTTTCCTTCAGAATCCATGAGAATCATATATCTAATTATGTGGCTTTTTTTGCTTTGGTCACCACAAAGCTTAAAAATCCAGTAATAATTTAATTTTAATAACTGTAGGATGCTGCAGCTATACATCCATGTTTTTATTTCTCCTCTGGTGTTGATATTTTGTTTTCATTTATATGTTAAATAAAGTTTTAAATTGCTTCTTATATCATAACGTCACTCAAATACCTTGTTAAAAAATTTGGGTAATAAGTAGGAAAAAATAAGTAAATTCCTCTCTCTCTCTCTCTCTCTCTCTCTCTCTCTCTCTCTCTCCCCCCCCACCCCTTCCCTCTTTTTCTTCCTCCTCCCATCTCTCTCCTTCATTAACAGTTGATTGTTCCCTCTGTCCCAGCTCATCCATCATTGAACCATTGAATGATAGACCCAAGATTATAAGCCATCACCATTCAGTACTCTAGTTTACATTTTAGGTGGATAATTCAAACTGCAGGCAGATAAACAGGGTAGGGGGCAAGACAATCACTCATTTTATTCTTGAGCCAAATAACTAGACCTCACTGACTTCCTTTAAAAATTAAAAAAAAAAAAAGTCAAAAAAAAAATCATGGGTTACTTACAACAGTAAAAGTAAAAGTAATCTGGAAAAGAAGAGGGAATAAACAAGGAGAAAAAACTGAATGACTGAAAATCACACTAAAAGCACCAAGGAGTAGAACTTAAACTAAAGGCAAGCTATATATATAAAAAAAAAAAAATCACAGAGAATTTAGTAGAAAACAATATAGAATGAAGGTGATCCGAGAGAAGACGAAAGATATGGGCAACAGGTAATAGAGAAGTGACATATGAATGACTGCTGTCTTTGAAGATGTGAATGAATCAATGGAACTGAAAAATTTACATAATAGAAGAATTTTCTGAAATAAAGCATATTTTAAAGCTTTATTATGAGAGGATTCACCACACTCCAAGAGAATTTAGTAAAAGCATTTTCCTAGAGCTTCAAGGATTGAAAAAAAAATCCTCTAGCATCTAGGCAGGGGGGAAAAGGTCATTTTCAAAAACAAAGAAATTGGACATATTCCAAGTCACGTTAGATGCTAGAAGAAAATAAAACAGTGGTTAATGAATATCAAAGGGGGAAAAATTCTATATCCGTTCTAACCACCTTTCATAAATAATGGTAAGAGAAGGAAATTCTCAAATATGCAAGAACTCGAGAAACATAATATTTATGCATTTCTGAAAATTTTATGAGGAAAAAATTTCAAGACAATGACTAACAGTAAGTTCATGAATGAACAAGTCATGAGGTACAAAAGGTTTGGCTGTGAGCCTTGACTCTATTTACACGTTATAGTTAAGTAATTGGCATTATAAGTCATAAAAATTAAATATACTTGTTATAATTAAAAGAAAAATTACATAACATAAAAATAATATTTTGATTATAATAGACTGGAACAAGAATCATGTTTGCTCTCAAAACTAATGGAAAGGTGAGAGAGGAGAAGATAAGTCTTAAATAGATCAATTTCATCATCTTTCATCATAGTTTTATTTTTAAGGTAAATTGAGAAACGTAAATGCAAATATTTTATTTAATACACTTTACAATGTCCAAATTACCAGAGTGTGGTGGTGGCTCCCAGAGGTCTCCTGGCATTCATGCCCTTACACATGAGTAGGCTGGACGTAATGACTTACCTCCAACAAAGGGAATGTGGCAAAATGATGGATTTCACTTCTAGAATTAGACTATAAAAGACTATGATTTCTGTCTTGCTTAAACTGTTTCTCTGACTTTTCTCACATACCTGCTTAGATAAAGCTGTGAACTGCCCTATGGCAAGGCCCATGTGGCAGGAAACAGAAGCTCCCAAGGGCCCATGAGGAACTAAATCCTGACAACAAGTATATGGCTGAGCTTGAAAGCAGGTCTTCCGGCAAGCTGAGCCTCTGGTTAAGAATGGAGCCCAGCCCAACCTAGCCTATGAACATCCTAAAGCAGAGGACTTGGCTAAGCCATTCTAGGATTTCTGACCCACAGAAAGTGCGAGATAAAAAAGTGTGTATTGTTTTAATTTGCTAAGTTTTAAGGTAGTTTTTTACATAGCAATAGATAACTAGTACACAGAGGAATGTAAAAATAATAAAAACAAAACAAAGAAAACATAAAGCAAAAGAGAAAAAGAAACAATAAGGATTCAAGATGTAAACAGACATAACAGAGAAGATTAAACATATCTAATTAACATAATTGCAAGAGGGAAAGAATAAACTATTTTTAAAAAATTAGTAAATGGGACAAAGTCACTTTATAATGGCAAAGGATACAATTTGCAATAAAGTTATTGCCATTCTGAATCTTCACATATCAAATAATGCAGCATTAAAACAAAGTAAAACTTCAGAAATAAGAGAAAAATAAAGGAAATGTTAGATTTCAGTTTTTTTTCAATTTTTGAAAAATAAAGGAGAAAAATATGTATGAATATAGAGGATGTAAATAACATGATCAAAAAGACTGATGATCATATCTTCTATGTAATAGATGCTCAATAAATACATTATATAAATCTTATAGCCTGCAAAGAAAAAAAAATCAGCTATTCATGTAACATCTACAAAAAAAAAATCATATGCGCAGGGAAAAACTTTGGACAATATACATCAAACATTTAACAGGGATAATTCTAGGAATGGGTTGATTGGAAATTTTTCATTTTTATTATGAATTTCTGATTGCTTTAACTTTTACCACATATTTGGCTGTTTTCATAATAAACAAACAAGATTTTAAATGTTGCATCTCCTCTATTTACAATTTTCTTAAATTATTCCATGGTCTTTCTTTCCTTTCTGACAGGAAAAACTGTTCTATCGTCCTTCCAAGAATAGACAGTTCATAGTTCCATCTTCTTGAGAATGTTATTCCATCATTTATCCCCTCTGTTCAAAATTTTCATGTTTCTGAATAATGGCTCATGTCACCTGACATAGTTATCTCCCGTCTCCAGTTCTAAAGGGACCAACTTTCTCCTGTCCTTCTTTGCCAAAATTCTCTGCTGCACACTCCATTTCTGCAATGACAAATCTACCTCTCCTAAACATACATTTTATTGACTCAATATCATTTATGGGCCTTTGTTCTTAACAGTAATTATCAGCTTGTCCTCAAATTCTCAACTCCATCAGAGAGTTAACTCCATCAAAAAGATTAAGGGCAGAGGGGAAGAAGACTATGTTGGCCCCTCTCCTGGCAGGCATGGATGAGCATTGTCCTGGAACTGAGTCTTCCCCTCCCTAGGCTTTCAACATTCCACCAACATGGATAGAGAAGCCTCCTGATTCTCAAACCTCTTTGTCTCTATCATAGTCAGAGAACTGAAACATTCCTGCCTACTCCAAACACTCACAGCGAACCCCGCCCCCTCACCACCACCTCCCCCCACCCCACTTTTTATTTCTCGACTCTTCTGGATTGATTTTAATATCCCCTTTATACTTGTTTATGTGAATCACTGCAAGAAGTCCCAGACTCCCAGGTCTTCTCCAAAGTCTCATTCCCAAAAGGCTTTGAATACCTCCTAATCTCTCTCCATCTTCCAGCCTTCTCCAACCCCTAAAACTTCTGCACTGTGCCCTCTGGAATTTGTGATTCTTCTCCCACATCATTTTTCATTGTGACCACTCTGGTCCAAGCTACTATTATTTCTTGCTTGGATGACAGCAATAGTTTCTTGCCTATTCACTTCCACCATTGGTATCTATGATTTACCTTGAATAGAGCAGTCAGAATAATCTTTCAAAAACATGCCTCACTATGTCAGTCCTCTGCTCAAAACTCTCCAGCTGCTGCCCATTTCATTCAGCATGAAAGCTAAAGCTCTTGCAATGCCCTGCAAGCCCTACATCACCTATTCCAATCCACTGGTTATTCTCAGTTCTCCTACTTCTCACTCCCCACTTTCTCCAATCCAGCCACACTAGCATCCTTGCTGTTTCTTGAAAACTCCAGGCACACACTCATCTTGTGGCCTATGTCTGACTGTTCTCTCTTTCTAGAATGTCCTTTTCTCAGAAATCTACAAGGCCATACTCTTACCAACTCTAGATTTTTCCTTGAATGTCACTTTCTCAATAAAAATTACTCTGATCACTATATTTAACATTTCAACCCACACTGTCTCCTGCATTTCCCATCTCCTTTATCCTGCTTTATTTTTCATAACATTTATCACTTTCTAATATACCTTATAATTTGTTTAGTTATTTTTATTATTTATTGTCTGCCTCTCGTACACCCAAGCTCCATAAGGGCAGTAAACTGAGGAGAAATTTGTACTCAAAAAGCTAATCAGCTCTTTATTCTGCTTCTATAGATATGCTTGCTGCAGTACTCAAAAGTAACTAAAAACTCATCCTCTCTTTGGCTTGCTCTAAGTAACACATGTAACTACCTGTAACCCATAGCAACTCCCCGCACTTTGTAACTCTTTTTAACTACCTGCAACCATAGCAACTCCTGCCGCTTTGGAACAGTCTGAGGACAAATTAACCAATCGGCCCATGCCAAATAAGTTCTATATAAGCAATGTTGCGACTGAACTCAGGGCCCAGATCTTCAGAGTGTTAGCTCTCTGGAACTGCCAGCATAATAAACCTGAGTTCTCCAACTCTCCGAGTACTGCTTGGTTTCTTGCCAGCCTGATTTTTGCATTTTTTCTGCAACATTTCCTAGCATATAGTAGGCACTCAAAAGATAATTGACTGACTGAATAAATGGTTCTCAGCCTTGTCAACACTAATGCCCCTTTTAATAACAAATATGAGGTAGTATCCTATTTAACATTGTAAAGAAAAAGTCATAAGGTACATACGTAAATTTTAAACAATCAAAGCTATGCCTTAATTTTGGTAATATAAAGGCAATATAAAGGAAAAAGTAATGTGTGATTCAATGTGGAAATGCTCAGGTATCCCTAAACTAAAAGACACAATGAAGTACTTAGATGCTTGCACTCATCTGTGAATCAACATGAAATGGCCACACAATGAACTGTATTGGTGATTTTCAAATTTCAGAAATGGCATTGCCATTTGATTTACTGCATTCCAGGAAAATTTAATATATTTTACAAAGTCTGTGAAAAACAGTTTATGTCTATAAATAAGATAGATTCTAGGCTCCGGTACATATAAACATGTTTTTCATCTACACAAACGAGCAGTGGGACAGTCAAGTCCCACAAGGATGCAGGAAAATTTTTTGTTGTACAGGACTGTCCTAGGCATTAAAAGATGTTTAGCATCTTTGGCTGATTAACTACATTCTAGTAGTCCCCCTCTGTAATCACTGGGACAAGCAAAATCACTCTGCTAAATTTTCAAAACAACTCCCAGAGGCAGTTCATCCCAATAGACTCTCAATCTGTAAATCCAGTGGCCTCTTTTCTGTTGGCATTGGCTACCTCTTTAAACCTTTTGACCTGTTGACAAGCTTCTCCATGTCACTGTGCTTTTGCAGTTTTCCTTTTCCTCTTTCCCCTAATTCCTCCCTGGTGTCATTGTCTAATTCATTACCTCATTACCTCCTCCTATCCACCTCTGCTGCCATCAGTTGCACCTATTTATATGAATGGCACCATACACTTAATCGATCTAGAAATGGCACCTATCTTTGATGTCCTATTACTTATTCCCCACATCCAACTGATTGTACTGTTCTGTCTACTTTTCTTCTGAAGAGTCTCATAGCTGCCTTTCTACCCCTATAGTTCAAGCGTAGAATATTTTAACAGCTTCCTAAATAGTACTCATTTATATTTTGATGCTTCCACAACAGGAGTTTCTGCAGATAACAGTATTTATAAGTAATATTATTTATACTTAGTATAGTGTCTGGCATATAATGAGTATAAATAATATTTATTATACTACAATAATATTAATAATTAATATTATTTTAAAATAATTATACTATACTGTTTTCCAACTATTTTAATCTGTGCAGCCACATTATAAAGGATGAACTATTATTATTTAAATCTTAAAGATGAGGCAAAAGAAGTTTGGGGCAATTAAATAACTTACCTAAGGTCATAAAGCTAGCTCCGAGAGACACCAGGATTCCAGGTCCACTTGATTTTTGTTTTTGCTTTTATATATACAACTTTTTTTAAAATATCATCTCTAGCCTAATCAAACCTGCTTTTCAGTCTATCCCTATCCCATTTGCCTTTTCCTTCCCGCTCCATTCTTCCAACCCATAGGTTCTTCTTTTGGTTTTACTTATCTCCTAATTTAGTAAGGACTTACCAGCTATTTCAAGAAAGTCCTTCACAGCAGTCTCCTCTTCTTTCGCTGTGCCCATCACATGTCTTTAGTTCTCCTCTCTCTTCCCAGCTGCTAAAATAGGGTTGGAGAAGGAATGAAGAGTATGGAGTATCTCCAAACTTGGTAGATGTGAATACAAAAAATCTCCCTGCATCTTGAGTTTTTCTCTGCCTAACTCAGTGTTGCTTTATGATTCTAACATAATGAACCAATTAAGTAAAAAGTGCTTTGTAAACTGTAGAGTGCTCTACAAATGTCAGGTGCAATTATTCACCTCTTCTCCCACACACACTTTGCATATCCTAGGCTTCAACTGAGTTATTCACTGAGTAACAGAAGAGGTGTTTCAATCAGAGAATGCCACGTGTGTATTCTGAGTGAAGGGAGAAATAGCTCTAAATAATATGAAGTTGGCGCTTGCCCTTACTTCCAAAACCCTGCCTAAAATTTCATCAGGGTTGCCATGAGTGAATAAGATATAGGATAAGCCTGAAAATCACCAATTTTAAACTCTCTCTAGGAGTGTTGCCCACCCCTCAGCTCCCTGGAGGTTTTAAGTTCTTTAAAATGTCCTCTCTTACATTCACAAGGTCCCTGCCCCGGCTCTTCCCTTCCTGGCCTTCCCCCTTCCTGGTGGCCCCAGCATCAGACCCCCCGCCCCGCCAGCCCTCGGAGGACTACAAGTCCCAGCGTGCCGTGCGCGCCCGCCCGGTTGCACTGGGGCTGGGCGCGTGGCGGCTGCCGAGCTCTGCGCGGGGGAAAGCCTCCCGGCGCCGGCCACGCGGGGAGGTAAGTGATCCACTCGTGCTGCGAGGGCACTGGGAACGCGCCCGCCCTCTCCCCAATCCAGGATGAAAGGAAACGAAGAAAATCACAATAAAAACTGCCCTGCCCTCTCTCCTCTCTGCTGTGTGCCCGGCGCTCCTGCAGCTTGTTGCACCCACGAGCGTGGAATCTGACATCCTGGAGTGGAACTGGGGGCAAAAGCGTGCTTGGCCCCGCAGAGAGCTGGGGTTCGCCGGGAACTGCGGGGTTAGAGCCCGCAGGATGGAACCGGGTGGTGGCACGGCTCCGCTAGGCGCAAAGGGAGCGCCACACCCCCACACTCCCTTTTCAAAGACAGGCTACCCCGGGGAGACCCTAAACTCAAAGACGAATCGTTTCTTCTTGAAAGTCTTGGCCAGAAACTTTCCCTCTGTCGTCAGTGCCTCAAGCAAGTAGTTTGGCTCTCGGACGGCGCCGCTGGTCCAAGAGGCTTTCTGGCGTTTCCTCTTCTTCCCTTCTGTCCTGCCCCTAGCGCCCCCTCTCCAGGCGGCTCCTCACTTTCCCTTGAGACGCCCTTGGGGACCCGTTGAGCTCTACCCTGCCCTCGGGCGACTTCTCGAGATTTCTTCAGCCATATGGACCCAGGTGTGCACTCTGCGACGCGGGCTGGACACTCTTTGGGGGTCGATTTACGAATGGGAGGCAGGGGCGGGTGATTCCTTTGGGAAGGCGCTGGATCTCTGGGCAAGTCCTCTCTAGGGGATGAGTACTGATCAATAAAAGAACCCTGACGGAGGCACCAGTTTCTCTCCCTTCCTGACCCATCTTCCTCTCCCATTTGAGCCCATTCCCAAGTGTGCCTCAGAATCCCAACACAAGGATCAACAAAAGTATTTTAGCACATTCCATAATATCATGGATAAAACGGTCTTGTTTACATCTCTCTCAATCTACACTTAAACACACCATGCACACCACACATTCTACAAACCTGCACACCCCACACTACACATACCACAGGCACACATACAACACATGCACGACTCATAGCACACACATACTCATCACACACAGCTACATTGCACACACATACATTAAACACACCATTTATGCTACACAGTACACTTTTTTTTCTTTTTATTCTTTTTTTTTTTTTAGCAGAAACGAGGGTTAATATCAGTTTGTTGAAGGGAGTGAGGAGGAAGTGGGTGAGAACGAATATACATCCTTATAGCCACAAATGTTAATTTATCCCAAAGTTGGAAACCAGCTGATAAGTGAAATCTACTGGTGTCAGAATTTAGAATGCCTTTGTGGCTCATTTTTTATGAAATCAGATTGATTTCATACGCCTTCTGAAACACCCTTGTCTAATAGGCAAACTTTCGATCACAGCAGGCAAGACAGGAGGAGATGTCCTTTTCTATCGATAGGAAGAAATTCTTGGAGATTCTTCGCAGAAACCTTCCTCTTGTGAGTGTGTCTAAGGAAGAGTTGGGTGTAACTACATTTTCTTTACCCCTCTTCCAAGAGTAAGGAGCTCAATCTGATTTTGTTCTGAGCAGTGGCAAGACAGTACTGTCAGGACACCTTCCCTGCCCTCAGGACTCAAAACAGCCCAACCCTCTTCCATTTGAATTTAGTTGGCGAACAGTTCAAGAATTTCAGATCAATTCCAAAACCATTACAAAATCTCTTGGCGAAAGAGCTCTCTATTTTGAGAATTCATCAGTTTCATTAGTGGTGTTAAAAGACCCTCCTGTTTGACCCATGCTCAATAAATGATACTCAAAAATATATGAACACTTGGAATACATCCCTAAATCGTTTGCTTTTTCAAGGGATCAGTGATAGATGGACAGGGAGAGCACTTCAAATCTTTCTCAATAATCTTAAGAAATTGAAATTTTCTAATATCATTCCTGGACTAAATAAGAGGAAAAAAATTTGACTTTGAAATTCAGGTTGCAAATTTAGATCATACTTGCTGACCTTCTAGTGCCCTTAAAAATTACTAAAAAAAAAAAAAAAAGACAGACCAGCAGCTTTCTCCTCAGTTCTGCCTGACATCTGTATAATATCACAGCAGCAGATGACTTTTTCTAGAATCCTTCTTGGGAACCTGTATTATCTGCCTTATCTTGAGTGGTTTTGTTTACATCTTGGCCTAAAAGTGTCCAAATATTGATGGTATTTATTTCAGTGATGACTATTTATGTTTCCTGTATATCTGCAGCATGTTTGTGGAATGAGAATGTTTCCTAGCCAATCAAGAAAACTGTGAGATTTACTAGAGTAACTTAATCAAAAGATCATGCCGTGTCTCTAGTCCACCTCCCAGTTTCCTGCATTGGAATCTAGGATGGTGGTGAGAGATACTATGAATTTAGTGGTTGGCACAATATCTTCCTTTTTCATGTGTAATTAATAGAATACTAGGTGCTTATAGATAATTTGTTAGATGAATTTGTCAAACTACGCTTTTTGTGCAACTGGGATAAGCAGTTAAAATTAAACTTCCCAGAACTAATTGTTTTGTAGAATAAGGTTTGTTTCATTTTGAAATTTTGCTGACTTCATCTGAGAGGATGAATGCCAAAATGAAAGAATGTAGGCGTTCTCAGGAGATCTGGTCATCTACTTTGCATCCTCTCTGAAATATGTTATTTCCTGTATAATGAAGTAAAAGAATTTTCTGTTGGACAGTGCTTTTCTTATCCTCACAAAGAGATTACTTAAAACCTAGCCTTAGGAACTTTGTTCACAAGTCTCTGTTAGAGTAACACAGGACTAAAGCTTCTGCATGTTCACTGGATATAGCCCATAAGCACTGGATTCTTTCTCTTATTTTTTCTTATATTTTTTCCTCCCACAGGGGAGAAAAATAAATAGTTTGAAACATGACACGCATGTTCAGAACAACAGCAAAGACTTATCATGCAGCGACAATGAAGGGGAGGGAGAACATAAGAAGCTATTGATACAGCTTTTTTTTTTCTTTGTGCAAGACAGGTGCAGAGAGATTTCTGCAGTTTTTGGACTAGTAATTCATTCACTTCCACTAATTGTGCCGAAGGTAGTTAGCAAAAGTGAACAGGCACACTGTAGCTTTAAAAAGTCAGCCATGAACCAGAAGGCAGTTGGTGCAGCTTGTGTGTGATTCCTAACGTCATGTTGGCTGAGAGCCAGCCTGGTTTTATTTCACTGTGTCAAATTGTACCTCCTTATTGAATTCCTTTGCCAGCCTACTTTGTGAAAGAAAACATTGGGGTTTCTTTGGCTGTTCTTGATAAGCCTGTAAAAAATGACATGTTTTAGTTGCTTCTAGGTAGGTTTTCTTTTTACTCTTCCACAAAAAGAAAGAAAGAAAGAAAATAATAATAAGAAGAAGGCAATGTAGTGTAGTATTACAGAGTATCATTGTGTTTTGTTTTGTTTTGTTTTGTTTTCTGGGATGCTTAGAAAATGGTGAATATGTAACAGTTTCCAACTGAAGTGAAATCATTCTTTTGGCATGGAGCAGCAGCACTATCTTCTGTCTACTCTGTAACGGTGTGTGAATGTATGTTAATATCTATATGTATATGAAATGTTGGATTTCTTTATGAATGACCTAAGTGGTTTAGCAACTGGAAGTTTTTGTATATGTGTGTGTGTGTATCAGTGTATCAGGAGTGAAGATTATCCCACACTTACAGTATTATTTTTTAATCATCTACTTCTCTAACTGATAAAATCTTGTGAATATGCTAAATGATGCACTTGTCGTGTCAGAGTAATCCCTAGAGAAAGAGTGCCGAACTATAAAGTGATTTGAGCGAAAATGTATTTAATTTATGGCTTCAGCTGTAGCAGAACGAGCACGTTTCAGAACTAGTTTTTTTTTTTTTTAAGCAGTTTTGTTCATAGCTTTTTCATCTTGCTAATTGCCTATTAATTGTGGAGGTTTTTAAATTTTTTCAGACCTCATCCTACTAAACAAAAAGACAAAGTGATGGATGCTATTATATATCCTTGAATGTTTTGGTGATTTTTACATAAATCTAATTAGCTGCTACCCTCTCTTACACACCCACACACACAAACCCACACCCACACCCACACACACACACACACACCAGCACCACCTTTCTGTGCTAAGGGCTATCTGACATTTTTATGAGCTTTCAGCTTTACCAAAGCATGGTCATCTCACAGGTTTTTGAGGCTTTCGTTGAGAGTATGTGAGGTAGGGGGATACTTGCTGACAAAAGCCTTAAGTGCTCTTTTGCATTGCAATGAAAAAAAATAAAGGAAGATTGATTGGGAGTGGACCAAAAAAAAATGCAATAAGAAAAAAGAAATCACAGCCCATGGTGGGAAGGGGCAGGGAAAGGAGGATTGTTTTTCTCGACTTTGACTCGTTTATGAGTTGCAATGTCTTAAGTGAGAGCTTGGCACCCAGAGGACGCTGTGCCAGTTCACACAGCACTTGTTTTGAACAAGGATTCAATTTCATTTGCAAATGCTTATTGTCAAGGCAAGGAGTGCCAGTACAGATGAAAGCACCCCAATCCTTCTCCTCCAGTTCTTTAGGTTTAATCACATCTCTCTTATCGCTGAGGGAGCTAGAGATTTAAACAAACATACGTGAACTGGTGTGAAGCTGTAAAAGGAACCATTATGTTTCCGATTTAGAATATATATTCTTCTCTCACTTTCTAAGAATTAAACACAAGCTTTTTTCCCTTATTGATTAGTTGCTGAAGTAAAGGAACCTGCAGCCTTCCCATGCTATCTGTTGACATGGAAAACAAGGAAAATGGCTCTGTCGGTGTAAAAAAGTAAGTGAAAACTGGCTTGTGAGTTCTGCTTCTGCAAAGAACAGAGGGACTTGGTTTCTATTTTTATACTTCTTGCTTATCTACTACAAGACACTGTTTGGGGCTTGTCTTGGTTGGTATCCACTGGCCACCAGACTCCCTTCTCCCCCCACCCCGGTTGCCTTTTTCTATATTCCATTTCTAAGACAAAGATGACTCAGACATCAAAGTGCATAAAGGGTTAAGTGTATCACGCTTTGCAACAGGGACGGTTGAGGATTTCAGCCCTGCATTCTGTATATGGAAACAAAAACATGGAGCAAACACAGACTCTGCCTTTCAAGCCCATAGGCTGCAAGGGTTGGGGCAGAAAATAGAGTTTAAATCTTTTTAAATAAAATCACCTCTCTCAAAACTGAGGGCTCTAATGAGGGAAGGAAAAACCTTCAGTGAGAATACTAAGTTTGAACAACTTCTCTGTCCTAATTTTATGAACTTTTCTTTGGATGTTAAGCATTTCAGTGCATACCACAGTGTTCTTTCTTAAAGCCTGTTCTCACATTTAAAACTTCTGATTATATTTGTTGTGAGATTATATGCTTGATTCTTTAAATAGGAAAATTCAGTTGCATTATGTAGCATATTCGGAAACAGAACAAAAAGTTAATTCGCAAAGTATCTGTGAGTATATGAAAAAAATGTTCTCTTATAAGAGTTATATTGAAGCTATAACAACTTTTATTACAAGGATAAATTAAGTTCTGAGTGGGAACTATCTGTTTTATTTCTTTTCATGTCATTTAGTTTAAAATTGCCTTCAACTTGAGTTTTGGAGAAAACTAATTAAGTGTAATTCATAGAAGTTGTGATATCTAAATGAAGAAGCATACACACACATATGAATAGAAGTTATGTTTTATGTTAAAGTTAGATTAAACTTAATAAAATATGTTTTTAAAAATTTTCAAGTACTTTATGTATCAGTTTCATGCTGCCACGCTTATTCCAATTCTTGAAGGTTGGGGTAGATACATGTAGGAGGAATGAAAGAAACAGATACGATTTTATGTATGTGTTAGATAGTGCTATATTTTGAGCAGTGATGAAAATGTTCTATACTTATGATTTCCAAAAATGGTAACCAGTAGCCACATGTAGCTAGCTATTAAAAACTTGAAATGTGGCTAGCGTAACTGATGAACTGAACTTTTAATTTTACTAAATTTTAATCCATTTTAAAAGTTAAGAGCTTTATTGAAATATAATCGACATATAATAAACTATATGTGTTTAAAATATAGAATTTGATAAGTTTGGATATTTGTATACACCCATGAAACGATTACCACAATTAAGATAATGAACATATTCTCACCCACGAAATCATTATAGATTAGTTTACTTTTCCTAGAATTTTATATAAATAGAATTCTTCAGAATGTACTTTCTTGGTTTTCTGGCGGGGAGGGGATCTGATTTCTTTCACTCAGAATAATTAATTTGGGATTCATTCATGTTATGGTGTATATCAATAGTTCATTAATTTTTATTATTGAGTACTGTTTTATTATATGGACATACGACAGTTTGTTCACTGTTTATCCATCTATTTGTTGGTAAACATTTGGGTTGTTTCCATTTTTTAGGTATTTTGACCGTTTGTGTACAGGTCTATGTGCGGACATATGCTTTCATTTCTCTTGGATAAATATTTAGGAATGGAATGACTGGGCTATAGGGCAGGTGTATGTTTTACTTTTTAAAAAAAACTGCCAAAAAATAAAAAAATAAAAAACTGCCAAACGGTTTTCCAAACTTGCCCATTTTAAATTCTTACCAGCAGTTTGTAAACATTCCAGTTGCTCTTCCTCCTTATAAACTTGGTGTCATATTGTCTTTTTTCATATTAAACATTATTTTAGGTATGGCTTTAATTTTCATTTCCCTAATTACTAATAATGTTAAGTATCTTTTCATGTACCTATTCGCCATACAGATATAAGCATTGTTCTTAAGTATTGTTCAAATCTTTTGCCCATCTTTTTATTGGGCTAGTTTTTAAAAATGTATTATTGTGTAGAGTTTTTATATATTCTGGATACAAGTCCTTTATCATATACATGATTTGGAAATATTTTCATATAGTATGTGACTTGTATTTTTATTCCCTCTATAGTGTCTTTCAAAGTGCAGAAGTTTTTTTAATTCTGATGAAGCCCAGTTTATCAAATTTTTATTTTAATGTCATAGTGTTTTTAGTGTCATATCTAAGAAATATTTGCCTAACACACGGTCACAAAGATTTTCTATTACATATTCTTATTTGGGACTATGATTTTCTATTTAATTTTTGTGTATGGTGTAAGATAAGAATTAAAATATTTCTGTCGATGATAGTAGCAGTAGTTTTTTTGTTTTTTTGTTTCTTTTAATTGTTCCCACAACTTTGTTGAAAAATAATTAATTGATCATATATGTGTGGATCTATTACTGGACTATTTTATTCCACTGATATTTTTGTATATATTTATGCCAATAACAACACTGTTTTGATAACTATAGTTTTATAATAGATCTTGAAATCAGGTAATGTTATCTATTCAACTGTGTTATTCTTTTTCAAACTTGTTTTGGCTCTCCTAGTCCCTTAGCATTTCAATATGAACTTTAGTATCAGCTTGTCAATCAGCTAGCAATGTGATTGACATGACATGGAATTATAGATCAATTGAGGGAGAATTGACACCTTAACAATATTGTGTTTTCCAACCCATTAACACAGCATTTTTCTCTATTTACGTAGGTCTTCTTTAATTTCTCTCAGCAATGTTTCGTTTTCAGTGTTCAGGTCTTGCACATCTTTTGTCAGATATATCCCTATATAGTTCATGTTTTATGCTATGATAAATGGTATTGCTTTTTAAATTTTTTAAAAAATTTTTAAAAATTAAATTTTAAAATTTTCAATTGTTTGTCACTAATACATAGAGATACAATTGATTCTTTTATATCTACCTTGTATCCTATAACCTTGCTAAACTCATTACTTCTAGTCGTTTTCGGTAGATTTCATCGGATATTTAATATAGACAATTATGTCTTATGAATAAAGACAGTTTTACTGTTTCCTTCCCAATGCGGATCCCTTTTATTTCTTTTTCCTACCTTACTGCACTGAATAGCACCTCCAGTAAAATGCTGAATAGAAGTGATGAGATTAGACATCCTAGTTTTGTTCCTGATCTTAAGAGAAAACATTTAGTTTTTTCCCTATCTTTTTTTTTTTTTTTCTGCTTAAAATTTTTCTCTTTATCATCGATTTTTAAGCAATTTGGTTATGAGGCTCTATTGTTTTCTTCATCTTTCTTATGCTTATAGTCTGTTTTGTTTTTTGGATCTGTGGGCTTATTTTTCATCGAGTTTGGAAATGTTTCAACCATTATTTTTAAATTTTTTTTTAGTTTCCCCCACTTCTCCTTTGGGGACTCCAATTATAGGTATATTAGATCACTTGATATTGTCGAACAATTCACAGATGCCTCTTAATATTTTTTTTTGTCTTTTTTCTGTTTCATTTTGGATACTTCTTATTGCTTTGCCTTTAGGTTCACTTATCTTTTCTTCTGAAATGTAGAATCTCTTGTTAATCCCACCCAATATGCTTTTCACTTCAGACAATGTTGTTTCTGTCTCTAGAAGTTAAACTTGGATCTTTTTTTTTATATCTTCCACGTCTCAACATAGTCTTCCCTCTAGTTTCTGAACATGTGAAATATACTCATAATAAATGTTTCAATGTTCTTGTCTACTAAATCTATCATTTCTGTTGTTTCAGTTGATTGGTTCCTCATTATGGGTTATATTTTTCTGCTTCTTTGCATGCCCGGTAATTAAAATTTTTTAAATTAAATTATAGTTGGCATAATAGCATATTAGTTTCAAGTGTACAACATAGAGATGCACCATTTATATACTTTACAATGTGATCACCACTCTAAGTTTACTAACTATCTGTCACCGTGCCAAGTTATTACAATATTATTAACAATATTCCTTGTGTTATATATTACATCTCCAAGGCTTATTCATTTTATAACTGGGAGTTCATACCTCTCATTTTCCTTCACTTTTTTCATCCATCCTTCTACATCACTCCCCTCTGGTAACCACCAGTTTATTCTGTTTCTATGAATCTGTTTTTGTTTTGTTTGTTTTGTGTTGTGTTTTTAGATTCCATGTATAAGTGAAATTATACAGAATTTTTCTTTTTCCGTCTCATTTATTTCACTCAGCATAATACCCAATAGATCCATCCATGTTGTTGCAAATAGCAAGATTTCATTCTTTTTTTATTGCTGAGTAATATTACATTACATATGTGTGTGTATACATATACATATATGTGTGTGTGTGTGTGTGTGTGTGTGTACTGCATCTAATTTATCAGTGGACACCTTGGTTGCTTTTATATTTTGGTTATTGTAAATAATCCTGCAGTGAACATAGGGGTGCATGTATCTTTTCAAATTAATGTTTCCCCTCCCTTTGGATAAATACCTAGAAGTGGATTTTCTGGGTTGTATGGTAGTTCTATTTTTAATTTTTTGAGGGATCTCTATATTGTTTTCCATAGTGGTATGCCTGGTAATTTTTTATTGCATGTCAGAGAGATACTGTGAATTTTACTTTGTAGGGTAATCGATATTTTTGTATTCCTGTAAATATTCTTGATTTTTATCCTGGAATATGCTTCTGTAACTTGGAAACAAGTACTTTGATCCTTTTACATCTTGCTTTTAAAAACTGTTAGGCAGGACCAGTGCTGTATTTAGTCTATGGGTATTTTCTCCCTTTTGCTGAGGTAAGGCTTACCTTTGTACTCTAACCAATGCTCCTGAATTATGAAATTTTCCTCCCTGACAGTTGGAAATGGGCACTATTCTCATCTCTGCATGATCTCCAGGGATTGTTCTCTATAATTCTTTGGCTTCATTCTTTCCCTAGCCTCAGTTAGTTTCCTCACTTGTAGGTGGTAATTTCAGTACTCTGCTGTGTACTTGAGATCTGCAGATCTCCAGAGTTCTGTCTGTGTAACTCTCTCCTCTAGGACTTTGCCTTGTGAAGAACCTAAAATTTTTCTCTCGGTAGTAACTTGATAGAGTTTACCTTGCTTCTTTTCCACCCTCAGGAATCACTATTCTTTACTGCCTATGTCCAATGCCTTTAGTGCCATGCTTTCATATATTTTGTCTAATATTTTTAGTTATTTTAGGCAGAGGGTAAATCTGGGCACTGTTATCCCATCTTAACCAGAAATAGAAGTTCCAGTTAATTTACATAGACACAAGTGGTTAGTGGCTAACCTTTTGGATTGGGTAGAGTTAGATTATAATGCAGAATCCCAAAAGGCATAAAACATAGAGTCTTAAGGCTGTTTCTGAGGTCTACCAAAGTGTGGCTTATAGTTGCTTCCATTTTGTTTTTCAGGTATGGAAAATATGGTAGCTTTATTAGGGTATGTACTGTCAGAAAGGGTCATTTTCAAAGAAGCCTAGAATAATAGCCCTTATTCACTGGCCACATGCTCCTGATCAGAACTTTAGTTTTACAAGTCTACTATTTATGGAGTCCCTTTCATGTGTCTAGCACTTCGTGTGAAACTCGTTAATCCTATTTTGAGGTATTTGTTATTATTCCCATTTTATAGCTGAGAAACCAAAGCTCCAGGAGGTTAAAGATGTTTTAAGATTTCACAGCTAATAAATAGTGGGACTGGATTTCAGATTTAAGTATGCCTCTAAAGCCTGATTTCTTTTTCTGCACTGGGGTGACTAGATTGTCAAAGGTGGCTTTCAGTCACTTTTACCACAAGCGTGGCATTCACTGGCGTGAGGCTATGGAAGCCCATCTTTTGTTTGTCTTCAAGATTTCTAGATGGATGCAAACATTTAATGATATGATCATAATTTAACGAAAACAGGACTTTTTTTTTCCAAAATGGCATATTTCTTACAAGTATAGAATATTTTAAAGTCTGTTCTGAGCACACACTAGGCCAATTATTTCTCAAACTTGAGTTCGCATCACTTGGAGGGTATGTTGAAATACAGTGTGCTGGGTTACACCTCCAGGATTTCTAATCCACTTGGTCTCTGACGGAGCCTGGGAACTTTTATTTCTTACATATTCTCTGGTGATGTAGATGCTGATGTCCTGAGAACCACTGCACTGGGTCAAGGTTTTTTAACTTAGGCACTATTGAAATTTTGAGCCAAATAATTCTTTGCTGGGGTTGGAAGGATCGTTGGATGTTTAACAGTGTCTGTGGCCTCTACCCACTAGATGCTAGTGCACCCACTCCAACCATGACAATCAGAAATATCTCCAGACATTGCCAAGGGTCCCCTGGGGGACAAAATCATCTCCAGTTGAGAACCACTGTTCTAGGCTAAGTTCTGCATGAGGAATGTATAACAGGGTGACTTCTAGGTATCAGAACTAGTTTACATATTTATAATGGTCATTTCTGCTCAAGAGTCTAAAAAGACCATGAATTTCAATCTGGAGCTTCCTCTGCCTTCCTTTTTCTGCATCTTGCTTTATATAAAGGGGGGGGGGTTTAGTAAAGGCAGGAAGAATAAAGAAAATGTAGTAAAATGTAAACATTTGAAAGAATCTGGGTGAAGGGTATATGGCATTTGTGTACTGTTCTTACAACTTTGAACTGTAAATCTGAAATTATTGTTTTAAAAATCCAGCCATTAGTTGAGAGGGAAAAGTCATCTAACTTTAGGAAAGAAGCAAAACTCCTGGCCCAGATTTGAAAGCCATGGAAAAACTAAGCATGGCATTGGAAAGCAATGGAAACAGCTTTCAACTTCGAGTCAAGCCAGGCTCGGAAGACTTGGGTTTTACCTTGCTTTTGTGTCTTAGCAGAAAAATAGTTAATAAGTAATTACTTATTTCTCTCTGCCTTGGTTCCCTTGATTGTAAAATACGAATGAATGGTTATGAGAATGAAAAGATGGCACTTGTAGGCTATAGAGTGATATAGCAATAATAATCTTTATATTCCAGTTTATAAAGCCTCAGAGTGCCTGCTGTGAACCACGCACTGTGCTAATTGTCTTCATAAATGTTATTTCATTTAATCATTCCAACATTAGGTATGGTAAATATTGGTGCAGTCTTTTTTTCAAGGAGATAAACGAGGGCCCAGAGAAGTGACTTTCGTATGAGAAAGTGGCAAAGCTGAGTTTTTGAACCCAACTCTTCTGACTCTAAGATGACGCTTTTTCTTTCATACAACTTTTGTCTAATAACTATCCTCACTCAGTCCATAAACTGGAGTGGGCCTGGTTTTAGGCAGTCTTGGGACAGCCTTATTCCAGAGCCAGACCGTGAATTCTTATGCCATTGTTATAAGAGAGGGAAAAAGATGATTGGAACTTACGTATCAGACCTTCTAATTTGGCAAAGTTGTTACCTATATGACTATGATAGGACCAAATACTACTTGACAGTTTTAAACAAACATCCTGTTAGACTTCTCTTCCTCCCTTCATTCGTTTATTCCTGCTAAAGTCTCATGGTCTTCACGCACAGAAACTGCTAGATCTCTAAGCATGACCTTTGTTCAGATCTCTATCGTTCTGAATGTTATAAGTCAATATGATTTTAACAAGATAATCACCAAGACTTAGATTATACTTCGACTCATTCTGAAATACAAGGATAAGGGAATTGTATACTTAATTTTATGTTTAGGGTCTTTAACAGTGATCAACTAATAAGAAAAACATAAACAGAAAAATGCTATAGAAAATGTCAAAAACATGAGCAGACACTCCACAGAGGAGTAAATATATATGGCCAATTAACATATGAAGAGATGTTCAGTATTGTTAGTGACCAAGAAAATGCAAATCAATATCATAGTGATATACCCATTTACTTGGCAAAAATTTTAATATCCGACAATACCAACCACTAGAGAGGATATGGATTTACAGGACACAGTGCTGGTGAGCATGTAAATTAGTACAGAGACTTTGGAAAACAATTTGGTATTATCTTCAAATTTTGAACAAATATTTTATAGCTCGGGAATTCTATTTCTGGACATATACCAGTGCTGCCCAACAGAAATAACATTGAAACCTTATATAGAATTTAAAATTTTCTAGTGGTCATTTTTAAACCAATGAAATTAATTTTAATACATTTTATATTTGACCTAAAATTTCCAAAGTATTATCATTTTAACATGTAATCAATATATCATATTATTAATGAAGTAGCTTATATTATTGTACCTAATTTTCTAAATCTATTGTATGTATTATATCTAGAGTGCATATCAATTAGATGCAAAATTTTCGTTAGAAATATTTGAAAAATATTTGATCTGTATTAGATTTCATAAAATTTACAATTGAAAAAAGAATCACATACCCCAATAATTCCAAACATACTTAGAAGTTCCAATAAATGAATTAAATACCAAAAAGTTGTTTTCTTTTAATATATGCATGTACCTTGATACAACTGATTCTTCTCTTTCAGAAAATTTTATTTAACTTTTGAACAAAAAGGTTATCGATTTTAAAACTTCGTCCATCCAAGTTAAACAAATTTACTAATACTTATGTCAGTGTTGTTAACATTGAATTCAAAAGGGCATTACATAAATGTATAAACATCTGTAAGTTTATCAGTTAATAAATCATTCTTTATTTTTTTCTTAAAATTTATTTATGTTAGAAAACTGTAAAATTATTTTTGTTGTATTGTACTCATTTCAACACAGAATTTTGTCCCTATATAGCTGGGTGACCAATCAGCTTTTCCTTTTTTTGTAGCTTCAAATTTAGCTCATTTACATGTAGTCTCATATCAATGAGAAAATATAACTGACTCTGCCATTTTTGTCTTTAATTATTGAATATTTGGCAAACATTCCTTTTGTTTTAATAAAATCTTAAACTGAATGTAACAGTACAATAAATCTTCATAAAATTTGTTCATGACTTATCTAACCAGTTTTGGCAAAGAACACAAATCCTTAAATTTATTGTGTTCTATTTAAGAGTTTTATTATATAGTGTTGATCCATCGCATTTATTAATATATCCTGAACGATTTAACAGTGGGAGCCATGACACTTTTCAGTTTTAGAAAACTAAACATTAATATAAGGCAGTAGAACGAAGCAATAAGGGAAACATTAGACTCTTGTTATAAAATTACATTAAGTCCAGATTTTTTTCTTTTTACCTGATATGGTTGAAGTACCATCCATCAGGATAAAATTATTTTTTTACATCTAGCTGAAGTTCTTCTTTGAAAGACGTAAAAGATTTTAAAATATTTAAAACATGAGTTCAGTTTTTCAGGCTGTAAATTGACACCATTTCTTCATAAATTTGGAAGTCTTTTGAAACAAAGAATACTCCAAGCATTAATTGAGCCTTGTCTTTTATGCTGCCCTGTTCATCTAAAGCTAAATAAAAATAATTATGTTTTTCAGATTTTGAATCAGTAGATCTCAGATATCATTAAACAGATCTTGTATTGTCTACACAACTTCTTGGTTGCTTGAATGAAAATCTTTCACTTTTTCTGTAATACATTTTTAGTCTTTTCTCATAATATTCTAATAAATCTGAATAAAAGCACATCTCTATCAAAAATTATTTTCTTTTCTGTTCAAGAATCCAAGTTGTTTCTAGCTGGACAAATATATAAGCTCAGATTCTGTTTAAAATCACTTCAAAATGTTTTCTTGGACATAATTTGATTTCAGATTATTAATTTTAACAATGTTTTGATTGTTGAGAAGTTACCAAATTCACTATGTTTACTGAAAATCTCTCTTAATATCTCTTAATAGTGTCCATTTTATTACTTTATCATTTTTTACACAACAAAGTTTTTTTTACCTTTTGCTCTGTTCTAACAAATTGTAATCACTGTTCATCATGAAATTTCTAATATACTTTCAGCCAGTCTCCTTTTCTCTTTACCGTTCAGGTTCTGGTGCTGGTCTTTTCATCAGATCTTGATTCTGCATCATTTGTATGCCTCCTTTTTAAATTTTAAGATTTCTTCATACTTATTTTTACCTAAAAACATTTAATTAGGTTATAACTAAAATAGTAAGACTGTCAACTTAATTTCAAATTACGGCATACAGAGATCCTCATAACTCGTGCTGTCTGTATCAAGCACATTACAGTATTACAGCAGTGCCTCAGGAAAATCACTTGAACTGAATCAAATCTGTTGATACCAACTAGATTAGCCATATGTTTATGTGTAATACTAGAGAGGACACAGGCATATGATGGGAGAACTTCCATTTGACAGTAGTATCCTTGGTTAAAGTCACACCTAAATAATGAAGTTGCTTTTAGTGGAGACATATTTTATACCAGTTCAAGTTTCTAAATTTAATTAAAATGAAATAAAATTAAAAATTTAGTTCCTTGGTCAAATTTTAAATTCTCAATAGCCACAGGTGCCCACTGGCTGCCATATTGCACAGGTGTAGAGCCAAGAGAAGCTTTTGCACATGTGCACCAGGAGGAAAATTAAACGAGTATTAGATTAAAGATGATAATGGCCTTGGGTCAGGGGAGTGGGGTGGGATAGATGTAGTTATTGTCAAGGTTTTAACTTTTATTTTTATTAAATTTAAAAATAACTAAGAACCATCTTAATAGTTTGAAATATATTCTTCTAGACAGTTTCTATGCAAATACTCCTTTATCTATCTATCTATCCTCTATCTATCATCTATCTATATATACACATAGTACACAACAACATTCACATATATTCAAAAAAATATATGCATATATGGGTATATGCACAAGAATGTACACATGTATTCAAAGAACACAAATAATCTTCTATTGAACAAATGTCATTATAATTTTTTGTATGGATTTCAAATCCATAGGTTTTGAATTAACTATAAACCTTGCTACATGATGCTCTTATTGATCTGTGTTTGGCCATCTTAAATCCTTGTTAGAATTTTGACTCAATTATAAAAAACAGTGCTTGGTATTTTACATGTATGTTCATATCTGTACATATCACAAGTATTCAATATCTTTTTTTTTTTTTCCATTCATTTAGTCTTACTTCCTTTTTCATCATTTGGTCTTTTTTGTATTCTTCCCTTTTCTCCTAGGTTGGAGGAGGAACCAAAGTTCCACACAATAGTTGATTATAATAAGTTAGCTTTTCAACAGGAAGCGGTTTATCTGCCCACTACCACCACAAACCTTACTTTTCAGTGGAGAAGCTCTACTTGCAATAGAAAGTTCACAGCAACAACGTTTAGCAAGGACTTTCACAAGAAGCTCTTTCTTATTAATGCCATGTCTTTTCTTGCATGCGTAGCACTATCTTTGTGTGTTCAGTGTGTTATTTCATAAAAGAAAGACATTTTAAAAAGATTTTTAGAACTAGCATTCCTTTTATGATTAATGAAGTGATACTCTTCTAGGTAATGAATGTTGTGACGTTTTAAACTCGCTATAATATTGTAATATTAACTTTTTAAAAAATTGAGATATAATGGGCCTGCTTCAGGTGTACAACATAATGATTCGTTATTTGTATGTATTGTGAAATGCTTATCACAGTAAATCTAGCTAACGTCCATCACCATACAGTTACAAATTTTTTTTCCTGTGTGAAAACTTTTAAGACTTATTCTCTCAGCCACCTTGAAATATACAATACGGCATTACTAGCCTCAGTCACTGTGACGTGCATTACATTCCTGTGACTTATTTATTCTATAACTGGAAATTTGTACCTTTTTGCCACCTTTGCCCATTTCTCCCACTCCCAAACCCCAGCTGTAGTAACCACCAGTCTGTTCTCTGTATCTATGAGTTTGAGTTTCTGAATTTTCTTTAAATTTTTATATTTTAAATTTTTATATTTTTAAATTTTTATACTCCACATATAAGCGAGATTATGACCTATTTGTCTTTCTCTGTCTGACTAATTTCACTTAGCATGATGCCCTCAAGGTCCATTCGTGTGGTCACAAATGGCAATATTTCCTTCTCTCATGGCTGAACAATATTCCATTATAATATACCACATTTTCCATATCAGTTCATCCTCTGATGGCACTTAGATTGCTTCCATATCTTGGTTATTATATAATGCTGCAGTGAACTTGGGGTGCATATATTTTTTCAAGTTAGTATTTTCATTTCCTACAGATAAATACCCAGAAATGAAATTGCTGGATCACATGATAGTTCTATGTTTAATTTTTTTTGAGGAACCTCCCCACTGCTTTCCATAGTGGCTGCACCAACATACATCCCTTCCAACAGTGCACACGGATTCCCTTTTCTCCATATCCTCACCAACACTTCTTATTTTTTGTCCATTTTTATAAATATTTTCTCCCATGTGGTAGGTTGCTTTTTCATTTTGTTGACTATTTTCTTTGCTGTGCAGAAGCATTTTAGTTTGATATAATCCCACTTGCCTATTTTTGCTTTTGTTGCTTTTGCTTCTAGAGTCAGATCTAAAAAATCATTGCCAAGATTGACATCGAGGAGCTTATTACTTATGTTTTCTTCTAGGAGTTTTATAGTTTCAGGTCTTATATTCGTATCTTTGATCCATTTAGAGTTAATATTTGTGTATGGTATAATGTAATAGTTCAGTTTCATTCTTTTGCATATGAGTGTCTAGTTTTCCCAACACCATTTATTGAACACAACACCCTATACGGGTTAATACTAACTTTTGAAATAAACTTCTCTGAGTACTGTTAACTATGTTCACTATTAAGCTAAATATTAAATTAAAGAAGTTATCATTTTTGCCCATGGGAATCAGAGGATTAGGAGGTGAATGGTAGCAATAAAATATTAAAGTCAAGTTAGAAATCATTGGTATTGCTAGAATTTCAAAATTCTGACTTCAATGTAGAATTATCAGAGAGTTTTCATATAACAATAATAACTGGCTACCATTACTTACGTCATTTTACAAATTCAACAATGTTTACATGTACAGAAATCTACATATAAATCAGGTCTCCATCTGTAAGGGAAGCAGTCACATCTAAGGTTGAATAAATAACCTCACAGGGTATTTGATTATTTGCCTAGAAGCCTTGCCTGACTCCTTAGGGAAAGAGGAAAAGGAAAATGGTAGAAGTAATTGTGTGTCTGATCACTGGTGTTAGCTTTCATTCATTTACTCCTACTCCTGTCCTTTTGTGATATCACATAAATAATCAGCAGTGTTTTGATGTATGTTTTTCGAAAGCAATAAGGGGGTTACACCTAGCTTTCTAGGTAGTTCCTGAGTATGCTCTGCTCATGGTACCCCTCTCATCTGTTCCATCTGCCTATCCCAGACTCCACAACCACACTGCTCTACTCTACTGGAAGGCAGTGAGTGATGGTTCCTGGGATGCTATTCTTTTTAGAGAACAGCAGTCTTGGACAGGGAGTGATCATGACAGGAAGATACCTCTACACTAAAAACATGGGAAAATAAAGTAAAACTCCTAAGAAATTCATAGTGGCTAAGTACCAAATACCTCTTAAGAAATAGCTTGTTAGGAAGGAAGGAGGGAAAGATGGAGGGAGCAAGGGAGGGAAGTAATAAGTAGGAAGGAGAAAGGAAGGGAGGAGGAAGAAAGGAGAGGAGAGAGGGGAGAGGAGAGGAGAGGAGAAGAGAGGAAGGGAGAAGAGGGGAGGAGAAGTAAACTGAGCCACTAATTCAAACCTGAAAAATTACCTTCCTAATCAGAATTTGGTGTAGCCCTTCTGCAGATCTGTTTGGTGGGATAAGTTAGGGTGCTATATGGTTTTTTAAATACAGATAATACGGTAAAGCTAAAATTCATTCCTTAATATTTTATGGCTGTCTGTTCATTCTTATGTATAGTATATTAGTCATCTTTGACTGCCATAACAAAATACTGTGGACTAGGAGACTTAAACAACAGAAATTTATTTCTCACAGTTCTAGAGACTGAGAACTCCAAGATCAAGATGCTGGCTGATTCAGCTCCTGGAAAGAGCTGTCTTCCTGGCTTGCAGATGGCCACCTTCTCACCACGTCCTCACATGGACTTTCCTCAGTACATGCACATGGCTCTTACAAGGCCACCAGTCCTATTGGATTAGGACCCTACCTTATACCCTCATTTAACCTTAACTTCTTTATCTCCTGAAAGCCTGTCTCTAAATGCAATCACATTGAGGTGTGGGGCTTCAACATAGGAATTTTTTGAGGGGGACACAATTCGGTCTTATTATTATATGGTCTTATGGTAAATGTTTGACTATTCCCTTAGATTAAATGATACCTTCGGTTAAGAATTGAGTGTATTTATTGTTTTGATTTATACCAGTATGTCCATTGCAAATAACTGCCTTAAAGAAGTGTACATTTCAAAAGAATAAAATATGTACAACTTTAGTCAGCTAAGCATATTATATTTTAAGCATGAAGACAGCAGAAGCTTCATTCAAAGCCAGCAGAATTCACCAACATGCATCGCATATTTTTAATACAGTAGCAGCCCTGAAAAACTGCTGTTTTCTACATAGTTTCTGGTGTACTACTGATATTCTTGCTGAAGTAAAACCGATTTTGTCTAAGCAATGAAGCCACTCCTGAGTCCTCTAGAATAACACCACGTGCTGTGGCCCAGAGCAAGGAGGAAAGTTCTTCAGGCACTCTTTACGCAGTTGCCTTTAGTATTAATGATTGGGATATGAAATGTTCATATGTTTGTGTTTAGCAGGAATGTGATAGTGAGTAAAAAACAAATTCATTGAGTTCTCTAGAGAGGAGTGTGCTTATTTACACAAGTTTAGAATTCTTTATTTACGCTACAGAGTTAAGAACAGGGCATGAAAGAGGCAGTTATAGGATCCTTTGTTTTCAGAAAGTTGGTACCCAGCAGAGACATCCCAGGACAGAGTGCCATGCGATTTCAGGGGAAAGCCGTCAGCCCAAGGGAAGATACCTGTTGTAGCAGGAGAAGCCCCGTCTGTCCCTGGCACCTGCTCCTGGTGTTGCTGCCGATTCAAGGCTCCAGAGCCTTTCCTCCCAGCACAGCCTGCGTCACACTGCCGTGATGACTTTCACTTCTGTGCCCTCTTTCCTCCATCTATCTATGTCGCCTGTTCCTTAACCACTTTCCGGAATAAGGCATGGAACACATAACCCTCATCACACAGCTGATTGAGATTTTCCTCTTTGCTAGACTATGAATTTCTAAGGATCGTCGGATACCTGGCCCATAGTAGGCAGGTTAAAATTAATTAATGAGTGGAACAAAAGATCGATTGGGGGTATTAGGAAGGAGACATTGAAGCAATATTTTTTAAAAACAACTGAGATTCTAATTGCTGAAACTTGAACAAAGAGGGCTTTGAGCGGCATAACCAAAGCTATGGCCTTGGAAAAGTCCGGGATTTTGCTTAGTCGGGTTTCAGTACATACCTGGAATGGGAATAAGCCTGCAAAAGTATGTTTGAATCAAATCCTTGAATGCCAAGCTAAAGAATTTGGAACATACAGAGGCTTGAAGAATTATTTGCCTTTTCAGTGCTTTCATTGTTTGGGTGTACTGCAGCTAAATGAAGTCAACTTTTATTTATCCAAATATTAAAAAATAAAAAATGTCCTGTCAAGAAACTTCAAATCATTCTTTCTCTTTTTGGATCTGCCTTTCATCCAGACTCTTGCTTGTTAGGATGAAGGCAGAGTGAGAAAGGAATGGAGATAAAACTAAAACTTATTTGGTTGCTTCCTTCTTAGAGGCATCAGAGGCAAAGAGATCAATATTAATGTATTGTGATCAGATTTATATTGCTTTTAGCCAAAGTCTGTTTTAAGATACAGGCAAAGAGGATAATTTAATTTCAAAAGTAAGTTATAAAGATCAAGGCAATACAAAGTTAGAGTGCATTTTTGAGTAGAAACTGAAGTAACATTGAGAATTAGCTTTATAAGAATAATGTGGTAAATATATCACCATTATATATTAACCAGTGTCTAAAGTAACTTTTGCTCTGAACTTTAAAGCAGAAATGCAATTAATGAGTATAATGGGATTTTGAATCACATATGGATTGTATTTATCCAGAGTTCTCTTTTGGTCTGACCAACCCTCAGAATCTATGATATCATAAGTACCATAAAATATACACATGATAGATTCAGAGAGTTTCAACTATTTTCCACATGCCTTCACTAATATATAAAGAGAAAATGGAGAGTATTGCTGCCAGCACTTAAAATTATAATGTGCCAACATGAAAACACTCATTATAAGGTCCCAATCTGCACATATCTGCCAAATTTGTTATTTATTACATTTCTCTTCCCATGATAGTATCTCTCTAGCTCTCTTTAAAAGTGAGGTGATTGTTTAATTAAGGGATAATCATTTCCCAGGGTGAATTATTCACGCATAATATAAGTTTTATCAATATATGATATACCTTATAGTATGCTCAGGGACTAAAAGGTGACTAGGTTAAATGGAATCATCCATTTGCTTAAATGAGGGCTTGTAGACAAATTACGCCCTCTTCTTTCTAATTTTTTGTAATAAGGTAAAGTGCATACATATTTTTTAAAGGTTCCATGCCTGGAAAAATATTTATGAATTTATCATCTTTACACATTGTATTCTAAGAAACGTTTTGCTGTGATGATAGTGAATGATAAATATTAAATGATAATGAAACTTTCATATCACCATCTCATTTTATCAGTGCAAAATTATCAGCCGCAATGGGATCCACCATCTGCGAAGTGTTCTAAACAGCACCATTTAAATTCCTTCTGGATTTTGACATGCACGAGTTATACAAGAATGGTCCATTGAGAGGGGAACAAAGTGTCTCAATTTGGCCACAAATAAAGGTCCTTGAGGAGACTTACGGCTTTCCCAGTGGGGAAAGGTGAGACTTAGATCCATCCTCTGAAATGTCTTATAATTTTACCCGGCCTTGGCACTCTGGTCTCCCCAGCCTCTGCCATCATGTTGCTGTGGATCATCTCCAGTTTTCTCTTTAAAACTGTTTTTGAAACCACTGGACGGACCCGGCAAAATTATTCATCGTGCTTTAACATAAACAACCTAGACTGACAATATGTGCCTGCATTTATCTGCCTCTGCAAACCATCCCCTCCTAGGGCCTAATTTTGTGTATGTTTGGAGCAAAAGACACTTTTCAGAATTATTGTTGAAAATCTTCAAATGTCCTAGTCAGGGCCCAGAATTGGCTGGGCCCTCCAGTGCATGCATCCTCAATAGTTCTCGTTCACCCTTCAATTCTTGTACAACGTAGAGTTCGCCGTTTACATGTTTGCTTCCCCTCCCCAGATTGCCAGCTTCTGGGCAGGGCCTATGCATTCCTATCCTTGTAACCCTGCATCTAGCACAGTACTGAGAAGCAGTAGGTTTTATATCCGTACCAGTGAGTAAGTAGAGTGGAGAAAGAATAGATTTGGAGGCAAGCATATGTGAATCCAATCCTGGCTTTATCTGTGATGTGATTTTGGATGAGGGTCTTATCCTTTCTGAGCCTTAGTTTTCTAAAAACAGGTTACACTAGACAGTTAAGAAGTAGCTGGGAAGCTGATAATAAGTAATGTGTGAAAAGTGTACTATAGATTCTAAATTCTCTCTGGTTGTTAGTCCATTAACACAACATATTTTTGCTGTGATTGTCTGCAATCATCAGACCTGTGCTAGGTGCTGGAGAGCAGAAGAGATGAAAATAGACAGGTTTCTCCTCTCAGGATATGAGTAGTCTAACATTATGATTTTTCTTCTAAGTTATTTTTTGAGGGGTGAGAGGGCCATCAGGCTTAAACTTGGGTGGATCGCCGATTACATGCATTGATTAGTTTCTAACCCCTTGCTTCTTCTGTGTGGGTCCCCTCACCCTTATAGTGTGCCCTGTTATAAGAGTGCATCCCGTTCTCCATTGCTCCTGTTTTCCATGGTACATTGCCAGTAGTTTTGCCAAGTTCATATTCCCTGCTACATTGCTAGACCTCAAGAAAAGTTCAGAATTGTGGAAGTGGTGATGTCATATCCCAGCAGAATAAGATTCAGGAAAGCTTTCCATTCTAAAATTACAATGTAGCATACTTTGTTATTACAATTAGACAACTATTCTTTATGAGGAAAGGCATCTAATTGAAGCCATCCGCAGGGAGAGTAAATTCAGATTTTTTCTGGGGCACTTAAAAGTGAATCCTCTGGGACTCTGTGCTCACTGCTAGAAGTGAGTAGATTATAAAATTTAAAAGATTTGTTAAAACAACAAACTCCTGTCCGAACATTCTTCAAGCCCACCTTAGGGAAAAGAGGAAGGAAAATGTTACCTTAAAGAGAGTCCCCAGAGTCAGCCCATGTTGCTTATGTTAATGGGATAGTAGAAAATCCCAGCACGTAAATAATTTTTTAAAAACCCATTTAACTTTGATGTTAAAACACATAGTTAATGTTTGAAAATGGGAATAAAACAGTCTTTCCCTGTGTATATTGCCTGTTAAATGATACGAAGGAATGTGTGTGTGCACATGTGTGAGCGTGCATGTCTACAAGTGTGTATGTACATGGGCATGTAGTGTTTACAAGTGCACAGCCTTTAAGCCCAAAAGGGAAAACACTTCTAACTAGGAAGTGTTCTCTTTAAATGTTTTTAAATTAAGTTCTGTGTTGATAAATCATTGGTCACGTGTGCCATTGTTAAGTGACCCCCTTTTCTTTAGCAAATACAAGGGTTTTTTTGGTGGTGGTTTCTTTCTTTCTTTTTTTTTTTTAAATCAAATATTTAAGTTCCTACCGTGGCTGGGAGTGAGGCAGAGGTCCAGCCAGACCCTTGATTCTTGAGTGCTTAAAGACTTCCAGGAATCCCAAAAAGTCCGGGCAGTTTTATTTTCATTAATGGTAATGTGAAACTTTTGAACTTTCATTAAATGCTGACCCTCCCCAAGTTTAGTTCTAAGCTCAATGTTCTTCTCATCTTTTCCCAAGGATTCTAAATGCTTTTGTCACCTAAATGTGTGCCTCTAGCCCACTCATCGGCTTAGAACTCCAGACTTATGTCCCACATTAAACCTCTACTTAGACATAGAGCATACCTCAAATTCAGTGTGTCCAGTTAACGCTGGGGGTGCCATCTCAGTGAATTAAGCACCTTTCGTCCAGTTCCATGACACTTCCATTTGCTTCATTCTCAGTGTCTAGTCCACCACTAAGTCACGCTGGTTTTAGTGGTTCAATATCTCTTAAACCCTCACACTTATCTCCTTTTCCATGGCCTCAGCTCTAGTCTTGGTCACCATGATCTCCTGCTTGGATGACTCCAGTGGACCTCTCACTGCCACCCCTTCTTGCCCTCTGGCACCTCTCCAGAACTGTTTTCAAAATGTAAATCTGATCAGGTCGCTCTTTACCTAGGACCATTTAACAAGTCCCCATTGCTTATAGACACAAATCTAGAATCCTTAGTGTGGCCACCAAGACCTGCATGGCTCCCTTGGCAGTATATATTCCTGTCAAAGACCCTGGAATAATCTTCTGACTTCTTCATCTGGTTAATTTCTGGCTGCTTTCTAGACCTTACCTCAAAAGAAACTTCCATGGGAAAGTCCTGTAGGCCCTTAAATTGCCACAGTACAGTGTGCTTGTCCTTCGTAGCACTTAGTGCAATGTGCGGCTGTACATTTTGTTGTATGATTACTCATCAGTGCCTTCCCCACGCAGGACTTTGGGTCCACAAGAGCAAGCATCGTGTCTGTTTGCTCACCAGTGTGTTCCTCGTCGGAGAGTAAGCAGGAGCTTCTTCCTGAAGGATCTTCTAAGCCAAGTGACACTGCTTGGAATTTACCTTAAAGGCAATGGGAAATTTGTAGGATTTTAAGTGGAGAACAGTGTGATCAGAGGTTCACTCTGGAAGAATTGCCTTGGTTGAGGTCTAGAGAAATCTAGATGAATGCACGTGAAGCAGAAGCGAGGCAGAGTCACAGTTAACTGCAGGTCCCTGCTTTTCTTTCTCTATTTCTACTTCTCTTGCACCTCCTTTCTAAGTGCAGTGATGCAAGTCACCTACCCACTGACTCTTGAGGACAAATGCTTGATCATCATCTAGTCATTTGAATATTGATTGAGTTCCTAACTAGACGCTTGACACTAGGGATAATAAATTGAGAAACGGTCCAGGTCCAAATGTGTATCTCTAGCCCACATCTCCCGCTGTGGTATGACAGACTGTCCACCACAGCAGAGAGTATGATCCAGCACAGAAAGTGCTACAATGGGAGTCTGAGCGGAGTTATTGAATGCACAGGGGGTTATAACTAACACAGTTCCCTGGTAGAGCAAGAAAATGCCTCACAGAGCAGGAGGCATTTGAACTAAGATTAACTAGGTAGGAATGGCGGATTTTGTCAGGTAGAAACGAATGAGGGGGTCACTGTGTGTGAAACAACATGTGCGAAGGCTCAGAGCTAGAAAAGGGCATGGCATCCTGGGGAAAGGCTTCAGCCCTACAGTTTCAGAACTGCGGAGAGGGTGTGTGGGGATGGGGATGAGGAAGGTGGTGGGAGATGGAAAAAGACGGTTACATTGGGGCTATTTCGGAAAGGGCCTGGCGTTGTTAACCCAGGAGTATGAATATCATGCTGAATATCATACTGTGGGCCACCAGAAATCACTGGACCCCTCTTAAAATCTCTGGATTAAAAAAAGAGTATATGAAGAAATACTTTATATTAAAGGTCTGATGGCTTATTAGGAAAGCAGTGACTGAGCCACTAAGCGAAATGATCATCTGAACCTAAGAAACACAAGAATGATTATGGCCCCGAGGGAGGTGTACCAGGATCTGGGCCTCTGAGAGAAGAGCTGGCCGGGCCCCGCCCCTAGGAGACTGAGTAGTGATCCTGGCCACACACTCTCTGACGACTGTCTGGATTTGTGTTTTGCAGTTCCATGGAGAATGGGAGACCACCCGATCCTGCAGACTGGGCTGTGATGGATGTCGTCAATTATTTCCGAACAGCAGGATTTGAGGAGCAAGCTAGTGCTTTTCAGGAACAGGTACCTCAGTCTAGAGAAACACATGATGAACACAATTACCTCCCTTCGCTGCAGTGGGCAGAGGGAGTGAGGAGGAAGAGGACTGGAGAGCAGTGAGTGATCAGTGAGGCTCTCTGCATGTCCTCTTCATCAAGTTCTGATCATACCAGACCCTGAGAAACTGAGGAGAGTGGAGAAGGGAGAAGGAAGGTGACAAACTAATGGTTCCTTCCAGCAAGAGAAAAACCCAGGCCCTGAGTCACAGCTGCAGAAAGGAGGGCTAAAGCCCATTTACGTCTGCGAGACGGAACAGCTGTACCTTCACCCCAGACACACTAGAAAGCAGGAACAGAAAGGAATGAAAAAGGAGGGACAGATCTGACAATAAGAGACATGCAGCACCATCTGCTACTTACCTTGGCACCAACTGAGCTTAATAACCCCCTCCAGTTTGCTTTCCTGGTACATAGTAAAGTATTGTGGAAAGAACACAGAATTTAGTCAAATCTTGGTTCTAACTCTGTGTGACCCAAACAAGTTACTATTATCTCTCTGAGTCTTGGTTCCACATCTATAACAGGAGACTATCAGTGCCTCACTTGATAGGGTGGTGTTGTGAGGACACAAGGACAGTGAATGTACAGCGCCTAGGATAGGTCCTGGCCCAATGCTGATGCCTCAAAATGTTAATTCCCTTCCCTCAGATCCAGGGTTGGTGCTGGAAAGAAGTAGAGAGAGGAGTAGGCCGTCCCTCCCCATTGTCTGGGTGATTCCTGACTCTGTTTTTTAAGCTTTGTAGGGATGATACTTAAGAGATTTTTGACCATGAGGAAGCAAATTGGGGCAGCACGTCATGATCCACACCAAAATAGCTCTGTAGGGAAACAGTTTCTATGTCCCTATCAATGAAAGCTTCAGCTTTTTAAGCATTAAACTTATTTTTCTAATACTGTAATATAATTGAGAGACTTATAAACTGAATTGTGTTTGGCTGCTTCTTCCATCTCCCTTTAACTGTTTCTTATTCTCTCAAGCTGGCTTTGGATCAGTGAACTTTTCTACTATCTTATATGCTAACTTTGGATTTCCTCCAGTATTTTCTTCAAACCTGATCCCTATACTTATATATATATATATTTTGTTAACTTGGAACATTTGCCAAAATAGCAGCTTAAGTCACTTCACACCCACCAGAATAGCTAAAATTAGAAAGATTGACAAACCCAAATGTTGGTGAGGATGTGAACGAACAACACTCTTCTACACTGTTGGTAGAAGTGTAAAATAAACACTCGTACATTTACCCCATGATCCAGCAATTTCACTCCTGAGTATTTATTCAAGGGAAATTAAAACATATGTCCACGAAAGATTCGTACGAAATTGTTCTTATTAGCTTTATTCATAATAGTCCAAAACTGGAAGCCTAAATGTCCACCTATATGAGAAAGAATACGCAAACTGGAGTAGTCATACAATGGAACGCTACTCGGTAATACAAAGGAACAAACTACTGACATGTGTAACAGTTTAGATGAGTCTCAAAACATTATGCTGAATGAGAGACGCCTTACATAAAAGACTTTATACTGAATGACTCCCGTCTCAGTCTTTTTGGGCTGCTAAACAAAAATACCACAAGTTGGGTGGCTTATAAACAACAAACATTTGTTTCTCACAGTTCTGAATGCTGAGAATTCTGAGATGAAGTCGGCTGCAGATGTGGTGGCTGGGTCATGCTCACTTCCTAGACAGCCGTCTAATTGCTGTGTTCTCATGTGGTGGAAGGGGCGAAAGAGCTCTCTGGGGCTTTTTTTTATAAGGACACTAATCCCATTGATAAAGACTCATCCTTCATGACCTAATTACCTCTCAGAGGTTCCACCCATTAATATCATTACCAATACCCCTTGAAAATTAAGTTTCAACATAGGAATTTGAGGGAGACACAAACCTTTAGACCATAGCAGTTCCATTTAGATAAAGGTTGAAAACAGGAAAATCCATCAGTGGTAGCAAAGAATCAGAACTGTGGTTGCCCCTGGATAGATGGTGGTGGAGAATGACTGGCAAGGGGCATGAGGGGACTTTCTGGGTGATGATAGTATTCTGTGTCTTGATAAGGGTTTGGATTACAGGTATATGCATTGGTAACTGTGCACAAATATATGCAAACGATTTAGATTCATGCATTACATAGCCTCTCAATTTTACCTCAAAAGGAAAAGAATTTTAAAAATATTAACAATGATATGCAAACTGAAGTATTTAGAGGAAAAGTGTACTAATGTATACAACTTACTTTGAAATGCATCAAAATATGGATTGAAAATTGGATAGAGGCATGAGTAGATTGGTAGATGTATGATCAAGTATAGAACATGTTAATTGTCGAATCTAGGAGATAGGAAAAAAATATTCTTGTAACTTTTCTTTATGTTTGAAAAATTTTATAATAAAATCATGGGAGAAAATAGCTCAGGTTGAAAAGTGCAAGGCCAATCAGCTGGAGCACATTTTATTTTAGTTTTCAATGGTATAATGTCCACTTGTGGCATTGCAGTTGAAAAACTCGCCTCTAAAATTGTATTTAAATAATATTGTGAAAAGTTAACCAAAAAAAAAAAAAAAAAGTGTCTTAGCTAAAAGGTCTCTTGACCAGGTGACCAGCTGCCCAAACGTGTTTTTCAGATTGAGCTTTTGCTCTGACTTCTCTGAGACAACTGTCCCATATTGGAGTAGAGGTTGTTCTTTGGGCCTTCCGGACTCTGTGCCAGGACCTCAGAAATGGAACTGGGCAGCTCTTAGCTTGGTCTAGGAGCAGGCTATTTCTTCCGGGATGACATTACTCTGGCACCAGGGACACTGGAAGGCAAAAAAGAATAAACTCTCCCAAAGCATTTCATTCAGAAGTCTTTCTAGGGGAGAAAAGAGCATCATCTTGCTACTCTGTTAAGCATGCTGACTCAGGAGGCTGAGAAGAGAATTTCCAGGGGACTGGAGTTTTGCGAGCATGGACCAAAAGCTTAAGTTTTTTCATTCTCATGGAAAGGCGTTCAGGTGGGGGAAAGAGACTACCTTGAATTATTCTCTGGAAGTAGTCCAACCTTCCTCCTACTGTGAACTTCTCATCATCTTTCCTCTGCTCATTAAAGGAGGTAGGAGGTGAGGAGGGAACCACTAGCCAGGCTCAGGCTGACAAGCAGGTGCTGTGATTTTCATGAGGACTTGAGGGTTGTGATCCTCTACCATATTAACCTGCCTCTTCCATCATCATGCTTCAGAGACCTTCAGTGTTTCGCCTCCAGGGATCTTCCTCTCAGTGAACCTCAAGCAGACAGCAGCCACTCATTAAGTTCCTCCCAGATGGGCAAACTGCAGGCCACCTCCCATCGCAAACACATGACCCTCTCAGGCATGTCTTCTAGGTCACAACAGCCACATCTTTAAATCTTTGCAGGGAAGGCTTTGTCCTGCCATTAGATGTAAGTGAGGCAGGGATAGAAAGCATCCCCTAATCCACCTTAGAAAAGGGCAGATCCAGAAAAAATAGCACAGTTGCCAATGATGTTTCATGAAGTATAGTCTCATGGCTGACTCTTATGGTCTGAATGTTTGTGTCCCCCACAAAATGTGTAGGTCAAAACCCTAACTCCCAAAGAGGTGGTATAAGGAGGTTGGACTTTAGGGAGATAAGTAGATTTAGATGATGTCATGAGGGTAGAACCCTTGTGATGAGAATTAGTGCCCTGAAAAGAAGAGACCAGAGGACTTGTTCTTTCTCTCTCTATCACGTGAGGATACAGCAAGGTGGAAGCTACCTGTAAGCCAAGAAGAGGGTTCTCACTGAGAACCCATCCTTGTTGCCACTGTGATCTTGGACTACCAGCCTCCAGAACTGTAAGGAATACTTTTCTATTGTTGAAGCCACTCAATCTTTAGTATCTTATTATAGTGGCATGAGCTGACTAGGACACTGACATTGATGTCAGACCCTCAGATGGGCTGACTTTAAGGAGAGCACCTGTCTTCATGGCATGTTCTCCTAGCACATAAGTGGATATTATGTTGCTTTAGCAACCAGACTTAGATGTGTCTCTTAGAAAAAGTTGGCCATTGAATGACATTTGTCCAAAGGTGTTCCATGTTTCTGTGGTGTGGAGAGGCAGCTGGATTAAGCTGGCGATCTTTGCTTAACACTGCCACGTGACAATTACCTCCATTAAATTTCCCTCTGATGCAGTTACCCCCATCAAGTTTTCTTCTTCTGGAAAACCTCTTTTGAGTCTTCTGTGTGAGCCGCAACTACAAGCCAAAAGAACTCTCGAAAGAGAAGGCCTGGGCCCCTGCATAGCCCCTGCCCACTCCCCTACTAATGACCCGCTGTCAATAGTGTGTGTATGTGTTGGTTTGTATTACCGTTCTGGCAAGTCTCCTTCTATGACCAGTGATGCTTTCCCTTGGGTTGGCATGTGGTTTGTATCATCAAGGGAGCTGGGCCTACTGGCCTCATTAACATTCTGCTCTAGAGGGTTCACTGGCCCATAAGAGAAGGAGGCAGTGGGAGCCCTTCCTAGAGAAGACAATGATTCCAGCTCTGTCAGCATTATATCTCTTTCCCACAGACAGCGTGGTGGGTGTCTGTTTTCCCAAGTGTCTTCTAGCAGACAGACCTCATAGGTTGTAGTGAAGGGCATAAGTGAAAGTCATGACTCCTGGTTTCTTTTCTCCTGATTGATTCATAGTTATTGGATGATCCTGGCAAGTTTACCTTTCTAGGACTCAAATTTCTATTTAGTGAATATTGAGTTAAACAAGCAGAATATTGCTCAAGCTCCTATATTAAGAGTCAGGTGTTATTTTAGAACTTGCCCTCATGAAGTATGCTTTCAATGCACAGCATAGGGCCCAAAAACACTTGAGATGATATATATACACAGTTGAATTTTTGTGGCTAGATGATAAAAAATTGGCACTTGCCCATGGATATAGGTTGCCTGGTTTTCAAGAGTCAAAGATACTTTAGAAATTTTACTTTCCTAAGAGCTTTAGTTTGAGAGAGAACCTTTTGACCAACTTCAATTCAAAAGCATTGCCAGCTTCCTAACTCGGAACATTAAGCATCAGGTTTACTTTGTCAGACTCTACAGGTAAATGAGCACCATTCTCTGATGTAAAGCCATCTCTATTGACAGTGCTTTTAGTGGCCAGTTAAGGCATTCTGGCAGTCCAGTACAGAAACTTCACCACTCAATCTGGAGCCAAACTGCAAGTCACAAAGACAGTTCTGCCCATTGTATAGTCACTTCATTTCTATCTTTATCTGTCTGATTCATTTATTCAGAATATATAGGAAGAAGAGGGAAGATAGAGATCCGCCATTCAATAATGCCATATAATTCATATTGTTAAGATTCCTCAAACTTAAAAGTGGGTGATATCATTGATTCTTTTTTTAGTAGAGTATATGTCACTGATATAATTTTTTCTTAGAGTATCATGACAAGATAATATGCAATTCGTGGTGACAAATTAACTTTATCTATCTCCTCACTTTCCTCAATCCACCCGAATAACAACAATATTTTACTCTGAAATGCCCAATTGGTTGTTTAAGCCGTTAATTTGAAAGGGTAAGATTGGCATTTCTTTTCAGATGGCTTTTTGCTAACTTTTGTTATGTTTCTAAGGCCACTGACTTAATACATATAAGTGAAATTTCTTATTGCTACAAATTACCAAGTAACACTAACCACTTCAAATGGAATAATTAAGTAGGGAGGCCATCAAAGCAACCCTGAGCATGTGTCCATCATGGCCAGGCAGATTTCAGCTGTAGTGATTTTAGAAGGATATTTTTAACGAGACCCAGGAAAAATCCAGGTTTGCAGGGAGTCCAAAGCTTATGCGATTCTAAGAGGCCACCTTGGGAAAAAATTTACAAAATTAGGAATACAAAATTGCTAAGGCTAAACATAAGCGTCATTGGCTCTATAGTAAATCCAGCTCTGAATTAGACCAGCTAAAACCCCAGAAATTGGAAATAACTTTTATTACTTTATCAGCATTTTATAGTACCAAGTACTGAAAATATTCAAGGTGCTTTTACACCTGATATTTCTGAAAACCTTAAAGTATTTTATAGCGTAATGAACAGATGAAATGGCAACTCAAACTGCTGATGTGTCCTGTCAGCCCATAAAAGGATTAGAAAGAGTTAAAAAGCAAACAGGTAATGCGAACAATAAGAACATAGCCAGGAGAATTGAAAACAAAACAGAGAAAGAATCTTTTGAATTTTTGATTAAAATGGAGTAGGTTTCCATAAACCAAAAATCCCAAATGGTTTAAATCATTCATTTGAACTGAGAACAATTACGAGACATTATAAGATAGGCGTGTGGTGCTTCTTTGGCTTTTTCATTTATTCAGTTGTTTCCATTGTTGTTATAGATTTTTCTAACACATTAAAATAAGTACAAGACTATTAAAGTAAAATAATGCTCATTATTACAAGTTTTTGTTTTTTTGTTTTTTTGTTTTTTTACTTTAATAAAGCCTTTGAAATCATTACAGGTATGAGAACCATTTGAAAGAAGCGCAGAGGATTCCAGGCAGAGGGAGAATCAAATACTAAGGCATAGGGACCTGAAATAATATGATTTATCTTGAGAATAACAGGTACTTTGGAGTAAGAGGTATGGTCCAGGGAATGCCAAGGGATTTGACTGAAAGGTAAACAGGGCTCCAGGTAATAGTCTGGTTTGCCTGACAGAAGAGGACTTTACCTGGCAGGTAGTAAGAAACCACTGGAGCATAGTAAGTGAGGAGTGCCATGATGGGATTTGTGTTTTTGAAAGATCAGTCTTAGTGGCGATGTGGAGTGTGGCTTGGAGGACAGGGAAACCAAAGGCAAGAAAATGGCTGTAATAGTTTATTGGGGATGGAAAGTAAGAGAGAGTTTGAAAAGTCTGGGAAGACAGTCGAAAGAATTTAGTAGATTGTTAACAATGGAGACTGAAGCTTTGCCCCATCCTGGTTCTCTGCTGTAACTCCTGGCTGAGCTCACTGCTCACAGGCGGGAGAGGGTAGCAGCCTGGCTGACTGCCAAGCTTCCAGGTTGGGTGATTATTATGTAGTGCCATTAACCAGGATGTCTGTGGGAGGCAAGTTTTAAAAAGTATGTAATGAGCATAGTTTGGGGCATATTAAATTTGAGGGCCTGTAGAACATGTAAATGCGTATGTCTATTAGACAACTCAGGGGACAAGTGAGGCCTAGAAACAGAGATATGAGAGCTATCAGCAGTCATAGAAGAGAATAAAAATGAGAGAGACATTGAGAAAGGGAAGAGAAAAAGGCCAAGGCCAGCACCTTGGGAAACACTGAGGTTTTAATTGTTAGGAGAAGAAAGACAACTAGCAAAAGCAACTGAGAAAGAACACTCAGGGAAGTGGAGAGAGAACCAGTAACGAAAGGTTGTATGGAAACCAATGAAGGGGAGAGTTTTGAAGAAAAAGAAATAATTAATGATGTCAAATGCTTCAAAAAGGGGAAGCCCAGTGGCATCTGTGCATAATGGTGGAGTTTCAGTGGAGTTGGGCAAAGGAGTTTGGATGACTGTTTGGGATGTGGAAGACCCTTTTTTCTAAGTTGAGGAGTGAGTGAGGGGCAGGCAAGGGAAGGGAGAACCAGTAGTGGAGGGTCATGTAGATATAAGGACTCTCCTCATAAGAGAGGAGACACTCAAACTTATTTACATGCAGGAAAGTAGTCAACAGTATTGGACAGGTTAAAATTGAATGAAATTGAGGACAGTTAAATGAAGCAAACTCCCTGAGGATAAGGAAAGAGATGAGATCAAAAGAGTATGGAGGGTCCAGGATGTGGAGAAATTAAAACCCTCATGCATTGCACGTGGCAGTACGAAATGGTGTAGCTGCCGTAGATAACACTTCGGCAGTTCTACAAAAAGTTAAACATTGAATTACCATATGACCTAGCAATGCCACACAAAAGAATTGAAAAGAGGGACTCAGACAGATACTTGTACACAAATGTTCATTGCAGCATTATTCACAATAACCAAAAGGAAGAAAAGCCTAAGTTTGCATGAACAAATGACTAGATAAACAAAATGTGGTATGTGCAAACAATGGAATATTATTCAGTCATAAGAACAGATGAAATTCTGATAACATACTACAACATGGAACCTTGAAAACATTACGATAAGTGAAATAAGCCAAATACGGTATGATTTCATTTATAGGAAATACTTAAAATAGACCAATTTGTAGAGACACCAAGTAGATTAGAGGTTATCAAGGGCTAGGAGAAAGGGTTATTGCTTAATGGAGTTTCTGTTTGAGGTAATGAAAGAGTTTGAAAAATAGATGGTGGTGATGATTGCACAACATTGTAAATGTAATTAATGCCACTGAATTATGCACATAAAAATAGTTAAAATGGCCTATTTCATGTTATATGTGTTTTACCTCAATGAAATGTAATGTGAGCCATACTACACATGATTTGGTTTATGATTTGGTTCAGTTTGGTCAATAAAAAATTCAACTATTTTATTTAAAAAAAGAAAAGAATATAAAGGGATTAATTCTAAGCAAGACAGAGATCTCTTCCTCTATCTTTCCTGCCCTTCCACTATACCTCAGTGCTCTAGGGGCATAAATGAGGATGTGTGTAGATACACCTAAGAGTGCCCTTGTCCTCAGGGACATTAGGGAGTTCCTGACAGTCTCAATTAACTTTACTAAACAAGAGGCAAGCTCCTTCGCTTAGAGTGGACAGGATGGATGGAGTTTTAATAAGAAACTAGAGAAGAGCAGTGAAGGTTAAGAATGGCCACCAAAGGGAATGGGAGAGGGAGCTGACCAAGGATAAACAAAAGAACTGTTGAGGTATTCTACTGACCCAGCTGAGATTGGTGCACCGCACAAGTACAGTGTTTCATCTTTATGGTTTCTTGATTTAGTAGATGCTTATTTCTTGTTCATATAAATAGTCCAAGGCAGTCAGTGGGGGTATCTGCCTCACTGTAATTCAAGGACCCAGGCTGATGGAGGCTCTGTCATCTTCATCCAGAAGCTGTCAAGGTCATCTGGGCATTGACATTCAGTTAGTACATGGATAAAGAGCAAGGAGTGCATGATGTAGTTTTTTGGGCCAGGCCTGAAAGAGGTGCATATCCACCTGTTCCCATGTCAAAGGCCAGACATGGACATACCAAATTGCAAGAAAGTCTGGGAAATGTATAGTTGTGTGTCCTGGAAAAAGAGCAACCAGCAGCCTTTGCTATACATGAACTTTAAAGCATTCTTTAAAGCATTTGTTGTTGTGATGCTGCTACTTAGTTTTGTCCTTGAGCCCAGAGATAAATTTCAAAAAGGCTAACTTTAAAAGACGAAATGAAGTGAAGAAACCTTATCTGATCATACATGAAAAGCCTTCACTTCTAATTCTGTTCCTTCTATCTACTTTTCTTTCTTTCTTTTTTTTAAATCTAAGCAGACATCTCTGTAACCCAATTTCCTCATTTGTTGAAGTGAGTTGCATTCTTTCTATATCAGAAATGTGTACAAGGTTTTCTGGGGTTTTGTTTTGTTTTGTTTTGTTTTGTTTTGTTTTGGTGATAGAGTCCCTTTATCACCCACGTTGGCCCAGCGGCAAATATTAAATAACACAGGGAGATTCCTATTTAGCCAATGAAGGCAAAAATGAGCCCGATTTAAGTACAAGACTTATTTTGCTTCTGACTGTTAGTTTAATAAATGAGGTAACGACTTCTTTTTGAGTCACACAAATATTTTCTCTCTGTTAACAAGCTGGTCAGTGTTGCTCTTTGAAATTAGGTGAACTCTCCCCAACATGTATATTATCCACCCCAAATTTTCCACCAATAGGAATGCAAGGCAAGCACAGCATCAGCTGAGAGTCATTGGCTGATAATGTTGAGTCACAGTTACTCCACACACAATGAGCTACAGAGGGCAGGGAGGGGTAGGACACTGTAGAGGACAGCTACACTAAAGAGGAATTTCTTCCCCAGAACAGAATTTGTCCCAAGAACCATGTAATCAGATTCAAAGGATCTTAGTGTAGACTTGAGTAGTTTACCATCTTCCTTTCCAAAGTTAAACGGAAATCCTTCAGACAATAAGCTCTGTGCCTTGGTGGGGAAAGATCCTTTAAAGAAACATGGTGAATTACTACAAAATACTAGGAGTGCCTCAAAATGCTTCTTCCTCTGATATTAAGAAGGCTTACCACCGGTTAGCTCTTCAGGTACACCCAGACAAGAACCCAGAAAACAAGGAGGCAGCTGAGGAGAAATTCAGACAAGTAGCCAAGGCCTATGAGGTCTTGTCTGACACTGAGAAACGCAACGACTATGACAAGTCCAGAGGGAATCACATCAAAAGAGAAAACAGAGGAGATGGCAGAGACAAAAACTATTTGAAGGAGGAACTGTGGTTTAAGAGGCCACACTCTGGCTTTCAAAATGTCTTTGAAGATGAAGACCTCTTCTCAGGAGATTGTGTTTCCACTGGCCGTGTAGGTAGGGCCCGGAGATCCCATTCCTCCTTCTTCGATGTGACTCCCATACTGGACACAGGATTTTCCACTTTTGTACCCTTGGGCTCCAGACCACGTCCCTCTTCCTCTGGAACATTTGTGCCCTTCGTAAGCAGTGGAATGGGAAAGTTCAGATTGGTCACCACTTGTAGCCAGATAGTAAATGGCAAGAGAGTTGTTACAAAGAAAGTTCTAGAAAATGTGAGAGGGAAGACTGAAGTAGAAGAAGAAAGCCTACTTCACCAGATTGCTCCAGGTCATTGGTAAGAAAGATATTGCTGCTATATTCTTTCACAGGGAGATTTTCCTGTGAAGCTAGTAAGCGATGCTTGTCAGAGACAGAATTGGAATTTGAGAGTGTGTCGAACCGGAATGGACAGAGGTCAGCTTAGTCCAAACCTCTCATTTTACAGAGGAAGTGAATAATGGGTCAGATGTTATACAAGGAACTAGGAAGCAGCAGAGTTTGCCTTTAGACCCGAGTCTTCTGATTGTAAATTGATCCCTTGTTTCCCCTGCACTATATTTGGAACATCAGAGACCACCACCACAAATATGGCCACCTGAATCAAAGCCCTACTATCATAAACCTCATCTCTCTGACTTTTCTCCCGCCCTGCCTTGCTCTTGTGCCATTGGCTCTTTCTTAAAGGTCTCTTTTTCTCTTTCTATCCTCTTTCTCTTAGGGTCTTCTCTTCCCACCTCATCATCTTTCCACACATTTCCAATGGACCATGTCACAGTTAGGCTCAACTGGGGAAGCTACTTAGGTGTAGATTAATGTTGACAGAGAGAAAGAGTGAAAAGTAAATGGGTTTAGATTTTTTATATACTTTTTTTAAATAGCATTCATTGAGTACTCAGTAGATGTCAGGAATTCTACTTCACGTGTGTTATCTCAGTAATACTTTCAGGAGTGAAATATAGAAGCTATCGCCTGCCTCCTGCCCATTATAAAAATAAGGAAATGAGACTTATAGAGATTAAGTGACTGGCCCCAGGCCCCACCTAATAAGTGATAAAATAGTGTCTCAGTCTAAAACATATGCTTATCTACTGAGCTGTAACATCTATAGACCCTATGCATTTATTTGTAGATCTTAGGGTCTTGCCTTCATTGGGAATCTATACCTGGCACCTCTAAACCCTACTTCCATGCATGAGTACTTGCTGGAACTTTCTAGTATGCAAACATTTTGAATTTTATTACCCAACAGGTACTTGGTTACTCTTAACATGAAGACAGAAAAAAGAAGCAATGTAAAAAGTTTCACTGAAACTAATAAATGATTATCCCTCAACACAGATGTGTAAACAGGATCCAAAGATATGAATTATCTTTTTTTTTTTTTTTTTTGGCTTTAATCATTATCTACATGCAAAGTTATAGGATTTTTTGTTTGTTTAACTGGATCTGATCACCTTCTAACTCCTTCATTTATACTAAATGAATGGGATCCAGAGGAGTGGTTGGTTCCTTGTGGAAAGTTACTTGATGGAGTCTGCAGTAGAACTTCTATTTTCCAATTTCTACTTTCAGGCTCATTCTAGTACACCACGCTGACTGGCAAAATTTGGAATTTTATTTGCATCGCAAACTTTTATAGAAGTTATGTAACCAGCGATTGGCTTTCTTAATTCAAGAAACTTTCCTGTGTTTGCGATTTTTATGAGATAACTGTTTAATGTAGTCTTTGAATTTTTAAAATTTTAATGAAATTTTTTTTAACCTGAACAGGAATAGTCCTGTATCCCTCTGGCAAAGGGTAGCATTCAAGCAGATAGCATGCTTCCAGAAAGGAAGCAGAAGACTGATTTTCTTTCAAAGCCTGTACATTTCCACATCGAGCGCCCCCTAGATGTCAGGCACTGTGCTAGGTGCCTGACATGAATACATCATTTCTAATCCCCCAAATCCTTCAGGGGTTTATTTCCATTTTACAAGAGAGGAGACTAAGGCTCAGGGAAGTTAAATTCCTGACCTAGGGTCATATAATAAGCTGGAGAGACAAGGTTCAGACTGTGGTTTCCTTGACCTGGAAGCTCACATTTCCATTATGCCATATTCTACTCCCATTCTTCTGAGCTACCATAGTAATGGTTTAAGAGGAAAGTTTTGTTATATGAATTCTATTTATTTCAAATACTTTAAACAAGGATTTCTAAACAGCTTTCCTTTACCAACCCTTATCTGAGGTGAAATGCAGTGTGGCTACTGAACAAAGGGAATGTCAAATTGGAGCATGAAACATGATTTTCCATTTTGTGTTAAATAAAAGAAAATTTCAGCATTTTTCACTGATATACTTGGCTTTTGACAGAAATGCTGAGTTGTAGAAGGACTTTTTGCCAGCAAAGACTTTTTAAAAATTCACTGTGAGTTAATCAAGGAGGTTTTCTTGTTGTATAGAAATGAAAGCAGTGTCATCTCTTCCTGATGCCTGTTTAAAATGTGTAGTAAGTTAAGTATGAGCAAACACCAGCAAAGTAAAGATGGTGAGCAGGAAGCTATGCTGCTTTGTAAGCATTCCAAATGAGTCAATATTCTTCTCAGTGCATAAGAGAGCATGAGCTTTGAAGTAATCTATGATTCAGATTCCTGCAACCTCACAATGCTTTTAGAACTGCTACTGTGATTGATATCCGGGTGTCAAAAGCCAACTCTCACACTGCTTGTGGGTTTCACTGGTGAGCCATCTTTGAGAGCACTAGCTGCCTAAATAGAAAAAAAAAAAAAAACTTTAGGATTAAAAGGTCAATTCCTATGCCCTTAATTTCCCACTCTTGCCCTATCAACCAACTGCTTGTTTAATGTGTTACTGTTTTGAACAGTTGTCTCTTACAAATTAACGGGAGACACTTTGTTTTCCAGTAGATGACAAAATGAAGGTTTCCAGCACGCAAACATACCACAGACCAATTAGAAGTATTTCTTGCCCTTATGCTTCGGTTTATGTTAGCTGGTTCACAAGTGAAGTAAGGACCCTTGTCCTGTCAAGGAATAATGACAAGTGATTGTATAACTCATAGCTCAGGAAGCATTTGCAAGAGTGATCTCTCACGGAACCCTGTCAGAAACCCAATATATATCCCCCCAGACCAACTGAGGAGAGAGAAAAGGAGGGAACTTACCCAAGGTCACAAGTGGGTGTTTCTTCAGTCCCCTCGCCTGGTGCTGTTTCTCCAACACACTCAGACATTCAAAGCACATTCTCTATACAATCTGGCAAAGTATATGAGAGAGTGTGGAGGAATGGCCCTCTTGGGGATGGTGTAGGAGGAAGTCACATGTTTATGTAGTTGCAGTTGCACAATGTGTCACCTTGTCTGTCCAACGGTGGGGGAGGTGGGTAGAGAAGTATGTGGTAAAATCATAAACAGATATGTTGAGGCTGGCTGAGTATGTACTGCTGGTCCATCTCTTGAACCCAGGTCCCCTAAAAACAAGCTCAGCTTCTCCCCACAATAAACAATAACAAAAGTAAGATGGCATTCAGCATTCTTCTCAATGCTTATTTTCCAAAAGTTTCAAATCCCTTTCTACAGTCAGTATCTTCATATCTTTTATGAACAGCCCATTTTATTTTACCCTAAAGCTTTGGTAGTCTCCAGGGTAGCTAGAGTGAATGGGATACCTGATTGGGTACCTGAAGGGTAAGGAAAGAGGACTCGGAGAACAGAACAGAAAGTGCATGGGCCCTGCTGCACCCTCACTACCTCATTTCAAAAATCGAGGATCCATTAAGGGAAAGTATGGTAGGGGCCTCAGCATGAGAGATTGATTTTCACATTGAGGCAGGATGATTCTCCTTTGAAAGGGTAGAAAAGAAGATCACAGTGAGTGAGTTGTTTTCCCAATGCCTATTGTTGTGATCGACAAGATTCAGAAAACCTAAGATCTAATCTCCGTTGATTCATCTAGACAACACTTATTTACTTCCAAGTGTCAAGAGAAACAGAAGGGAGTTTATGAAAAGAGCATCTGCTTTGGCTGTAGGCAGATGAGAGTTCAAATCCGGTGCCATTTTTTTCTAACTTTTTGATCTTAGGCAGATTAACTTCTTGCCTTGATTTTCGGTTTGCCTGTAAAATTAACATGATAATCCCTGCCTGTCCTAATTTACAAAGTTGTTCTAGGAATTAAGTACGTAAAATTCTGCATAAACTTGAATACATTTTATAAATGGAAAGTGTCATCATTCCTTTCGGAAGCAACGTCTTAGATTCTTAGGATACATACTCCAAGCTTGCCATCACTTTTTTAAGACGTGACATTTGTGATGTGATTTTGAAAACAAGAACAGCTATGAATTGTATGTAATCCAAAAATAAAAGTAGGACATGGAAAATAAAAATAGAAGATTCCATTTTTTCCATTTTGGCATAAGTGAAAAAGTAATGATTTTAGTTTGGAGACAATCGATATGACTTTTTTCCTTCGAGCTTCCTTTTTTCTCTATTATTCTTGAGCTTTTGGACTTCATGTTGTCTTTATTCTCTGCTTCCATTATAGGAAATTGATGGAAAATCCTTGCTATTGATGACAAGAAATGACGTGTTGACAGGACTTCAGTTAAAATTGGGGCCTGCTCTGAAAATCTACGAGTATCATGTAAAACCTCTGCAGTCAAAGCATTTAAAGAACAACTCTTCATAGTACAGTCGAATTGGGGTCTTAGACCTCAAAAAAATACACGATGATGTAATTTAGTTTCATGTGATGAAACTTTGTAAACAGAATACATACATGTGTATATGTGAAGAATTTCAATCAAATGAAACGCTATCCTATTGGATAGACTAGGCAATCCATCGGCTGACCTGAATTCAGCCAGGAGGAGCAAGGATAACATGTGGACAGAGTGGTTTTCATTGTGGAGTTTGTCAGAGAGAGTGAAAAAAACCAGTCTTTGACATGATTAGACACCCCTCCCCAGAAAGGCTTTGAATTCATAAGGGTTTTCTTCCTTTCTTCATAGATTGCTTTTCCCAAAATCCTTAACAAAGAATTTAATGGAATGATCATCTTTTGGTTACAGACTTGGGGAGGGAGAGAAAAGAGAAAGGGATTGCTGTCTCCCTTGGATTCCTCTGCTCCTTAGAGCTTGTGTTATTTGGATGGTATTGCCAATGCCCTTTTTTATAGAGGGTCCTCCACTTGACCTTATTAAGGTTTCACTAGGATATGCTGCGATGTTTGAAATGAACGTGCATCATGCCCCCTTTAGGAGCAGAACCGTAGCTCTGAAAAGAGAAACGGTGTTGTGTATTGGGGATATCCATCCATATGCAGCTCGCTTTCACAAGGGTAATAGTATTTTCTGCATAGAATTGCTTTTAAATTGGTTCTTTGTTTCTGAAGAAAGCATTTTTTTTCACTTTATGGTTTGTATTTATAATAATTTGTTTCTGAAGAAATTAGCCAAGAGTTACAGATTCAAAAGGCTTGTTACTAGTACAGAATATTTTTATATATATTCCTTCATGATGGTGTGATTATTTTTTTAATTGCTCTGATGCTTCGTTTGATTCCTGGTTTGAGTACTTGTTTTTAAGGACTTGAAGAAGTGGGCTTGCTACATCTCTGTTCAAAGAGACATCTGTCCAATCTCTGTGTGTGTCAATGCCTTGTTGGATTGGTGCTTTGTGGTTGCAATAAAGCATTGCTTCAGTTTATTCCCAGTGTAAGTCTGATCTTTTCTGTTTGGTTGCTTCTGCATCTGGGATTTAGGATTAAGGTTGCTCCTTAAACCACAGAGAGAAAGTTAAACCATTTTTTTTTTTAAAGAAAATTTTAGATATAGGAAACATATAGATCTACATGTGGGTTTATTTTACTTTTGAACTGAATTCTCTATGTATGCTTTAAACCTTCTCTTATCCACATCCTATAGCCAATTTTGGGTGTCTGTTTAGGCAAAAAAAAAATTTTTTTTTTTTTGTTTTTTTTGGCTGTAGGCCAGTGGGAGTCATGATTCGGGGGCAAATTCTGATGAAAGCTGACCTTCTCTCCAGAGAGAAGCTCACATTCCCACATACAAAACTTTGCAGAGGTGATGGACTCCCTGAATTTTCCTCTTCCTTCTCAAGAGTCACTATTTTAGACAGTGTTGCAAATCAGTCCCCTGTGGAGTTCATTTCTACAGAAAGTCTGAAAATGAGAGGGAAAAACATAGGAAACAAAATAGTGAGTGGGGTTCAAAAATGTATTCCAAATTAATTCAATTATGGAGTGTATGGAGTATCTGCAATTTAGGTAATGCTCTTTTGTTTTACACTTTAAGTGGGTAAGTGGGAGAGGAGCTTACAAAAGAGACATTTTCTATCCCCAAATTCTCATGGTCTATCTGAGACAGCAAGTAGAAAACATATAAGAATAAAAGGCAGAATGTAGTTAAGTACCATGAGAAGAGAGAGTGATTAAAGGTGAGAACTGTACCTGCTGGTGATTTAGGTAGAGAAGAGGGGACAGGAGCTAAAGTAGAGGGAAGAACTTGATCAACCTTTCTGAAGGAGTCCCCACAAGTGAAATAGTGATGATGTTTGAGCCATCTACCTCAAAGTGATAATAGGAAGAATGTCCAAGCCCTGCTTCTGTGAGTCACCTGATACCTTCCTTCCATGTGGTTTGGAATAGGTTTTGGATATGAATGATAAAAACTGCCTCCCCTCCTCTTACCCCTACCATGACTGGTAATATCAACAAAACAAAAGCTTGCTTCTCCTCATGTACATCTCCAGGGAAGGGAACCAGGGAGTCCCTGGTATGACTCTCCAAGATGCTAGGGATATCTTTTTGCTTCATCATGCATGATATTCATTCCCAGAATTTCACTACCCAGTATGGCTGCTTCAGCTCTTGCCATTACCACTTTAATTCTAACCAATCAAGAAAAGAAAAGGGAAAAGGTACATACTCTCTCCTTTAAGGACACTTCCAAGAAACTTTATAATAGTTCCACTTACATCTTGCTGTCCAGAATTCAGTCACATTGCCATGACTAAGCTGCAAAGGAGGCTTGAACTATCTCTTCTTTTTATTAGAGACTATGGGCCCAATTAAAATTTAAAAGTCCATTATTCTGTAGGTAAAAAAGAAAAAAATATTGGGTGATGACTTTTTGTCACCAGTCAGTTGGCCATTGCACTCTTGGAGCAAATGACACTGAAGGTGTGTATTTAGTCGTATTTTTCTCTAGATTCAAACTTGGGCTCACACTCCTTTTAGTCTCTAGATGTTTTTATCACAGTCACCTCTTACAATTATTGGAAGCTTTGTTCACTAATCCTAACCTAACTCAATTAAGCTTTAAATCTGGACTGCTCTATAAATGCTTGTGAGAAAAAAAAGAAAAGAAAGGAAAATATCTTAATTGAAAAGCAAACAGGAAAGAATCAAATCATTCCTCAGCCTCTGTTGACAGCTTTCAGGCAAAATTAGCAAATTAAAGATAGTCTGCCTTTCTTAACACCCAGAAAAACGAACTATGACAGGCAGGCCTGAGTGCCCTGGCAATAACTGAAGATGCCTTCATTCCTTCCTCCTCCTACTCCCAATCCAGGAGGAAAGCAGTGTGATCAAAATAGGCCATAGAGAGCTGTCTGGAAGCACTTGAAATTCAGCAGGTAGCCAGCCTTTGTCTCCAGACAGCAGTAAAACCATAGACGTCTGATTCCTTTTCAGATCACACCAGATTTCTATTAATGTGATCTGGGTCTGCATCGAGTAGAAAATACGCATGCCACGTCGGGAAGCACTTCATGAGTGCAAGTGGGAATGAGCATGCCTTGATGCCAATAGATTTTATGTGAGAACTGTTTAGTGTTGAATTTGATTATTTTCAGAGGGGCAGACAGGGTATAAGAACCAAGAGGGATTTAAAAATTGCCACTCCACCTCCCCTCCCCACCCCACATTTAAACCTCAGATTCAGACTCTGCAAAAAGCATTTAATGACTCAATTTAAAGGTAAGGTCACAAACTTGTTGCTTTTCAGTGGAATCTAAGCTGACATGTTATCCTTTGGCCAGTGCAGTATGCGTGTGTTTGCACCACTACATTTGCATTCCTTTAGGTGAGACTGAAAGCTCTAATTTATTACACTCTTTTAATTCCTGAATATTTTGCAACCAGCAATGCACACTTATACATTACCTCTCTGGACCCTGAAGGTGTATGAAAATTAGACTCCTGATCTAAAGCAAAGAACACACAGAGATCCTCCTTAGAGTAAGTTAATTCAGAAACCAGAAATTGCCAAGCAGATTTCAGTGAAAAGAAAACAAGCTGGCATATGGCATTGGAGTGTGCAGCAGATTTGAGTATCATTTTTGATACTTAGTGGACATGATGAATATGATGAAAAAGAGACCAATCGCTGGCAGTCTCTTCATTCTATGCTCAAGAAATTTCCCATGTGAGCATGGATATTGTCCCTCTGAGTTTAGGATACACTGTCAGGACACACGCTGTCCTTCCTTGCATTAGTGAAATATATCTTTGGAGGAATTTAATTTGGAAAAGTCTAATGACCCACAGTTTGCCCAGCCACTCCCATATTTGGAAGCAGAATGCATAAAGTACTTACTGATGGTGATCCATCTGCCTTTGACGGTCATTGTAAATGGAATCTGCAGGGGTCAGGTCTGGGCACAGAGCCATTAACTGTTTTCTGTAATGATTTGGAGAATGAAGTTAAATGTTCAAAGATCTGACTGCTGTAGGACAGATATGCTCTTTAGGAGAAAACTTGTTAATTCTGCTTCGAAACCAGGAACACGAGCCACAGGAAGAAGAGAGCCATGTGTGTATTAATGAGCAGCTCATTAGCTCATGTTGTAGCTCCATAGGCAATTAAGGAGTCTAGGTACCATTTCTGGCCAGTAGTGGCAGTTCTATAGAGAGAAAAAGAGATTAAAACTATCGCATCCAAGTTTATTTGGTAACAGTAGCTGTCTTATGTCTTTGTGAATCTCAAGAAAAGAGTTGTGTCTAGCCTAGCACTGGGGCAGAATAATGGAGGAGGCTGTGAGTAAAGCAAGTTCTCTTTGGCTACCTACAAGTAAGTAGCTATATTGATATCTGTTTACATTAGTTAGGTAGTTTTTCCTGTATACAGTTATCTTTAGGGAAAAGCTGGGGATGTCAGGCAATCTCCAAATAGAAAATGTGCCCCTCTTCCTTAGAATAAGCACATGGTCAGATCTACTGGCTTTATCCTAGTAGGGATGGCAAGGAAGTCAGTGAGTAAAGATGAAAATAATGCTGAACATACTTATTACCTGTGGAGTTATTAATATAAAAGCAGGCTATGGCCCAGGCAGCCAGATCTACAAACAACAAGATAAGGAAACGTGTCACAAGATAGCACATACTATCACCTAGGCATCACCCATGGGGTATCTTAGGTCACAGAGCTTAGAGCTTAGAGGCCTTAAGCTTCCAGAAAAGTCCGGTAAAGCAACCAGGAAAAGATAAATGTACCATAAGGGTCTCTAGCTCTGTCATCTATGGGACATATCTATGGCAAAGTTTTCAAGTTAAATGTCTTCTTTCCAAATTAAAGGTAGAGTAATCATTCTGTAAATTGTGTTTTATTTCCTTTTTTCAATAGATTATACTTTATTTTTATATGCTGGGAAATATTTAAAAATAATAAAAAATGCATCAGATTATAAACATATTTTGAGAAGAAGTCAGTAAAACTCTTCAAACAACCAGCATTTCCTGCCTTTAAACATTAGTGGTTGGGGCCAGTATTCTCACTCCTGTGCCAGAACACACTGACCCCAGTTGAGATACACCATGGCGCAGTGGACGGAAGCACTGGGGCTGCTCCAGATGCATCCGGGCTTGAATCTAACCCCACCGTCTACTTGACATGGGAGCATGGGTAAGGTGTATGGTTCCTCTTCAACCCCAGGTACCTCATCTCTTCTCTAGTGCAGATACAGACACAGAGCAAAGCAGCACTAGCCTGGCCCTGTCCAATAAAAATATAATGTCGGCCACACATGTAATTTAAAATCTTCTAGTAGTCACATTCTAAAAAGTAAAAAAACAGGAATTAAATAATATATTTAACTCAATATCTCCAAAATATTACTTTTTTCATAAGTAATTAATATAAAAGTTATTAACAATTTACTTTATGATCTTCTTTCATGTCTTCAAAATCCACTGTGTGTTTTACACTGACAGCACATCTCAATTAGGACAAAACAGCTCAAGTGTATCAGGATTAGTTTCAGATGAAAACCCAAATAACAGTACTTAGACAAGACAGAATTTCTCTGCCATGTTTATGAGTCCTGAAGGTTAGCAGATCGGGGTCAGTATGGCCACTCCACAACCATTGGATCCCAGACTTCCCCCAGCATCTTGTGCCACCATCTTCAACACACAGCTTCCTATATGGTCCAAGATGACTGCTTCGGCTTCATTTATTTCCATGGAATTCTAGCCGAGAAGAAGTGCTGCTATAAGACGTTGCATACGGCACTTTTACTTACATCCCTTTAACAAGACCTTAGTCATATGGCCATACCTAACTGCAAAGCAGATTGGGAACTGTGGTCTTTATTTCAGACAGCCAAGTATCCAACTAAATGAGGACACAGGGATAGATACTGTGAAGAAGTTAGCAATCCTTCCATGATTCCAGGCTCATATGATTGATGAAGGATTGAATGAGAATAGATTGTACAGACATTAGTATTATATGAAAAGTGTATTAAAATATGATTTTATTACTATGTTGTCACTCTATTTCAAACCCAGTCAAGGCACAGAATTAACAAACATGTTGAACCCGAATGCTGCTCATTTGATGCATCCAATTACTTGCTTAGATCCTTGGATATTGAGTTGTTCTAGATGCTTTATCTTCATAAGGGCACATAAAAGGAAAAAAAAGCTGCATTATTTAAGTTCCATGAAGATTGTTATGCTGAGTAAAGGAAAACATGCTGAGCAAAATGCATATGCTTTTATTGGTCCCCAAAGACCCAGAGAAGTTAATTTGAGACATTTGTGAATTCTAAACACATCTTGTCCCTGATTAAAAATGAACATTCAATAACATTCAAATGATTTTGTGAGACTAATGAAAGGGAGATCTCTGATACCTTTGGGTCAATAACAAATAGCAATAAAAATTTTTAAATAATAAAATTTTAAAATCTGAGTAAATCTACCTTCGTTAATTTGAGCCAATTAGGTTGACATCGGTCTGCTTAATTGTCTATTGGGCAGATTTGATAATGAATTTTTAATGCTAAGGTGACTTCTCCCAGCCACCAGAATGTAGGTTATTCATCAGCCTTTTGTATGATGTGCATGCAGAATGCAGAGTAAGTTAACATCGGCCTAATCCACAGGGAGTGAAAAAGGAAAACTTTAAAACTATGAATCCGCAGTGGAGGAGGAAGGAAGCACTGTATGAAGAGTCAGGATACCAGGGTTCTGGTCTCAGATCTGCCACTGACTTACCTGCAACACCTTGTACATTCTCTTAACCTCTGTTGGTTCAACTGCATCCCATGCGGAATAAACAAATCCGACTAGAAATATATTTCAGCATTTAATTTCTGCGATTTTCTAAAAATCCAATTATTTGAGTTGTATGTGTCACTGCTCCCCTCTGCCATTCAATTAAAATTCACAGCATTGCCGTGTTCCACAGTGTCGTTTCTCCTTTATAAATGCTCTGAGCAACCAGTCTGGTTGATTGTCTCTTGACTGTGCAGTGGGAACAGCTGTTTTTATTGAGAATTGTTGAGTTGGCTGATTGTACAAGCCTATATAGCTTTACGTTTAAATCACACTCTCACTATATCCCCTGGTGGAAGTATCCCCCACTCTAGGAATAGGACTTCTCCACAATCAGAGCCTAGAACTGAGGAGATGAGAAAGCACAAATTTCCCAAGTGGGTCACTGGGAATGATGGTCAATGGGGCCATTCCTATTTTGACCCTTTGTGTTACCAGACCAGTGTGTTCTACCATTTGGAGACATAGCACCATATATACTGCATCCTGGAAGATTGTACTCCATCATCACATGGTATCATTGCCAAGCTGATGCCTCAGTTGTGCCTTTAAAAGACTATTTCATCATCCAGGACAGCAGTTCTGGATGGTGCAATATGTGATAGGACCAGTAGATTATATGGTAATTTACAGGCTGCCATGTCTTCTTTATTTTTAAGTAGATCCCTCAAACTCTTGGTCTGAGTAATATTATGCAGGATTGTATAAGCCCTTGGCTAGTATTGCCAGCTGAGTCCCTGTAGACAGGAAAGGCAAACTCATACCAAAATATGTATCAATTCTAGTTAAGATGAGTTTCTTATCCTTTCAGAATGAAAGGAGTCTAACATATTCTACTTGCTGCCAAGTCGCTGGTTAATGTTCTCAGGGATTTGTACCATATCAGGTTCTTACTTGATATTGTTCTCTGCTAATAGATATTTGTTAGCAGCAGTTATGATCAATAATGGAAAGCAGAATCCTCTCTTTGGGGCCCGTGTTTGGCCTTCATCTCTGCTACCATGACTATTCTATCTATTCGCAAGCTCATTGTGCCAGCACTAAGATTGCCAATGACGAAGGCTGATTGACATCAGCTGGTAAAGGCATTTTACCTATTCAGTTGGTCAGTACCTCATCCATGACTGATGCCCTTTTATAAACATTATGCAATACAAAGATCTTCACATTTAATGCCCTCTCCCACAGTGACTTGTGCCCAGGTCTTCATGTATAAAGATGACTGAGTGACAAAATGAAGAGGTCAATGTCACTGAAAGAAGAATTTATTATTTACATTTCCTGAGAAAAGGGGACATGCCATGTCATGCAGGGCCCCAAGTGAAGCATTGGTCTTGGTCAGGAGGCAGAATTAGAAGAGAGAGGAAAACCTAGGCCAGAGCCTTTATTGGGGTTTCCACGAGGAAAGGCAAAACAGGGCAGAGTGAATAGCTTGGAACTGGCTGATTTAAATAATTGGCGCTGATTTAAATATATGGCTTTGGGGTTTAGTTCTAGCTGTCTGGTTCCTGGGCCTAGATTAACTTAGGGCAGAGGAAATATTGACTTGGTGTGTGATATAGATAAAGAAGTGGTTAGATGGCATGTGAGAGGCATGCTCCCAAGTAAGTTTTCTATCTTTGGGAATTAGATACCCCTAGAAGGAGCAATCTCTCCCTGGGTCTGTAGGTCCCCCGAGAATCTCAAAATATCATAAGATATAGAAAATGAAAAACATGATTAATACATACAGATCTATTCACAAGCCTCTTCCTTTTCCCCAATCTGCCAATCTTTTACTTTCCAGAAGTCTGACCAACCAACCAAGCCATGTGCCTATGAGCTTTTAGATATCCTTACCAAGGACCACTTTTCTTTCCACACAGAGTAGATGACATTTTGGTGCATTTTTTAAAGTTTTACTCATTGAGAGGATTCCCTTTCTCCACCATCATAAAAGCTACTCTCCTCTTATGGCCATTAGGGAATGACATGGAGGATGAAGCCCATGTCTTGTGCCTTCTAGCCCTACTTGTGCCTAATCCTGGATCTATGATTTCCATCTTACAATTGGTTCCTGCTGGGCTTACCAGACCCAAATGCCTGGTGGGTTTGACAAAATCCAGTTCATGATGAGATGATGAGCAGCTCTGGTCACAAATTTCTCGATATCTTACAGACAGACAATTGTCTTTATTAAGACCCAGTAACACACCAGGAGCTTCCCTGCGCTGCCGCGCCCCCCCCCCACCCGCCCCCAGATAGTGAATAATTCTCTGCCTCAGATAGCATGCTCCAGAATCTTAGGAGTTTATGTTGTAATTTTCTTATTGGGGCTTGCTATAAGCTCCACACAGTGATACTTCTAATAGCTCAGGGTCTGCTAATTCATGAGATCTGAGCAAGAATGTTTGTATCTAGCCTGGACCTGCCGCAGGACCTTTTACTACTCTGGGCCTCACACAAAGCTAGAAGCCTTCCTTGCCACCCAGGAAAGGGAGTGGACCAGTATTTCCATTGGAATATGATGTCTCCAAAGCCTGAAGAGACTACCAGGCATTGTACTTTCTTCTTAGTGATAGAAAGTTTAAGAGGCAGTAATGTATTTATTTTTGGAAGAAATGTCCTGGAATGCCCTGGACTAGGGGTCATCAAACTTTTCTATATAGGGCCAGAGGCTAGGGCTTTGTATGACAAAGAGCCTCTGTTATACCTACTCTGCCACTGTTGCACAAAAGCAACAATAGATGATACATAAGCAAATGGATCTGGCTGTGTTCCAACAAAAGTTTATTTATAAAACTGGTGGGACAGATTTTTTCAACCCCTGACCTAAACCACTGGACTCCTAAAAACTTCACTAATATGATGAGCCTTTGATGGGTTTTTCTAACATTCTCTGGAATACAAGGGCCACTTCTTCTCTTCCAGTCCAATTAACATGATATCATGATGGACCAATGTGGTGTCCTGTGGAATGTCCGGATGGTCCAGGTCTCATATACAGAGGGTAGGAGACTTAGTATGTCCTAGGGCAAGACCATAAATGTACAAAGTGGTTCACTCTGTGTGAACGGAGTTTACTTCTGTTGCTTGATTTGAAAATCTGATGGGTTTTATCCAGTACCTTTAGTATCTAGTTCCATGTAAAGCAACCCCTGTGTATATTGACTGAGTCTTTGCCACTCTTTTGGCCTATTGTCCCTTTCATCTGGAGTAGGCTTAACATGTCTCTGTTGATTCATGATGTAACTTGACCCTAATTATAGGTCTGGTAGCCTGGAGAAGTGGTAGGGATAGATCCTGGGGGCAGGGGGAGGGGAACACTGTTTCTTTGCTATGCAGTAAGCAGAAGACTCTGCATTGTCATCAGGCAACAGCGACAGTGCTAGCTTTTGACAGGGAGGAGAAGGCCACTTCTGTAGGCCCAGAGAATTCAGGGAATTCTGAGGACTCAAGGTTTCAGGTGCATCAATCAGGACCCTGACCTTGTTGAGGCGGACCTGTCAGGGTTGAGAATTCAATCTTCCTTGGGGTTTTGTTATTCTTATAATTAAGTGCTGGACCTCCTTCTAAGCTTTTCTTGCCATTTGGTTGTAGATTCTGTTTATATGCTGCCAAGGAGGCCCTCTTATTTTTTTGCTTTGCATTATATTGGTTATTAATCATCTTCCACTTTTAAAGGTTTTCCTTAATGCATTAATGGTCTCCAGCAATACCTATCCAAATTATACAGTTCTGTTAATAATTATTTCTCCCAAATTTCTTAAGCATCTGAGATATTGTACGTATCAGTGTATTCTCTTTCTCCAGTATCCCCTCCCAATTCACCTCTGGTGAAAGTTTTAACAATAGCATGACTACAACACTTCAGGGGCTCATTGCCAGCTGGCCAGTGGGTAGTCCAGTTCCATAAACCCTTAGAGTTTTCTTCCTAGCACTACCCATGATATTACAGGTTGGCTTGCCCACAAACACAGCAGTTAGACCCTGAGATGCCCATGCAGGAGGTTTGTTGAGGAGTGCTCTCTGGAACGGTCCCTGTGAGCATTGAGGGCCACAGGATTGAGCAGAGGGAGAAACTGAACTGTGCTGCAGTTGCAACAAAGGCCTCAGCCAATCAGGAGCCCTTGAGCTGGAATGCTCTACCAGAGTTGTTCCAATTGAGCAAGGGAGTCAGGATTTTGTATCTCTCACAATGATTAACGGCATAGGTGTAAGAGGAGAGACAGCTTCCTTTAGCCAAAGACAATTCCAGAGACCCAACCATAAGCCATCAGCGGTCAACACTTCTGACATCTAAGTGCTTCTGTCCCAAGGGAGATCTGAATGATGCACCATAGCATCTTTAACAGTGTCTTTACCTCCAGTTTTGTAGCCACTGGGGAAACACTATCACACACTGAAGATGGCAGAGCAAAGGATGGAATGAGCCTGAGCCCTTGATGCTATCACCAAATGGCAAAATCAATCCTGGGATAGTCTATCTCTAAACATCTTAAGTAAATTAGATATCTTTTAAATTTAAGACACTCTTAAGCATTCGGTTACTTGAAACCAACAGCATTCTGACTCACACCTGCACTATCTCAGTTACTCTGAAGTAGACATCATCATCATCATCATCGTCATCATCATCATCCTATTTCAAAATTAGAGAACTAAAGTTTAGGGTAAGTTGTCCAAGCTCACATAGCTGGAAATGGGTGGAGCCCAATCTAAAACTTAGCACTTTCTAGATCCAAAGTCCATGCTCTTCACCCTTTTATAAACATCTAGTGACAGCTGATCAAACTAAAGGAGGGGAGTGGGGTGTGATCATCCCTAGATATGAAGGGAATAGGAGCCTGTCTGTAGTTAAAGATTCAATCAAAATCAGAAGAGCTGCTCTCAAGAAGCTCGCTGTCCTCTGACGTGGTGGAGTAGGTTGCAAAGTGGACCCGAAATCCTATGTTCACATCCTAATTGCTGGAAACTGTAAATGTGATCTTATATGGAAAAAAAGGGCTTCATAGATGTCAGTAAGTTAAGGATCTTGAGATGAAGAGATCATCATAGGTAATCTGGGTGGGCCCTATATTCAATGACAGGTATATGTGTAAGAGTCAAACAGGAGAGACTGACAGACGGAAGAGAAAGAGGCAATGTGACCATGCAGAGATTGGTATTGTAGAGCCACAAGCCAAGGAAACCCTGAAAGCAGCAGAAGCTAAACAAAGGAGCAAGGACGGAATACCCTCTAGAGCTTTTTTCTTCTTCCTACCAGCCCATTCCCAAGCTTTTAAAGAGAGTACAATCCTGCCAACACCTTGATTTTGGACCCCTGAGCTCCAGAACAATGAAGGAATAAATTTCTGTTGTTATGCACCACCAAGTTTGTGTTAATTTGTAACAACAGCCTCAGGAAAGTAATACATATGGAATCTTTCTCTTTGATTCTAAATATACTTATTTTCCTTTCTCATATAAAGGTAATCTGTATGCCCTTGTTCTAAGTTTGGTCGAATATATTCTTAAGTGATAAATTTCTATTGGAATCATTTATCCTATAAGAATAGAGTGTAAACTACTTCCTCAGTAGATGTTGGCACTTGTAGAGATGTGAATAAGCATTTTCTTGTGAATTAGGTCCATAGCCATTAAATTTTCAATAGGATCTCAGTAAGATCCAAAAAAAAAAAAAAAAAAGTGAGAATTTCTGAGTTTAGTTGGGCAAATGGAAGAATGGGAAGCAGCTGAGCTCTGAAAGAAATGAGAACAAAGACTATGAAAATACAAAGAGATTAAGTTTCCAATATTAGGAAGCGGGAAGAACCCAATGTGATTGGTTAGCGGCTTGAAATTCATGTCTTTAGAAAGAAGCTTTGGTTTCCTCATAAATGCAGGTGAGGAAGCAGAAGTTACAAAGGTTTTACAAAGAAGACCACAAAAGACAAACTCGGTTCAGCTCAGAGTCTGAAGGAAAGGAAATTCTCTTTCTGGACAGAGGGTTAGAAGCTTAGAGAAAAGTTGAGATGTGCGCAGGGATGCATCTTTGATGGCAATGAGAAGGCGTATTGAAGATTTGACCTCAGAAGAAATCTGAAATCTTTCAAGAGAAGAAATGCACATGCCTACAACTATGGAGGATTTTGAAATGGCTTTAAAAAAAGGTTTCTGAGTCAGTATCTGCTGCAGACATTGAAAGATGTGAGAAATGGATATTTGAGTTTGGATCATGCTAAATTCTCACATGTAAACTGAGAAACCTGCCTTAAGTGTTTGAATAATAAATGTAGTATTTCACTGCACCAAACTTTAATTATGGTAAGATTAAAAAAAAAAAAACGACCTTATGATTCTGAATAAAGGCAATTTTTTAAAGCTACAAAAAAAAAAAAAGAAGAAAAGAGAAAACAACAGCTGATTGCAAAAGATAAATTCTGTTTCAATGACAAGTAAGTAAAATGCTATCTCAAAAGAGTTATGGCTATTACCCTGGGGGAGCAAAAAGAAAGAAAAAGCAGGTTATTATAAATAGAGGATGGTATGCACTTAAGTCTGACTCTAAAAAGGAAAAGGCATAGGACACATTTTCTGGGTCTGTCTCAGTAAAAAGTTGGGAGATGGAATTCAGAGAATTTGGAACAAATCTTAGCCAGAATCTTGGCTGCCAAAACCACAAGCTTCAAACAATGGCTGCTTCATTGAGTACCATGCAAACTGCCTCCCAGGTGGTAAATGCACCTGCATTATTACCCCATGAAAGTACTTGAGATGAAGTAGGGGTAAGGAAAGGGAGAGAAAAGAGGAGAGTGTTGTGAGGCGGCTCTGCTTCCCAGAAAATTGGAAAAGAGTTCACGTGGCCTTCCACAACAAAATTACCAAGTGTTTTGATACAACTACCTTACAGGTGTTTACAGTTCAGGACTGCCTGCTCCTCTGCCAGCACCTAAGGGAGCAAGTGAAACTCAAAGCCTGGTTTTTAGCACATAGTTTACAATCCTACCACAAGAAAACATCCTTCACAAAACAGCAACCTGGTTGAAAATTTACCGACTATAGGCTTTTCTGTCATCACACGCTTGGGATACAACATTCAATAGCTCATTTGCTACCCATTACAATAAATGTTTTAAGAACTCCAAAGAAGCAAAATGCATACATGTCTAAAATGGGTCATGATTTCTAAGGATTCTTCTTTAACCTGAATTTCTTCTTTGAAGCAACTACAGTGTTTCCATAACTTACATGACCAAGAGTATGTCAGGTAAGAAGGGCCTGATTATGTTTACATTCTTATTTGCTTGTTTAGGAAACATTATGTTAGATTCTAAATTCCTCTTTGAACAAAATTATCAAATCAGCAGACGAATAAATGTACTGGCCATTTGGCCATGCAAGTTGCGTGTCATAGAAGCACATTTTGTTACATGAGTATTAGATGTAGCATGAAGCTTTCCTTATCAAATGATTTCATCCTTCTTATCTCATGTTCTTTCCAAGCAGGCACTAGCTGGGGAATGGCCTCTAGCATCTTCTAGGATTTGCTGCTCTCAGACCTCCTATCTCTCACCTCATTCACGAAGTCCAGTGATGACTTTCTACTAGGGTCTAATAATGAATGAAAATAAGGCAGGATAGTTCATTTAACAAAAGCAAATAGAAAGTTCTATGTGCCAGGCATAAATACTACCAAAGCACTCTACCAACATTAACCCATTTAATCCTCAAAAAAACTTATTAGGTAGTTTCCATTTTCTCATTTTGTACATGAGAAAACTTGTCATATAGCTAGCAATAGGTGGATCCAGGATTTAAATGAGTTTGTGAAATTAAATATTACAGTTTGTGAAATTAAACATTTGTGATAATGAAGCAGATTGTCAAATTATACTAAGCGCTTATATGTAAGCATCTATAAAAAATAAAGATTTAAAAAATTTTTTAAATAAATCGAGGAATGTTATCTAGAATGTTCATGTGAACAGGTTTTCATCATGGATTTCTAAAATTATAGTTTATGAAACTTTATGCTATATATACAATAGTAGAGTTAATTAATTGATGTAAAGATAATCACTCAAATCCGAATGCATTGTTAAATGATCAATTATATTTATTTCTCTGATTATGTAGGTAATAAATGTTCATATTTGGAATATTCAGAAAAGCACATGGCAAAATAACAATCACTCATAATCCAAGGATCCAGAAGTCATCACTGCTGATATTTCCATATGTAGTCTTTAGTCTTCTTTCCATAGGTATATTCATCTATCAGTATATTGACTTAGCATTTATTAAATGTGACTCTGCATGACAAAGTGATACATTGTTCTAAGAAAATAATTTATACTTTTTTTCAGTGCCCCAATGTGTACTAAATATTCTCTAAGGGTTATAAATGTTATAAAACCAACACATTAAGATTTTTAAAAAAGTTTTACAGTAGAAATAAACTCCCAATGATATATATGCTAGAGCATTCTTAAACATATAAATATTCAGTGTAATTGAAGTCACAATGGTGATATATTTCAAAATATCATTTCATCATTACATTTTCTGCACTACCCATAGCAGTTTTAGCAACAGTAGAATGAAAACAATGAGTGGTTCTTCAACTTGTGCACAAATTAATCGATATGACACTTCCATTAATTCATGGTTATTTTCTTAGTAAATTGATCCCAAAGTTTCTCTAAGATAGGAAGGCACAAGACAACTAAAAAGAAATATTGACTTGTGATTGTCGTTCAGCATTTGTGAAATAAACTATATCCATAAGGTATGTTATAATTACTAATCACAAAATACATTGCTGAGCGAGGCGTGGACAAATTATTTCATACAAGGAAAATGAACACTATAAATCATCACAGGTGGTTGAAAATTTGCATGGTTGCATGCTATGATTTCCAGCATCACAAATGGCTTAAGGAATTCCTCAGCTGAGAGTGGACTCCCACCAGTAGCTACAATGTCACAGCTTCGAAGGCAGCTTCCTCTTGACTGTACCTGTAATTCTGCCATATGGATTGTCTGTTGGTAGCAAGACCTGTAGAAAAACCACATTGTAACTTCAAAGACATTAAAATAGACCTCTCCTTTAGTCTATGAATCATATTAAATCAATAGCAAAAACAACAACTTGCTAAACAGGAAAATGTGTATACCCTACAATTAAGTTACTTCAATCATGGTAATGCCCTATTTTTCTGGTGATAGTTAAGAAATGAGTCAATTTTCCAGAAAAATTAAAGAGCTTTAGAAAAATTTCAGTCATTGGGTTATAAATGTTTCTCAAATGCATTACATATCCTTGTCTTTTAAATAGAGGGTAGTGAACGTAATTTGGACTTTTTTTTGATGACTCACACTGAACATCAATCACTGTCTGATGCTATATAATATGGCTGTGCCTTCAGGAGCAGTTGAGGTCCACAGGGCTGTTAGCCCAGTGCTAAATGGCTCCAGACAGCTATACACTTGGAGTTCTTCTGTCTTCCCACCCTCTCATTTGTCACTTCTCTGCTGTTGTCAGTGTGTACTGACTCCCTTCTTCTCATGTGTTGCCTTCACTTTATACACATCTTCTGGGCAAGGGCCTGAGAGAGGCTCTAGCCATCCCTAAAGTGCAGACACAGACAGGGAACAGCTTGTTTACTGACTCTGGTGTCTTTATGTAGAACCCTGGCCAAAAAGGATGCAGCACTTTCTGCCTTCGGGTCCCCTGCTGGGCTCCAGAAGGGAGCTTTGAGTCAGACTTCTCAGAGCAAGAGATGCTGTGGCCTCAGCCCACAGCCTACAGGAGCTGAAATCAGCACAGGCCTGAGGCATCAGGAGGCCCTGAGGAGACCCTTCTCTCTCTCTCTGCCAGGGTTTGGGGTGGGAGGTGGTTGTTCTGGTCATGACGCCTAAGCCTTTTTGTGTTTGCAGAGCGTTTGTTTGGTGGACATAGTCAGGATTACTTTCGGGTCCCTCTCCTGCCCTTTAGAAGGTAATCATTTAAAAAGTCTTTACATTCTAATTCATGGGATTCTGGTAATTAACATCCTTTCCTTCCTCTGAAGTAAACAGTGCTGCGCCTCCTTCCAGGTGAATGAACAGCACATGGGATCAAAGTCAGTGTCCTCTGCAACTATAAAGCAACTATAGCAGGCACAAAGCACCACCTTTGTTTCCCAGTGCTGCTCCTCTACCTCCACTTACAGCCTGATGTGGCCAGACACACTGATTTGCTTTAGTCTTCTGCCATGGCTAAAACTAAGTCAGGGTAAGTACTTTTTCCAAGACAAAGTGTCCTTTCAAAAACTGAATTTCCTCATCTTGCCTTCTGTAATTGAAAGTAGAAACACAAATACTCTTTCATCTTTTCTGTGTATATTGTATGCTACTGGATTGACTACTTAATCAAAAGTTAGAGATGATGGACGAAACGAAAATAGAATCTTGTTTTTCCTCCTCATCACCTCATGATAAAAGAATAATGAAGCTGTGACCTTGTGCGGCACTGTTTGGAGAAGTGGATCTCAGAGCCGTTTCCTTGGGTACACTCCGTTCTCGCTTTGTCTTTTACTCTTTGTGACTTCCAACACTCCTCTGTAATCATTCATCCACTTCTAGGGTACACCAGCTTCAGGTACCGAGAGGCCCAGAGCCTAAGAGGACTCTAAACGGTGGTGACTATAAATATTCCCAAACCAAGAGCTCCTGCTCTTAATAGTTTTGGTTGGTGATTGTATCATCCTAAGTTTATAAAGAGGGATAAGGGAAAGGGGGGAGGAAGGTAGATGTGCTTTAAATATTTTGAAAGTTCTTACCTCTTCTTTGTTGATCAGTCCCATTTTTGACATGTCTATGTTAAGGTAGTGAATGTTTGGCAGGCTGATTTCCATTTCTTCTATCTGGAATGCACAATAATATATACCACGTTGGGCAACTGTGAATCTCTCTCCGCCACTCCCTCCCTCTCTTCACATACTCACTAGCCCGTTCTGCAGGCTCCACCCCTGTCTCTGAGGCACCCTCCACTGTTCCTGTACTGCCAGACACTCCTCTCTCCCCCTGATCCTATTAGTAGATGGTGGGCCCACTCTTTTCCTCAACATGTACAAAAATGACTTCTCGGAAAAATAAGAGCTTCTTAGGTCAGAAACCTGGGAGACCTCTTCAGCATCTAACAGGCCTCCAGGTGCTGGCCAGTCAACTTCCTAAATCCCTCCTCATTACACTCCCTCCTCTTCAGGCCTGTTCCTAACATTTGCATGCCTGGGATAAGAGAATAATTGGAGGCCCACGTACCAGATGTATAAAGATTTAAAAGTTATAAATCAAGCTAAAAAAATTTTAAATGAAATATGTTCTATAATTCTAACTTGGCAAATACACCTTCATAACAACCCAGAAGGCCAGGATCTAATTTAAAATTCTCTGACTCTTTGGAGTGCGATGCCATGTCTCTGGCCCATCCTATCTTCTTTCTCACACTCATGTGTGTGGACACCCCCATTTGTATATGAAGTCCCATCCATACCTCTTGCAAACATCTCACTTTTTGCCCACTCTCAGGCCTAAAGGTGCGCACAAAGAGGGCATGATCTGCCTTTCAGAGGATGAATGTAGGGAAGAGAACTATTCTGGTTCTGAAATTGGTATCAGGGCTATTTGAGCAGGAAATTCTGGGGTGCAAGTACCCATAAAATGGTCCAGCGGGGATACATGGGCTCCTGAAAGGTTTGTTGCCTTGGCCCCACAGACTTTTCATCCGGTGGAGAGAGGCATAAACAGAAGGCCTGAAGCAGACCTCCAAAGTAGTTATCTGGGCCATGGCAGGGGTCCCTCTTCCCTAAGCCTGAGTGTAGTACTCTCCCTCTCTGTCTCATCATGGGCTTAGTTCAAGTTTTCTTTGCCATATTTTAGCAACAGCCTCCCAATAGCCATCCTTATCTGAGGTCCATCATCCTTTTAATTTGCCACCCTTCTTTTGGAGTGATATTTCTGGAGTGCAAATCTGGTAGTGCAATATCCTACTTAAATCCCCACAGTGGCTCCTGAGAGCTTTCAGGATAAAGTACAGATTATAAATAAGCCTACAAGGGCCCTCCTGATCTGGTTCCTGCCTCATCTTTAGACATGTGGAAAGACTTTTCACTGCCGAAGCTTCACATATGGCAGACCCTCAGCAGTAAATGACTGTTCCATGCTACCTCCTGTCTCCATACCTACTCTGCACTCTCACTTTTGACTGTGAATCCAGCTAGTCCCTACTTGTCCCTTAAGACTCAGCTCAAGCACCTCTCCCTCCAGAAAGCCTGGCTGACCCTATCCTATACCTGAATTGGATGCTTTCCTCTGTATTTCCAAAATATTCTATTCTCTATTGTATTGTTAGTTTACTTATTTTTTTCTTTTACTGTACAATGAGCTCTTAAGGGTAGGGCACATGTCTAATTTATCTTTGTATCCTTCATGTTCTGACAGAGATGTAATAACCATTCAATAATATTAAACAGATGAATGGATGGATGGGTTGATGGATGGATGGATAGATGGAATCTTTCTGCATCTATCCTTCATTTTCTGGCTCTCCTAAAACATAGACTATTGGTCTAATTCCCTTTCTTCAAGACATTTGAGTGTCCTGCCTATGAGGTTTAAATTGTGGCAAGCTGAGGAGACTCGAAGAATTTTCAACAAAACTAAATAACTATAGCAGTGGCCTGTGTTTTCAGGTTAGACAGATTTTTCCATTTTTGCTCTCTTCTCACTTGCTATAACAAGCTTTTGAACAACAACAGATGTCATTTTTCATGTGTCTTCCACTTTCTTTTTTTAACTCTCAACTCTTTCTCAGAGCTGACAGGAGACACAACAAGTTCTCTCAGTCCTCAGAATGGCAAGTGACAAAACGTACCTCAGGAACCCGGGCGAAGGAGAGCACTTGGATGTCATAGAGGGTCTTCTGGACAGAGGGTGAGTACTCGCCTTTGTCAAAGGGTCCAGCAAATTTTTCCAGGACAATGTCCCGAATAGTGTCCCTAAACACAGAAAAGAGAATTGTAGACTCAGGGCAGTCTCTAGGAAAGCATTATAAAGCTAAGAAGTAGTGACCTTTCTGTCCCCATAAAACAATTTTATTATTGATTTTGGAAGAGATTAGCATCTTGTAATACCAAAACAAAAACAAAAACAAAACCCTCACTTTCCTTTTTATTATATACATGCACCATTCAACAAACATTTTAAGTGTCACTAGGCTATTTTCATAATTTAGCACCAGGGCCCAGTGGACAATACAGGAAAACCTCCCTCTGTGTTTGAAGAACCTGTGAACCCAAGCACTTGACTTCTTACTGTTTGGCTTGGCTGGTACCTTGAATTGTTAGGTTTTGGGGGGTTTGTTCTGCACTAAGTGTTTTATGTGATTACTTCATTGGATTTTCTCGATATACCCAAGGCAGGTACTGTTATTATCCCCAATTTAGAGATAAGGAATCTGAGCTTACAAGTTAAATGATCTATTTTAAGTCCTTCTCTTTAGTGGGTGGCCCAACCAGCACCCTGATTCTGGCATGCTAAATTTTGTGCTCTTTTCCACATAAATATATCAAGCTGCTGCTCATGGGGGAACACTTGAAATAAAAAAGGAAAAAGAAGATTGAGGTGAGGGTTTTTAAAAAGCATTTCCCAACCTATCACATAATAAAAGGAGCAGAGCAAAGCTATATGCATTGGAAGAAGCTTCAAGGCGGAGGGTGGGGCAGATTCTAGTTCATCGTAAAGTAGAAGTTTCTAACAATTAGAGCTTCAGCAAAGGAATGAGATACCTGGTCAAAAAGTAAACTCCAGGAGTTCAGAGGCCTAATTACAGCTTGTAAGGATATTATAATAACAGTTATATCTTTTTGTAAGGATATTATAATAATAATTATACCTTTATGTTGCTAAGGTATTTATCATTTATAAAGTGCATTGGTGAATATCATCTTATTTTAAGTTTAGCCTAGGATGACCAACTATCCTGATTTGCCTGGGACCAAGGGGTTTCCTGAGACATAGGACTTTCAGTGTTAAAATCGAGAAAGTCCTTGGCAAACTGGGACAAGTCGTCACACTAGTTTAGCCCTCTGCATCAATGATGAGGCAGTAAAGCCAAATATGATTATCCTCATAATTTAAGGTTCTTGCATTGTGACCCGTGGTCCAGCAGCATCAACGTCACCTGGGAGTTTGTTAGAAATACAAGTTCTCAGGGGCCACCCCAGGCCTACAGAATCAGAACCTCTGGGGGTGGGCCCAGAGACTTGTATGTTAATAAACCTTCCCTGTGATTTTGATAACAGGATAATGTCTGAGAACTACTCCTTTAATCAACTAAAAACAGAGGGTCAGAGAAATTAGATGATGCATTCAAAGTCATTATTGCTAATAGCATCTGAGATTCAAGTGCAGATTTAATAAGTCAAAGGAAGATCATCATCTTTCTATCATCTAACAGAAGGGATTTTGAACAGTTGGGAAGTTGAATTGAATAGCCTCTAAGTTCCTCTTTCAAATCGAAGACTTCATGAACTCCGATGCCCTAGAGACAAGAACAGACAGCACTTGCTCTAACGCCAGTCCCCTCACACATGTTCATACCAGGTAGCCTCAAAGTTCACGTCTCTGTACCAGTGGTAGCGCCACTTGCAGTACACTTGGGTGGCTAAACATCGGTCCTTCACCTCGGGCAGAGTAGTAAACTTGTCCTTGATGAATCCTTCAAACCCAGATTGGGTCGTTTTCAAGAGCTTGAGGTCCTTGATTCCAGAATGAATGACCAGTAATGCTGTTTTAAGTAAAAAGGTTGAGGAGATGAGTTCATAAACAAGATAGTGCCTTCCCACTGATACCCGGACCTGAGGTAACATTGATGCTGCTGGACCAGGGCACACTGTGTTTATACAGAGAACTACATCACTGCCCGTGTTTTCTGTCTCCCTGTCTCCTCCAAAGTCCAACCAATGAGGATAGTGTGCCTTTCCCTTTATCTGGATTACACAACTCTCTGCCCTCTCCTGCTCTGGGAGAGTTGAAGGTCAGAGACTAAAGCTCCATGTTGTATTGAAGCCCACAGAAATGAATATCTTCCTCTCAGCTACGTTCAGTGTTGTCTCCTAGGCCAAATATCTTCCATTTTTTGAACTACATCTCATTCAACAGACAATCATGCTGAAATGAGCTAATAAGATCCTACCGAGCGGTTTTTCTTCCCTTTATGAAAGTAGTCCTCATGTTGATTATCTATATTGGCTGATGGCTCCAATCACCACCAGACCCTCAGTTCCCTTGTGGTTATGAGCTCAGCAAAACAGACAACTTCATGAATGGATGGATAGCAGTGTGGGCCTGGCCAAACCTAAATAGAGACTGGGAAAATAACGCCAGTAAAACACAAGACATAGATCTGCCTAAATGAATATCCATAAAGGTTGTGGGTTTTTGGCTGAAAGAGAAGGAACAAAGTCGGTTCATGGGGACCTGTGGGAGGTGGAGAGATGTTAATCTGAATGAGCTGTTTACTTGTGTGCCAGGCAATTCCAGCTCATGGCCCAGGTGACAGGTGGGGCACAGAGCTAGTGAGGGGACAATTCTTTCTTTTTCCAATGTGAAACACACTGTAGCTCCAGCAGTTGGTGACAGACCGGGAAGCCCCAGGGTACAATGCTCTGTAGAGAGCATCATTATTCCCAAGGATCAGTGACAATAGGCATAGCAAATATTGAGCAGAGCCAGTGAGGTAGCAGTTGTACTCAATGGGTGCAAACTTCTCTATGAGCACAAGTGAGATAGCCCTCTAGGTTGTCAGAAGGTGAAAGAGTTTGGCCAGAGAGGCCCAGAAATTTTATAACAAGAGAGCTACAAGGCCAGGAGAATTCAGGAATTAACATCACCATAGTCTTATTTGCATGTGCAGGCTGGTGAGGCTGGATGTTCAGGAGACACTTGAGCACACACTTCCAGTAGCACAGGGCCATAGCAGAATGACTAAGGCCGTCTCTTTTCAGTCTTGTAGTTAGTCCTGATAAACATCTATCCCTCTGGCCTGCTTAGTATAAAGATCAAGGGCCAGAGATACCAAGCAACACTATGTCGTACAAGTTTTAGTTAATGAATAAGAAAATAAGTCATGACTCTCAGTTACAACACAGGGCAGCTCTTACTAATCCAATAATTTACATCACCTGTGTGGCTTCAGGTGCTGCTGTCAACTCAGGGGATGTGGGGTTTCGAATGTAGGTAAACAACAACTATATTTTGATATCTTCTCAGCCACATGTGTGCACCTACCTGAGAGAGCCATGGCCAGTGGTCAGTGGTAGATCTGCAGATTAAATATGTGCTGATTAAATAAGGTGTTCTGGCCACAGAGTTCCAGGATAATGTGGTAAAATTTAAAATAATATCTGTTTCTCATAGATTGTCTGGATTTATCAGATTCTAGATGTATGAAGACATGGTTCTGGAAAATCAGCATTTCTAAATGCAAGATGGAAACAATCCAAGTGAATTTAAGTCTCAAATCCAAGAGAATTGCAGAAGTTATCAATAAGTGTCTATTTAATGAATGAGTGAGTGCAACAAGACTGATTCACTTCAGGAAATAAGCATCTCAGATGTGGTTGCATGGTGTAGCGGTTATCAGGTCTGCTTTACACACAGAAAGTCCTGGGTTCGAGCCCCAGTGGAGCCACAGTCCACGGTCTATGGCCACACCACCCTGAACAAGCCTAATGTCTGATCTCAGAAGCTAAGCAGGGTCAGGCCTAGTTAGTACTTGAGTAGGAGACTACCTGGGAAGACCAGGTGCTCTAGGTGTAAATAATAATAATAAAGAAATAAGTATCTCACGGTTTAGTCTCTTTTTGTTCTAGACGGTTCTCCATCAGTCTTTACCATTTCCCCTCCTGATCACCCTCATCACAACTCTAATTCACAATGATGCAGAGGGAGAAAAGGGGTGGTGGGGGAAGGAGGCAAAAACACTAGCTAAGAATGTCATGACTATCAGCATGTGTTTAGTTACTGCCTTTTATAGTTTTTATTTTACTTGATCCTAACAATTCTATTACATAAGTATTTTCATACAGGGGACTTTTAATTATTTGCCCATAGCAGCTAGAAATATGGCTAGAAACTGACAGAAGTGGAATTTGAATTCAACACCCCATTGTGAGATCCCTCGCTTTCTTCCTCCTTTTTGGATCTCTCCCCCTCCACACAATGCTTTCTTTTTCCTTTAACTTTTTCTCCTGATTTCTTTATAATTAGAGTTCTTTCCAGAAGATAAGAAGGTTGCCACTTCCCATTCCCCAGTGTGCTTTGAGGGCCTCAGATAGTGCCCCTAGCCTGAAAAATACCATCTCCGTTGGTCTCAAATGGAAAATGAAACATCACTTTTAGAAATTGCTCCTAGCTGTCTTGAAAACTTTTTATGCCTTAAAAATTTCCCATTGAAATACAAGGACTCCTTAAAGGACTAACTCCAACCTTTATAAACTAATATCATAATCTATTTTCAACAATAATTCCTTCTAGGAAAAAAATTCTATAAAAAATGAAATAAGGGTTTGCAGTCAGGAGTGGGGATAGAAAAAATAGTGGGAATCCTTGGGCAGGGAAAAGAGAAGCTGAAGGAAAACCTAAAGCAAACTTTACCTATTTCATCTTTTCCTGTACAGCTGGCTTGGATCGCCAGCATCCTTGCAAGCCAGTAAGACTTTTTCTCCTCCAATGGTCTTAATCATAAAAGGATTCCTGGATGCAGTGCTGCAAAGCGATTGAGTCCACAGCCTTGAGACTCAGATTCCCTGAGTTCAAATTTCAGCACTCTCCATGCCTCACCTCCCCTGTTTATGAGCGCTATTCCCCTTAGAAAATTGCTTAAGCTCTCTCTACCTCGATTTTCTCATCTGTCAAATGGAGATGATAATCATACCTATTTCCTAGAGTTGATAGTTGTCTAAGATAAAGACTTGGTAGAATGGCTGCCCAATAGAAAATGCTCTATAAAAGTTTTTATGATGAGTTTGCCTTAACTGACTTTTTCTTGTGGACTTCAACCACCTGTAAATATTCTCCATGTTTCACAAAGGCTCACTGGGTTCTGAAAACAACTTCTGCTGTGCCATCGCTATTTACCTCCTTCAGCCCTGGGATGAGATTTATTGATATTCCAGGAATGTCAGTCCTGCTAGGCAAATTTGAAATGATCTACTTTTTTGCTAGCATCTGAAAATGGAGAAAGTAGTTACATTTTCTAATGTGTTTTGGCCTCAGTTTCATGCAGAATAAAATGTCTCATGTTCCCTAAGAAAGTTAACCATTGCCACAGTTTGGGCAGAACACAAACCATCTCCTTTTAGTGCACTCATCATTCTATAAACAAAAACAACAACAAAAGACCTATTCTATTTGAATGTGAATTTTTTTCCTTGGCACACATTAGACACTCTGGATGAAATCAGAGAGCTTATTTTATCTTCTCTGTTGGCAGTGCCCCAGCTTTCTCAACACTGGTAAGAACCTGAGCCTTTCAAATTCATGAGCCCATCAACTAAAAATATGATGCCTCACACACTCTAAAAAATATTCCAATTTAGACTAACGAGAAGTAATTCAACCAAAAAGACTATCCTTTTCTAGGTTACTTCCCATTAAACCACTTAATCAGCTTTTCTTTCCTTTCCGCCATGCTTATGGAATAATGCAAAAGGAGATTTTCACATTTCACTTTGCTAGAACGTAATCTTTTCTAGCTTTTAGTGTCCTCCTACACACTTAACAGATTGTGGTTTATCTCTCAGAGAAGCATACATCCTACCGTTTAGCTCTCTAAGGGAAAGAAACTCATTGCAAATTAATAGAAAATAAGCTGAATTCCTTACCTACGCATCAGGTGTCACAAAGCACAAAGCTATACTAAGCCAAGAAAAAATCCCGTCATGGAAAAGATAATTGCTTCCACATTTAACACCTCCAAAAAGGACACAAATAGCTAAACGGAGAATATTTTAAAACTATATTAAATCATTCTAGTAGAAAACCTCAAACTTATAAAGCACTAGAAAAAGTAAAGATTAATTAAACATTTGCCTTTGAGAGTTTATTTAGCTCATGCAGGGAGAGTGAAACCTTCTGTGCAGTTCTGGATAGGGCGAGATGACATCATCCAGAAGGAAAGAAATTGACTGGGCTTTTGTACAATTAGGTGATAATCAAGATGATATTAAAAGACCTTGGGTTTGCCAAGAACTCTTCTTTTGGAGGAACTGAAGAGCGTATTAGTTTTTATATCAAGGACAACAAAAGGCAGTGGCCGTCTCTGCCCTGCGCCTCCCACTTCCCCAATCTCACTTCTACTGTCTACCTAGCTTGACATTTCTTAAATCTCCTCTCCTCCAAGACTTCAATTTTATCATCCCTTCCTTAAAATCATTCTCTTACCCAACTAGTCTCCATCTTAAAAGATTTTGTTCACTACCACAAGACAGTATCTCTTAGTTGAGATCTCATCTCCATTTTCCATCCCTTTACTTACTATGCTTAGATGAATTTTTATAATTAGTGACAAATTAAGAGAAATTTGATTGTTAAAGAACGGTGAGTCGTAATTTAAGCAGTGAAGGGATTTGGGGGCCAATGTAGTTCAAATTAGCAACTCAACCATCCCAGTGACTTCAAGGCTTGGCTAAGCTTGTAGTTCACAGAGACACATGAGAGAAAAAGTTTGAAAGACCCAGACTCCATATAAACACTTAAACCAATAGCCTGCATCACAAATGCAGAGCCTAGTCCTCCTCTCTGAGTTTAGGAAGGGGTAAACATGACGACAGTCTTCATCTCTTTGGGTGAACAAATTTTTCTATCTATTCCATATTCTCCCATGGAATTAGCAAACTTCAAAACAGGTAAAAGTAGTTAAAGGTATAGCTTTAAAATATCCATTAGGGAAACAGAGTAATGAGAGTTTTACAGCAATTCTCAGAGCCTAAAATGGTATTTGAGATTCAGTAGGCTTTCTATAAATGTTCGCTCAATTGATATGACTGAATCCAATCCACTAGAAGAAACCTAGTTACATATCCTGCTGGGAAAAGTCCTTTTTGGGAGTTACATGGCTGAATGTGTGATTTAGTGCATGTGTTTGAGGGGGCAGAATTCTCACCAATCTAGCCAGCCCCCACCAAAAGCCCTACTTAGGGATTTGTAACAGCCTTTCCCTGTGGATTGTGCGTGTGTGTGTGTGTGTGTATGTGTGTGTGTGTGTGTGTGTAAGATAATAATTATTTTCTTCAGTTAAGCCTATGCAAGGGCATTTCTTATGACAATGATTGTACATTGATTCACCTCACAATTTCAGCTCTTGGATAATAAGCAAATTAGGAATTAAACTTTGCTGCCCAAAGAGCATAGATTCTTACTCTCCGAAGAGGTACGGAGACATGTGCACATGCATACCACACACCCATAAGGCAACAGACGCTTCTTTCCCTGCCCTGATCCCTGCCAGCCTTGCATGATATAAGAGGGGTGCTGGATTCTAGATGAGACAAGCTGGAGCTCTGGGAACACTGCCACAATAATCGCAATACCCTGAAGCTTTGTAGCTTTCTGGAGAAAGGAAAAACTTTGGCCTGGTTATGATGGAGTGAGAAACTCTATGAAACTATAGAGTTTCTCCACTCTATAGTAAGTAGCCAGGTGACTAGAATTCAGGCCGATGATGGCTCCTGGAAATTCCTGGAAAAAGCAAGGGTATGAAGAGCAGCCTGTTTTCTTATTACCAACAGCAGAGCCCTGTATTTGGCCATTCCACTTCTACCTCCAGGGCTCTGCTAAAATACACTTGCAGAAGTCACCAATGACCTATTTGCCAAACTGTCGTTTCTCATCAGTCTTCTTTTAATGTTAACTTCTTAACCTTCTTGTGCCAGAGACTGTTAGTTGTTCACTAAATCTGTTTCCTCTTCCTCCTGAGTATCCGGGACTACATTTCCTGGCCTCCCTTGCAGTTAGATGAAACCATGTGGTTGCGTTCTTTACAGCAGAAGTGCTATGTGCTGTTTTCAAGCCTGGTGTTATTGTTATGTTGTTCCACAGTTCATTTTTAAATTTCTTTGTAAATAAAAAGAATTATATAATGGCCATTGCTATTTTAAGTGAGGTTTATTTTCATAGTAATAATATCAGTGGTTTTATTATTATGCAAATAAAATGTCAGGGAAACTTGATCATTATTCAGTAGATAGTTCCTATAAAGGTTATTATAATTAAAGCATGGTATGGTACAAAAAGCACTGGTCAGAAAATTCAGAGATTTGGATTTTTGCCAGCCTGGGCCTTCTTTTTTTCCCCCTTACCTCAAAATTGGGTAATAGAAATGATCTATCCCACTCAACTCAAGTATTTATTGCAAAAGGTTTTTATATTTTTAAGACAAAAAGTAGTTTTTTAAACGTAATCCAAAGTCACAATGCTCATTCCCATCTCAGATTTAAAGCTTTAAAATTCTCTACAGTTTTCCTCGGTGTTAGTTAACAGAGTGGTTTAGAAAAAATATCTGAAATTTCTATAGCAGAATTAAAGCATGAAAAATGTTTCTCACCATTCCTTTTCTGTTCAACCTCACAGAAGTGTGTTCCAGTGGGAGTATGAATAAATGCATGGACATGCTTAGCTCCTTTCTGAAAATTAGAAGAAGAAAAAAACATTGTTTTCAGTAAAATTTCAGCATTTGTTATAAAGCCAACTTCTTTAATTAAACCAAGAGCAAAAGTAAGTGAAGTAACCTTTTCAAACCGCTTCCAAGGGACTTCTTCCATGTAGACTTTAGCTCTGATGACATGGTTAAAAGAAGAAAGGAAATGTTCACAGATATTCATAGAAAAAGTTTCTATGCTTTCGATCTGCAAAAAGAAACAAAATACTAGTCATCGGAAATACGTATCCTATTTAAAAACAGGTTTTAAATATCCATGGAGCTCTCTTTCTTGATCAAGTGCTTTTAAGAATCAGAGCAACATAGAATTAGAAAGAATCTTGAGAGATTAATTGGTTGTTATTTCATTTTTTCACAAGGGCTCCCAAGTGTAGTTAATAATAGATCAATATCACCAAGTGAGACTATTCCATTTTTAAAAGAAACCTGTTTTTCAGGAGAGAATGTGTCAACTAGTGGATGACCAAAAAGTAACTTAACATTCAGCTGCTCCTCACCAGTGAACTCAATCATCACCTATACCAACTACAGTACGACACTGCAGTCCAAAACACTCTAGTCTCTTTATTACGATGGCAAATAGAACTCTCAGTTTCTCAAGGAAAAAAGTTAATGAAGGGCCACTTCAGCTTCCTTGCCTTGCAAACAGGCCTTCTATTGACCATCCCCAGCTCTCTATCCCCATAAAGCAGCTCTCTACTTATACACAAATTCTTCCTTTTTTATCTGTACATAGTGCTTTATGGTCCTAGCACAGTCTACTGATTATTTATGGCTTCGCCTATAATTAAGATGGACTATTTGTACAGGTTTCCCAAGGACAGTTTTGACATTTATGAGACATTTTATACCTGTTGTCCTAAAATAATTATTAATAGCATCCTATTTCACTCTTGAAAGTGTCCTGGTTCGGGAAATGAAAATGCTAACTCAAAAAGATGTATGTACCCCCATGTTCACCAAGATATGGAAACAACGTAACTGTCCCTTGACAGATTAATAGATTAAGAAAATGTGGCGTGTGTGTGTGTGTGTTTGTGTATACACACAATGAAATATTATTCAGCCATTAAAAGATTTCTGACAACATCAACGGAACTTGAGGGCACTATGCTAAGTGAAATGAGTCAAAGGAAGAAAGACAAATGCTATGTGATCTCACTTATATGTAGAATCTAAAACAAAAACAAAACAAATAAAATCAAGCTCATAGATATAGAGAACAGATAGTTGGTTGCCAGAGACAAGGGGTGAGACGTGGGCAAAATGGATAAAGGGAGTCAAAAGGTACAAACTTCCAGTTATAAAATAAATAAGTCATGGGGATGTAATGTAGAGCATGGCGACTATATTTAATAATACTATATTTGCACATTTGAAAATGGATAAGAAAGGAAATCTGAAAAGTTAAAAATACAAGAAAATAAATCCGTAACTATGTATGATGACGGATGTTAACTAGACTTATTGTGTTGATCATTTTTCAATATACACAGATATCAAATCATTATGTTGTACATATGAAACTAATATAATGGTGTATGTTAATTATACCTCAAGTTAAAAAAATAAGAAAAAATTTGTCCTGGTTTGGATAAAAAATTATTTGGTCATTCTATCTATAACGAATGAATTTAAATTGTTTTTAATATCCAGATCCATTCCTTCACTTTTCTGCAGTTCTCACACAGTATAGAAAACATAAAAATCTGCGTTACCCAGCCCTCTTCTTTAGCGCAGTACAAAAGCCTATTTTCGATTTATTTTTTTTAGCAGAGCGATGTCTTTTTCCATAGCCCTTTCTGTGCCTGCTGGGCCATTCTGATTAGCAAGAGAAACGTTCATTGTGGAGATAGGCCTTACAGAATTTATATTTCAATTAGTTTGTTTATTTCATGCATTATAGGTGTGGATTTTATTCAAAAGCATGAAAAAGCCTCTTTCCAGTCTATATTTCTTATCTTTTTACACTTCTGAATGAATTTTTAAAATTGTTTTCCTTTTTACTGTACATTAATTTTATTTGTTATTTATTTTAATTTTTTGATTATAATTGACACTCGATATTATTTTATGAGTTTCAGGTATAGAGCATAGTGGTTAGATATTTATGGAATTTATGAAGTGATCTCCCTGATTAGTCTAGTACCCATCTGGCACTACACACAGTGATTACAGTATTATTGACTGTATTCCCTATGCTGCACTTTACGTCCTTGCAACTATTTTATAAATACCAATTTGTACTTCCTTATCTTTTCATTTTTTTCACTCAATCCCTCAAACCCCCTTTAGAAGTAGTGACATAATCAAATGACCTAAACCCTAGATTTAACAAAATGATCTTGAATTTCCCAGAAATCTGTTGATGATCTATCACAGCTTCACTCAAACTTAAAGCAATCCAAAGTTAAAGTACTAAAATATCAGATTCTGTCAGTTTCAAAGCCCTTTCAAAAAGTGTGGTTACCACCATATACGGATACTAAGTGGTCATGGAGTTGGGAAAATTAGGAAGGCATTAAAAGTTGGACAAATAAATTTCAAAATGTATCTCACATTCAAGATGTCTTCTATAGTAACACCAAGAAGAAAAATGGTACTTTCTCCTATAAATGCACGCTATTCTAAAAGAATAAAAATAAACAATAAGATTCAAAGAAATACATGGCAAAAATGTATAAAGTTCTATTCTGGAATACTCTCAGGGCCTTGATTTGTCAATGATCCTAATCAAGAGAGAGCATGTGAAGTTGCTGAGTAGGGTTCTCTACCTAAAAGATGTAGAGAGTTGAGATCCAAGAAAAGAGAATAAAAGATGAGTTAATAACAAACACAGAAACAAACAAATAAAAAACAAGCTTTTCTGTAAGGTTAAGAATTTTATAATAGAAAAGGAAAATTTTTTAATGGCTTAAATGTAAAAGTTGGGTTAAAAAGCAAAGGTAACTTGAAATAAGCAGGTAATATCCTCATGTTATAGAAAAGCGATAGATAGCATCTAAGAAGAATGACACGTACTCCTTTCATCTTCGCCAAGACGTGAACTGTGTTCTTGATGGTGTCTGTAGGGATGATGTCTGAATTATCTCCAATCAGATAATCTTTTTTGGAGCTCAGAGTAAGTTGCACCGAAGTTACCACCTCTTTAATGGTGTGATATTTTCCGTCTCGCTGAATATGGAGAACTTTTACCATATCCTTCCCATAGCCAGTTTGGACAAAGTTCACCTTATTATTCTGCAATGAAAACACAGTCATACAAGGTGAGAATTAGAGTATTCATAAAAGCAAGGTGAGGTCCTGCTTTTGAAAAAGAATGAGAACTTGTATGGAGAAAAGGGAACCACAAGTAACATAAAACTGTATCAGATCATCCTGCAGACAGGTAAATGGCTTTCTTGATGATAATAAGTAATAATAATAACAGCACCTTGTGGGCCAAACAACTGTTTTATTAATTCCTGTTAATTTATACTTATAACAGTTCTGTGAACTAATATTATTCCCATTTTACAGAGGGAGAAACTGAGGTTCAATGAGTTTAAGCAACTTGCTCTATTTCACATAGCTAGTAGCAAATAAACCAAGGATTCACACTCAGGTCTGTTGACCCCGAATTGTGTACTTTTAACCACTACATAAACTGCCTTTCTTGTATAAATTTTTTTGACTATGTTAACTGGAAATAATTATATCTCCCTTTTTATAGAGAGTGATATTCTGGATAAATTGCTTTGTGATCAATAAAAACAATTTGAAAATTTCTTCTACTTACTGCCAAGAGGAAGAGTAATTAGTGACAGAGTCCAGATTACCTTCAGGAGTGCAGAAACAGGGCCATCTGACGGCAGAGAAACTATGTTTTTAGCAAAGAGACAATAAACACTTAGTGATTGATTCCTTAGTACCCTTGTCTCAAGTTGGAGCCCTCATTAGCAAATATGTCCATCTCTATTCTAGGATCCACAACTCTTGGGTTTGGGCTTTACCGGTGTTTGAGAGAAGAGGAAGGAGGGAGAAGAGGGACACAAAACTTATTTTATTTAGTATCAAAATTGGACATTAAAATGGTAATGAAATAAGGAGACAAAAATTTAAGTAAATCAGAAACAACTCTCAGTGAGAGTCTGGGGACACATACAAAGAAGAAAACACCTGCTAATCACACATAGGCGACATGCTCAGAAATGCCAAGGGCTGCCTACAAATCTGTTTGCATGAAAAATCACTAGCTACCCTGGGAGAAATTCTAAGATACTAGCCAACATCAGAAATTATTCTCATGTTCTTAATCAAAGTGAGGGCTGGAAGGCAGTCTTAAATCTTGGGGATAGAGCTTGGTAGGGCATGTTCTTGTTGGTCAGTGAACATATCCTAAAGATTTGTGGTGTCTGAATTTGGTCCTTCCTCTGTGGGAGTAACACATTTAAAGGAAAACTCTTGGAAAAGCCCCTCAAAAGCATCTGACCTACTCATTGGGGGACTCTTCAAGAAAAGAGCAGACTTACGAGATCCTAATAAGAATGTAATAGTGACAGGGAAGGAGGCACTGTTGTGTGGTTAGAATGACTTTGGAATCAGACCAGCCCCAAATTCTACCTTGCTACTTATAGTTTCATGGCTTGCAACAAATAATTTGTTGTTTCTGAGCCTCAGTTTCTTCATTTTTACAGATGGAGATACCATCCCTTCCTGTAGGGTTGCTGGTGAGTGTGAAAGGCCTGGCTCAGTTCTTAATACCTAGTGGTGCAGGTCAATCCTAGCAATAATGGCCATGTCAGGCCTGGCTGTGACGCAGCAGCAGAAATAGCAGAGGGACCTTGAGTAAGGGCACCAGTTTTGCAAGTACAGAGCACCGATGACAGCAGCAAGAGGAAGACTCTGATGTATCTTGAGCAACAAGAGAGTCTACCTGAGGGAATGAAGCACTTGACTGGCTTGGGGGCCCTGGATGGTATGGGCTGGGATCCAGGACCAAAGTTTTCTGAGATCATCCATTATTCCCGGTACTCAGTAGAACTCAACAAATTTTATTCCTCAGTCCCATCCCTTGCCATGAAATACTCAAGCTACAGTAGGTTAGTCTGTGAGAGTGAGTGGTCCCTATGTGATATATACAAAGATTAAATGATATCCACCTTCTCTAGCCCCATTCCTGCTCAACTCTCCAGCTACATATATTGCCACAACCTATTTCAAACTGCTTAAGCTGTACTGAGCTGATCGTGGTTGCTCAGGCTCTACATGCTTCTCAACCCATAGGCCTTTGAATTGGCCATCTCTTCTTTCTCGAACACTCTCCTTCTTAGTCACTATTCAACTACCAATCTCTTCATCTGCCTAACTTTTTCTAGTCATCCTTCAGGTCTCAGATGCCCCTTCTATGTGCTCTCAAAATACTGTTATTGCCTATTAAAATCTTTATCAAATTGTGTTGGAATGGCCTCATTTTGTGTCTGATTTGTTTAGAAATGATAAACTATGAAAGCAGGGACAATTTTTACCTTAGTTGTAACACGCCCAGCATAGTGCCTGGAACATAAATAGGTGCTTAATAAATGTGTCGTGAAGGAATGCACCACTACCTCCACACCTTGTGTAATGACATAAAAGAGTTAATGAAAATACTCAAAAGGTTTCAATACAGGAAGAGCTGCTTCAAGTTACATCCCAATCAGGCAGTTTCTCTTCCTGGGAAAGTGAGGAGGCGCCTTCTTTCTTCTGATCGCCGTCGCCTGGAGATCACAGGCACAGTTGGCCAGAGAACAAAGGCCCACGAAGGTCAGAATTGAGTGTAGATAGAGTCAGTGATGCAGGACAATATATTCACAGGGCTACAAAGACAGAGTGCTCCAGCACAGCACAGCCACCAAGGTGTTCAGGTGTGACACACATGAGAGCCATCGGCGCTCTTTAGCAAACTCCTGACTAGGCCTTGGCGCCGGAGCAAAGCTTGAGTAATCAAGTTTACTGAGAAATGAGTCAGAATAAAAAGGACATAACCATCTGAGGCTGAAACAGAATGGAACAGGAACAGTGTGGAACACCCAAGAGTCTCTCAGCAGGAATTGACAAAACAAATAATGGTCTGGACCACAACCGAAGTTGTTCTTGTCAATAGGGCTTCCCTCATTTCCGTAGTCAGAGAAATCCAAATGAGGTGGCAGAATCCTGTTGTGTATAATACACAGTACAATGTGGAGATCCATGTCTAAGATAACAGTACAGTAAAATACGAAGGTCGCTCTCATCCAGAGGGTGGGCAGGTGGCTGAGAGAATGAGCTCTGGGCTCTGGAGTCAGTCAGACCAGGTGTAAATCTTTATTCTGCCATCTATTTGCTCCGAAAATAGAGGCAAATTTATCTATCTATAAAATGGGAATAATAGTAGTACCCATCTCTCAGGATTGCTGTGAGGATTACATGAGAAAAAACATAAAGCACTTAGAAAAGTGTCTGGCAAATAGTGAGTGTTGGATAAATGTTAGCTATAATTATCATTGATAAATAATAATTATATGTAAAATTTTGAATCAAAAGGTCCTTCTAGTTCCTGTTAGAGGTAAATACTCAGACTGCATAGCAATTCAGAGTCAGGGTGGCTAAGTCAAAGACTGCTGCTCTGATGAGGTTGGCTTCTGCCTTCAGATTCTTGTTGTCTATCTCCAGGCTATATGGCTTGAGGATGCAGTTACCAAAGAACATTCAATTTCCCAGACTAATATTCTGGACAAAATGTCAATAGGAGTAAATCTTTACCGGGCTCTACAAAAGAAAAAAAAAATCCTTAGACATGTCTTAAAATATAAAGGGATAGAAAATTGTTATGTGTCCACAGGTAATGTAGGAGAGAACTCTCAGAGATTTTAAATGAATCTTACGAAGTTTCACTTTTACAATGAGACAGTGAGCATTCTCTTATTTCCAGGTCATACTGAAAGTGATGTAGGTTGTCACTTCAGGTCTACAGATTCTTAACCTGGAGTCTGTTAACTTTGTACAAGACCCAGTGGGTGAATTTGAGGCAGAAAAATATTAGAAAAGATAGAAAAACCTTTTACAAATTTAAAATTTAAAATAACTAGAATGTTTCTTTCCAGTCTTAGAAGAGCTTCCGTAAGTATCATCTCTACCCTCAATAACAGAGAGAAATACAAAAGTGCTAGCTAGCTATTTAGGACCCATCACATAAGTATAAATATCAATTAGTCACAGTGTGCCATGAAAATGTAAGAACTATGTGTGGAGAGAGCCTCTCCCTAAGTCTTTGGGATGTGCTGGAGAAATTCTTCCAATTCTCTGCCCAGTTTTTTTCCTTGCCTGGCTATTTTCTTGCACATTTGTGAACAAAAAGACTTCAGAGAAAAATGCTGAACTAATAATATTTAAAAAGGAGCACTCAAATGAACAACATTACTATCACTTTGGTGGATTTTAACAATATGTAATGATAAGAACGATAATGATGAATAATAACCTTAGAGGCAGCTGGTATTTTTTTGGTTGCCTAGGATCTACTAAATGTCAGATGGGAAAATATTGATATCTAGTATAAAATGTCATGTTGTTTTAGGCTGTAAAGTGGCTTATTTTTTTGCTATTGAAGAGGAATGTGCCCTGAGTGATGTTTGAAATGTGACTCTAAAGGGATTTGTCAAGCAAATCTTTGAAGAACAGTGTAACAACTTACATGCATAATATGGTAGAAAGAAAGGGTGACCCCTTTCTTAGTTAATCCATTTACAGGTGCTCAGTTATTTTCATACTTCTGCCTGTTACAAAGGAAGAGTCATCACTAAATGCCAGCAGAAATGCTAATTTTCTTGCCGGCCTCTCCACAGCTCTAGGGTAGGGAACTAGAACAAAGCTCCCAGGAGCCTCTAGGATTGGGGGTAAGAAACCCCCGCAACAAACAATTGATGAAGACCTCCAAACACGCAGTTATAAGAAAATTTTGCTGAAATTTATATGCTAAAAGATCCATCTCCTAATGTATAGTCTTGAAAATAAAAAATAATAGTACCAACCATTTGCAGAGGCTTTTATATGCATCAGGAAATTTGCATATATTTCCTCTAATCCTTTACAAAAACCCTGTGAGGCAGGTATATTATTCAAGCTTGACAAAGGAAGAGACTAGGGTTAGGTAACCTGCCAAGGTCACCTAGTTACTAGGTGACAGAAGCAGGAGGAGAACCCAGCCCACTTGCCCTCAGATGACATTCTCTTTCTTCCCCCACTACATCAGAATCCCTACATCCCTCTGACAGCCAGCCCCTCCACTCACTACGAAGAGAAAAGCAGCATTCTGATCCCAACAAAAAGAGGAAATGTCCATGCTATTGCAAAAACCGTATTTCTACACCATTTAAAAATTTTTCGCCCTTTAAGATCTACATTATCTTATCTATTCCTCACACAACCCTGTGATTTTGTGGAAAAACTTTTTCAAAGACGTTCAGTGAGCTGCGCAAAGTCACAGAGCTGATAGGCAGAACAATGTAGCAGAAAGAGCCCTGCTGAAACTGAACAGTCTTAGTCTGCTTACATTATACTACGAAGAACTTACTCAACACTGAGAGATGCCCCCTGCCCAAACTATCACTTTTTCTAGCAGTTCTGTCATTGTTTTAAATTACAGGGAAATTCTAAGTTCAGATGAATGGTGTTTATTAGAGGATGTTTAAACTGTGGAGTAAGGGGAGATTCAAAAGGTGATTGCCCTTTGGGGTGGGATGAAAATTAAATTTCGTGCCTTTGACAACAGGTCACTGAATTGGACATTGACTTTTATCTGGATAAGTGATGTAGGCTTACTTCTGGTTATTAGAACCATGTTATCAAAGGACTGTTTTTAGTCCACCTATAAGGACAAAGAAGTAAGTACATCATGGAAGAAAAGGAAACAAGTTGAGAACGAACCAGCATTTAATGAGGCCAGTTATATGCCAGAGGCTATGCACGTAGCACCTCATTGAATCCTGAAAGCCCTCTATGAAGGAACAGATGAATCCCACCTTGAGAAAAAGATGCTGATGCTCATAATGTTAAAAGTTTGATCAAAACCTCATGGCTAATGAGAGGCAGGGGCAGGCAGTCTGCCTGATTATTTTCACTATATCCAGCTGCCTACCTGACATAACATAACAACGTTCTTTATAATGGGATCTTACCTACAAAATCACTTTTTATTTCCTGATTAGATTTAATTCTTCCTATATTCTGCATAACCCCAAAATAGAAGTCTCTGAAGCCGTTTTCTAATTCTATTCCTGCATTCATCTATATTTATTTAGCTCCTTTTATGTGGCAAGCACTATGGTAAATACTGGAGATATAACAGCAAACAAGGTAGACACTGTTCTGCCCTAATAGAGATTAGACACTACAACAAACTTTTTCAGCACAGAATCAAAAAGTTAGCATTTTAGCCTTTGCAGGCTATATGATCTGTTACAACTACTCAGTTTTGCCATTATAGCATAAAGTAGCTACAAATAATACATAAATGAATGGATGTGGCTGTGTTCCAATAAAACTTTACTTATAGAAACAGTGAGCCAGATTTTGCTCATAAGAGTTTGCTGACCTCTGCTCTCTCAAGTAGGCCTCGCAAAAGTAATCAAGTAATTAGAACACATTGTGATAATTACTCTAATTAAAAAACTACAGTAAGCCCTGGAACTATATTGCAGGGACACCTGATTAAGAGAGATCTTTAAGATTGGCATTCACAAAGCCATCTGAATGATAAGTAGGAATAAACCAAATAATCTTTTCTAGTCTTTTTCTACTTATTTTACTCATGTTTTTATTTAACTACATTTCTAGTGAACAAGTCTTTATTTTACAAATACTTAAGTCATTTTGCTTGTCTTAGACCTTTTCATCAAAATAATTCAAGTCCCTTCCCCTTCGTTCCTCAACAAGAACATCAAGTTTTTCCTTTAGCCTGTCATATTCTAAGTGATTTTACTCCAAACATCAACAGTCTTGTAAAAGTCTGAACAAAAATAAAGTCCAACTTAGATAAATTTATGATATGGAAATTAAACAAAAGGCTATTGAAAATTTAAAAAGCCAACAGGCTGACTACCAAGAGTTCTTACAGGATATTTAAACTTTGTTGAAGCCAGCATAGACCAGGATCTGAAGAAGCTCAACTTTACCTCAATCTCAAAAATTTCTCACAAATAAAGCTTCAAGGGACATGAAATCACAGCCCAAAATCAAAAGTACACATGGTAGTGAAGAACCAAAGTGACTCCATCTTAGGTATAAGACTCCATCTTAAGCACAGGCCAGTTCTCAGAAAAGCTGCAGATAGCAAGACGATCACCCCACCCTAGACTCAGCCAATCAGAGCAACTATGGAAAGTAACTCTCCAAATTCCCCGCCTTGTTCCTTGGTGCCATCACCCAGCCAGTCCTGCTGAGCGACAAGCTCATTGTACCAATCCTGTAACGCCAAGACATCACTCCCCATGCTTACGATTTTTCCCTTCAAATACCCCTGAAGCCCTATGTTCAGGACCACCTCCTACTCACTGCTGCGTCGGTGCGCAGACTGAGGTCCGGACTCGAGTCTGAAATAAACTCCCTCTTGCTCTTGCATCGGTGTTGGCTTCTTGGTGGTTTGTGGAGATATGAGTCGGGGGATAACAGTAGGAAGGTATCATGAGAGAGAGTTGTAGAACCAACAGATAACAAAGTGTCACCTGCAAAGACTTCAGATATTGAAATCATCAAATATAAAATCGTATACTTAATATTTTTACAGAAGTAAAAGAAAAGATTGAGCATATCTTCTTCTTGAGATAGGGTATACCTTGTCTTGAGCAAGAAACAAGGGACCATAAAAGAGACCAAGTAAATTTGAAAAAGAATCCAGTGAAACTTCTAGAAACGCATAAACAAATGACTAAAAAACAGATTAAATGCAACTGAAGAAAGAATTTGTTATTTGGAGACACAGATTAAGTTAATTTTGCCAAAAGAGACTTAGAGAACTGGAAGACAGATCTAAATAAAGAATCAAGGATTAAGGATTAATCAAGGATTAAGACACACAGGAAGTAGAATATATGAAAGAGGCATAAAATGTGCTAAAAAAATGTGATAGGGCAAATGTGGAAGGGACACAATTCCAAGACAGCAAGACCAAGATTTTCTAGAATGATTGAATGAATGAAAGCAAATTTATTTTCATCTGTAAAATAAGAAGCCCATTACCCAGTGAATAACTCTTCTTTGTTCACTATACTTGGGAAAGTTACAGTAAAGAGATTTTCTACTATTTTTAGAGGTGATTGTGTTGTGAGACAGAGATGGTATTTTCACAATATTCTACTGTTTGGGCTTCAAAATGAGTAATATTATGAAAAACATTCTACCCAGTTTGCATTTTTTCCATTTACCAAATTCACTTGTTTCTTTCCACATCATTACTTTGCTGTTTTTAGTAAAAACTGGAACACATTGGAATCTAAGCTTTAGGGTAATGTCGAAATCCCTGGAGCTCCTCAATGTCCAGTACAGGGTTCAACACTTAGCAATTGCATAAGGAAGGTTGCTGACTGACAATCAGCATGATTATGTCAACAACAATTGGAGATTAGGAAGCTTATTGAAAGTGACATCTGAAAGAGAGTAACCTAACAGCGTTTTTCCAGACCTTGAAATAAAATTGGATTTAGCAAAATCCATCTTAATACAGATGTCCGCCAGTCCAACCACAGGAAGAGCTCAGGTTGTAGAAAAAATAATCTTAGCTAACATTTGTGGATCATTTGTTATTTGCCAGGCACTGTGCTAAACATATAATGAGAAGAAAATGAAAATTATTTAGTATCTTATTCGACAAATGTTGTTTAGCCTACATAATTGAAAACAAGGTGTCTATATTCTCTAAATGCATCAATGAATCCGAAGCCTGGTGCACTCAGCTATTACCATTGTAATACCAAAACACATCACATGATAAATAAAATTAATTTTATTTCACTTAGCAAAGTAAACTTCATGCTATGAAAACTTTTTAAAATTGATTAAAAGGTTGGAGTTTCTGAAATCCTTTTCTCTGAATGCAGTAAAAACATATAAAACAAAACAATACCCATAGAGAAACAGCCAGAAAAATGTTTCCTGGTTTACTAGTTTGGTAGGTTGGCCTCAAGGCAGCGAATCTCAAAGTTTAGGATGCACCAGCGTCATCAAAAACCTTGTAAAAAATGTAGATTCCTGAGCTCAATAGGAAGGATTCTGAAATTAGCGGGTTTGGGTTAAGGCCCAGAATTCAGCCCTTTCCGTAGGTACCCCAGGAAAATGTGGACAGACATCTCTCACAAAATTCTGTCCTAAGAGAAACAGAACCCCAAGCCCTCTTTTTCCTATGAACCTTGAGAATCCTGAACAATTCCAGCTTACCAGTAACATTGATACAATTTGCAAGGGTCCAGTCTGGTCTGAATTTCTATGTGACTCTGACCTGAATCCATAATTATAGGGACTGATCAGAGCCATGATTTCTGGACATGAAGTAAACTTTTATTCATTATACTAGTATCTTTAATAGTTGATTCAAAAGCATCATGCACTTAAATTTTTTTCATATGTCTATCTATCCCTCCCCTCCTCTAAAAAGAGAATGACCTCACCTTTCTATAGCTGTTATGGTAATGGGCCATTTTCTCTTGGTCTTTCAATTCAAATTCAGTTTCAAGAATGAGAAAGAATAGTTTCAGCAAAACTGACTTTTGTAACATTTTTTATTTAACCTGAAGAGTGAGCAGTCAATATGTTTACCTGATTTCATCACAGCCAGCTGGACATCAAGACCTCTTTACTTAAAGTAAAGCACCATGTTGAGTGGCTAAAATTAGGAGGTGGAGAGGATATGTAAACATCTTTAGTAAAATATAACTAAATTTACTCTTATTTTGAAGCAGCCTTTTGAAGTACCCTTTAGGGACTGTTTCCTTAAGATAGAGACTATTACAAGTGATAGATCCTAATTATTACTAAGCCATAAAGCTTAATCATTTCTGTTTAATGTGTGAATCAAAAGCATTTGCTTTTAATCATGGAAAGACAATCATGAGGAAAAAAACATGAAATATATTTAATGCAGCATCTACTTACCAACATGAAATTCCCGTCTACTGAACTTCATACTACATAATATTCACCCCAAAGGGTTAACTGTATATCACTTTTTTCTCTCTAGAACTTTTTGATGACTTTGCAAACCAGTCAACAAATCAGCACAAAGGCATCAGAGTCACGCTGACATGCTGTGACAGAATCACAGGATTGCATGGGATTGGTTCCATTCTGAAAATGCCTGAACCCCGAACAGTAGAGGAAAATGGAATCAAATGTCAGAGCTGGCACAGTCTGAGAGAGACTTGAAAGTCAGACTCCACCACCAATCTACGGGGAAAGTTTCCTGCTGTGGCATGAAATAAAGGTAACATAGAAAATGACAGCAAGATTTCAAAGAACAACCCTTGCTTTCCTTTTCCTTGGCCTCTTTGGGGTCCTGGAGGCGACAATATCTTGCAGAAATGAAGAAGGCAAAGCTGTGGATTGGTAGGTAAATGAAATGTAAAGATTGGTCCATGCAAATAGAAAGCCAGAGTATCAGAGGTAAACTTGTTTACTGTGAAGTTCCAAAGGAAACTTCCACCTTAACTCCTTAAAATGAAGGAAATTAAAGTGTGTAAGTGGGCCACATATCCAGATGGGCTAAGCTTCTGCGTGAGGGAGCTTCCCCGTGAAAAAGAGCTGAGCAGCCCCTGTAGGCATGATGCACTGCTCTCAGCGGGACAAGACCAGTGACCGCAGATGTGGGGTAGAACTGATAACTTCTCTCAGTTGGCAATTTTCTTTCATTACATTGGGTCTTTCCTAACAGAACTCTTCCAATATTTTTTGAGAGACTGACAAAGGAGAAAAGGCAGATTACTGTTTTTCTGATACTGGAGCTTACGCTTCTCCATAGGAATATGAGAAAGAAGGGTGATCATACACAGGATTGTTTGGTAAACCTCATTTATTAGGCAGCTCTTGAAGTACAGGGTGGTCACTGGCCTCTTGCACAGTGTTAAAGAGACTAAACAGAACATTGCATCATAGCCATAGATTCTCCTAAAGCTTTGATCACTTTTTCACTCTTTAATTAGGATATTTTGATTTGCCATTATGGTCGGCATCAAGCTTTGCTTAAACTAGAGAACACAGGCATACTCACTCAACCTCTCAGTGAAGTTACTGAGCTCATATCAGGCCCTGTGCTGAGTTTTAAAAATATAAATATGAACAGAACATAGTTTTACCCCTTAAGATGCTCATAGTTATGCAGTAAGGGCATAGATGGGGCATTGGGGAGCATAGAGCCCAAAAAGTTTCTCTGAGAAAATTTTGAGCTAATTTTTAAAAATGAATATGTGTTAGTTAGAAAACCAACAGAGATGCAAAGGCATCTCAGGCCAGTGAAGGAGCAATGAGGAGATCCAGAGGCAAGAAGTGATGGGGAGAGTCTGAAGCAGTTCATTATTGCTGGCTCCTCAGGAGAATGTGAGGAAATGGCAGGAGGTGAGCTTAGAGAGATAGATGATGGTCAGGTCATGAGGGCTTTCTGAAAAGAACTACTGAAGGACATTAGGCAGGGATATATTGTGGTCAGATTTGCATTTTGGAAAGCGCTTTGGCATTACTGTGAAGGCTGGCTAGCTGGGGACCAGTCTACAGTCACAGAAACCAATAGGACTTTTGCAGCATTACAGGTGAGAAGAGATGTGAACCCAAGTTAGAGAAATGGTAGTGGAAACACAGAGGAAGGAACACTCTGAGAAGACTTGGTAATGGACGGGCTGAGGATTGTAGGAGCGAGGGAGAAGTTAAGAAAGACTTTCAGGTTGTTGGCTTCTGCGACCGTAGGATGTGTTCTCTAACAGCAGGGAGTGAGGAAATTTGGAACAAAATATCATAAAGTTGGTTGCAAAAATACGAAGTTGAAGGTCTTTGGCCTGAGCATAGAGATCTCAATTAGAAATCGATTTGAGAATCTTCAGTGTATAACTGGAAATAATCACCCAGGAAAAATATTTAAAAGCATTAATTCTCAACTAGTATGCCACAGCACACTGATAGTTCACATACCCTTCACTGGTGAGTCACCAAATAGTGATAAGTTTAAAAAATGTATTTTTGCCACCACTGAATGGACATGTTACCTAGCAATATCCATCAGAGGATGGTCAGCTGAGCAGACAGTGAGACACAGTCTCAAACTCCTACAATTTTTTGTGAGACTTAAAGGGCAGAGTAACGTCACATCAGCACCAAAGAATAATTTCTTGCTTCCTGTCACATGTAGGGACCTTGCCCTTACATGAGAAAGCATGGGAAGGGCAGGAAAGAGTTTACTTAAATAGAAGCATTAGATTAAAGAGAACCAAGTAAAGAGTGAGAAGCTTTTATTGGCAGTTGAGACACTGCTGTGGTAATAGTGAATGCATTATAATGTTTGCTTCACTGTGAATGTTTTGAGGGTTAATTGTGGAGTTTGTGCTATTAGAAAGTACTTGGCTAGACAAGTACTCTCACACAGAAGCTTACCCTATCTGAATTTTGCCCTCAGGGAACTTTCGGCAATGTTTGGAGACATTTTTGATTGGCACAATTAGGAAGTACTACTAACATTTAATAAGTGGAGGCCCTGGATGTTACAATGCACAGGACAGTCTCCCACAACAACAACAAAAAAATGATCTGCCACAAAATGTGAATAGGGTACCTGGAGAAACCCCCAGCTACATGATCCAAAAATGCCTGAGTGCTATATGGGCCCACCACCTCTCCTCCCTGTGTGATACCCAAAGGAGATATACAAACAGGAGATAATAGTAAAGGATAGCAAAATGTCTACATAATTAGTTGGCCTTGGCCCTGAATCTTCAAAGTAGAGCATTCTGATAAACTGAGCTGAAGAATGTGGCTTAGGCCAGAGGCTCAAGGAATCTTCCACCTACCTGGAAGCCCCATCCCAAATCTCAGACCCAGCCAGCTACTTGCAAAGATGAACATGCCAAGCACTTAGGGCAGAAGAGATAATTGTATTGAAAACCTCTCCAGTCCAGGCCTTGGCTTTGGCCTTCTCCCCTCTTTAGCTATATGGACTGTGGAAACAACAGAATGAGGCACTCTCGATGCACATAGACTTCCACTACAGGGACCCCACACACCAGGCCAGTTAATGTCTTACAATAAATCCAATTGGATTTGCATTTCCTTATCTAAAAATGAACAATAATAAGGGTGGGGGAAAAACAGTTAAAGAGCTTGACCTCATCTCTTTCATTAGATGTAGAGGCCTTTTGTGAAACTTAAGTGAAATGATATATTTAAGTGCTTAACACTGTGACTGCCACCAGGGAAGCAGTCAATAAATGTTAGTAATTCATAATTATCTCTTTTGCTAGGTTTGCCTTTTATAAGTTACCTAAAAGGCAAGACAAGGAAAGTAGAAAGACTGGGTTAGAGTATCTATACCTAGACTCTACAACCAGAAGCTGGAGGAGGAGTAAGCAATTAATGAATACCACCAAGAGTGTTTTGGGAAGGACCTTACAACAGCTGTATGAAGTATATACCTCCAAGGTATGTTATAGTTAATTATTCATTGAATCATATAACATGCGTAAAATAGAATCCAAAGCTTCCAAAAGATTTTAACTGCTCACTTACTCAACCCTTCAATCCTAACAAAGTGAAGTAAGCTAGCTCAGGATCTGAACCAATCTGAGCGAGACCCTGGGAAACATGTCATCAGACTCTATAGCAAAACAAATTTATTGGCACATTTGGCACTGTGTCCAACAGTATCACTGGGGGAGATATGAACTAATTACATATTGAAGTGTGCAGGCACCAAATTCTCCTAATTTGCTCAGTACTTGCTATCTTATCCCTCTAATGAAAATATTTACAATGAAATACAGATCTGTGATCCATATGCCATGAGTCATGGGTTGTTTATGCCATGGCGGTGATGTGTGGTGGTGACATAAGTAAAGGGTCTCACTCAGTCTTCCTTTTAATTAATCTTTCTCAAAATGGTAGGTTGAGAGCAAGGACTCTAGTCTAAGACCCTAGAACTATCTTGCCTGAATAGAGATTAAACCTGCTCTCTGGACTCCATCAGGCAGTGAGCTAACCAGCTAGAGACATAGGTAAGTAGGCCTGCTGGCTCAATGTGGGCAGTCCCCCCATGTTCCAGGCACCATCTGCTGTTCAGTGACAAGATATGCTTTCCTACCAGGGGTAACAAGTAAAATTGAGCAATGATTAATATCTAATTACGCTCATTTCCTAACAACTTATAGAAAAGTAAATAAGTAAAATGACTTAGCACTTACAATATGCTAGGTCTTTACATATGCCAACTAATTAAATCCCAACAATAGTGTGTTAAACTTGTGTATCGGAGTATTTATTCTGAATGTCCAGGGAGCTGTCACTGTGTATGCTGATATTCACTTTATGCATTTACCATTAACACCAGCCTTCAGAGCCAAGTTACAAAGTCAAAACATACTTGTATGCTGTTTGATTACCTGTAACATGTCAAGCATTGTTCTAAGTGCTTTTGAAAATTATTTAATCTCAACAACAACTCTGTTTTGAATTAATAGATTGTTATGTAAAATCAAAACTGCCTGCAGCTGCTTCTGCTTTCCAAAGTTGGGGGTGAAGCCCCCCAGCAGAGGCCAGCAGTGAGTAAATAAACAGTTATATTGTTCCCCTTCTCCATCTCAGTGACTGGGGAGTGGGTGGGGAAGGGGACGTGGGGGGCAACATTGTGAAGTTTCTGTCAATTATCTTACTCAGGGCAGATGGTTCTTAGTTTTGCGGAATATAATATGATAATAATGATCTTTGGAGGCTCAAAAGTAGCCCTGGAGCCTATGAGGGTAAGAGAGCTAAACCGCTCTGCAATATAAAAAAGAGGTAGATGGGAGGTAGGAATTAAAGAGTATAATAAACATAGAGGGAAATTAGGGGCAGGTCAGCATGATAATGTAAAACTGTTCAGTGTTCAGAACTTCCGTAAAACCCGTTAACGCACAATGCCTTGAATGATGGATTCTATGAAGAAAATGACATTAAAGGACTGATTTCCATACTTGATTGGTATGGACCCAAAAGGAGAACGACAATAGTGAGTGATATCCAGGTGAGACTGGGTGCTTTTTGGAAACTAGAACAATGTGTCAGAGTGACCTTTAGAACATAAATCCCCGCCTCCTGACCTGGGACTGAACTTCTAACAGAGTAAAATGCAAGATCAAACCAACAGGTTTTAAATCTCAAATGTCAAGGTGACCTAGGCCAATAACTGTGTTACCTTTTAAATGGTTTTTCTTCTTTTGCCTTTGTAACTAAGAACCTTCCAAACGCCTTCATAATAACACTTATCAAACTATGCTGCAATTGTTTGTACATGCCTATATATACTCTCTGCCGGTCTGGGAGCAGAAACCGTATATACCCCTCTTATTCAACAACCAGTCATCAAAAGAATACCTACCATATGTGTTAAAGGAATAAAGCCGTGCAAAGGCGCACACTTACATCTGTCCATTCTTAAATCCATGATCTTTCTTCCTACATCAGGGAGCCTCTCTCCCCACTAGGGCTACCACCCATATAACCTTAGCTGGCTGTTCCACACCTGGTTGGAATAATGAACTTCATCTATTTTAAGAAAGAGTTCCTCATTGACTCTTTCCAGAGCCCCTCCACATTGCACTCCAAAGGCACACAACGACCTCATTGCCACATTTGCTTCAGGCTTATAGAATAACTAACTGTCAGAGTTCTCCAGAGGAGGATATGAATGCTAATGGTAGCTATGGTCAATTAGGGAAAATGAGGGTAAGAAAACAGCTTAATTTCCTGGATATTCCTAAACACAGTAGTCAAGAATGTTAGACAGATTTGTTTTACATTTTTCACAGATGTTTTTAGATTACATCAAATAATTAAGCAACTATAATAGACTCATTTATTAACTTTTTTTCTGAGAGAAAAGCAAGGACCTTTTTTAAGGACATGAGTTGCCCTTTCCTGTTTTTAATTATGTTATTGTCATTGAGATTTTTTAATATTGACATTATTAGTTTCAATAAAAGTCCTTGCATCATGACAAAAATGAAATGAAACTGGCACAAAACAAATATAAGCACTTTCTAAAACATGACAAAGAGATACTATCAAAATAATAGCTTCATTTTGACTCAGAGATTTGGCCAACTGTTTGGAGAATTGACTAGTATTTTGTCGTATGAGAGGAAGTTCAGTATCACGCATTCAATTTCACCACTTTTTCTAAGCAGGGAAAATACCAAGTTAGAAAAGCGAAGTGGCACAAAAAGAGATTGAAGAAAAATCCTCCCTTTTCAGGGAGCTAGGAGAAACAGAGACTGAAGAATCTGATTAAACACAAAGCTATGACCAAGCTGTGAAGCACAAAGTAGGCAGAGGAAATCAGATCCTGACAACCAGTTCTGCATTGTGCCTATAATATCAATGGAAAAAAACCCAGATGTAATCCTTGGCTGGTTGTTCCTTCTTCATTTCCTGAACAAATATTTAAGTATTTCTTTATTATACACTAGCTGCCAAATCAGAAACATGGGTTCAAAGCAACAAAAAGAAATAGTAATATTGCCCACATCAGCAGGGCTTCTGTCACACAAGACAGATCCATGCATGGTTGAGAATGGACTTCCTGTCCTTTGTCTTGCATGTCACAGAATTCACACTGATGGAGAAGTTGCCTCTTAGGGAAATGAATGACTTTTCATGTATATGAATGAAAGCTCTGTATTGCAGATTAGGTAGCTGGTAGAAATATTGTGAGCATTTGTGAGTGAAAGATTTACACCTTTATAACACCAATATGTTCCTGCAGAATAACAACACTGCTTACCTAATATACAATGACGGAGTCCCTAAATCCGTGAATTACAGCAGAAAGTATGGACACACCAAAGGTATGACAAAAGCTTTTAATGTTTCTTTCCTACTGGAAATCAACCTTTTCTTAAATATTCCCTCTTGAATGTTCTTATATTCTACACTAAAAAGATACCTTTTCTTTTTAATGATTTATTTTGAGTTATTGAAACCACAAGTTATAAGTATATAATTTGACTTAGCAATCTGCTTTTCACAAATCTTACTTTCTTAACACATCTTGTAACAGAAATCCATGTACTGACTACTGGAAATAGCAGCTACACACACACACACACACACACATTTTAGTCAGGTTTATCAAGGTATAATTTACACAGAATAAAATTTGCTCTTTGTACTGTAATAAACATTGAAATAAACATTGTTTATTTCAATAAACATTATTTATTTCAATGTTTGTAATACACATTTTTGAAAATTTATTTTCAAAGAATTTTTACATTATAAAAATTTTGTTACTTTTTTTACATATTATTATTACATAACATAGAAATTTTTATTATAGCAATTCTTGGTATTTTTCTACTTATAAACTATGTATGCATGCATATGAATTTTAGAAAAATTAAAAATTCAATAAACAAAAATAAATCTGTACTCTTAAAACCCATTAAATGATCGCATTTAATCCTTTCTACTTTTTCTATAATACATATTTTAAAATATTTTTATAAAATCATCATTATGACTTTTTCAACTTGGTATGGTATGAATAACTTTTTATGGCAACAAGTATTCAGAAGGTTTCAAACCCGAATGTCTTCAGGAACAGGCAAGTGATGTCAGCAAGCAAAGTGGGCTAAACCAGCAGATAATTGGAAAAGAGGAGAGCACATACTTAGTCTAAAGGAACAGTTACTACTCAGTGTGCCTTATAGGAATGCACTTTTTCAGAGGACGTTGAAAATTAGTACTTGTGGGAAATCTCCCCCATTTTTAAATGTTGGCAATGAATTCAATGTTTTAAAAATACTTCGCAAGCATAATATGTATTTGCAGGCTAGATTTGTCCTGTGTGCTACCAGTTTGCAACCTCTGATAAAGAATAAAATTTGTAATGGTGGTTAAAAGTTGTGAACATTGACAGCTTTTGATTTAGCCAAGTTTACCTCCTGATGGTCCTATTCGCATGGAACCCAAAAATTTTTATAATATGTCACAGTCCCCAACTTCTTCTTCAACAATCTCTCGCCACAATTTTATCCTGCTAGTTGTTACATGGGTTTGAAAAAAAGACTGGAAAGGAAGTTGGGCCCGATGTCAAGTGGGGGAGTTCTCTTTGCCAATAGGTACCCTGACATCCTGTGGCATTTATACCAGGAGGTTAAGATTACAGCCAAACAGTACACTCATCTGGGCAGAAGAGAGCCCCTGAAAGTCATCCAGCTCAGATAGGCAACAGAACTTTGAACATTTTCTACCCACACACAGGATTGCTTCTATATGCCCTGAGAGAGCAATAGGGTACCTTCTTAAAGTGTGTTTTTGAAAAAGAAATAACTAGCAGGCTTTTAGTGTCCACTTAACCATAAGGCAAACATGAATGTTTTATGTTTGCATAGTCATATGCAAACAGAAAAGTCTAGGTAGTATACCAAAACTACTCTGATGTATTTATAAACAGAAATAGTTATAGATGCCTGCTGGGCAGGGCTCTTTTTGTCAGGTCACAAAATGATGAAAATCTTTGTTTTTTCCTCTTCTGGCTTTCATGTTATTTTTTTCCTCTAGACATTTTTACTAAACACAATTAACTGGGCTGGTTTAGCATGGCTTCTCTTTTTTCTCTTTGCCTCTTTTTTCCGGACTTGGGGAATTGGGTGACTCTTCTGCAAACAACTGAGCATCCGTTTCTTACAACAAATTACTGCAAGTACATTTCTTCATTTGGTATTTTCTCTTTCAACTTTTTTTTTTTTTTTTTTTTTACTGGCTTTTGAAACTAGCTTAGCTGTTTAGCAGTGAAGAAGTATCTGAAGCTTGCCAGATGACTGTATAGTTTAACAAGGTCAAATTCCAACTTAACAAATTTGTATTCTGCAAAACAAATTTTCCTTATGGTTTCAATGAAATTTCTCTGAACTCATCACAGGGTGGCTGCCCTGGATCCTCTTTGGTAGTAGGTTATTATCTGCAATGGGACAATGTAATGTGTGCCTGAATTGGTTTTGAAATCTTTGAAAAACTAAGCATAATTCTTGTGATTATCAGCCTAATAAAATATTAGCCTGAAGTAGAAATGAACTTAAATGTTGTAACTTTGAATCCTATTTTTAAAAGGAATTTTGTTTTTCCAATTTACATATATTAACTCTCTTTGGTAGGGATACTGCTGTGGAACAAAGTCCAGGGGTTCTGGCTGATTCATTCTATTCCCCAGTTTCCTCCAGTTCCTGAAGAAGGCTATGATTATCCACCCACAGGGAGACGAAATGGACAAACTGGCATCTGCGTAACTTTCAAGTACAACCAGTATGAAGCAATAGGTAACTTTAAAGCGTGTTTAAGGAAGATAGCAATGTTTGAGAAAGGATTTGGGATATATTAATAAATTTGTCATGATATATTTCTCTATTGATTGACACTCTAATACTTACAATCTAATATTGACTTTGCCATGATTAGAACTTGAGCAGGCTCACATTCTGGATCTTGGTATCCTGGTCCTTCAAAAAATTCTAAGAAGTTGATTGGGGTAGTAGTTTAAAATGTCTGCAGGAGCCAAGCAGGTAACAGAAATGGGTAAAATGAGTGGATGTTGCATAGCGGTCAGGACAGTGATGAACTGGAATGTTGACTCTTCCTTAGTTTCCCTCAAAAACATCAGCACAATCATATTGTAGCTCTGCGGGAATACAGACCTAATGGTTAGTAACCAGAAATCTAGGGTGTGTGTGTGTGTGTGTGTGTGTGTGAGAGAGAGAGAGAGAGAGAGAGAGAGAGAGAGAGAGAGAGAGAGAGAGAGAGAGAGAGAGAGACAGGGAAATCTTCTGCTTCTTAAACATGGTCTCAATTTTATTTTTTTGAAAATTGTGTAAATCTCATGTTGCCTGTAGGCTGCCAGCCTGACCTTTCTGAGCCCCCAAATGATCTTTCTTTAAGATCTCAAGCTCAAATGACCAAAATACTTGCCTTTGGAAAGAATAAGAAACACTGTTTACCATCATTTTTTACTTAGATGGTTACTAAACATTGGCAAAGAGTGACCTGCCTCTAGACATAAGATGTTTAGAAGTGTTTTTCATACAATTTTCATCTTATGGCAAGGATTTTTGAACCAACTCAAGCCCCATGCTGACTAATGTAGTTCATGTAATGATAGACAGCTGACTAGCATAGAGATTAGGTGTGCATGTTGATGAGTTGGTCATTCTTGGAGGTAAATGATTGGTACATGAGAGTGCTCTACTTTTGTATATGTACATATAAGAGAAAAAAATATATAGTCTCCAAGGCCAGACTACCTGGGTTTGTAGATACAAGCTTTACAACTTTCGGCATGACATGAATTCTCTGTTAATTCACCTATAAAATGAAGATAATGATAAAAGAACTTACCTAATAATAAAGTCACTACAAGAATTAACTAGTAAATCTATGTAAAACTCGTAGAACCATACCTAGAAAGTAGGAAATGTCAACAAGGGTCAATTGTTTTAACTAAAAGTTATTTGCAGGCTGTTGGCTTTAAAAAGGGAATAGTTTTATTTTGTTTTTGAATTCACAAAATGTCTATAATATCAAAAAGGTTTCCACTTACATTTTAATTCTCAATTTTTCTTTATTGTTTCTTGTTTCAGATTCTCAAGTCTTGGTCTGCAACCCAAAGATTTATAGCTGTTCCATCCCGTCTACCTTTCTCCAGGAGCTCGTTCACATGCCCAAGCTCTGTGCCAGCTCCAACTTATCAGAGATCCCTGGCCGGCACCTCGTCACACTTCAGTCAGCCCAGGGACAAAACTTTCTCCATTTTGCAAAATCCAATTCTTTTCTTGATGGTATGAAAGACCATCATCAAACAATATACTATATAACTCTGTTGTTGGACTGTTTTTGGATTGTGTAGAAAAAATATTCTGACTTTTCAGGGGAGAAAAGTAGAAAAGAAGGGAGGAAAAAGAACATTTTCAGACACCAATATCATCATAGTAATAATAATAACTTTTATTTGCATGTTACTTTAGCATTTATAAAATATTCTGTCATTCACTATCTCAATTATGTTATTATTATTGTACTTGTGACATTGGCATATCAGGAGTGAATGATGATTTCCATTCTTGAATATATTTTCAGAGACTTATCTAAGTATAAATACTAATCCCATTATCTTTCTCCTTATAAACTGTAGACATTTTTGCAGCCTGGATGGCTCAACGATTGAAGACGCACTTGCTAGCAGAAACCTGGCAGCGTAAGAGACAAGAGCTTCCTTCAAACTGCTCCCTTCCTTACCATGTCTACAATATCAAAGCAATTAAAATATCTGGACATTCCTATTTCAGTTCTTATCAGGATCATGCCAAATGGTGTATTTCACAAAAAGGCACTAAAAATCGCTGGACATGTATGGGAGACCTAAATCGGAGCCCATACCAAGCTTTCAGAAGTGGAGGATTCATTTGTACCCAGAATCAGCGTATTTACCAAGCGTTTCAGGAATTAGTTTTGTATTATGAGAACTGTAGCTAAACTTGGTGAAAAGACATAGTACTATCATTTTGAACATTGACAATGGGGCTTCTTCTGGTAGATCTTTCTTTATATGTTAAAAGCCTGTAAATATACTTTCAGTCCACATATCATTGAGTAAAATGCTTTTCTCCCATGTTTACCATTTTAACTTCCAATTAGTGGCAATGGATCTACTTTGCATTTATATTCCCTAAACATAAACTATTATATATAACTAAAATAGAATGTAAGGAATAAAAAGAAAAATATTTGCTCCAGATTAGTTTACTTGATTGTTCGTGGATTGACTGGCCATCTCAAAGATTAAATTTCATCTCCTTCACGAAAACTTCCCTAACTTTTCTCTCTTACCCACTTTTGAAGGAAAAAAAAATCTCTCTCTTTGTACTTCATACTATTTAGTCATATTCCTCTTAAATTTCTTTCTCACTGGTTTGTAGTTAAGTAATGCCATTCTTATAGCTGCTACTACTACAGTATGTATGAACTTAGGCCATTCATTTGAACTCTCTGAGCCTTGCTTTTCTTATCCATGAAATGGAGATAATATCTGGGTATGTTTGCACACCTAGCACAGAATCTGACACAGAGTTGATGCTTAAAAAAAAAATAGCGGATTTTGAATCTGAATGCCCCCACCCAGTAAGAAAAGACAAAAGAAAGTTTAGAAATGAGTAATATATTTCAAAAAAAAAATTTTAAGTCAAATCAGAAGAAATAAAACAACATCTAAGTGGAACCTATCAATTTATCGGAAATAAAAAAATATAACATAACGAAACCAGAATCAAATCTAATAATCTTAATTCCCATATGTTTTATTTTCTGGAATTCTTATCACAAAACATAGCTATTACATAAGTAAATAATAATAAATTTGTATTAAGCACTAATTGCTTAATAAAGATATGATTCCCCATTTCAAGAAGCTTACAATTTAGCAAAAGTAATTACAATAATTAGAACTAGTAGTTATTGAGTGTTTACTATGTAGTAAACATTCAACCTATATTTTATTTAATCCTCACAACAGTATTATGAGTTAGGAACTGTTATTATCCATGTTTTACTAACAAGGAAACTGAGGCCTACAGAGTTTCAGACAGTTGCCCAGTATCACAGAGGTTTATCTGACCTCTAAGGCTATGTTCTTAACTTCTATTCAAAGAGACAATAAAAGAAAATGATGTAATATAGGATAATATATATCTTGATATCTCAATACCAACTAATACTCATAGGACCCAACGGCACTGGTTTAATGACAAGCAGAGAAAGAGCTAAGTTTATCTTCCTGTCAGAAGCAAGCACAAGCGATGGGTATATTGAATGCTAACTTCCATGCAGAGGCTTGAAAAATATGTTTTGGCTTCTCAAAGAACATATGAGCATAAATAATTCCAATATAAAATAGAATTAAAAGAGAGAAATTAAAAAGTATAAGAGCCTTACTTTAAAGTTGAAAAGATTCAAAACTTGATCCAAGAGTGTAGAGAAATAAATGAACAGGTAAAAGAGAAAGTAAAAGTGAAAGAATTCATTCTATTGGAATAAAAATTTACAATAGTTATGAGCCACCTCTCTCAAAAGGCAAATCCATACCTTCTAGAAAAGTGCTTTCACCCCAAGCTTGACAGAACAGCCTAAAAGAGAAAAGAATCAAGGCCAGAACTGATAGAATAAAGAGTATAGAAATGTGACAGAGAAGAAAAAGAAGATGCTGGCCCAGTGAAGGTGCACATTACGGATGTAGTTCCTGCTGAAGGGGGTGATTGGAAGTGGCTAGGGCCCACTTTGAGAAAGGAAATAATGCTGGAAAAAAGTGAACAGTTCTAATAGTTCAAGGATACCAAATACTGACCCGGGAGGGGTGTTGGAAGTTCCCTGTGAGGTGGCCATGATGAACCAAAGAGAGCTAGTACTGCTGTCTTGTTCAAGCATACGCCCAGGAGCACTCAGCAGTATTGATCCCTATAGAACGACGGGGATATATCTTTAGGGAAATCACATCATTGGAAAGAAACTGAAACATTTGAGAATATAACAGCTGTTTTTGTTGATTTTCTTTGGGTGAAAGGCAAGGATAGGGGAGAAATCATTGAATGAAATTTAAGTTCTCAACCTTGGTTTTAAATAAGTATTGGAATGGAAGACATCTAAGATGGGGGTGGTATCTTACAAAGGTGTGTTTGACTGGAAACTACTTAAAGTAATTATGGAGAAAAGAAAGTAAAAACAGATAAACATAAAGAATGGATGGTAGTTCTAATATGAAAATTCCAAATCACATCTGATGTGCCCTCGCACCCTTCTTACAAATGCTATTTTAATCTGTTGGTATAAAATGCCCCTTTCCTCTCCAGCTCTAGATAACTGGGCCAAGAATAGACTTGTGACACCAAAGAAAATAAGCCACAGGCCAAGCCAAGGCAATCTTATTTGGGAAACAGTTTAAAGCAGGGGTACCAAGACTGAATTTTGAGGTTGGGGGCCAGAAATGCTCATTGGAGATAACATCAACATTTTCTGCTTTGTGCATGGCGAAGCAGAAAATGCTGGGCTGCTGAAACTAAAGAATGGTACAAATGTACCACAAAATCAAGGAGCACTGAGAAAGTGATATCAATTCCTAACAGTTCTAATGTCATTGAGTTCCTGTGGAGCCCGGCTATTCTGCTTGGTCACATATTCTATGACATACGTCTATTAAATGCCCCATTTATAGCTTAAGTTAGTTAAGCAAACGATTTATGTCTAAATCATGTAGAAACAAGAACAGTGTGGGTGTGATGCAAATCATTTTAACAGAAATAATAATTGAGGAATAGGTCATAAACAATTCTTCTGCTTCACAATTTCAAGTGTTTTATGTACCAATATAAAATATGGGTTATAAAGGAAATAAACTTGAGATTGTAGAATGGCATAATAAATATCCTTCATAGGAAACAGTAGAAAGGATTTGGTAGAATGGAATATGAAAGAGTAATGATAGAGGCTAAAATAGTCAGACTTTTAAATTCAAATATTTACACATTTACTAAGGGTTTCATTCAACTAAAAAATTGTTTTTAAAATATTTTTTTTCAATTATAGTTGACACATAATATTATATTTAGTTCAGGCTTACAAATAGTGATTAGACATTTATATAACTTGCAAAATGATCACCACAATAAATCTAATACCCCTCTCACACCATACATTATTACAATATTATTGACTACATTTCTTGCACTATACATACCCATGACTTTTTTTTAACTTTTTAAAAATAAAGTTAATTAGGGTAACATTGGTTAATACAATTACATAATTTTCAGATGTACACTATAATTTGACATCTTATATTCTATTGTGTGTTTACCACCCCAAATCCGGTTAATTCAGCTACCATATATTTGATCCCCCTTCGCCCACTTCACCCTTCCCCTACTCCCCTATATTTAACCCCCTTTAACCCTTCTACTTCCCCCTACCTCCCCCACTCCCTACCCTCTGGTAACCACTAGTCTATAGTTCATGTCCATCAGTCTCTGTTTCTTTGTCCTATTCATTTGTTGCTTTTAGGTTTATATCCCACATATAAGTGATATCATGTGATTTTCAGCTTTTCCTGTCTGGCTTATTTCGCTTAGCATGATTATCTTGAGGTCTAACCATGTTGTCGTAAATGCTGTATTTCATCTCTTCTTAAGGCTGAGGAATATTCCATCGTGTATGTGTACTATAGCTTCTTTCACCAATCATCTATCGTAGGACATTTTGGTTGCTTCCATGTCCTGGCCACTGTGAATAATGCTGCTATGAACATCAGTACACAAATATCTTTTCAGATACTGGTTTTCAAGTCTTCGAGGATAAATATCCAATAGAGGGATTGCTAGATCATATGGTAGATCAATTCTTAGTTTTTTGGAAAACCTCCATTCTGTTTCCCATAGTGGCTGCACCAATCTGCAGTCCCACCATCAGTGTATGAGGGTTCCTTTTCCTCCACATCCTCTCCAACATTTGTTATTACTTATCCTGTTGATTATAGCTGTTCTAACAGGTGTGAGATGGTATCTCATTGTGGTTTTGATTTGCATTTCCCTAATATCTAGTGATGTTGAGCATCTTTTCAAATATTTGTTGGTCATTTGTATGTCCACTAGGGAGAAGCGTCTGTTCAGGCTCTCTGCCCATTTTTTGATTAGATCATTTGTTTTTTTGTTGTTATTGAGTCGTATGAGTTCTTTGTATATTTTGGATATTAGGCCCTTATCGAAGGCGTTGCTTGCAAATATATTTTCCCATTTGGATAGTTGTCTCTTTACCTTGTTGATGATTTCTTTGGCTGAGCAGAAGGTTTTTATTTTGATGTAGTTCCATTCATTTATTTTAGCTTTTATTTCCCTTGCCTTTGAGGTCAAATTCATAAAATCCTCTTTAAGTCCAGGGTCTTTGAGTTTAGTTCCTATGTTTTCTTCTATGCATTTTATCGATTCCAATCTTATATTCAGGTCCTTAATCTGTTTTGAGTTAATTTTAGTGTGTGGTCATAAACAACAGTCTGGTTTCATTCTTTTGCAGGTGGCTTTCCAGTTTTCCCAGCACCATTTATTGAAGAAGCTTTCTTTTCTCCACCGTATGTTTTTGGCTTTTTTGTAGAAAATAATTTGCCCACATAAATATGGGTTTACTTCTGAGCTCTTGATTCTGTTCCACTGGTCTGTGTGTTTGTTTTTTCTGCCAATACCATGCAGTTTTGACAACTGTTGCTCTGTAGTATAATTTGAAGTTGGGCAGAGTGATGCCTCCAGGCTTGTTCTTTTTTCTCCAGATGGCTTTGGCAATTCGAGGTCTTTTGTGTTTCCATACAAATTTGATGATTTTTTGTTCTGCTTCTTTAAAATATGCTGTTGAGATTTTGATGGGGATTGCATTAAATTTGTATAATGCTTTAGGTAGTATAGTCATTTTAACTATGTTCATTCTTCCAATCCAAGAACACAGAATATCTTTTCATGTCTTTTTGTATCTTCAATTTCTTTTAATAGAGTCTTCTAGTTTTCATTACATAGGTCCTTCATAAGTTTTGTTAAATTTATTCCTAGGTATTTTATTCCTTTTTTGCAATTGCAAAAGAAATTGTTTTTTCCACTTCTTTTTCTGACACTTTATTCCTGTAGATAGGAATGTTATGGATGTTTAAATATTGATTTTGTATCTAGAAACATTACTATATTTGCTTATCGTTTCTAATAGTGCTCTTGTGGAATCTTTAGGGTTTTCTGTATAAAGAATCATGTCATATGCAAATAGTGACAGTTTGACTTCTTCATTTACTATTTAGATGCCTTTTATATATTTCTCTTGTCTGATTGCACTTGCTAAGACCTCCAATGTTATATTGAATAAGAGTGGCAATAGTGGACAGCCTCACTTTGTTCCTGATCTTAGAGGGAAGATATTTAGTTTTTCACCATTAAATATAATGTTAGCTGAGGGCTTGTCATATATGGCCTTTATTATGTTAAGGTATTTTCCTTCTATACTGATTTTGTTAAGTGTTTTGATCACAAATGGGTGCTGTATCTTGTTGAAGGCTTTTCCGGCATCTATTGATATGATCATATGATTCTAATTTTTTAATTTGTTTATGTGATGTACCACATTAAGCAATTTGTGTATGTCAAATCATCCCTGTACCTCAGGGATGAAGCCTACTTGATCACGGTGTATAATCTTTTTAATATGTTGTTGTATTTTGTTCACTAGTATCTTATTTAGGATTTTTGCATCTGTGTTCATGAGAGATATTGGTCTGTAGTTTTCTTTTTGTTTTGTCTTTACCAGGTTTTGGTATCAGAGTAATATTGGCCACATAAAATGAGTTGCAAAATATTGCCTCCTCTTTGATTGTTTGAAAGAGTTTGAGGAGAATAGGTATTAAATCTTCTTTGAACATTTGGTAGAATTCACTGGTGAAGCCATCTGGTCCTGGACTTTTACTTTTTGGTAGATTTTTGATGATTGCTTGGATTTCTATACTGCTGATCAATGTTTTTAGATTTTCCAGTTTTTCTTGATTCATTCTAGGAAGATTGTATTTTTCTAAGTACGGGTCCATTTCTTCTAGGTTATTAAATATGGTGTTATATACTTTTTCATAGTATTCTTATATGATCCTTTGTAAATCTGCGATGTCAGTTGTAATTTCCCCTTTCATCCCTGATTTTGTTTATTTGTGTCCTTTCTCTTTTTTCTTTAGTGAGTCTAGCCAGGTGTTTGTTAATTTTATTAACTTTCTCAAAGAACCAGCTCTTTGTTGCATTTATTTTTTCTATTGATTTTTTGTTTGTTTTCAATTTCATTTATTTCCATTCTAATTTTGATGATTTATTTCCTTCTGCTGATGTTAGGCTTCATTTTTTCTTCCTTTTCTAGTTTTTAAAGATGAATCCTTAGGTCATTTATTTGGGCTCGTTCTTGTTTTTGGAGATAGGTCTGTAATGATATGAATTTTCCTCCATGACCTCTTTTGCTGTGCCCCAAAAGTTTTGATATGTTGTATTATCATTATCATTTGTTTCTATGTATCTCTTGATCTCTCTTTTCATTTCTTCCCTGACCCAGTTATTCTTCAGTAGCATGTTGTTTAATCTCTATGTATTCGTGGTTCTTCCTGATTTCTTTTTGCAGTTGATCTCTAGTTTTATAGCATTACAATCACAGAATATGGTTGGTATGATTTCAACCCTCTTGTATTTGTAGAGGCTATTTCTGCGTCCCGGTATGTGGTTGATTCTTGAGAATGTTCCATGTGCACTAGAGAAGAATGTATAAACAGCTGTTTTGGGATGGAAGACTCTGTATATGTCAGTTATGTCCAGTTGGTCTAATGTGTCATTTAAGAATGTTATTTCCTTATTGATTTTCTGTTTCGATAATCTATCCATATCCAACAGTGGGGTATTTAGATCCTCTACTACACTAGTGTTTTGGTCTGTTAATAATTGCTTTATATATTTCAGGGCTCCCTGAATTGGAGCATAGATATTAATAAGTGTTACGTCTTCTTGGTGCATGATTCTCTTTATCATTACAAAGTGTCCCTCAGTATCTTTCTTTACTTCTTTTATTTCAAAGTCTAGTTTATCCAATATTAGTATCACTACTTCCACTTTTCTCTGAATGCCATTTGCTCGAAATATCATTTTCCACCCTTTCACTTTGAGTCTATATTTGTCTTTGGAGCTGAGATGTGTCTCCTGGAGGCTGCATATAGTTGGGTTTTGTTTTTTGATACGTTCTACTACAACTCTGTGACTTTTTATTGGTGAGTTCAGTCCATTTATATTTATGATGATTATTGAAATATGAGGACTTCTTATAGCCATTTTATCTTTTGCTTTCTGGTAGCTTGGTGTTTCCATTGCTTCCTTGTCCTTGTATTTCTGTTTTCTTTATTTTGGTTGGCTTTTGTGGGTTTTCCCTCTGGTTCTTCTTGTTTTATGTTATATACTTCAGTTCTGAATCTTTGGTGTGTGATCACCATTAGGAATATACAAAGGATAGTTATATGTATACAGTCGTCCATTTTCTTCTGCGTGTGCCTTATCTCCATTCCTCTTTGCAAATTTGGATCTTTGCATCCTCCCTATTTCAGTCATTGTTGTCTCAATATGTCCCTATGTATGCTGAATATTCATTACTATCTTGCTATAGCAATTCTCTTATTATTTAAGCTTATAATACCCTGTTCTTAGTAAGGGTTGCACCCCTCTGCCCTATTAGCCTAATAATCACTTTATTCCTAATTATGTTTTCTTTTTCTGTCATTTTATTTTAGGTGAGCTGACCCCTTTCAATATTTCCTGTAATGTAGGCCTCGTAGTGGAGAATTCCCTCAATTTTTATATGTCTGGAAAGATCTTAATTTTTCCTTCATATCTAATGGAGAGTTTAACTGGATACATTATTCTAGGCTGGTAGTTTCTTTCACTTAATAATTTAAATATTTGATTCCATCCTTTTCTGGTTTGTAAGATTTGCACTGAGAAGTCCAAGGATAATCTAATGGGTTTACCTTTGTAAATTACCATTTTCTTCTCCTTGGCTGCCCTCAGAATTCTGTCTTTGTCATTGAATTTGATAATTTTAATACAGCGTGTCTAGATGAAGGCCCTTTTGGGTTGAGACAATTGGGTGTTCCGTTGACTTCTTGAATTCCAAGCTCCAGTTCATTCCTTAGATTTGGGAAATTCTCATCTACTATTTGTCTGAAAATGTGTTTTAGTCCCTGTTCCTTTTCCCTGCCTTTGATAATGCACATTATTCTTATGTTTCCTCTCCTCATGGCATCAGCTATTTTTTATTCTCCAGTTTCTCTTTTCTTCCTTCTGATTTATTTCTAGATTTCCGTCTTCAATATCACTGATCCTTTCCTCTATTTGGTTGACACTATTTCCCAAGCTTCTTGTTTCATTTTTTTAATCTTCCGGTGTGTGTGTGTTTTTTTTTTATCTCCAGAAGATCTATTCTGTTCTTTTTAAGGGGTTCAGTCTCTTTATTCTGCTCATCTAGTTGTTTTTTCAATTTCTGAAATTGTTGATATGACTTGTTTCAGAACTCACTGAGTTTTTTCAAAAGTACCATCCTGAATTCTCTGTCATTTAAATTGCATATTTCCACATCTGTAAGCTTTTTTTCTGGAGATTTTTCTCTTTCTCTCTGAGATGCCTTGTCATTTTGGTTGTTTATGGTGTTTAATGGACCATTTTTCTGCCTGGGCATTAATGGAAATGTATTCTGCTTTTTTTTCCAGAAAGATTTATTCTATAAAGATCTCTCTTTTCAGTAGGTGGTGTCTAAACCTCTTGGATCCCTGCTTTATTTAAAGCCTTAATCATGCCTTTTTATTTTCTTATGGATATTTAATCATGCTTGCTACCCTCAGTTTCAGTCACTGTCAGTATTAGAAACAGTTTTGGTAGTGTTTGCTCAGATTCCCCTGGGGCTCTGCAGTGATTGGTCTCAGAGGGTATGGGGGAGGGGCCCTCTGAGTCGAGGGTTGGGGGCTGTAGCTCAGCCTCAATTTTGCAACTGTGGTCAGTAAAAATCAACTGCTATTTTTCTGCCATCCGCTTCTCTGCTTTCTGCCCTGCTGACTGGGCCCTGCTGCCAGCTGTGTGGAACTCACAACTCTCCCAGGCAGGGCTGTTCTGGGAAGTCACTGCACTGTCTCCCCTCCCCCTCCTCCTGCAGGTCCCTCCAGCAGCTGCGAGAGGTAGTTTTTTTATTTCTCCCAGTCTACCACCTGACACTTGAGGTTCTGGCCTGTGGTAGCTCTCATGTGCAGATCCCATACTCAGACATGCTGGTGAGCAGTTTGGGTGTTTTTGTTCAGTTTTAGATGTTCAGCTTATTGTTGTTTCAAGGGGAGAGATCTGGGGATGTCTCTCACTCCCTCATGTTTCTCCAAACTCCCCCATGACGATTTTGCAACTATTAACTTGTATTTCTTAATCCCTTACCATTTTTTACCCACCACCCAACCCCTTTCCCATCTGACAACCATCAAAATGTTCTCTGTATCTCTAAGTTTGTTTTCATTTCATTCGTTTGTTTCTTTCCTCTTTATGTCCCACATGTGAGTGAAATTTGTCTTTCTTTGTCTGACCTACTTCACACAGCACAAAACCTTCTAGGTCTACCCATCTTGTTACAGATGGCAGGATTCCATTCTTTTTTATGATTGAATAATATTCCATAGTATATATGTACCACCTTTTCTTTTTCTATTCATCCATTGATGGACACCCAGGCTGCCTCCATATCTTGGCTATTGTAAATAATGCTGTCATGAACATATAGATTCACAGGTCACCTCGAAGTAGTGGTTTTGGTTTCTTTGGGTAAATATCCAGAAGTAGGATTACTGGGTCCTTCTTTGCCTCTTATTATAGACTTTCTTTTAAAATTTATTTTATCTGGTATAAGTATTGCTACCCCAGATTTTTTTTCATTTCCATATTCATGAAATATCTTTTTTCATACCTTTGCTTTCAGCTTGTGTATGTCTTTCAATCTGAAGTGCGTCTCGTAGGCAGCATATGTAATGGTCTTGTTTTCTTATCCATTCAGCCACCCTATCATTTGATTGGAGCATTTAATCCATTCACATTTAAAGTAATTATTGATAGATATGTAGTTTTGCCATTTTCTTATCCACATTTTTACCTTTTTTTAATTCTTCTTTTTCTTAAAGATGTCCCTCTAACGTTTCTTGTAATACTGGTTTAGTAGTAATGAACTCCTTTAACTTTTTCTTGTTTGGAAAGTTCTTCATCTGTCCTTTGATTCTAAATGATATCTTTGCTAGATAGAGTAATCTTTGTAGATCCTTGCTCTTAAATAATTCTTGATTAATCTTTCACTTAACACACAATTTCATCTCTCAAAGAGTAGATGAAATGACTAGAACCTAAGACTTGAAAACAATGAGGAGTTTGTTGGCGAAATGAAAGTAATGGTCCCACAAGAAAAGTATCCCTGGATGATCATCATGGAAAGAAAAATTGAATATAGTCCAAGTTTAGAAAGTTCGAGATTGAGATACAGAAGAAAATATGATTCCATGGCAGAAGACTCTTAAAGGGAATGCAGTTCAAGAAGTTAAGAAATTATCAAAAATGAAGTTCCAACTATGAGATTTCTCCGTGAGTAATAAAAGGAAGAAGGGTCTAGAGAAAGCAATATAAACACATAAATTTATATAAGTTATATAAATTTTTTACAAGCTCATATATAACTTAGGTGCATACAAAGCATGGGAGAAAAAGGCCAATGAACAAAGAAGAGTAAAAAAAATGGTAGCAACCTTTATACAGAATTATAGGAAATCACAATGGTTACTCATTACAAAAAAAATTGTGAAGGCAACATTAACATGTTTTATACTCATTTTTGGATCAGGATTAAATTAGAACTAATAGTAGTCTTTTCAGTAAAGATGAATAGTATTCAAACTAAGAAGGTAGAAAAAAATGGCCAGAGACAACTAAATCAAGACCACTGCAGTACAATTTTTAAGACTATACAATTACTTACAATGAGTTCATGTCTCTAGGTCTGATCAATGACAGTTAAAATTATTGAAAGGCCAGAGGTCTTTAAGGAAACATGAAAGTCAGACAAATATCATTTTAATTGTCAAAACTGGGTGAAAGATGTGGTCTCAAATATAATCCCCCACATGAGTCTTCAGTGGATCTTTAAAGGGCCAGATTGTAAACACTTATAAAATGAAAAACTAGGCAATCTGCAGGTGTCAGCATGAACCAGGATCTCTATGAGTCAGGCATCTATGACTACCTCATTTCCCTTTTGACAAGAGTTACAAGACTGGTGGATCATAAACTTGTAGTAGCTATAGTATATGTAGGCCACAACAAAACAAAGATCTCTCTTGATACCCTTAGATAACATCCTAAGATAACAACATGGGTGAATTTGAGTACAGTCCAACGGATGTACGCATTATTCAAAGGGATAGTAATACTGGATCTTCATCAATTTGAAAGGAGAGTCTTAGTGTCATACCAAAGAGCCCAAGCATTTTTTCAATTTAATCCATCAAACACACTCTGTACTAGACACGCTGGTAAGCAAAAGAAACAGCAATAAACAAGACAGATGGTCTCTGTCCTTATAAATCTTATATTTGAGTCTGATCATAGCCCTGTTCCATAAACATTTTCAGGTGACTTTGGTGAGTACTCAGAAAATATATTTATTAAATTTGTATGTGACAAGTAGGTAAGAGGAATAGCAGATGTAGCAGATGATGAAATTGCATCCCAAGGAAATTTGAAAGGCTGATGTCATAGGTTAAACCAAATAATACTAAATAGAATAAGAATAAATCTAAAACTCTGCCCTGGGATACAAAACAACAACAAAAACCCACAATGATCTTCACAGAAGTATAGGATGAAGAGAAATACAGTATATCAAACAGATGATATATAAAATGGTCCAGAGGTTTTGACAGAAAACTCAATATAGTTAAGTGTGATTGGCTGGAAAAAGAAAAAAGAAAGAAGTATAAGGTATTATAATCCTTAGATGTATGACTAGAATATATATTAGAAAGTAAGAAAATAGATATATTCTATCCTGTGACATAGGTAACTTTATGAGGAACACAGAACAGAGGATGTATAGAAGAAATTGGCTAGAATAGTGATGGCTTCTGCGACAGTAGAAGGAAGAGTAGAAAGAAATAAAAAATGTCTCTTGCAACAACATGGATAGACCTTGAGATAATCATGCTAAGCAAAAAAAAAAAAAAAACAAACAGAAAAAGTTGAAAATCACATGATATCACTTATATGTAGGATATAAACCTAAAAGCAACAAATGAACAAGACAAACAGAGACTCATAGACATGAACTACGGACTAGTGGTTACCACAGGGTAGGGGGTGGGGGAGGAGCAGCAATGCAGACAGGGTAAAGGGGGTCAAATATGTGGTGACAGAAAGAAATCTAACTATGGGAGGTGAACACAGTATAAATACACACACACACACATACATATGCCTTACTATTAAAAAATAATAAATAAGTAAATGAAAGAAAGAAAGAAAGAAAGAAAGAAAGAAAGAAAGAAAGAAGGAAGGAAGGAAGGAAGGAAGGAAGGAAGGAAGGAAGGAAGGAAGGAAGGAAGGAAGGAAGGAAGGAAGGAAGAAAAGAAAGAAAATTTTTCTTTTTTGAAAGGACTCACAGGGGACAGGATAGATATCTTCCAATATATAAAAGACTATTCTGTGGATGAGGGTCTACACTTGTTCTATATGATACATAAAGGCAAACTCAGACAAGAGAATGAAAATAGAGTGATCCATATTTAGTTCAAACCAACTACAAACTGTGTTGTCTAAACCTCTTGCCATAGCCTATGAGCTCTACAGGTTGTACCTTGGGCTCTAGTTGTTCTCCCAATCCCCTCTTGTTTATTACAATTCACCCACTGCCATTTTTTCTATTCCTCAAACTCACCAAACCCAACCCCACTTCAAATTCATGCACCTGATTGTTCCTGTAGTCTGAAAAAATTTTCTCCCAGATATACACATGACTGGCCTCTTCTCATCATTAAGGCCCTCAGCATTAAAGTAATTTCTTACAAGATGTCTTTCCTGGCCACCCTATCTAAATTAGCATTTCCAGACGCTCTCTAAAACAACACCCTATTTAATTTTTTTTAGTACTTACCAATCACTATATGGTATTTTCTTTGTGATGTAACGTGGATTTTTGTGTTCTGTTCACTGTCAAATTCTCAGTCCCCAGTGGAATGCCTGGAACATTACATACCCAGTAAATATTGGCTGAATGAATAAAGGAATGTAAGAGATGGCAAGATCTGCCTAGATACACGCTTGAATGAAGAGCAAAAGCTCGTTGGAAAGGCTGTTGTAGAGAGGATTCACATACAGATTGAGATGTAGAATTGGGTGATCTTAAAGTCCTTTTCAACACTGAAGTTCTATAATTGTGCACTAAATTACAGGATGTGTTATAATTACACTATCAGTTCAAGAAGGGGGGTTAATGAAGACTGGAACAGTCAAAAGTCTTCACTGGAGAAGCAGAAATCTAGGGCTCTTCAAGAATAGGTGGAATTTAGACAGTTGTAATGGGAAGAAAGACGTTCTAGAAGAAAGCAATGCCGTGAACAAAGTCTCAGAGGCAGACCTGAGCACCATATGAGGAGACAACTGTAAGGAATGAAGCTTGAGAAAAGACAGGAGGTGCTTTGGGAACCTAAGAAAATGAGACTGGACAGGTAAAGTAGAGCCACAATGCAAGGTGGGAACTTAAGGCCAAGCTATGAGTTAAACTCAGTGGGCAAACCCTGAGTATTCTTGAGCAGATAGATAAACACCATGATAAAGGAAATTAGTTAAGGGAAGTTAGACTCTAATAGGGTCTGAGCCTTGTAAAGAATTTAAACTAAGTAATGACCCTTCAGTTCTAAAACAATTTATTCTTTTTCTATTCTATTCCATTTTAGGAGGCTCTTGATATGAGATATGAGGCCCTGGCCTAAGATTGTAACAAGTGAAACAGGAAAAAATATATGTAAGAGACAGTTTTAAAAAATCTGTCAGGATTTCATGCTTAAATTAATAATAATTATAGTTATTTCCATAATAGGAACCTGACATACAGTAGATGCTTAATAAATATTTGTTTACGTACCATCAAAAGATCCTATTATTGAACATTGGCAAGATATCCACAAGCCTTTGTGTAAGAATGGCAATAGATTTACACATACTCTGTCATCCAGATTCTATTGTCACCAGGGGCCTGCAGGTAGCTGGCTGATTTTAGTTAGGTGGAAAAGATGTCCTCTGTTGGAAACGGATGGCCTCTATGACCTATATGGCTGTGACCTTATTAGAGTCATGCTCCATCCAGACCAGTTGTTACAACTTTATCTGACCAGACCAGATCTATATAAAGCAGTGGGACTATAAAGAGATTAAAATGATTTCTTATCCGTCTTTCCAGTACTTACACATTCAATGAATGTAGTCCTTTTCAAATAATCACTTTAAAAGCCTATCCCCTAGTTTCATGCTTCCTACCCTGACACTTCTCCTTAAAAAGACTTTCAGAAGCCACATACCAGCCAAACAATTAAAATGTCTCATCACTGTAGGCAGTGGCCCATGCCATGTAGCTCTGCCAAATCGCTTTAAAGTATGAACAAAACTCCCTGTGTTAGGCAGTGATGGTTAGAGATCTAGTTCCTGGCTACCCTTAACCCCATTTTATTCCCTCTTCCTTGTTAAATGGCCTCTCTTTTCTTCTCTTTCAGCTTGACTTATTTATTTCTAATATGGCTTGATTTTTGTTGTTGTTTTCTTGCATTTTCTTGCAAATCTCTTTAAAGGAAATGTTTACTATATTAGTGTTACTTAAATGAATTTAGTATGCCACACCATGAGAGCTCAGTTGAATTTTGGAAGGCACATAATACAGTATAACAGCTCTATAATCACACAGCCAGGGTTTGAAATCTGGCTCTGTCGACCTTGAGCAATTATGAACTGCTCTCTGAACCACTGTCTAAGCTGAAACACAAGAACAATGTTAATAATAAGAATAAAATAATCTATGTAAAACACTTAGTGCCTAGCACATAAAAATGTTCCTTTATCTTTCATTTTAAACTATCGGAACAATAATAAATATTAACCATATTAATTAATCTTATTAATTGAGACATTGAGGAAAAAGTAAACGTTCTATCTGCATCACATTCTAACAACTATTCAATTCTGTGAAGAATTCAATCTAACAGATTGGTGTAAATAAAGTAAAGGAACCGAGAGTGCTTTTTATTTGAATTGTTCCCTTTCTCCATGGTGACAGTGCTTCCTCAATAACAAATAGACAAATGAATAAAAGCCAGTCATTTTTTACTTTATCTCATACTTGAGGCATCAAGAGGAAATGAATGAAAGAAGTATGCTCAAGAGAAGAGGAAGGTACAGGCATTAAGCCTTGCAAACATCGATGAGAGGATGAGAGATTTCTGCACATGCTTTCAGTACAACATTAACGAGCGACTAAAGGGCGCTGATGCCATTATTTGCAGAGCAAACAGGCGTGAGGCCCTTCATGAGAGCAGGGCTTTGGAAGTTTAAATTCCAGTTCTACTACTTTCTGTGAGGCCTCAGGCAATTTACCCAAACCCTCAAAGACTTGATTTCCTCATCTGTAAAATGCTGAAAAATAACATATGTAAAGTTCTTACACTGGTAAGCAGGCAGTGTATACTGTAACCCTCCTCCATTAGGGTAAGTGTTACCTAAATAAGACTGTGTATTCTGATCAGGGTTTCCAGGTTGCATCATCTGATGTGCACAGGGTACTCTTATACAAAGGAGGACTTTGTATCTGAAGAGTGGGCAAGCAGATGTTCAATAAATATTTGATAATTTGTTTTGGCTTTAATAGAAGTAAGTACCTTGTGTACCAAATACTTAGTCTATACCTAGTCTATTCCAGGAGTTTGGCAGAAGGGCTGTTAATCAAAGGCAATCTTTTTTTTTTTTTTGACCACGTTAAGCTTCAACTACATTTAACTATTACTCTATGCCTGGGAGGTATTTCCAACAGAATTAAAGAGGAGTAATTTAAATGAATGTCCTAAACAATAAGTTATCAATGTCACTTATCTATAACCTTCTGAAAGGGGGACTGTCTCTCCTTTTTCCGATTTTGTGTAAGAAGATTTTTATAACCCCCGAAAGGCCACTGATTCATGAGGGGATGGGGATCAGCTGACTTTTGGGGGCAGGGCTGGCGTGACCGACTTTGAGTCAGTCAAATGACTGGAGTGTGAGTAGGTGGTTGGAGGTGTCCTTTAGAGTCAGGGGCAAAGCAAGAAAATAAAAATCCCACCCTTTGATGCAAATCAATGTTGAAATAACTATCTCGTAGATTAATGTTTTGTATTTCTTTCCTAGTTTTAACATAGTTTTAAAATTATGTTTAAGTTTTTTAGATAGAATTTTCTCTATTTAAAACAAACTGTTCACTGGAGAATATTACAATATACAGATAAAGAATGTGAAGAATATTAAAAGTATTTATGCAAAAACGAAGATCTGCTTGGAGCTGGAGACTAGGGAGGTGGAACTGATTAAAAAGGCCATAAAGAAAATTTAGGGAGCAGATGCAAATATTTTGTCTTTGTGATGATGATTAAAAATATGTGTATTGTCAAAATTCATAGAACAGTATACTTAAATAGATGTATGATAGGCATTTCATTGTATGTAAATTATACCTCTATAAAGTTGATTAATACTTTTCAGAGTACTTCTGTCAACATCCGGACAAAACTACTGTTAATACCCTTATGTGCATTTTTTTCAAATGATTTCTTATGTATTTTTATGTGTACATATTTATTTACCCAAAAATATGGTGTCATTTTTTGATCAAACATAATGGGTTTTTATCAATTTCTACTTTTTACTCTCTTACCTGGAAGCAGATTTTACCACTATAACCAACTGCTCCCTCAAAGCTTATTACATAACACCCAAGGGAGAAAATTGCTTTGAGGAGAAATGGGAAGTTATTTTTATTTTTACGGCCTCCAGGATCTTGTTATTGACAATTTAACAACCATTGCACACTCACTAGGCAGGGTCTTACCATATAAATGTTGGATAACAACATTTGCCATCAAAATTTAATGGTAACCGACTGCTGAGAAAGCCACTGCCAATACCCTTGACTACATCACATCTGCCTCTGGAAATGTGATTCTATCTCCATGCTTGTGCTTGATGTACAACTATAGTACCCTTTGCACCTAGAGTTTTACTAGACATTTTAAAGGAGAAGACCACAGAAAATTCTGACCTTTTCTTCCAGAGGCAAAGCTATCATTTTCTAGAAGTATCTGCAAGGGAGGCAAACTTTACCTCTACCCTCTTAGAGTCTCCAGCTGGGCCTAAGTATTAAACTTATATAAGACAGATTAACAGGAGAAAATTATCCAAGCTTCACTTAATACAGGTTTTACATGACAAGGAGCCTTCATAAGGAAATGAAGACCCAAAGAAGTAGCAAAACCTAAATGTTTTTATGCTAAAGTTAACAAAGAGAAGCAACCGTGGGAAAATAAAATATATGAGGAGGTTACAGAAAGAAAAGTTATTTTAATAAGGTCTATATATACAGAATGCTCTGAACCTTAATTCCCCAAGAATGTTTTCTTTCCTCCTGATACAGGAAAGACATCTTTCACAGGAGAATTTTATCTTCTGTTTTAGGAAGAAAAGGGCAAGTCAGAGCACCTTTCTTGTACCTGCTGTTTTTAAAGTACCTTTAGCTCAAAATAATCCATAGGCCGAAGTGGCATATTTTGGGTTTACATATTCTGGTTTCTTTCATTCTTCTGAACCCCTGAGATCTATCTCCCTCTTATCTATGCAAAACCTCAGGAGTAATAAAGGAGTCAGAGGATATAAAGTCAAAACCGTCCCTGCAGTGAATATAGATGTTGGTATAAAGGCCCAATATTAGGAAAAGTACCACCAGTTACCACCTAATTTCTGCCTCTGTTCTTGTGGGTTGTGTGCATGTGCGTGCAGGTGGGCTATTCAGTCAAAGAGAGAGGCCTACCTTCTACTGGGGAAGTTAGACAAAGATGCTAACTATGGGATAGTTGGTCCCTATGATGTCTAGTTCCTAGGGATCAGGAAAGGTAGCCATAAGGATCCATCCGCATTTACCAGGGACAAAATAATTTGGCCCCATTGACCAAAAAATAAAAACAAAAATACACAGGTCAGATTTCATGACTCATGTATAGCAGTGCCCAATAGCTCAGGACCATATGCAGGACCACTCAGGTCTACACATCTCCTGGAGAAGGAAGAGTGCTTGGTGACTAAAGAGGGTCCCAGCAAATTGCAGGGCCTGCCAGGTGCATCTCTACATCCAAGTCAGACTTGTAGCTCTCTCAACTCCCTCCTGAAGCCCAGGTGGGGACCAGGAGGCAGGAAGACCTGAATTTGTTTGGGCCAGGGCTCTGCATAAAGGCAACTGAATGGCTGAAGATGCTGCCCCTGTCTCTATGCCTGCTCTTTGGAGATGACTGGAGCCACTCTCAGGCCCTCACCCAGCAGGTAGGTATAAAGTGAAGGCAGCGCACGAGAAGCAGGGAGTCAGGACACACTGACAACAGCAGAGAAGTGACAAATGACAGGGTGGGAAGACAGAACTCTAAGTGCACAGCTGTCTGGAGCCATTTAGCACTGGGCTAACAGCCCTGTAGACCTCAAATGCTCCTGAGGGCACAGCAGTATTATGGCACTGGACAATGATTGATGCTCAAAGTGAGTCATCAAGGAAAGGTCAAATTATATTCAGAACATTTTGTTTAAACAAGAAAAGTAAAGCATTTTGGAAAAATCACTTTCCAAAATAAAATTTTTAAATTGGCATTCAAGTTTGAGTTTTATTATATTGACTATCTATAGTACTTCCACTTAAAATATTAGTTATATTCCATGTTATTATCTTAAAAATCCCATCTGATGAGAATTGATTTTTATCTGTATAGCCTTACTGATATGTATATATATATATATATATATATACACACATATATACCTATTTTTAAATCACATTCTATGTCTTTCTACCTCTTCTAGGATCTGATGCCATTGTTTATCTCCTTCCACATCTTCAGCCACCTGCTTTCTACTAGATCTTTCTCTTTAGCATATAAACACGTTCGGGTTCCTCCCACCTGGAAAACAAAGTGAAAAATCAAAACCCTGCTTGGGTCTCACAGAACCTGACCCTTTCCCAGCACTAACCTATGCCTTTCACAGTTAAACTTATAGGAAAAACTCCAAACCTTGAGGCCACTTCTCCAAGGAATCTTCTCTTGCTAATTTGCAATGCTTTCCTAAGTTTTAATATTACCTTTTACGCATTTGCATTTGTGTAATTGAGAGTGCCCCTCTTCCTAAGTCTTGTTTTCCTCCCAGTCCCTGCGATACTGCTCTGCTTAATTTTCTTCCTACTTCTGTCTTACTAGGGTCTTCTTTCAAGTTTCCCTTTCCCTTCTCTGAACCCTCAATGCCAGTTTTTCTCAAGGCTCTATCTCTGGATCTCTTCTCACTTGAAACATTCTCTGTGGGCAATCTTATCCACGATTGCTGTGATGACGGCCATATCTATATTTCTGACTAAGTTTTCACTTGCGTATGGATATGTGCATGAGTGTATAAAACAGTGTAATGAAATCTCCATCTGGATGGCACTTAAAATGTCCCATATTCATGACTCTTTCCTGCTCCTCAGACCTGCTCCTCCTTGGTTTTTCCCTGTCTGAGAAGCACTCAGCCAATAACACAATTTTGGAGACACCATAGATTCTTCCCTTCACTCTCTCATCCAAAAAAATGCCACCTCTACTTGATTTTGCTTCCTTAATATCTTTCAAACCATCCCTCTTGCCTGTCTTCAGTGTGCTGCTTTACCTGTATGTCGAATCGGAGTTTGTCTTCAGTCCTCGCCTTCACATTTCAGTTCTTGATTCCTGAACTTTGTGCTTGTACTTCTTGGCTCCTCTTCGGAATTTTGGATTTGGTAATCTGGATTTATTCTCACTCACAATCCAGGACATGAGGCCATGTTCCTGGCATACAATCCAAAGACCATTCTTCCCCCACTCTTATCACCACCCCCATAAGGCGGAGAGAAACAAGACAATTTCTCTTGATTAAGGACACTCTCCCACAAACTGTAGCTCAATTGTAAGTAATTATTACTCTGTTCTGAAATTGTTGGTCCCTTTGTTGGCCTCCATTTCATGCTATGAATTATTTGATAATCTTTGACTCCTGATTTCAATATCTAGAGCATCAATGGGACTGCTTCTATTATCTCCTTTTTCTCTTGATTATTAGCCACATTTTATAGTCTCATCATATTTTTACTAATTCTATAGCATATGCCAGACATTAGACATAAAAATATAAAGATTACAAATGTTACCTTCTATTAGAGAGGGTTCACCCTTTCCTTGCTTAGGCAGAGAGGGTAAGGGGTTGGTCAATTCAATTATATGCAAAATCGAGGTACAGAGGACCTGTATTGCAATTATACCAAGACTTGCTCTGCCTCTGATGAGCCCCTCTTCCGGGGCACAGATCCCCTGACTTTATGACGGTGAGCCTAAGGATCTTCATCTCTTCAGCCCTAAAAGACTGCAGGAGATCCAGCTCTGCTCTTTAGAAGATCCTCCCCAGAGGGCCTTTGTTTCCTAATATTTCAAGACTTTGAGAGGTAAACTTCACTCTGTCTTTTGGAAGCTTTTATCCGAGTTCTGTAGCCTCCTATGCAGTACCACAATTCAGCAAATATGTTATGGGGAATATCAGCCATGTATCTGAGTCTCCTCCTTCTTATTTGTCATGTCATCACTTTCAAACTGTTAAGAAGTTTACTGTTCATTTTGTTGTTATTGTTGTTGATGATGATTATGTTGTTTTTTGCCCCAACCGAAGTTCTCTGCCTAAGCAAACCCTTCAACACACAGTCAGAATCAGCAAACTCCCTAGGGAAAAAACTATCAGATAGTATCAGCTCAATTTAGAAAGGATTCTACTTTCTGGAATTTTAGTTCATCTAATCCTCATTACTTCCACAGCAACTTGATTTCTTTAAAATATAATTTTTGTTATTTATCCAGGTTATCCTATTTGTTATACTACATCTTACCCAGGAAAGAAAGTCTCATATAAGACTTTTTGATAACTATCTCACTATTTTGTGCATAATACATGGTAACTTGCCAAGTGACTTTTTAATTAATGAATAAAAACATCATTTAACTTTTCTCTTCTTTTCTTTTTTTTATAATATAAAGTTTTATTTGCACATTTGATATGTGCTAATGTTTTTATTGTTGTGGGGTTTTTTTAGTGGATATCGGGCTTCAATTTTTAAGTTATTTATTTATTTGTTTTTTCATGGTGATATGAGTTAACGAAATGCAGTTAAGTTTCAGGTGTACAATTCAACAGTAAGGCATATATATATATATATATATATATATATATATATATATATATATATATATATATTGCATTGTGTGTTCACTGCCCATAGATAATTTTCTGTCACAACATTTATTTGACCCCTTTTAACCCATCTACCTCCCTCCCCCCTCCTGCTCACTCCTCTCTGGTATAACTTTTCTTAACATCATTTCCTTCTGGTAAGATAGTAATATTTTACATGAATTTAATGTTTACTGGTATACGAGATATTTTCAGTTTAAAAACAAATGTGGTTCATATTCCATACTCAATTCTTACAATATCTCTTTGGTAGGTGTTATAATAATGATAAGGAGGATAAAGATAGCCACTATTTACTTACTCTGTACTAAACTCTATGCTAAGTATTTTACAAACATTACCTTATTTAATCTCTACAAAAGGCTAATAGATCGATACTCCTTTCCCAACTTCCATGAGGAAATTGAGACTGGAAAATGTTAAATGACTTGCCTAAGTGCTCAAAGGTGGTACATGGAAGAGTTGAGATCTGAATACAATATTTCTAGTTCCCAGTCCAGGATATTTTTCACTGTACTTCAGTTTCTGTCTGGTATGATATTCATTTTCCTATAGGGTTCAACTAAAATACCTGAAATTCTTTAACTTATAACCTTCTCTTAAGAACTACATGAACATAAAATGTAGTTATGAATGAGATGCCACTGGACAAAACTGAAAACACTCCAAAAAGGATTTGAGTTAGTTACCTCTTACCGATGGAGATAGCTTTGCCTTATTTAGATGACATTTCATTGTCTGGGCTCACATCTGGACAGTAATCATAATTTGTAGGACAAATGATTAGACAGAGTTAGTGATGCATCTGTGACCGGAGTAATGAGTAAACTTAAAACCTCATGGGAATTAAATTTATTACTTCGACTTTATTAGCACCTCATTTTGAACCTCTGAATTAACCAGCCACAGATCAAATAGATTAAATAGCATTTTGTATTGGTAAGAATGAAAGCTATTCCATTCATTTCTTTAAGATTCACTACTTAAACACACACACACACACACACACACACACACACACACACAATTGTAATGTTACACGTTAAATATTTCTGGAAAAAGAAAAAGATTTACTGAAAAAAAATTTAGCCATTTTAGAAACTAAGTGAATAAAATGCACACTTTTTATCATGCTGAACTAGATGTCTTTTTATTCAGGATCATGTATATTTTTATCATTTATTTTTCTTCTATACTTAAAAAAATATATTGATACCATGCTTTCATTCTGGGTACAAATGAGACAAGGAAAAAGGGAACTGGTAAAATGTTTATCAGGTATATTATTAGATAAAAATAGGTGTGTATTATAAGCTTTAGTTAAAACATCATCTCTAATTCTTTCCTTATTAAACGTGCATAGAAAATAAGAGATAAAAACTTCCCCTCACGAAATGAGAATTTTAAGAAGTAAATGATATAAATAGACCCCTGGATTCTTTACTGTTTTTGCCCGTAAGCTATTATTATTCTTAATGAGTGAGTGGATAATTATTATAAACAGCATAATACTTTCAGAAAGAATTGTCTTTACCTGTTTACCTCTTATATGCATATAGATTACATACAGAGTTAGATCTATAAATATAGATATCATATATATCTTACATAGATATACATACTTAGCTATATATAAATACACATACACACATATATACAGATGTATATATGTATGTACATATATACAAATAGGGTATATGCACTATATATGCATCTATAACCTATATATGTACAGACATGCATGTGTCAAACTAGGTTTTTTGTTTAAATTATTGTGTAGTTATTTCTTGATCTTTCGAAGTTTTTTTTAACAAATATTATATATGTGTGTGCATATATATACATATATATATAATTTCTTCTTCATACAAAGAGTTAATTTAAATGTTTTGTTCATAATCACAAAGCAGAATCCAAATGAGATCCTGGTCTGAGATCCTGGTCTCCCGACTCTTCCTTTCTACAATGCTGCCACCCTTGCTTGATAGGCTTCGCTCCAGCTAAATCTGGGAAGGACATCATGTCCCTCTTTCCGTCTCCTTGAATCAATTTACTCAAACAAAAGGTCATTGTTAGACAGAAACCTGGTTTGACTGATTTCTTTCACCGCATTGCCCGGTTTAAATAAAATGAGCAAATCAGCATCTTCGTGTCTGTGTCACATACACAGCCTAAATACTAACCAGGAGCTGTTAACACCAGCCTCTGTGACCCATTTTAAACTCCATCTCCCGGGTTAAATAAAGACCTCTCTCATCATTAGAATATGATGAAAGGTAGGACAGAGAATATGAAAAGACATCAGACGACTCCTTTCTAAGCAAACACTATTGAATTACAAAAGCAAAGAAAAAAGCTATTTTTAAAAATTGCAACCACAAGGGAGCAAACCTATCGATCGTTCATTGTTTTTTTTCCTCCTTGTTGCTAGGATGTGGTCTATATTAAAGATAGTTGTTGCCGTGGTGAAAATCTTCCTGGAGCAAAGTAGTAGTGCTCCCCCTGCTGACCAAGAAGCCCACGTTATTTTTTTGGTTGTTTTTTCAATTTAAAACAAACAAAAAAAAAATTAGGCAATTAAATGTTCTTAGTATACAGCTTTAAACTTTACCTGACAAATTGTATTCCAAGGATATATGAAATGTACTTAAATGACACTACAGATTTTTTTTTTCCTGCTATGAGGCAAATTCTGACCAGGTTTTTCATTGCTTGGGCTATTTCTTTGTTTCTTCTCTTTTAACTCAGGGTGAGCCTAGCAGTTAGGACCATTCTCACCTGAATACAAATTATCAAGTTCTTTGTGTGCCATTTAAATTTTTGAGAAGGTCTGGCACAGAAAACTGCTTATAACATTGACAAGTAAAAATCACTAGTTACCTGTGATAGAGAAGAGGGAGAAAGAGAATTCTACAAAGGCCTTAGTTTCCTTCATCATGAAAATTACTGAAAACATCTAACATTAGGGCTAAGAAGTGGTAGGGATGGAGTGGTCAAATTATGCATGGACAGGTAAACCCCACTGAATTTGAAGTACCTGCAACCTATCCGGTTAGCTATTACCAGAGGGAGTAGAATTTGGGAGAAGAGTTGGGAAATGGAATTATAGATTTAAAAATCATCAACCTATATGTCTGAGTTGAAATCGTAGGTGCAGATGAGATCACCTAAAAGGGAAATAAATAAAATGAAGAGGAGAGGGCTAAGCATGGAAACTTGGGAAACATCTCTGATACTTAAAGAATAGGGAGGAGAGAAGTCCTTAGTGGAAACCGAGACAGAAACTTCAGATTTTGGAGAAAACTAAGAGAAATTATTATCAAACCAAAGAAGAAAAATTCAAGACAGAAAAGTCAATAGTGCCAAAAACCAAAGAGAAGCCAAGAAGAATAACAACTTAATCCATTGGCTCTGTTATTTAGGAGGTGCCTGGTGACCCCAAGAGAGTTTCAGCATAGTGGTGGAAATGAAAGCCCAATTTTAGTGACAGTATAAGTGAGAAATGAGAAATAAAAAGTGAAGAGGATAAATAATACTATTGAGAAATTTGGCAATGAAGTGAACGGGTGAAAAAGAGTGGTGCCCAGATGAAAGAGTGTGGCAGGAGAAATTATCCTAAGACTAGCTGACTAGTACATATTTTAAGGTTAATGAGGAAGAGCCAATGAAGAGTTTGGGACTGACAAAAGAAGAACGATTGCTTCAGACAGGTTTGGAAAAAGCACAGGTGGAGTCTTTGAAAAGGGTAAGAGCACATTTTCTTTTAGGACAGTTGGACAGTAGGAAAGGATGTACATGGCTTCTAAATGATGGTGGAAGGTAGTAATTTCAGGAGAACGACATTGAGATGACGGTTTAAGGAGACTGGTAAAGGTTTTATGCTAAAGCAGTTGTTATAGAGAAAAGAAAAAGGAATTAAACCAACTAAAGATTTGTAAGAGATTCTCTGGGCAGTATTGAGAGGACAGTGAGGTTAGAACATAAGCTGAAGAAGATGAATATCGGCATGGCTGACTGTTTTTCTCCATCACTGACAGTTAAACCAAAGTCATGAGAAGGAAAAAAAAAAAAAAACAAAGAATTGGGCTGATTTGGAGTTATAGATTGCCATGGCCAAGGGAATGGACAAAAGAAACGATGTCCTGGCGAGATTTTGGCAGTGAATAGTTCAGCGGTGGCGTGCAAGAGATACATGAAAGGAAATGAAATTGGCACGGAGAGAAGAAACGTGGGTGGAAAGTGGAGTGATGTGGCTGACCATTTGGTAAACTAAAGCGATATCCAGAGACCAGCAATACTAAAGGGACTGAAGAGCTCATTTAGTGGGAGAGCGAACTTGGAGAGAGAGGTGGAAGGACAGACGCAGGAGTCTGTAAGAGGTTTTGAGAAGGCAGGATCTCTGGCATGGATCAATTCTTGGTCTAAGTGTTGCTGAAGGGAAATGTTCATGAGGCTGTCTGAAGAGCCAGATGCCAAAACCCTCCAAAAATTCCTCACGCATTGTACGAAGACGAACCTGAAAATCAAGTTATAATGACTATAAAGGTAAGTCTCTATAACAGATTCCCAGTTTTTAAGCCCCTACTATGTGCCAGGCACTCCTTGGAAGTGATTTGTACATGTTACCTCACTTAATTCTCTTTTAATTGTATTTCACCCATTTTACAGAAGATGAAACTGAAGCTCAGAGAAATTAAGTGATTTGCTCAAGGTCCCTCAGGTAGTAAATGGCAAAAGATGGAATGTGAATCTTCCCCATGCCGTAAGCACCATAATATATAACTCACTTGTGTCCCTAGCAGTTAGCAACACCAAACGCATTTTAGGAGCCTAAAAAAATTGTCAAGAAAAAAAAAAAAAAAAAAAAAAAAGGAAGGAAGGAAGAGAAAGTATAAATTAATGACTAAAAAAAAAAAAAAAAAAAAAGGACTTGAAAGCCCATGTGCTTTCCTCTATACCCCATCACCTCCCCAGAAGGGCATGGTCTAATAGATGGTAAAATTTAACTGCCAGCAATAGAAGACAAAGAAGCCCCTCAATTACTCCCCTCCTTTTCCCTCACCATTGACCATGAAGTTTTGTTTTTATATCAGAGCCTAAACTAAATTGTCTCCTACATCAAGCCTTCCTGATTATCTTCTCTCTCTCCTAAATTGCCATGTGGACCATATAAATAAAACATTCTGTTCTTTTCTAACATGAATCTTTCCAAAAATGATCACCACTGTCAACTTCGTGCCAATCCTCCCTCCACTTCCATTAAGGTAATGAAAATGCGCTTAGATTCCTCTAAGGACAGAGACAATTGATATGAAGCGGAATTCAGCTAGATTTTGCTGACCAAAAGTTGAAGTGAGAATGGGAAATGTTTTGTGTCTTTGCAAACTCACAGTGTACTGCTTTCTCACCACAATGTGGAAAGGAGAACATTTTCACAAGTCTCTATTTTGGATAAATATTTTTAAGAGTGTAATGTTGTAATAAGAGCAAACTTAGCACTTCTGTGCAGACTCTTGGAATAGTTTAAAGGACCCTTATCCATCAGGCATAGCCTCATGACACTCACTATAGCAGAGTGAGGTTAAGCCTGTGACTGCCAGGGGGCTGGCACTTTATCCTCTAAATAGGTCGGGGATAGGTGAATAACAATCTCGAAAGGGAGTACAAAATGAAGTTCTTGGGCAATCCACACTCAGCAAGTCAGGCAGTTTTTAAAGGTCTCTGTGGAAGAGTGTTTCTATGGTGTCTCTGGACTGCTCTGTGGAAGGTGAGACATTGGAAGACAGTGGGGACCCACTGCCCCTCCATCAAACACAGCTTTACTCTTACTTGTTTTATATACTGGATTTCCAAATAAGGTTTCTTTTAAGCAAAGATCATGCTAATAGAAAACAAAAACAGAAAAGCTTTAAGGTTCTTTCTAGTTCTAAAAATATGCTACAATTATAAATCTGTGGAGCAACTACCCCAAAGATGAAACGCTGTGATTTGCTGTGGTTTGAGGAGACCCACAAAGATTTGTTTGCTCAAAAATCCATCTTATAAAAATCCAGATAGAGGACTGAAGGAGGAAAGATGGCTAGGAGAGGTTCAGATTGCTCTGGGAAAGAAGGGGACCTATCAAGTGATCCTGGGGAGCATAAGGAGCCTAAGGGAGCATCACAGCTTCCCTGAGGACCTGCAAGGGAGAAGAAACTTGAAGAAGGCCATGAGCACCTAGGGAAATCCCACACTTTAGGTAAGTATGATACTAAACTCGGCTTAGGCAACAGCTTGAAGTATTTTCTGGTATCCAAGGAAACATAATTAAGGGGACACAGGTAGTAATTTCCTCCTAGAATTGAGAGAAATCCCGTGAAGGCTTGGATTCTGGGTTTGTGTCAAACAACCAAGCTTGGCTAATCAGAGGGAATTGGCAACTATAATCAGACAAGATGAAATAAATACTTTGGGCATGGATGGGAAAAGAAAAGATGAGGACAACAGATCCTTATCTATTCTAAGCTTCAGGAGGAGAGAAGACAGTGATTCTCAAATTCTAGGGTCAATATAGAAACAGTAATGTTCTGTATTTGTAACATTTATGTGCTTAGGATTCATTTTTAGTTTATAAATAGTAATGCCTAAGGACAGGGGTAAAGTTGTTATTAATAGAACAATATAAATCGAAGATAAGCCAGGCTATTTACCAGTCCGTTTCTTTTGATGCTTGCATGTAGCAGATAGTCAATAAATATATATTGAATGAACAAATAACGTAAGATTTTTGTGAGTATTAAGTCATGGGGGCATTGAAGGCTTTTCTTACCTCAGTTAACTGATAGATTCTTCTGGGGGCCTGAGGTACGTCTTGGAGAGTCCTCACATCAGTGTTAGCTGAACACCATCAACACTAATATCGACTTTAATATTCATATTAATGCCTTTGTGAAAGGGTGATGTAAAGGATCTCAGCAGATCTAAAAATGTGCTAAGCTCCATAGTACTAACAGTATATAAAGAAACCACAGTTTGTTTTTAGGGACTAGCTTTTGGGGTAATAACGTTTACGTTTTCCAAGCATTAATTACAAAATGAAATGAATAAGTACAATGGCATTTAAAGTAATTCTAGAAAAACACAAACAATTGCAATGTAAATGAAGACTTTGCTATAAAGCAGAACTAGTGCAAAGGTTGAGTTTCTATATATGAAAGAAAAGAAAAGAAAAAAGAAACCAAGTTTTATTCTGTTTCTTCTTAAAAAGTCTCTTAATTAAAATTTTTAGACTAGATTATACAGTCGGGAAGGGACTGCTCTCTTAGAGGATGAATAAAAATTCCTAAATGTCCTAAATTTCTTTCTGCATAAGTCACAATTTTGTAAAATGAGGTAAGTTTCTACAAACATGGACTATTAAATAGAGTTATATATTTCCATTTCTAATTCCCATATCTAAAAATTTGTTTTAATAAATCTCTCCTTGATGATTACTGCTAAATGTTCTAAAAAAAAAAAATCATTCCTTGCTTAATGTTCAACATTTTTGTTCCATGGCAACTCAAAATTAATGGCAAATCTTAATCATAACAAATACTCCTATGTGTTACTAATAAATTCTTGGTTCATAAGGGTATGCGTATTCCAGAATAGACGATGAGATGGTTATAAAAATTAAAATATAGTCTTATAGCCATCCACTTTATTATCACCTTTATCCTCTTTCATACTGTTTTATTTAAAAAGAAGTCAGAATATCTCATTCCTCTGCTCAAAATTCCACAATTGCCTAAAATCCCAAATCCTTACAAAGTCTATAAGAACCTATCTGGCCTCATCGTCTATGACTCCACCTCTTGCTCACTCTGCTTCAGCCACACTGACCTTCCTGCTGTCACTCAGATGAGCCAGGCATACACTTCCTGCTCAAGAGCTTTGCACTTGTTACCCGTGCATGGACCATTCTTCTTCCAAATATACTTGTGGTTTGCTTTCTCTACTCTTCTACAGCTTCACCCAAATATCACCTCTTCAGTAAGGTCTTCCTTGCCACCCCATCTAACCGTAATATTATTCCTCACTCTGGACACTCCCTACCCCCTTTCTCTGTTCTATTTTTTTACCCAGGACTTATCACCATCTAAAATAATATATATTTTACTTTAATATCTTTCTGACTTGGCCTCTAACTAGAATATAGAAACTTTATGAAGGCAGGGATATTCCTCTCTGTTTTGTTCCCTGTGGTATCTTCAGCATCCCAAAGGGTGCTTAGTACCTAACTGATGCACATAGATATTTGTTGAATGACTTTTATGACTCCAAATAGAACCAATCCCCTAAACCATGAAAAAGATGAAAAAGATGAGAAAATATATTAATTATATTTATTAGGTTTTCTTACTTTGGATCAACTGCTTTTGATAAAGTTAAAACGTTTTACATTTATCCAAAGATTTATCTGCTTTCCTAGAAAAGCTTCAAAAAATTATGCGATGAGTAACAAAATTATTGCTTTGTATTTCATTCACTTTCTCTTTCCACAACTTTCAAGGCATAATGAGAGGGATTAGGAGGAAAAGCAAAAAATATAATGTTAAATTGGGCAAACAGTACCGGACGGTGGGGGCGGGGAGTGGGGAGGCTAGGAGATGGTGATCATTCATGGAAATTATTAAATGTGGGCACGAAGAACTTTTATTCAATGAGGTTTGGGTAGTATGAGTTACTAAATTCAAATGAAAATACTTTTTAAAAAATTATGTAGACTAATGGACTAGAAGGTAATTCTCACTACACAAGGAGGCAGTGTTGCTCAGAAAAACTAAAGATTCTGCTTCCTAGCTAAGTCACGAATATGAATCATCAACATACACCCAAAACCATTACAGAAAGAACCTGCATAATTTTCCATATGACTACTGATCCAACTTCTCCAAAACTCATTACCTTCCGAACAAAAATTGATGTTGCAAAAAATCCAAATGCATTTATAAAGCCCCGCGGGAAGGTGCTCTGTTTGAATATCCACTCAATACAACCTCGTTTCAGATTGGGATTTTGTTTTCCATAACCTTCTATAGAATTTTCTTTCAGGAACGCATTTAAAAGGGTAACTTTAAATGAAAACAGCAGCCATTTAAATTATACAACTTTTGAAGTATTAAACTTGTTTCAGCAGGAATTCAAGTCTTACATCATTTAAATTAAGTCTTCGGGTATCCAGGGCTTTGCCGGCGGTGCCTGTGATGAGTACTGAGGAATTCCCTTCTCTGCTCTATCGGTATTTTGTTAATTCACTCTTAAGAGATAAAGGTATTGAGGAGCTATGCCTTGGAGATTAGAGTTACAGCCGAACAAAGTCACAAATCAACTTGAGTAATGGGTTTTGCTTGTAAAATCAACTCTGAATTTTTCCCTGTGTGGATTACTATTTGGTAAAGTTTCCACATGGACTGTTAATATCAGCCTGGCTTTCCCTGTTATCAGCATTCTCCCAAATCACTGGGTCCATCCCAGCTGGTGGATGCTTCCCAAAGTAGTCATTTTAAACGCACTCTGCCTAAACCAAATCATAATCAGGAGGGGAAATCCACAACAGAACAGTGAAGTAACCATCCCAAGGCTACGAAACAAGCTATTCACTCAAAGTTTTAAATAATTGACACTAACACCCTATTTCTTGTGATACTGAAAAACTGACTGTTAATAGAATTAATCCATGTTCTGAAGCCAGATAATTTTTTAGGAATATACCGTAAAGCCTAATCCAGGACCCTGGGAGACCCAATAACTTGGATTTTGACAAGTAGGTTCTGAAGAAAAACAGGGTCTATTTAGAGCCCTCAATGAATATTCATTCATTCGTTCATTCATCCCTCCCTGGGTTTTTAGAAAACTTTATCCAAGTGTCTTAGAGCACAAACACTAGGAGCACTCTTCAATTGTTATTTATCTCCTCCTTCTCAGTCCCCCCTCTATTCCAAATAAAGGTTGATGTGTTTTAATTTGATAAAAAGTAGCTTACACAAAATGTTTCCAATCTCCGAATAACCTGGGCATGCATTATTATTAAAAGAGAAGCAGGAATTTGAAAAAATTTGAATACTCAAGGTACTGCAAAATCCATCAAGGTCACCAGATATTTTTTTCTACAATGCCTGAGTAAGAGAGCTTAAACGTGTGTTCTTGACTAACAAAGACAAGAAAACTGGGGGGTTTACAAGGAGAACTAATACTTTGTTTTAACATATAAATTGCTCAATTCAAGAAATAAGCCATCGAGTATAGGAATATCTTAGTGACTATTATGTGGGTACTCCAGTTCTAATTAGAGAATACGACCATTGTCCTTTGTGTCAATGCTCATCAATGAATGCGTATCTGACTATTACTGTGACATTCTTTCTGGAAATAGAATTTTGCACGCACTGCTGCCAAACTCACATCGGCGGCTCACTGACCAGAAAAAATATTTAATGAGCTGCCCCCAAAATATGCTCTTTATTTATTTATCTAGATCAGTGAGTTTTCACTTTTTAAAGGCAAAGATCTTTTTCTCGAAAACGAATCCTATTTAGAATTCCGATTTTCAAATAGATAAAACAAGGCTACCCCTGTTGAAACAGAGCCCCTTTCGCCTCAGAGCCCCGAAAAACCTCTATACAGCCCTAGAGTTCTGCAAGGAGTGGTTTAAATCTATTGCTCAAGATATTCTTACTATTATTGCTGGATCAAACCAAATCACCAGAAAGATATGCATTTGAACAATGATTTGGGCCTTTATAGAATGATTTGCCTAAAAGTACTAAATCAAATTTACTTAAATTGCATTGAGGTACCTTGTTTTAAAATTACATTAGATTTACTTTAAAAGTAACCCAAGGACCTAGAGTCATGTTTAGCATAGTTTAGTAGTCAAAAGTGTAGACTTTGGAGCTAGACTGCCCAGATTTCAAATCCTAGTCCTGTTGGTATATTCATTGCATTATCTCATGCAAGTTACTTGACCTCCTTGTGCCTTTGCTTCTTCGTTTATAAAAAGGAGACGAGGATAATAATAGCACTTACCTCAGAGAATGCTGCGAGGAATAAATGAATTCAAGTATATAAAGCAATTAGAAGAATGTTATTTATAAAGAGCCACAGAAGATTCTTTTCTTTAAATTTCTTTTCTATTAAGAAAATTTATCTCTCACTCTTAACTGTATGTTTTTTATTATAAAAATACTGTGATTCTTCTTATAAATGACCATGACATGCTTTATTGTGGCAAAATAGAAGGATGTGTTTTTACTTCTCCCTCCAGGGCTCATTGGAGGGACACCTAGCTGATTTCCCACTGAAATCACACAAAGCCTCAGAATGTTTTGCAAGTAAACCAGGTAGCTCTTACTACTAAGTCAAAGATAGCATGTAAGTAGAACCTACTACTCTCTCTGAGCCACAAGTACCCTTTCTATTAAACCACTCTGCATTCCAATTGGAAGAAACAAGACCAAAAAAATAAATACAGAGCATGTTTATAAAAGAGAAAATATAAGAAGCCAGCATAGGTTTTTATTTATCAAAAATTAATATTGACTTTTTGTGTGTCAGGCTCTTTAAAACATTAACTATTAATATTAAATAATATAAACTTCATAATAACCCTTTGAAGTAGATACTATTATCCCTAATTCACAGTTAAGGAAACTGAAGCAGAGAGAAATTAAGAAACTTGCTCAAGATCACATATCTAGTAAATGGTAACACAAGCAGTCCAGCCACAGAAGATAGCTTTTAACCACCCTGCAATGAGGCATCTCTTCAGAAGTAAGGAAGTGAGAATGTCAGAACTGGGTTTAGAGAGAATTAACTTGTTAGCAGGAAGTAGGATAAACAAGAAAGAGTGAACAGTAATACAGCCATCCCCCTTATCCACAAGGGATACGTGGATGCTTGAAACCACAGATAGTACTGAGCCCTATATATACTATGCTTTTTTCTATATGTACATACCTATGATAGAATTTAATTTATAAATTAGACCCAGAGATTAACAACTAATAATAAAATAGAAAAATTATAACTATATATTGTAATAAAAGTTACGTGAATGTGGTCTCTCTCTCTCTCTCTCTCCAGTAAATTTTATGTTTTTCAGTTCAAATTTATTCCTGAATCTATGCAACTATCCCTTAACCCACAGTAAATGGCTTGGTGTCACTCTTTTCAGAGGATCCCTTGCTGAAATCTTCATACAGGCTCAATTCTTTCTGGTGCAATATGTTGCCATCAATTGGAACATGTTTTTTGTTTATGTCTTCAACCCAAAAGTTTATGCCTTTTCCATCTTAACTAACCACTTATCAGGCACTGTGGCTGTAACTTTGTAATTTGAGGTGTGACAGCAAAACTAGCACAAATTTCTTTTCCCTTCTTCACATTTCACAGATTGAAGATTTGTTCTTACCAGGTTGAAGATTTTTTCTTACTGTAGATCTTAGCAACCTCAGCGTTTTTCTTTCCTTATTTAGTCAAGAATTTTCACATCTTTACTTAAAAGGAACACTTTATGGCTTCTTTTTGGAACATCTGAATTGCCAGCATCACTACTCTTGTGCTTTGGGGCCATGATTAGGTAAAATAAGGGTTACTTGAACACAAGATTGAATGTGATACTTTGACAGTCTATCTGATAACGTAGAGTGCTACTAAGTGACTAATGGGACTGCAGTGGATGTAGCGTGTATACGCTGGACAAAGGGATGAGTCATATCCTGGGCAGGATGGAGCAGGACAACGAAAGATTTCATGATGCTACTCGGAATAGCATGTAATTTAAAACTTATGAATTATTTCTGAAACATTTTACTTAATCTTTTTGCCATGATTGACTGTGAGTAACTGAAACTGAGTGAAACTGAGGGTAAGGGGAGACTACTGTGATTACTATTATCTGTTGAACACCAATTATGTGCTGGGCACTCTACTAAGTATTTTACATACATTCCGACATTTAATTCTCACAACTATTTGAGGCCAATACAATTTTGATCCCCATTTTATAGATAAGACTACTAAGGGTCAGGGAGACAAAGCAATGACACATAAGTACTAAGTGGCAGAGCTAGGACTCAAACCCTGTTCTGCCTGACTCCAAGCCTGTGTTCTTCACAGCTCACATATGTGAAAAATAGTAGGACAAATGAGAAGAAATAAAACTGATGTAATAATACATACTGAAAAGAAGAAATTCATGGAGTTTAGCAACTATTTCTTTTTATGTGTGATTATATTTTTTTTATTTTTTAAAAAATTTCATTCTATTAGTTTCAAGTATACAGTAGATTGATTAGACATTTATATAGTTTATAAAACGATCCCCCTAATTGCTCTTTCTTTTCTCTGGCTCTCTACCTAGCCATTACATTAGCGCTAACTACAACTATTTCAGTGTACTGAAGAAAGGGGAGAAATTAAAAATGACAAAAATTTGAAGTGGGAAGAGCATGGAGAATCTTGACACTGTTCAAAGAGATAAGTCAAGAAGAGCCAGCTTCTGAGAGCACAAGGAGTTCATACTTAGATAACATTCACTCCAGAGCAGAAAAATAGTGTGCAGAATAGAGTTATCATTTTCATATTAGGAGATATTACTCATCCATCAGATTCTCCAAAACCTTTGCAAAGGCCAGACTAGAACTCTTGGTTCTTGCCTGTCTGAATACATTTTTCTGAACTCTTTTACTATTTGAACAATGAATATGGTTTTAAAAGCGAAATCAGAAGGAAAAATTAAAGAAAGGTGTTATTTTTTTAAAAGAACGGGATGGATTTTTTTCTCCTGAAGTACCTGACCCGTGTTTAAAGCAACCAACACATGTTTCTGTACAACAGTCACTAGTAGTTTGAATTAAAATCTACAGGGACTGTCCTAACAGGCACTGCCATCGGTGCAGAAATTGTAGTTTCACCTTTTTGTAAAAACCTCTGTTTCTTCTCTACCCATCACCCCCAACACCACCACCAACGAAAGATAGTAAGAAATTTTTTTCTGAGAAAGGAATCGTATTAATTAAAAATCCCAGGTTGCTGCTATTAGTTTGTTGTGTAAATTTGACAAGCAGCTTAACTTTTCTGTACTCACTTAGTTCCCTCCTCTATAAACTAAGTAGGTTGTCTAGATCAATTTAGCTCAAACTTAACTAACATTTACTGAGCCGATGTTAGGGTTCTTTCCAACACTTTATATTTCATTATTCAAAACAGTAGAAATGAAGGACAAAAGGTCTTGAGCCCAAACAGAACATTAGAGCTACAAGTGCTGTTGTAGTTCATTTCATGCAATTCCTGTAACTTATAAACCTGGAAAATGAGGCACAGGGTTCATTCCAGGTAAATAGTTGATTAGCAACCAAGTTCAATCTAGAACTGAGATCCTGATTCTCAATCTTGTGCTTTTCTCATAACAACCCGGTGTCTTTTTTAATTTGGTGGTTTAGAAATGTTTGCCTTGGATGAACTCAGAGTGAATTACAAGACGCACGCGCACACACACACACACACACACACACACACACACACAGCCTCACTGACCTGAAAGAGATTTATGTGTTGGACTGAAGGTTCTTATAAAATGAAATCCCACAACACATCAGCTGCTACATAAAAGTTTTAGACTGTGTTATGTGCTTTTTATAGCACAGAATAATGGCTAAAGCCTCAAACACCTTCTGGTCTCACCACTGCAGACACAACATAACCTCAGAAAAGTCACTCTGAATTCTCAGCTCCCAAGACTACAAAAAGAGATAATGGCGCCCTCCTAGCAGGGGAGTGCCCTCAGCCAAGTCTACATTTGATTTCCACTTTGACTTTGCTGTTGGAGAAGCAAAACAAAAAAAGTTCTGAGCTAAGTAGACAGGAAAGAAGGTGGGTGACAGAGAAGACCAGCTAAGTAAGTCTTCCACCAAAATCTCAGGTTCCTATCCTCGATTCCCTTTCTCTTTCTTTCTGGCCCTAAGGAGGATACAGAAATAGAGGAACAGCAAATACAAAATTTAAAAATTAACATTCAGTCTAGTGAAATTGGCTTGGCTCTGATGGCAGTGCCTAAGAAGTTGTGCGCTCTGCTTACAACCTCTGTGCTGAGCTGTGAGGTTTAATACAACCACCTGGTGGACTCCTTGGAATTCCTGAGAGAGAAGCAGTAAGTGAACACAGACAAAATTCGTTAATAAAACCAACTCGTTTTTATATATCAGAATCTTTTTACCTTCTAAACGAGATTGAAAATGAAAAGATGTAATTAACTATATGCTTCCTTCAAGGCAAAAAAAAAAATCTGGAACGTAAAATAGCTGCCCACTCTGAACACAAAGGGGCATACCTCTTCTGACACTTGGGTACTTCAAGTCTTCCTCAGAGTCCTTTTCTAAATGATAGTTTTTAAGATATTCATAATTCCAGGCCTAATATACTTAGTATATCTCTCACTCTAAAATGATTTTTAAAAATCACATTAATATTTATTCATTAACAAATATTTATTGAGTGACTCTTATATGCCAGGCACTGTTCTTAGTAGAGATATAACAGCGAATGAAATAGGGTAAAATCCTGTGCTCATGGAGCTTAAATTCTAGTTGAAATCTCTCCCTCTTTGTTTTTAAAGTGTCCAATCTAATAGATGTTTGTTGAATGAATGAATGAATGAATGATAAATAATATCAGGGATAATCTGTGAGAATCGGATGAATTATAGTATATAGATGGGCTGTGAGCCATATAAAATGTAAAATAAAAAATATATTTTATAAATCGATTTTTGAATTTCATCTCCATTCCCTTTCAACTCTTTTTTTTCTGACTAGACTACTACAAAATAAAATAGAGGTAATTTCTAGGCAGTATTTCTCCCAAGGCACTGAGTGTAAAATATCAACAAAAGAAAAGAGGGCTCTTACAAACAGAAAAGAAGAGAGGGCCTGCTAATGATCATTCTCCTTTAGTGAAGTCCTATATTTAGAGACCTCATGGTTCTATGCTGAGCATCAAATTTTTAAAATCCCAATGAAGTAGCATTTCAAAAAACAATACTGAAATAAGTAATAATCTGGATGAAAACTTACTTTCAGGAGGTTCAGAGATGACCTTCTCCAGCCTGGCCTTTGAGGTGCCATGTTGGATTAGTTTCATCTGAATCCAGCAGAGTCCTACTGACCTCCTCCTGTCAGTGCAACTTCATTTTCATAGTGTCCTGGGTGGTGTAGCCTGTGGAGGGGTGGGTCAGACAAACCCAGGTGTTTCATAATGCTGTCAGGCACAGAGCATGTCTTTTGCCGCTGGGAAGTAAGGTTAGGAGGATAAAAGGATAGGATGGAAATCACCTCTCGCATTAAGGAATGGCAACAAATATGAAAACGCACACATCAAAGCCTGGGTAATTATTAAAACAAATCTCCAAAGAAAGAGTGCTCATCATTGGATGAAGCTACCTCTCACTCTCTCGTTCTAAGATGACTGGATGAAAGAAGAAAGAGATTTATTTTTACATCAGGAAGTAAAAAAAAAAAAAAATAGAAAAGAAGAAAGAAAAGAATACCAGAACACCACAAGCACAGAACATTTGCTAGCCTAAATGATGCTACCATCTTCTCAGTGTGGCCTCCCCTTAAAAGACAAACCTATAATAAAAGGAATGAACTAAGCTTTCTTTGCCATCACTCTTGAGCAAAGTGCCATTTGTATTATTATCAGCTACATTCATATACAAGAAGACAGCTGAAGCTAAACAAAAGTTTTCAAATAATACCAGTAATATGGAGGTAAAAAATTGCTAAACAATAAGATGTAAACATGAACAAAAATGGAAAATGACTTACGAGGTGCAGAATACAAACTATCTCCATCCTAAGAATAGTAGTAAGAGATGAGAAAAAAAATCCTAATTTTCTTCTTGGATCATGTCGGGCGCCATTACGAGGCACTGAAGCAGCTGCTAAATCTGCTTAAACAATGGTTTTAGGAAGCAGGGTTTTAAGTTAAACATCACTGACCCTGGTGAGGAGATTTGCCTCCTAAAGAAATCCTTTTAAGATAGTGGAATGTTTACAGCCCAGAAAGCAAGGATGTTTGTACCCTGAGGGAAGGATGTATAAGAACTTATGTAAATGTCAGCATTCCTATGGTAATGTACTCTGTGCTTAGCTATAAATAGGCTGGGTTAAATAAACTAGAGGCTGCAGCTCTGACTGTATGCCCTCCCGAAGAACTTTCCTGTCTCCTTTTTTTTCCCCTTAGGGTTCACCCCCCTCTTTTAGGTGCTGTTCGATCTCTGCCGGCAGGCTCCGGCAGGATCATCCTCTCAGGCAGTCCCTGGCAAGGATAACTTTACTACTAGTAGTGATAAAGCAATTAGAAGAAGTTCTCTGTTTAATTGGATGAACCCAAGCAGCGACAGGCAACAGCTCTAATACATATATTGAAAGAACATTTTCAAAACCACTATGACATTAGTGAAATGTCTTGTATCAGAAAGGCTTGAGGAGGCAGAGATGGATGGTAGTGGGGTGCTGCAGGTGAAACAGGAGGAGAGGAGGATTAGGTGACACTTTTTTAGTGTTGTCTTTTTTTTTTTTTTTTTACTAATTCTAATCTCCTGCTTTTTAATACTTTCAAAATATTTTATGAATATTTGTTCTTCCTTCTCTTTCAAATTTTCATTCTTCTCTCCAGCTTCCATTTTTGTCTTTTTGTCTTTTTGTTACCTTTTCTCTTCCTCTTCGCCTCCATCTTCTTGTACTATAAAACTCCAAGTTTCTGTGGGGGAAAAAAAGGAATAAAATGAGAAGGGAGAATGAGAGTGTGATCAGAATTAGAGGAGGAACCAATCATCTCCCTTGAACGCTGGTTCTATCAGAATATCTATATAACCTGGTGAAACTTATTACAGAATGTGGCAGAGGTGGAAACTTAGGAAAAGAAGTTCACCATTACGAATTCCAGTTATAAAACATGTAAAAGCACTCATGGTCCCGTATTGCACCCCCATACATCCCACCCCTGGTATTTGATATTACATAAAAGCATCCCGGAAGTTTTAAACGCTTCCTATACATATTATGTCAGAAGGTGTGCATGAAGAAGATGACTAAGGACAATACCTTGCCAGTGACCCAAAAGCCGGTGCCTATGATGGATGAGCTATATCCTAAATATTTTGATGGAAAGTGTGTCTTCTGAGAGTTCTTTCAGACAATTTGGAAAACGCATAAAGATTGTTCATCTTTGGACACAGGCATAATCATTCCTGGCATTATAGTGACTAAAAAGAGCCACTATGTACCCAGAAAAATGACCCAATATATCTAATAATAAATGTACATTCTCTATGCTTAAGTAAAATGTAAAATAACACAAAATGTACAAAAAATATAATAAAAATAATAAAGATATAAAGATATCTGAAAGGTATTTTTTATTAATTAAACTACTGGAATTTTTTGAAGTGCTATCTTCTTTTCTGTTCCTCTTTTGTGTCTTTTCATTTTTCTTCTGCCTCCAACCTGCTTCCTAATTCAAGCACATAGGAATATATGTGTTTATTGTCTCCAAGCAGCTTTGTGGCAAGGTGGAAAGTAGAAGAAACCTACAAGGCTTTCATTGCTTTTCCAGGACCTTTAGTAAAAATAGCGGTTTTATGAAAAGGATGAAAGTTTCCATGCTAAACATAGAAAAGTGTTTTGGCCAAAAAGGGAAGAAGACTTTCACAAGTAGAAATTTCCCTCTGTTTCAGTTTGGTGGCCGAGGGAAGAGGAGAAAGAGAGGGAGGGAGATTGCAGATTCTGAGAGCAAAACAAACCTGAGCCCACTTCCTGCCAGCATACCAGTGCAGCAGCAAGACTCAGAGAGTAAAGGGCTGCCTGCTGCATCTAAACTGGTAGAGTACAACAAACTCAGTACAAAATTTCTACCTAATGTCAGTAGGTAAGCAGATCGTCCCCACAGGTGATGTATAAATTAAGGTTCTTAGAGTGAAAGCAAACCAAACCAGGTTTGAGCAAAAAAAAAGAATGTACTACCTCAAGAAAAAATAGAATTTATTGGAAGATGTGGGAAACCTCAGGGAAGAACCTAGTTTCAAAAGGGGGAAGACCGAGGTAATTCTGGGCATTTTGGTGACCTGAGTAATAGGAAATATGGGCTTCCTTCAGGGCACTGACACCAAGTAGATCAACTATAATCTTCTTTTCCTATCCTTGAGTCACTACTCATAAACTTTAAATTCCTGGAGGAGTTGGAGTAAACTTGCTCAGATCCTTTGCTCAACTTTCAGCTACGGAGAGTAGGATAACTTGTTTGATAATTGTAGGAGACCGTAGGCTTTGCAGGAGGGTTAACCTCCAAAGCAAAATCAAAATGCTAATACAAAAAAATGAAAGAAAGAATAAATAGATGCTGGACAAACATAAATAGTATATTCCCACTATAGATGGCCGCTGTAGATATATAACAATCTCATATGCTTGCTTATTTTTTAATACATTATTATGTGTGACAATCAATTGGAAGAAGTTGGAGTTCAATTTGTCTGAGTATTAAATTCATCGTGGCCCTTCCCTTCTTGCAGCTATTCATTTAATACCTCATTCTCTCCAAAAAGTGCCTTCATATTCATCTAGTCTTTGCCTATCCCTCCAGCTAAATCTTCAATGCTCTTTCTTCCCAGCACCTCATGTCCCTATAATCACATGAGACTCACAGTTCCTTGAAAACATTATCCTATTTCACATCCATAAATCTTTATACGTGCCACACCCTCTGCTGGGAATGGTCTTCCCTATTCCCTGTCTGCCTGGAAAACTCACTCACCCAACTCAAACACTTCCTTTTTAGGGATGCCTCTCAGATACACTCTTCTCCCAATCATCGTTTCCTCCACCGTTTCTCTTCTTCATCTCAGTATCGCCACTGTATATCCTGGACATGCCTTTATTTGTTTTTTTAAACTTATTTTACTGTGTTGTAATAATTTGTTATATGTTTGTCTCCCCTACAGCTCTATTAGCTTTGGGGAGGTAGGCTCTGACTAAATGGATGCATGCACTAATGAACTTTCCAATCATACAGTGTTATTCATTGAAGGCCCACTCTGCTTGGAATCATCCTATGCAGAAGGCATAGTAGTGAGTCGTGCAGAATGTTTACTAAAGCAGTAATTTCCTGTTAAGGATATGCAGACCATCGGTGGGGAAGGAAGAGTAGTCTAGGTAGGACATGAGGTCTTCATTAAAATTTCCAAATATTCATTCTTTCTTAATTACCATGGCTACTTGCAAACATAATGCAACATTTTCTGCCTACTTTATTTGCTGATATTACTTTTACAAATTTGTATTATCTTAATTTCAGATCTATAGTGGTAAAGTTTATACTCCTAAATATTATCATATTTTTGATTATTAATGAAACACTTGGTTTTATATGATGGATCGTTTTATAGTACAGGCCTTAAGAATACGAGTGTAGAAGGTAGATTGCCTGGATTTGGATCCTGGCTCTGATCAGGTAACTCTGGGCAAGATTTACAATGAGGCCCATAATAGTACCCAATGCATGGGAGTGTTGAGGGGATTAAACGAGTCATATGGTAAAGCACTTAGAGCATCGTTTGGCATGTAAAAAGTGCTAAATAAGTGTTAGTCATCATTATCATTGCAACAAAATATACTCCCTACCATGTTACAAGAAATTTTTTAGTTATTAAAACAATACAGTGAATGAGAAGTGTAATAACAGAATGGAAACATGAATTTATTTGTTTCCAGGATTCAGGTTATTTGGCAATGTGTCTGGACTTAAGAAACCATTCAAAACCATTGCAATTGGGAAGAACCCATAAGGAATTGATAAATGAATAGAACAAACAAGATATACACCAAATTCACATCCAACCAGGGTCTGTTTAATATAGTTTCTCACACAAGAGCTTAGAAATTGGGAGATAATCAAATATGAGTCCAAAGGAATTACTTAATTTGAGGCAGCTGAGCAAGGAAGGGGACTGCCTTTCAGTTTGGGAGGAAGACAAGAGTTATCTTGAATTTTGTCAAAAAAAAAAAAAAACAATCTTGCCCCACTTAGCATGGAGGACCAGAACTAATTGATGTATCCAGTTAATTAATGAGTTAGTCTTCATATTTTCAGTCTTATTTTGTGGAATTAGAGCTACAAGGTTTACTAATCAGTCATGTATCAGAATTCCTAGTCATTTATTCCAAAACTGACTTTTAAAAAAAAAAATTTAAATAGCTAATCCACTCACCTAAGTCTGTAAGTCCAGTTGAAGTTGGTACCATATAAAACTGTTTTTCCTGGTTTTCTAAGCATGTTGGACAATCAGTAAAAATTAGATGAGACACATTATAAGCTTGCTGAAGAGTTTCCAAATGATCACTTTGTTCATATCAGAAAAAGCTTAAAAATCCATACTTATGTATGTAGTTTTTATTTATTACAATTGACTAAGGACATTATATTTTTAAATAATATTTTTTATTTTTCAACTATAGTTGGCATACAACATTATAGTAGTTTCAGATGTACAACATTTTGATTAGACATCTATATAGCTCACAATGTGATCATCCAATAAATCTAGTACCCATCTGACACTGTACATAGTTATAATATTATTGACTATATTCTTTATGCTATCCTTTCTATTTCCATGACTATTTTATAATTACCATTTTGTACTTCTTAACACTTTCCTCCTTTTTCTCTTGCCCTAAATCCCCTTCCCATCTGGTAACCCTCAAAATGTTCTCTGTATCTATGCATATGTTTCTGTGTGTGTGTGTGTGTGTGTGTGTGTGTGTGTGTGTGTGTGTTTTAGAATCCACATGTACCCAAAATCATATGGCATTTGTCTTTCTTTAACTGACTTACTCCTTTAGGTTCATCATGAAATATCTTTTTCCATCCCTTTACTTTCAGTCCGTGTGTGTCTTTTAATCTGAAGTGAGCCTCTTGTTGGCAGCATATGTAAGGACATTGTGTTTTTGGTAGTCATAAAAGTAAGTACTGGCCTTAAGGTCCAGGGTCAAAGTCAAGTGATCTTAGTGATAATTAAGCCTTAAGACTACTGAAATATATTTTCTTCCTCTCTAATCTATTAAGGTTTAGCTTTTGTTAGGATGAGTATTAATGAGTAAAATGAGAAAACTGGATATGAAAAAAACCAACTGTGCTATTTCAGCATGTTTGGGACAATAGGTGAGGATGCTTTGGAGGGTGAGAGAGACATGTGAGCATGGAAAAGGTCTTCAGTCAAATGGAATTTGAAATCCAAAGGCTTTGACAGATGATGGTAAAGTAGTAAGAATGAATACCTTGGTTTTCAGTTCAGCTAAAATCTCCCCCTGTGATCTTACTTCTACTACACAAAATGATCAAAAATAAATTCCCTCAACTTCCCCAAACTGAAACTTGCACAACTACATAGAATTGCAACAATTTTTTTTTTCTTTCCTTTTTCCTTTCTCCAAGGCTGGTTCCTCTTCCTGAGTTCTGGTTCCCAACTCCAACTGTCTCCTCTTTGTGTGTTCAGTTCCTAACACCTCTCTGTACTGGATCCTTCCCATCAGCTTTCAAACATACTCAATCTTTTAACCTCTAAAATATCCTCCCTCGACCCCACTTCCTCCACTCACTACCACCCTATCTTGGTTTATATTCCACCAGACACTCTTTGTTTTCCTTTTGTTATCCTTTCTCAGTCTCTTTTGCCAACTTGAACTCCTTTAACTGTTGTAGTTCCCCAAAGATCAATCCTAGCACTACTGTTCTTCTTATGCAATATGTTCCCTATTTGGTTACATGCATATTGATACCTTCGATTATTATCTATACAGAAATGACTCCTAAAACTTATACCTCTAGCTCAGACTTCTTTGAACTCCAGGCCATAGGTTCATCTGTCTACTTAATAACTCCAGTAAGATGCTCAAAAGTCACCTCACACTTGAAATGTGCAAAATCAAACTCAGGGCCTCCCCTCTACCTGAGTACCTGGTTCTTTCTGGACTTTTACCTGTCTCACCATCCATCCATTTTCTAGCTCAGAAATGAGGGATCATTTTTGAATCTCTTCTCCCTTACATCCTATGTTCAATATTTCAGGATGGTAAATTGCTCTCTCCCTATTGTCTCAGGATTGCCACCAAAGCTCCAAAGCTGAAGACAACGGGCATCTAGGAACCCCCATCATCTAATGAGAACCAGTGGTTTAATGAAAGGCAGCAGAACTGGCTTTGATACTCTAAACATTAGTCTCTCTCCTTTTTCTCCTCCTCCCAGCATGCTAAAGGAAAATGAAAGGAGTCCCTGGGGGTAAATGACAGGCCTCTTCCCTTCCCCACAAGCCAAGTTAAGAAACCCAATCGGTTACTGGTAAAGACAAGAAATGCCTCCAAGAAGAAGATACAAACATCTCATTGATGGGTTGGACACCTATTCAGCCAGTGGTCTTGCTAACATGCTCTAGCATCACTCTGAGCATAGAAAAACAAGAATTGGGGTACAAAGAGAAGTGATACCACTGAGGGTGGCTAGATGCTTCGATTTCTTATAAGACACTGAAGAAAGTTAAACTTCAAATGAATTGCTGTTACCTGTCCAAGAGGGCCATACCCCAACACAAAAAGGCTGTGCGGTACATTGCTAACTAAGGTAGGGTGTCAAAAGAAGTATTCTCTTCTACATCAGAGAACTGTACAGAGACCTTTGCAGGACCTTATGAAGAATACCTCATCAGCAGAGGCAGCATGTGGATGCCTACCAAACAGAGCATATCAGCAGTGGCTCCAATTAAGTGGGAAACATTTGAAGCTTTTCCCAGTCCTGCATTAGGTTTCATTGGTTGGAGAACAAAGGAAAACTCATAATAGAGAAAGTAAGAAGAGAGACCACATGCTAATCTCACTTCCAGGAATGTTCCTCAGTCCTTGAGTTATGACTGGCCTGGAAGGTTGTTACGGGTGGGACTGGGCAGAAAAAGGTTTGAATTGGGTATAAGATTGGACTAGGCCAGACAGGATTTTTTAATAACAGAAAATGATCTATAAGCTATGATATTCTGCTAGAAATGTTAAGAAATTTTAAAGGAAATTGTATCAGCACATTCGAAAACAGTAGTAGCAACAATGGTAGAATCTTTTCATGTTTATGCCTCCACTGAATTCAGTCCCTTCAGTCATCTGGTTATCTAATCAATCACAGAGACTCTTCTCTACTTCTAGCACCGCTGGCCCTCCCACATTGCAACCATAGTACTCTTGCAAAACACAGATATGATCATGTCATGATTCTATTTAAACTTTTTCATCATCTACCATTAATATACTTAGAATAATGATCGAAATCTTTACTGCCCCCAAAGCCCTGCCTCCAGTCTCACTTGACCTGCCTACCCTCTATGCACTCTATCCACACTGGTCTCTCCAGGTCTAAGGCACACCAAGTTCAGCCTTCACATATACTATTCCTTCTGTCCAAATGTCCTTCCCCATTCAATCCTTCCTACTTTAGAGTTCAGCTCATACATCACTGCCTCAAGAAAGCCTTTCCTGAACTAGGCAGGTACCCCCTTGCTACACACTCTCAGAGTACAAAATACACCTTCATAACACTCATTGGAATAACTATATGTATATATAGGTAGATATATATAATTTTATGATATCACATATATCACATACATGTACACACACATATATATTTATGTAAGTATTTGTTCAATGAAAGAAGGGTCTGATTGTTTTTACTTACCTTTGTATTCTTGGCACCAAGCACAGTAGCCAGCAATGGGAAGGCATACAGGAAATATTTGATGAATAAATGAATGAATGAATGAATGAATGAATGAATTTTTATGCATTTACATAAAGCCATTGAGTAAATCTCCAACTGAGGAATCAATTATGATCGCTTTTCCTCAGTATCAGTGACAAAGTAGGGCTTGCACTCAACTCGAAAACTGACCAGGTCCACCTTAGTGCTTGTCTTCTCTGGGGAATCTTCTCTGACGTACAACATAGTGATATGACACTATTATCAACTACTAATAATAGGAATTACTAAGTAAGAGCATACTGACTGAAAGACAAATTGTGCTGAAATTGTTTCATGCATTATCAATCTCATCTAATCATCACAACTCCTCCATGGGCTAGGTCCTTTAATTGTCTATGTTTTAAAAAGGGAAAAAGAAACAGAGGCTTAGAGAAGCGAGGGTCTTGCCCAAAATAAAACAGCTAATGTGGGTAAGATTGGACTGAATGTAGATCTGGCTGACTCCAAAAACTGTATTCCTCAATAGTCAAGATATGGAAACAATCTACATGCCCATCAATAGGTGAATGGAAAGCTACTGTACATATACACAATGGAATTTTATTCGGCCTTGAGAAAGAAGGATATTCTCCCATTTGCGGCAATATGATTGGACATTGAGCACATTATGCTAAGTGAGATAAGCCAGTCAGAGAAAGAAAGGTACTGTATGATATCACATATGTTTGGAATCTAAAAAAGTTGTGCCCGTAAAAAACAGAGAGCAAAATTGTGGTGACTAGAGGATTGGGGTAGGAGGGAGGAGAAAAGAGTAATATTGTTTAAGGTACAAATTTGCAACAAGTAGTAAATAAGCCATAGAAATCTAAGTACAGTATAATGAATATAGACAATAATAATGCACGATAAAATCATTAAAAATAAAAATGTGTTCCTAACCATTACAATATGTTGCTTCCAAAACACAGGGCTCTTTCTTTATTTAATATCACAGCACTTACTAATAAATATAATCTTCTGATCTCTACAGTACTGTTCTTTTCCTGTGCTATTTAATACCTGGACTGAGGTATAAAATATTATTTTGTAGGTTTCGATTTTTCATTATATTTTAAGTTTCTTGCAGAGGAGAGCCTTATGTTGTGTTTTGTTTCTTTGGTTTCTTCATAAGGCCATGCTTGGTTGTGAACATTAAGAAATATTTATAGAGTGAATCAATAAATTAGTACTGAAAGCATCTTACTTAATAGCTTATGTGGACTAAATGTGCTATAGTCATTCAATACAATTCCAAATTTAAAGAGATTTCCATTTTTAATGAAGATACCTATGGATCAATATTATGACTCCTATTTAAAAGTGTGATATGATAAGACAATGTTCTCCCAGAAAAGATAATACACTATATTTCCTTATCTAGAACGTCAAGCCCTGACTGCTCTATGTTAGATGTTAGTTTCACCACAAATGCTGAAATGTTTATGCTAATTCAAGATAAAATATGAAATAGATGGTATCAGCTATGTAAAGTACATTATATGCATCTTTATTTTGTATAAGGCCAGAGACATAGTCTCCTAGAAGTTCAAATGGTAAACTTCCTGTTAGCAGCTAAAATATTAAACCTCCCTAAGAATAGTTTCAATGTCAAATCTAACCCAGATGTTTGAAACCTTTTTTATTCCTGAGAATGAAACCTGAAAAAGAAAATCAATAATTCTCCTAGCCTCTGACCAACAATTTCGTAATTGTGTCAATCAAATAATTTTCAATTATTACTTCGGCTCAGGAAATAATAAAGACAATTCTTTCTCACTTTCTATAATTAGTAACCTCTGAGGTAAGTCTCCCTAGCTTAAATATAGATATGGAAGACAATGCATCAAATACACATATTTTTTTGTTTAAACAAATTTTTCCCAAAATTGTATCAACCTCTACCATCTCTGAAAACATAAATTGAAATAGTTAAATGAAAAACAAATATCGCTCTTACATTTACTGCTCCAAATTTCATGCATCAGCCTCTTTTAAAGGGTCCACATTGCACTTTATCAAGTGCTTTGTTCTTGAACATACATTGTAGTCAAGAAAAGAAAATGAGTATATGCAGATGTATGTGGTTATGTTCATTTAACAATTTACTCTAAGGAGCAAGGATCTAAGGGCTTGATACACAACTAGTTGCAAGCAGTGGTCTAAGAATTACAATTTGTAGTGTAATCTGGGTGCTGTTTTTAATCTCTGAATTTCTGTTTTCTCCCTGGAAAGATGGCTATTACAAGGAGAACTAACACTTTGTTTTAACATATAAATTGCTCAATTCAAGAAATAAGCCATTGAGTATAGGAATTTTATTTATAGGAATTTTAGAAGAATTGAGATGATACATTAGAAACCCTTTGAGAATCTCTAATGTTATCTGTATCTCTAATGTTATCTGGTATTTTTAAGGAGCTTTGGCTTTAGTTTACATAGATATTACCAAGGAAGATCAGAGAAATAAATGATTTCTTCCGAAACAGGCTTTTCTCAGAATTTCTCAACACATATCAACAGCTAGGGCAAGATAATATTTGTGATACTTGATTACTTTAAAAAACAAAATACAATAAAACAAAAGGCAAGAAAGAAGTGAGACTGGTAACTTTCTGTTCAGTCCCAAATTTATTTTAGAAATGTTAACTTCACCACGAACTATTCACCTTAGGTTTTGAGTGTATTTCATATGGGTGATTAAAATTTTTAATATTCTGGTTTCTACTGACAAATTCTGCATTTTGACAAGTTTTGATGAAGTCTATTCACTCTAGACAATTTATGCACACCTAACTTGAATGGTTGATTTTGACTTTATCTCCTTGAGTTCCTAGAACTGCCCTGATTAAATTTTAAAATATAATTACAGGTAGCACATTGAGTCAGTTGGTTAGTCAGAGAAATCTGAGCTCTGAATGCCTGCTTCTTGCAGCACACTGCATTAAGTGCTCTGGAGGAGGGCGGAGGTGGATGGGAACAGTCATCCGTGAAATGATTTGAGGATTATTATTAAAACAACATATCACCAAGTGCAAAGTACTCAGGTGGAAACTGTATACATCAAAGTTCAAGGAATGGAGAGTAAAGGAAGCACCTTTCCTGCATTAATTGCTTGTTCTAGATATTTAGCAAATGTGTTTTATGACTATGAATAGCTTTGCTGGCATCCCAAAAATTAAACAATGTTGGTCTAACTATAAATGTGCAGCTATAGAGCAGTTCTTTAATTTCTTATACCTGGTAATACTTCAACAGCTTTGTTAAAGAATGGGTCAGAGAAAGATTTTTTGTTTTTTTCCAGAAAAAAAATTTTGGAATGATTTTAAATTTGTGGAAATGTTGCAAAATAATACAGAATTCCTATATACTCTCATCCAGTTTCTCTTAATGTTAACATTTTACATCACCATAGCACATTTTTTAAAACAAAGAACCAACATCGGTATATTAGTATTAACTTAACTAAACTTTGGACACTATTCAGATTTCACTTGTTTTCCACTAATGTCTTTTTTCTGTTCTAGGATTCAATTCATATACCACATTGCATTTAGCAAGAAGAGACTTTAATGTCTTATTGCTGATATTCAAAAATCAGCTATTTCTGAGCAATAAAAATAATCACTGTCAAAATAACTTGAGCAGTAATAAAAATGAATTGAGTGTCCCAGAGGTACCTGGGGATGCCATAGTGTCAGATTCTTAACTTTTATGCAAAAGTAAACATGGTCTTAAAGTCAGTCATTAATCTCTCTTTTATTTACCTAAAGATGATGATTATAGCAATGTAAGTTCTATTGTCATTGCTAGAGAATTTTTTTTTTTATTTATAAAAACATTTGCTATAATGTGCTTTTAGTATCACCTAGTGTGGACACCAAAATTTTCCTATATGAAGACACGAGAAGCACCTGATTTGGTTCCCAGTTAGGGAAGTATACCGAAGACACTAGAGAAATGAAACCGTACATAGTCTGCTTGTATATATCAGAAAATAATAGATCAAGATTAGTGGGTCTCCAACTTGGGTGTGCATCAGGATCACCGGGAGGGCTTGTTAAAACACAGATTTCTGAGTCCCATCCCCAGAGCCTCTGATTCAGACCCTTAGAAACAGGCATCTGCACTTCTAACAAGTTCCCAGGTGATGTGAATGCTGCTGGTCCTGGTACAACACTGAAAATCACTTTCATTGATAGTCGCTTGAAAGGAAAAAGTAAAGACATTTTGTTCTCATGTGATATAATCACAGGTCTCTGGATTGATATGTTGACTGCCAGTCAGATAAAGGATCTATTTAGTTTCATTTCAAGTCTGTGCAATGACTTAGTTAGAAAATAAAACAAATATATTAGTTTTCCAAAATAGTTCTTACTAGTCTGCCCTTCAAACAATGCAATCGTTTTTAAAATAGTAAAATATTGTTTTTAATGATAATAAAATATCATTATAAACTAACCATAAATGTTTGGCCTGATGCAAGACCTCTGACTGATCAATAGAAAGGAACAGGGGTAAGGAACATAACAAATATCTTTTTCAGAAGTGTTTCTCAAATGTTAGTGTTTTATGAACCACCGAGCATCTTTCAGTTGATCTGGGGGTGGACTCTGAGACTCTGCATTTCTATCAAGCTTCTAGATGATACTATTGTTGTTGGTCTGCTGATTATACTACAAGTAGCTCTATAGGGTCTCTTGCAAGGTTTTAGCAAGTATAAAATGTTCTAGTATCTTGTGATCCCTGGGGGACACTGGAACTTCCTAGCGCTCTATCACAGAAACAGTGCCTTTAACTAAGGCAAGTTTTAGAAGATACCAATCTGTATCCTGAACTCTTGGCTTTAGAATACAAATAAATTAATTAATTAATTAATTAATAACTGGAGGAAACCTAAATAAACAAAATCTCCCTGGAATCTACTGGAATGCAGTGGAAACTTTTGGAACCTGATCGCTGCTTTAACCTACCGTCAATCTAGTAGGTACAAGTGACATAGGGAAAATATACAGAGGATGAAAGTATGATCCAATTCTTCAGTTTCTGCTCATATCACTACTGTTAATACTTATCACATAAACATATCTTCAGTTCTTCAGACTGTTCTTCCATCTCTTTACCTCTCCTAAAAGCCCTTCTGGCGCTTGTGATGAAAATTCTAGGAGAGCTACTGACTTATTATTCCCCTTAAAGAAAGCTAAACTTTACTTCCATTTTTATGGAGCCAAAGATCAACATTATATAAGACATTATAATCCCTATTAGAGTATAAAGGAATAAAGGTTTAAGAGTCTGTTATCTATATTTCATCTTGTTGGTATAGGGGAAAAAAAGAAGCTTCAGAAAAATTAAAAATGCTTTTTGATTGCTTCAAGGAGAAAAGCAAAAGCTGTGAGAACACATTATTTTCTATAGTGTGTCGGAAAAGAAGAAAAATCTTAATCAGAATCACCAAATAGTATAACTTTTGCTCCCCAAGATGCTGCCTTCGGATCTGTCATATAATGGATGGTGGTTTACATCCTGCACAAATGAGTAGAATAGAAGGACTCCTAGGAAATACCCCTTGAATTGCTTCTTCAAGCAGACTCCCAGGATACATTCAGGCTTTAAGATAAGGTTACTCTTGCTAACTAATGGTGGCAATGGAAAATTAAGACAATCACCAGGGGTCCACAAATGAAAGAAGGTAACAGAGAGATGGCTTAGCCTGAGAAACAGCCCTGGAAAGTGTACAACAAAAAGAGGCTCTTATCATCCATAACTCCTCACTCTCCTAAACCCCTGCCTTCACTCCCTCCATTACGTTATGGGCACTGACACCAGTGACCTGCAGCCAAGGAAGCGTCTATTAAAGTGAACATCAGAATTTCATAAGATTTGTATCTACTTGATACACTATCAGTTTGACAGCTTATCAGTACTTGAAGACTTTTCTGATGAGATCAGTAATCATCAGAAATCAGTAGTGACTTTAACAAATGAGATTTTTTGATAATATATAATGAAACGTGTCAACTTTGTGAAGATATGCATAGCTCAGTGAACCAATATTTTCCAAATAGCCAATAAATACATGATGCTACAAAATCATCTGTGGGTAAAAGATCCATTCAAAATGCAAAATAGATCAATAGACTTTAATGTAATAGACTATGAAAAGCTCATTGATGACTTCACATTACATATTACAACTAACCTTTAAGAAACTTACAACTTCTCAAATTTGGTGTAATATCAAAGGAAAATATCCATAGTTATCTAGAAAAGTTCTTAAATACTCCTCCCTTTACCAGTCTGAGGCCAGATTTTCTTTATGTACTTTCTACTTCAACTAAAACAGTACGTCAGAACAAGTTAAATGCAGTAGATTTAAATCCAGTTATCTTCTATTACGCCAGACAAAAAATTTGCAAGGCATGTAAAATAATACCACACTTTGCATTAATTTTGTTTTGGAAACTATAGTCATTTTCATAAAGTATGCATTTTATATAATAGGTTTGTTATTAATTTTAAATAAATACATATTTAATCTGTTATGTTTTTAATTTGTAGATGGTAAATATTGACAGGTATAACTCACATAAACAAAAGCTCTTTGAGGTCCTCAATAATTTTTAAGAGTGTATGGTGCTCTAAGAAAAAAAGTTTGAGAACTGCTAATCTAAGCTAAAGACTATGTTTCATTACCTTTCATTTTAAATATTGTGTCTTTGATAATGGTACAGAAGATTTGCTATATTTTATGTTTGTGTGGTAATATAAAAATATTTTATTTTATATAGCAATTCCTTCTATAGTTATAGAAAATTAAGACACAAATATAAGGAAAAAACAAACAGTATTTGTTGAAAACAAATAAATAAATATCTGTGTCTCTGGCCTGGGTGATATAATCATGACCAATGGGTTAATTTCCATGGAAAACATATTCTGAGCTACCAACCGGTAACTTACAAATATACCTACACAGGAAGATGTAATTGTAAATTCGGTCTTGATTATACAAGGTAGTGGTCATAGAACCTCTCACAATTTGGGGTTTTGTTTCTGTGTTTGTTGGTCTCTTCCCACTGGAGTTCTTGGAGTGGTTTCTTTTAGACTGTAAGAACTAGAGGATCTGGTACAAAGCATGACTTAATAAATGTTTGTTGAATGACTCGATCAAAATAAAAATACATGAAAATCATTCCAGACTGGTATTTAAATTTTATTTATGGTTCCTCCAGAGTCAGAAACACCAGCCAGAGGCATAATATATCTTCCAAAGATTTAAATCAAAACTCCTTTGATGAATTCAAACAACCAGAATCAATTCAAGAGATGGTATTTTAGTGAAACTGCAATTTGATTGTGGTATTGCTTTCCCTGGTCAAGTAAGAATCAGAAATGTGTATCACCAGAGAAGGCACATGTGGAACTATTAACAGGCAGAAAAAAATCCTGTTTACCAAACAGTTCACCTTATTGCTTAGGATCATTGGAAAATATAGCAAGGACTGTCCTTGTATCCTATACCAGCATGGCCAAGTTTAGAGTGTGCCTAAAAAAATTTTAATGCCTAAAAGTAATTATTAGAAATTATTCCAAAAACATAATCCGAAGACTTACTTCTGGGAGAAAGTTTTGGATTTCCTAATATATTTCTGGTTTCTGGAAAGGTCATCAAATGCATTATGTATATTTCATAGTGTGAAGCATATAGAGATGATGAAATATTCACCACATGATTACTCTCCAGATTTCCAATATCTGAAAAGTCTCCAAATTTCAATCATTCTAATTCAGTTTCAGGTAGGAGGGTATATGGCTCTAATATCTCTTCACAAAATTGTATTACTTCTATTCTTCAAGTTCTTTTGATGGAGAATTGACACTGTGAGAGTCCTATTGACACTATGAATCTCTGTAATAACTTTTCAACCAATTTCCTGAGTTACTAAAGCCTGGACATAAAGCTCATTAATCACTAAGATAACCTAAGGTATAGAATAAACAAAGAAGAGGACTTTCAAAATTTCATGAGATAAATAGTTTATGTGCCTAGAACATTCTTAGGTACCAGCGAAATATCCAGAAATGAGAAGCTAATTATGTAATAGTTTTGTTGTTCTGTCAAAAGAAATTCAAAGAGCTTTAGTTGATATGAATCTTTTACTGAGCAAGAAACAAAATTGCTCATAAACAGAGAGACTTAACGCTAAAAGTAATTAGAAGCTTGGCTTTTAGCAGCTATAGGTTTATAAGGTATTAATAAGGGAGTACATTGTTTTTGTTATCGTGATCAGTTACTAGAAACTTAAAGTTTTTAGGGTAGGAACACTGTGGAAGCTTAATCATGTATAGCTGATCGGCTAGCTATAAGGTAACACTAATGAGAGAGGTTAAATTTTTTAAACATTTTTATAGTTTTCAATTATAGTTGGCATACAATATTATATTAGTTTCAGGTATATGACATAGTGAGTACACATTTGTATAACCTATATAGTGATCGCCCGGATAAATCTAGTACCATCTGACACCATACATAGTTATTACAATGTTATTGACTATATTCCTTATACTATACTTCACATCCTCATGATTATTTTGTAACTAACAATTTGTACTTCTTAATCCTTTCCTCTTTCTCACCCTCCCATCCCCTTCCCATCTGGTAACCCTCAAAATGTTCTCTGTATTTATGAGTTTCTGTTTTATGTTATTTTTTTCATTTTTTAAATTATTATGATGGCATTAGTTGACACATTTTATTCTTTAGATTCCACATGTAAGTGAAATCATGGGTATTTGTCTTTCAAAGAGAGCTTAAGTTTGGTTTAAGGTCAAAGTCAGCATTTGGGGAAATCAAGTCAGTTTAAGTTTTGGTTGTATGACTATGAGCTTTGGTTTATACATATATTCAAACCGTGGCCTCCATTTTGATTTTTTCTTTAACAGTTTTTACCTGTTTTTACTGTATGGTCTAATTCATGCTCAGAAACCATCAATTTGCTCTGTATTTGTCAAAGGGTTATATCACATTATAAATAAAAAACTGGTATCCCATATTCTCATCTAATGAATTAATATTTTGTGCCTTTGGAATGATTTTTGTGATGTAAAGAGTTTAAGTTATATTGTAAAATAACGGATCAAATTTTCTAAATGGAATCTTGGTCATACATTCGTTTGGTTCACTGAATTCATCTAGTATCCCAGGGTTGTATTATAAAGTCTCTCAAATGTCAGAACTAAAATAAATAAGCAAAAAATATTTATTAAATATTAAAATGTTTTATTTTAAAATAATGTAAATGGGCCTTGAGAATCATGGATGATCAAACAATTAGTGAGAGAAAGCAAATGGATGAAATGGACCTCAAGTTAAGGAGCACTCTACACTGACCATTATTCAATATTTACACTAGAATTGTATTTTATCTTATAAATTGTAAGCTATTTGAGGGTAAACATGACATCTTTTCTTTTCTGCACAATGTTTACCATAGTCTCATACACCTAGAAGTAATAAAAATAGCTAGTTAGCATTTATCGAGTGTTTCTTTAATATATGTTATTTCAACAACCTATGAGACATTATAATTAGCCCATTCAATGAAGAACTTGAGACTCAGATTATGTGACTTAATTGAAATTTCTAATGGACTGAGTCAAAATTTGAACACAGATCTGAACATAGATCTTCCTGTTTACATCATATTCATCACTCTTTTCATTTATTGGTTAGCATTAAATATATATTTGCTGACTCAATTACTGCTTTTGTGAGTTCTGACTGTAGAAATGCTTTTATTACAAATAAGCCATAAAGAAAAAAAAGGAAGTCTCTGTATTAAACAGTTTATGGTCTCATTTGTATGGCACTTCTGAATAAATTTAAGACAATTATCTAAACACATTTCGGTACTGTTTTGTGTTCTTATGAGAAAAGAATGTACTTATTATATGTAGGGAAATAAAATATTAAGATTAGAAGAGGCTTCCAAAATATTTTTTTAGTCTATATTTTTTAGATAAGGGTTGGTTTGTCTCCTCTTGCTCTCTTCCTCTAACCCTCCTCCTCCTTGTTGTGTTTGATCTAATTACTCCTCTTTAAATTATATAAAATTTTATGATTTATTGTTGTCAACCTATATGTCAGTGATTTTTACGCTCAACACTATTTTCATAAAATTAAAATGAAAAATGTAACAAATTTAACCACTGGGGAAATACTTTCTTCTCTTGGCTTTTCATTCTCCTTTATTGGATCTTCCTTTTCTCTTCATATGGGGCTGCTCCTTCATCTTTCTCTTTTTTCCAGTTCACTAATTACATTTCCTTTAGTGGTGTGAAAAAGTACATGTTGATGATTCCCAAATTTCGATCTATAGACCACGCCTTTCTCTGGCTGCAGAATCACATATTCCAACTGACTACTTGAAAATAACAATCGAATTACTAATATTATCTCAAACTTAACATTTCTATAACTGAAATTTTGATCTTACCCTTCAAATTTGCTCCACCTGAAGTCTCTCCCATCTCAACTGATTGGTAACTCCACCTTTTCGGTTGCTCAGTTCAAAAGTCCCAGAATCATCCTTGACTCTTCTTCTCTCATACCCTTCATTCAATCATCGGGAACTTACAAAAGAATCTGATCACCTCTTACCACTTCCACCAGAGCCACTGGGTCAAGACACTGTCATTGCCCCCTTCCTTTCTTTTTGCCTACCCTAAAGTCTCGTCTCAAAAAAAGTCTGAGTGATGCTTTTATTTTTATTATTTGTTTATTGGGGTAACATTGACTTTTGTTTGTTTGTGTTTTGTTTTTAAGGCAAGGAACCCTTGGTTGATTGCAAGGACTTTGTCATCTCACAATCCCTTACTTTTAAGCCTACAGCACCTGGTTTTCCTAGGTGGTCTCTCATCCAAGTACTCAGCAGGCCCGACCCTGCTTAGCTTCCGAGATCTGACAGGATCAGGTTTGTTCAGGTTGGCATGGCCACAGACCTGAGTGATGCTTTTAAAATGTAAGCCAGGTCATGTCATTCATCTTCTCAAATCCTCCAAGAGATACACATCTCACATAAAACAAACACCAAAGTCCCTACAAAACCCTACATAATCTGCGACTCTTAACCATTTCTCTTTCCTCTCTTTCTCTCCTCCTTTCTCATCTGACTCCTGGCCTTCATAGTGTTTCCCAAACAGGCTAGGCTTGCTACTGACCAGGAACCTCCGAGGTGTGTGGTTCCTTTGCCTGGGCTGTTTTCCTCAGATTAGCATATCTTCCCCCAGATAACGGCATAGCCTTCAAATTTTTGCTCAATGTAACATTTAAAAGCTACATGCTCCTCTACCCTACCATCTCCTTTTATTCTACTTTTCCCATGTCGTGTATTACTTTATAGCACACCAAACTATCATTTGTGAGCCCAGTTTAGCTCTTTCTAGTAGAATGTAAACTCTATGGCAAAGATTGTTTTGTTCCAATGTTTTGAGGGCTCGGCACATAGAAAAACGTTCAAAAAAGAATTCCACGAATTCATCATTTCAATATCCACACAGTTGAGTAACCCCCTTAAATTTCCTCCAATGTTAAGCTTCAGAACCATCTTAAATGGCTACAGCTCACGTGGCATTCAACATTTTTCTTTAAGACCTCCGGCCCCCGGAAGTAAAAGCCTAAGAAAGCCAGTCAGAAGAGGAAGTTATTTCCGTTTCCGTACAGACAAGGAGCAAACGCCATGGAGAAGGCGGGGGATAAGAGCGGCGGTAGCAAAAAGAAAGGGCTGAAACGCAAAGCCGCTACCGAAGAACCTCAGGATACTGCAGTTGCCGAGGATGGGGCGACGGAAAGCGCAGGCCAAACCCCGAAAGCGGCTGCTTTTCCTCCAGGCTTCAGCATTTCAGAGATTAAGAACAAGCAGCGGCGACACTTAATGTTCACGCGGTGGAAACAGCAACAGCGGAAGGTACGAGAGATGGAAGCGGCAGGGCGCATGCGCGATGTAGTTTGCAGGAGGTGGGGGTTTGGGTGGAGGTGTTGCACATGCGTGATCACCTCTACCTGGGGTCCCCGGCGGTGGTGATTATTCCGCGAGGGAAGGTGGAACCTCTTAGGTTCTGGTCCCCTCTCTCTACTTTTTGCCTGAGCTATAAAAGTAGTGAAAATGACGCCCTCTTTATCTAGGAGGCAAAAGTCACCGTCTCCGCTTCGTTCCATCTACTTGCTGTTGGTTAATTCCTAGAATCCGTAATACAGGCAATAATATGTAAATCCAAAAACGATTCTTCTCTGATTCCTGCAGCAACTCTTACCGAAATTAATACTGTAAAGTTTCTACTAATTGTATTTACTCTTTACAGCCTTATCCTCACGTAATTCTGGGAGATAAATAAGAGGAGATGAACAAATTAAGCCCAAGGTCACAATGCTCATTTGTGGTTAAATTACAGTCGAAAGCAAACATTTGCTTATTCTTGCACATAGTAAAAGTTCATACACATAATACTCTTTCTGTGCCTGCCTTGAGGCCCTGGACTGAATCTTATTTATCTTAAGTGTCAAAGTGCTCTTGGAATACTTAGAAAGGAGCATCTAACCCTTTTTGGTGTGCGAGTATGGGGGAATGATGTCCTAGAAGACTTTTTTGAGACTATAATTTCTCATCCGACACCTGACGGATTAAGGTTTTTATAAGCACGGGAAGGATGGGGAGGTGTAGGGGAGAAGTATTTTCTGATGTGTATCAAGCTTTCCGTTCAAAAATCTCCAGAGGGTACACATTTACAGAAAAACTATTCCAACTCACCTTGTAAATTCTCAATAATTTTAAAAGCATATTTTGATTATAAAATATATGGGTAACTAGCTATGGTTTTATTGGAAGCAACCTGAAAACTCATCTCCCATTCCCATTTATTTTTAGTACTCTCCAGGTGAAGCAACCAGTATAGCCATGGTTTTCTTTAGGATACAACTTGTTAGGAATGTAAAACAAAACAACAAAAACTCGTTTAGACATACATTTTGCACTATCACTTAATCTGAAGTTTCGTAGTAAGAGATAAAGTTCGTGAAATTGTGAAATATTCAAACTTGCCAATTTAGATTTTTTTTTTTTAAGGAGCAAGATCTTTGTTAAGTGTGATTGGTCAGTTAGCCTATTTGTTTTACAGTAACTTAGGTATGAAAATCTATGCCAGCATGTTTATTTTAATACAAAAATTACTAAAACTACGTAGTTTTAGTAACTTGTGGTTTCAATATGTTTGTGATATAACTAGTGATTTCTCAATTTTTTTTAGGAAAAGTTGGCAGCTAAGAAAAAACTTAAAAAAGAGAGAGAAGCTCTTGGTGATAAGGTAAATCTATCTATTTATTATATAAGCTGAGTATGCGTGATTGCTGGTTCTTTCAGTATTCCATTATGTTGAAATGCCTAGTCGTTACCATGTTGTTGGACGTTCGCCCTCTTTTTTATTCATTTTTATTAACAATAGTAATATTACATATTTCTTTGTGTAAATTGCTCCTCCCTTTCATTCCTTACCATAAATCCCCCAAACTAGAATTACTAGTTCAGCAGATAGAACAGATTTGTAGCTTTTGTTAATATGTTTCTGAATAGCTTTCTGGAAGTATTCTAACAAAGCTACATGTATATGTACTTTTGTAATTTTTTCCATTTTGTTTGTTTTTTTTCCTCATAGTGGATAGTTATTTTGATCTCAGTTTCTTCTCTCTGCTACTTCTGTCTGGATTTAAGCCATTTCATCCAATGTTAGCAATTCTTTCAGTATGTATATGTTTCTGCTCAGAGAGTTAAGCCTTTTTAAATCAATATTGTTAGGATTGATGTAGCAGTACATTGAAATGAGGAACAGATAGAGTTTTGGAATTGTTTGCAGATTTCTGTTATGCTTCCCTAATCATAATGCAACATTATTTATGTAAAATGCTTTGACAGCTTAATCTTTTATCTTTTACTTAGGCTCCGCCAAAGCCTATACCCAAGACCATTGACAACCAGCGAGTGTATGATGAAACCACAGTAGACCCTAATGATGAAGAGGTAATGTTAGAAGTCTTAAGTAAATTTGGATGACCACACTTGATATATTATCTGTTTGTATGTTGACATACTGGCTTGTAAATTGTATAATGGACTGATTGAGGTATAATGCTGGCATAATATCATGTTCACTATAGATTATTTAATACTTAAGTTTCCCAACAATGCTATGGAAAAAGTGATTTATTTTCTAGAAATGTATTGTATTTTATGCTTGTGTAAACTTTTTTGTCATTTAATATTTTTATAGTATTTTTTATATCATTTGATAAGCATTTCACATACTATAGAATTTTCTAGTATTTGTTAGACATTTTGATAACTATTTGTTGGGGTTTTTTTGTGTCCTTATAAAACTCTTGGTTTCAAAATAACCTACTTTTCACATTTTCTCTTTAGTTTACAACAGTACAGTGAGAGAATCAAAGTTTTTAAAACTTTGCATATAATTTTTAAATTTTGTACAGGAAACTTGGTTTTGTTGTTTGCTTTCAAACAATGCTTTTGTCAACATTCTTTAACATACCTCCTGGTATACTCACTCACTCATTCAGTTAGTCTTCCACCAAGTGGTCATTGATTGCCTGCTATCTATTGGGATCTTTTTTAGGGACTTGGGATCCATCAGTGTGCATGGGATCTATCAATGCATAGCGCTTATACGTATATACACAGAATTTCTGCCCACCCAGCTCACATTCTAGGAAGAGAGTCAAACAATGAACATAACAAATGAATTATATGTTAGCAGGTGATAGGTCACTAGAATTAACAAGTGGGATGAAAGAGATTCAGAACTATGTGGAATAGAGAGCTTGCAATTTTATATATATATATATATATATATATATATATATATATATGAATTTGTATGTGTGTATACATTTTATTTGTTTTGACAATTTCAGACTTAATAGAAAAATAGAAATTTATATATACCCTTCACCCAGATTTCCTAAATGTTAAATTGTACCATATTTGGCTTTCATTTATATTCTCTCTGAAATGCTTGAGAGTAAGTGGCAGACACGAAGCCCTTTTACTCCTGTATATTTTAGTATATTTTACCTATAAAAGTGTTTTTTAAATAAGCACAATGTACAGTTATCAAAATCGGATAATTAACTTTGATATACAATATTATCTAATAGGTTATACAGATGTCACCAGTTTCCCAATGATGTCATTTTTAGCAAAAGAAAAATCCAAGCTCATGCATTTTACTCCATTATGACTCTAACCTCCTTTAATTTGGAACAGATCCTCATGTGGTCTTTGCTTTTAATGACATTGACATTTTTGAAGAGTATAGACCAGGTACTCATATAATGTCACTAAATATGAGTTTGATGTTGCTCATGATTGTATTCAGTTTATGTACTTTTGACTACAGATATGATTTTATTTTCATTGCATCTTACTAGGAGTCACATTGTTGATTTTCCTATTACTGGTTATGTTAACTTTCATCATTTGGTTAAAGTGTCTGACAGGTTTCTCCATTATAGTTACTATTTTTCCCTTTGTAATTAGTAAGTGTTTGGGAGAGGGGATACCTTAAGATTATGTAAATGTGTGTTACTCTTCAAACTCACCCAAGATTTTGCAATTACAAATAATTTTTTTCTAATCCGATAGGTGATAAATTTTTTAGTATAGTTTTAATTTGATGTTCACTTGTTATGAATGGGGTTATTTGTTCATGTCTCTTGCCCATTTTTCTGTGGGTTAGAGTTGCAGTTTCATACACAGTGGTCAGGGTACACGTCATTGGAAAGATGATCTTTTAGCAAAGACTTGAAGGATATAAAGAAATTAGTCTTCTTTGGGTGAAAAGTACTCCAGGATGGGGCAACAACCAGTGCAAAAACTCCAAGGCAAGAGAGTATGCTTAGCATGTTTTTGAGGAACAGTAAAGAAGCCCGGGTAGACAAACTAGTTTAGGAAGCTGCCGAAGTAATCCAGGAAAAAGATGATGATAATGCTGATCACGACTTGAGTGTTGAGAATTGATCTGATTCTGAGTTGTTGTTGTTTTTTCTGGGTATATTTTGAAATTAGAGCTACTTGAACTTCTTGATCGATTAGATATGGGATGTGACAGAGGATTCAAAGATGGTATTGAGTTTTTTAGCCTGATCAATTAGAAGGATGGAATTGTCATTGATGAGATATGACTGGAGATAGATTGGGGATCATAGACATACAGGGGCTACATATATGTAAAAGATTCCCTAAATATTTCCCTAGGGGAAAATTTGTTGAATCGTGGAGTGCATAAATGTTCAACTTTCCATGATAGTGCCAAAATGTTTCTCAAAGTAGTGGTGGTATCATTTTGCACTCTCATAGTATAAGAGCAATGTTTTTGGTCATCTGCATTCTGACTAATGTTTGTTATATTTAAACTAGTGATAAAGGGCTAACTCATTGTGGTTTGAGTTTGCATTTCCCTGATTTTTAACGTGATTGAGCATCTTTTTATATACGTACTGTGTTTTTGGTAAAAATATGCCAAGCTTATGTCTTTTGCCCAAATTTTCTACCCTGTAGGATATTTTACTAATTTGTAAAACTTCTCTTTATAATTTGGATGCTAATCCTTTATATATGTTATGAGTATCTTCCAATTTGTGGTTCTTTTTCTTTGTATGCCTTTTGATGAACAAAAGTCCTTAATATAGTTAGATTTTAAACTTAAAATATTTAATGGTTTTTTTGTATATTTGAGAAATTTTCCTATGATCATAAGTTTTCATGTTTTTTTTTCCTAAAATAATTGGAGAGTTGCCTTTCACATTTACATATGTAATCATCAGGAATTGATTTTTCTGTTTGGTGTGAGAAAAGAAACCCATTTCTTTCTTCCCCTGCCAGCTCCCTCTCCCCACCATATATACCCACTTTCTCCAGCACCATTTTTAGAGTAGTGCAACCTTTCCCCAAAGTGAATTGTAATGCTGTATCATATATCAGGTATCCATACATGCTCGGCCCTTTTCTGTGCTTTCTATTTACTTGGTCAGTCTATCACTATTATCACTTCTTTACATTTTTAATTATTTAGCTTCATGATAAGTTTTGATACCTGTTAGGGCAAGATGTCCCTCCTCAACCCCATCCTCAAATCCCTCTCTTCATGTGTGTTCTCTTCCTGGACTTTTGTCTTCCATATGAAATTATATATTGCACTAAAGCAGATTGGTTTGTGGGTCTCTGTATATGTTTTATTTAGGTCTTTAAACACTTAAGATGTATTTCAGTGAATTTCATAATTTTCTTCATATAAGTTTTACACATAAATATTGTTAGAGCTATTCCTGGTTCTCTTTTTTCTTATCAGTGTAAATTACATCTCTTTCAAAATTGTTTTATTTGCTGATTTATAAAAATGCAATTGATTTTTAGATAGTGATCTTCTAACCAATAGTTTATCAAATTTATTTCTATTAATTTGTCTGAATATTGTTTTCATGTTTAGGTAAATCTTTTGTTTTTTACTTTCAGTCCATTAAGTTTTTTTTTGTTTTTGTTTTCCTTCCTCATTTTTATGCTGACTAGAACCTCTAGCATGTCAAATAAATAGAAAAAGCACTGGTGGCATCTTGATTTTAAAGAGTATATTTCTAATGTGTCATCATTAATATTTGTGATACATTAATGATATAGTCTTCTTATGAATTAAGGAAATTCCATTTTTCTTTTTTTGCTGATTTTATTTTTTTTGTCATAAATGAATATAGAATGTTATTGATGCTTTTTCTGCAGACATTGAGGTAATTATGCACTTTTTCTACCAGTAGTTGAATAAACAGGTTTTCTTTCTTATAAAGTAGTAAATGGAATAGATTTTCTAATATTAAACCTCTTTGAATTCTTGGGATAAATCCAGTTTAGTTATGTTGTTATATCTTTCTTTTATACATTGTTTTTGTTTGTTAATACTTTGCTAAGAAATATAGACCTGTGTTCATGGTGAGATTGTAGTAATGTCCCCTTTTCATCCCTAATCTTTGAGCTTTTCACCTAAGATATATCTATTTTGTTATTCTTTTCAAACTGCTTTTTTCTTTGATCTTACCTATTGAATCTTTGTTTTCGAATTCATTTATAGCTCCCTTTCTCTTTATTCTTTCTTTGTTTCTGCACTCTTGAGTTTATTCTGTTTTTATTTATTTGATTGATTTTTCATCTTTTCTAATATAAGAGCAGTTAAGGCCACAAAATTCCCTCTAAGTACCATTTTTGGTATATCCTACAACTGTTAAGGTGTGTTCCTATCATTATTGTTCAAATCTTAGTATCTCTCTTAATAGAAGAGTTGATATCTTATAATTTCATTAGTTTTTTGCTCGATGTATTTTTTTTTATTAGTTTTCCGCCTAATCCCTATTTCTTTTCTTCCACCTACCTAGGGTCATTTGCTCTTTTCTTAGCTTCTTAAGATGAAAGATTATTGATTTTATACTTCTTTCTGTCTAATACAAGCATTTAACCTCTGTTTTTCCCCCTGAGCACTGCTTTAGCAACATCCCATAAATTTTGTTGTCTTTTTTTGTTTTCATTTCCATTCTGTTCAAAATATTTTCTAATTTCCCTTGATTTCTTCTTTATCTTGTTTATTTTTAAAATGTGTGTTGTTTAATTTCCAGATATTTTAGGATTTCTGATATTTCTTTCTGCTGTTGATTTCTAATTTTTTTATTGGGGTCGTGGAATGTGCTTTTAGTCTTTTTCAATTAAAGAGGCTGTTTTATGTGCTAGTGTATGATTTATTTTGGAGAATGGTCTCCATGTGCCCTTGAAAAACATATGTATTGTGCTGTTGTAAGAGTTGTTTCAAGTTGATTGTATTGTTCATGTTTTCTATATTGATGAATGTCTTTCTAGTCATATCAGTTACTGAGAGAGGAGTATTGAAATCTCCACAGCTATAATTGTTGAATTGTTCATTTCTTCCATTCCTGTCAGTTTTGCTTCCTGTCTTTTTGGGAGTTCTTATGTTAGGTGCATATACATTTATAATGATTATATCTTTCTGGTGTAATTTTTTCTCCATGCTTTTATTTTCAACTAGTTTGTGTCTTTGAATTTAAAGTGTCATGTACAGAAAGCATATGGTTGGATGTTGCTTTTTTATTCAGTCGGACAATTAAAATTAATTTTGATAACGATTTGCATTTGCCATTTTTTATATTAAAATTTTTTTCAATTATAGTTGGCATACAATAAATATTATATTAGTTTCAGGTGTACAACATAGTGTTTAGACATTTATATTACTTAAGAAGTGATCACTCTGATAATTCTAGTACTCATCTGACACCATAGTCATTACAATATTATTGGCTGTTTTGTAAATATCAATTTGTACTTCTTAATCCCTTCCCCTTTTTAACCCACTCCACAATGCCACTTCCATCTGGCATCCTTCAAAATGTTCTCTGTATCTATGAGTTTATTTCTGTTTTATTTTGCTCTTTTGATTCTACATGTAAGAAAATTCACATGGCCTTTATCCTTCACTGTCTAACTCATTCCACTCAGTACAATACCCTCTAGGTTCATCCATGTTGTTGCAGATGGCAAGATTATTTTATGGCTGAGTAATATTTAATTGTGTATGTATACCACCTCTTTATGCATTTATCCATTGATGAACATTCATGTTACCTCCATATATTGGCTATTGTAAATAATGCTGCAATTAACATATGGATGTACATGTTCCTTTATAGTAGTATTTTGGGTTTCTTCAGATAAATACCCGGAAGTGGGATTACTGGGTCCTTTTTTGTTTCTTATTATAACCTTTGTTTCAAAGTCTATTATGTCTGATATAAATGTTGGTAGTCCCAGTTTTTTTTTTTTTTTCATTTCCATGTTCATGAAATATCTTTTTCCCTTTATTTTCAGTCTATGTTTGTCTTTCAATCTAAAGTGAGTCTCCGGTAGGCAGCATACATAAGGGTCTTGTTTTCTTATCCATATGGCCACCCTATCTTTTGATTGGAATACGTAATCCTTTCTAATTTGAAGTAATTGTTGATAAATGTGTAATTATTGCCATGTTTTATTCACATTTTTAATCTTTTTATTCTTTCTCAAGAAATCCCTCCAGCATTTCTTATAATACTGGTTTGGTGGTGATGAACGCCATTAGCTTTTTCTTGTCTTTGAAGCCGTTCATCTGTCCTTTTTTCCTAAATGATAGCTTTGCTGAGTAATCTTGGTTGTAGGTCCTTGCTTTTTCATCACTTTGAATATTTTGTACCAGTCCCTTCTGGCCTGCAAAGTTTCTATTGAGAAATCAGCTGACAGTATTATGGGAGCTCCCTTGTAGGTAACTAATTGACTTTCTCTTGCTGCTTTTAAGATTCTCTCTTTGTCTTTAAGCTTTAGCATTTAATTATGATGAGTGTTGGCGTTGGCCTCTTTGGATTCATTTGGTTTAGGACTCTGTGCTTCCTGGGCTGTTATATGTCTGTTTCCTTCACCAGGTTAGGGACATTTTCCATCATTATTTCTTTAAATAGGTTTTTAGTTCTTTGCTTTCTCTCTCTCTGGTACCCCTATGATGTTAATGTTGGTATATATTTGATGTTGTCCCACAGGCCCCTTAAACTAAATTCTCATGTTTTTTGGATTCTTTTTTCTTGTTGCTGTTCTGTTTGGGTGTCTTCTAAATCATTGGTTCAGTCCTACAAGGGGGCTCCTCCCATAAGACTATATCAGCTGAGGTTGTAAGGACTTCTTTTCTTGGTACTAGAACCCTGGCTTGGGGACCCCAGTGTGGGGCCGGGACCCCTTGCTCCTCAGGGGGACCTCCACAGCCCAGATATCCCTCCCCATTCTCAACTACCATATGTGGTTGTAGGACCAGCAGATTTCACATCTCCACCCCTCCTACCAGTCTCAATGTGATCTCTTGTGTAGGACCTCTGTTTAGCCAGACCCCTGGCAACTTCCAATAATGGTTGTTCCATAGTTTAGTTGTAATTTTGATGTGGTTGTGAGAGGAGGGATCTTAACCTTGCCATTTTCCTTTTCTCCACAACTTATATCTTTATAGTTTGTTCCTCCTTGACTGTTTCCTTTTTTATTAAATATTTTTAATATGCTGTTTTAATTCTTCTTGTTTTTTTAAGCTATATATATATTTTTTAGTAGTTTCTGTAGGAATTACATCATGCACCTTTATTACAATCTACTTCAAGTGAATACACAATTCTGGTAAAACATAGCAAGTTTGCACTAGTGTAGCTTCATTTCCTCCACTATTGCTCATGCTATTATTGTCATATATACTACTTCTGTTTATGTTGCATATCCAGTTGTAATTACTGCTTTAAACAATCTTTTGTTTTTTAAAGACATTAAGAGTCTACACAAACACAGTCTTATGTGTTTATCTTCATATTTACCGTTTTTTCTTTCCTTCCTCTGGATTCAAGTTACCATCTAGTGTCACTTTCTTTTAACTTGTAGGATTTCCTTAAGTCTTTGTTTTTATATCAGGTCTAAATAGCAGTTATTTGTTTTTATGTGAAAATGTACATAGTTTGCCTTCATTTTTGAAAGATAATTTTGTAGGCTATAGAATCCTTGGCTTTTTCTTTTTGTAGTTTGAGTATATTCCATTGTATTGTGACCTTCATTATTTCCCCTGTACACAATTTATTTTTTCTCATATTTTTCAAAATTTCATCTGATTTTGGTTTTTAGCAGTTTGACTCTGATGTATTTAAGTAGTATTCTTTCATTTTATCTGACTTGGGTTTATAGAGTTCAGAGAGCCAAGTTTTTCATCAAATCTGGGGAATTTTCTGCAATTATTTCTTCAACTATTTTTTTCTGCTTTTTTCAAACCTCTAATTTTGGGATTCCCTTTCACACACTGCTGAAATAGTTAACATTGTCCTCAAAATTTCTCCACCTTTGCTACTTTTTCTGTAATTGATTTCTCTGTCCTGCAGACTGGATATTATTTATTACTCTTTTTTATAGTTCATTGGCTTTTCTGCCATTCCAGGTCTTTTGTGTCCATATTTTCGATTCCTTGAATTTTTTTATTATGGCTACTTGGAATTTTCATTAAATTCAACATATAGGCCTACTTAGTCAATTTTTGACTGCTTTTTTTCTGGTCATTCTTGTTTCTTTGCTTATCTGACATATATACTACTTCTGTTTATGTTGCATATCCAGTTGTAATTACTGCTTTAAACAATTTTTTTTTTAAAGACATTAAGAGTCTATACAAACACAGTCTTATGTCTTTATCTTCATATTTAGACAGCATATTGCACCAACTAGTTTTATTTTTAAGGGTTATTGGCATTTTTTTAGTAACTTGCCTAGAACTAAACTGTGGGCTCTATCTCCTTAATAGCCCTATGCCTCTATGTATTTTTTGTAATTTTTCACCTAACTCCCTAGGGATTTCCCCTGGGTTTGTGGCACTTAATATCCAGTTAGTGATTCGGATAGAGGTTGTGTTGAGATACCTTGAGCCACTAAGACATACATAGTTCTGACAAGCTGTGTGTGGATTGATGAATGTATTTAAAGTTGCAGCCAGTGCTTAGGTCTCCCTTGCTGCTCATGTGCTCTGGATTCTTAGGTGTCCCATGTGTAGTTTAGCTGTCAACTAGGGATTTGTGGAAAGATTATGTTGCCTCTCTTTGGCTCTTTCTCTTTCCAGAACTCTTAAATTTCTGGTTCCTTTAAATTTCCACACTTAACCTAAAATGGGCCTGTAACCTTTGACTGGGGTTTACACACATACCCCCCCCCCGCCCCCCGCCTGCTCCCATCCTGAATTGAGTCCACCACCTCTGGATTCAGGATCGTTGGTTCTTGCTTAACATCAGACCTAAAGTTGGTCAAGTTACTGTTTTCACCAGTTAGGTTGATGGGGGAAATGGAGTAGCTCCAGGCAAGATTCCTGATACTCTTGCCTATAGCTGTACCAATTTCTTTTTTTCAAGAAGAAATGTACCTCAGTCTGTATCCTGAAATTGTTTTTGACATTTTTTTCCGATTTTATACTTGTATTTCTATATAAAGGAAATCACCCACTTCTTTGTGTTATCATTAATGTAAGTTCCCCCTAGGCCTTCCTTAAATTCCCTATCAGTTAGGTAATCACTGTCATAGAATCCTTCTAGAACTACTTTTAAAATTCTGGCCCAATAGCTTATTTAATGTAAAATTTTCTCTTTCTCTTCTCAGGTTGCTTTTGATGAAGCTACAGATGAATTTGCTTCTTACTTCAACAGACAAACTTCTCCCAAGATTCTCATCACAACATCAGATAGACCTCATGGGGTAATAAATACATTAATCAGTATAGTTCTTAAATTCCTAATTTTATTTTATTACTTAGTCTATTTAAAGGAACTCAGTTCACAAGAGTTAAATTCTTAGTAATTCCCTTAGATAAGGCTGTGAATAGGCTAAATAAAATGTTATACTGGTGAAGCAATGTAGGTTCACTAAGCATGATTCTTCAGCATACAGTTTTCATCCTCAACACTATTAACGTTTTGGGCTGGATAAGTTTTGTTTATGGGGGTTGTCCTGTTCATTATAGGATGTTCAGCAGTATCCCTGACCTCCATCCTTTAGATACCAGTACCAGACATCCCCGAACCCCAGTCATCACCAAAAATGTTTCCAGACATTGCCAACAGTCCCATGGTAGAGCATAATCACCCCCACTTGATAACTACTACTTTTAGGATGATCAGCCTTAAGTGCAGGATGAAACGCTGTTCAGATTTTATTCTTTCCTTAGCCTTGCTCTCTATTAATAACATCATTATACCTTTCTTTGTAAATATATATCACCTAAGATTTTTATTTTTACTTTTGAAGATTGTTATTTTTGTTTTACAGAGAACAGTGCGACTCTGTGAACAGCTATCCACAGTTATACCAAACTCACATGTTTATTACAGAAGAGGACTGGCTCTGAAAAAAATTATTCCACAGTGTATCTCCAGGGATTTTACAGATCTGATTGTTATTAATGAAGATCGTAAAACACCAAGTATCCTTTTGTTTTTTAAGGACTCCTATTTTGCATGGTTTTTGTTAAAAATTAGCAATAACAAAACTCTTGTACAGTCCAGGTACTTAGGATCTGATCTTCGGATTTTGTAGTTTTCTTTTGACACAAACCACAATTTGGTGGCAATATTCTAGAAAGGATTAAAGCCTTGATTTAGGTCATAAGAAATGACCTTTACCTCTCTTAACCCCGTAAGATTTTATGATTTTTTTTCCCACGTGCAAATGATGCAGTAATACTTTTGGCTATGCCTCATGAAGTTGAACTTGTGGTAAATTTTTTTTGGGAAAAAAAGAATTCAAATGTTTATTGCTAATCTGCTATGTGGTTGGCCCGCTGTTAAAACAGATCTATCTTCCAAGAGCTAATGGATTAGTTGGAAATAAAGGCATTTACATGTCTACAACTCAAATAAGTGACAAGTGTTACAGTAACAATAAGAACTGAGATTTAAAACTTAATTTTGACTAAAAAGAAGTGGCATTTGAAGTGGGCCTTAATGGATGAGTAAAATATTCTAAGTATTTGAAATAACATGAGCAAAAAACACACGACTTGAGGAATGTTATATAGGTAGTAATTTTAGTTTGCAGTATCCCAGACTTCAAAACCCTGGGCTGCTACTAACCCTGCTGCATAGGCAAGTCTTACTTGTAGTTTAGACTCTCTCGAGCACTATTCTTTGTTCAGGGTAGACAGTAAGTGGTTATTAATTAGTTGATTTTAATTTGTAGTACACATTAGTCCCAAGAGTAAGAGCATGTCTCTTGAGAAATGCTAATAACCTTGATTCCAAGAAGAGCTTAGGAGTCTCTGGTCTTGTGGAATATTCTAGTATCTTGTGGAATATCCTAATCTTACATATGTACATAAAGCTATAAAAGTGTGCATTTTTTAGGGTAATAAGGCCTTTGACTTGGAGGTAAACATTGTTTACAATGCTAGTTACCGTAGAATCCTATCCTGTCTTACCATTCCTACTGTAGTAGAAATTAGTTTTCATCTACTTTAGTTGAACGCCCACTCTATTGAGAGTGATGATGAGCTATTATATTGTAAAAAGAGAAAAAGTAGGACAAGTTAAAATCTATTTTTCTGATAGATTTAAGTTGCTTAGGTTGCCTATGTGTCACTTGAGTTTGGCATATGCCGAGACAATTTCCACTCCCCCAGAGGAATACCTGTACCCACCTGTTTACCTAGCTACAGATTTCAGGAGCCTGTGGGCATACAGAGGACCAATTATTTAAACAGTTTAAGATTTAGATCACAGAGTTCAGTGTGATCTTAGCTTTATGAACAGATGGATTAATTCTGAGTCACTTGCCAAATGGCCCAACTGCTCATTTTAAAATGAGCAGTGTTCGTCTACGTAAAGAAATTAAGGTAAGTTTTATGCTTTCCTTGATTCGTGTGGTCTCACAGTATTTGCTTAAATAGATGCTGTTACTAATTGATTTTAATAATGGCATTTGCTTTCCTCATTAAAGTAAGTTTTATATACTGACAGTTTTCTTGTGAGACTGTTGTAATTGAATTATGGCGAACAGGCAGTTGCCTTCATTACTAACTTTTTGATGCATCCATAGCATATTAAAATACTTATTTTGTGAATTTTGATAAACCATCTGGTTGTCATTAAAATTACTTAAAATTTTCAAATTTGTCATGTATATTAAAAGACTTAAAAATTATGATAGTTTTGCCAATTAACATGTTTTTTTTTTTCATGATTTTTGTAGAGAAGAGGCAAAGACCCCACAGAGCACATACCTGAAATAATTCTGAATAATTTTACAACAAGGCTGGGCCATTCTATTGGAAGGATGTTTGCATCTCTCTTTCCCCATAATCCTCAGTTTATTGGAAGGCAGGTTGCCACGTTTCATAATCAACGAGATTATATCTTCTTCAGATTTCACAGGTGAGGAAGATACTTTGACTTTTTGTACTTTGACTTCAATCATGAAATACATTTTTAACATAAGCCTCATTTCTAATGTATTGTGACAGGTATTACAGATGAAAAGTAAATTATCTTTTGGACCCTGTCATTAATTGTAAATAACAGTTGGGTTATGCAGACTAATTCCCTTAACTTCTTTTTAATTTTGAAGATACATATTCAAGAGTGAAAAGAAAGTGGGAATTCAGGAACTTGGACCACGTTTTACCTTAAAATTAAGATCTCTTCAGAAAGGAACCTTTGATTCTAAATATGGAGAATATGAATGGGTCCATAAGGTATGTGTTTACTCTCTGAGAAGCCATTTAGACAATTTTAAAAGTATGGAATAAGAAAGCATGTATACTTTTTGAGTGTTTATACCTTAAGTTATAATTCTGAATTTTTTCCCAATGAACTAGAAAGAACCATTCTTTGATGCAGTGTTTAGGTCTGGTTCTTCTGAAGAATCCTAACAATCAGGTTGTTCTCAAAGTGGGGCCAGCAGCATCACTTAGAAACTTATTGGGCAACGACTTATTGAATCTGCAACTTAGGGAGTAGGCCCTAGAAATCTGTTTATAAGCCTGTGTTACCCTGAATTATTGGTGCATGATTGAACTACTGTGTATAATTTTTGTAGGGTTGGAGATCATTATCTTAAATCATAAAGGAAAACTTCATTATTTTAAAACATTCTCTTTTCTAGAAAAGTTATCTACTTAAATGACTTTTTAAAAAATTTTATATCTATTACCCACATATATTGGAACTGTAACTTTCGGTATCTTTCATATTAGACCTAATGACTATTTAGTCTTCAGAGACAGTGTTTTAGCAGCTACACATGGATTGTTTACTAACTTTTTATCCCCTCATTTTCAGCCCCGGGAAATGGATACAAGTAGAAGAAAATTCCATTTATGAAGTACTGAGGGAATAGTATTGGATTTTGCTGAACGGGCCTACCTTGAAATTGTGACAGAAGGCCTTTTTCAAAAGGCATTTACTGATTTTATAAACCTTGTTTATGTCTGGACAAATTACCAAGTGCCATGAATTTTCCACTTACCATTGTTGTAGAAAATACAAATAAAAGTCATTTTGGTAAAAGTTTAGAAGTTGCAATATAGGTTTCCTAAAATTTAATTATTTTATTTTTTGGGTAACTGTCAATAACACGTTGGAATCAAGATTCAAACTAACTTTCCCATTTGCACTTAAATGGAATATGTGGGCTAGAGAAAAATACAGTGCTTGGTAGATTACTGTGTAAACAACTCACTGGTTTTCTACCAGATTAATCTTGGATCTGGCAGAGTTTTAAACTCCATTTCCTGAATGAGTGGAGGATAGGTTTATGGTGGGATGTTTTAACATTCCCTTAAGCCTTTCAGAAAGGTAAAAATCTTAAAGCAAAATGATTTACAAAGAACTTATAGCAGGGTTCCAAATTATTGAAGCTAATTTTTGGTTCCTTTTTTTCTTGCTACTCTGTAGCTCATTACATTGTACTGTAGTACTCTATTCAAGAATGGTCGAATTCTGAAGTTTTTCTTATGTCTTATGGAATTCTTACATTCAGTTTTTCTCTACTATCCTTATTAGGAGATCCATCTGTTATGATGTAGATAACTTTTAGGTATAATGGTAATACCCCTACAAAGGAATTTATTAGAAATATCTATTAAAACAAAGTTAACCCTAAAAATACTCAATAGAAACTGTAGTAGTATTAGCAGCCACCTTCTGACCATTAAAATAACAAAAGTTAGCAACTTACCTTTATTCCTCTAATATGCGATAAAGTTATGTGAGAAAAGTTGGTGGAACAAACTCTAAAAACTTAACCCATAATGATGAGAAAATTGTCATTTATCTTAGATGCTCAAAACAAATAAATACACTGTATTTAATAACAATTAAGCAAAAAAAATTTAATACTAGGTATTTTATTGTATATTGCCGCCAGTGTATATAAAATAATTACGCTTGTGAAATAGAAATTCATGAAAATTCAGAGAGGTAGATGTTAAGGACTGACAAAAGCAGAAGTTTGTGTATAGTATGGCACGTGTTATAGGCATAAGCTTTTTGTACAGGCTTCAAATTTAGTTCTCCTTTGAATATTCACTGGTTCGTGGAAAGTGGTTTAGAAAACCTGAAATGGGAAAAAAAAGTGAATTAGGGTAAAGTGTCAAAGAACAATAGTTTTTCTGAATAGCAATACATCTTGCATTACTTTTAGGGCATTTATCTAAATGTAAGTTTATAAAGTACTTTCAATTAAACTAAATCTATTTTTTAAAAAATATACATCATAAGGTTTCTAGAAACAAATGAGAATTAAAATGAGAAAAGACTATGGTGTAAAATGTAACTTTCTCTTAATTTTCACAACCGCTCTGAAGTACTTATCACTTATGGTTTATAAACAGATTTAAAGATTTGCCAAGATCGTCACCAAAATACACTCTGTATCTTAATTTTAAAAAAAGGTTAATATAAAAACATTTAGTCTGAGAAAAATCAGAAGACCCCTAGAAAATGAGCAGTAGTACTGGAGAGAGCAATTTAGCAATATCTACTTCTATTTACCTAAATAAACCTATTCACAAAGTAAAATGTGTACATGGATATTGACTGTAGTGATGTTTTAACAGCAAAGAACTAGAATATCCTAAGTGTAAATCAACAGAGGAATGGATTTAAAAAAAAAAAAAAAAAAAAAAAACCAAGGTTTATACATGATGGAATACTATAAGCCATTAAAAATGACTAAATCTGCACATCAACACATATCTCAAAAATAATACAAGTTATACCTTAAACAACAGCTAGGTTCTAAAACTATAAATAAGAGCAAAAACATGAGCATACCAATTTCAGAATAATCATCTATGTAGAAAAGTATAAAAAGTGTATCTTATTTTTAAAAATTAACAAGGTAAACCATTTAATTCAGGATGGTATACAGAGTTCTTTAGACTTCTGAGATAGTCCATAACAAAAAATGTTCAAGAGTCATAAAGGCAGAAAACAGCAAATTGGCTTAAGTTTGTTTGCTAAAGGCTCACCAAAGAAGCACTCTCGAGCTCCCAAGTAGAGTAACAGTTTGACTAATGTTGTTGAATTTTAAATGTCATTAACTCTTGAATAATTTTACTGCTATTTTAGAGATGGATCTTAATTAGGTAGAGTATACATATAAGTACCAAGATTTTTGCTTCAGTGTAGCCTCAAATTTGGAAACCATGAACATCTCACTGACGAACAATAATTAATTAAATAAGAGAATTCTTACATGTTTTTAAAAAGCAGAATGAAAAACTACATATTATCCTCATTTTTAAAAACTAATTTTTTTCTCTCGAAAAGGAAATAGGTTATATCGATCATGGTAATTTTTGTTTTTCTTGAACTATCTGTTGCAAAATTACTTGAGCTTTCTAAAAATATATAAAAATCGTATGTTTTTAAAAACTATGAGTTTAAAGACAACGTAGATTCTTTGCATCCATGCCACTCGTGGGCCTACAACCACTCCGGGAGTTAACCTGAGAGGTTGTAAGAAATGTAGCGTTTACTTTGGAACTACTGAATTACAATTTCCATTTTAACAAAGTGATTTGTAGATACATTCAAGTTTGAGAAGAAATGCTTTTACATCAAAATATTTTCCTAGCCCAAAGTGTTTCAAATCTTAATATCCACAAAACTTTTATTATACTGCCAGGATTAATAGCCATTATTTTACTTTGAAATCTGGGTTGTTATTCCAGCCGAATTTGTAACATTAGCATTTAAATACTTATCTGTAGACTTCTATGAAACGTAGACTCCTATTAACAGCCAGTTAAGAAACCAGACTTCTAATCAGTATTTTATATCAAATAAAATTATTTTGTAAAGTGGAACAGAGGTTTAAAAGGATCTTTAATAAACCATAATATGAAATTTCCAAAAACTGTCCTGTAGAATATTGCCAAAAGCAAGGAACCTATTAAACTTAAATATGAAGGAGCTACAGTGTTAAAAAGAATTACTTCCTTATGAAGAACCTGTTACTTAAGGGTGGTGTTTTTTTTCCCCAGTGCTTCAAAAATTTTAACCAACTTAACCAATTATTGTATTTACTGGAAACATGCTGTACTTATACAGACTTCCTGGACACTCCCAAGTCTACAAAGCTTAATTAGGGAGGGCACAACTGTGCAACATGGTATTTTAGGAAGCAGCTTCCTGGACTTTGAGGAGTTAGAATGTTTGTAAAGGTTGTGTGCCATAGTAAAGTCGTCATCTTTTTTTTTTTTTTTTTTTTTTTTTTAAAGCACTATTAGTTTAAGGTTGTTTCTTAGGTCTCTGGAGAGCACCCTGACTACAGTCCTGTGGATTTTTAAAGGATAGCACCTTTGGGTTACATTTTAAATTATTGATAGCGTATTTTTGGTCACATCTCTTTTGGGCTAACAGGTTTTTTATTCAACTATTTCATTTTCTCTTACATTCAAGACTCCTCTAATTCTTTCTTATGGTCCCCTATAGCCAGGTTCTATTAGAACAGTAACATCAGAATTAGTCCAAATCAACTGGCAGTACTTTAGAAGTTGTCTGCATAAACATTGCAGATATTTAAAAAACTGTCTAAATATTTGCTAGATACACAAAATGAAATTAGCATTTAGGGATCCCCAAACACACCATTAGGCCAATGCTATAAAAATATGGCTTGTCACAGAAATGGAATTTTCTAGTAACTAATATCCTCTTTATGGTTATTAAATCCCATTTAACCCTCCTTACGGTAAAAGAGAAACAACCTTTGTGACTACTCAATCAGTAAATTTCATCAATCCTCACTTCCTCACAAAACAAAAAGAATGGAAATTTGAAGTGCCAAACAAAAAGACCTGACCAGTTATTCCTGCTGTGTGGGGTTTTGTTATTTTAATATAAGGAAACTTACCTCCAAAGATTAGTTTCACTACAAAAAGGAACAGACTTTCTGGGGTCTGAAGGGATTTGTACTTGAAGAGACTCCAGTCAGCAGGGGGTCATGATGAGCATTCTGCAGACAGAACTGTTTCAAATCTGCAGCAGCCTGAGAAACCTATAAATAACAAAGGAGAAGGGGAGGGGGAGTGGGAGGTCGTGAGAATATTTTATGGAAGGTTTTCTCAAATCGTTCAAAATACCTGCAATAAACACTTAACTCAAAAGATACATACTAATTGAAGGTCAACAGTCATGTTCTGAGTTCTTACACTTGCAATGCTATAAGAATTATTTTGCTTATTAGAAGCATCAAATGATTCATTACAAACAGTACAGTTTCGTTTTATCTGCAAAGCCCAGCACATCCTTGCCAGTTTAACAGGCCGTTCAAGTGCACTCCTGAGGGTACTCAACATCTTGTACTAAATCTTGTGTACAACATCTTGTAATACACACAATATTAGAGGTTAAGCAAAAAGGGTTAAAATTGTAGCAAACTATTACTTTGTCTTAAAAGCAGTATTTCTGGGAAAAATGCTGTTAATGAACATTCTAAATCTGAACCATTCAGTTCATTGTTTTGGTATTATGTACCATTATCAGCTATTTAATGTTACAAAATTAGACAGTATCAGAAAGGCTGACAGCAAACTTCAATAACTTAAAACAACTTCACTAAGCAGCCTGCCTTTAAGAAACTATATTTGCCTTAAATGTGATTTAATAATTTTTATATGTGTATGCAATGCCATTACAACAGGACTCAAGGAACTTCTATGGCTTTATATTTTGTTTATATACTGTACTATTTAAATATCTATTTGTGTATATCCTGAGTAAGGTGATTCAGGACACAAAAACAACAAAGTGAATGGTTCAGATGTAGAACATGAATGACTAAAAGATGTCCCAAATAAATATCTTAAATCTTGAATTGAGGTTTTAGGAAGATGGGGAAAATAATTATTTATTCTCAGTCTTAACTATCCCCAGGGTGGGTGAGAGCAATTGACCAGTCCAGCTTGGGTACTTGGCCTTTGAAAGGGGGTTAAGAGCACCACAGATGCTCTTCTATATCAAGAAATCCTGCAGTTTACCGCTCTACCCCAGACATTACCCGATAAAAGGGTCCATCATCCTGAGATGAATCTAAACTCTGCTCTCAATCTATATGTATGTTTGACTTACACAACAGTCCAAGGTAATGATTTCCACAGGTTTATTTAACAACCGTGTAAAAAAGTAGTTTTAAAATACCTGGTACCAAGTTCTATAACAAATGATCACCCTGCTCTCTCCTCCCCCAAAAGGCATAGAGCTAAAGTAAGGGAATGAGGGGTATCATGTTTCACAATCTTATAACTTGATTCTGTTCACATTAACCAACAGTAAGAATATAGTATCTTTAATTTTCTGCCTAAAGTGTAAGTAAGCTCCAACTTAACTCCCTTTCACAAACTGCTCAATCACCACTATGTGCCAAATATACTTCTAGACACTGAGAAGACTAACAGCAGCCCAGGTCCCTGGTGTTACAAGGAGCTGACAATTCAGAGGAAAAGAGAAAAGGTCCTCTGTAGAAAAAAGAGTGACTTCTTAGATCGTGATCTCTGGGAAAGTGTCTCTGAGGTGACATTTAAACATCTTGAAGATACGAAATCCAGCCAAGTAACCTTCCATGAGAAGCCAATCAATGAGAATTCAGAGCAGTGGGGAAAATACACCAAGGCTTAAACTAAACAAGCTGCTAACCTATAAGGCAGTGTAATAATCATCATCCAGGAGGCTGAAACCCCTATAATCCTGGCATAATTATTGGTGCCCTCATTTACTCTCAAAAGTGTCCTGGTTGGCAATAGGTGTATGGTCACCCTACATGTGGGAGAATTTGTAAAGCATTTGATAATTTCTATCAGTTGTACTCAAATAGAAACAGTAAACATGAGCTAGTTTAAGAATATCACCCCTAAAAAAACAGTCATGGATAAAATAGATGCACAAAATGAAATTGAATTAACCACATTTTGCAACTCATCTAAAGAAAAGCTCATTTAAGGTTGCAAGGTAAGATCCCCGCCCCCACCACACTCCTAGCTACAGCCTGAATGTCACATTAAAAACTTAAACCCAAATCACTAATGATGGCTTTAATAATCTCGACCAGAAGTCTCCTAAGGAATTAAGTATAGGAAGCAGACTTCATGTTGCATAGTTAGTGGATGGGCTATAATTTTCATAATAAAGCCCTTGAAGTACTTTAGTCTTAGACTTTATCTCATTTTCTTCCGGAGAGTAGAGTTAAGCACCCCTACCTAACACTTACTGCATTCAACAAGCATTTTTTTCTTTCCTGGGCCACTCCAATCTATGATAAAGGCAAGCCTGAATTATAATGTAATGGTTGGTAAAGCAATATATGATTTCAATTTTCATCATTAAATCTAGCCAAGACGAACCATAAACTACTGGAATGAGGTTAAGAATCTGGAGATTAGAGAAATGGATTCCAAACAGCAATGGAGTCAACAGGACGTCTTAAAGGACAGGAAAGGAGGGGAATCCCACATCAAGACTGACGGGAATTTCCCTTCTCTCCTGAGGTGAAGACAACTAAGTTAGATACCTGACATTTCTATTTAAGGAAGTAGGTAAATGAGAGACCATCTTACTCCATAAAACATCTCAAGGAGAAGTAAAGACTAGCCTGATGAGTACAGAATCAAATCATCTCATAAACTGGCTGCTTCTTTCAACAGAGTACATATTTATTCTCCTCTGGTTCTTCTAATTACTAGTGTTTAACACGCGAGCTGACCTGCCTCCGAAAGAAGCCAATTCACATAGATATGGAATAGCACTAGAATGTCAAGTTGTTACATCAACACACACGAAAGGCTTTTTCCTCAAAGTAAATAACCCAAGAAAATGTTAATGTCGACCAGATGCCAAAATAAATAAGACTGGTCCACTCTTAATCTAATCACTTTCTCGGGTATGAGGACCAGCAGATAACCCCAAGGTCTGATCTTGGCAACTGCCAAATAGGTATGAAATGCACGCTTTGTACGAGATTGTACCCCTTCACCACGGGGGGCCGTTTCAAGAACAAACATGCTTCTTTAACCTATAGTTTAAGTTATGCAAGAATTCGTTCTGAAGTACGTGCTCAGTGGATGAAAGGAGCTGGAGATAAAATCTACTAAAAGGAGTAGGTCCGGAAAGTTGACATGGAAAAAAATACGTTAGTTCTGAATCGAAAGTCGGATAAAATCCTCGTCCAGTGACGAGAAACAGTGGACGCTGGTAGAGAGGGACGGGAAGGGTGCAGACGGCGCGCGGAGGAGCAGCTGTTGTTGGCCAGGCCAGCCATGGAGTCACTGCGGAGGGAGGGAAAGAGGGAGGAAGGGCCGGAATGCGGAAAGCCGCTGTTCAGTCCAGGGGCCAGCCCGCTTTGGAAAGTTCTGGGGCGGAAGGGCGCACTAACTGGCCCCGCAAACCATAGCGCCCACCCAGCCGCTTGATCTCTAAAGCTGGGCGCCCCCGGGTCGCCGCCGCCGAGCCCGCGCCCTCCCCAGGAGAATCGCGTCGCGCCCGCCCCAGCCAGCTCCGGGCTGGATCTTCCCCGCCGCCGCCTCCGCCTTCCCCTCCCCCGCCGCCGCCCGCCCCCGCTCACCTTCACGCGGTTGAGCCCAGCCTCTAGCCGGAGCTGCTGGACCACCTTCTTCATAGCGGTGACGCTGGAAGAACCAGACATGGCGCACGCGGGAGTCGGGCCGAGGTGTCGGTGGTGGGTCGCTGAGTTGTCTGTCCGCGGGGCCAGACGGCGGGGCAGCGCAGGGAGGGGCGGGGCTCGGAACTTTGTCTCTAAGTTTCCGGTTCTTCGCCCAGCGGCTCCGCCCTCGGCGCGCATGCGTGCCCTCCGCCGCCAGCGGTTTCGGCTCCCTGCGGGGGCGGACCACGAGCCGGAGGGAGGCGGAGGAAGGAGCGAGAAGGGGTGGAGTAGACGGTGGGCGCGGCAGCTGCGGGAAGTGAGCGCGGCCAGAGGCTCAGCCTTTCCTACCTCCCTCCCTCTGTGGAGAGGCGGATTTGGGAGAGGTAAGGAAAGAATTTGTCATCGGCCGCCAAGACTCGGACTGTGAAGAGCACCGATCAGGGAAAGTCAGACGTTGGAGGGAGTTTATATAAAAGGCCTGGTGACGAGGTGACAAGGAGGCTCCAGTTTTCCAAACGGAGTTGGCGGCAGAGGTTCTGGCGTGTGTGTCAGTGGCAACTTATCCCCATAGAGACGTGTCTCTAAGTGACCCAAGTTTGTCCAACGTGCCCGCTTCCCTACCGTCAGACCCCCGAGGCCGAAAGAGGGTGCGGAGGTCACTGTAACCGACCCAGGAGAGCCGGGTGGCGGGGAGCAGAGGCGTTGATTCCCTAGAGAAAAGATATTCTCAAGATTTGGCTTCTGTCGCCTCTTACCTCTTTGTTTTTCGAGGTTGTGGGGAAGCTAAGGTAGTAGCTAAAGATTACACCTGTTTCATCCTTTTAATTTGGGAGATTAACGCTTTACTTTAAAAAGTAAAACGTCTTTTTATGTTCCGGGAAAGTTTACTGTTTTGTGTTTCACTTATAACATTACTTGCTTCTTGAAATTGATCTTCAAAAGGGTTTTCTGGAGAGAGACAGTAGGATCGAGCCAAGCAAAATAGGCTCAGTCAGTGCATGTTTCACCCATGGAAACGTATATGTTATGTTTCCTATTCTGCTGAGATAGTCCATCAACGAATATACTAATATTTTCTATAATTATGAATAATTTCATCATTAATGCATTCCATTTTTTTGTATAGTGAAAAATTCCATGTATAATTTCCTCTATGTCAACAAACCCTATTTTATTTACTAAATTTAGTTTACAAAAATGTACAGTGTACTTTAGTATTTTACTTCATACAATGGAAGTAATGACGAGGGTTATAAATCAGGGTTTGAATTCTGTTTCCCTCTGCCCTTGGTATCCCTAGGCAAGCCACATAAATTTTACTGAGCCTGTTTCCTCATTTTAAAATGAAATAATAAAACTTACTTCCCGGAGTTGTTTTTGAGAGTGAAATGAAACTGTATACGTAGAAAATATGATAAATATCTCAATAAATGTCAGTTCTCCTTGTTCCCCAAAAGTATTTTAAATTATTTCACCTTTGATGCCTTGTTGGCTAATCTTATTCACACATTACAGATTTGGAAAATTGAACATAAATATCTTTAGTCAAAGAATCTTTTATTTCACAGTAGTTGTAGAATATACCCCTAAACTCTAAGGTAAGAACTGTAAAATAGTAGTGCCAAAAGGTATTTTAGGAAATACATAGTTTACTCTCCTATGAGAAAGAGGGCTGAGGAATAAGCAAGGCCTATATTGTTATAGGCCTGTATTATTATAGGCATTCTGAGAAAAAGCTTTGTTGGTTTTTTAAATTTCTTCAGAGACTGACCACAGAGTTTGGATTGCTGTCTCAAGATATCATCTTAGTTTTTGTAGTGTACATCTAATAGAGGATTCAATTTACAATAGGAAAGAAAGGAGGCGAACGGGGAAAACAGTTCATTTTGAATTCAGTTACGTCTGAAGGGATTAGCAAGAAATACAGTTTATGAACTGTCGATATCTCCTAAACAAGCCATGTTCTTTGACCTTCCACAGTGATTTAAAACAAAGACTTTACCAACTTTGCAGACATAAAATTCACACTTCAGATAAAGATAGGCCCTTTTGTACAAACAACTTGTCACCAAGAGAATCCTTATAACAATGAATGCCAAGAAAACACAACCAAGAAATCTCATTTTCTTTATTTTGTTAGTAGAGTATAGTCAATTTAAACTTACCTGGGATCTTTACCTTATTTGATTAATACCGTAAGTTCTTTAGTTCACTAAGTAATATAGTCAGTATTCAAATACCTAAAATATACTTTTAAGTTTCAAGTGCCTAGCTTTGTAGCTTAAAAGCTGAATATGTTTTTAAGAGGAGACTCACAATTAATTATGACTTCTTTCTCAAAAAGTGAGTTTATATTACTCTGTTTTTGTAGTCAATAAGCAGACGAGGTTTGAAGAAGATGGGTGGCTTGCCCACCATTATACAGCAAATCTGTGGCAGAGACAAGACTAGAACTTAGATCTTCTGATTTGTATACCATTATATGTAGGTAACATTTTTTCCATGGAGCTGCTCATATACTGGAATAATAATTAGTTTTCATAATTGGGCATGGAACTATAAGGAAATTTGGTTATAAGAAACAACAAAAAGACTTAAGGTATCCACTAGAAGTGTTGTAAGATATTATTGCATTTTTAATTCGACGTCTATAGATGTTTGGAGGTATCATTAAATACTCTTTCATTTTAAATTTTACATTTTTTATTACCTTTTCTATTACCCTGTGTTACTCTTCATCTCAGTAATAATTCTGATCCAAAAAATGACAGAAGCAATTTTACCTCTCCTTTGTCTCCTTTTGGAAAGTCTTCCAGAAGGTGCATGGAAAACTGAAAGAGTAGTCTATCTTTCATAACTGGACATGTACATAGTTCAGAAACTATATTTTTTCATAGGGAAAGAAGGAGATGGGCGCATGTATTCTTTCTACCTCTTCTTATAAACCCATGCTAGGCTTTCATTTCGTGTTAATGATACCATTAATGAGACAAGGTTTTGTTTTCTGTGTTCAACTCTAAATATATTTGAAGCTCAGTCATTTTAATCTTGAACTCTTTTTCTATTTTTGGAATTTAAACTTTGAGATACTCTGTAACCAGACATTCAAATACCATATACCAAGAGAAATATCATTGTAATGTGCATCTTAAATCAAGTTTTATGCTGGGCAAGACGGTATCTCTCTTTTTGAACATTTTATAAGAATTTTTGAACAGAACAGAAAATTGTTTAAATGTTATTTTATGCTTATGAAAACTACACTTGCTTAAAAGACCTTGAAGGAATATATGAATAGAAAACAGTCTATAATTCTTTTCAAACATAGTCTAATTCTATCTCAATCTGTTATCCTTACCCTAAAATGCCCCCATTCCCATTTATTCTGAGAATATCCCAAACCAAGACAAGTATTCTATTTTGTCTACACTAGGACCGATATGGAAAACAAACTTCATTCCTCTGTTGGTCCTAAAAGTCTAAAGACTGTGAAATGCTTAGGAGTTCTGGAGTGCTCGCAGACATTTTAATCTATTTGCCTAGAACAAGTAATCCTTTAAATGGATTTATTTATTTACAGGTTAACCATGAACTAGATATATGTGTGTGTGTGTGTGTGTGTGTGTGTGTGTGTGTGTGTGTGTGTATATATATATGTCTTAAGACATAAATGTAACATGAATTTATCCTTATCAAGCCTTGTGTCTTGGTGATTTAAGAATCAGGAATTATGTCAAAAATTTTAGAGCTGTTTTAGAGCCACTTCGTTTACAGACTAAAAAACTGAGTCTTAAAGTGAATGAATGAACTTATAGATTATATTAGACTCAGAAACCTGTTTCTCTGACTCCCAATTCACTTATTACTTTGTGCGAGATTCTACTATACTGTTATGTATAGCTCATTTCAGGTTTCAGATTTTAGTGTTTGTTTAAGATCTTCTAACAAGCATCTCTTGATATGCCCTATTATCAAATCAGGATATAAAAATCACCAGAATTCTTATTTCTAGGCACTGAACAGAGTATCAGAAATTCTTAACCTTGACTTTCAGCTCTACTACTGACTTCCAAAATCATTTTGGAAAAATGCAGAGAAAGCATGATAGCTAATTCTCCTTGTAAGTAGAGAGTAGATCAGAGAAGGCAGATAGGTGATACATCTACCAACAGTTACCCCTCCCAAACCCATGGTGGACTATGAAAATCTATTTCTGTACTCCTCCTCAGGCCTGATGTAGCCTTGAAGCAAAATTGTGCAGTAAATGAGATTAGAACTCTCTTTCTCTTTATCTTTGGCTATCAAGCTATCAATCTTCTTTTGTTTAAATTGCCATTACTTTGTTTATTAAGTAATAATAGGTAAGAAAATCGAAAATACCAAAGGTTATATGTTAGTGAAATGTGATTTGATTAGGCTCAACTACAAATTCTGAGCATGCCTAAAGAAGTTAAATGAAGCTTCTTTTGGTTTAGATAACAAAGATTTACTCAAGTTACCATTAGAAAAATTAGTGGTCTCTGGTAGGAAGACTTCACAGAGCTGTAATAAGTACCAGATGATGGAATTTTAAGTTTTGTATAATTAAAAGTATATTTTAATATAAATGAAAGTGGAGCAATGCTTTGAAATCTTGAGAAAGCTTTTGCTCTGCTGTTGATATGACAGTGTATCCTTAAAGATTGTCCAACTTTAATAATTCCTTTTTAGAGTAATAATTCAGCTACCTTATCTTTCAATTTTTATTATATATATAAGTCCTATTGTGTATTCTTATAAACTATTATAAATTCTCTGATGAAAAAAACCAGGAAATAATACACAAATATAGCCCGATATATTTAGAGATTGGCATTTTCATCTGGAATGATTGCTCTCATTTATTATTGATTTATCTAAGCCCAGGAAGCAATGTACATGGTAAAACATTTTTTGATCATTCTATAGCCATTTGTATAAATTTAGTCTTCTCACTTCTAAAAGTGTATTTCTACTTTATGTAAAATACTATATATATTTCATCTTAATTTTTGATCAAGAGAAAATGAATTATTCAAAATATGTCAAAAGTATGTTAAAATATAACATACATGCATAGGATGTATATTTATTTCATTTCTTTTACCATCCCTATTTACTAATAATGTCTATTTAAATTATTATAAAAAGATTGTTTACAAAGCTGTAATTTTGAGTCTTTTAAAGGCTTTTATGTTTTTTTCATCTTTTGAATGAATCAGAGACCAAGAATGAGTGGAATTCTCTCTTAAACAAGTCAAAAATCTGTTATAACCTTTATACTACTTAAATGAAGATAGATTAAAAAAAAGAACCCACAAAATTCCAACTGATAAGTACCCTATTCAGAGACATTGGTAAATATGTCCCTCAGTCCAAGTCAACCTTCCTCATCAAAGGTAAGAAAATATTTTTATACTATGATACAAGAAAAACCTGCATTGTTTTCAAAAAGTTTTGATAAATCAAAAATATGAATTATATAAAGTATTAGATATTAACTTCACTTTGAATCCAACTTCATTGTCTGATCATTGTTCTTATATCCCTAGTTCACTTCCTCTCAGTATCCTGATTGTACTGGGATGTCCAATGCATTGATCCTATCACTTTTTTTTCATTCTTCACTTCACAATGCCCTCCATAGCTGGCTTAAACACCATGGGACAGTCTTGATCACTCTTTTGCACATGCTTTCTCTCGATTTATTGCCTCTCTCTTGATTCATTGTACTCTTTGGCAAAACAAAAACCCTGGTTAATCCAATTCTTCCCCTATTTTACATCTGTACCTATAGCAGAACATGACCGGAGAAAAATATACCAGCATAAGGACTCTTCTCACTTTAAATTCATGACCGTGAATCTCAAGTGGAGTCTTTTTCTGGTAGGCAATCGGACTATCTTCCACTCATTTACTCTTCCATCATTCTAGACAACTGTTTCATACCTTCTCCTCATTTTCTCTTTAAACTAATTCTAATCAAGCTTTTATTCCACTACTTCACCAAAACCTGTTGTTAAATTCATCTCTAAGTACTAAATCTATTGCTAAATTCTTACTGCATAGAAACCTGATCTATTCTGTGCACAACAGTTGACACTGTTGATCGTTCTTTCTCCCTTGACAGAATTCCTTTACTTGGCTTTTAGCATACACATTATCTTGGTTTTCCTCCTACCTTTCTCGTTATTCATTCTTAATCTTCTTTGCTACATCTTCTTCCTCATCTTCTAATATAGGAGAATTTCAGAGGTTGGCTCTTCATTCTCTTCTTTATCTGCACTCATTCCTTGGTGATCTCATCCAATCTCATAGCTTTAAATACCAACTTTATGCTAAGGGTTCCGAAATTTATATCTCCATCCCAATCTTCTTTCCCAAATTCCAGAGTCATATTTTCAACTGCCTACTTACACGTCCATTTGGATGGCCAATAGACAGCTCAAACCTAACATGTATGAAACTGACCTATGGATCTTTTCCCCACTCCCAAAGCCTCTGCTACCCATACTTGACTTTTGTCAAACTTCACTTCTAATAGATCGACTTGTAACTTCAAATTACGTACAAAATCTGACCACTTCTCATCACCTCTATCTACTGCTAGCGTATTGGTCTGAGCCATCATCATCTCACACTTCAATTATTCAAATAGCTTCATAACAGATTTCATTTTCTTGTCCCTTATAGCCTATTCTGTTATCCCTTTAGTAGCTATTAAATATAGCAAGATTTGGAAGTAGAGCATTATGTGCGTCCTGATGTGAAGCAATATAAAGTATAGGGCACCATTTATAAAGTATTCTTGACCCAGATGATTAACTTGTGTCAGCCAAAGACTATACAGTTAACTGTTTACAGGAGATAGAGGGTTAGAGAAATAAGTTAAATGACACCATAAGCAGTTTCTAAGGTCAATTCAGAATGCAGAACATTTTATAGGACAGCGGGCCCAGTCTCTTTCAAAAGACAGTACTATGAAGAGAAAAAAACCAGTTCTAGAAAACTCTTCCAGATGAAGGGTTTTAAGACTTGACAGACAAATGCAATGTGTTCTCTTTGATTGAATTCTAGATCAAAAAAATTCTTCTGAGGACAACTGGACAATTGAGGAAATTTGAATATGGACTGGATATTAGTTGACATTAAGTAATTGTTAATTTTCTTAGATGTGAAAATGGTATTGTAATTATGTTCCAGAAAACCTTATTTTTAGGAAATGGGTGCAAAAGTAGGAGTATATTGTCATGATGTCTGATTTACTTTGAATGGTTTAGAAAGAGAGATAAAGTAAATGTAGCACAATGTTAATTTTTGAATCTAAATAGTAGGTATTTGGACACTCATAGTATTATTCCTTTTATTTACTTGTATGTTTAGGTTTTTCTTCATATTAATACAAATATAAAAGTCAATGTCATTTTGTAAGATAAAAATCTTAAATGGCCTGGACGGCCCTATTTAATTTGTTTCTCATTCTCCCCTATTTTCTTATCTCCTACTACTCTCTTCCCTGCTCTCTCTACTCCAATCATACTAGCACTCTGTCACCTTGAGACCTTTGCTTTAGCTCTTCCTGGAGCTCTTTCCCTCTACATCTTCACTTGGCTAATTCCTTCTTCACATGCAAGTCTTTACTCAGATTTCACCTTTTCCATCAGAACAACCTAGACTATTCTGTTTAAAACTGAAACTAATTTCTTATCTTCCCAGTTTTCCTTACCCTGCTATACTTATTCTTCCTTCTCCCCCCAAGTACTTAACACTTTCTAATGTACTCTATAACTTATCAGTGTTTTATATTTATTGTTTATTGTCTATGTCCCTCACAGAGTAGGGATTAGTCTGAGGCAAATGAGTCATTTGCCTTGGATGCAACATTTAAATGTTTTATTTAAAAACTTGTATTAAAATATTTATATTAATTACTGAATTTTTTGGTGCCCTCTTAAATTTTGTACCTGAGGGAAGTGCCCACTTGCCTCACCCTTTTTCTTGTCTTGGTACCTCATGAGAATGTAAGCTATAGTATAGGCAAGAATTATTTTATTCACCACATAACCCTAGTGTCTATAACTGTGCTGACACATAGTAGGCACTTAGTAAATATTTGTCAAATGAATGAACGAATGAATAAATATAAATCTATCCTAAATTAATTTACATCACAAAATGTTTCAAAGTCCAAGAAATGTTTTATTAACTATATTTTCTTTGTATTGCCTACTCAATTATGAAATTAAAATATTTAAAAACACTTGAATTTTAATTTATGAATCGTTATAACAATATTGAAGTAATTTACTTGGCTTGTAAAAACAAATAAAGTAAAATCCTTATTTCAAGAAATATTTTTTCTCCTATAAAATATTAATACATTTATATAAAGAGTAAGGTCATATTTACTTTAGACTTTTGAAGGTTTTGCAAATAGTTAATGCTGTAGTTGTTAAATATATGTTATTGATAGTATAATGTAATATTAGCTCTTAATGATATAGTATAGCTAGAGAATAATCCTTTAAATACTCTGGTGTTCAAAATACTATATAGCATAAGGCATGCTTCATTATCAATTTGAGTTAATATTTCTGTCATCAAAAGCATAGAAGTAATTTATTTGGTCTGTGAAAACAACCAGCTCAAAACATTCAGTTCAAGAGCCATTTTTATCTCCTATAAAAATTACTAATATTAATTGTAGGTCATATTTAATTCAAAATTTCAGATATTTAATATCGTAGAGTATAATCATTTAAATGCTTTGCTTCTTAATATCCAGTGAATATCAAGCTTAATTAGATTATAAGGCTATTTCTGTAATTGTTCTGTTTCCATTGTAGTAATCTAACTTTTCTTCTAAATAGGATTCTAATTCAGGTCATAACAAAACATTAGTAGAAAAGAAGATAGTATATATTAGCACAGACAAGCTAAGCTTGCAAACATGCCTATTTAAGAACAACCATTTCTTTCTCCATCACTGGTCAGGAATAGGTTCTTGCTAGAATTCTTGGGAACAAAAATAGTCTCCAAACCACAATATTCACACTTTTGCTGGTGCTGAGAACTAGCAATCTTCACGACTGTATTAGGGAGACAATACATAAAGGATAAGGAATCCACAAAGTCACCCTGATGGAACTAAGTAGATAGGGATTAGAGAAATGAAAAGGTTGGTAATAAGAAAACTGATCTTGGTGGTCTAGTATTTATACCGCAAGCCACAGTAAGAACACAGTATGCAAAGAAATGTTAACATCATCTAGGACCACATCTCTGACATTGTTTCTAAGGGAAAATTTGCTCCAAGTGCCAAGTAGCCAACTTAATGAATTTTTGGCTCTTCATTTTATTTTTTGTGTTTGTTCAAAAGGATGCATGTATTCCATGTTTATTTCAATTATGTTTATTAAACTTAAAATCTTAGAGGCCATCAATTGAGTTTTCTCCACTTTAAAAATATTTTAACTGATGTTCTTCTCAATTTATTCAGTTGGTGGAACTTCATGTTTTTTATGTTCCTGAAGGATCGTGGAACTATAAGTTAAATACCATTTCAATAGACATTGTTAACAAATTCATTTCAGCTGGATTTATAAGGCAAGTATTTTTGTGGTCATGTTACAACATGCCTGAAAAAGCAATCTTTTTTTTTCTGCAGAGGAAAATGCCTTCTGTAAATTTAAAATGTTAAGTGAAAAATATCTTGTCCTTGTGATGGATCCAGTTCCTAACTTAATGAATACTATCAATAAATAATACTATATAACAGTTAAATCAAAAAGTGCCATAGGGACAGGCATCACTTAGCCATAGTACTGCCACCCAGAAAACAGGGCTTAATATACATTACTATGGGTATACATGAAGAAAATTGAGAGAAATTATCTGAAATCAGAAACCTATTGAAGAGCTGCGAATAGTGGTTAAACCTAGTATATCCACAATGAATTTTTCACTGAGCTGTTTAAAAATAGAATATATCTATATGTGTATGTACGCTTATATGTATGTACATATGTATTCTCACAGTCACAGAAACACCTGTGACACTATGTGATCTAACTGACTATTGTTATGTTTCTTGTGTGTAGCTGAATCTTCCTAATCTTCCCCATCACTTTCTTCAAACACACTAGCCTCCTTTCTGTTTTGGGACACATCAGACATGGCCCTACCTCAGGACCCTTGCACTTGTTCTTTTTGTCTAAAATGTCCTTTCTGCCTTACATATGTTATCTCATCTCTTTCAGGTTTTTACCCAAATATTACTTTATGTTTAGATCTTCTCTGATCACTATATTTTAAATTACAGCTACCCTCTCTCCTCTGCTTTCTGTTTCTCTATCGTACTTAGCAGTGTCTTATGAATTATATTTTTTTTCTTCGTTTGTTATTTTTTCTATCCTACCACTAGATTTAAGGTATATAAGGATAGAGATTTTTATCTGTTTTGTTGACTGTTGTATTCCCATCCATTAGAACAATGCCTGACCCAAAATAGATGCTCAGTAAATATTCGTTGGTAAAGTTTCCCGTAAGATCTAGAAAAACAAGAACGCAGAAAAATAACATAAACGATGGCTTTAAATTTTAGATGTTGAGAAACGAAGTAACCCTAATAAGCAAAGATGTAGAATCTGATAACATTTAATCAAAGAAGTTTTTAAGCACTAGCTAATTCTGATTTCCAAAATAAATATCTATGCCTAAATCATTCTTTAATATATGTTTAAAAATATATAAATTCCATGGCAAAGTTTTATTCTAATAATAAAATATGGAGATGGATAAGTAGAAAAGCATTTTCCTTTTCGGTACAAAAAGGACTTTTATAAATGGTATTTGTTTACATAATTTTTAAAAGGCAGACTTTTAATCATTTATTTTTAAAATACTTATGAAGGCCTACAAAGTACCAAGCAATGTAGAAACACAATATATTATGATACATTAAATTAGTAATTATGTTTGAGATAGCTGAGTAAGGTTACTATTCTTTAGTATAGCTGAAACTTATTTTGCTTTACATTATAAGGCAATGTCATGATATTTCAGAGTATCTCCTCACCTTACTTTGCAAGCCCTGAGGGAGCATCTTGGTGAGTTCCTTGGTGAAGATGCTGTTGCAGAAAAATTTTTATATCTGAAATGCATTGGAAATAATTTAGCTGTGGTAAGTTTTTTTTTTTTTTGATGGAAGAAAAGCCTACCTTAACAAATTATGTTTTTTTAAAATGCTTATCAACTCAGCTCCTTAATGTATTATGAGATATGTAATCTCAATCATAATGAAATGGAAATACACTAAGCGCACAGATCCTCAAGAAAAGATGGGATTTATTGGCATGTTATCAGGCATTAAAACAATAGGGATATTTTTGCATGTAAATTTTTTTGGGAAGAAAAAGAAAACAATTTAAAATGTGCTCATATAAGTAACATATTTTTAAATTTAAATGATAGTGTTTAAAAGTTTTTTAAACAAGTATTTATGTTCTGAAAAAAAATAATTTCTCATTGGTTGGGCCACAGCTGTTCTTGTTTGGTATGAAATGATATGACTCCAACAAATTTTTTTTGTATCAGCTATTATGTATTGAACATTCCTATTTGTAGTTTCTATGATTTAGTGGCAGGATTTTCTAAGTAGAGAGTTTTCCTAGCAGAAGTTCTCAATCCAGTAAGTAATCAGATCTCAAAATTTTTGGTTTCTCATATCTATATTAAGTTTATTTCTTTAATCAAGATTTTTCACATGTAAACTCTTTAAAAATGCAGTATATTTCTATTTCACTCTAGTTAACATACTATATAATTATTACGTATTTATGTAATTATTCATTTAACATTTAACTCTGTCATTAGACTGTAGCTCCTTGTGAGCAGGGACTTTATTTTATTCACTATTGTATTTATAACCGGTGTCTAACAAGGGACATTTAAATGTTTATTGAACAAATTAAATAATGAGTGATAATAGAAAAAACATTTTCCCCCAAAGTAGTACTATAGAGAAGAATTTGTTGTGTAGAATTCTTGGAATCAGCAGGTAGATTTGAAGTTTTTGTCATTAGAGTTCCATTTAGTATGCCAGAATATTGATCTTTAGGTTAGTTTTCCTCAAATGGGAAAGAAAAGGAAGAACTCTCATAACTTTCTGGGTTTTTTTTTTTTTTGATGGTATGTAAAATTACAAAATATCAATCACAGAATACTTGTTTGGAAGGGACCTTAAAGATATTTTAAGTTAACTTCTAAAATTCTTCTAATATTTTATTATTTTCAACAAATATTGTTTTTTTATGTACAAAATGAGAAGAAAATAATGTAGATTTTGCCCTTAAAGTGTATTCAGTGTAGCAGTAAAGATAAAATACATAAATACATAAGTAAAATATCCTATTATGTATATTCAGAAGAAAAAGAGATTACTTCCAGCAGGAGAAGAGGGAAGAAGCAATATTAGTTTGGATCTTGAAAGATAAATATTTGAACTTGCAAAGATGTGGGGTGGGAAAAGCTGAGCAGAGAAAATAGAATAATCACAGGAGTGGAAAAGCAGGCATCTAAACAAGAGTAACTGGTTCATTTCTTCCTGGAGCATTGATTGTGTGAAAGGTAACAAGTTGTGAAAGTAGTTTGTTGAAGGTCTTGAGTGCCAAATTAATGAGTTTAGATTTTTTTTTCCCTAAAGTCTTGGAGTTTTTGAGCAAAAAATGACATAATGAGAGACTTAAGAGACTAGAGGCAGAGATTGTAACAAGGGAAATTTTGTAGCAGTTAGGCAAGAGATAAACAGGTCCTAAAGAATAGGCTACTTCTCAGATTTCATCTACAACAATTTTTCCCATGGTTCTCTACTTCAGACACGAAAATTGTCCTTTTGTTCTTACCTGCAAACTCACTTTTGATTTACAGTCTTTACATTTGCCTGAATATAACCCTATGTTTTCGGATAGCTTCTTCGTTTCATGATTCAGGTCTCATGAGGCTCAAGTATTATCTTTCAAAAGGGCCATTTCTGATCTTTTAACTTTCTCTAAGTTACTCTGTTATACCATTCTGCTTTTTTTTCATAAATCACATATTCCTATCCTAAATCATGTTTATTTAACATCTGCTCTCCCAAGTAGAGTGGAAACTGCATGAGAGCAGGAACTTTTGCCTGTTTACTGTTGTTTCCCCACCATATAGAACACAGCCTGACACATAGTATGCTGTCAGTATTTGTTGAATGAATGAATGACAAATGAACTCTATGGATTGGCTATTTAGGAAATAAAGTGTACAAGGTTGTACTCTGGAGTCAGAGTACCTGGTTTTAAATCCCAACTTGGAAACTTCTTGGTTATAAAATCTTGGGAAGTTACTTAACTTCTCTTTACTTTAGTCTTGTCTGTGAACTAGATAATATGTGTACCTATCACATGGAATTGTGAATATTAACTCAGATAATATATGTAAAGCAATTAGAATAGTGCCTGGCACATAGCAAGTTCATGCAAGTGATAGTCATACTGATTATTATTAAATAACATAGAATTTCTGTTATGTTTAGTACAACAAATAGAAATATGATTATATTCTACATTTTCTAGAATCTTGCCTTAGTTACCAGGTTTTAGATTTGATTTCTGTGTTGCAGATATGTACCTTCTACAAAAAGAATAAGGGGTAAAAATAATTGAAAAACACTACAAAAGCTTTAGGTTTTTTCTCATTTCTTTCTTTCTAGGTGAAGGCAAAGCAAGAATCGGAACTGAAACTCAAATCCTTTGCTCCTCCATATGTATGTAATGTGACATTTTAAATTTATGCAATTTTTTAACTTACTGTTTTTTAATTATAAACTAATTATTTAAATTTCCCTATATGTTTTAGGCTCCGCAACCAGAATTATATTTGCTTCCTGTAATGGATCATCTAGGAAATTTTTATTCAACATCAACAGTTTCTTTAGATGAGCGGCAAACTAAAAATGGTGTTGCTGAGACTGATGGAATAATCCACAGACCAGTTAGTGTCACTTTGTCAAAGGAAGAATCTGGAACAGATCCCAGTTTTTTAGAAAACACTTTGAAAGAGCTTCTTATCAAGAACCAGGAAGGTGATTGCAACTAGAATGGAAAGACAAATAGGTTATTATAGTATATTTTAGCAGTCAGGTCTGTAAGTAAATTCTGGGCAAATCTGGCCTTACAAATATGGGCAGTATAAAAGGAAAGCCACAATTTAATTTAGATATTTTTAAAAATAGTTTCTCCAGTTTATCCTCTAGAATGCATCATTCTTCTTGTTACACATTGGATTATTTATCTCCCTGCTTAAAACTTTTTGAAAGACTTACTGATTACTACTAATTGCCCAAGTTCCTTAAGATGGCATAAAGAACCTTTCATACTCTAACTTCAACCCAGAGTTGTAAATGTTTGGCTGTGCAAATTGTTCAGTGCCTAACTCCAGAAGGCTTCCATTACATAGATCATGATATGAATGGAGCTTTCAGAATTTGCTTAATATGATACTTGGTTTGATAATTTTTAGCTGTTAGTAGTAGTAGTACTATTATTATTATAGTTTGGAGGTAGGAAGGGGAGGAACAAGTACCATGAAGTTTAACTGGTGAGATAGTTAGGGACTTGAACTGCAAGAGCCTTGCTCACAAAGCTAAGGAATTATGTAGGCAATGGTATTCCATCTGGAGTTTTTAGCAGGAGTGGCATGATTAGATTTAAGTTCCAGGAAAAACAACTTAGGTGACCATAAGAAGAGTAGACCAAAGTAATAAATAGCTGAAATAGGAAACGCAATGGAATGGAAATCAGAATTTGAAGAGATGTCTAAGAATTGGGTACTGTGCTGGGTGCTTTATATCCACTATGCCATTTTAGAGATAAGGAAACTGAAATTAGAGAAATAACTTACCTTCAGTCACACCTGCTGTGACTCGAACTTGTTGTTTGACTAAAACTCTTGTTGTTTGTGCTAGAATCAAAATGAACTTTCCTTTATTGCCAAAAAATGCTATATACATTAAAACGCTGTGTCCTGCAAATGCCATTTTCTTTGCTTAAATTCTTCACTCTCTTCTTTGCCAGGCAAACATCTCATAGTTCAAAACAAAGTTTCACAGTTATCACTCCTTATTTTTGTTGAAAGGTGCAGTGTATCACGTTCCAAGCTGTTACTAGGACTAAGAAATACATGTCCTATATACCTATCAAAATGTAACTCAGAATCAACTGAGTTGTACATTTTTTTATGAGGTGGGTTGGGGAAGTGGTATTTTACAATTAGCTTTAAACAACTAGCATATCTATTTTTGTTTGTTTGTTTATTTTGCATCGATTATATCTTTTAGAAAATTTCTATTTGTTGTCTTTAAATGATTATTCCAGTTCCAGGTGGGAAATAAATGGTAGCAGCAACTAAATTAAATCAATATAGCCTTTAGGTTGCAAAATATTGTGGCAGTTTTTGTAAAATGACTTTTCAAATATTAATATGAATCATTAATTTTTTAAAATGAAAAAATTGATTTATCCAAGGGAGGGGAAAATCTACATTATCACTGTCAAGTTCATGGGTCTTTTATTCATATAGATCATGTAGATATTAGATTATATAGAATAGTAGTGTTAATAGTGTTTTAAAGACAGTTTTTATTGTTTTCCTATATGGAAAAATTCTGCTAAAATGAAGAGCGATGTAATAAGTAGAAATGTATGTGAAATAAAAATGACATTATATGCCCTATATTTATACCAAGTCCCTCAGAATACTACTTGAAAAGATTATTTGGGCAAAAGCTGAACTAAAAGCTGAAGACAATTAAGTCTCAGTAAAATCCAACTTACCCACTTCTTACAGATTCACATTGTACATAGAAACAGAAATTTTGTAATAGGGGCATGTGTGTGTATGTGTTAATTCATTTTGGAAATTGTTACTTTGTATCATGTATGATAAAGTTCATGGATATTCTGAACTGTAGGATAAGTTAATAGTATGTATAAATAAAAAATTTTTATTTTAATATTTTCTTGCCCTTTTTTTGCCATGGATAAACATCAGCATCAGCTGGGAGAAAAGACACTCCAAAAGGAAACGAAACTGGAAAATATCAATTCAGAAATTCTAAATCGCTAGGAACATTGGAAGATTCAAATAAGGATTATTTTAGCAACAAAAAAAGGTAATTAGTATAAATAGTCATTCCACACATAATCTAAACTATAAAAAAAGTGAGATATCCAGGGTACTGTTATAAGGATTTCTAACTAGAAAAAGATATGAATGAAATTAGTAATATTCTAAATTAAAATTACCATGATTCTAATCTTTACTGTTATATACTAGCATTCTTCTCCAAGAAATTAAGGATAATTTATTGATTAAATTTATTTCTGTTGCAATTATTTTGTCATCAGGGGCAACCTAATGACATAAAAATTTGTCTTCATTTGTGTTTCTTAGAGCTAATTTTTCTCTCATTTCACATTGGTATTTCATTTAAAATTATAGTACTTAAACAGTTCTACATATACTAGTCTTTTTAAATTAAGATAAGGAATTTTATAATCAATTATTTACAAAAGAACTACAAACAAATATGTTTACAAAATTTTCAGTTATTTTATCTTGCAAAAGACATTGGACTATGATTTGAATTTAGCTATAATATAATGAAATACGATTTTATTACTAATACTAAATGCAGTTTACATTGATTGTTAATGAAATCGAAGGATAATATGATAATGGTCTCAGGCTCACTTAAAAATTTTAATGTTATATATATTTTTATAGAAGGTGAAATAAAATATATAAAATATGAAAAGCTAATATTTATGAAATCATTTTTTAATATGACTTTCAAATCTTTCATTTCCTTTAAGTCAGTTTCTTTGGAAAAATGAAGATGATAGAATTAATGTCAGTAGAAGAGATTGTGGTCAGGTATGATTTTAAGATGATTATTTAAATGTTGTATTGAAGCCTAATATTTATACTGAAATTCAAATGAAACTGAAGATTAAAATGTCTAAATTTTCTGACCTTAGAGGTTAGAGGATGGGAGATAAGCCTCAAGAAAATTCAGGAACCTGCCAATTCAGCAAAATCTCTGGGAGTTCTGTGGTCTGGGTCGTGTTGAGGTGTGCCCTCTTAAGTGAAAGCCAGGCTTTTGTATCTTGCTCCAGCTCCCACTGAGGGTGAGTCACTTTGTGACCTCTTTGGAATTTGGAGAGAGATTTACCACATCTGCATGTGCTGCTTCAATCCTTTTTTTTTTTTTTTTTTTTTTTTAAATTAAGTACTCTAAAAGACTGCCAAATTTAAGTGGGCCCAAAGCAAGAGAAGACTTATGAGGTAATCTAAGAGGCATTGCAGGTAGTGCTGCCACTTGTGTTTTAATATCGGGCTGATCCAATGATGCTTAATGTGTCATGGATTGGAATGCTGAATGGAGTCCGAGACAAGCCCTGGTAGGAGAATCACAGCTCAGAGCCGCCCCAGATCTTTAATTAAATACATTTTGTAGCAAAGGCTTGCGCTGTCTGCAAATAATTGTTCTAGTATTGCTGGATATTAACGAAAAAAAACCATGCTAACTTGATGTTTTCAAATTTTTGTCAATCTGGTGGTTACTTAATGCTATTTCACTGATTTGAATTTTAATTCCTCAGGTTACCCATAAAGTTGATGACAATTTTATAGACTCCATTTTGGTAACTTTGTTTGGAAGTACCTTTTCAAGTATTTCTATTGGGTTGTCTGCCATAGCTTTCTGACTAGTGAAAGATGATAGTTCTTTGGTGCTTATGTATGTTGCAGATATCTTCCTCTATTCTGAGCTATGTTTATAGTGTACCTTGCTGAATACATTGTTTAAGTATTCCATATCCTGACTTTTTTCCACATTCTCCTGCTATGTCTTAGACTGAAAATAGTACCTTAGAATCTCCTATTATTAGTGCATTACTTTTTATCCTTATATCACCTATGGTTTCTGATTTAGATTTTTGTGTGTTATTTGACACAGAGTTTTTAAGTGAATATTAGTATTATCACTTTTGCATTATGAAGTATCCTTCTTGGACTCATTCAATGCTTTTTTGATATAAATTCCCCTTGTTAAATATTACTTTCTGCTTTCTTTTCATTTACATTTTCCTTATACTCCCCCATCTTTCTTTCTCATTTTTTCCAGCTTTTCTGAATCGCTTTGTTTCAGGTATGCCTGGAGTTGGGTTTTGCTTTATGAGCCAGTCTGAAAATCTTTTTCATTTGGTTTATGAGTTATGTCCATTTGTTATTGATGGGACTGATATATTTGATATCATCAGATTTGTTGTTTTATTTTGTTATAGTTAGTGCATGCTATTATGTGTCTTATTTTCACTTTCTCTCCTTCCTGGTATTTAGAAAGGTTGTATTTTTATTCTCTGTTTACCTTTTTACTAATGCATGTAAGCTAGTATTTTTAGTCCTTTTTTAAAAAAAAATTAATGCTTCTGCTTTTGATTGCCCTACCTGTTCATTCAGGGCAATAAACAAAATCACCTTTTCTTCTCCTTTCTATTCACATATATTTTCAGTTGTGTTATTTCTACTTTGTCAAAGAATATAACATTACGTCCTATGCTTTTCATCTTATCCCCTCCACTTCTGTCTTAGTCTCAGGCCTATAATTAAATATACTCAACACTTACCTGCCATTTCTCTTGCAGAAGATATTTCAGTCACCTTTTGTTTGGATTAAACTCAATTTATAATAGAAAAAAATTCTAGGTACAATAGTCCCTTACTTCCACATTAAAAACTTTATCTAGAGTAAGGGTGAGCAAACTAAGGACTACAGACTGTTTTGTGAGGCCTTCAACCTACTAATGTTTTTTACATTTGTAAAGAATTGAGGGAAAAAGAATTTTGACAGAGATCATATGTGGCCTACAAAGCCTAAATTATTTATTTTCTTGTCCTTTACCAGTAAAGTTCGCTAATCCCTGCTCTACATCTCTCCTTGGCAATAACATCCTCAGCTTATACTTTTTTCCTTTGAGTTTCTTTAAAATATTTCTCTACTGATGTCTTGTTTTATATGTTGCTATTAAAAAGTGTGAGGCCACCCTCTTTTTCTTTTCCTCGTAAACTGGGAATTTTGATCTGTAAGGCAAAAGGATTCCTTTAATCTATAATAATTTTACCAGGCTATATCTCAGTTGAGAATTCTAGGTCAGGTTTTCCTGGGTATATGTGGGCACTTTCAGTATGAAAATCAGGATTTCCCTTGTTTTAAGAATGTTTTCTAAAAATTATAATTAATTCACTAAAATAATTAAGTTTTAAAAGCATTTGAAATAGCCATTTCATCATTTTTTGTTTGTTTGTTTGTTTTTTCTTAGGGACCACCATTAGGCTTATCTTAGATCTTCTTTACCTTTTATATGTTACTTTCTCTCTGATCTATTTTACTATTTTCTTTGGTTCATTTTCTTTGGCCCTTTTATCTTTATTCTCCACTTTCCTTACTGTATATTTGGTCATATCTATTCCTCGAATACCTGCAAATTTATTTATTTCTGAGACTTTTTTTTCTTTAGTTTCTTTCTCCAGTTTGGCCAACTTCTATTTCATATCTTCCTGTTGTTTTTACATTTTTATTCTGAGTTATTAAAGTTTTGATTTATGGCGTTCCTTAATACCTGCAAAATCTCACTTAATAATATCTAATCTAGTTTGAGAGTATTTTTAAGTTTTTCTCTGCTTTATAACTGCCTCTTTTGTTTGTTTTGTTTTTGTTCTGAATTTTCAGGATTTTTTAAAAGTAACTGTGAATGCTGGATTATTTTGTAGATGTTGTTTGTATGTGTTCATTTGTGTTGGATTTTTCTGTATCAGTAATAACAGGGGTTCTTTTTCTTCCTTTTTTTTTAAATTAAATTTATTGGGGGTAATAAATCAATACAATTATATAATTTTCAGGTGTACATTATAATTTGACATCTATACATTCTATTGTGTGATTACAATCCAAAGTCCAGTTTCCTTCAGCAACCACATATTTCATCCCCTTTACCCACTTCACCAACGTCCTACCTCCTATATTTGACTCCCTTTACCCTGTCTACCTCTCCCCTCCTCCCCTACCCTCTACCCTCTGGTAACCACTAGTCCATTGTCTATGTCCATCAGCTCTGTTTCTTTGTCCTATTCATTTGTTGCTGTTAGGTTTATATCCTACATATAAGTGATATGTGATTTTCAACTTTTTCTGTCTGGCTTATTTTGCTTAGCATGATTATCTTGAGTTCCATCCATGTTGTCACAAATGACAGTATTTCATCTCTTCTTATGGCTGAGTAATATTCCATTGTATATATGTACCACAGCTTCTTTAGCCAATCATCTATCATAGGACACTTCGGTTGCTTCCATGTCCTGGCCACAGTGAATAATGCTGCTTTGAACATCGGTGTCAAATATCTTTTCAGATATGGGTTTTCAAGTCTTTAGAGTAAATACCCAGTAGAGGGATTGCTGGATCATATGGTAGATCAATTCTTAGTTTTTTGAGGAACCTCCGTATTGTTTTCCTTAATGGCTGCACCGATTTGCAGTCCCACCAGCAGTGTCTGAGGGTTCCTTTATCTCTGCACCCTCTCCAACATTTGTTATTACTTGTCCTGTTGATTATTCTAACAGGTGTGAGATGGTATCTCATTGTGGTTTTGATTTGCATTTCCCTAATAGCTAGCAATGTAGAGCATCTTTTCAAATATTTATTGGCCATTTGTATGTCCTTTAGGGAGAAGTGTCTATGCAGGTCCTCTGCCCATTTTTTGATTAGATCATTTGTTTTTTTGTCGTTAATGAGTCATATGAGTTCTTTGTATATTTTGGATATTAGGCCCTTATCAGAGGTGTTGCTTGCAAATATATTTTCCCATTTAGACGGTTATCTCTTTACCTCGTTGACAATTTCTTTTGCTGAGCAGAAGCGTTTTAGTTTGATGTAGCTCCATTCATTTATTTTTGCTTTTACCTCCCTTGCCTTTGAGGTCAAATTCATAAAATCCTCTTGAGGTCCAAGGTCCTCGAGTCTAGTTCCTATATTTTCTTTTACGCATTTTATTGATTCCAGTCTTATATTCAGGTACTTAATCCATTTTGAGTTAATTATGGTGTGTGGTGACAGACAACAGTCTAGTTTCATTCTTTTGCAGGCGGCCTTCCAATTTTCCCAGGACCTTTATTGAAAAGGCTTTCCTTTCTCCACTGTATGTTTTTGGCTTTTTTGTAGGAAATAATTTGCCCATATAAATATGGGTTTACTTCTGGGCTCTTGATTCTGTTCCACTGGTCCATATGTCTGTTTTACTGCTAATACCATGCCGTTTTGATTAGTGTCACTTTGTAGTATAATTTGAAGTTAGACAGAATGCTGCTTCCAGCCTCATTCTTTTTTCTCAGGGTGGCTTTGGCAATTCAGGGTCTTTTGTGTTTCCATACAAATTTGATGATTTTTTTTCTTCTATTTTTTTAAAAAATGCTGATAGGATTTTGATGGGATTGCATTAAAACTGTATAATGCTTTAGGTAATATATTCATTTTAACTATGTTGATTCTTCCAATTGAAGAACATGGAATATCTTTCCATTTCTTTGTATCTTCGAATTCTTCTAATAGGGTTTTGTAGTTTTCGTTATATAGATCCTTCACATGTTTTGTTAAATTTGTTCCTAGGTATTTTATTCTTTTTGTCACAATTGCAAAAGGAATTATTTTTTCTACTTCTTTTTCTGATGCTTCATTATTAGAGTATAGGAATGCTATGGATTTTTGAACGTTGATTTTATATCCAGAGTCTTTACTGTATTTGCTTATTGTTTCTAGTATGTTCTTGTGGAGTCTTTAGGATTCTCTGTATAGAGAATCATGTCATCCACAAATAGTAACAGTTTGACTTCTTCGTTTCCTACTTGGATGTCTTTTATATATTTCTCTTGTCTGATTGCACTCTCTAGGATCTCCAATGTTATATGAATAGCAGCGGCGATAGTGGACAGCCTTGCCTTGTCCTTGATCTTAGAGGGAAGGTTTTTAGTTTTTCACCATTAAGTATAATGTCGGCTGAGGGTTTGTCATAGTTGGCCTTTATTATGTTAAGGTACTTTCCTCCTATACTGATTTTGTTAAGTATTTTGATCATAAATGGATGCTGTATCTTGTCGAAGGCTTTTTCTGCATATATTGATATGATCATCTGATTGTTATTTCTTAATTTGTTTATGTGGTGTATCACATTGTTCGATTTGAGTATGTTGAACCATCCCTGTGCCCCTGGGATGAAGCCCACTTGATCATGGTGTATAATCTTTTTAATATGTTGCTATATTTGGTTTGCTAGCATCTTATTTAGGATTTTTGCATTTGTGTTCATGAGAGATAATGGTCTTTAGTTTTCTTTTTTTGTTTTATCTTTACCAGGTTTTGGTATCAGTAATACTGGCCTCATAAAAAGAGTTGGGAAGTAGTGCCTCCTTTTCGATTTTTTGGAAGAGTTTGAGGAGAATAGGTATCAAATCTTCTTTGAATGTTTGGTAGAATTCACTGGTGAAGCCATTTGGTCCTGGACTTTTACTTTTTGGTAGATTTTTGATGATTATTTCAATTTCCATATTACTGATGAGTCTATTTAGATTTTCCAGATCTTCTTGATTCATTCTAGGAAGATTGTATTTTTCTAAGTACGGGTATTTCTTCTAGGCTATTAAATTTGGTGTTATATACTTTTTCACAGTATTCTTGTAAGATCCTTTGTATTTCTATGATGTCAGTTGTAATTTCCCCTTTCATCCCTGATTTTGTTTATTTGTGTCCTTTCTCTTTTTTCTTTAGCGGGTCTAGCCAAATGTTTGTCAATTTTATTAAACTTCTCAAAGAACCAGCTCTTTGTTGCATTTATTTTTTTCTATTGTTTTTTTGTTTGTTTGTTTTCATTTATTTCTGCTCTAATTTTGATGATATATTTCCTTCTGCTGACTTTAGGCCTCATTTGCTCTTCTTTTTCTAGTTTTTTAAGATGAAGCATTGCGTTGTTTATTTGGGCTCATTTATGTTTTTGGAGATAGGTCTGTAATGATATGAACTTTCCTCTTATGACCTCTTTTGCCGTGTCCCAAAAGTTTTGATATGTTGCATTATCATTATCATTCGTTTCTATGTATCTCTTGATCTGACCCAGTTATTCTTTAGTAGCATGCTGTTTAACCTCCATGTATTTGTGGTTCTTCCTGATTTCTTTTTGCAGTTGATCTCTAGTTTCAAAGCATTATGATCAGAGAATATCGTTGGTATGATTTCAGCCTTCTTGTATTTGTTGAGGCTATTTCTGTGTCCCAGTATGTGGTTGATTCTTGAGAATGTTTCATGTGTGTTAGAGAAGAATGAATAAGTAGCTGTTTTAGGATGGAAGGCTCTGTATATGTCAGTTATGTCCAGTTGATTTAATGTGTCATTTAAGGATGTTATTTCCTTATTGATTTTCTATTTGAATGATGTATCCATATCCAACAGTGGGGTATTTAGGTTCCCTACTAAGGTAGTGTTTTGGTCTGTTTGCTTTACATATTTTGGGGCTCCTTGATTAGGAACATAGATATTAATAAGTGTTATGTCTTCTTGGTGCATGATTCCCTTTATTATTATACAGTATCCTTCAGTATCTTTCTTTACTTTTTTTATTTTGAAGTGTAGTTTGTCCAGTATTAGTACTGCTACTCCCACTTTTCTCTGAACGCCATTTGCTTGAAATATTGTTTCCCACCCTTTCATTTTGAGTCTGTATTTATCTTTGGAGCTGAGATGTGTCTCCTGGAGACAGCATGTGGTTGGGTTTTGTTTTTTGATCCATTCTGCAACTCTGTACCTTTTTATTGGTGAGTTCAGTTCATATACATTTAGGCTGATTATTGAAATATGAGGTCTTCTTATAGACATTTTATCTTTTGCTTTCTGGTAGCTCAGTGTTTCCATTGCTTCCTTATTTTTTATTTTGGTTGACTATTGTGGGTTTTCCCTCTGGTTCTTCATTTCATGTTTTATATTATATACTTCAGTTCTGAATCTTTGGTGTATAGTTACCATTACAAATATGAAAAGCATAGTTATATATATATATACACCAAAGAGATATATATATATATATACAGTCATCTATTTTCTTCTGCGTGTGCCTTATCTCCATTCCCCTTTACAAATTTGGATCTTCGAATCCTTTCCTTTTCAGCCATTGTTATCTCAATTTGTCCCTATGTATGCTGAAGGTTCATTACTATCTTGCTATAGCAATTTTCTTATTATTATTTAAGTTTATAATGTCCTGTTCTTAGTAAGGGTTGCACTCCTCTGCTTCTAGTTGCCTGATAGTCACTTTACTCCTAATTATGTTTTTTGGTTGTTTTTTTTTGTCATTTTGTTTTAGGTGAGCTGACCCCTTTCAGTATTTCCTGTAGTGCAGGTCTCATAGTGGAGAATTCCCTCAATTTTTGTATGTTTGGAAAGGTCTTAATTTCTCCTTCATATCTAATTGAGAGTTTAGCTGGATACATTATTCTAAGCTGGTAGTTCCTTTCATGTAATTGTTTAAATATTTGATTTCATTCCTTTCTGACTTGTAAAGTTTATGCTGAGAAGTCCGATGATAATCTAATGGGTTTACCTTTATATGTTACCATTTTCTTCTCCCTGGCTACCTTGAGAATTCTATCTTCATCATTGATTTTTGATAGCTTTAATATAATGTGTCTTGGTGAAGGCCTTTCGGGGTTGAGACAAGTGAGTGTTACGTTGACTTCTTGAATTCCAAGCTCCAGTTCATTCCTTAGATTTGGGAAATTCTTGTCCACTGTTTGTCTCAAAATGCTTTTTAGTCCCTGTTCCTTTTCCTTGCCTTTGATAATGCCCATTTTTATGTTTCCTTTCCTGATAGTATCAGCTAGTGCTTGTATTTCTCTTTCATTATGTTTCATTCTTTGGTTTCTTTCTTTTTCCTTCTGATGCATTTCTAGATTTATGTCTTCAATATCACTGATCCTTTCCTCCATTTGGTTGACTCTATTTCCCAAGCTTGCTATTCCATTTTTCACTTCTCACAGTGTGTTCTTTATCTCCAGTTCTATTTGGTCCTTTTTGAGGGTTTCAATCTCCTTGCTGTGTTCAGCTAGTTGTTTTTTCAATTCCGGAAATTGTTGATATGATTTGTTTTTGATCTCATTGAGTTTTTTCAGAAGTGCTATCCTGAAGTCTCTGTCATTTAAGTCGCATATTTCTATGTCTGTAAGCTTATTTTCTGGAGATTTTTCTCTTTCTTTCTGAGATGCCTTGTCACTTTGGTTGTTCATGATGTTTAATGAATTATTTCTCTGCCTGGGCATTAATGGAAGTGTATTCTGCTGTTTTCCAGAAAGAAGGTTTATTATATAAAGGTCTCTCTTTAGCATGCTGCAAATAAGGCGCTTTTCTTTTGGTTTCTAGTAGATGATGTCTAAGCCACCTTGGATCCCTGCTTTATATAATGCCTTAAAGTACATGTGGTAGCTGTGATGTGCAGATCTCGTGCTCAGACATGCTGGTGTGCAGTTTGGGTATTTTTGTTGAGTTTTAGATATTCAGCTTAGTGTTGTTTCAAAAGGAGAGATTCTGGGGACATCTCTCACTCCACCATGTTTTCCATTGAAATGCAGCTCATAGCACCAGTCGCCTGCTGGGAATTGAAATGTAGCTTACAGGGCTGGCCTCTTTTGCTGTGATTGGAAAGGCTACTCACAATGATGGCCGCTCAGCTATGAACATTTGGTCCTGAATTACTAGGACCTGAGCTTGGCAGCAAGCCAATAACAGTGTCCCAGGCAGTCTGCAAGTTGGGTAGGGCAGGGTCTCAGAGAGACAATGGAATTCAGATCAATACAGCTTCAGTCTTGCTGCTAATCTGGTAACTGCTGTGAGTTCCTGCATAAGACCCAGGTCACAGCAGGACCAGCTGCTGTCTGAGACTGGCCCACAGGCCCTCAATATCTGCCCAAGTTCGTGATGGCAGCAATGATCTGCCTATCCCTGCTGATGAAGTGTTGCTCACAGCACTGGTCACCTGCTGGGAATGGAAATGTAGCTTACAGAGCTGGCAACTTTTGCTGCCATTGGAAAGGCCACTTGCAACAATGGCCGTCCCGCTGTGAACACTTGGTTCTGAATCACTGGGACCTGAGTTTGGCACCAAGCCAATACTACCTGCCTGGGCAGTCTGCAGGTTGTGTGGGGCGGGGTCTCAGAGATATAGTGGCTGTCAAGTCAAAACAGCCTCCGTCTTGCTGGAAATCTGATAACTGGTGTAAGTTCCTGCAGATGAACCAGCAAGACCAACTGCTGTCTGGGACTGGCCCACAAATTCTCCATATCTGCCCAAGTTAGTGTTGGCAGCAGCGATCTGCCTGACCTTATCTCTGAAATGGGGCTCACAGTGCTGGCTGCTGTTGCTGGAATTAGAACCACTGCTCACAACAATGGCCGCCCAGTGGTGAATACTTCACTCTGAGTCATTAAGCTCAGGGCTTGGCAGCCAACCATAAACAACTTTCCTTGGCAGTCTGCAGGTTAGGCAGGGCGGGCTGATCACCTCAGACCAGTGTTTCCTAATGGCTCTGTGGAAGGAGTCTGCACAATCAAGCTGGTGTGGTCTGTAGAAGTACCGGACCGAGGCACAATGGTGGCTGCCTTTCTAGCCCTCTTTCTGACTCCAGGTAATGGAGGCTTTTTCAGAATGAATCCACACAAGCCTCAGACGCACCGCCTCAGACCCACTGCCGATGTCCCGGGTGAGTGCAGGTCAGAAAACCTTTGCGTGGGTCCTTCAAAGGGACGTCTAGGAGCTCAGTAGCCTTCCATCTTACCCAGACAGCCAGAATCCCCTCTGGTTTTTACAGTCAGAGTTTTTGGAATATCCTCTTCTCTGGGCTGGGACGCCTCTAGGTGTGACCAGGACCCCTTCTCCTTCAGGAGAGCCTCTGTAGTCTCGCTCTCCCTCCCGGTGATGCTCCACCACCCACGGGTGCGGGGCCAGCCTGATTAGGGACTTTGCCTCTCCTACCAGCTTTGATGTGGCTCCTTTATATTATCAGATGTAGGTGTAATGATCAGCTGGACTTGAGGTGATTCTCCTTGTTGATTATTTCATAATTTGGTTATAATTTCAATGTGATCCTGGGGGGAGATGAACCCTGCTTTTACCTAGTCTGTCATCTTCCCCCTCCCTCTCATCGAGTTTTTTCAGAAGTACCATCCTGAAGTCTCTGTCATTTAAGTTGCATATTTCTATGTCTGTAAGCTTATTTTCTGGAGATTTTTCTCTTTCTTTCTGAGATGCCCGGTCACCTTGGTGGTTCATGCTATTTAATGGACTTTATCTCCACCTGGGCATTAATGGAAGTGTATTCTGCTGTTTTTCCAGAAAGATTTTTTATATAAAGGTCTCTCTTTGGCTTGCTACAAAGAAGGTGCTTTTCTTTTGGTTTGCAGTAGGTGGCATCTAAGCCTCTTGGATCCTTGCTTTATATAAAGCCTAAAAAATGTGTGTGTTTTTTTAATTTTCATGTAGAAATTTAATCACACTCTCTATTCTTGGCTTCAGTCCCTATCAGTGTTAGCAAACAGTTTTGGTAATGTTTGCTCAGATTTCCCTGGGGCTCTGTGGTGATCTGTCTCGGAGGGTATGGGGGAGGGGCCCTCTGGGTTGAGGGTTGGGGGTTGCGGCTCAGCCTCGGTTTTGCAATCGCAGCTGGTAAAAATCAACTGTTGTTTCTTTGAGGCCCCATCCCACTTCTCTGCTTTCTGCTCTGATGACTGGCCCTGCTGCCAGCTGCTTAGAAGTTCCGGCACTTACAGGCAGGGCTCATAAGGGAAGTCGCTGCACCTTCTCCCTTCTCCTTCCTCCTGCAGGGAACTCCATCGGCTGCAAGAGGCAGCTTCTTTATTTCTCCCAGTCAACCGTCGGACACCCAGGGTTCTGACCTGTGGTAGTTCTTATGTGCCCATCCCATGCTCAGACGTACTGGTGTGCAGTTTGGGTGTTGTTTGTTCAGTTGTAGATGTTCAGCTTAGTGTTATTTCAAGGGGAGAGATCTAAGGACGTCTCTCACTCCACTGTGTTTCCCGGAATCCTCATAACAGGTGTTCTTATAGAGGAACAAGGAGTAGTGTTTAGTGGCTTTTTTGCTTCTTGGGTTAAGCACCCCCTCTTCTGTTGATATAGTGAAAGGCAGTTATTCGTTTATTTATAAATAAATGGGGCCTTGGACAAGGAATCTATTTTCTTTGATTTTTTCCCTACTAATTTAATTCAGCTGAGCTTTTATCTTGACCACTTTCTTATTGTTTCTTGCCCTCTAGCCCCAAAAGAATACCTCTCCCTTCCAGTGCATTTTCTTCTCTTTCAGAAGCTATATCTTCCCATCATTATCATCTCTGACTGTCAGCGTTATACCAGCCCCTTTCTTTTGGATTTCTCATAGAAAGTGCTCTGATTTACCAGATCTTATTTTTACCCTCAGTATTTCTGCACTGCATGGGTGGAGCCTATTCTTCCATACTAACTGAGGTTAATGTTTGTTGTGTTATCTGTTCATTGTTCTCTCTAATGCATAGTCAGTCACATCTAACTGCTCAGTCGCTGGCTTCCGAACACACTCTGCTGGTCTAGGGTGTTTATTTCCCCACTTACATGTAAATTAAGGCATGTGTAAATTAAAGGATTCTGTGTTCTACTTATGCTGTAGACATAAATTATGGGTGATTTTATTTGCTTTCCTTTTATAGTAGTTGGGAGGATGCGTGGAGAGATTCTAATTTAGGTGGTTGCCATTATCCTGTGAGAAGCTGACTTTGTAAGTTAAGAAAATAAGATAAACTCAAAAAGAAGAATAAAATGAAGTAGTAGTAAGGGCTTAATAAAGATAAAAGTAGAAACTGGTAAGTTAGAAGTAAAAAATTCTAGCAGAATCGAAACAATTTAAGATCTATAAAGTTGTAGTAGGAGAAACATCATCATTGGTAAGGCTTGAGGTGGTTTATCGACAAAAGGGCAGAAACACAAAAATTAGGAAAAATGAAAGTGATGTTAAACACAAATACAGAGTAGATAAAATATATGAAATAAAATGTATACTAAAATATGAAAATGTAATAGAAAGTCCCAATTTTCTAAGCAAATACCAATGATCAAAGTTGGCTCAAGATGAAAAAAATTCAATAGTTAGTCATCTTAAAAAAATTTAAATGTTACCATAAGAAGTAACTAAGATTGGAAATGTTGGAAGGAAATCATGTTTACAAAGCAATAATGGATTCTTAAAAAAAAAAAAATTCATTACTGTTGTATATTACCAAATGCTTACATATGGGTGAAAAATAGTGTCACCCTGCCAAATCTTACTGTTTTCATGTTTTTTTATAGATAGGTAAAAAAAAGTGTATCACCCTACCAGATCATATTGACTTTCCTCCACTTCCTTGTCAGCCTGTTTTTCCTCCAGGAATAACTGAAATTTCTTTATTACAGATGGAAAGTAAGTATGATGATATTGTAAGTACAGATAATTCTTTGACATAAAGTTAAATGATGAATTATTCTTTGATGAGTACAGAGTTCAAGTTTGGGAAGTTAAAAAAAATTTTGGAGATGGATAGTGGTGATGGTTGTGCGACATTGTAAATGTATGTAATGCCATTGAACTGTACATTTGAAAATGGTTAAACTGATAATTTTATTATGTATATTTTACCACAAAAAAATTAAAGTATTTTAAAGTTTAGAATTTTATGCTGATTGCTGCCTATGTTTAGTCAGTAATATTTCTGCTTTAAAAATATACTCTAACCGTGTAAAATTTAAATATAATAACTTTGGGTCCAAGATAAATTTACCAAAAGAATTAAACCAAAAAAAATATAACTACTTGGGTTTTACCCAGTTTTACAAATATATGTAAACATAGATGAGACATAATGTATTCTTTATGTATATGTAAATCCCTTTATGTATCACTCCTAGAAACTGAAATGACTCCTCAATGTTTTCAAAAGGGCCAAATACTATATTGCAGGAAGTAAAACAGAATTTGAGTAAAATTTATTCTTCTGTTTTAAACACTTTTTAAATTTTACATACTATATTTTAGGAAACGAACCATCTCTTAGACTTTGATGATTATGGGTTATAATATTTTAGGAGAGAAGATTATAGAACAAATGAAACAAGTAAAGGAAGAAAGAAGACATTTGGAAAGAGTTAGAGAAGAACTAATAAGAAAAGTAGAAAAGTTGTATGAAGAAAGCAAATTGAAGCGATGTCATGGTAAAGTTTATTGCCTATCTTTAGTCACTGTAAAGGAAACAAGTTTTACAGAACTTATACTTTTTAATATTTACTACTTTGCTGTTATGGTTTAAGTGGTGCAGGTATACTATTGATATAAGGTCAATACAGAAAACATGAAATTATTGTTCAATTATTTTATACAATAAACACAACATGGTTCACATAGGCAGTTTTTTATTAAAATTCCAATATTTCTCATAAGTGACATTTATTTTTTTCTTCATTCTTCTGTTCATTTACTAAATAAGTATTTATTAATTGTCTGCTGAATTTAGCCACTGTTCTAGGGGCTGAGGAGATACTAATATACAGACACAATCTTGTCCCTGCCCTCAAAGAGTTTATAGCTCAGTGGTAAAACGAAAATCACCTTAGACAGTAATGATACATCCTGGTGAATGCTGTGATAAAGGAATTGCAGAACTCTATGCATAGGAAAACAGAAGAGAAATACCTAGATAAGGTGGAAGAGATCAAGAAAGGCTTCCAGGAAAAGTGTTAGGTATGCGAGAATCTGAGATGTGCCTCCTCTTGCTACTGGTCTTCAGGCATGGTTTTCTCTCTGCCAGCTTACCTGCTTGTCCTATCTTCTCCTGTCCCCTTTTTTCTCAGTTCACCTGACTATTTCCTACTAATCATTCAATTTCAGATTAGACCTCACTTACTCTAGAAGCCTTCTTTGAGTCCTTTAGTTTCCCGTAGGTGCTTAATTTTTCATATGTATGTCAGTCTGCTTGGCTAAAATGAATGAATGAAAGACATTAGGTAGGAAAAGTAGATCGTTTTCTTGCAATAAGAAATGTTGTTAGGACTGGTGGAAATAGAAAAATGAGTTAGAATGGAGAAAGTGTAGGATATTGGTTTGAGAGATGGTAAGTGATTGAGAAGCCTGCATGTTGGATTGTACTTAGAGATTAGAAGGGTAAGAAGTATATATGGAAATTAACCGGTTTTAGGATTCTCAATTTACAGCAAAATTATTGCTTCAATACTAGAACTGACAATGTCAGGAGATATTTCTAAAGGTTCTACCTCCTAATATTAAATGTATCATTAGTCTTGTTGTAATGTTAAACACGAAATTTTATCAAACAAATTGGAGCAATAAACTGGAAATCACAGGACCAGGACTCTAATACCAGATCAGTCTTTTATTTAGGCAAGGTATTTATTTTGTGTGTCACTCTTTCTCTTTATAAAATAAGAATGATCAGTAACTTTCTACTTAAACAAAGAATGTTTCAAGTTGAAGGCATGTATGTATCAGCCATCGAATATTTATTGAGCCTACTATGTGCCTCAATTCTCAGCATTGTTTTAAATGATGAGGACACAGCAGTAAATAAGACAAATTGCCTTGCTAGTAAGGAGCTTGCTTCTAAAGGGGGTGGCGGGCATGGGGATCAGAAACAAGTAAGAGAGTATCAGCTTTTGATTAGAGTTGAGAAGAGTATTATTTAAAAGAACATAATATAGAATGATGGGTCAAGAGAGATATTCTAAGTAGGGTTTCCAAGGATGGCATTTCTGTGTAGATATCATTAAGATTTGATTAATAAAGAGACAGACATGTGAAAAGATAGGGAAAAACAGTCTAAACAGAAGGAACACTAAACGTCAAGGTCCAGAGAAAGGAATGAGCTTGCGGTATTAAACCCAAATCAAGGCCAGTGTGGCTGGAGCGTGATTTATAAGGAGGAAATTTAAAAGGAGATTAAATCAAAAGTTGAACAAGAAACAGTCCAATTCAAGGAATTTGGACTTTTTTCTAAATAAGATGGGAAGCCATTGGAGGATTTTTAAGCTAGGGCTTTACATGATTTAAAAAATATTTTAGAGAAACAGAATGACTGCTGTATGGAATATACTGTACAGGGGCAAGAATGAGAGACCAGTTAGATAGATAATGCATAACATATAGGGCATGAGGATTAGATATAGGGCAATAGTTAAATTTTTTAGTTAAGTTCCATATAGTTACATAATTTTAATCAAATCATCATATAAAATTTAATATGGGATTTACATTTCTTTGATAATCTTAAAAAAAAAATTCTGGTATGCTAGCATGCAGTTTGTGTTGCTGTTAAGGTTATACTTAGAATCTCATTGGCACCACACTGATTCCCTAGTTGGCAGTGCTGAATTTGTAATTAAGAATCTCAGGTTTGAGAAATTCTACCCCACACAATTTGGGGGATGTAGTTAGAATAATTTTGATAATTGATGAATCAGAATCAGCTTATATCACAAAACATACATCATTTTGGGAGCTGAAAAAATTTTAAAAAACATGAAAAATTATGCCTCTCTTTTTATAGTTATAATTATATAAATAACTTGACCATAATCAAATCAGATTATGGAAAAGTAATCAAAATTATACACATTCGGCAATCGGAAATCTTTTTAATAAAGTTTTTCCCAAAATAATTACAAACTTGAAGAAGAACTCGTTTATGGTTCCTGGATTTAACACTATTTTACTGTATTTGTAGAAAAGTACAGCTCTAATTTCCTCAGCATGTAAGGGAGGAAGATAAGAGGAGTAAAAGGGTTTAAATTAAATGTAGGGTCCTTTCCAGGTTGAAAAGTTGAATTCTTTAGTCAGACTCAAACTATGACCTTCGCTTTCTTATAGCCTGTGATAGTTGGAAGAAAAAGCATTTTGAAACAAAGAAAGTCACAGCATCACTGGAGGAGGTTTTAACAAAACTTCGAGAAGATTTGGAACTTTACTACAAAAAATTGCTCATGCAACTTGAAGCCAGGGAGATCAAAATGCGACCAAAGAATTTGGCAAACATAACAGACTCTAAGGTGCTTCTAAATGTGTTCACATTATATTGAAGTTCTATTCAAAATATATAATTTATAATTGTCAATATTATCATATTTAGTATGCTTTGGGTTATAGGTAAAAAACTATGACTTAACCTAGCTTAAACAATAAGAAAATTTATGGGTCTCATATAATGGGTGCTGAGGAGATACAATGAACAGCTTAATGGTCTTTTAAGAGCCTCAGTGCTTCTGATATCTGCTCCCTATTATTTTCAAGTGTTGGTTTCATTATAAGACTGCTTTCCTTCATTGTAGCAGTAGAGATGCCAATGTCAAGTTGAGCTGTCTATATGCCTCCAACCTAAGAGAGAACTTCTCTCAGGTGCACGGAATATACAAAACTTTTCCTTTTGCCTGGTGAGGGCATCAACCAGGCCTACAGCAGACTGATAATTATCAGGGAATGCTATGTGGTGACTTAGACCAATTAGGATGTACCTCTGTACCTGAGGACAGGGTCACTTTCTCTGATTCCATGGGAAGGAGATCAACACATGATGAAATACAGTGGGAGGATGAACAGTGTTTACTACATTCCTATTTTTTAGTGCAGAGGAAGGGGGAGTGTTAATCGCATCCATGGAATCTAAAGGTATCGTTGTCCAAAGAAATTATTAAATTATATTTTGTCAATCCATTTTTTTCTTAAGATAGTCTTGAATCATGAAAGATCAGAGACATGAAGTTTATTTTTTAGTTGAGTAATTTCACTATATAATTAAATAACAAATTCCAAAGGCCATTTTATTTATCAGTTTAATTTTTGTTGCTTTATCCCATTTATCCAAAAAAGATTTTATAATATGTTAATCATGATTAAGAGTACAGATTTAACTTTAGAAATAATGAAATATTACGTTTCCTTGTTTATGTTTTCCCAGTTTTATTGAGATAAAATTGACATAATATTGTATTAAGGTGTATAACACAATAATTTGATATATGTGTATACTGTGAAATGATTACCACAATAAGTCTAGTTAACATCTATCACCTCAAAATCTTTTTTCTTGTAATGAGAAATTTTAAGATATACTCTCTTAACGTCTTTCAAATACAGTGTTGTTAACTATAGTTACCATACTGTACATTGCATCACCAAAACTTATTTATAACTAGAAATTTGTACCCCTTCACATATTTCCCCCACTCCCCCCACCCCTAGCAGCCACCAATCTGTTCTCCGTTTCTATGAGTAAAAGTTTACTATTTTAGATAAATTTAATGTAAAGTCCAAATAAGCTCAAGTAATGCTCTGTTCATATTACCTGATGCTTTTAGCATAGATGATACTTTTTGTCTTACTGTTTTATCAAATTCAATATATGATAATGTTTTTCAATAAGTCAGCTTAATATTTTAAATAATTTCTTTGCTGATATGATACTTCATAAACTTTTTGAACAAAAATAACTGGAAGACTTCTTATATTCAATAGGTTTTCTTGTGGTAAATAAGTTTCCTTATATAAAATATACTATCTCTTTATTAAATATATTAAAGTAATTCTAATTTTATTCATCTAATAAAGCTTGCTAATTTCAAAAAACATTGCTAATATCTTAAAATTACATATTTCTTTCATAGTAATAGTTGTTGACAACTAATTTAATGGTACTCATGGGTACTAATTTAATGGTAACTTTTATAAATATCTATTTTTATAATATGCGAAGAATGGTAGTAGAACAAAGAGAAAGTAGTCTCTCAAATGTAAGAAATCAAGTCATAGTAATTTACTCCAAAGCAGTAAGTTTATTTTATGGAATAGGTTATTTTCATGATTTGCTCTTTTGGTATTTGTTATCACATTGTAGTTTCTGTCAGCAAGTCAGTTAAAAATAAATATGTATAGATGTTATCCTTAATAAAGATGCCTTTGTATATCTCACACAGAATTACCTTATAATTCAGATCACTGAAGTACAGCATGCAATTGACCAACTTAAGAGAAAATTGGATACTGACAAAATGAATCTCATCATAGAAGTTAAGGTAATTTGCATCTGCATCTCTCCCAATGAGATTATAAAATTTATCTTGAAATAAAGTATTTTGATGTTTTAACTTTGGGTGTCCATAGTATAAGGGTAGGAAGGATCGACTGTCTTAAAATTGTTGCTTTAACAACAAACAGCACAAGTGAAAAAAATGTAGTAACAACAATTAATTCCTGAAAAGGTGCATGTTACAACAAGGCCAGAGTAAAATTTAGGAAAATTCCAGTGAGAATTTTTTTAAAAAGTACCCTGTCAATCAGTATAAAGTCTCAATAAAACATTTAGAAGGGGTAGTTTTCATGTGCTAGGGTCATTCAAAAATAAGTCTCACAAACCACTGAGCTCTCTGAACTCCCATTTGTTTTTCCTTCTCTTGAGTAATTATCTCACTCTCTCCAGTCATTTTCATATGTATACTTACATGAATGCTCTCAATTCACCTCTTTATCAGAAATGGCTTTATGACACAGAATAACGACCCCTTTCTAGAATAGGCACTGTCCAAGAGAACTTTCTGTGATGATGGGAGTGATTCATACCTGCACTGTGTGATATGGTAGCCACTAGAGACAGAAGGATATCGGGCACTTGAAATGTAGCCTTCCTAGTGACTAAGGATTGAATTTTAAATTGTATTTATTGTAGTTCATTTAAATTTAAACAGCTGCATGTGGCAAATGACTACTGTATTGCATGGCACAGCTTAGACCCTTTTAACTAGCAACACTCTCAAGGCTAAGCCTTGGCTGGGCACTGAGAAGCTTAAAACTTAAGGTACAGAAAAGAAGAAGGGCAAGGGACAATTTTTAACAAAATATGAATATTAGTAGTCTTACATGGTATGCACTAAAAACATTAATTCATTCAATGAATGAAAACTGCATATTCAAAAAATGGAGAGAAAGCCATAGTGGAAACTACACTTAAGGATGTTGGGTGGGTAAAAGGGAGTAATAGAACACTTCTTTTGGAAAGTGTATACATTAGGTCTCACCATCTTCGTTTATTTTATCATTTAACTATCACTATGAATGGTTGAAACCCATATTAGAATCTATTACAAAAACAGGAAAGACTAATTTCCTATTAAGGAAATTGAGAACCAAGTTTTCAGCTTACACTGGGGGAAAAATATTCTACATTTAACTATAGTGCCTAACTGATATATTGTATACATTAGTATTATTGATTTCTGAATTGTTTACCCAAAACTTACCTGTAAGATTCAGAACTAAGGGACAGAAAACCTAGCCTGAGTCTGTTGCAACCATATTCAAATTAGTCTAGTGTAAGCAGTACTTCTTTAAATTTAATATGACTTCACTGGGGGATGGATCCTTTGGAAGCAGGATCTAGGGTGAAGCCTCAGTGGTCTGGGGTAAAGCTTGAGATTCTTAAGAAGCTCCCAGGTGATGCGAATGCTGCTGGTCTAAAAAGATGGTATATGAAATAGTAAGGGTGCTGGCACCAGATGGTTTGAGTTTGAATCCTGGCTGTGCCACGTACTAGTTTTATACCTGGAGTGGGTTACTTAGCTACTAGGCATTTCAGTTTCCTCAGCCGTAAAATAAGGTTAAGTAATAGTATCTGCCTCAATACAATTTTTGAAAGAATCAAAGAGGTTAACCCACTTATAAGAGTGCTTGCCACAGAGTAACACTGTTTTATTACGTGAGTACCTGAAGATTGGGAATTAAAGTTTTTAGTAATTTTGTTTTTTTGATTCTGGGGATTTGTTGTTGGTTTTTGTTTGTTTGTTTGTTTTTTTTACTATTTCTTTACACTTTAGAACATATTTTGAATTGGGTTTCTGAGGATTGGGAAGTAAGGTTTTTAGTAATTTTGTTTTTTCGATTTTGGGGATTTGTTGTTGGTTTTTGTTTGTTTGTTTGTTTTTTTACTATTTCTTTACACTTTAGAACATATTTTGAATTGGGTTTCTGAGGATTGGGAAGTAAGGTTTTTAGTAATTTTGTTTTTTCGATTTTGGGGATTTGTTTTTTTTACTATTTCTTTACACTTTAGAACATATTTTGAAACTTCAGCAAAAGATAAAATTTATTTTCAATCTATTTTTTATATTTTAATTCTAGTATGATTGTATACTAATAAATGAAATTATGATAGCTCATCTAGCAGTAAATAGCATGCTTGTTTATTCACCAGGACTTTTGACCTATATATTCATTTACCATACTAATCCAGTGGGAGTAAAGACATTGAAGGAAAATGAGAAGACAGTTAAGCTACAAAAACCCTTACTTACATGACAATAATTTTATTTTAGAGGGGCAAAATGAAGCTCATTTTAAAAGGTAATTCTTTTTATAGATGAGAAAACAAGCAATATCCAATGTACGCACATTGAAAGCTGAACTGGCACAGAATAAAATTAATACATCTTTACAGCCTCAAGTAGGTATGTTAATTTAAAACTTTTGTCTAAACAATTAAATATTTGAAAATTTGTTTAACCTTTGTTGTTCTTTCTTTTTTTTCTTTCTTTCCTTCCTTCCTTTTTAGGCAAGGTAACCCTTGGTTGACCTTATAGGTTGCAAGGACCTTGTCAGTCAGTTTACAATCCCTTATTTTTCACTCCTATCGCACTGGTCTTCCTAGGTGGTCTCCCATCCAGGTACTAACCAGGCCCAACCCTGCTTAGCTTTAAGATCAGTTGGGGTTGGGCAGCTTCGGGGTAGCATAGCTGCAGACTACCCTTGTTGTTCTTGGCAATGTTTTATGTAAATCATGAGGTTTATTTTTCACATAGGTATTACAAAGAGTTTCAGGAAATATTAGATGTTTAAAAGCAAAATGGTTGACTTTATGGGAACTAACAAGTGCAACACAATATTCTTAATTGACTTGAGAAAGAGAACAGAGACCTCTGTACATTTAGAAAAGTTCTTTGTACAAAATTTCTCTTTAGAAAGAGAAACAACTTGAGAAACCAATGTCTTTCAATAATCAAGGGTAAACGAAGATATAGAAAAAGAAAAAATTAACCATTGAAAAGAAAAGTAGCCAAGAAATAAAGTATAGATATCCATAGTGAAGGGATATTAATAATAGGAGGGGTGAACGACAAAGGATAGATTTAATTTCAACAGCAAGTTTTTCCTATTGTAAAATATCAGATATAACCACATAAAAAATTTAGTTGGAAAATATTACATAGGTCTAACATATTCAAAATATTACTAAAGTATCTTCTTGATTTTGTGAGTATTTTAATACTTTATATTATTTTTTTCCTCTGGAGGTTTGAGTTTAATTCAAATGCCTCAGAGAACATAAGACTACATGGAGTCCTGGAGCAGGAAAATTATTACCAGTAGGTTGATGGACCTAAAGAGGAGAATAAGTCACAGATTGTAAATTTAGATTTACTGAAAACAAAAAAGTACAGAGCAAACTGCTTCTCAAAGACTAGGTTTATAAAAAATCTATTCTAAGCAATAAACAATTTCTACTTAGAATTATATATATTTAAAAAATTAGAGTTGATTTGTAAGCACATATTTTAATATCATGGGGAAAAATTAGCCTAATTAAATTTTGAAACCAACTGTTCCTAATTATTGTATTAAAACATCTTATAATAGAGAAATATTTAAGATAGAGATAGTAAGTGACTTGTTTCTTATCTTCATATTTCTGGACACTGAAGATATCTATATATGTATATATATATCTTTCAAATTCAACAATCAAAGCATCTATTAAGTTTTTGATTATAGTAATAAGTAAAACATATAGCAACATGATAACAATGTATACATTTTTTGCCTTTTCAAGAAACTACATCTATTTATACACATCATTTTCTAAATCTTAATCATTGACAGTGGATGTTCATGTCTGTCACAGTTTCGGTTTTAACGCTTTCCACATTTCTTCAGTTTGCTGTTTGGCTACAGCTTCTCCAGAGTAGTCAAGACAGTTTGCATTCCACATGCCAATGCCTCGTAAGCCACGGGTTTGTGTAAATGCTGCCTTTAAAGAAATGCTCTGTGGGTTATCATACCACACTTGATGAAAACGGCCAGCAGAATCCTATAAAATAAGTAAAAATGAACATTTTTTAAGTATTCAGTACAAGAAGAGGGAGAACATTCTTTTAATTCAAAGATTCGAAAAGGATACAATGAAATAATATAAATTTTAGGGAACACTACTTCGCAGCTCTATATTCCATGGTTCCATATTGATACTCTCCAGATATCACTGTTTGTGGCACTTTTACAAAAGCAAAAATTACACAAATGAACCTCCTAATATATTCCATTTAAGGTCCTTCTCATGCCCTAAGATTCCATCCTTGCTCTGACCTGATGAGTATCATCCAGAAGTACATCTGAGTCACTTGTGAAGCTTTTAAAAAGACAGATGTCTGGGACGCAGACCACATGAAACCTACTGAATCAGAACCTCCCAGGGCTGGTGCTTGGACATGTACTTGTTTGTTTTGCATTTTATGTAATGCCAATATGCAGCCAGGGTTAAGGAGGATCACTGCTCTGGTCCTCCCATACCAGCTCAGATGCTTTTTTGTGTTCTCTACGGTACCTGGAAAAGTGCCTGGTTGGGAGCTCAGCACATGCTTTGTTTATGTGAATCAGTCAGTCAAAAGGTAACAGCAATAGATGGGGAAAACTCTTTTCTACGTCTTGCAGAATTGATTCTAAGAGCCTGTCTGATCTGGACTCCATGGGTGCCTTATGCACACAGCTGATAAGAACTGTGAACTAGAAAATGGTCTTTCCACCCTGTAAGGTCCTTCTGCCCAGCAACACCTGCCCCTATCTAGTAATAACAACAGTCTCTCTCACGAGGTAAATAAGCCATTGGATAAGGGATAAAGGAAACAAGAAAGGAGCAGACCTAGGCAAATGGGTAGAGGAAAGGGGGAAACAAGTAGGAGATAAAAAATAGAATGACCTTTAACTAAAAATAATTTATTCATGTTTATAGAAACCTGGGAAACTTTTTAAAGGCAGTTCTCAACAAATGCTGGTAACATTTTTTTTTTTTTTTTTGATGGTAGCACCACTGGAATTAGAATAGTCTCCTAAAATGGCTAATTTGAAGGACAGTAATCACTTGGTAAACGAATAAGCTGTGGCATATTTAACTACGATAGACTTATTATGTACAAGCATATCTTATGCTATATCTTACATTCCCTTCTTTAAAATATTTAGAACTCGAAAAAGCCATGCCTACTCTAGTAACAATTGCGATTCACTATTAGAAAGCAACTTGAGGAACCTATATATAAATATAAAATAAAAAATATTTATTTTTGAAGATTTAGGAGCAAACTCAAATGCATATGCTTTTCAGTTTTGCCATCTTATTAGCTAGTACTTTGAGCTTTAAGATACTGTTAAGAAATTCCAGATGCCTCAAAATAGTGAAGGATCAAAGGATGAAAAAGTGTGTATATGTAAGATTGACATATACATGATGAAAGCATAAATGCTTTCAAGAATATCAGATACAAGATGAAGTTGCTGTTGCTGAGGCAGCATAAGAAATTCTCTTCAATCACACCCAAAACTTCATTTTGGTTTCTAAGAATGTTACAGTGAATAAAAAGAGGAACAAAGGGCTATAACTAGAATGCTGTCTAAAGTGCCATGGAATCAATAGCCTTCAAGGCTCATCGAAATGTTTTGTGAATTCTAAGACCTTAAAGCAGCAGTCCCCAACCTTTTGGGCACCAGGGACCGGTGCTCCTATGAGAATCTAATGGCGGATGATCTGAGTTGGAGCTGAGGTGATGATGTTAGTGCTGGGGAGCTTGCTGCTCACCTCCTGCTGTGTGTGGCCCAGTTCCTAACAAGCCACTGACCTGTACTGGTCTGTGGCCCTAGGATTTGGTGACCTGTGCCTTCAAGAATGTGTTGTCTTGTTAATTAAGGAAAACTTAAGTCAGGGATTCGGAAAGCACTACGTCACAGTGTAAACCGTTATTCTGTATTACACATTTCTAAATTATGTATAATTGGTTATATATACTCATTTACAAGCTGATATCCATGAAAACACTCTTACCCTACATGTTTCTAAGACCTCTGAGAAACAGGCTCTTGTGTTAAACAGTTAAACAGTTTATGTACTGCAGTATTTCCCTATTCCTTTAATATAATGTTATACATTATAAATCTCTAAGACTGACATACAGTATGCATTGTTATCCATATATTTTCGGCCATGGTATATGTGTATTTGTGTGTGTGTGTGTGTGTGTGTGTGTGTGTGTGTAATATTAAGTTTCTGGAATGGAGATCAATAAATACTGTTTGGGAAAGACATGGTTACATTATTCCCTAGTTTAATGGGAATGTACACTAGAATCTAAGGTTTAGAAAACTCTGCAGTAAAGCTTTCTATGTAATTGACATACGGGCATATATAGATGTTTGTCAATTATAATTTGTTAAATATGTATGTTTGCACTCACATTTTATATAAAGAAGTACTAGACCATTAGTGAAAAATAGAAATGTTTACTGGTGATAACTTGCATTATATCATTTTAGGGCTCCTTTTATAGTAACATCATCCAAAGTAAATTCAAAGATGGTTTATACTTAGATGTCCGAGGTGTATAAAAGTTTATTATGCTAAAGGTAAATTATGAATCTTACCCAATTTTTTTGACTCTTTGATATGGCAACTCCTATTTATCAAATACTGCCTGACAGAATTGCTAATTATTCACTCCATTTCTTCAAGTCTCTGTAATAATTTTCAGTCTCCTACTTTAATATTGCTTATAATCTGTCCAATAGTTTGACTGAATTGTGAATAAATCTGAAGTGATGCCATTTTCCATTGTAAAGCCCATGATGGTGCATCTCTTTTTCTAAGCCTCATTCCTCTGTATGGAAGAGCCTCATTTCACTCTATATTAGAGCCTCTATATAGGTCTTTATCTAGAGATAGAGGCTTTCAGAGCTAGCAACCTAATTTGGCCCAGAGCTCTTCTAGAAGCCACAGTCATTGTACACAATTGTCAACTACTCAGGAAATGCTGTTTGTGAGATGCGTGTTTTTATTACATCATTTACAGTAACACTGACCCATGCAGAGCAGTTCCACTGTGAGCATCACTTGAGTTGCCCGCCAGGGAAGTAATGTTCCTGATAACACAGATCCAAAGAGAAGTTTACTCATGTAAACAGAAGCTCGTATGTTGTACCTTAAAAGAAAACTAATAGAAATTCTCTGTATCAAATATGCAATTATGAAAATATGCAGTTACAAAATCTGATAGAATAAGTATTTATAACTTGTGAAAATCTTACTTTATAATTATAATAGGGAGCCTGCTGATCTTTATTCCACTGGATTCCAGAAATAGAACTGTTTACTTGCTTCATAATAATTTTATAGGGCACCTGATGTCCTGCAGCATCACTACAAGGAGCTCCCCGGAAAGGGACTTTTGCAATGGTACAAACATGATCCTAAAAATCAAAAAAATGTTCTTATTATAGATTGTCGACTAAGCATATGTTAAGAGGTCAATCAGAAAACATAATTAAAACTATTAGATAAAATATATACTATAAATAGATGTCTTGACCATATAGTATGAAAATTAAATTTCATTATTAAATGAAAATATATAACATTCAGAAATGTTCATAGGTTTAAATAATTAAAAATAAGATTTACTTTTTAGTTTCAAACTGTAAATTTCAGAAATTCTAAAGTTTACATATTTATATACAGAGGTTTATAAATTCTAAATAGAACCTATGTATGTTAAATAGAGTTTATGTATGTGAAACAAAACAAGCTCTGAAAATACAAAAGAAAGAAAAGAAAAAGCTTACATAAGAAATGAGCCGTTCTTACCTCTGATAAAGTCAGGCAGGTATAATCATAACCATACCAGGGAACACCCATTACAAGTTTCTTAGGGTTAATGCCCATCTCGATGTATTCATCATATGCTAATGAAATAGGGATAGAAAAAACATATTTTTCTCTTCATATGTCTACTAATATGTTTACACAAGGTATGCAACCATTCAGAATCTAAGTTTGTAAATATAGGTTCATTTATGCAAAATACACTCTGTTACTCTAGTATTATATTATGAAAACCATTCCTTAAGAACTGTAAATTCCTGATGACAGAAAGAAATCTAACTATTGGAGGTGAATACACAGTGCAATATATATATGACTTTATTGTTAAATTGTACATCTGAAACTTACTGGATTTCATTAACTGATGTCACCATCAAAAAATAAATAAAAATAAAGAACTATAAATTCCAAATCACTTTCTAAATCATTTCTTTTAAATAATAAAAACATTCAAATTAATTAAGATAAAATTGATGCAAAAAATTACAAAATCTAAGAAGAATGATACATTTCAGAAAAGCATGCCAATTGTGTCTATTAATTACTAAGAAATATTTGCTATTCGAGATTCTGAAGTTTCAAAAAAGTTCTGTAAGTCTTAAACTTTCTGTCTGGAATGACCTTACAACTTCTTATAGAAAGCACAAGTGTTTTCATGTTTAACAAATATCCTATAAGTATGAATTACAGCCAGGGATAAAATACTCCTTACTATAATCTGTAGTTATAGGAAACAGAGAAAATTTAACAAATTCCTGATACTATTTATCTCTTTCTTAACCAATGCTGCAAAATGTGTGTTCCCACCAAGGGAAGTTCCAAAACTATATGGAATATAACTCGAGTTAAGTAAATTTGCTACTTTTCAGAGCCTTTAAATTACTGTGTACCATTATATTCCAGGTGAGGGGTGAGATATGCATCATTTTCCAAACATATTTAATAATGAACCTTTTATTGATAGAATACAATTATCATCTCTTCCTTGAAACACAGTTTGAGAACACTGGATTGAATAATTTTTAATTATAACAGAATTAAATTATTTTTTCAAATTTACAAATACATATTAGTGTTTGCAATCAGACTGTTCTGTCCAAACAATTATTAACCAGTTCACACTTAATACCAACTATCCCAGAAAATTTCACCTGAGTCCTAAAGATAGCAAGCAACTTTTTATTCACTTGGCTAATGGGATACAAACCAGTCCAAACTTTGGAAAGGATAATACAAGGGCCACTTCATCTGAATGACAGATCAGAAGTACCCTTAATTCTAATTATATAACTTTTAATATGGCATGGGTACTAACATAAATGCCAAATTAGATAAAAACTAATCCCAATAGTCATGTACAGAAAGTACTCACATCATAACTGTCTTTGCTTTTAAATTATTTAACATTGGTTATTTCTTCAAAAATATTTTGTCAAATTCTAGATAAGCAAATATCTTCTTCATGTAATATTGAGAGAAAAGTGTTGACTTGAGGTTAGAACACCTTCTTGAGTCCAAACTTTATAAAACTTAATAGCTGTGTAGTCAGGAAAACTTAACACCCTTCATCTCATCTGTAATTAAGGGCTAATAACAATATACTTATCCCACAGGATTTTTAGAATTAAGTGAATATTTCAAAATTTTAAAACTTTTTGTAAACTCGAAAGCTCTCCAAATTAAGTGCTTTTCATTTTTCAAGAAAGCTTTACAAATGGAAAAGGTATACGAATGACTTAGAAATACCAAAATATATCTTAATGTTTAAGATTATGGGATTAATGACTAATGATCATTTGATGTATTCTTACCAGCTAATGTCTGATTATAGGGAGCATTGGCTGCTGCAATACATTCTGACCAGACCTGACTTTGTTCATCATAAGACATCACGAAGAGAAAATCACAAGCATCTGCAATTCCAGTATAATTATAGCACCTCCTGTCTATGCACTTTGAAGACCAAGCTACATCAAAGGTTACCTGAGGAAAAACACATATGATTTTATGTAACATCAAATATGTATATTATATCAGATGTTTTTATGAATATATATTCTCTTGCCTCATACTACCCAAGGAAACAGAATTGCTTTCACATATGATGTAGGGTTTGACACATATAGAACTGGAACAAATCTGGGAAATATACTTTTTTCCTGTGCAGACAGAGCCAGATATATATTTGGACAATGTTTTAGACATATGTTTAGATAAGGGATATATATTTGGACCCAGTCACATTTGGACATATACAATGACCAATGCAGAGCACTGTGTCGAATAGGAATTTTAAATGCAAATGTTTTCAGAGGCGAGACTGCTAAATCAATTGATAAAACTCAACTCAAATGGAAAGAAACAGGTGTAATGACAGTAGGGTGTGAAGGGGTCTCCAAGCAACTGGAGAATAAAAGCTAAGAATTCAGATACAATATGTGCTGACTAAGTTGGTCATTTTTTGGCACAAGCCAACTGGCCTGTGCTGGAAGATTGAGCCCTTGATTTCCAATTGCCTTATATGTTAGGTTCGGTCCAACATTACAGTTAAACAATAGTGATGTTTTATAGCTACACGTATAGATAATCAACTGGAAGTGTTGAACAAGTCATTTAAATAGTCTTATTTTATGGAAATATTCCAATAAAATTTAAGTGATAAATTATCTTTCATTTTGAATGGTGAGCCAATCTTCCAAAGTCATAAGTCCCTTTAAAGCAGGTATTGCCTTAACCAAACATTACTTAGCCTTATTTTATGTGTACAAATGTTCTAAGACTTCATTAAAAGTTTTTTCTTTTTTCATAATTAGGCTCTCAATAAAGCCGTTGATTAATTATGACAAACAACTGAGATACTTTAAAACTTTTACACTTTGGCTAGTTTATTCTACTGTAACTCTTGTAAGGACTTTCTCAGAGTTCTCTATAATTTGCTGAGTATTAGCACTAAAGGAAGCTCTGCTTTACAAGTATAAGCTTTCCTCAATAGCTCTCTAGCAAAATAAGTTATAATATAAAATTTTTACATAAGAACTCCATTTTATCACTGCTTTCTATTACAACATGGGAGCTCTATATACTATCATTAAGGAGAAACTAAGTTTCAAATCCATTTGGCAAGTTCTTACCTCTGTCCTGAGCACTAAGAGTATTTTCACCTGGATTTCATGTCATAGTTAATCTTATATTTTTGAGAAGGCAGTATTAATATTTTAGACAAGAAATCGACACTTTAATTCTAGTCTTGGCTGTGTTATAATTAGGTCTATGTAACTTAAAACATATGAATCTGTATTCCCACCTGTAAAAATGAGGGTATAGAAAGAACTCTCCAAGAGCATTTCTAGCTCTTTAATTCTCTGACCACAAATCCATAATCATAAATTATTACCTTTTCCCCCAAACACATTTTTCCTTCTAGAATCTGTTTTAGTCATTTCTTTTCTGGTGACCAGTTTAAGAAACTTTGGGCCATTTTCTGACTCCTCTTCCCTCCACCCTATCACTAATCTCACAATTTCCTTTGGGTGGCTTCTCACAATTGTTTAGCCCCTTTCTTTTCATTCATTCATTAATTAATTCCATAAATATTTATTTAACACTTGCTGAGTGTTAGGCCATCATCCCAATCCAAACCATAAATCCCAATATTGTATTATTGGGTTAGTCCTTACTGGTCACCCTTTCTCCTCAATTATTTTATGTACTACTATAAAATATTCTTCCCCAAACACTTTCTACACATGTAACCCATTACTTACAGAATAAAATGCGTATTCTTCATTCCGATATTCTGGATCTTCTACTCTCTAGCCTATCTTGGCAACTGTGCCTCCCACTTATTTACCTAACTTGACATAGTAGCCCCAATTTTTCTACTTGCCCCTCAAACATGGAAGTAGATATTCCTACTACAAAATCTGTACTCAATCTCTTCCTCCCTACCCTTTCACTGTAGCTTAATAGCAAATAGGTTATTTCCCACACACCAGTTCTAATCTATTAATAACAGCAATCTAGGGAATGAAAGGAAAGGTTTAGAAATCAAACTATTTGAGGGGAGGAGTCTGATGAATACCATACTGACAAACCTCTACTTGCTTAAAGCCACACAGATATCAGTCCTTATATCACTTATTATTTTTCCAATGATCTTCAAATTCATGTTAACCAACTTACTAGAATCACCTGGCACAACCTGATAAAAACAGAGTTCCTAGGCTCTATCCCAGACCTACTGAATCAAGCACTGGGGATACTTTTAATAAGCACTCCCAGGAGATCTCGAGGTCAGTTAAGAGTCACTGGTTAATACTACTTATATATTTTACATAGATATTTATTTACTACTTACTTAGATTTTAAATCTTTGAAAGGCATGTAGCATTCACTAACTTAAACAGATTTTAAACATCTTATTAGACATCAAGGAGCTGGTCTCTGTTTTCAAAAAACCCAATGTTAAGTAGTTTTATTTTTAGTCTCAGTGAAGCATAATTGACCATTAAAATTATAATATATATAATGTACAACGTGATGATTTGATATGTGTATATATTGAGAAAGAATTCTCATCATTGAGTTAATTAACACATCCATCACCTCACATATTTACTTTTTTTAATTGATAACATTTAAGTTCTACTTTATTAGCATATTTTGATGATAAAACACAGTATTGTAAACCATAGTCACCATGTTATATATTAAACCCTCAGACCTACATCACCTGCCTGTATCTTCAGAGCTGAGCCCTGGGGAGGAGTATCCATTTTGAGTGCTCAGGTACCTTGGGAACCTCTTCCTTGTTTGCTACAGTCCTGTAAGATTCATGAATGTAAACCCTGTTGGCTTTCAGAGCTAGGTGTTTTGGGGGTCCATTTGTCATGCAAGAGCCTTAAAAGTTGGGGCACTAAATGTGCATTCTAAAGCCTTTGCTCCTCAGGGAGAAACTGGGAGTTGAGGATTCCTTTCCTGACCCTTGCTGATCCCTTTGCCCATCTAATATCGCTAACCCTGTTGTGAGGCAAGAAGATAGGAAATCCATGTTGTATCTTGATGTCCATAGAGAATAAATCTAACACCTTAAAACTCTATAAAACTTCTTTAATACAACCTCTAAATTTCCAGGAAATTTTTAAAGATATATGTGTTGAAATTCTTTCTACTCGATTTCTATAAAACCGAAATTCTATTTACTCATACCTTCATGAATACATTTTGATAGAGATATTAAGGGGTTCCCAAAAAACATCAAATGAATTTTTACCTGTGATCCCTCAATTTCACGATGGAAAGACTCTGTAGTTTCTTTGACTAAAGCAGTTAATGCATTATATTCAGGTGACGAACAATTAACTTCTTGCTCTATGTCTATATTAATTCCATCCATATATTGTGTTTTGGCCACCATAACTTTTTGAGCTATCCAGGATGCTCTGAAAGTAGGATCAATGATATCCTTTAAGAACACATCTCCTGTGAAAGAAATATACATTTTTTTGGTACAAAAATGCTTTTAAGAGTTCAACGATATTTACTTCACAAAACCATCCCAAAGAAATCAAAATATACTTAAAATATCTCATTACTTTGGTATATGAAGCTCCCAACTTAAGTTTTCCAAATGCAGAAATAATGTAACAAAATAATAAAAAGTCATTACTCATTCATTTCCAAAATAACCATTATAATTAGTAAAATCATTCTCGAATTAGAAGCAAATATGGTGGACTACGACTAGCTAAAGGTCATCATGCTAATTAGGAGTTATATTTTGCTCAAAACCATGCAGTGGTTTATTTAAGTTTTTAATAATAATATCTGTTTCTGTGAAATGAATTAAATGGTATACATGATTAATTTAGTATGCTAAAAAATATACCACATGAACATGAAAAGGGAAGTTTCTGGCTAGTCTGGATAGCAAATGATGCAAGTAAACTTATCAATTGTCTGGACACATCAGGTAAAAACTGTCACTCACCTTTTAGCACTACTCTGGCTCCTTTTGAATGAGCATAGCACATAAGTTCTGAGTCATATTTTCCAAAAACTGCCACAGTTGTAATCTGTGACCAATCATAAGATTTCCAAGTTTTTTCACCAACATCAAATGCAAAAACCTGCCAGAAAACAGGGGTAAGCACCATCACTTAAACCAAGAATATCATGCAAACCACCCAAAATAATATGAATTGAACACTGACCATGTATCTGGCACTGGTGGGCTCTGAGAGTATAAGAGTGAATAAGACACAGGGGTGAGAGTCCCAATATAATTGGTGGCAGGAGAAATTAGTGATAAGTGCTGAGGTCTGGAGGCAGAGAGTGCATGGTGTTTGTATAACTAATGCCAAGCATGGCTGAGGCCTAAAATGTGAATTGCAACAGCAGAGAAGAAGCAGGAAGTGGTAGGCAGGGTTGAATCATAAAGGCATTGAAAGCCCTCTTGAGGAAATGTATTTCGTCCAAAAGAAATGGTTTCAAAGGAGAATTTACATGTTTGCATTTTAGATATGCATTTATGTATGCATTTTAGAAAAGTCCATTTAGTGAAGTGGAAATGGATCCCAGAGAAGCTATAACTGGAGGCAGAATATCTAATAGGGAAGCTGTCGCAAGAATCTGGGCAAGAGATGATGATGACCTTAACTGAAGCCGTGGAGTATCAGAGAGAGGGGAGATAAATGAACAGATCTGGAAGATCCAAAGGAGGCCAAATTGCGGGGATTTGGGGACTATTTGAATGAGTAAGGCAAGAGAAAGAGAGGACACTGATAACACTCAAGTTTCTGGCTGCTGCAGGTGGACCATAGGTTTTGCATTTCTATGGGTGATATTTGGTGAGCCGGACTTCTTAGAATAGTGCTCAAGTCAAGTTCTAAAGCAGCTGATCTTCTGTTTCTCCAGTATTTTCCCCCACAGATAATTCTAGAGGCACAGAAATCTCACTAATCGTTTTTATTTTATCCTAAATAAGGTGTTAAGTCATTGCTTCAGCAAATACTTACTGAATTCCAATAAAGCATAGGCAGAGTACGTTGCTAGGCATTAGAGACAAAGAGGTTAAAAAGAGGAACCAGGTCCATTAGTTATTTAATGACAATAGTGTTAAGGGCCGCAATGTAATGCAGGGGCCATGATAGCACATAAAGGGTACCTGATACCCTAGTTGAGCAGGAAAACTTCCATGGACTATACACTTTCAGGAGAGGACTGAAATCTGGGGAATGACCTGGACAGAATGGAGGAGGGGTACCTATGGACAAAAAAGAGTACTCTCAGCGGAGAGAACACCAAAGGACAAAAGTTTCAATACTTCAGGAGAATTCTGAATTTGTGGAACCCAATCTGGCCGGAGCACAAGATCCTGAGAGTATGTGGAATCAGATTAAACTAGTAAGGTAGGTGGTGACAAGATCAAGTAAAGCTTTGTAGACAAGAATTTTGTATTTTATCCTGAGATGGATGGGAAGCCATTAGAGTATTTCAGGTAGGGGTGGAGCCTAAACTAAGATTCACATTAAAGGAAAAGAAAAATAGAGGGCAGGAGGGAAGGAAGGAGAGACAGTGAGGGAGAGATAGATCATTGGGCCACTATGAGTAGAACAGATGGGGGGTTGGTGGGGAGAACTAGCTATAAAAGTTAAACTCGACATTTCTTAGTTTTCTCAATCTCTTTTTTTTTCAGAGTTAACTTTGCATAACTCATTTTTTCTGCTAAGCACTGCCCACTGAAATAATACTTACAAAATGTGAAATTGAACAGCTCATCATTTTTAGACTCATATTTCCATCACAAACCTTATCCCCTATTTTAATTGATAATTAAAATCTAATTTGTTTAAAAGAAATACTGAGAGCTCTTGATGTAATAGAAATCCCAAAAAACAACTGGATGAACCAATTGAAAATCTAAGGGGAAAAGCTATGTAGTCTGGCCTGTGTTTGAAAAATATAGGAGCGGTCAGTAGAGGAACAGACTACTTACCACGAACATACAAATGAACAATTTGCTTCTTTGCATAACGGATTTTCCATATGGCCCCAGAAACGGTCTACGCCACTTAGAGGTATTGGTGCTACAATAAGTCTTGCAGATGTTAGGTGTCCACACTAGGCAGGTTCTCCACAAACACTTTCACCTCTTTTATTTAGTCTCCTAATCAGTGTATGTGTTGTATTGACATTGAAATGGCCTTTCCTCAAAGTCTGTCCTTAAATGCTAGATTAAGAACTGGCCGTCGTCCCTAGCTTTACAAAAGAATTGCTCTTTGGACTCAGCCTTTAGACCTCCCTCATGTCCAATTCCTGCTGCAGTTATCAGTCTCTACAGCTGGTTGTCATGTTGCCTCCAAAACGGTTTGCTTAAAGTTGCTAAAGGCCTTAGAAATTGTTAGGTGAGTAGAAGGAAAAGTCACCGAAAGACACGTCTTTACCAGCCTTCTGGGTGGCTTTGAGGTGCCTAAACGAAGCGGCTGTGAGTGTAGGAAAGCAAAGGTTGTCAACACATCCTGCCCTCCAATGTGCTGCTGGGTGCTGAGATTGCTTCTCACGGAATCCTCATTCTCTTGGAAACCAGCGGGTCTTGCCACTCGGGAAGTAGCTCCTCATCCTAGCTCCTTACTTGTAAGGCAAGACTGAGCTGTAGAGACACAGCAGAGTAAAGAAAGGAGCTTGTGTTTGGAGGCTGCTCTGGGTTTGAATATTTGCCTGCCTCTTGCAGGCTGGCACTTGTGAGACGTGGGACGAGTTACTCAACCTCTCTGAGCCTGAGTTTCCTCATCTATGAGATGAAGAAATCCGTAACCAGAAAGGGCGTCAGCGAGTGGTGGAAGTTGATTTCAGCACCCACACCACTCTTTTTTAGGGCTCAGCCCTACTCTAACTTCTCTTCGGGCTTGAGAACCAGACCCAGAGGGGCAGGCGAGAGGCGCTTACCTCGAAGTCCGGGCGGCGGCGGATGGGTTGGCACAGCGCTGGATCCTGGCACGGGCAGTTGGCCGCGGCCGGGACTGGGAGCAGCAGGAGCAGCGGCAGCAGCAGCAGCGGAGCGATTCCTGGGGCGCCGCTCCGTGGGCAGGCGAGGAGGCGCCAGAGTATGAGCGACGAACTGGACATGCTGTTAAGACACCGGGTGGCGAGCAGGATCCTCAGGCCAGGCGGGGCGAGGCCTGACGCTCCGCAGGCGGTCGGGGCGGGGCTCCGGGGACGGGAAGCGGTGGCTCTCGGCCGTGGCCTAGGCTGGGTGACTGCGGTCTGGATGAAAGTAGAAAGCCAGCTGTGAACCCCAGAGAGCCCGTGCCTTGGGCCACAGCCGACCAGTTGACTCAATCAAGTAAATATCGTGTGTTTATCTGTCCCTCTACCCCGCTCCCTCCCAACACTGCAGCTCTCTTTGGTTTATTTTGTTAGTCGTTTGCAGAATCCTTGCGAAGTCTGCAGATGTTGCCAAAATGGAGAAATAGGGGGCCTTGGAAGGGGTTTCTGAACCACATGGTGAGTGGCCAAAAGACTTTTAAGACAACATGGTGCTTTGAATATAATCATCTAATTTCACTCTTTCCTAGCTTTAACCCTCTAAAAACCTAAGCCCACGGACAAGCAACAAAATCTTTGAAACTGAAAAGCACAGATATGAGAGGTAAGTGTCCCAAGCCCCAACAGTGTGGAAAGCTGAGAAACAACCTTATTTAAACTGTACACTCCTTGAAAGGTTCTGGACTGCAAGCGGTGCTTCGGAAATTAGGAGATTATGCTCGGTTTCCTTCAGACTCGGCCCCATGCGCTTTTTCCCTTTGCTAATTTCTCTTTGTGTCCTGCTGTCATAAATCTTAGCTGTGAGTACTAGTATTTGCTGAGTCTTGTGAGCTCTTCTAGTGAATTACTGAACGCAGGAGCGGTCTAGGGAACCCCCGACACCGGTAGATATTCCCAGTAATGTTCCCAGAACGGTAAGAGAAGACTAAGCTGAAACAGGATGCGCTAAAAAAAATGGAGGGGGTAGATAGATTTCTTGGAAATTAGAGATAACAGAAATGGGGGAAAACTCACAGACGATTTGAGGAAAATAGAGCAAAAACACTCTTCAAAAAGAAAGATAAGAACATTGGAAAACAAGTAATTAAAAAAAAAAAAAAAAAAAAAACTTCCAAGACTGAAGGACATGAGTTTTCAGAATGAAAGAACAGAAAGTAGATCCTAAAAATTTCCAGAGGAGAAAAAAAGTTCCGAAGATGGAGAATCAGAATATCATCAGATTTCCAAACAGCAACACCTGAAGCTCAAAGACGATGAAGCAGTGCATTTGAATTTCTAAGAGAATATGATTTCCACTTAAAATTCTGTGAAATTATCAATCAAGTGAGAAAGTCATGCAAACTTTCAAAGTGTTTACCTATCATACACTCTCCCTCAAGAAACCACTAGAGAATGTATTTCACCAAAACAAAGAAAGAATGAAAGAGAAATAAAAAGAATACAGGAAATAGGAGACCTACAACAGGAGAGAAAAGATAGAAATCCTTTCCACCACCTCGAAAGATAGGTTAATCCCATAAGAACTGCTGAGCATCCGAGAACAACATCAAGTCCAGAGTGGAATGTGTTGGAGAATTTATAATTGACATGGAAAACCACTAGTCAGTAGTCAGCTTCTCACCAGAATGAACAGATAGTCAAGTAGAAAATCAGAGAAAACTTTTTTTTTTTTGATGAGATACACAGTAATGGTGGTATAGGGCTGAGACCAATTCATAAACCCAATAAAGTAGTATATTCTTAATATGAATGGTTTCACTGAATCCAGCTATCTTTTAACCAATAAGTCAAGAGCTTTCCGATCCCCATAGAATCAGACTATTCTGTAATACTGAAGAAAACATATATCTACCTGTGTTGGAGGTTCCCTAGACCTCTCCTGCATCCAGTAATTCACTAGAAGAGCCCACATGACTCAGCAAATACTTGTACTCACAGCTAAGATTTATTACAGCAGAAGGATACAAAGACAAATTAGCAAAGGGAAAAAGTGCATGGAGCAGTCTGGAAGAAACCGAGCACAAACTTCCAAAAGTTCTCTCCCCAAAAGCACTCCAGCATCAAATCGTTGCAATGCATGTGAAGTGTTGGCTACCATGGAAACTCATCAGAGACCAGGAAATGGTAGGAACCAGCTGAAATCCAAGTTCCCAAAGATCAGCCAAGGGCGAACCTTGCAAGCAGGCCTTTCAAAGGGTGCCACTCTGAGGCCTATGATATTAACTCTTTTCTACACACTACCCAAATGAAGAATTCTTATATATTTGTATGTATAGGATATATGTGTGTATATGTGTATGTATAGGAATATGTGTATGTATATGTATATGTATGTATATAGATATACACACACATATACACACATGTACACACATGTATACACATAAATATGTATATACACATATATATGTATATATACGTATACACACACACACATAAATATATCACCTGTTTACCGTTTTGAAACTCATATATATGCATCATCAGAGCAAGATTTAAAGAATAATAACTTTATGTTAAGCAACTTTAACTACTTAATTTAATTTTTGTTGCTTCTCATCTAGATGTGAACAGAACAAAATACAATGACTTACCCAAAACTCTTTCTCTTCTAAGGGCATATACAGTTCTGTCTGGAACTTGTAGCTAGGGAATTTTGACATTCAAGCCCTAAGCAGTGTTTTCTGTAGAGTCTTTAACTAATATGTGGTGGCGGGGGTGGGGTGGGGTGGGGGTGAGGTGTGGGGAGACTTGAATCCTTCCAATAAAATTGCTTTGAAACTTGTAAATAGTCCAGTTACCAACAGTTATATACATAACACATTCAGATGATAAGAATACTCCGATTGCTTCATATAGTCTATTGTAATCATCTTCTAGTTTTTTGAACTCTAGTCTTTCCCTCCTTTAATCCACCCAATAATTCTTTGGTTTTTAAACCTCAGCCTTGATAAGAGTCACCTGCAAAACTCAAAATGCAGAGACTGATTCACTGGGTCTGGAGGGGGCCCATGAATGTGAATTTGAAACAAGAGCAGGTGGTTGTGGCTTATAAGTGCAGAAACAATGCCATAATTTGCACTTTCATAATTTTTCTAAAGTACATTTTATTTTTAATTTTTAGATCTCACCACCTTTTCAAAATCTTTCCCTATTTAGTATGGCAGAGTTTCTTAAACATATGGGAGCTCACAGTTCCTTCTGAGGATCTAGAAATAGCTATGAACTCTCTCTCTCTAGAAAAGTGCATATACATATTCATGCAAATTTTTGTGAACAGTTTTTATCTATGGACCACTAGGGTACTTGATCTTAGGTATAAGGCTAAGAAATGATTAGTCACAAATACAGTCCTCAAATGGAATTAATAATATTTACTCATGCCGCATTTTTCCAAAACTTCCTAGGTTCACCTCCTTCCCATTCTCTTTACCAACTGCTATCTCATCACTCCATACAACTAACATGTAAAGGTATCACATTTCCCTGAAGTAAAAACCAGGATTCCATATAAGAAATGACACTTGATACAGATGACAGAAAACTCAACTTAGCGTGAGAAAAAAAAAAAAAAAGGAGAGAGTTTTATTAGTTTAAGAAACTAAAAGTTCATGAGTAAATCTTCAAGACCCAGAGATTACAATAATATCGATGGTTTACTGTCTCATTCTTCATTTCTTGGCTCTGCTTTTCTCTGAATTGGCTGCATTCTCAGGCAGGCTTCCTTCCCCCTTAGAGTGGAAAATGGTTGCCAACAGCCCCAGGCTTCCTGCCATCTCCAGAGCCTGCCCTAACATTTGCAGACCCCAGGGGAAGGGCACAAATGGAAGCCCACACATCTGAAAACTAAATATTTTTAAATTATGTTACCAGAGCAAAGGAATCTGTCAGCCTATGTGCGTCTAAGTCTCATACTTACGAGTTTTGCAGCAAAGAAAGTAAAGGTTTATTTTAGAAGGTCGCAAGTCCTGGAGGCACAGATGAGCTACTGCTCAAAGACCGGGCTTCTCAGATATCTCGATGGGATAGATTATACAGGGGAAAAATCATTAGTCATGGAAACTAAGAGAGTTGGGGTCATGGGTGCTACTGATTGGACAGGGCTGGGGTGATTGATCATTATGTCTGGTTCTTGAGTCAGCTCTGGCATCATCGTCTGGTCCCATGGGAAAGTGGTCAGTGGGACTGTTCTGTTTCACCTGAATGGGCCTGGGGCTAAAACACACCTGAAGCCAAGATGTTATCTTTAGTTTAACCAAAACTTATTGTTCTCAAGATGACAGACCTGAGGCTTTATTCTTAAAAGGTTTTAGGCTGTCTGGACCTTCTGTCCTAAAGCTTAATGATTAAAGAAGTAGGCATACAAAGGTGGAAGAATAAGGGGGGCAGGGGAGTGAGTCACAATGCCATTATACTAGGCAAAACATTATACTAGGCAAAGCCTGCTTGACTCAGAGAAAAAGCTTATCTTAAAGAAGTGAAATCCGTGTGCAGTTACATAACGAAGCCAACAAACTATACCTTGAATAATACACATCGTATTAACTAACTAAATATATGAGTGTGTGTTTACATAGACCAATCGTTTCTATGAATGAAAATCAATGAACTACTAATTTAATTATTATTACATAGATGTTCACGGTTTGTTTGGGTTTTCTCTTTTTACTTATTCCATAAAATTTATTTTTCATGTGTTCATTCAGCAACATCTCTAATTACGCTGTAACAATCAAAATTTTTCACATATATTTGTGTTCTCTTGGGGAGTAATGCTCTTAGGGATTCAAAAATAAAGTGTAGTTGGTTGTATGTTTAAAAGTTAAGTTGTATTTAATACATGAAATTTTAATACGTTTCATTCAAAAAGTAGATTAAAGTAAATGTTCCTCTGCTCATCAACATTTGAAAGCTATCTGTATCTTTAGGGATTCTCCTGTTTAAACATCAATAGGTATAATAATTCTTTTCATGATTATAAAAGATAATACTATTGACCTCATGAAATAACAACAATAACAATACTACTTGCAGGATATGAGTTTAAATTTATTTTAAACCTACTAGACATCAATAATATTTAAAATGCTGTAAAATCAGGAGAAGACAATACTTTAACTAGAAACAAAATATAAATATACTTCTACTTTCATAGATTTGAGAAGCTTGGTTGAAATATTGTTTTTGATAGGAATCAGGTTATTTTCCTCATCTTAAAGTCCCCTTTGTAATTCTTGGTACCACTATTCTTTCATTCTCCCAGGCTCAAAACTTTGAGAGGAGTTGGTTTGTTTTGATTTTGTAACATTTCCTCTCCTATTTACTGTGCCAATCCAAATCCTTGCTCTCAGATCATAGTAACGGCCACGTGAGCCATTCTCAGCCCAGCTAAGCACACAGGTTGACTTTCTCAAGAAGCAAGTTCCTATGAGTCGTGAAGCCAGGATCCAACCCCTGGCTCTCTGACCACCTGTCTGCAGCCAGCTCTTGCAGTCACGTCCTGCTGCCTCCAGCTGCAGCCTCCATTCCCGTCTCTTCCTCCATCAATTCACCCAGACTGAACTTTCTAGTGCCTTGCATCCACCTGTCATTTTCCTGCTCCAGCACAGCAGGAACTCCTGCATCAAATCCAAATTCCTCTGCCTGGCTATCAGATTTCTCCACAACCAGAACAGTATCGATGTACCAGCCACTCTGCAATGTCCATTTCTTCCACGGGGCTCAAGATACAGAACAAGACTCTCCAGTATTCTGGTTGATTTAAGCATATTAGAAATCGCTTTAATGTTCATACGGACTATGACAATGGTGAAGTTAATGATGATGGTGACTATGGTGGTGATGGTTGTAGTGGTGGCAGTCTCACTAAGAGAAACTGCATTTCAATAACACACACACGACACTGTTCTGGTGACATAAAGGAACCGTCATGCTTAACATGCTCCACAGAGTTCCACAGCCAGAATCATACATCCCCATAAATCAGGGGCCGGATGCACTAATCAGGCTTTATTTCATAGGGAGCTAACCTGTCCTGCTCATAACACTCCTGGTTCTCAGCAAATTGATCCTGATCATCACTACGATTCCACTGGTATCTATGCTGCCTTTCTAGAACTTTTGAAATTGGGCAGAATTAAAAGACCTGTATTCTAGCCCTAGCAATATTGTTTGACTTCACTGGTACATGAAAGGCAAAGAGATAGAAAGAAATTGGCATGCTATCTATATTACGCATCAGTCATTTCCAGAGGCAGGTCTTTCTTGTTGACATTGAACCTAAGTCTCCAGTGGGATTTTTCAAGATAGATAGCAAGACTTAGGGGCCCACTGCACACATCTCTACCACGAGGATGTGCTTGTGTGTTTCTTTCCTTTAACCTGTCAAGCACTTTCTTCACTGAGCTATGCTGGACACGTCCTGTCAGCATGTGAGTTGTATTGTATCAATTTACAGTCATGAGCTAGTGAAGGGTCTTTTTATATTAGATAAACTGACGTGTCTCAGGATAAGTTACTATTCTCTTAGTATAAAAGTAGCTATTTGGGGTATTGGTACCCCACGGCTCAACAAGAGTACTTCCTTTCCCTTCATACCTGAATGACAGGTGCCACCTGCTAATATCAAGACTGAGCAGTGGTCACTATCGGGCATGGAATTCTAATTTTTTTTCAGCATCATTTTCTATATATACCATGAATTTTTCTGGTCATCTAAAAGTTATCTAACCTTCAAGATAGAAGATGGGAGTACATCAAGGAAATTCAGGAACCTGCCAATTCAGTGAACTCTCTGGGAGTTCTGTGGTCTGGGACATGTTGAAGTGTGCCCTTTAAAGTGAAAGCCAGGCTTCTGTATCTTGCCCCAGGTCCCACTGAGTCTGAGTCACTTTGTGACCTCTTTGGAATTTGGAGAGAGACATACCCCATTTGGATGTGCTGTTCGAATCTTTCTTTCTTTCTTTCTTCCTTCCTTCCTTCCTTCCTTCCTTCCTTCCTTCCTTCCTTCCTTCCTTCCTTCCTTCCTTCCTTCCTTCTTTCCTTCCTTTCTCTCTCTCTCTCTCTCTCTCTCTCTCTCTCTCTCTCTTTCCTTTCCTTTCCTTTCCTTTCCTTTCCTTTCCTTTCCTTTCCTTTCCTTTCCTTTCCTTTCCTTTCCTTTCCTTTCCTTTCCTTTCTTTTCTTTCTTTTCTTTTCTTTTCTTTCTTTCTTTTCTTTCTTTCTTCTTTCTTTCATTGAGTAATCTAAAAGACTGCCAACTTTGGGCCCAAAGCATGAGAAGGCTCACAAGGTGATCTAAGAGGCATTGTAGGTAGTGCTGCTGTTGCAGGATTCTCAAATGGAGTGATAGGACACCAAAGCTATAAGCAGGAAGCAGCGTTTTACTGGCTCAGAGGGTTCTCATCCAAAGGCTGAGCCCCGATACCGATAGTAACATAATAGGCAGTTTTATACAGTCTTGTCATTCCTACAAAGCTACAGAGATAAGGAAGAACATTAATTGGTTGGCAAGCTGTGAAAAAACAGATGTTAGCTGGAGAGTCCTTGAGTTGTGGGGAAGACAGTCAGGAACAAACTTGTCCCAGCAGGAAGTGGCTAGGCAGGGTCAGGCTGCCACACTGCCACTTGTGTTTTAATGTCCGGCTAATCCAATGATGCTTGATGTGTCATGGTTTGGAATGCTGAATGGAGTCCGAGACAAGCCCTGGTAGGAGAATCACAGCTCAGAGCCACCACAGATCTTTAATTAAATACGTTTTGGAGCAAAGCCTTGCCATTTTCCTCAAATAATTGTTTTAGTGTTGCTGGATATTAATAAAACACACTGTCTTCACTCTTCAAAATTTTTGTCCATCTGCTGGATCCTTAATATCATTTCATTGTGATTTGAATTTTAACTTCCCAGATTACCCATAAAGTTAATGATAATTTTATATTTTATAGACTCCATTTTGATAACTTTGTTTTGGAAGTACCTTTTCAAATATTTCTATTGAGTTGTCTGCCATGGATTTCTGATTAGTGAGTTTTTAACATACTCTGAAAGGTGATAGTTCTTTAGTGCTTATGTATGTTGTAAATACCTTCCTCTGTTCTGAGCCCTTTCTGTAGTGTACCTTGCTGTATACATTGTTTATGTATTTCATATTCCATATCTCTTTTTTTCCCACATTTTCCTGCTATGTCTTGGACTTAAAATGGTACATTGGAATGTGCATTACTTTTTTTCCTTACATCACCTGTGATTTCTGATTTAGATTTCTACATTTGGTACAAAGTTGTTTTTAAGTGAATATTAATATTATCACTTTTGCATTATGAACTATCCTTGACTCATTAAATGTTTGGTTCTTTTGGCCTGAAATTTTCTTTATTGCATATTAAGATATTAACCTTTGTTCTTTTCTTATTTACATTTTTGCTATACTCCCACATAACTCCCTCACTTTTTTTTTTCAGCTTTTCTGCATTGCTTTGTTTTATGTATATCTTTTACATACAATATAGAGCTGAGTTTGCTTTGTGAGACTCTGAAAATCTTTCATTTAGTAGATGAGTTATGTATATTTAAATGATTGTTAGGAATAATATTTGATATCGTTTGTTTTTTTTTTATTTTATGTTATAGTTACTGTGTGTTACTATGTGATTTATTTGTTTTTTCTCCCTCTTGGTATTTAGAAAGGTTGTATTTTTTATCAGTTTTTACCAAGCATAATACATTTATGCTGGTATTCCTAGTCCTCTTTTTTCTTTTTTTGAATTTGTTCTTTTGCTTTTCAGTTGTTACATTTAAACTTACCCTCTAACTCCTAGCTGTTGCATTCAAAACAATCAAAAAAATCATCCTTTTCCCTCCTTTTTTTCTCTCATGTATTTTTAGTTGTGTTATTTCTACTTTGTCAAAGAATATAACATTTATTTACTATGCTTCTAGTCTTATCCCCTTTGCCTCTATTTCAGTCTCAGGTCTATAATTAAATATACTCAACACTATGGCCAGTTCTTTTGCCGAAGATTTTTCAATCATCTCATGATTGGTTTAAGCTCCATTTATAATAGAATAAGCTCCTAGGTGCGATAATCCTTTACTTCTTCCACATTTAAAACTTTGTCTAGAGCAGAGTGCAGGCAAACTATGGCCTGTAGGCTGTTTGGTGAGGCCTGAAAACTACTAATGTTTTTTTACATTTTTAAAGAGTTGCAAAAAATAAATATGACAGAGACCATATGTGGCTTACAAAACCTAAATTATATACTCTTTAGCCCTTTACCTGCTCTAGAGCCCAGATCCTTGAAGGGTAGCTTGACTGGCTACAACGTTCTTGACTTTTACCTTTTACCTTTTGAGTTTTTTTTTTAAATGTTGCTCTACTGATGTTTTGTTTTGTATGTTACTATTAAAAAGTGTGACACTACCCTGATTTTCTTTTCCTTGTAAACTGGCTTGTGTATTTTGGTCTGGAAGGCCAGAGGATTCCTTTAATGTGTAATAGTTTACCAGGCTGTATCTCAACTGAGAATTCTCAGTCAGATTTGTCTAAGTACACAGTGGGCCCTTTCAGTATGAAAATCAAGACTTGTTTTGTTTCAAGAATGTATTCTAAAATTAACTATAATTAGAGAGCACTTTAAATAGCAGATGCATTCTATTGTTTTGTTCTTTTTCAGGGATCACAATTAGTCTTATCTTGGATCTTCTTTATCTTTTATGTCTGATACTTCTATTTTACTATTTTCTTTATGTTTCATTTTCTTTGCTCCTTCTTTCTATTCTTTATTATACTTACTGTAATTTTGGTTTTATCTATTTCTTCTTGGATCCCTGCTAATTTATTCATTTCTGAGACAATTTTGTTTAATTTCTTTCTTCAGTTTGGCCAACTTCCATATCACTTCTTCCTGTTGTTTTTCCATTTTATTTTGAGTTGTTAAATTTTTGATTTATGGTGTATGTTAATATCTGCAACCACTTGCTTAATTATATTTGATGTAGGTTGGGAGTATTGTTAAGGTTTTCTCTGCTTTATGGCAATTTTTAAATTTTGTTTTTGTTCAGTTGTCAGTTTTGAGGGTTTTTAAAAGGTAACTTTGTGTGGGTGCTAGATTGTTTTTGACTCTTTTTGCCTCTATCTACCTCTTACTTCCCCCGTTCTTTCTGGTAACCACTAATCCACTGTCCATGTCTGTAAGTTTCTGTTTGTTCGTCTAGATTGTTTGTTGCTTTCAATTTTATATTCCATATGTGACTGAAATCATATGATTTTCAATTTTTTCTGTCTGACTTATTTTGCTTAGCATGATTATCTCAAGATTCATCCATGTCGTTGCAAAAGGCAGTATTTCATCTTTTCTTATGGCTGAGTAATAACAGATGTTCTTATAGAGGAACAAAGAGTAGTGTTTTTGAAGCTTTTTAGCGTCTAGTTTAGGAGCACCCTCTTCTGTTAACATAGTAAAATGCATCTATTTATTTATTTATTTTTAATATCTGGGAACTTTTTGGAAAAAGATTCTGTTTCTTTTTGTCTTGGCAGCTTTCTTCTTTTTTCTTATCGCCTAGCCCCGAAGGAACACCTCTCTCTTGCGAAGCGTTTTCCTCTGTCTCATAAGCTATGTCTTCCCATGATTATCATCTCTGGCCTTGTACGTTTTACAAACCCCTTTCTTTTGGATTCCTCACAGAAAGTGCTCTGATTTACCAGATAATATTCTTACTCTCAGTATTTTCTCAAGCATGAGAGGGGTATCTTTTTTCAGATTAAACTATGGTTGATGTAAGTAAGCTATGTTATCTGTTTATAGTTCTCTCTGATAGGTAATATACGTCTGACTGCTCAGATGTGGGCTCCCAGGGACACTCTGCTGGTCTTGGGTGTTTATTTCCCTACTTACATGTAAAGCAAAATATGAGTGAAATCTGAGTCCTAGAATCACTGCGAACATAAATATTCCTTTTTTAGCAGTTGGGAGATTGTGTGGAGAGATTCTAAATTGGATGGTTGTTTTTATCCTGTGGGATTCTGACCACATAAATTAAGAAAATAAAATAAACTAGAAAAAGAATAATAAAACAAAAATGGGAGTAAAGTCTTACATGTATTTCATCACAAAAAATAAATGTAACTTTTATAGAATTTAGGCTTTTGAGACAAAGAATAAAATTATTGTTTATATTTATTATTTTGCTGTTACGGTTTAAATGGTACACTACTGTTGTAATTCAATACAGAAAACATGAAATTATTGTTTAACTCTTTATTTCATACAATAAACAACATGCTTTACATAGGGTATTTTTAATTAAAGTTCAAATATTTTTCATAAGTGATGTTCATTTAGTTGTTTATTTATTCTTCCATTCATTTACTAAATGTTTATTCAGTGTCTGCTGAATTTAGCCACTGTTCTAGGGGCTGAGGAGATAGTAATATGCAGACACAATCTTGTCACTGCCCTCAAAGAGTTTATAGCCTAGTGGGAAAACGATAACCAAGTTAGGCAGTAATGATACATCCTGGTGAATGCTGTGATAAAGGAATTGCAGAACTCTATGCATAGGAAAACAGAAGAGGAATACCTAGATAAGATGGAAGAAATCAAGAAAGGCTTCCAGGAAAAGTGTTAGGTATGTGAGAATCTGAGATGTGCCTCCTCTTGCTGCTGGTCTTCAGGCATGGTTTTCTCTCTGCCTTCTTACCTGCTTATCCTATCTTCTCCTTCTGTCCCTTTTTTTCTCAGTTCACCTGACTATTTCCTACTATTCATTGAATTTCAGATTAGACATCACTTACTCTAGAAGCCTTCTTTGAGTCCTCTAGTCTGTCATAGGTACTCCATTTGTTGGTACGTCTATTTGCTAAACTGAATGAATGAGGAAAAGGAATGAATGAATGAGAGAATTAATTAGGAAAAGTAGGTAATTTTCTTTCAATAGGATTACAAACATTGTTCTTAGGATTGGTGGAAATGGAAAAATTATCTGGGGTGAAGAAAATTTAAGATAATGGTCTAAGAGATGTTAAATGATTTGAGAGGCCTGCATTTGGGGTCTCCTTGAGAATTATAAGCAGAAAAAGTTTATATGGAATTAACTGGTTTTTGGATTCCCGATTTACAATGAAACTATTGCTTTTGATTGTTTTTGTGCTAGAACTGATTAAAAGGTTATAGACAATGTCTGGAAATATTTTTGAAGATTCTGACTTCTAATATTAAATGTATCCTGGGAATGGTAGAAATAACTTAATCTTGTAATGTTAAACAAGAAATTTTGTCAACAAATTGGAACAATGGACTGGTAATCACAGGACTAGGACTCTAATACCAGATCAATCTTTTATCTAGACAAGTTATTTCTTCGCTTTGTGCCTCATTCTTTCTCTTTATAAAATGAGAATGATCAGTCACTTTCTACTTGAACAAGAGTGTTTCAAGTTGAAGGCATGTATCAGCCATCAAATATTTATTGAACCTACTATGTGCCTCAATTCCCAGCATTATATGAAAAGATAGGGAAAAACAGTTTTAACAGAAGAAACACTAAATGTCAAGGTCTGGAGAAAGGAAAGAACTTGCGGTCTTAGGACCCAAATCAAGGCCAGTGTGGCTAGAGGGTGATATGTAAGGAGGAATGTAGAGGGAGATTAAATCAAAAGTTCAGCAAGGAACAGATAGGCTAGTTCAAAAAGTTTGTATTTTATTCTAAGTAAGGCAGGAAGCCTTTGGAGGATTTTTAAGCTAGAGATTTACACGATTTAAAAAATATTTTAGAAAAATCGGAATGATTGCTGTATGGAAAAGCCTATAGAAGGACAAGAAGGGAAGCAGAGAGACCAGTTCAAAAGATAATGTACCTTTCAAAAGATGATAGTGGATTGGCTAGGGATGCATTCAAGAAGTAGAATGTGGCAGACGTTGGAAGTATTTTGATAGTAGTACCAGTTGACCTTGCTGAGGGATTAGACATGGGGCATGAGAGAAAGGGTTAAAATTTTGTGTTGAATTTCATACAGTTATACAATTGTAATCATATCCCCTTACACTATAGAATTTTAAACATGAGGTTTTCATTTCTTTCATAATCTTAAAAAACAAATATAAGCATATTCTGGTATACTAGCATAGAGTTTGTGTTCCTGTTAAGTTTATATTTAGAATCTCATTGGTGTCAAAGTAATTACCTACACTGACAGCATCTAATTTTCTCAACTAGATATCTCAGTTTTAATAAATTCTGTCCCACATCAGTTTGAGAATATACTTGGAATAATTTTGATAAATGACGAATCATATTAGAAAATTCCCTAATACATAAGTCATTTTGGGAGCTGAAAAAATATTTTAAATCTGCAAAAAATATTTTATGCCTTTTTTTTGAATTCTAATTACATAACTAATGAATTCAAATCAGATTATAGAAAAATAACCAAAATAAAAAAATACACATTTGGATATAGGTAGTATTTTTAATAAAGGTTTTCCAGCAATAATTACAATATCTAAAGCCTTCTTAATATTGTAAATGCAACATATTCCTTTCATAGTAATAGTTGTAAATACTAATTTAACTTTTAGAAATATCTTTATTTTTATAATACATGAATAATAGTAGTAGAAAAGAAGAGAAAGTGATCTAAAACTTAAGAAATCAACAGGTCACTAGTAATGTACTCCAAAGCAATAAGAATAGGTTATTTTCATGATTTGCTCTTTTGATATTTGTTATCACATTGTAGTTTCAGTCAGCAAGTCAGTTAAAAATAAATATGTATAGATGTCACCCTTAATAAAGGTGTCTTTGTATATCTCGCACAGAATTTATATTCCAGATCACTGAAGTACAACATGCAATTGACCAACTTAAGAGAAAATTGGATACCGACAGCATGAATCTCATCATAGAAGTTAAGGTAATTTGCATCTCTCCTAATGAGATGATAAGATTTATCTTGAAATAAAGTATTTTGATATTTTAACTTTGGATGTCAATAGTATAAGGGTAGGAAAGATCGATTGTCTTAAAATTTTCGCTTTAACAACAAACAGAACAGATGAAAAAAAAGCAGTAACAACAATTAATTCCTGAAAAGATGCATGTTACAACAAGGCCAGAGTAAAATTTAGGAAAATTCCAGTGAGAATTTTTTTAAAAAGTACCCTGTCAATCAGTATAAAGTCTCAATAAAACGTTTAGAAGGGGTAGTTTTCATGTGCTAGGGTCATTCAAAAATAAGTCTCACAAACCACTGAGCTCTCTCAAGTCCCATTTGTTTTTCCTTCTCTTGAGTAATTATCTCACTCTCTCCAGTCATTTTCATATGTATACTTACATGAATGCTCTCAATTCACCTCTTTATCAGAAATGGCTTTATGACACAGAATAACGACCCCTTTCTAGAATAGGCACTGTCCAAGAGAACTTTCTGTGATGATGGGAGTGATTCATACCTGCACTGTGTGATATGGTAGCCACTAGAGACAGAAGGATATCGGGCACTTGAAATGTAGCCTTCCTAGTGACTAAGGATTGAATTTTAAATTGTATTTATTGTAGTTCATTTAAATTTAAACAGCTGCATGTGGCAAATGACTACTGTATTGCATGGCACAGCTTAGACCCTTTTAACTAGCAACACTCTCAAGGCTAAGCCTTGGCTGGGCACTGAGAAGCTTAAAACTTAAGGTACAGAAAAGAAGAAGGGCAAGGGACAATTTTTAACAAAATATGAATATTAGTAGTCTTACATGGTATGCACTAAAAACATTAATTCATTCAATGAATGAAAACTGCATATTCAAAAAATGGAGAGAAAGCCATAGTGGAAACTACACTTAAGGATGTTGGGTGCATAAAAGGGAATAATAGAAATGCCTCCAGAGCCTTCAGTTATGACTCTTTCAATGCTCTTTACTTCTGGAAAGTATACACATTAGGTCTCACCATCTTTGTTTATTTTATCATCATAAATATCACTATGAATGGTTGAAACCCATATTAAAATCTAGTACAAATACAAAAACAGGAAAGAATAATAGGAAAAAGACAAGTTTTCAGCTTACACTGGGGAAAAATTCTACATTTAACCATAATGCCTAATTGGCACATAGTACACGTTATTAGTATGTATTACTTATTTCTGAATCGTTTACTCAAAACTTACCTATAAAATTCAAAAGTAAGGGGCGGAAAACCTAGCCTGTGTGTGTTGTAACCGTATTCAAGTTAGTCTAGTGTAAAGAGTGCTTCTTTAAATTTAATATGGCATCACTGAGGTATGGATCCTTTCGAAACGGATCTGACTCAATGGTCTGGAGTAAAGCCTGAGATTCTTCATTCCTAAGAAGCTCCCAGGTGATGCAAATGCTGCTGGTCCACAGACAGTATATGGAATAGTAAGGGCACTGGCACCAGATGGTTTGAGTTTGAATCCTGGCTGTGCCACTTGTCAGTTTTATACCTGGAGTAGGTTACTTAACTACTAAGCATCTCGGTTTCCTCAGTCTCTATAAATTTTTTGGAAGAATTAAAGGTATTATTCCATTTAGAAGAGTGCCTGCCACAGAATAGCACTGTTATATTATTGAAGTACCTGTTCAGTTTCTGAGCACTGGCAATTAAGGTTCTTGTAATTTGTTTTTTCAGTTTTTTGGTGTGTTTTATTATTATCTATTTATACTTGAGAACAATGGATTTTGAAGCTTGAGCAAAAGATACAATTCTCATTCAATTTTTTTTAAAGCAGTTTAATTTTTTTTATTCTTATATGCTAATAAATGAAATTATTTCATAGCATATTAGCAGTCAATAAGCGTGCTTATTCAACAGGACTTATGACCTATACATTTCCCATGGTGATCCAGTGGGAGTGAAGGGAAATGAGAGAAAACAGTTAAAGCAGTTACAAAAACCCTATTTACATGACATTTATGTAATTTTGGGGGGTATAATGAAGTTAACTTTTGAAAGATAATTCCTTCTATAGATGAGAAAACAAGCAATTTCAGGTATATGCACATTGAAAGCTGAATCAACATAGAATAAAATTAATACATCTTCATAGCCTCATTAGGTATGTTAATTTAAAACTTTTGTTTGCCTAAACATTAAATGTTTATTTGAACAGATTTGTTTAATCTTTGTTTTCCTTGGCAATGTTTTCTGTAAGTCATTAGATTTATGTTTTTTAACTTTATGTGGGTTTTACAAAGGGTTTCAGAAAAATATTAGATGTATAAAAGCAAAATTTTGATTAGATGTATTTGATGGTTGTAAATCTATTACATATTATATGATAGTACTGTTTCATTATTTTCAGTTTTAAATAGTAAATTTTAACTGTAGAATTTAAATTTAAAAATCATATTGTTTAGTAAATATGAATATATTTGCATGTAAATAGGGAAAATTAAATTTGTTCGTTGTATTTTAATTAAAAGCAATCGAAATATAAAAGAATAGAGATATTTTAAAAATCTACTCTAAACAAAAAATTTCCATTTTGAATTATGCATATTTTAAAAATTAGAATTGATTTGTAAGCATGTATTTTAATATCATGGGGGATTAACATAATAAAATTCTGAAAGTAATTGTTCCTAATTATAGTATTAAAACATTTTCTAGAGAAATATTTAAGAGGGTAAGTTGACTGGTCTCTTAACTTTGTTTCTGGACACTGAAGATATCAATACATGTGTATCTTTCAAATACAAACAATCACCTTTTATATGTTTTTTTGTATGTGTGTGTGTATTTTTTTAGGTGAGGCAACCCTTGGTTGACCTCACAGATTGCAAGGACCTTGTCAGTTTACAATTCCTTATTTTTTTTATTTTTTATGCCTACAGCACTAGTCTTCCTAGGTGGTCTCCCATCCAAGTACTAACCAGGCCCAACTATGCTTAGCTTCCAAGATCAGACGGGGTGGGGTTTGTTCAATAGCATGGCCGTAGACTCTTTTTACCTGTTTTTGATTATAGAAATAAGTAAAACATATAGCAACATGACAAACAATGTATACATTTTTTTGCCTTTTCAAGAAACTACATCTATTTATACACATCATTTTCTAAATCTTAATCGTTGACAGTGGATGTTCATGTCTGTCACAGCTTCGGTTTTAACGCTTTCCACATTTCTTCAGTTTGCTGTTTGGCTACAGCTTCTCCAGAGTAGTCAAGACAGTTTGCATTCCACATGCCAATGCCTCGTAAGCCACGGGTTTGTGTAAATGCTGCCTTTAAAGAAATGCTCTGTGGGTTATCATACCACACTTGATGAAAACGGCCAGCAGAATCCTATAAAATAAGCAAAAATGGACATTTTTTAAGTATTCAGTACAAGAAGAGGGAGAACATTCTTTTAATTCAAAGATTCAAAAAGGATACAATGAAATAATATAAATTTTAGGGAACACTACTTCGCAGCTCTATATTCCATGGTTCCATATTGATATTCTCCAGACATCACTGTTTGTGGCACTTTTACAAAAGCAAAAATTACACAAATGAACCTCCTAATATATTCCATTTAAGGTCCTTCTCATGCCCTAAGATTCCTTCTTGCTCTGACCTGATGAGTATCATCCAGAAGTACATCTGAGTCACTTGTGAAGCTTTTAAAAAGACAGACGTCTGGGACGCAGACCACATGAAACCTACTGAATCAGAACCTCCCAGGGCTGGTGCTTGGACATGTACTTGTTTGTTTTGCATTTTATGTAATGCCAATATGCAGCCAGGGTTAAGGAGGATCACTGCTCTGGTCCTCCCTACCAGCTTAGATGCTTTTTTGTGTTCTCTACGGTACCTGGAAAAGTGCCTGGTTGGGAGCTCAGCACATGCTCTGTTTATGTGAATCAGTCAGTCAAAAGGTAACAGCAATAGATGGGGAAAACTCTTTTCTACGTCTTGCAGAATTGATTCTAAGAGCCTGTCTGATCTGGACTCCATGGGTGCCTTATGCACACAGCTGATAAGAACTGTGAACTAGAAAATGGTCTTTCCACCCTGTAAGGTCCTTCTGCCCAGCAACACCTGCCCCTATCTAGTAATAACAATAGTCTCTCTCACGAGGTAAATAAGCCATTGGATAAGGGATAAAGGAAACAAGAAAGGAGCAGACCTAGGCAAATGGGTAGAGGAAAGGGGGAAACAAGTAGGAGATAAAAAAAATAGAATGACCTATAACTAAAAATAATTTATTCATGTTTATAGAAACCTGGGAAACTTTTTAAAGGCAGTTCTCAACTAATGCTGGTAACATTTTTTTTTTTTTGATGGTAGCACCACTGGAATTAGAATAGTCTCCTAAAATGGCTAATTTGAAGGACAGTAATCACTTGGTAAACGAATAAGCTGCGGCATATTTAACTACAATAGACTTATTATGTACAAGCATATCTTATGCTATATCTTACATTCCCTTCTTTAAAATATTTAGAACTCGAAAAAGCCATGCCTACTCTAGTAACAATTGCGATTCACTATTAGAAAGCAACTTGAGGAACCTATATATAAATATAAAATAAAAATATTTATTTTTGAAGATTTAGGAGCAAACCCAAATGCATTTGCTTTTCAGTTTTGCCATCTTATTAGCTAGTACTTTGAGCTTTAAGATACTGTTAAGAAATTCCAGATGCCTCAAAATAGTGAAGGATCAAAGGATGAAGAAGTGTGTATATGTAAGATTGACATATACATGATGAAAGCATAAATGCTTTCAAGAATATCAGATACAAGATGAAGTTGCTGTTGCTGAGGCAGCATAAGAAATTCTCTTCAATCACACCCAAAACTTCATTTTGGTTTCTAAGAATGTTACAGTGAATAAAAAGAGGAACAAAGGGCTATAACTAGATTTCTGTCTAAAGTGCCATGGAATCAATAGCCTTCAAGGATCATCGAAATGTTTTGTGAATTCTAAGACCTTAAAGCAGCAGTCCCCAACCTTTTGGGCACCAGGGACCGGTGCTCCTATGAGAATCTAATGGCGGATGATCTGAGTTGGAGCTGAGGTGGTGATGTTAGTGCTGGGGAGCAGCCACAAATAAAATAAAGGTTCACTTGCTTGCCTGCTTGCTGTTCACCTCCTGCTGTGTGTGGCCCAGTTCCTAACAAGCCACTGACCTCTACTGGTCTGTGGCCCTAGGATTTGGTGACCTGTGCCTTCAAGAATGTGTCGTCTTGTTAATTAAGGAAAACTTAAGTCAGGGATTCGGAAAGCACTACGTCACAGTGTAAACCGTTATTCTGTATTACACATTTCTAAATTATGTATAATTGGTTATATACACTCATTACCAAGCTGATATCCATGAAAACACTCTTCCCCCTACATGTTTCTAAGACCTCTGAGAAATAGGCTCTTGTGTTAAACAGTTAAACAGCTTATGTACTGCAGTATTTCCCTATTCCTTTAATATAACGTTGTACATTATAAATATCTAAGATCAACATACGGTATGCATTGTTTTCCAAATATTTTTGGCCATGGTATATATGTATTTGTGTGTGTGTGTGTGTGTGTGTGTGTGTGTGTGTGTGTGTAATAGTAACAGTTCCCAGAACAGAGTTCTATAAATACTGCTTGCCAAAGACATGGTTACATTATGCTCTAGCTTAATGGGTATGTACACTAGATTCTAAAGTTTAGAAAACTCTGCAGTAAAGCTTTCTATATAATTGACATACGGACATGTATAGATGTTTGTCAATTATAATTTGTTAAATATGTATGTTTGCACTCACATTTTATAAAAGAAAACCACGCCATTAGTAAAAAATATAAATGCTTACTGGTAATAACTTGCATTATATGATTTTAGGGCTCCATTTATAGTAACACCATTCTGTGGTTACTATAAAATTCAAAGATGATTTATACTTAGACTTTCAAGGTGTATAAAAGTTTATTATGCTAAAGGTAAATTATGAATCTCATCGCTTTTATTTGGCTCTCTGGTATGGCAACTCCTATTTATCAAATACTACCTGATAGACTTGCTAATTATTCACTCTATTTCTTCAAGTCTCTGTTTGTAATATTTTTCATCTCTAATTTTCATATTGTTTATAACTTGTCTAATATCACATAGTTTGACTGAATTGTAAAATAAATCTGAAATGATGCCAGTTTCCATTGTAAAGTCCATGATAGTGTGTCTCTTGTTCTCAGCCTCATTTCTCTCTATGTAAGACTTTATCTAGACATAGAGGCTTTCAGAGCTAGCAACCTATTTCAGCCAAGAGCTCTTCTAGAAGCTACAGTCATCGTACACAATTGTCAACTACTCAGGAAATGCTGTTTGTGAGATGCATGTTTTTATTACGTCATTTCCAGTAACAGTGGCCCATGCAGAGTAGTTCTACTGTGAGCATCACTTGAGTTGCCCACCAGGGAAGTAACGTTCCTGATAACAGATCCAAAGAGAAGTTTACTCATGTAAACAGAAGCTTGTATGTTGTACCTTAAAAGAAGACTAATAGAAATTCTCAGTATCAAATATGCAATTATGAAAATATGCAGTTACAAAATCCAATAGAATAAATGTTTATAACTTGTGAAAACTCTTACTTTATAGTTATAGTAAGGAGACTGCTTATCTTTATTCCACTGGATTCCGGAAATAGAATTGTTTACTTGCTCCATGATGGTTTTATAGGTCACCTGATGGCTGTTAGCACCCACACAAGGACCCTTCGTGTAAGGGACTTTCGCAGTGGTACAAACATCAGCCTAGTAATGCAAATTTTTTCATGTTATAGATTATCAGTTAAGAGCCAAATCAGAAAATACAATGAAATATAATGAAAACTATTTATTAGAAATAAAACATATACTATAGATAGACATCCTGACTATAAAGTGTGAAAATTATACTAAATTTTATTATGACAGGAAAATATATAACAATCAGAAATGTTCATGGGATTAAATAATTAAACTCAACTTTTTAGCCTCCAACTACATTTCAGAAATTCTAAAGTTTACATATCCTGTAAATAGAGAAGTTTACAAATTGGAAATATAGTTTATATATGTGAATCAAAACAAGCTCTAATAATACAAAAGTAAGAGAAAAAGCTTACATAAGAAATGAGCCATTCTTACCTTTGATAGAGTCAGGCAGGTATAATCATAACCATACCAGGGAACACCCATTACAAGTTTCTTAGGATTAATGCCCATCTTGATGTAGTCTTCATATGCTAATCAAATAGAGACAGAAAAAACATATTATTTTTTCTTTACATGTCTACTAATTTGTTTCTATAAGCTGTGCAATCACTCAGAATCTAAATTTGTAAACGCAGGTACATTAATGCAGAATTCCAACAGTATTTCTCTAATATATTATAAAAGTCATCCCTTAAGATCTATACATCTAAATCACTTTCTATACTATTTCTTTTGAGTAATAAAAACATTTAAAATAATCAAGATCAAATTGATGCAAATTATTACAAAATTTAATTCTAGGAAGAACACCACATTTCAGAAAAGTATGCTAATTGTGTCTATTAATTCCTGAGATGTGATATATTTGCTATTCCGGATTCTAAAGTTTCAAATAAGTTCTATAAGTTTTGAATTTTCTGTCTTGGATGGTCTCAGAATTTTTTATAGACAGCACAAGTGTTTCCGTGTTTTACAAGTATCATATAAATATGGATTAAAGCCAGGGATAAGACACTCTATACTAGATTATCTGTAGTTATAGGAAACAAAGAGAAAAATGAACAAATTCCTGGTACTCTCAATCTCTTTCTTGCCCAATGCAGCAAAATTTGCTGGAACACCAAGAAACGTTCCAAGGTTGTCTAGAAAGTTAAGTAAGTTTGCTACTTTTCAGAGCCTTTAAAGTTATTGTGTACTGTTAAATATCCAAGATGGAGGTGAAGTATGGATCATTTCCCAAGCATATTTGATAATGAACCTTTTATTGATAGAACACAGTTGTCATCTCTTCCATGAAACAGAGTTTGGGAATACTGGATTAAATAATTATTTTTTAATTGTAACAGAATTAAATTATGTTTTCAAATTTTTAATAGTATGTGCTTGTGATCAGACTATTTTTTCCCAACGAACAGGATTTGCTAAAATTAGGTCAGGTCCTCAGATTTTATCTCTGTATGAAAAAGAAAAGATTTTTTTTTTTATTTGTTAACCAATCAACACTTACATCAATGCCAACTATCCCAGAAAATTTCACTTGAATCCAAAAGATAACAAGCAAACTTATTCAATTGGCTGATGGGATGTATATAAACCAGTCCAAACTTTGGCAAGGATAATGCAAAGGCCACATCATCTGAATGATAGATTGGAAGTAATTAAGAAATTCTAATGTTATACAGGCATACCACTTGATCGCATTTTACTTTATTGTGCTTGACAAGTGTTACTTTTTTATGAGTTAAAGCCAGACTCTCTACAAACAAAAATCTTATGACTCACTTTATTTTGATGGTCTAGAACCAAACCAACAATATTTCAGAAGTATGACTGTAATTTGTAATATTACATGGGTACTAATAGTAAATGCCAAATAAGATAAAGCCAGTTTTATCAATCACGTATAGTGGGTACCCACTTCATAACTACCTTTGCTTTAAAATTATTTAACATTGGTTATTTCAACAAAAACATCATGCCAAATTCTAGATAATCGAATATCTTCTTTGTGTAGTTTTGTGACAAGAATGTTGACTTGAAGTTAGAATGCCTTCTTGAGTCCAAACTATATAATGCTTAATAACAGTGCCAGCATGAGAACATAACACCTTTCATCTCACCTATAATCGAATGCTAATAATAATATATCTATCCCTCAAGATTTTTAGAATAATTAAGTGAAAATTTCAAAACTTTGAACATTTTTGTAAACTTGAAAGCTCTCCAAATTAGGTGCTTTTTATGTTTCAAGAAAGCTTTACAAATGGAAAAGGTACACGAATGACTTAGAAATACTAAAATATATCTTAATGTTTGAGATTATGGAATTAAGATTACTAACAAATTATTGTTTTGTGAATTCTTACCAGCTAATGTGTCAGCGTAGGGAGCATTGCTTCCTGCAATACAGTCTGCCCAGGACAGACTGTGTTCATCGTAAGACATCACAAAGACAAAATCACAAGTATTTGCAATTTCAACGTAATTATATCGCCTGCCTGTATACTTCGGAGTCCAATTAAAATCAAATGTTACCTGTGGAAAAACATGCACATTTTACATAACATGATCAAATATGCATATGTCAGATATGCTTACCTATATGAATGTAGGATTCAGCATACACAGAACTAAAGTTAGAAGGGTTCTAAGAAATGTACTTTTTGTCTACATGGACTGACTCAGACATATATTTGGACAATATTTTGGACATATATTGGGATAATAAACATATATTTGAACCCAGACATCTTTGGCCAATACCAGGATCAGAGCGCTGTATAGGAGCTTTAAATTCAAATGTCTTCAAAGGTCAGACTGAAAACTCAATTGATTAAAGGGAACAGATATAATGACAGTAGGGTATGGTGGGGCCTGTAAGCAACTGGAGAGCAAAAGCACACTAAAAGAATTCAGATACAAAAGTTTTCAAAATATTGTGCAGGCTAAATAGGTCATCTGTTGTCATAAGCTGACAGACCTGTCCAGGAAGTTGGAGCCCCTGATTTACAAGTACCTGACATGGGAGGTTGAGATGAGTCTGGTGGCCTGCATACCAAGTATTCACTATTCTTGATCAAAATTAAACTCATCTGAAATCTGAATTCCACACTGACAAACCTCCCTTCTTGTATAAAGCCACAGAGCAATCAATCCTTATATCATTTATTATCTTTCCAATGATTCTCAAATTCATGTTGACCCACTGCCCAGAATCACCTGGCACAACTGGATAAAAACAGAGTTCCTAGGCTTTATCCCAGACCTACTGAATCAAGCACTGGGGATACTTTTAACAAGCACTCCCACGAGATCCCGAGATCGGTTAAGAGTCACTGGTTAATAATACTTATGTAATAAATTTTACATAGGTAGTTATTTCCTACTTAACTAGATTTTAAATCTTTGAAAGGCATGTAGCATTCATTAACTTTAACGGTTTTTAAATATCTTATTAGACATCAAGGAGCTGGTCTCTGTCTTAAAAAAACCCACTGTTTAGCCTAGTAGTTTTTTTTTTTTAGTTTTAGTGAAGTATAATTGACAATTAAAATTATAATCTATATAATGAACAACGTGATAATTTAATATGTTAATATATTGTGAAAGAATTCTCATCATCGAGTTAATTAACACATCTATCAGCTCACATATTTACTTTATTAATAACACTTAAGTTCTACTTTATTAACTTATTTTAGCTTTATGACACAATATTATAAACTATAATCACCATGTTATATAATAAATTTTCAGACCTTCATCCTCTTATAATGGAAAGTTTATACCCTTTACCAATCTCTTCCTGTTTTCTTCAACCCCTGAAAACCACCTATTCTCTATTTCTATGAGCTTGAATTTTTTTAAGAGTCCACACATAAGTGATATCATGCAGCATCTAGATTATTTCACTAAGCCTATGCCCTCCAAGTCAGCTGCATAGTTACAAATAACAGAATTTCCTTCTTGTAATCGATTTCTAATTTCATACCACTGTGGTCAGAAAAGATACTTGATAACATGATTTCAATCTTCTTAAATTTACTAACATATGCTCTATCCTGGAAAATGTTGCATGTATGCTTGAAAAGAATGTGTATTCTGCTGCTGTTGAATGAAATATTCTATTAATGTCTGTTAGGTCCCATGTATCTAACATGTAGTTTCCTTATTGATGTTTTCCTGTTGCTTATCTGTCAGCATGATCTATATCCATTGCTGTATGTAGAGTATTGAAGTCCCCTACTATAATTGTATTGTTGTCTATTTCTCCCTTCAGATATGTTAGCAATTGCTTAATATATTTGGGTGCTCTGATGTTGGGAGCATAAATATTTACAATTGTTATATCCTCTTGGTGAATGAATTCCTTAATCATTATGTAATAACCACTTTTTGTCTAAAGTCTAGGCAAAAAAGTCCACCGTTTTTTACTTAAAATCTATTTTGCCTGATATAAATACATTTATACTTGCTTTCTTTGGTTTTCATTTGCATGCAATATATTTTCATTCCCTTCATTTTGGTCTATATGTGTCCTTAAAGCTGAAGTGATTCCCTTATAGGCAGGATACAGTTGGATCTTGTTTTTCAAATCCATTCAGCTACTCTATGTCTCTTGATTAGAGAATTAATCTATTCATATTTAAATAATTATTGATAAAGCAATTGTTGATAGTAGTAGTTGACAGCAATTTACTAAGGCCATTTTGCTAATTGCTTTTTAGCTATTTTGTAATTTCTTTTTTCCTTTCCTCTCTTGCTCCCTTCCTTTGTGACCTGATGCTTTCTTGTAGTGACATATTTGATTCCTTTCCCATTATCCTTTATGTATCTGTTATAGGTTTTTGCCTTGTAGTTACAGGGCTTACACGAAAAAATTTTTGTAACTAGATATATAGTGATGGATGTTAACTAGACTTACTATGGTGATCATTTCACAATATATACGAATATTAAATTATGCATAACTAATGTTATATGTCAATTATGCATCAATAAAAATAATTTTAAAATTTGAAAAAATCTTAGAGTCTATTTTAAGTTGATAACTTAAAATGCATACAAAAGCTCTAGCTCTCCTATTTTATGTTTTTGATGTCATTATATATCTTTTTAAAATTCTATATCTGGTAACAAATTATTGTAGTTATACTTATTCCTAATACTTTTGTCTTTTAACCTTATAGTAGAATTATAAGTGATTTATCCACAACTATCATAATACTATAGTATAAATAAATTTAGTATAATCTACCCTTAGCCGTGAGTTTCATACTTTCATATGTTTTCATGTTACTAATTATCATCTTTCACTTCAGCTTGAAGAAGTCCCTTGAACATTCCTTGTAAGGCTGGTCTAGTGGTGATGAATACCTTCCACTATTGTTTGTCTGGAAAACTCTCTCTCTCCTTCAATGCTGAAGGACAGCTTTGCCAGGTAGGAATATTCTTACTTGGCCATTTCTTTCTTGTAGCACTTTGAATATCTCATCCCACTCCCTTCTGGCTTGCAAAGTTGATACTGGAAAACCCACTGATTGTCTAATGGTGGTGGTGGGGATGGAGTTCACTTATACATAATAAGTTGCCTCTCATTTGCTGTTTTTAAGAATCTTTGTCTTTAATGTTTGACAGTTTAATTCTGTGTCTTGATGTGGGTCTCTCTGGTCTTATTTTATCTGGATGTCGATTTCTTTTCCCTGATTTGGGAACTTCTAGCCTTACTTCTTTGAATAAGCTTTCTGCCCCCTTCCTCCCTTCTTCTTCTGGGAAAAGATATATACTGGTCCTCTTCATGTATCTCTTAAGTCCCTTAAGCTATCCTCACTCTTTTTCATTCTTTTTTCTTTTAACTGCTCTGATTAGATGACTTCTACTGACTCTGAGTTGGCTGACCTATTTTTTTTTTTTGCTTGTTTTAGCTTGCTCTTGAAATTTCTGTTGAATCTTTCAATTCACTGATTATATTCTTTAGCTCTAAGAATTCTATTTGGTACTTCTTAATATTTCCTATCTCTTTGTTAAAATCTTCATGCTGTTAATGCATTACTATCCTGATCACAGCGAGCATCTTTATGACCATTATTTTGAACTTTTAATTGGGTAAATTACTTATCTCCCATTTATTAAGGGTTTTCAAAGTTTTTATCTTATTCTTTGGTTTGGAACATGTTCTCTTGTTTCTTCATTCTACATTAGATTAAACAGCTATACTTTCTAGTCTTGATACAGTAGTCTCTTGGAGGAGATGAAACTTGTCAATCAGCGTGGCTGAAATTCCTAGTTGCCTCTCAAACCTTTGTGATTGTCCAAGCTGCCTTTGTTCTTATCGTCTCTCAGTAATCAAGGGTGTGCCAAGACTCACCAGTGTCTCAAATGGGAGAATTACAGTGAGCACATAGATGCAGGCTGATGAGAAGCTGGACGCTCAGGCATCTGGGAAAGAATGCAGTTAAACCACCTCCTGAGAAAAACTGGGAGACGGACATTTTTAGCCTGTTTCCTCTGTGCTGAGCCCAAGTGTATAGCCATAGGGGGCTCCTGCTCCATTTAAAAACTGCTTCTTTATTTGCTATAGTCCTTAGGAACTCATGAATTTAAGACCTGTTGTCTATTAGAGCTACATGATTTGGGGGCCCATCCATCATGCAAGAACCTTAAAAGCTGGGGCACTAAATGTGCATTCCAAAGCCTTTGCTCCTCAGGAATAAGCTGGGAGTTGGGAGTCACTTCCTGATGATATGGTGCTATATTAGGGTTGGGGTTTATGGCGAGGGTTTGTCTCAGCTTTTTCAACACATTTCAATGTGGTTATTTTCTCAGTCTCCCTGTGTGTAAGATCACTCAGCTAGATTCTGAATTTCTCTCCAAGGAAATCACTCCATTTGTCACTGTACATACTATGCGTCCATGGAAGGAGGGACATTCAGGAGCCTCCCATGTCTCCATTTGGTCAAGAATCTCCTAGCCTAGTAGTTCTTACCATAATCACCTATGAAACTTAAAATAATATGGCCTCTGGCTCACTCAAACCATCTGAATAATCATCTTTGGGAGTGGGCTCCAGCTTGTGTGTGTACTTTTTATAAAATTCCTTGTTACCTTGATATGGTGCCAAATTTGAGAATCACTAATCTGGGCCTCATCATCCTTTGTCACTGCCTGGTATAATATGTTGTGCTGTGATCTTCTGTCCTAATCACACTTTGTATGGCAAGGGGAAACTCTGCCTTTTGTCACAGTTCTGACTAGTTTTATGGAATTAGTCTTTTGAGCCTTAGTGGGCCTCAAGGGCTTTACATGTAATTCAGAGTCCATGGAACATCTGAGACATTTCTCCAGAACCACCTCTACCCTCAGGAAAGAGCGGTCTCTGTCCTGCACTGGTAAAAGCAGAGCCTGGTCAGCTAAGCCTTTCCTGATTCTGGCTGGTCCTTTTGCCTATCTAATATCACTAACCCTGCTGTGAAGCAAGAAGGTGAGAAATCCATTCTGTATTTTGATGTCTATAGAGAACAAATCTAACACCTTAAAACTTTGTAAAATTTCTTTAATACAACCTCCAAAGTTTCAGAAAATTTTAAAGATATCTGTGTTGAAATTCTGTATACTCGATTACTATAAAAACTTCTATTACTCATATTTTCATGAATATATTGCAATAGAGAAATTTAGGGAATGCCAAAAACAATCAAATGGATTTTTACCTGTGATCCCTGAATTTCACGATGGAAAGTGTCTGCAGTTTCTTTGACTAAAGAAGTTAATGCATCATGTTCAGGTGAGAATCTTGAAATTTCTTGCTCTATGTCTAAATTAATTCCATCCATATATTGTTTTTTGGACAAGTTTACTTGTTGAGCTATCCAGGACGCTCTGAAAGTAGGATCAACGATCTTCTTTAAGGGTACATCTCCTGTGGAAGAAATACACGACTTCTGTACATATATGCTTTTCACAGTTTAACAACATTTACTTCACAAACCCATTTCAAAGAGATCACAATGTCCTTAAAACATATCATTATTTTGAAATACTAAGCTCCCAGCTTAAGTTTGCTAATTGCAGAAATCATATAACAAAATAAGAAAAAGTCATTACTCATTCATTTCCAAAATAACCATTATGAATAATTAGGAAAATCATTCTCAAGTTAGAAGCAGAAATGGTGGACTACGACTAGCTAGTCCACCATGCAGTAGTTTTAAGTTTTAACAGTAATTGTATCTGTGAAATGAATTAAACAGTATCCAATCTTAGGATGCTAAAAAATATACCACATGAACATGAAAAGGGAAGTTTTTGCATAGTCTGGATAGCAAACAATGCAAATAAACTTATCAATTGTCTGGACACATCTGGTAAAAACTGTCACTCACCTTTCAGCACTACTCTGGCTCCTTTTGAATGAGCATAGCACATAAGTTCTGAGTCATAATTGTCGAAAAGTACCACGGTTGTAATCTGTGACCAATCATAAAATTTCCAAGTTTTGCCACCAACATGAAACACAAAGACCTGCCAGAACAAGAAGATAAGCACCATCATGCTAACGACCCATAATAACATTAATTAAACACTGACCATATATCTGGCACTGGTGGGCACTGAAAGTACAAGAGTAAATAAGACATAGGGGTGGGGGTCCCAATATAATTAGTGGCAGGAGAAATTAGCCAGCCCGGAAAGTTCAGAAAAATAGGCCAGGAACGAATAGTGGTAAGTGCCGAGGTCTGGAAGCACAGAGAGCATGGTGGTTGTATAACTAATGCTGAGCATGGAAGAGGCCTAAAATGTGGATTGCAACAGCAGAGAAGAAGCAGAAAGTGGTAGGCAGGGTTGAATCATAAAGGCATTGAAAGCCCTCTTGAGAAAATGTATTTCGTCCAAAAGAAATGGTTTTAAAGGAGAATTTACATGTTTGCATTTTAGATATGCATTTATGTATGCATTTTAGAAAAGTCCATTTAGTGAAGTGAAAAAGGATCCCAGAGAAGCTATAACTGGAGGCAGAATATCTAATAGGGAAGCTGTCGCAAGAATCTGGGCAAGAGATGATGATGGTGACCTTAACTGAAGCTGTGGAGCATCAGAGAGAGGGGAGATAAATGAACAGATCTGGAAGATCCAAAAGAGGCAAAATTGCCAGGATTTGGGGACTATTTGAATGAGTAAGGCAAGAGAAAGAGAGGACACTGATAACACTCAAGTTTCTGGCTGCTGCAGGTGGACCATAGGTTTTGCAATTCTGTGGGTGATTTTTGGTGAGCCGGACTTCTTAGAATAGTGCTCAAGTCAAGTTCTAAAGCAGCTGATCTTCTGTTTCTCCAGTATTTTTCCTCACAGATAATTCTAGAGGCACAGAAATCTCACTAATCGTTTTTATTTTATCCTAAATAAGGTGTTAAGTCATTGATTCAGCAAATACTTACTGAATTCCAATAAGGGATAGGCATAGAGACAAAGAGGTTAAAAAGAGGAACCAGATCCATTAGTTATTTAATGACAATAGTGTTAAGGGCCGCAATGTAATGCAGGGGCCATGACAGCACATAAAGGGTACCTGATACCCTAGTTGAGCAGGAAAACTTCCATGGACTATACACTTTCAGGAGAGGACTGAAATCTGGGGAATGACCTGGACAGAATGGAGGAGGGGTACCTATGGACAAAAAAGAGTACTCTCAGCGGAGAGAACACCAAAGGACAAAAGTTTCAATACTTCAGGAGAATTCTGAATTTGTGGAACCCAATCTGGCCGGAGCACAAGATCCTGCGAGTATGTGGAATCAGATTAAACTAGTAAGGTAGGTGGTGACAAGATCAAGTAAAGCTTTGTAGACAAGAATTTTGTATTTTATCCTGAGATGGATGGGAAGCCATTAGAGAATTTCAGGCAAGGGTGGAGCCTAAACTAAAATTTGCATTAAGGGAAAAGAAAGAAAGGGGGAGCGAAGGAAGGTAGGAGAGACAGTGAGGGAGAGATAGATCATTGGGCCACTATGAGTAGAACAGATGGGGAAGGTTGGTGGGGAGAGCTAGCTATAAAAGTTAAACTCAACATTTCTTAGTTTTCTCAATCTCTTTTTTTTTTGATTTTTCAGAATTTGCATAACTCATTTTTTCTGCTAAGCACTACCACTGAAATAATAAAACTTACAAAATGTGAAATTGAACAGCTCATCATTTTTAGACTCATATTTCCATCACAAACCTTATCCCCTATTTTAATTGATAATTAAAATCTAATTTGTTTAAAAGAAATACTGAGAGCTCTTGATATAATAGAAATCCCAAAAAACAACGGGATGAACCAATTGAAAATCTAAGGGGAAAAGCTATGTAGTCTGGCCTGTGTTTGAAAAATATAGGAGCGGTCAGTAGAGGAACAGACTACTTACCACGAACATACAAATGAACAATTTGCTTCTTTGCATAACGGATTTTCCATATGCCCCCAGAAACGGTCTACGCCACTTAGAGGTATTGGTGCTACAATAAGTCTTGCAGATGTTAGGTGTCCACACTAGGCAGGTTCTCCACAAACACTTTCACCTCTTTTATTTAGTCTCCTAATCAGTGTATGTGTTGTATTGACATTGAAATGTCCTTTCCTCAAAGTCTGTCCTTAAATGCTAGATTAAGAACTGGCCGTCGTCCCTAGCTTTACAAAAGAATTGCTCTTTGGACTCAGCCTTTAGACCTCCCTCATGTCCAATTCCTGCTGCAGTTATCAGTCTCTACAGCTGGTTGTCATGTTGCTTCCAAAATGGTTTGCTTAAAGTTGCTAAAGGCCTTAGAAATTGTTAGGTGAGTAGAAGGAAAAGTCACCGAAAGACACGTCTTTACCAGCCTTCTGGGTGGCTTTGAGGTGCCTAAACGTAGCGGCTGTGAGTGTAGGAAAGCAAAGGTTGTCAACACATCCTGCCCTCCAAAGTGCTGCTGGTAAGGCCAGACTGAGCCGCAGAGACACAGTGGGGTAAAGAAAGGAACTTGTGTTTGGAGGCAGCTCTGGGTTTGAATATTTGCCTGCCTCTTGCAGGCTGGCACTTGTGAGACGTGGGACGAGTTACTCAACCTCTCTGAGCCTGAGTTTCCTCATCTATGAGATGAAGAAATCCGTAACCAGAAAGGGCGTCAGCGAGTGGTGGAAGTTGATTTCAGCACCCACACCACTCTTTTTAGGGCTCGGCCCTACTCTTAACTTCTCTTTGGGCTTAAGAACCAGACCCAGAGGGGCAGGTGAGAGGCGCTTACCTCGAAGTCCGGGCGGCGGCGGATGGGTTGGCACAGCGCTGGATCCTGGCATGGGCAGTTGGCCGCGGCCGGGACTGGGAGCAGCAGGAGCAGCGGCAGCAGTATCAGCGGAGCGATTCCTGGGGCGCTGAGCGGAGGCCTTGCCAGAAGGCACAGGCGTCTAAGCAGTTGACTGGACATGCTTGTAAAGTCTCTGGGCATGCAGCTGGAAAGGGACTTTATTGAAGATACTGGCGAGGTGGGGCCTATCACATGGTGGAGGGTGGGGCAGGCTGGGAGGTGCTTTTGCTCAGTTGCTGGAGGGGCTGGTCCGTAGGCACGACTGGGATTGTGTGGGCTGGACATAGGAGAAAGGCCCTGGCGAATGTTTGCCCCAGTGGGCCAGTGCCCCCAGGGTACATCTGACCGCTTAACTCAATAAAGTAAATGTCATCAAACTAATTATATCCTCCACACACACACTGCAACTCTCTTTGACTTATTGTGTTATATAATCCTTGTGGAGTTTGAAAGGAGAGGGAGACTCCAGATAGAGGAGTAGGGGTTCTTGGAAAGGATGACTGGGCAACATGGTTGCAATGGCCAAAAGATTTTTAAGGTACTGATAGCCATTCTCAGTTAGCATGGCAGTTTGAATACAGTCACCTAATTTTGTTTTCTCATATGCTTGACCTCTCTAAAACCCTAAGCCAACAGCAAAATTTCGGACACTAGAAGTAAGTGTCCCAAGCCCCAACAGTGTAGTTAGGAAATAATAAAGAAATAAAATGGAGTTGTCATAGCCCGGCAAACAATATTACTTAAATTAGAATGGCTGAATCATGAAGCATAGATGATGATGATGATGATTATTATTATTTTGGCTAGTCTGAGAACTTAAAGTTAACTTTTTAGTTGTGCATCAATGCTGGGGGATTTGCATAAATCCTATAGGTAATGCTCTGAAGAACTTAGGAAATAATGTTTATGTATCCAGATCACCTGACATTCATTATCCAGACTGACCATCTGGAAGATCATCATCTCAGATCAAACCAGAGGCTAAAAACGCGGGACTAGTTCTTCTCAAGAATGTATTTTTTTACTAAAAGAATTTTCACCTTTTCTTTGTTCTTCAGAACTCTCTGACTATAACCTTGTAGTGTTTCCAAATTTGGAAATCTTATGATTCACGAATAACACTTTGTCACTTAATTCTAGCAAAACCTCCTGACTTATTTACACTTGGTCAATATTTATGGTGTCAGAAGTCACAGAATTGAAGAAGCCAGTACTTCAATTCCAGGGCCTCTGTTGGATTCCAGCAAAGTACCTGCTTGAGCCCTTTGTCTCTTTCATCTACGCAACAACTCTGGGATTCTAGTAATGAGTTCTGTGGGTTTCGAGTCTTCCTCCTTCATTGCAGTTCAGATGTTTTATAAATATAAAATAATTTAAGACTCTAATGGTCGTTCGGGAAAACCTTTACTTTAAATCCTCCCCAAACTCTCCCCCACCTTAAATGAAAGGATTCCCAGTTTCTCAGGTACAATGGAATACAAGCTTAGATAGATATGCAGAAGCATCTAAAAGAAGATGACTTCAAAAAACAGCTCTAAAAAAATTCCTGAGCAGATGCTTCAAAAAAAATTTTTATCTCTTGCTTGAAAGATGATGAGATTTTTTTAAGTTAATAAGTTTATGATTGTAAATTTAGCAAAATTGGAATTGAAGATTCAGAGCCTGAAAGGAATTAAAAAAAAAAAAAAAGACTTCTCTCTGAAGCCAAATAAAACTATGAACACAGAGGGTAAGAAGCAAAGTAGGGATGGTGTATCTGGGGGTAGATCAGCCTATGATATTACCTGAGTTACAACCCAATTCTTTGAGGAATTGAGAGCAAATGTCTTTGTTTCACAAAACTCTGTAAATCCAGAAAGCAGCTCTAGAAGCAGTTTAAAGCTCAGCTATCTTTATCTTTCTCAGTTTCTAAGATTAAAAAAAAAAGGTCTAGATGAGGAATTTTTTAAAAAGGTTCCTTTGCATAAGCAGCTTTCCTCTCCTTAAAATTAAAAACATTTTTTTTCAATTATAGTTGACATACTATATTAGTGTCAGGTGTACAACATAGTGACTAGACATTTATGTAACTTATAACTTGATCACTCCATAAATCTAGTACCCATCTGACACCATACATAGTTATTACTATGTTATTTACTATATTCCTTATGCTGTATTTTACATCCCTATGACTATTTTATAACTGGCAATTTGTACTTAATCCCTTCCCCTTCTTCACACACCCCCAACCAATCCCATTTGCCAACTATCAATTGGTTCTCTGTATCTATGAATTTGTTTCTGTTTTGTTTATTTTGTTCTTTAGATTCCACATATAAGTGCAATAGTATGGTATTTGTCTTTCTGCATCTAATTTATTTCACTCAGCAAAATACCCTCTAGATTAAACCATGTTGTCGCAAACAGCAAGATTTCATTCTTTTTTATGGCCGAGTAATATTCCATTGTACATACGTACTACATCTTTTTTATCCTTTCATATATCAATGTTGCTTCCATATTTTGGCTGTTGTAAATAATGCTGCAATGAACATAGGGATGCATATGTGTCTCGAATTAGTATTTTGGATTTCTTTTGATAAATACTCAGAAGTGGAATTGTCACATGGTAGTTCTATTTTTAATTTCTTGAGGAACCTCCATACTGTATTCTATAGTGGTTATACCAATTTACAATCCCATCAATAGTTTACAAGGGTTCCTTTTTCTCCACACCCTTACCAACACTTGTTATTTTTCGATTTATTGATGATAGCCATTCTGACAGGTGTGAGGTGATATATCATTGTGGTTTTAATTTGAATTTCCCTGATGACTAATGATGTTGAATATCTTTTCATATGTCTGTTGGCCATCTCTATGTCTTCTTTGGAGAAATGTCCATCCTCTGCTTATTTTTTAATGAGATTTTTTTTTTTGGTGTTATGTAGTATGCGTTCCTTATAGATTTTGGATATTAACTCCTTACCAGATACATATTGGCAAATATCTTATCTCAATCAATAAGATGTCTTTTCATTTTGTTGATGGTTTCCTTCACTGTGCAAAAGTTTTTAGCTTGATGTAATCCAATTTGTATATTTTTTGTTTTTCTTACCTAGGGAGACATATCTAAAGAAATGCTACTAACAGCAATGTCAGAGAGTTTACTGCCTATGTTTTCTTCTTGGAGTTTTATGGTTCAGATCTTACATGTAAATTTATTCTTTTTGGATTTATTCTTGTATATGGTGTAAGAAATTGATCCAGTTTCATTCTTTTGCATGTATGTGTCCAATTTTCCCACCATCATTTGTTGATGAGGTTGCCTTTACCCCATTGTATATTCTTGCCTACTTTGTCATAGGTTAATTGACCACATAGGCATGAGTTTATTTCGGGCTCTCTATTCTGTTCCATAGATCTATGTGTCTGTTTTTATGCCAGTATCATGCTGTTTTGATTATGGTGGCCTTGTAGTATAGTGTGATATCAGGTAGCATTATACTACTAACTTTCTTTTTCTTTCTCGAAGTCGTTTTGTTTATTTGATGTCCTTCGTGATTCCATGTACATTTTAGGAGGATTTGTTCCAGTTCTATGAAAAATGCCATTGGTATTTTGACAGATATTGCACTCGATCTGTAGACTACTTGCAGTAGTATCCCCTTCCTTAAAAATTGTTTGTCAAAGACAAACACTAATTTTAAAAGTCTTCTCTAAATTAGTAAAAGCCTTAGCAATCTGAACAAATAAACTGAACTTATTCAACAATTATAAATTAGTGGGTTTTTACTTTATTTTATGTCTCATGGGTGAAATTTTTAAATGAAAATATCAAATCTCTGGTTGTCTGTCTATATATGTGTATGTATGTTTACCTCTGGAGGATACTAGAATTGGTTTATAAAGAGTTCTGTTAAATTGGCTTACAGGGATTAAGTGCTTATATAAAAAGCCTCAAAAATATAATAGAAACTAACCCAAATGCTTTTACATGATCATAAGACCTGGGAAAGTATTTGATATTAAAGCTAGTTAGAGTTTGGTTTGGTTAAATAGGCAGTCTTTAGAGTTATCAGATTTAAATATAATGCTTTTGTTCTACCTAGGTTTATTAGTCAATTAAGTTTATGAGATCTCTGTTGCAAAATTTGTCAGCCAGAAAAATAACTCAGTATGATGCAATTTTCATGAGTAATTGAAACATGATTATTAACAACTAATAAATTAAATAAATGTAAGTAAGATAAAATATTTTTTAAGGTAAACTCTTTAGCAATAATTATACTTATGCTTGCAAAAATATATGGCTTCCCAAACCTCTTTGGTTACTTGAAACTTTAAAATTTTGCTAGCTAAATTAAAGGATGGATGATCATTGAATATCTAGATTATTTTCAAATAAGATAAAATACTAAAACATTAATTGTTAAATAAATCTAAGTTCACTTATTTTGACTTTTTATTATAGGTAAACTAAAAGATAAATTTAGATCTATTAATGAACATGTAATTAAAACTAATTAGAACAATAAGAGAAACAAACAATGTTGAATACAAGGAAATAATAAGTTTTCAGTAAAAGAAAGTATAAGGTATGAAATGCATGTTTTGAGGACATTAAAAGAAAGTAGTTTATCCTAAAGTAAGCTGGCTATTTCTAAATGGGTAAGAGAACAAGAGATATCTTAAAATGGGCTAATAATGTTGTAAAAGGTTGGTGAAAAGGAACCTTAAGAAAGAATATGTTATGTGTAGTCAAGCTAAATAAGAATAAAATGAATTTAAGGAATTTCAATATCAAAAGTAAGTCGATGCAAGATTAGTTTGATTCTTTCTCTGTTAAAAGGACAAAATTTTTCAGTATAATTGGTATGCTATGAATAAGAGATTATAAAGGAAAGCAAAGAATTTGTGTTTTATTAAAATGATTTCCCATGCTCTGTATCAGGGTGTTGGTTCCTTTATTAACCACATCTTCTTAATACTAAGAACTAAATTTTGCTTACAACTATTTAACTTTCCATATTTGTCTGCGAAGTCTTTCATTGTCACCATTATTAAATGGATAACTAAATAGTACGTTACAGTGACCTATGGTGCTATTTGACCAAGTGCTTTAAATGTTTGATATTTTTCGATAAACTTTCCAAATTTCAGAAATACATGAGTCTTGTTCTGAATCTGAAAATAACTTTCAGATTTTTAAGAAAGATACCTGAAACATTTGAAAGGTTCTCTTTCTCTCTCACATATAAACAAACTAGGGATATTTGCTATGCTAAAGTTACATGGGAAGCATTGTCAAATACTAAAGAATAATTTTGCTGTATTTGTGTGCATGTGGTATTGTTACTACAATACATATTCTAGAAATTATATAAAACTTCTAAAAATCTAAAAATGCCCCGATATAGTGTTATCATAAAATACTCTATATTGCAGAGAAAAGCAAATTTCTTTGTCAAGTACATTGTAATCAGATCTTTAACTATGTATGACACGTTAAGTCTCTTCATTTACAGTATCATGGTCTTACTCTGATTACAACTCTGTTTCATGCTCAGAGAGGTTCATGGAGAGGACTCTGACACTTTAAAATACAGATTTCTGATAAACTTCCAGATCATAACATTGAACTGGGTGAGAATTTGTAGAACTCTAAGGAAAAACTGGATTCATAAAACTGCCAACAAAAAGATCAAGATGAACAATTAATAACATGGGACTGAATGAATTGAGGATAATTATAATTTTTAACTTTCTTTAAAACAATGCTGGTTCTTTTTTTATTTTTATTTTCCTAGATATAAGGATATTTTTTTTTCCTAAGCTACCTATGACCTACAGCAATTTGATAAATTATGTCTTTGTAAGCAGAATTAAAACATTTATCTTTCTTCTCTACTTGATCCCTCTAGAAATCAGAAATTTTCAATGAGTATTCTTATTTTCATGGCAATATTGTTATTTGCCTAACTTCAAAAGGAATCTGTTCTCCTTGTAACAGGACACAATTGGGAGAATTGGTTATATAACCAAGGCTTTCACTGGAATGTCATATTTGAAAGAAATATGCATAGACTCAGTTATAATGTAACCGGACAACTTTAAGAACTTTATGAAACTAAGATTGATTTACGGAAGCCAATAAAACCCTTGGAAATATCAGCCTGGTACCTGACTCACAGGATTCTCAGCAGCTTTACCAGGTGAGTAAACAAGATCACTTTCTGGCAGTTGTGACCTCAAGATATTTTGGGGACTTCGGAATAGAGGAACTCACCCAAATCTATAGATGTTGCAGGCAGAGTCTAATGACAAGTTGTTGCCTTAGCTTTTCTGGCCTTGAGAGACCTGTTGAAGTACAATCTGAAGATACCTTATGAAAAATCTTAGCAGAGCAGAGTTATATGTATAATTACAATTCTTGTTGCTCCTATGTAATTAACAGACCAAGTTGATTGAAACTAGACTTATTTTGCAAACAAATTTTTCTTAATTTGGCTATCTTTGGTAAAAATTAGGGTGATTTTAGAGAGAAAAATTATGTTTAATAATACACCTTTGTAGGTGTTAGATTCTAGTGCTATTCATTGTTTTTTTGAGGCTTTGTTTTTTACCTGTAAACTGGACTGGATCCTGACTTTTTCTAGTTTCTTCCAATATCTGATTTTTCTCCCTATTCCTTGAGAACAAAATCATTAAGAACAAAAACTGCCCTTTTTTTTTTCATAGCCATCCAAGCTAAAATGGGACAGTTTGATATAAGCTTTAGAGAAATCATCACAGCAGTTAAACATGGGCAATCTTTGTGCCTGTTGCAGAAAAATCACCAGAGACATTTAAACTGCAAACCAGGAGAATCTGTCAGATTGCCAATTCCTGCCTTTACTCCAACTGAAACAGTTCCAAGTCTGACACCTAGAAATCTTTTTGACTAGCTGACTTCAAAACTCAGAAACTGGGATTATAGTCAGATTCACTTATTAACCATGTTTTTCTTTTGTTTTCATAGAGATACCACTTACTAAGTACCTAATTGCTTGCACCTAGGTCCCCAGCTTTGGATACCCACCTGTATCATTGCCTCCTGAAATGAGACACAGCTATTTAACTGGATTGACCTATTCTCAAGACTGAGACTGGTTTCCGTAACTGATATATAATAATAATGTCTTAATGAAATTTTTCCTAATGTTTCAGCCCAAATTTTCAAGTTGGCAACAACATCCAGCTGGCTAAAAGATTCATTTATGACGAACATGTCTCTAATCTATTTCTCCCCTTTGAGACAGGAAGGCATTGCTACCTTGACATGAGAGGATGCTAATGCTTGCTTGTTTGATCTATAATGTTTTCTAAGGAAAAGTCTTGATCAAAAGGGAAAGGAGGAAATAATGAAGAAACAAAAAAGAGTTGCTATAGCCAAGGTAATAAAATTACTTAAATTAGAATGGGCTGAAACATGAGGAAGAGATGTTATTTTACTTTAACTAGGACTTAAACATTTAAATTTTTCAGTCATGAGTCAATGCCTGGAGTTATATATAAATCCTGTAGATGAATTTCTGAAGAACTTAGGAAAGAATGTTCATGAGAAAAACTTAGGAAAGAATGTCTACATATTTAGACCACCTGACATCCATTATCCAGGCCACCCAACATCTGAAAGATTCCCATCTTGGAACAAACCAGAGGCTAAGAATGCAGGACTGATCTTCTCAAGAATGTACTTTATAACAATAAGAATTTTCAACTTTACTCTTTTCTTCGGGACATTCTGGATGTTACCTGGTAGTTTTTCCAAATTTGCAAATCTGAAGATGATTGAATAAAACTTTGCCATTTAATTCTAGTGAAACCTCCTGATTTGTTTACACTAAGTCAACAAAGGAAAGTAGAGAAAAAAATTAATTTATAGAATCCTCAAAATTTTTCACAACTGTAAGAGGTACCTCAGGAATTAGAGGTGAAAGGAGGATAGGGCAAGATGTTTGAAAATAATAGGGAATAGAGAAGAGCTGCAAGACTCAAGAGTTCTACCTAGGAAAGTATAAAACATCGTGAAAAATGTTAAAGAGCTAAGTAACTTGAAATTGCAATTAGGTACGAGAAAGAAACAAAAATCAGAAAGGAAGAAGCAAAATTGTCTCGGTTAGCAGATGACATGACAATATATATATAAATATATATATTATGTACACACATACAGAAAACCCTGAAGAACCCACACACAAAAAAACTATTAGAACTAATAAAAAAATTCAACGAAGTTGTAGGATACAAAAATCAACATACAAAAATCAGTTGGGTTTTTATACACTCTCGTTTTCTTTTTAAAATACAAAATTTATTGGATTTGACACACTTAAAGGCATTCTTTTCCAAGTCTCAAAACAAGTTCTTAGAAAACCATGAGTAATGTGAGATGATGTGATTTTTCTATTAGCAACTATCAAGTTAAATATGATTTGTGATCTTGCAACAAAAAATAGAATAAATCTAAAGACAGTGGTCCAGTGGTCTAAACTTGTAGATTACAGCTTCATAGAGAGCACTGCATTTTACTACAGGCACATGATGTGAAATCATTAAAGATTTTGACCAAATCCTCACACTCGTGGTCTGTGTTCCTCTGCTCATCAACACCAGTGGATTCTAGAAGAAAAGAACTTTTGAAAGCTATTTGTATCTTTAGGGATTTTCTTGTTTAAACATCAATAGGCATAATCATTCTTTTCATGAATATAAAAGATAATGAATACCATCGACCTCATGAAATAACGACAATTATGGTATTACTTACACGATATGAATTTAAATTTATTTTAAACCTACTATACACAAATAACATTTAAAATGCTGTAAAATCCTTTCCCAGAACCAAAATATTATTAAAACAAAGATCTCATCCCTGGTCTCACAGGAGAAGACCATATTTTAACTAACTAGAAACAAAATATAAATGTACTTCTGTTTTCGTAGATTTGAGAAGCTTAGGTTGAAATATTGTTTTTGATAGGAAGCAGGTTATTTTCCTCATCTTAAAGTCCCCTTTGTAATTCTTGGTACCACTATTCTTTCATTCTCCCAGGCTCAAAACTTTGAGAGGAGTTGGTTTGTTTTGATTTTGTAACATTTCCTCTCCTTACTTATTTACTGTGCCAATCCAAATCCTTGCTCTTAGATCATAGTAATGGCCACGTGAGCCATTCTCAGCCCAGCTAAGCACACAGGTTGACTTTCTCAAGAAGCAAGTTCCTATGAGTCGTGAAGCCAGGATCCAACCCCTGGCTCTCTGACCACCTGTCTGCAGCCAGCTCTTGCAGTCACGTCCTGCTGCCTCCAGCTGCAGCCTCCATTCCCGTCTCTTCCTCCTTCAATTCACCCAGACTGAACTTTCTAGTGCCTTGCATCCACCTGTCATTTTCCTGCTCCAGCACAGCAGGAACTCTTGCATCCAAATTCCTCTGCCTGGCTATCAAATTTCTCCACAACCCATAACAGTATTGATGTACCAGCCACTCTGCAATGTCCATTTCTTCCACGGGGCTCAAGATACAGAACAAGACTCTCCAGTATTCTGGTTGATTTAAGCATATTAGAAATCGCTTTAATGTTCATACAGACTATGACGATGGTGAAGTTAATGATGATGGTGACTATGGTGGTGATGGTCGTGGTGGCGGCAGTTTTACTAAGAGAAACTGCATTTCAATAACACGCACACAACAGTGTTCTGGTGACATAAAGGAACCGTCATGCTTAACATGCTCCACAGAGTTCCACAGCCAGAATCATACATCCCCATAAATCAGGGGCCGGATGCACTAATCAGGCTTAATTTCATAGGAAGCTAACCTGTCCTGCTCATAACACTCCTGGTTCTCAGCAAATTGATCCTGATCATCACTACAATTCCACTGCCTTTCTAGAACTTTTAAAATTAGGCAGAATTAAAAGACCTGTATTCTAGCCCTAGCAATATTGTTTGACTTCACTGGTTCATGAAAGGCAAAGAGATAGAAAGAAATTGGCATGCTATATATATTATACATCAGTCATTTCCAGAGGCAGGTCTTTCTTGTTGACATTGAACCTAAGTCTCCAGTGGGATTTTTCAAGATAGATAGCAAGACTTAGGGGCCCACTGCACACATCTCCACCATGAGGATGTGCTTGTGTGTTTTTATCCTTTAACCTGTCAAGCATTTTCTTCACTGAGTTATACTGGACATGTCCTGTCAGCATGTGAGTTGTATTGTATCAATTTACAGTCATGAGCTAGTGAAGGGTCCTTTTATATTAGATAAACTGATATGTCTCAGGATAAGTTACTATTCTCTTAGTATAAAAGTAGCCATTTGGGGTATTGGTACCTCAAGGCTCAGCAAGAGTACTTCCTTTTCCTTCATATCTGAATGACAGGTGCCACCTGCTAATATCAAGACTGAGCAATGGTCACTGCACCTTAGGTCAATAACTATCGGGCACTGGAATTCCGATTTATTTTCAGCATCAGACTTTTCACATATTCCGTGGATTTTTCTTCAGCCATCTCAAAAGAATGTTGGACCTTTGTTTTTAAAATAGAACAAAGAGAAGAAATATAATTATGTATTTTTAATTAGCAGACAGCCACAAAAATGATAATATGTAGTCACAATCTTAATGGAAATAGTAAAGAAAGGATTTGCTTGCATGTGTTTCCATAATAAAAATGTTCAGTCCCATAAGGATAAGCTATTTGAATGAGATCATTTTTCTCATGCTTGCTTGGCACATTGGGCTTTATATGAAGAAAAAAGTTCAAGTAGAAAAGTTAGATTTTAATACTCCCTTTTGTGTCTATATTATGTCAAGAAATACTAGCTATTATAAAATCCTTTCACTGTTTAAAATTTTTTAAAAAAATATTACAGGGTGACTGGGCCTCTCTACCTTAACCAACCATCTTATAACTCTTGGTTTTGTTATTTGGTTTTTGCTCTAACACCACCTGCATACATCTGTTGGAGAAAGGTACATCCTGAGCTCTTCCTACTTTGCTGCCCTTGGAAGAACGTGTTTTTCCTGCTCTCGTTGGGGCAGTTTGGCTGCCACTGGGCTGGGCGTGTGTCCATGGCTGCGGATGCTACTGTTGTCACGGCCTCTGCTGCTGCCCCCGTCGAAGCTCCAGGTGTTACTGTGGCTGCTGCTGCTTTGGCTGCTGCTGATGCTACTGCTTTTGCCACTCCCCTTGCTCCCCACATCTTCCATTGAATTCTAAAACAATCAGAATAAATTCTGAAACAGAAAAGGACACAAAATCTTTTCACAAAATTTACAGAAATGCCTCTAACCGCAGTATTTCTCTGATGCGTTTTATGTGTACATGTCAGGGTGGGGCTTTTTTTTTTTTTTTTTAAAGCTTTTGGAGGGTTTTATTTACACAGAAGAGACACTTAAAAAATAATTGGATTTTTACCTGACATAATGTCAAACCTTTATAAAATAGTTTATTTATAATGTATGGTTTTCCTTTACTAGGTAATAAAACCGTTTGACACTGTCATACTATTTTGTTTCAAAATCAATTTTAAAGTTTTTATTTTTATACTTGAAAATTGTGAATAATATAATTAGTTATCTCATTCTGGCTTGTAGTTTTTTTTCTCTCTCATATTTCTTTCCAGTGTAAGCAAAAGGTACCATGGGTTGTTCTGGCAAGAAGGAGACTAGATAGTAATGGCTCTAATCGTACATTCTCAAACTCCTTCTCTCTTGCCTGGGTGATTCTAGATAGGCTTGCTTTATTCATCTACGAGGATGTATTTCTTCCAAAATTAGAATTCGCTTGAGGAATAAGACCTACCTTTTATTTTGGGGTTAACTTGAATTTTAATTGATAGTTCTCTGGTGTGCTTGACCTAAAGGAAATAAATTAATAATACTTTTTGATGAAATAGAACTCTATGCTGCTGTCATTTGAAGTGGAGAGAGAGAGCCCAAGTTATCACAGATCAAGTAAGATTTAAAAATAATATCCACTTTATAATGAAAACTGAAGCCTCATTAAATGCCGACTAACAAAAAAGTAAAGTGGGATGTAATGGGACAAAATTCAAATGATGATTTGAAGAATTCTAAAGACAGGCTGACTCATTTTGGAAAGCACAGGAATGGGGAAAAATAAAAGCAATACAGAATGATTAGCCTCATTTAGCCCAGATTTATTGATAAAGTTCAGTTAGTCATCATTGCAACCTAAGTCCCTTATCATATGGCAATTATCCACAGAATTAAAAAGACAGGAAATAGGCCCTATTTAAATTACTTATAGAATTAATAATAGCCAATTGACCAGAAAGCCTCTTAGGTATGGGTAAAAAAATGTTGACACTTTTAATTACTAATAATATTATTTGTGACCATTATTATATCATTAACAGCAATTACATAAATAATTATTTTTAATCATTATGTTGCTGTTTACAAAACACTTAAATATATATTCTCTCATTAAAACATGTCCGGTGAGTAATCATGGATTTAGATCATAGCAACTATCTAGTATGTTCCAAATAGATTTCTGAAGCCCGACGCTTGAATCTGGTGGCATGATTACTGCTAACTGTAGTCCTTTGTTTTAGCGAAGATGCCAGAGAATTCCCTTTCTCTCATTTGGTTCTGTGCGTAATAGCACTGCGCGGGGGCAGCTTTCACCCTCTTGGCTACACCCCTGTTAGGTAGTTTCTTTTTTCCTTTCCTTTTCTTATTGTATTTGCTGGAGAGCATGCCGTGGACCTGAAACATTCTCTCACATGGAGATAAGGAGCCCTCAGACCCTGTGCTTGGCTTATTGCCTTGTTTGCAATAACCTTTCCTGTTCTGGGTTTCATGTGTACTTCTTTGTTCTGCTTAAAGTGTATGCATCACCTGGGACCTGGCCAATCCCATTGCTATATCTGTTCCTAGTGAGGAGAAAAGGGGATTCATCACCTGCAGCAGAAAAAAAGGTGGCGGGGCGAGGGGAGGCTTGCAGACCATCTTCCCACATTGGCCCCACAGGAAGACACACTAGCCACCAGGGCTTCCGAGCAGATCATATCAGATTGTATAGGGCACAGGTTGAAAAACGCTGATCAAATCGGTCCAGAATTGATTCAGAAGAGAGTGCACTGGGCTCCATGTTCCCCAGGACGCTAATTCAGAGAAGGTGCTGGGGCACTCTAGTCCAAGGATCCACCTGCCTGGAGACTGGAAGGCCATCATGCACAGTTCTGCTGGTCTTCATAACCTTCTCTTGGCAGGGCCAATGTCCTTGATCTCACTTACAATCCAGTTGTACTTTTGGTCTTCCTGAATAGCACATCTAGGGAGCAAACTCCAAAAATGCCGACTACAGACAAGGAAAGAGAACAATTTTGTTGTCATCTGATAATCTCCACCTGGCAGCCAAGAGGAATGTCAGCAAACACAGGGTGTTCGCTCAGACCCACCTCTAAAGCTCATAGACTGATGGCTTTATTCATGGTCCCATGCAGCATATAGAGTTCTCAGAACATGATCACATTTGACATATTTTCAGGGGCATAATTATTTCTAAACTTCCCACTGGACCAAGAGATGGAATGCCATCATAGCAGTCAGCTTTGCTGATGGTAAGAAGGGATCTTTTAGGCCAATAACCATTACGTCGTCAATTTGGGGAGATGGAATCTGGAAGCAAGATTGTGGGAAATGGCTGAGACATTTTCAAACCAAAACATTTGAAAGAAAATAACTAAGACTGTCCCTAGTATTTATGGCGTATGTGTTTAGTTCATTCTCACAGTTTATTTATTCATAAAATATCTGCCTGGTGCCAGCTCTTGCAATGGGCTAAACTTTGGGATAACATTCAAAGAGCCAGAGAATATTTCCATGATGTCACACCTGGAGACATTCTAGGACGTGCTAGACATTCACTTACTACAATTGCTCCCCAATTCTCTACCTCTTCACATTTCTGGGAAACTACAAACCTTCAGGAAAATCACCAGATCCAGTCTGATTGCCCCTTGGGAGAATACCCAGTGACCCAATGTCACCACTGTCATTTTGAGTCAGCTCCCTGACCCAGACTAGAAGAGGTAGATCTAGTGTGAGCATGGGGCAGGGTTTTATTGTCTGCAAACAGAAATCATCTGGGTTCCTCCCAGATGAGAAAAGAAAAACTGAGAATGTCAATTTCAAATCGAGTTGGCAGGAAAGAGTGAGGAGAAACTATTTGGGCCATTTTTAAATGACCTGTAAAGTATTTTGCACTTGCTAGAGCAACTAAACCAATAAGATAAACGCTTGGATTTCGCAGGAGTGCTGCAAATGTAAAATAATGTGGCCGATTTTCTTTTTCAATTTGGAAGTGATCACTAGAGTTGGAGGAGGACAGAGAAAGCTGACCTCTCTTTCTTCCCTGCTCCTCTCCCAGCTCCACCTCACTGAACTTCTCAGAGCTCCCTTCAAGAATGCTGCGTAACCTCAGCTCTGCCTGCACATTTGGTGGTGAATCTCCCCACTCTGAGCTCTCTGTGGGGGTGGGTCCAGGAAAAAGGAAGCATGGGAGGTAAGATTACAGGCTTTCTGTTCTGTGCCCCCTAATCAAATAAAGTAAATGGATAAAAGAGGATGTTTCTTGCTTTAAAAAGAGAGAAGTACTTAACCATAGAATATTCTGATATTAATGGGAAAAAAATTGTTGGTGTTCTCACTGATTAAAAAATAAAATCATTCCTTTTGCTTCCAGGGAAAAATATGAACAGTTGAAAAAACTGTTGATTTTTGCAAAGTTATAGCAAAAAGAAAGCAGAAGAAAAACATTTAAAAGGAGCAAACTTACTGATAACAAAAGGGCTATTCTGTCTGGTTTCTGTAACTTCTTAGCTCTTCTGACTCACTGACATTAGAAAAGGCACTTGCCTGAGTCAAAATTTATTTTGGAGATATTCCAGCTCCTTCACTGTTGGAAAGCATCTGTGAAAAGACTATATATAGCATCAAAGATTTACGGCAGAAATATAAATGGTCCAGAAGAAAGAGAAAAGTTCAAAACAAAAGTGTGACGGCTCTAGCTATAAGCAACACTCAGAAAACTGCCTATTCAGGAAATAAACCAATCCCTGTTATACATTCAAGAGCTTGAGCTGGATTTGATGAGTATTCTGTGTTTGGTTACAACATTTGAATAAATAGCCTATAAGAGCAGGCTTTGCTAATGTGCCAAGTGTCAAATAAGCCCCATTTTTATCTCAAGCTTTTAAAAAATTAAAAAGTTTAGAAACAAATGATGGGCAATTCATGAACATTTTATTACAGTAATTAATACAAAGATGGATAAATTTGGTTTCAAAGGGGTATACAGATGAAGAGAGTATAAAACATATACCTTGATGAAATTATACTTTACATAAGTCTCAGTTTTATTTTAATTTCATCAGTTTAAACGTTTTGGATTTTGTTGGCTAACTTAGGAACCATAACATATTCCATTATATATGAATTTCCTGTAAGAAGTTTTGAAATAGGTTAATAATGTCTTGGAGGCTTAAAAATTCAATTTCGTTGTGACATTTTCAACATTATTTTTACCGAAGCTGTTCATGTAGGATTCTCTTAAGACATTTTGGTAGCCATAGGGGTGATGCAGTTAAAGTAATTAAGACAAGTTGCTACCGCATTGTTTTGGCAAGAGCAGAATAAGACTGAGGGCTTGACACTGGGTGTAAGGAAATGGGCAGGCAATGACCATTCATTGAGAAGTTTTTGGTTTTAAAATAGCTATTAATAATAGCAGCTAAAAGGAGTAGTTGAGTGCTGTGATTCTGGAAACTCATATGTGTTTGAAGGTTTGACTTACACTATGCCCAACAGAAGGAGCAGGGCGGGGCGTAGAGAAAGGCTGATGATACTTGGAAGAGGTAAATGCAGAGATGGTGGCCTGATGGAATGAAGGGCAGGAGCAGAAGTTTTAACCCTGAAAATGAAAGATACACCTCTTTTTCTGTGATCAGGAGAAAGAGGGAGACAGGAGAGAAAAAGGCTTAAACTGAGAGGCTGGAGATTTGGCACAGGTCAGGACTGCACCCAGCTAGTGACGGACCGCCCACCAATCTCCCGATTCAATTCCTCATGTCATCTCTCCTGAGTCGTGAGCCCTTAAAAAGCCACTTGTGCAACTGAGATCTGATTGTATACCCTTCACCTTAAAACACGTTTATGGTTTTTGTTGCCATCACTGTTCATAAAATCTAAACTCCTATGCTAGCTTGTGAAACCCAACTCTACCTCCCGCCATTCCCTGCTCCCTACTCCCACCCCCTATGCCCTGGTCCCCCAGTGCTCTCAGAGAGTGGCGCCTGACCAGGCACAGGAGTACCAACTGGAACTTGTTAAAAATGTGGACTCTCAGGCCATACCCCAGATTCAATAAGAGGGCCCCAGCAATCTGCATTACTTAGGCGTTAAAGGGATTAGGATGCATGCTCAAGTGTGAAGACCATCGGTCTAGTTTACTGAATCACTGGCTGCTCCCCAAGCCATCTGTGTGTTGGGGAACTCCATGCCTTTACACACACTGTCCTCTCTTCCCAGAAGTCTCCTGCCCCTCCCAGTCTCCTTTTAAGAGCCAGTTCAAGAGTCACCCCCTCTGTAAATGATTCCTAACCAGCCCTTTCCCTCCTGGGCTTCCATGGAAACTGGTGAAAACTTCTGTTATTCATATGCCACACTTCCTTGCAGCTCATAGTTTATGTATCTGCCTTTCCAAAAGCCAGCAAGCTTCACAAGGTAGCAACTGTTTATCCTGGCACAGTGCTAGGGCTCGGGAAATGTTTGTTGAGTTGAAATAATATTGAAAAGCAAAGTACAGAGAGCAGAGAAAAAGAGAGAAATTGGAGAGCATGCAAGAAATTAACAAATATGAAATGATAAAAGCTGACATTCATTGAATTCTATCTGTATGCTAGGTACTGTGCTAAGTGCTTCAAAGGAACTGTATCATCTAATCCTCCCAACAAACTGTAGGTGTTATTGTGCTCATTTAACGGAGATAGAAACAAGGCACAGAAGGTTTACATAATATGCTCGAGATGCCCCCAGCTGGTCCATGGTAGAGTCGAGGTCACACACAGACGGTTCTACTCTGGAGCCGATACTCTTTTCATTCTTTTTAAAGTTTATTTTTAATTTATTATTATTATTATTTTTAGTGACATCGGTTAACAAAATCCAGTAAGTTTCAGGTGTACAATTTAACAGTAAGGTATATATATAAATATACATGTTTATATATGCATATATATATAAATATATATACATATATATGTGTATATACATATGTATTTCTAAATATATATTATATATAAATATATATACACATATACATATATGTGTATATATAAATATATATTTATAAATATATATTATATATATATATATTTGCATTGTGTGTTCCCCTCTCATAGTTAGATTTCTTTCTGTCGCCACTTATTTGTCCCCTTTTACTCCACCTACCTCCCTCCTTCACCCCTCACCCCTTACCCTCTGGTAACCACTAGTCTATTGTCCATGTCCATGAGTCTCTGTTTGTCCTTAACCCTACAGTCTGAGAGATGAGGTAGTTTTGTTTGGAGCCAGTATCAATATTCACTAGTTCAACAAACATTTCCTTAGCTCCTGCTGCATGCCAGACCGAGAATAAAAATAGGACGCCGAAGAGGGCACAGATACTATAAACACTTACAATACTGTCAGTGAGGAACTCATATTTTAGCAGAGAAGAGAGATCTGTAAACCAATAAGTGTGATTCACCTAAGGACACTTACTGAAGAATAGTCAATGAGCTACTGAGATCCAGCAGCAGGCAGGAGGGATCTCTTCTGCCAGGGGTGGCATTTGGATCTCAAAAGATCAGCATAAACTCACTGGCAGAGAAGTGAGGGGGGAGAAAGACAAGACTCAAGGCAGAAGTAAATGCAGAAAGTAAAGCAGGGAGGAATGTCTTGGTAAGTCTGCAAAAGAATGAGTTGTCCCTTGAGGCTGCATTGAGACATGGAAGCCAGACACTCAGGACTTACTCTACATTAATTCCCAGTATGCTTACCTATTCTGCAGAACTGGAAATAAAGCTATGTTTCCAGGATGCCTTGAAGCTATGGCTCTGGATATGATTCTGCCAGATACCCTTTGCAAAACCCAGTGGTCTGTAGTATGCAGTGGTAGAATAGTCATTTAAGTTATCACTTGTGGTCAAGGGGAGGAAAGTGTCTATGGAAACCAAAATGTTATTAGGCCAAGTGGCTATGGTAATAAACCCTTAATGGCACGAGTGAAGAATTCAAAGACCATGAGGTTGGCTGATTTCTTGAGTCCCAATGGAGCATAAAGAAGAAAAGACAAGCATGGGGTCAACCTGCAACATCCCCCATCTGGGACCAAATTCTATATCGGTCAATATTAGGCTCAACAGTAAGGGAGAAAGACTCAGAACAGCAGTGGCTTAACCAAGTTAGAAGTTCATTTCTCATAGAAAGTTACAGAGGTAAGTAGTTAGGACCGTGACAGTTCCACTCCATGGCACCTTTCAGCTTGCTGCCCCTCCATCCCTTTGGTGTGTCCTTCATCTTCATTGTCCCAGTGGAGCCATCACATCTGTGTCCCAGGCTGTAGAATGGAGAAGGGAGCAAATGAAAAGCATGTATGCCAGCTCCATCCTGCAAAAGTTCTTGGGAACTTTCATATGATACTTCTATTTACATTCTACAGATTTGGACGATAGTTTTATATTCTTTATTCTATAACTATATTCTATAGTCTAACTTCTATAGGTTGTCACCTGATCACAGATAACTAAGAAAGACTAGGAATGTAATTAAAAGTTGTTATCTTAATTGGGAAGGGCAGAACATAAATTGGGTCATGGTGCAGTCTCTCCCACAGGATGCATGGCAGATAGTGTCTGAGAAGGACACTGGGATGAATGGGAGCCAGATGGAGAAGGACTTGATGTGACGTGTCAAGTAGTTTGAACTTGTTCATACTGGCAGTGAGGACCCATCACATAGGTTTAATCAGGATATGTTTGACAGACATCTCCTTGATAGCTATGTGGATAGGTTCTGAAGAAGAAGGAAAAGCTAAGATTCTTTGTAGTAAAGAGTGCATTCTTGAGAAGAATGAGTCCCACATTCTTAGCCTCTGGATTGTTCTGAGATTATCGTCTAGATGACTGGTGGTCTGGATATGTGAACATTCTTTTCATTCCTTCAGGGGCTAACAAGAAGATTATCTGGAGGTTTGGTGTGTATCCAGGCATTGACACAGGACTGGCAAGTTCAAAAGCTTAATTGCCCAGGCTAGTTAAAACAAGAATAGAATCTTTTCCCTATACCTCAGCATACTTGCTTTTTAGTAATTTGGCAGCTTGACTATAGCGACTCCATTTTACTTGTTCACTCTACTTCTCATTCCCAAGCAGGAGGATCTCAGACTCTGCGCTAAATGTTCACAAGTGGGAGGATGAGCCCATTATTCTTTAAGCATTTAGAAGCTTTGTAATAATCCTCTTCACATGTGATAACAGGGCTGAACAGGCATTTAGAAGCCATTCAAAATTTTATACATCAGAATTTTAAAGTTAAGAATTTAATAGGCTGCTTCTATGTTAGATGAGTCACTTTAAATTAAGATTCTCTCTATATTTCTCAGAACTGACGAGATGATTACCTCTCTTTCAGGGACTGTTTGTAGAGATGTTCTGATCTGAACCTTTATAAATATTGAATGACCAGTTTGACACTAAACATTCTCTGGACTGCAGGCTGCAGCTTTCTTGACTAGTTTCAGAGACTAAATCCTGAGCTAAGTTAGGATGCAGAAACAATTCATAAGACTCATATTTTTATACTTGAGCCCATAGAAGATGGTCACCTAATTTTGACATGGATGGGCAATCATTAAGAATTTTTCCATTAAGTTACATAGTTTGTGACTTGCCTTATTCTTATTTGTGTACATGTTGGCTTTCCATATAGTATACATTCAAACATAAGAGAATCTATCTCTTCTGTTAGCATAATTTGATTATAATATCCTAAAAGGGCAAATTGATCTCTTTTAGGAGTCAAACTGGATTGGCAGGGCACCTGCCCATCTGCTCCCTCCCCCCGCATTCAAATTCCTCCTGGGGACCACATGGGCAGGGGGACATAAGCCCTCCAAACTTGAAAACAAGGTCCAGAAACATTTAGAGATGACTGTAGGGGGACAGAACAAGGCGAAAATGCAGTGCCCTGGGATCATAACTAGACTACCACTTTTCTTTTGGAAATCTGTTGGGGATTTTATTTTTGCTTATTTATTTCAATAGTTCACCTAAAGGGAGTGTTTTCACATAAGGATTGAGTTGTGTCTATGAAAGAGTGCACAGGAGGATAAACAGCGTTCTTATTCCCTGGACAAGTCCTCCATCGTGTTCAGGGGTGAACTATGCAGGCTATGGCTTCTGTCCCCATGACCACAGGCTTAAGGACCAGTTCTAACACCCAGTTCTAACACTGCAAGTGGAGCCAGAACCACCCTACAGAATCTCCGGGGGACAGCTCTTCCACTGTGGGCTCCTCAGAGAACCTCCGCATCAGAGCTACCTCTCTAGCCAGTAGGTAACAGTTTAGAGAGAGAACTCTGCTGACACAAAGACATCGTGAAGTATTATCCTGCAGTTTGGGAGACAAGAAAATGTGACTCCAGAACAAGCCCAACAAACTGAGCCTAGCTTCCTCTAGTTCTCCGGATGTTAAATTAAACCAATTCTAAAACACAGTAATACATACACCTTCTGAAAACCCACTCAGCTTTGGGGATGTGAATTCTGCACAGGAGATTGTTTGAGGAGATGGCCCTCCCTCTTCTCCTCTCTACATGTGGGCAGAGCAAAATTTTAGGTTTGGAGGCAGAATTGTTAGGGCTTCTTCTGACAATGCTGCCATCAGCACCACCACCCCCATTCTCCTCCCGCACTTCCACACCACATCAGAAGAGTCTCCCGAAAGGACAACACACCCAAGAAGCCTTCGGAAAGTAAATAACATTTTCCCTCAGTATCTGCAGGAGATCGGTTCCAGGAGACCAAAATCCATGGATGCTCAAGTCACTTATATAAAATGGCATAGAATGATGCGGTCAGCTCTCCACACCTGTGGTCAATTGACCCTATGGATACCAAGGTCCCAGATACGGAGGGCCAACAGTACTCAATGTATTCCTAATATCTTGGCTTTGGGGACCTCACTTCTGACCACTGTGCCCTATCCAGAGTCAGGCAGACCATTTTCTGAGGAACTCCCAGAGAAAATGCAGGCAAGATAAAAACTTTTAAACCACTCCTTTCAAATCTCTATGGAAGACTATTCTGTGACCTTAAAGCAGGAGGAAAAAACTTCAACCTGTAGGTTAAGAATTGTCCAGTTCTGGAGCCAACCTGACCAATGCCAGCAGCTTCCTGGTAGCCTGTGAGCCCATCGGTATATGGGGTGAAGAGTTTCTTGCATTATAGTCACCACAGTCCCTGGGATGGTGAGCTCTAGGCTCTTTCAGGACTACTGCAGGGGGTCTTCTCTTGATAGTGACCTTGCTGCCCGGTCTGGTGTTTTTCCTACTAGGTCTCACCTGGTGACATTCACGAGCACAGCACATGCCCTACATGTTAGTGGTTAGTCCACTCCGTTCTCTTGCTATCAAGAAATCTAATGAAATGCAAGTCTGTAAGAATGACAATAGGGAAAAGCTTGATTTTGCTCTAAATAATATTTTTAAAATAAATTTATTTACAAGCATTTATACTTTATTGTAACCAATTTCTTGCCCCATAGCTGTCGGTGAGAAACATTGGCTTGGTCCATGGGGTTAGGTTTCAGCTCAGATGCTGATAATGTTCTTTCAGTGGTTTGATACACGAGTTGCCAAATTCTCCTTTTGCATACATTACTTCCAACTTGGGTTTCTATATTTTACACACAGGATCAAACATAAGTTTGGGACTGGGACTGCTACTTATATCCCTTGAGGAACAACCTAGCAGCTGGGTTGGTGACCCCACGCCTGGTCCAGTCCACTACTGTCTCCTTCACAAGAAGAATATTTCAAGGCCAATAAAAACTCCATGCAACTCTATTTCAGAGACCATAACTGAAGTTTTACACTAACACAACCATTGTCATTCATTCACTGACTGTATATGACTGCTTTCACGCTAAAGACAGAGTTGAGTAGTTGTGACGGGAACAGTGTGAGACGCTTTGTGCTACTGCTCAGTTATAACTGTGAACTACAAACTACAGTTGTAACTTAACATTTCAAGTGCCAGAGGTTTCACCCTACAATAACATTTTAAAATTCTTTTTATCCCACGTATTCCCATTTTGTCATGATGGGTAATAAACAAGAAAAGAAAAGTGAACTTTGAATACTGTACTCTTGAGGTACAAATTAGATATCAAAGCATGGTGTTATTATGCAACTTATAGTTGTGTCGAAAGAATACAATGACATTAACAGAGTTCTTAATAATCTAATAATAACATTATTATTATCTAATAATAATGACATTATTAGATAAGCACTCATCACAGTATTTCCAACTCATGGGAAAGCAGTGGTCAAAAAAAAAATTGAAAATTTAAAATGGATATCCTATAACAGAATTCCTTCATAAAAAAAAAAAATGAAAATAAGGCTGCAACCAATCTAAATTTCTAAGGCATTCATTTGTTAGCCAGGCAAGGAAAACTGTTTACAAATGGCAAGTTAAAGATTTTGATTGCTGCAGCTGATGAAATGTGTCCAGACAAAATGAACCCATTTAAGACTATTAGCTTTTTGGCAAGAAGAGCTACTTAAAGAATTGAGAATATTGAGAGCAACATCAGAAGTGAATTTAAAAAACCAAGGTAAATGATTTTGAGTGGTTTTCTTGGCCCTTGATGAGTCAACGGCTATTACTGATACTGTCTAGTTTTTGTTTATTTGAGGAGTCAATGACAAGTTTGAAATGACAGAAGAATTAGCTTCTATGAATAGCTGGCTTGGAACAAACACATTGAGAAAACTAATTCAGTACAATCTGATGATGGTAAATATAAATGTATGCAGCAGCAGGTACTGTATAGAAAAATTTGAATCTATTTGGATCTATTATGACACTATAGCTATGTTATTGAACCACTAGTTCCAATGGTGAATTCACTTCATTCTTATGCATTTAACCATTGTCAATTCTGTGAATGTTTGTTGGAAATAGGAGCTGAATATCCCAACTTTCTCAGCCACGTAGCAGTTTGATGGTTTAGCAGGGGGTAAAGTCTTAAGGGGATTATTTGAGCTCAGGGCCAAGACTGAAATTTTTCTAAGCTGGAGGAATCACCCTCGCCCACAGTTACTGAATACTGAATGGTTTGAGGAATTAGCTTTTGCTGTAGACTTGACGTTTCTTAATGAATTCAACCTTTTGCCTGAAATTCCTTGAAATTCTTTCCTGCCTAAAGATGGTGGATGACGATTTCTTGATATTCACTCTCAAAATTCTGTCTCATCTGCTTCCATACCTGCCTTTTAAATGCTGGTGGTATCTAAGTCTCTACCTTCTGCTTCTTATTCTATTATCTCTTTTTGACCTCATGTATACCCATGATAACCATTTATCATTGAGTTCTGTTGATACCCAGAACTCAATATCCAGCCCGGACCTCTCTGGGTCCCCAAGACCACTCTTAGGCTTGATGATTCACTAGGACAGATACAGAAAAGCTGTTATATTCATGTTCCTGATTTATTACAGCAAAAGACATGGATTAAAATCAGCAAAGGGAAAAGGCACATGGGTAAAGCCCAAAGGCACAGGAGAAACTAAGCACGAGCTTCCAGGTAGTCTCTCCTAATGGAGTCACAACAATGCGCTACAATATGTACAACGTTGCCAACCAGAGAAGCTCACCCAAGACTTGGTGTCCAGGGTTTTTACTGGGAGTCAGTCACATAGGTATGAAGCACCCATGTGACAGACTTCAGCTATTCAGATGCCAGCTCAACAGGGCAAACAGGCTTTCATAATAAATAATGTTGCAAAGAAAAACTTAACGTGGTCACAATGGTCCAGCATGGCCTAAGGCCTCAGGCATACAAAAACACTCTTTTCAGGCAGAATATTCCAAGGCTCAGTGGTAATTTTCCAGAGACTAGCCGAAGACAAGTCCTAAAGACAGAACTTTCGTGTCAGTAATATGCAGGCATCCCAGGTCTGCTTAGTTAGCTCTCCTGCACAGTCCCCCAAAGTTGTTCTTCCTTATACTCCATCATCTACCATTACCTGAGCCAGAAATCAGCCTTGAATGTTGCATGTAACCCCAACATCCAATCAGATTCTCCCTGTAAATCCATCCCTCCTTGCAATCACTTCTCACTTGGATTACTACAACCTGGTCTCATTTCCATTTGACTTTCCTTCCAGAAATTCCACATAATTCTTCCATCTAGAAATTAGAATTGTGATAAATGCTATGACAGAAATATACACAATTAAGGCATTTGTAACATATGCTTTAATAGAGGCATGCTAATGGCATTTGCAGAGAGAGTGAGGGAACAGTCTTCTTGTGTCGCATTTGTACATGAATTATTCAGTTCCATAGCCAAGCCTTCAGGGTAAATTCGAAATCACATGTATTTGAGAGTCTTTTCGCCCAGCCCTTGCCTACCCCTCCCACTGATCTCCTACACTCTATTCTGTCCAAACAGACCTATTTGTAATTTCCCTAAAGGTCATGTGGTTTCGCACTTCTGATCTTGACTATCTGCTCTCTGTACCTGGAATGTCTACTCTTTAATATTTAGCTCAAACATCCTCTCTGATTCCGTTTCCGGTGTAAGATGCTGCTTCCATTCTCTGCTCTTTAGAGCATTATGACACCTCTATCATAACACTTATCTGACTGTCTTAATGTTCATTTACTTGTTTCCCCCAGTCGCTTGTTAGTTTCTGATGACAACGGCCAATTCACGTTCAGTGTAATAGCCCCAGCGTCTCGCATGGTAATCCTAATGAGTTCTCAATATTTGCTAAATGAATAAAAAGAAGAAAAGTTCTGAAAGCAGAGCCGTGACTGCTTGCTTACAGAATCAGGGAAGCTGTATAGATGTACGGCCACTTATGTTGGTATTAAAGGAAAATAGATATTTATTAAAGAGAGAATGTGCCATTAATACAATTCCTGTGTTTCAAGGCCAGCTCTCCCACATATTAGCTGTGTGATACTGGGCAAGTTTCTTTATCTTTCTTTGCTTCAATTGTTGTAACCATAAAGTGAGAATAACCATAGTTTCTATCTACAGAGTTGTTGAAAGAAGTAAAAGAAATTGCTCATTAAGGCTTAAGTGTGGTGCCTGGCACAAAGCAAGGGCTCAATGCATTTTTGAATTTTTTTTTTTATCAAGAGAAAATAACCAAAAGACATACACACACACACACACACACACACACACACACACACACACACACACACACATACAGGAGGGTCAGAGACTCCACATGCACAAGAGATTCAGAGATAGAAAGGGAACTTCCCATATATAAGACATTCTGAGCTAGGGATGAGGTAAGGTGCCTCAAGGGCTTCGAAGGGTCATTGCAGAATGATAAGAAGAGCTGCTCAACACATTTTAGATAGCTATTTGAAATTTGGTAACTTTCAACCCTTTAAATAACAGTATGTTACAGATGTGTAGATTGAGGAAAGTTGGCATGGAATTCTGAAAGGCTATCCAGCAGTCAGAATGCTATAAATGGGGAGACAAAATGTTGCTCAGCTTTCATATAATATATGCACTCTTAAAGATCACCATGTTATGCAAAATTACACAATAAAAACCACAAGATGTAGAGAGAAAACAGAGTTGGAGGCACTACATTCAAAAATTTTATCAGAGACTTAAAAAAGAAACAAGATTGTAATTAAACCAGTAGCTTAGTTTCATACACGATAAATAGTTAAGAAACACATAAACACTGCAATAAATATGGAACTTTGTGGAAGTGAATGTTGGAAGGTTGTCGCTTGTGAATTATTGTGAGGTGGTAGAAGGAGGGCTGTTTCAAATCCAAAGAGAAGACAGGGATGGGTGTTGCTTAAACATGTGGTAAGCTGAGATAGCTGGTAGACGTTTGAGATGTGTGAGTGAATGTGTTTTGCATATGGTTTTGTATATGGGTGTATTTTTCTGCTTGTAGCTGAAGCTGAGTGCAGTTCACTTAGCTTTTCTCACAAGTGGAATTGTGCATAAGCAAATGCAAATTTTGCATTATGCTCAAATTGTTTCCTAATATATCATTTACACTGGAACAAATTTGTGGAGAATTTTTGTGTTTCTAAAACAAGTGTTATAGGAGAATTGACTATACATTAGGACAGACTCCATATAACTTGATTCTATCTTTTGGAAACTATATCTGAGGCAAGAATTAAAGTTATTTGGGTGGATTAGTGTTCATCAACCAATTCACATCAGAGTTCTGGTTACTTGGAGGCCTGTAGTCATACATAGAGTGACTGTTCATCTCACTTTACACTGATGGTACGGGCCTAATTATGAATGGCTTCCCCTTTCACTGTCTAAAATTTCTGTTTGGATAGTAATTTATATATTTTAAATTAAAAGTATTTATCAGTCATTTCCTTAGATCTTTGCCTTTAATAAAAATGAGCAAATGGTGTTTTACAAATAAAGGATCAAAGATGAATTTTCAAATTCCAGTTAAAAATTTCCATGGAATTTTAAAGATCAAAATCATTTCTCTTAGAACTGACATATTCCAAGGCTTGTGTGGCTAGTTGTTGATGGATTTCTATTTTTCTTTAGGGCAACAAACCTAGAACAAATAACTGTGTGTGGGTTTTTTTTGTTTGTTTTTTGTTTTTTGGGGGTTTTTTGGGGGGAAAATTTTGGTTTCACTGGGATCAAATAATTTAAAGATTTCATTATTAAATACTCTTTGCTTAAGAAGATATGAAACTACCAAAAACAATCAGTTGGTTACTTTTTAAGGTAAAAGCAATTGGTAAAGGATAAAGGCTAAAAAATTTTAAGGTGACACTTTGCAAAAGCATTACACTTATGGACAACTCTTGTGAATTGTGTTTGATTAAACCTCTTCACTAATTAAAAAAAAATAAAGGAAAAAAGTTTGTTCTGAAAGAATCAGTTCTGGACTGAGAATTACCAAAGGAGAAAAAAAACATCCCAAGGTATTCGGAGTAAATACATTAATTACAACATTATAATCAAGTAGTAATCACATTTCAGGGCTCTCAGTGCTAAGAACTAGTAGAGTCTGACCCCAACCCTGTCTGGGATGGACAATTTCCACCTCAGTTTAGAACTTCAGATATAATGCAGAATTGGAACCAAAGAATTGGGATGGAGGGCAGTTTCTAGGACATCAGTCTAAGTGCTTTCAGGAATATGCAAAGTCTACTTTTTTCTAATCAATACACTAGGCTGGGACATAGTTCGCTTTAATTAAGGGGCCCTGTGACCAGGAAGAAAACTATCTTGACACACCAAAAACAAATCTAAATGCAGATTCATCGGGGAAACTAGAAAATCCCAGCTGCCCTGCAAGCAGCTGTTCTCCTTTTTAAATTGAGTAAAAATATTCACACACACATTACTTAATTCCACTACTTTAACATTTATTTTCATGATGACCTACCTACAAAGGTTACTGGACAAAACCAAATGTTCAGACAGGGTATACACACACTACTATTGCCAAGAGTGAACAAGAGAAGGCAGAAAAAGGCCTTCTAGGTCATATTTTGGGATTTACTCTGTGGACTCAAGTGTATTTGCTATTAAAAGTTATTTTAATTAGAGCCTTACTGCCCTAATCTTGAAAAGGAAGAAGTCCAACTGAATAGGATTGCCGTGGTAACCAACCACAAAACAAGTATGAGCCTTGCACGTGAACTAAATGATCAATATTTTTTGGCAGAGTATGAGTTAAGAATCAAACAAGTTCACTTAAAAAGCCATTCCAGACAGCACTATAGCAGTTTGGAATAAGTTAGAAATTTAAGAGTCAGGAGATCTTGGTTTTTAAGTTTTCATCACTTACTCTCTAGTTATAGCATCTTAGGTATGCCACTTAATGAGTCTGTTACCAACTCTAAAAATAAGTTTAATATTCTCAGGGTTGAAAAAAAAAATGTGTGTTCTGTGCACCATATTTTAATGTGGAAAACCTCCATTTGAATATTTTAAAACTTCATAATAAGAAAAAGTTACAGAAGCCTTAAATATATTCCTTCCAAAAGTTAAGAATATTTGAAGCCTTTAATAATCGACAAGAAATCCCTTGCAGGGAGTATTGTTTTGCTTGTTTTTATAAATAACTGAATGGATAAAATATCAAGCACCAGCTACATTATGTAGCAGATTGTCAGTGTTCACTCTGTAGTCATGTTTTGTATGTGTGCCAGTCTTCTTTGTAGTTGGGCTGGGGCTGTAGGCCTAAATTCTTGGGAAAGCAATGAAAGTAGAAAGCATCTCTTTCAGGTCTGGTCCTTAATATCCAACATCATCTGCCTGTCTTGCTTTCCCAGATTTGACAACCTTGGAGGGCACGTACTCCAAATGACACAATGATGGTGACAGACCAACACTGAACATTTCATGGGCAAGAAGGAATTAAGCGTTTGTATTGAGCCACATCGATTAGGTGGTTTTTGTTGTATGGCCTATTCTAATACTCTGTGCGAGGAACCAAGCTAGATAGGGTTGAAACTCTACTCCGAAAGTTCCTATGCTCCTGAGAATTTCAGAATTTTGACCTGAAATTTATAGTCCATTCATGCCAACGAAATGATGTGCTATTTATTTCATTATTATTTTATACTTCTCATTAACAAATATTATGTTTACTTATATTGTGTTAAGCACCATACTAGGTACAAATATTCCTGAATCTAAAATATATGAATATTGAGGATCTTTATGTGCCAATGGCATTACAGCAACTCCTGAGACCTCTGAAATCAGTTATATGCAAATATTAAAAATTAAAAAAAATCTTAAACAGTCAAGTGGAAGTTTTTATATAAATAATTTAATCAACAGCCTGCCACACTTTTACACCCAGCCTGAAAAACATCATATTTAGAAAAAGACTAGAATAACCTATTTTGTTGTCCTTATCTACATAGCCCAAAGCTTTGTAAATTTTTTTCTATTAGATAATAATGCATATTTTTGTGGGTAGAATATCTTATACTGTTTTGCAAGTCAATATTTTGATAGGAGAAAAGAAAAACAAAACCTAGCAAAGCAAAATAAAAATACATTAATTTCATGTTATTTCCTTTGGAAACAATGCAAAGACTGAACTGGATGGAAGCCTAGTCGGGTCACCATTATGAAGTGGTTATGTGGTCCTGGAGCAGGACAATCAGTCCAAGTTGTATTAACAGACTGAATGACTGAATAGCATTTACCACTGTTATTACAACTGAGGCTTACAAAGCTGGTCTTCCACCCACCTTAGAGATACTCAGTAGCAGAAAGTGTGCTTAGCTGTCTTCTAAACTACTGATTAGAATGTAGAAATAGGTCCCGACATACAGCATGTACTTTATAAATGTTTATCAAACGATTGAAAAAAAATTAAGTACAAACATGGGGAAAAGTATTTTTACTTGATTTCCATGACCAATACCTTAATTTTTTTTTTTTTTTGACTGGATTAAAAGTCCTAAGGAGCCGACTCACCTTTACTTTAAATCTAATCTAGAAGTAAGAGCATAATCTACATTAGGCAATGTACTTCAACGATTTTTACAACAGGGCAGTCACAAGGGGCTTGCTAGCTCACAGTATTCCGGCAGTACATAGAGCAAAACCTCTATAAGCAAAAACTCTTTCTAAACAACAGTAGTATTTTAATTACACTATGAGGAAAATGATTTGCTGTGGACCGTTTTTGTGAATCTAAACATCTAAAACATTGCTTCTGCAAGAATATACCTACTTATTAATATACCTACTTATTAAGTTAAATTTTAATCTTAATTTTCTGGCATGATTATTCTATTAAATTTTTCATAAACTGAAGATAACAAAAATTTAATAAGAGTAGGAAATAAAAGTTTTCTCTTAAATTTTCTTTGTCATTTTCATGCTTTGAAAATTCAAAATGGATATGTCATGTAAAAACAACCTTGAGATACAAAGTAGTTCACATATACATAATGATAAACAAGAAAACATTTAAGATAATCAGGAGGATTTTCAAGTTGAAGTCCTCTGTGGTACCATCATGTAATCATGGCTAAGTGTCAGATTGTAGCACAGCTATATTATTTGTACACTGCAATTACCTAGAAAGGTAATGAAAATAAAACCCTAGGAGTTTTATGTGTGGAGTCAGAAGTTTTCCAGCACAGAAACTATTTCCACATCTTGGGAATTTCAGTGTGACTGGGAATCATTCTGGAGTTGGAATGTATAGTAGAGCAAAGTTGACACTGTTAGGTAAAACATACAACTTCTAGCAGGTCTACATTGACTTTTATCAAAAGTATAATGAATCTGGCTTTTATTTTACTCTTTCACACCTTAGATTTCAAAGTAAGTCTCAAGGAGTTGTCTTTCCAATTGAGAAGTCAACCAATTTTGAAATGGGAACACAACAAAAAACAGATGGTGCTTTGTAGAATTCCATTATCACGGAATGCAATAGTCCTTAAAGTAAGAGATTTACTTTAAAAACTAGAATGCTTGTTTCTGGCAATGCCTGTTTCATGGAAACTCCTGAAAAAAAATTCTTGCCAAATGTATCATTAGCTACTTAAAAATTTCTGATTACTTTTCTCTGTGACATTATTGCTCAATAACAAAAGATTTATATCCCACCTGTTTCTTCCTTTGGAATAAGGTACTTGTCTCTGAAATGTATCACTTACAATATTTTCATAAAAAAGTGACCATGCATCAAGCCAAAGTAATAAGTGAGTGACTGGCTTTTGTTGAAGAGCCAGATATTTTAGACTACAAATATGGTTACTTTGTCACGAGTAGTTATATTAATGTCTTAGAAGAGACTCAGTGATATTCTATTAACCCTGAAAAATGGCTGCTGCTACATAACTCCAAAAAGTTATACTATATGTAGTGAATGAATGACAAAAATACTTTTTTTAAAACATGACAAATATAAATGGAATAGCCACATAGGGTAAATATATGTGTTTGAACTGCTAGAAAATGGGAAGGCAGGTGGGCCTAAACTATAATACCTAGCAAGGACTGGATCTGTGCAGGCTTCTATGTACAGACACAATATGATTAGGCACTTAGAGCTTTTTGATGAAAATCCTGGAAAGAGCCTGTGTCTACACATATTATTACCATCAATAACAATATACATTAAGAAACATGCAATAAGTCCTGAAAATGAAACGACATGGGTTTGTCCAGAGTGTATCTGGATTATAAAATCCAATGCTTTTACATCGTCAGATTTACTTAACATTAGTGACAAATACCTCACGGAAAAATTATTAAAGAATTACTGGCAACTATACAAAGCCTTAGCTGGTACAGCTGTTATGGTACTGGTACCCATCTGATAAAGAACATAACACCATCCAAATATCTTAAATATCTTAATATCTTCTATTATCTAAATATCTTAAGCTAATCTTAAATCGTTTTATTCAAAGGTACTTTTGTTGTTTTACCTCTATTACTCTACAATCGATAGTCCTTTGAAAAATTACATCCTCCATATATAAAAAAATCTAATCCTGTAGAAATCTCAAAAATGTAATGTTTGTAATGTTAATTATCTAAAGAATTCAGCTTCATGGAATAGCTTTTGAGTATTTATTGCTCAGATGGATTCAATAAACTCAAATGTAATGTGGCAATGGCTCTAATACATCTGTAAACAGAATATCACTAATAAAAATTTTATTGGCATGAAATACTATAATTATGGATGTGTAAAATTTTTAAATCTTAAAGCCTCTTAACATAATCATGTATATCTATGTACAAAACATACATAAATTTCACTTTATTTAAAACATATGAAAGAGGAAATTTCAAATCACACTAAACATAATAAATATAGAACTTGCTTTGTTAAAAATCTACAGTATACATTCAAGTAAAGGCTAAACTTTCAATGCTGACTACATATGGGACAAAATTAAAACATTTACAATAATCAGTTTCCTAAAAGTGCTATTTTTAATACCTATACGAGGAAACTCATTCTAGTGCTTTTGTTTCCATCCAAACATTGATACATTCCTTTATTCACAGAACCAGATGCTTCTGTTACTAAAAATACATATCCAAAGCTTTTATATACTTTTAAATAGATTTAACATTTTAGCTCTTTGGGGGAGTAACAGGAAGTCCAAACAAACAACTCAAACCATCTTAAAGATCAGAAATGACTGACTTTATGACACACCCTGTTTCAATTCAGATGTGAAATCTGATGACCATGTTAATGAAAAAATTCTAGTCCACACATCTAAGGTAAGTCATCTTTTTCTACATGAGCATTTGTGTAGGTCAAGGAGCATCCTCCGCTATAGCAACCTTCCTGTGATCCAGGTCTTGATGCCACACTCCATTTCTGATTTGCACATTCTCTTCCAACCTGATTTGGTTTAGTCTCTTCAGGAGTTATATTCAGCACATTGATTGAACTGTTGGGGAAAGAAAGGCAGATCTTAATATCATCTCCTCTTCCTTTTATACTTTAGATATGCTTTAATGTCTAAAGGCTGACTGCTCTCTTATCCCATGTTAAATAAATTTTGAGGACACACTGATCAAGAATAAAGAAGTGTTTCAAAATAATATAATTTTTATATAGCCATCTATTTTATTTATCTCTTTAGAGTACACTAAAGCATGCTGCCCAACTAAAACCCAAGGCAGATTGAAAACATGTGGGTTTTAAAAGCTAAGGCTTCCCATATTCCCATCTTTCTGTCACTATTTTCTAATCTCTTTATGGTTTCTTTCAGTACTCGATGATTTGTTCATGCATGCTTTCATCTACTCAACCATTCACCCACACAGATATTTACTGAGTGCCTACAAAAGTGGTTAAGGGTCAGATGGTCTATTATCCATACCTCAGCTGGACCACTTACTATGTCACTTTTGGTAAGTTAAACTTCCCTATTCTTCAGCTTCTTCAGTTGTGAAACAGAAATAATAATAATACCTCCTAGCATTGAGGTGGGAACTACATGAGTTAACAACTAGAAGTACAACAGTGCCCAATTAATTGTGCCAGACTGTAACAATCTCAGAACACACACAGATCCTACCGTCCAAGATAAAACCTGAGAGGTCTGCTCTGCAACCAGCCTCAAACAAAGAAATCTAGTTAAATGATTACTATTAAATCTTTGGGGCTGAGCCAGTGAATAAATACATTTTTATCAACCAAATGTATTTTAGGTGAAGTTTTTCCTAAATGTTGATATTTTGTGACTTTGGCTTACTAACACAATCTTATGACAATCCTAAAAAAAAAAAAATTAAGTTGCTTTAATTCTAAAAATCTAAACCAAAACCATAATTAAAAATTCGTATTAAAAAATAAAAAGGAACTTGCTTATAGTTCAGCCCTCAGAATCCCTGTCATCTCAGATAAGATTAATGATCAACTAAATTCTCTAACTTAGTACACAGTTACTTTGCATGGAATCTAGACACAGCCTTTATGTAAAATTCCATTCTATAATAAAGGAACAATGAAGATGTTGTAAAAATTAGCTACAAACACTCAATTATTTTGCTATGATCTTATTACAAACCCAGATCTGAGGTGCTTCAGAAGCACAAACCCAAATTTACCAAATAATATAAAATTTCAAGAACTATGTCAAGCTGCACAGCTTCTCTCCTTCTAACTAGTTATATGACTCTTTCCTAGTTTATCTTCGGAGGCCAGTATCCCTGAATAGCTTAATGAAATTCGTTTAAGCTCCAAAATTCTGTTTCTATGCCATCAATACACAGTATAGCCTCAGAATCCAAGAAACGAAAGCATTTTTATAATCCATTTGTTTAAATATATTTTTATTTTCATAACCTATTTACTAAAGATTTACAGTAGACCAAGTACTGTTTTAAGTCCTTTACATATATCAACTTTTAATTTCACAACCCCTATGATGTAGGTACTGTTAGGATTTTTTATTAAGCACAACACAATGTCTTCAAGAAATATTTATATCAGATATTTCATAACTAAAAATAATTATGTAAAAAGGTAAAAATTTTAAATATGTAAAAATAATTGAGGTAACTACCTTTTAGATGCAAAATGCATTATTTGTAAATGGTAGCTAGAATTTATATACATAACTCTGTGCTATACTCTGACACTCTGTGTAAGAAACACTAAGCTTATTGATTTTTATTATAAATTAAATAAACTTTCATTTCCCATACTCAACCCATCAGTCAACCCATTGGCTCTCACTTCCAATATATACCTAAATCTGAGCATTTCTATCTTCATGTTGTGACCCTCATCCAAACTGCCATCATCTCTCACCTCAACACCTCCTAACTGGATCTCCTGGCTTATATTACAGACTGCGACAATCTGTTCCCCACATAATAAAGCAGAGTAATCTTTTTAAACCTTAGATTTTTATTCACTCTCTTGTTTAAAAGTCTCTGATGTTTTCTCATTATCCTGAGAACAATCTGACCTACAGACTAAAATATTTTACAAAAACACTCTCAAGTATGTGTGTGTGTGCGCACGCATGTGCACACGCGCAGGAGAGCGTGGTTATATATTAATAATATTGTCATGAGTTGATAATTGTTGCAGCTGAGTGATGGGTAAACAGGGGTTCCTGACTTTATTCCCTCCACGTTTGTATTTCACCTTTTACATAACAAAGTTTTAACCCCAATCTACTCACCCAGAGCCTTAAAGGATTGACCCCCTCCCATCTCCCACCCTCACCTCACACCTCTTGGCCTTGCTCACTAACTACACTTGCCATCCACATACCACACCAGTGTGCCACCCTCATGGTCTCTACACTTGCCCAGAGGGCTCTTCCCTTAGCTTGTGTTTTGCTCCCAGTGTTTACTTAGTGTCCTAAGTAACTATACTTACATCTACAGTCAACTACAAATCAGTGTGTCTTGTCCTTTTTAAAAGCTTTATATTTTTGTTTTAAGATTCATCTGTTCAACAATTATTGATCTAAGGGCTAGCTAGTTTCTTCCAGCACATCACTCCACACTAGTTTCTCACTACCACAGGCCAAGTGAGCTGCAGGCCTGACCCCTGCTTTCTAAGGTGCGGCCAAATTGGCAGGCTCTCATGCCACTGTCTCCTACTTTAATTAAGAGGAAAGAGATCACCAGTACACTTTCCAACATATTGCTTGGCTCTTTTAGATTCCTCTGCATCCCTCTGCACTAGGAATGTTCTATTTGATTAGTTCAAAAGTTAATCTTGGAATAGGCTCTGAGGTTAGAGAATTGATATTATAACTTAGAAAATTATTTAACAATTTCAGACAGAACGAAATATGAAAATAGCAGTTAATAGCAATATATGGGTTTCTTGGGGGTGGGAAGTAACTTTTTCATCCTGTCATCCTTGGGTATATAGATCCTCTTTCACAGTCAAGGTGAGCAGGCTTTTCTCAGTTCTTTGCCCAACACCACCAATCCAAAGGGCACACCAAAAGAAACTTTAAAATACATACTCTATGAAAACTATCAAAACAATATCCTTCTATTTAATAAAGTTAGTGTACTTAAAATATTAACTGATTACATAAGGCTATATTTTAAATTATATTTTAGAAATTTATATTTTAAAAAGAATCACGTTTTATCATTTAGCTCCCAGGAGATAGGGACCAGATCTACCTTATTCACTACTGTACTCCCAGCACCTAATGGCTGTCTATATTTAACAGATACCTAATAAATATTTACAGAATGAATGAATCAATCTACTAACCTCTCGAAAGTCTCTACTGTTGCTAATACTATAGACATGCCAACTTTTCCTTAGCAGTGCAACTCTAGCAATGTTACAGATATATGAGAAGATGATCTATGACTAATACCTATGTTCAGATACACAGGAACGTGTCTGGCAAAAGTCTGAAGTTGAAGGAGAAGCAGGAAGAGATTTAGTAAGTTTAGAGGTGCAAACTGGAGACCCGTTAGACACACTGTGGGGCTTCTTTTGTCGTGGCCTCGAGTGCACTGTAAGATTGTCCCGATCAGAACCTGTTTAAAAGGTGGGGGAGAGGGGCAGGACATATGGTAAGTTATTAGGTATAGCGAAGGCAATTAACCAGGATGAAACATTTGCAGTTCTGAATTAGGTATGAGATAGAACAAGTTAATTTAAATAAACACCCTAGCCTTATGCCTCTCGTCTAGCTCATCCTACAATCTTTGTTACATAGATTCCACAAACATATAGAAGGATCTAATTGTAAAAATGTTTGTTTTATGAATTTTCAAAAACTCAACATTACTACACTCATGACAAAAGTTGTCTTTGGTATGCACAGTCCTATAATTGCCATTTTAACTACAGTAAATAAAAGATAAAGTTGATTTTACAGTTTCCATTAGAAAGCTTTTACTGGTGCCACCCAAAGTTTTATATTAGTAATTTACAGTATTTTACATGCATTTTCAAATTAAAGAGTTTATGAAGTACTCACTTCCTGAGAAGGCACTGAAAAATCTCACATTTTCTGAGTTCTGGTGGTCAAAGGAAGTCATGTTTAAAAACTGTTGCTTCAACCAACTGGCTCTTTCTTCTTCAAATGCCTTTCTCTACCAGAACAAGCAAACCAAAGGAATACTGATCAATATTTCAACATTCACGATAGGTGCCATTTCACATGATTTCTCTAGCTATTTGTGCTAGCCTCCTGGCTATCACACATATTTCTTAAGTCAAATGAATTAACCTAGAAAACTAAGAAAAACTTCATTTAAGAAAATTATGTTTTAAAAAAATTCACCCATTTCACCTAATAAACCAACTAATCACCGTTTTTTTATACCAATTATGAATAATTTCAAATGGACAGTGAAAAATATCAGCATAACTTTTAAATATGGAGATATTAGCATGAGTTTTGAACATACAGATTATAAAAATAAAAATCACGAAACAACAGAAAAATACTTCACTGTAAATTAATCACTCAAAAAAAAAGATATGGCTTCATCAAATATTGCTATTACCCTCCAAACATCTACTAGTACTAGCAGCCACTACTAACCCACAAGAGGGCATATGACAAACCTTCCCCTTCTGAACAGCTGATGAATCCTAAACTAAATTCTCTCTATTGCTCGGGTTTCTCTTTCTTCCTTTCCATCCTTCACTGGCCCTGCTGTCTCCAGTGACCAGAGGTAGACAGGTTCTCATGCAGAGAAATGGGAATGGTATGCAAAGTAGCAAGAGTACATCTTGGAATAGGGTAGGAGATACGGGCTCAGAAACAGAGGTGATCCCATATGACAGAGAAATGCTGATGCAAATTATTATTGTTTTTGTTTCCTGAGAAAAATACCTATTGATGAAACAGACTTTCACGACTATGGATAAAGTCCACGTCAGCTAGTTAAAACAATCAACATATAGTCTTTCACTCATAATTAATATAAAATCATGCAATTCCAGACATTTGAAGAAAACTAGCACTTAAGAGAAAAAAGCCAAAATAAAGAGAATTGACCATAGATAACAGTTTAACATAGAAACAAAATCTTTTTTAAAAATTATAACACATTATCAAACAGATTTATGAACATCCATAATTATAATGCTAAGAAAAGTAAAAAATAAGAACATTAGAAAACTTAAAAGATAAATTCTGAAATAAAATCTCAGTAGATTAAGTGAATAATAAAACTGACCTTGCTGAATATCGGGTTGGTGATACACAAAATCAAAGTGAGAGAATATTCCTGAATTCAGAACGTAAAGTCAATCTATAGGCAGATATAGTCAGAAGGTCATTTGTCCAATAGAAGTTCCGGAAATGTGAGAGAAGTCAAAGGAGGAAAAAATACAGAATAGAAGAAAATATCCCTAAACTGGATATTTAATATCTTCAGGCTAAAAGAAGTTTACCTAGACTTGTTCTGGTACAACTGTATAGCTTTAAAAATAAAAAATTCCAAAAGCTTCCAGAAAGAGGGGGAAAACAAAACACAGGGTATCTACAATGTTGGTTATATTATAATCGGACTTCTCATTAGCAAAATCAAAAGCCAGAAGAAACAGAATAACTCTTTCAAAGTTTCAAGAGAAAAAGGTAGAACCTCAATTCCATATTCGGCCACACCAATCAAGCAGGAATATATTTTTGGATATTCCAGAACACAAAAGATTTTTCACTCACACACTACTTTTGAAAAAATTAGTAAGATAGTATGACCTATTAAAAAAGGAACCCAAGAAAGAGGATAACGTGAGATATAAGAAACATGGCAGCTGAATCTGATTCAGGAAACTGTACAGGAAGCTACGAAGTCAAAGAATTCACAGCATAGTGATACATGGGAGATTCTCTTTCAGGTGGCAAAGTCTTAATTAATATAGAATATTTTCTATGTGTCCAAACATATCACTTGGTTATAAAATGAATATTTATATAATCGTGATGTTATTATTGTTCTTTCCTGATTTTCAATTTTTAAGTCTCAACCTTGCACAAAGTACTTATACCTGAATTATATTACAGGACAGAATATAAATGTGATAACAGTTGACAGTGAAATATAGTATCGCAGACAAAAACTTGGAAGTACAGGGGCAAGAGAAATAGAACAAGTGTAACCAGGAGAATGTCCTCATCTTTCATGGCAGGGATAAACTGATACTGTTTGATGTTGAGCAGACATGAAGTAGAAGCATTAAATGTTATACTTAAAGTAAAAAGGTCAACCAGAAGAAACAACTTAAAATAGTTTTTAAAAAGTAAAAATATTATGAAGAAATTAGATGTAGATGAGGGACAGTGAAGATGGTAGTATAAGGACATTAAATGTCTTATCTTTCAGAATGGAAAATCAATAGAATGGTATGAAGAATAAAAGGTTGAAGTATATGAAAGTTAAAATACCAAAAGAATTACAAACAGAAATGTATAAGAGGATTATTTCTGAGGAATGAAACTGGCAATAAGAAAGGAGGATATTATCTCCCTTTGTAAAGCTTTTTGTATGGGCTGAGTTTATTTTTTTAAACTATGTTTTAACATCACTTCTCTTTTTGAAAGGGAAATATGTAGGTAATACATTGCTAAGTAAAAAAACAGCAAGCTGTGGATGTGTATAGACAACAATCCAACTTAACTGTTAAGGCACATATATTCTTGAGTGAGGGGCTGAAGAGAGGGAGAACTGTATTTTTAAACTGTATTTCCCTTTAAAAATCAAACAAACTCTACACATACTGACAATGAATAGACAGATGACAGATGCTCCAGAGATCTCTCATGCGATGCTAAACACTTAATAGTAGAAAGTAAATCTAAAAGAGATAATGAATGCTTAGTTTTTGTTTTCCAATTCCCAAATTTGGTAAAGGCAAAAAGATATCCTTCTATAGTTCACATGCTTAGTTCAGCATCCCTTTAATTTCATTTATGAGATCACTGGTAAAGTACTTTGGGGGGGGGGGGTGGACGGGATAGCAAAGAAACAGAACTTAGATGCATTCTATTGAGGCCTTTTCCACAACTTTCAAAAGCTCTACAGGGAAAGCTAATTGTTTAAAATACCTCCAATCCTAGGCGAATGGCGGCTTCCGTAAAGCTTCGTCTTTCTTTCTCAAAATTCTTTTTTTGCTCTTTAAATAGGGACCACTCTTCTTTGAGACGTTCCTTTTCTTCCAACAAATAACAGTCTCGTAGCAGTGAAGTGGTATCATCATCACATGCAGTAGCGAGCTGCTGCTATCAGATTTTAAAATATAGTAAGTTCCAAGAGTCCCTGCAACACTCCAACAAATTGAAATGAAAACAAGGGAAGCCGGGTCAAACTTTAGGGGATGGACAGAAATTATGAAGAATCAGAAAGTTGACTGAGGAGACTCATTTCCCAAATGCTTCTACTCCAACAGGCAAAGCACTGACTAGGGAATGAATAGTTGAGATTGGAAAAATTTCAAACACTGTAGATTTTGTGGAAAAAAATAAATAAAAATCTAGTAAGATTCAATAACTTTCTGGTCTTTCTCAGGGACAACAGTTTTAAAAGGTAACACATTTACCTGTAAAAGTTGCTGCTGAGTTTTAATCATTTCTTTACACTGCTGAATTTCTAACTCAAGTTTTTCAGTTTCTTGTTCATGGTCTTGTCGTGAGATTACATCTTCATCATTAAAACCTTCTATGTGTACCTTTGAAACTAACACAAAACCAGTATTTTGGCATAAGTTTTACAGTCATCATCTAGTTTATGGTGGTTTTTTTGGACATATATTTAAAAATCAAGGCTTGCAGAACTTTTCTCTTTCTGAAATATAATAAATTTTCTAAAAGGTAGTAATTTCCTTTGCCCTTTAAAAAATTCATAAGCTATAAAATGAAATTTATAATATTTTAACACTTGAAAAAATTTTAAAAGCAAAGCTCATGACGAGTATAAATCAGTACTCTTTTTGGACTAAATGATATCTTTCCAAACAGAGCTCTATTGCCAACATTTAATTTGTAAATCCATATTTGTTCAAGATTATGTTCTAATATCAAATGAACAACCTGTATTCACAGAAGAATAATTAATATTCATAAACTATGTTCTTCTGACACTTCTTCAAAGATCAGTGCAGTGCTACATTCTTGCTCTCTGGTATTAAATTCAACTAATATAAAGTCCAAACATACTTGCTATTTCTAAGAGATAAGATGACTAAAATCAATAAAATCTTATGTAAATTAATTTTGGTACTAAAATAGTTTTGCTGATTGTTCTTTACTACTGAAGACAACTGACACCGAGTTTGTCATTTTTGACAATTTAGTATAATTTTTTAAAAAATAGACTTCACTTACTGAGCAGAAACTTAATATTCTTGATTTAAAAGCATATAAACTTTAACAAATACAAAATATTAAGGATATATTTATCAATGTAGATCTATCAATCCTATTTATAATGACAGGAAAATGTGTCTAAAATAATACACTGTTAACTGAAAAAAGTACAGAGCAGAAAAAAACACATAATATTCCAATTTTTGTTATTTTATATATATCTTTAAATACTTTAAAAATGCAAAGGGAAAAATCTGTTAAGTATTACATACAAAAAATGGGAGACCAGAATATTCTACCTTTATGTACCTAATTGATACAAAAACACTATCCATTATTTTGAAAATAATTTAAAAATGGATTATTAGGAACCTAGCAAAATGCACATATATAGAAATATCAAGTAGAAGGTTCATATGTACACTACATTATGATTAGAAGTTCTTGATTTATTAGACTTAGTAAGTGACTCAGTTCACTCCAGTTGTATACTGCACTCAGAGCAGATGGATCACGATGTTCTCTTTTCAGAGAAAGATTCACTCTGAGAGTCAAGTGCACTTTCTCAGTAAGGTTCACACGTCCTGTCTAGAAGTAGGCAGAGTCTTGCTTTTCAAACCACCAAACCTAAAGTGCTTCAGGTCTAAGCTCATATTGTGGCTTTTTAAATGACTGAAAATTAAGTTTACTTAGTGTTACAACTCAACTCTGCACACATTTAGGCAGTAGTTACCTTGGTTATCAAGTTTTTCTACATGACTTTTCAAAATTCTCCACTGTTTTCTGATGCTGTTTGTAAGCTGCTCTCTCACAGTTTCACAGGAAAGGTCCCACATACTCTCTCTGCTCAGTTCCCCAGTATCTTCTTCAACATCAGAGATAATCTATGAAAGAAGAAAAAGAAAGACCAGTATCTTAAAATGGCTTTAGATACTTAGGCGGTAGTAATCAGACTGTCAGATATTTATCAAAATAATTTCTGTGCTGTGCTTTAAACATATATGACCCAGTACTTAACATAAATATCTCCAGAAAAAGTAATTAATATTGAAGGTAGAAATTCCACAATTCAGGTGTCTTCAAACCTGCATTTGAATCCAAATATAGATACCGACAAGAGTTATGAAGCTGTGTAAGGAGTTGTTACTCACATCTTATTATGATAAATGCTTTCATATGTTCATTAATCCTCAAATCATGTTATGCTACAGAGAAACTGAGGCTTATAGAATTAGAGTAACTTGCCCAAAGTCACATAGCCAAGAGGTAAAACTGAGATGAAGTTAGAGCAACTCATCTCCAATCTTAGGCTGCTTAAATAAATCTATGAAATAATCTCCAAAGTAAAAACAACCATGAATCCTACTTTTCTCATATAATTTTTTAAACTAAAAACTGGAGATTTTTCTTTGTATTCTACCAAGACATTAAATCATAGGAAAATGTAGTAAACATTAGCATAAAGAATCAAAGCAGGATAAAGAACATATGAAAACAATACTGAAACTAATGTCATAATAATCTGCATCTACAGAAAATGGTCCTGAGTCTAAAGAACTATATTAATAAACTGAGGTCAGCAATGGGCTAGTAGAGGTCAAGGTCTCCCAGGCTGAGTGAGTGGGGGAAAGGCCCAGGATAAGACTCTTTCTGACCATGGTTCTTTCAATCAATCTTCTAGAACTATTTGCCAGTAACTCTTTCAAGGAGCTACGGCTTCTCCTGTTTTCAAAACACCACCAATCCATTATTTTTCAAAAATGAAGAAAACTACTGCACATTTCCAGACTGAATGATACTCTAAAACCACAAAAAATGAAATTAAAAAATCCATTTAAATTGAATTTTGAGTCTACGTTTTGGCTACAATTAAGTAAACAAAATAATAAATGAAACTTGGATGCCACCTAGGCATTTCAAGAGTACATCCTATTCCTCTTGTTATAATGTTCCCAAATTTTTTCTTAAAAGAAACAGTTGAATTAGTTATATTTAAGAAAAAAATCTAGAAAAACAGAGCTCTTAAAAACAGAAAATGTACTTAAGAGATTGTTTCTCAAACCTAAACATTTGAATCATGAAGATTTATACAGGAAACCACCCACTAGCCAAGCGATGGGGGGAAAAGGGAGTTTAATTATCTGAGAACCTCCTCCTCGTTTCTACCTATTTTTGCTGACTAAAACCTGGTATGAGAGGTTAGTGAAGGTTGGGCCAAAACTGAAGAAACCACAAGAGTAAGAGAAACCATGCGAGCCCTGGAGAGGCATTAGTGAATGTTAAGGACTGACCAGGAGTGATAGACTTTGAGAGAAAAGCTTATCTAAATGTAAGACAGACATCAAGCAGGCCCCAAATTGTAGAATTTAAAAGAACACTCGAGTAATTTTTTTTAAAGAAGAGGAAAAAAATGGTAAGCAGTGGGATGGGCTTCTCAGTTGGACTGATCTATGATATCACAAAATAAACACATTTCCCCCACTAATTGAATGTAGAGCGTTCCTATAAAACCTTTCATAAGCTGAGAGGCTTAATGTGAAAGAAGCAATTACCAAATGAAAATCCTCTTTGTATTTCTTTTGGTTAGTGAAAACAGGTACTAATGTACGTATTTCATAAAAGTGAAGCAGTATAACATGAACTTTCAAAAAGGGGCAATACCTGTAATCTTGGAATACAGGTTTAAAAACAACTTCTGATGTTTGCTGGTAATTAGCATTTTCCATCAACACTGTTATGTTCGAATTTTAGTCACGAATGTGAACTTGCTTGAACCCAGAATTTAAACTTATTGTAAAGAAATTAAGTTAGAAGAACTTTCCACCATTATGTAACTTGTTTTCTCAGATCTGTACCTATTATTCCCTCTGTCAAGTGTTTTCCCCATGCTTCCTATCTCGAAAACACCTACTTATTTTTTAAGAGCAAACTCAAATGTTATATGATGCCATCTTTGATTGCCATATTGTTTTATACATTGTATAACCCTATTATAGCTCTATAATAATTACAGAAGTAATTATTACTTCTCTACACAGGTATCGCTCCCCAAAACAGCTTCTTGAGGGATGTAGTGGGCTGAACGTCATGTGCCTTCAAAATTCTATGTTGAAATCCTAATCCCCCATGTGATGGTACTAGGAGGCGGAGCCTTTGGGAGGTGATTAGGTCATGAGTGGAGCCCTCATGAACGAGATGAGTGCCCCTACACAGCGAGCTCTCTGGCCCTCTTTCCACCCGGTGAGAATACAACAAAAAGTCAGCAATCTGCAACCAAGAAGAGGGCCTGAACTGGACACCGAATCTGCTGACACCGTGATTTTTGACTTCCAGAATCCAGAACTGAGAGAAATAAATTTCTGTTGTTTATAAACCACCTGATTGACGGCAATTTGTAATAGCGGCCCAAACAACAACAAGAAAAAAAAATCAAAATCTTTTTAGCTTTTTCTTTCTGGGGAAAAGAACATAATGTACACTTAATAAATTTATGGGCTGAATGATTATTTGGGTCCTAAAGTTAACAAAAGTTTCAAAGGCCTGCTTAAGTACGCAATACTTAAAATATTTAAATATTCAGCACAGTGGTTAAAAGCATGAACTCTGGAGTAAGACAGACTTGGACTCCAATCCTAGTTATGTCATGTGATACTGGACTGACTACTGTGCCTCAGGTGCATTCATTTTATAAAATGGGAATAATTACAGTATCAAAAGCATCAAATTATATTAAGAATGAAATGACACTATGCTTGTAAAAAGTGCTTATCACAGTGTCTGGCACAGATTAAATCCTCAGAAAATCACCTCCCTTTCCCAGGGCATGTCTGATGGTCTCAGTGACTGGGAGTAGCATAGCAGTGAGTGTCCTGTCCAAAATACCAATACTGTCCCCATTGAGAATACCTATCCAGCGTTTCAACTGTTCTACTTAGCAATCTGAAGACTGTATTAGAGAGGAAAGAGCCACTTACAGTTCCTGTACTATCATCTGCTCTTTCTCTAGGTTTCTGCTTTTGGGGAGAAAGAAGAGAAATCATTTCCTTTTTCATTTGCTGAAGAACCTTCTTAAGTTCAGCATTTTCCATTAGGATTTGTTTCTGACGATATTCATAATCATTCAAGAGAATTTTATACATTTCATCTTCATTCCTGAGAAAGAAACTGTCAGTATGAAAATACAGTCTACAAAGAAAAGTCTGATTAAATTTATCGATTTAAATTGAACCCCACCTGGCTTCACTTTTACCAGTCCTCCAAGAACCTCTTTTTCCATCAGCTCTCCCCACATAATTTAAAATTTCCATGGCTGCAAACATGAACACATAAAACAAAACCAATTGTTACCATACATGTTTAAGTGTTTAAAACCCTAATACTCTATAACATATCAGGGACATAAATTAATCTAGTATATAGATTAGGATTTGGGCTCAAACAGCCCCAATTTCAAGTTATAGAGTTCTGTCATTTATAAGCACTGAGATTTTGGCAAGTTATTTAACTTCTAAGCCTGTTTCTTCATTGATACAATTGTAATAAAGTATCTACCAAAGGATTGTGAAGAACAAAAGAAATGTTAAAGCACTTAATACAGTAAATAGCTAATAAATATTATTTTGTTATTATTATTATTAATTTTATCATCAGGGGATGGCAAACTAAAGGCCGGCGGGCCAGCTGCCTGATTTTGTAAATAAAGTCTTGTTAGAACATATATATATATATAATCAACAGCTACTTTTGTGCTACAATGGCAGAGATGAATAGTTCTGACAAGAGACCATAGACCCCCACAAACCCGAAAATATCTGGATCTTTACAGAAAAAGTTGGCCAAGCCCTGTATTGTTACCAGCAGTAAATAAGTCAAGACCCCTGACAGTATTAATGCATCTTTTGCCATATGTGGAGAAAGAAGCAGTTAGCATCAGAAGGATATAAATTAAGAGTAAGTTATTGTAATTTTAGAGCTGACAAAATAATTATTAAACTGTCACTTCCAACTAGGGTTTGGACCAGGAAACAGCCAGACCCCTACCCCATAAAACAAGGGCTCTGTTACCAGGGTAAAATTTTTAATAAACTTCTCTAACTAGGTGATATATTTTACACTCCAAGCACTTCAACCTTTTACTTCCTTCATGAATAAACACAAGGTTAACCAACCTTAAAAACCAATGAGTGTCCAAGTGCAGTTTAATATTTATTACCTCAATACCTAAAGATCTTCAACCTTGTCTTAATTGCTTATTATTTATACTTTTCAATAATTTTTAAAGTAAAATATCTGAATAACTGCAACATCTCTGCTATACAGAATGACAGCGATACAGTCAACACTGAACTGCTTGCTGGCAGCAGACAGAGCCCACCATATGACAGCCTGAAACATCTGCTCATCAGCTGTTGTATGCAAGTCCAAGTTCAGTTCAGGAAAGGCAGTTTAAGGGTATGACTGTATAAAGTAGGTTACAGGACAGCCTATCGTCCACTTGGAAACCATCCTTCAATAAATAAATGCACAGATTCCCCACGTTCTCCCAATCTTACCAGGCCAGGAAAACCATTGGTACAGCTCTACTTTGGTGTGTGGGTAGTTCTACTTCTTAACCTAAATCTATGCCATTTACTTGAAATTACGCATGGACTTGAATGAAGTTGTAAATTAATTTTCAAAAGAATACTAGAAAAAGTATACCTTAGAGACAAAAATAAACTTAACTTACATAGTCCATCCTTGCGACCACCTGCTTCAAAAATACACAGCTAAAGTTATTAAAGGAACTGAAACTGACAAATGATTGGTCTGATGAACAATTTTCTGAAGTTTACTCTAAAATCGTCCTTCTATTGATACTCAGAAACTGGTCCTGATTTTTAACATTATCAGTTCTTTGCTGTGGAAAATTAGCATTTCCTCTGGCTTAGTTTCTCTCTATGGATTAGTCTTATACCTGCCATGTTAAGAAAAAAATACAATTTTTATATACAACTAATAAGCAAAGAAAAATTATTAATTTTTACTAACCAGTTGTTTCAATTCCTGGTTTATATCGATACATACCATCTAAAAACTGTATAAAGCATGAAAACAACACTTCAGGTGTTACAGTGCTCAATTCTTTTACATTTATTGCTTAGCATAATATTAGTTATTTATTCCCTTTGTTCTATCTTAGCCAGCTGCTTCTTACCTATTTTTTTATCTTTCTTGTTCATAACAAGTTGATGTAGTCGTTCCTTTAGTTTATTATATTCACGTTCTTTTCTCTTCATATCATGATTATATTGAGTAGCTCGACTTGCAATGATATTTTGTAATTTTTGTACCTGAAAAAAAAAATCCTATCAAATGGATCCCTTTAGGATTGATAAACTCAGTTAAAATTCACAAATTCAAAAGAGAAAAGTCCTAGTATTCGCTTCCACATATAATAGTTTTAAAATTCTAGGATTATTCTTTCTTCTCCACAACCACTAGAAATCACCCAAACTTTAACATATAACTTAAATGAATCACATTAGGTTTTTATTTTTTAGTTATGTAATCTTCAGTGTTGCTAATTTTCTAAATTATCTTCTACATTTTTTGCACATACAGACTCTTGGTCATTTAGAAACCAGAAATTTACAGAAGGGTTAAAGCGATTAAAGCTTCATTTGAAACAAGGAAAATTCATATGATTATTTATAGTGACTTCCTTGTATTTGTTGATGTTTATTTGCACTATGGCTTCTCCGGCAGCCCTTGATAAGGAGTATGTTCTATTCTACACAGACATTCTTAATATCCGCTAGACATAACCATGTTTAACTTAACCCTTATTATAGAAGAACTATTTTCAAACCATTTCAGTGTAATCAACAGATCATCAAGTCAAAATTTTCTGAGAAATAACTCAAGGAAACGTATAAGCAACCTTGTGGTTTTGTTAAGATACTAACCACTTACTAAATATACCACTAAATAACCAAGCATAGTAAAACAAATGTCTAAATCACTACAAGGTCCTTAAAAGTCTTTAATTGTAGTTAAAACAACATATACAACATTGAAAGTATTATATTTTTAGTTATCACCTGGTCAAGGATCAAACTGCAGTGCAATAAAAACACAATGGTTTCTTCTCACATAAATTAAAAAATAATAATTTCAAATGCATTAACTTTATAAGCCCAAATACTAAGTAACCACTAATGCAGAAATGAGATTAGAATTGTTTTTAGCCACAGAAGTGAGATTTTTAACGTGAATTTTTTTTAAACAATAACTTGTGCCCATTTAGTCAATTAATTTGCTTGAATGGATGAACAATGTCAATATTTAAAATGGCAAGAAGAGGCATGCCAGATATTAAGTATAAATATGGCAGAAAATAAAAGATCTGCATTTAAAGCATCCCTGAGCATGTACCTCTGAGGTGGATGGTACAGGACACTGGCTGTCACAAGCTATAGACTAAAATACTAAGTCAAATGGATCCACTGGGGAAACGGGATTGTGTGAAGGGTTCCTGACCTCTTAGTTCAATATGGTACAATACTGTACTAAGAGGTCCACCACACCAATTTGACATAAGATGAATAAACTGTTCTTTTTTGCTTTTAAGTGGTTCTCATGGTCACCTCAAATTATTTTTAAAAATTCTCTTCTACTTAATCTGCAATAAGTGACAACTTACCTCATCTTTCTCATTTTTCAGTAACTGATGCAAATTCCTGTTCTTGCACTGTAACTGTCTATCTCTTTCCTGAAGGCCAATCATTTCTCTCCTGGAGGTTTCCAGTTGTTCCTAAAACATTCATATGCAATTTTGACTAAAGTTAATATAGGATTCATAGCAAACGATTTCTTAAAAGATTGGTAAAAACAAGTTACACATAGTAGGGTTTGTTAGCTAAAATTAAAGTTTAGAGGTACACAACATTTTTTTAAAGCACTTATAAAGCTCTATACTATAAATTACACAATTTATTTAAATTTAAATATTAAATTTGATTTAATTCACATACCAAAATTTTTATGTATATATCAAAGAGCTTCAAACTGGATCCTTGAAGAGGTCTTCACTTATTCTAGTGATGTTGTCACCAAACATTTAAAAATTTTTCTTTTTAATACTAGCACACTCTTTGAGATAGAGCCAAAAGGAATTCCAAGCTAAGTCTGAAGAAGACCGGTGGCCAAGCAAACTAGAACACTGCAGGTCAGAAAAGATGAGACTACAGCAAGACACCAGTTCTCCCTTGCAGGTGGTAAACTCTCTGAAAACTCTTCCCAGAGAAAAATGTCAGCATTGCTGGAATCGGTATGGGATAAGATGCTAGCTTTCAATTCATTCTGCACATTTTCAGAGGAACTGTGCCAAGTTCTGCATGAAGCCACTGGAGTATTTTTTTTAAAATCCTCTTTATCTTTATAAAATATAAAAGTCACTTAAGTTATGTAATAGCTGATCACAAACAACAACTTACACAATCTCTATTAACAATGGATCTCAAGACATAGAAATTTAGGAATATAACTTGCATGATTTTAAGGTTGTCAAGAATGTTTGGCTCCCTATTCCTTGGAGTGTTTAAAACTTCCCATCATGCCAGACCGTTTCACAAGGCTGAACTAAAAGGCCCTGGAGCCAGCTGATATGTCCTATAGACTATCAGAGATTCACTGGGTCATTATCAACACTTCACTTGAATGCATCTTCCCTGAAAATCTGTACACCTCCCCCCTACATTTCTTATCTCAGTGAATCATGCCACCATCCTCAGTAATCAGAGACCTGAATAGTACCTTAAATTCATGACTTTCTCTTATTCCCCAAATTCAGTTGTTCATAAAATTCTACCCATTTTACCACCTTAGTTTTTGTACTGTCTTACTCTTCCTATCTCCACTGATGTCAAGTCCAAAACCTCCCTGGCCTGGGTGACTGCTAAGGCCTGCTAACAGCTGTACTTTTCACCAGGCTTTCTGAGTTCCCTACCTCTGCCCCAAATACAAATCTGCACCTCCCCCTATAATTCCTTCACTTTATTGCCAGATTGATATTGACATGATGCTTTCCTCTTGTTTATATTCCTCGGTGCCTCTGAGTTTCTGCAGAATACATTTCATATTATCTTAGGCCAGGGTCCCAGGTCCCAGTCTCACCGCTTACTACTCTTCATGATGCATTACATACTTCAGTCTCTACAGAGCTATTTGTTGTTCTCTGAAAGTAAAATGCTCTCTCATATCTCTATGCTTTTATACAGGTTATATACTCCACCTAGTATATCTTTTCCAAACACTAGCAAATTTCTATCCATTCCTCCAATCTCAGATCAAGTGTTATCTGTCTGTGAAGACTTTTCTCACTATCCACATCAAAAACAATTAGTGAAGTAAATAATTATGATTCAATGTGTCTCCTTTCCACTGGACTACAATCTCCTTGCAAGCAGGACTGGCTTTCACTCATCTTTGAAACCCAGTGCCTACTACCTAAATACTCAATACATTTTGCTCAACAAATTAAATGAATCATATGCTAGATCTAGAAACTCTTCAAGGATAGATCAGCAAATCTTCTTATTTCATACACATCTCTGTCTACAGCTGACCCAAAATACCTATTTTGACCAAAGTCAAGTCCCAAATTAGAAAGTATTCTGGAAAATACTTTATGTTCTGGGTTGTCCTAATAAATGATCACTTCTTAGAGGAAAAGCTCAACAGCCTTAAATTACCAGTATCATTATGTAATTGTTCACTAGCTACTTACAAGACACTTGGCTAAGGGTGTCCAGATATAAAAAGTTTTAAACTTTAGTCTAGGGTTTATGACTCTGGGTCAGTCTAATTCGTAAGACCTTCTATAAGTCTCTGATTAAGATTAAAGTAGTGTCCACAACTCATAGCCTTTTAATAAGCCTGGAGAGTACCATCTACCACCTCCAGCCCACCACAGTTCCCCAGACTGACAAGATATATTTGGATAATCTCTATCTCTTAGGCATATAAGATGTACAAAAACCTAAAAATATTATTAAAGTGAAAACATACTGTTATCACTGTATATAAGCTAAGAAGACAACACAAAATAGCATTAGGCAATGACGGGCTGGTATGGACAGATGCTGCTGAAGAGCTAAGCTTCTCTAAATTAATTCCCAAACACTCCCAGTGTTCACTCACATATGGGCCAACTCCAGGCCATTCTTTATTATATACTCCCTACTAACAGATTTTCAAATATAACGTACAGAGATCCTATATTCTCCAATGGAGATCATAGATTCAAGATACTGAGTAGTTTCTTTTTCTAATTGTTGTTATCTGTCCTTGGAGAGTGTGGGTAGGGAGGGGAAACAGAGGAAGAAAAATAGAGAGGCATGTACCAAGAAATAAACAAAAGGAAGTTGATCTTCCAGGAGTATTCATATTCAAAAGCTTTTCTTTTCATAAATAAGAAAACCCAAAATAGAATAATATCTTTAGAAAAATATTTACCCTTGGACTGATTATATTACATTCTTCATAACATACAATCATAAGTCCCTACTATATGTGATTTTAAACACCTCCTTCCCTCTCCTTCTCAAACAAAAGAAAACATAAAAGAAAGAAAAGAATACAAGCAAAGCAGAAGCCAGCAACAAATGTTCTATATTTTAAGATGACAAGTTATTGGCAGTGTGAAAAATACTTCCTTTATTCAGAGAAATCAGCAATTTTGCAAAAGCATTTTTCTACGATCATCTCTAGAGTCCTAGGGACTTCTAAGAGTTAAAAGTTATCTAGCCTGCTTTCATTATCAAGTTTTAACAAATTTTGGGCATACACGCCCTCAAGAATATTTTTCTTTGAATTAACTGATACAGTCTCTCATAATAATACTTCTTTAAATTAAGCATCTACTTTTTAAGCAAGTTTGAATGGGACAAGGGAATCCTTATTTATTTTCTTCCGAAATAAATATTTCCTAATGTAACTTTCTATTGACTCGGCAAGTCACTAAACAGTTCATAAAATCAATGCCATCAATATAGATATTAGGAAGGAGTATGACAGATTGCACAAACTACTTTAAGTTCACTTTTACTTACCTGTTTAAAAAAAAAAAACCCTAAAACGAAAAAATTAACCCCCGAACTTGATAAAGCCAATGAAAATTTATAGTATCAAATTATCTAATAATTGCACTGAAATACAGATTGACATGTAGTTTCTACCTTAAGTTTTGCATAGCAGTTCTGTAGATGGTCCATATCACTTCCCAGTTTCAGATTCTGTGTTTCCACATTTTCCTGAGCTAGAAGGTTCTTCCGCTGAAGTACAAGTAGCTCATTCATACAATTTAAAACAGCAACTATATTTAATTCTCTCTTTGTCTCTTTACCTTTGGATTCTTCATATAATGAAGGAAAACCGAAAGTAGTCAATTCCTGGTAGGAAAAAACGTTTTCCTAAAAGTTGGTTACCAAACAAATTAGTAAAGAAACAAAAGATAGAAATCTTTTCTGAGAAAGAAAATTATATTAAGATAGTTATGAAAATAGTAAATATCCTAAAGGACAAAGAATTGAGAGAACTCGGCTCTTTTCGCCACTGCTCTGCAATCACTTATACAAAGGAACCTGCGTTTCTCTAGCAGTAAAATAAGGTAAGACTCCCAGTGGAGGAGCCCTTGAGGTGGCAGGAGGTCAGCCTGCTCCAGACAAAAGCTGTTACCTTGTATCTAAATAGGTGGTCACTAAGGTTCTCTGCCAATCTAATATGAGTCCTGGACCAATATGCAACAATATACTTGTGCCTGACAGGCGTTTTTCTCATAATTTTAATATGTGCTATTATATAACATAATTTATGCTATTGCTCCTTACAAAAGAAAAAACATGTTACCTGATCAAGATATGAAATACTTTGTTCGATGTTCTCTTCTGTGCAGAAGGCACTGAAAAAACTGTGCACATTTTTTGATAAAGGTATTGAAGAACAGAGCACTTGCTGTGAGTATAAACTTGATGGAGACATCTTTGTTTCTGAGGTATACTGAGATATATTTTTGCTTTCTGAAAGAATCAATAAAAGGTGTTTATGTAAATAACTTATTAAAATGCATGTAAAGGTAACAATCTCTATTACCAAAGATTTTGACTTGCATAAATATTTTAAATATTTTCAAATTAAGGAAAAGCTGGTTTTTGTATGAAAACTATATACTTTTTTCTCAAAAAATACAACTATAAAGTGGTGCTCTTAGTAGGCATGCTAAGCTACAATATGCTACCTTAATTTATAGTGCTTTAGATTTATAAGCATAACAGACAAAAATCACTTGTCTACGCATTTAAAATTTCTCTGACTAAAGGAATAAATCAGAGAAATGTACTGAAGTGGCCAATGAATTTATTTCAAATGCATAAAAATTTCCTCAAAAATAGCAACAATCAAGTAACCTATTATCCATCCAAAGCATTTACCCCTACTGATTACGACCCAATTTTTAGCTCTCCCTGATAACTTACTGAAGATGGAAATTAGTTTACAACGATTTATGTCCCTATTCACATCTTCAATATTTGTGGTAATTATTATACAGTTTCATTGAAAATTTCACCTTTACAATCACTGCACTGGCTTACAACTATTTTAAACTCAGTTACCTGAAGACAGACCTGGATCTGTAACAGTCATCCAATCTCCCATAGCAATCACCCAAGACAGGATACCTGAGGAACCAGTTCAGCAGTGAAACATTTGGTCCAGCTGCTGTCACTCTTCTATGTAAGTGTCTCCTTTAAAAGCAAATCAAATAACAGTATCTAATTAAAAATATAAAAGCAAATATAAAACCAATGTGTGAAAATTGTTGTATGTGCTTTCAAACAGAAGGAGTTTGCATTATTTACTCTCATGTATACCCATACAGAAAATGGTAGAACTCAATAATTTTAGTGTGTTTGTGCATATGGGTGTATAAGGATCAAAGTTAAAGGTTTCTCCAGTTATACTGAGGCATTCACATATTTCACATACAAAGTACATGGTGCACGATTTGACTCAATATAAATCTAAAGTATATAGCACTATAGTAAATAATAAATATTTCTATAATATATACTTTATTTTAAAGTATATTTCTTATTTACATAGATGAGATGCAAAGATTCTTGGCCAGCATTCCCATTTTTGTGTTTTTATAGTCTATATTAGCAAAACTTTCTTTTTAATCATAATTTCCAGTGTTGGCATAGATGTAGAGAAATGAATACTCCCACTCATTGCTCTCCAGAAAGCTTGTATCAATTTATACTAGTGCCAAGCAATTTGGCAATGTGATCAAAAATTTAAAAAATATATTTTAATTGAAATTCCATTTATAAAATTTTGTCCTCATAAAGTGATGATTTGTACAAAGATTCATGTATAAATTCTTTATAATATCAAAAAACCAGAAATAACTTATATGCTCCACAGCAGGAGACTAGTTATGTAAATGATACATTTATGCAATAGGACACTGTGGAACCTTAAAACACAACCAAGTAGAATTAAGGTGGCTAACAAATATAAATATAAAATATAAATATAAAAAAGGCAAGAAATGCATATGCAGACTATAAGAAAACAGACTAAGTATAAGAAATATAACCTTTTTACTCTATCATTCACGTTTTCACATTTTTATAGAAATATTTCTGCACCATAAAAAATACAAATGAAATAAATGTAAATGAAATAAATGGCAACTGGAAATTGATTTCAAGGTCAGGGATAGAAGGAAGAGACGTAAATACTGCAGGCAAACTGGAGAACACTTGCCAACGCTTCGGACAGCTGCTTCTCAGCCACAATAAACTGTGGCCAAAAGAGAAAGAAGGTCCTCTGTTGCTACATTTCCACTTTTTAAGAAATGTTGAAATTCTGGATTTTTATGTGGCATCTCCCACTTTTTAAAAAAAGATTAACTATGCAAGTATCCTGTGGGAAGAGGGAGTGGCTGAGTGGGGGATGTGAGAGAGCCTTCTATATCTTGATCTGAGAGGTGGTTACGAAGGTATACACATTAGTACAATTCACCAAATTGTACACTTAAACAACAATGCTTTTTAATAAGCCAAATACAATGTGAATTTAGGCCAGATCTGGACTGTGCATGAAGAGTTTACATGTGCATGAATATTTAAGACTGGAGAAATATTCACAACATAATATTAAAGTGAGATAAAAATTTTCATTCAATCAATTTTTAATTGTGCTGCTATAGGCCAGGTACAAGGGAGGCCCTGCTCTCAAATTCACATTCTTGTGGGGGCAGAAATAGGTATGTAAGGAATAAATCACATTTCATTAATGTAACACTCAGAGGGTGACGAGAACTATAAAAAAAAAATAAAACATAATAACATGAGAGAGTATTGGGGCGGGGTATCTAGATTAGTCAAGGAATGCTATACTGGGATGCTAACATCTGAACTGAGACCTAAATGATACTAGGTCAGGCACAAGATGATCAATAACCAGAAAAGCTCAGGTAAAGAAAACAGCAGGTACAAGGTCCAAAATGGAAATGAACTTGCTAAGTATGAGAAGCATAAAGAAGGCCAGTATGTCTGAAGTACAATAAGCAAAGACAGATGGTAGGCAGTTGGACTTTCTCAAAATTGCAATGAAAAGCGATTAAAGCAGTTATAGCAGGAAAACAAAATGATCTCCTTTAGGCTTTAAAAAAAATCACTGGCTACTCTATCCTCTGTGTAGATTACAGGTGAACAGTAGTGGAGAGGCTGAGAGAAATCACAGGTGGATAAATTAGGGATGTGTTTTGGAGAGAGAACCTTCAAGACTTGCAGGTGGATTGAAATACTGGCAAAAGAGAAATCACAGATGATTCCTAGGTCATACAGCAGCATACTACACATTAATGAAAATGAAGTTATGTGTCTATTACATGTTATGATGCCACACACACATCCACACAGAAGATCATCCAGTCTGGTACTGATCTTTTACCATTTTTCTGCTCAAGGACCTTGGTAAGAGCATCTTGAACTATTTTGTACTTCCCACTGTCCTTAAATGGGTGCCTTCAGCAATAGGATGAGCAGGATCAAAGTTGTGTCTGCATCAAGGCAGGCAATGATTTTACTTTTGGATTTTAAGGACAGTAGCTATAAGCAAAACAGCATCCAAGGGACAATAAACCTTTCTATTTCAACCCAGCTCTGCTTTGGGTACATCACTTAACCTCTTCGAGTCCTAGTTTACTTACTAGTAAACTGTCATTATAATGGCTCTTCATAGTTTTTTTTCTGAGGATTAAGATCATGCACATGTTTAGCATTCTTGGCACAGGGGACATCTGGAATCAGTGGTTAACAATATCACCATCTAGATACAGATCTCACTGTTTACATGGTATATAAATGACAGGATTCTAAAACCTGTAACAAAATGCACTGTTGCTCTTAATAAAAGTTGAACACAAATCCTTAGAAACAGCCTAATAAAAACACACTAGGCAGTGGGTTAATCCTTTGTAATGACTAGGTTAGGGGGAGGGACAAGATCAGAAGAAAACAGACACAGGCACCTTTCCAAGTCCTTTCCCCCGCCCAAGATATTTGTAAATAAGACACAACAGTGCTCTGAGTGCCTTTCCTCCTCATACAGAAACATCATCAAACACTAACATGTGTCTATTACATATCCATTCTTTAAAATCATAGTTTAAGTCAGTTACTCTTTCACCATGAATTTAGCTTGCCAGTGTCCACAGTGTTGCCTGTGCTAGTGATTGTAAAAGCAAAACAAAACAAAAAAACCTGCAAAATATTCAGGTCTACTTAAATGTTCATAATGAAAATATAAATTCAATTTTGAAGGGCTATAAAATAAAGAACTTACTACAGTATATGATTTCACAATATCTAGAAGTTTCTATGTCCTATTCTGTTCAATCATGCAACTAATCATATCCTATGAGGCTTGTGATAAGTTACGTCTCCTGTTTTTCCAAGAAAGGAGACTTAAGACTCTTAATCAATATACATCCCAAAACCAAAAGACTAATTTAAACAAAGTATTATATTTTAGCTCAATCGCAGCTAAAATTTCATTGTTGAAGGCTGCAAACTATTTTTATGAAGATATTAAAATATATCGACATTAATTTCAAATGCAAAACATCCCTCTTAGCATAAATCTAATTAATTCTACAAGTTCACTGCATCTTAAAAGCTGCAAAAGCAGCCAAGGATTTCATTAAAACCTGGTGCTGGAACCCAGAATTAAGTTCCATATTTTATATATACAATACAAACAATATTATATATTAATCGAGCCATAGAAACCATTATACAGTGGACATGATTACCCATGACAATGTATATGAGAGAGAGAAATTAAAAGTAGACTATAATAAAAAAAAATTTCTAACAAATTTCTTTAAAAGACTGAATTCCCACAATTCATTTGACATTATTCCGTTAGCACACAATTCTTAAAGGAACTTATCTATTAATTAAATTGAGGCACAGTTATATAAGCTCCTCTACTATGTCACAAACAATAGCCTTCTTTCATTTATAAACATTTTCTTTTGAAAAGGCATAAAAACAATTCCCAGAAATGATATCAATTCCATAGACAGTTTAATGAGGGTGAAATTAAATAACTCATCTTACCACATTCTGTTTTACACTAACTATTAAAACAACTTCAAAATAAGTTTATAGATCTTTAGCAAAAACATGTGTGGTTCATGTTAATTACACCTGTTTTTTCCATCAGACTTCCTCTGCTGGTTCTTTCCATTTTTTCTACTCTATATACATCAATCACTTATAGAATTCTGAGAGAGGCGGCCTCTAAGATAGTTCTCAATTATTCCTGCTTCTGTTGTACATACCTTTGAGTTATTCTGCTCTTTGAATGTGGACTGGATTTAGTGACTACCTTCTAACAAATAGAATACAGCAGAAGTGATGGGATTCATGTCCAAATTTAATTATAAGAAGACTGGCTTCCATTTGGGGTCGGTTCTCTTTCACTTGGATCCCTCTCTCCGTGGAAAGCAAGCTGCCACATTGTAAACAGCCACATGAGAGGTCTTTGTGGCAAGGAGCTGGTGTCTCTGGTCAACAGCCAGTGAGGACCTGAGGTCTGCCAAAAGCCTTATGAGTGAGTTTGGAAGTATACCCTCCCCCAGTCAAACCCTAAGATGACTGCAACTTTGGCCAATACCTTGAAAGCAGCCTGAGCCGGATGCACCAAGCTAAATCAAATCCAGATTTCTGATTGACAGAATTGAAAGATAAATTCTTGTTTTAAGCTGCTAAATCTTAGAGTAATTTGTTATGCAGGAATAGATAACTAATATCAGTTTATAAACATACGAATTTCTGAATTCCTTTCATAATTTACATGTCTCTTACTGAAATATAACTCAAGGGACAAGATACACTACAAAAGCAACTAGTTAGGTTTATGATAATATCATCCAGTATCATAATTAATCACTTCATATTTTATAGTTGGATGCCTTCCCCATTAGTTTATGAACATCTGCAGGGTAAAGAATGTATTCATCTTTGTATCCAACAGTTCCTGAAATAGCAGGTGCTCAGTAAACGTTTATGAAATAAACTGAGTCCCGCATATGGCACACTCACTCCAGCCTGTGTGCTCCACCTATGCTTTCTCCTTTCGTCTACTCGTCTACCTCAAACTAACACTTCTTCAAAGCTCAGCTCAACCACCATCATCCCCTCCACACAGCCCACAAAACTCCATTCCCAAGGTCTTCCATACACTTACTAGTTTCATCTTTCCCAGCTATAAGCCTTAAATACCACACACTTTACATTTCTGTATCCCACCCCCAACTAATCTTGATAGAATAATCAATGAACACTCAGGTAAATAACTGATGATGAATTAACATATTCATTCCAGCAAGCAAAAGCGTATAAAGGAAAACGGCAATGGAAAAGATGCAAAAGATAAAAGTCCTTTAGAGAAAAACATTACTCTTCACTCCAAATCTCTCCTGCCACATCTACCCGCTGAAAGAGAGCTTACCAGAAAGATAAGTAGTATCATGATTACAAGATTTCCTTCACACAATACACTATTTTAAGTGTTCTTTTTAGGTTCACTTGGAATTTAAACTTGAGAAGGCGCAATTGCCAACCTAATCGGAATTCTAAAACAGACTTCAATCAGGTGTCAGAAAGCAATAGTTTTTCATTATACAGGAATGTGGTAACATTACACCACCTGGGCTTCTAAATATTGTGCAGGATTTTTCACAAATGGCTAACTAAAGTCTTTGCTAATATCTCACAAAGTTAGAACTACCAAATTGCTGGGTTAAGAAGATAAACTGTTTAAGTCTTTAAACATTAGTTCTATCCTACAAATTCAGTCATAAAACTTAAGAATTTAGTTATCAACATACTTTCACAGATATTATTACTCTCAAAAAACAAATATATTATGATTTAAAAAATTAATGCCACTTTCTACGATACAGGAGACTACAGCTTTTAATTCCACAATAAATGCCTCTGCTACCTTAAACAAAACCATTAAACAAAATCTCGATTCAGGTACGCATATTGGTATAGAAACACACTAAATTCGCCCTCTTAGAAAATCTACTTTATATAAATTTAAAATATAAATGATTTCATTTGAGTGGCATAATTTAATGGTAAAAATATTTTCCACAGAAATAAATTCTTCGTAAATTAAATTTTAATATATATCTGAATGGCTGAAACTCAAAATTTGGTTCCCTTCATCATCTGCCCCCTTGCTGAGTTTGTGGCTAGAAGGAGGATTAATAGTTGAGGAGTCCAGTGCAAACAATGCAAGAAGCATCACAGCCCTAGGTCAGACAGACTGGAGTCAGATCCTGACCAAGTCTCTTTCTGGGCTGGTTTCTTCACTTGGAAAATAGGGTGGTACTATTTACTTCACGGGATGGTTGTAGGTATTTAACATGGTAACAGATGAAACACTAGGTACAGTAAACCTAGGGTATGGGAGCTGATTTAACAAACACATGCCAGGCACTGTTCTAAATGCTTTATTTATTTTATTAAGTCAATGCTCACAACAACCTCATGTATTATATTATTTCCTTTTTACAGATGAGGACATTGAATCACAGAAACGTTAGGTAATTTGCCCAAGGTCCTATAGCAGGCAAGAGGCAGAACCAGGGGATCTTCCCCACCCCAGACTCCAGAGCCCACTCTCTTTTAACTACCATGGGTTGCAGCTTCAGAGAATGAGAGGTTAGGAAGCAGTATTTATGTCCTACTACCACTCATTAAATCAAATTTGTGAAGACACAAATTATGGTAAAATGTTTCACGTGTATCCTGTTTCTGGGTTGAGGGGTACAATCTCAGTGAAGCTCTAAGCCGGAATTTCCCATTAGAAAACTACCCTCTTAGTATCTCAGGAAGTGGGAAGCTACGTTAAATCCCTTCTATATATCCTTGAACCAAGTATTGCTGCAGTATGAGGAACAGTATGCTATAATGGCTAAAAGCACAGGATGCAAAGTCAGACCACCTGGTTTCAAACCTCAGTTCCAGCACTTACAAGGTAAGTGGCCCTGAACAGAAATCTCTGGACTTCATTTTCCTCATCTGCAAAAGGAGAGTAAAAATATTCTTTACCTCAAAGGATTAAAATGTGGTTAAACAATAAACTTAGCTTTAAAATTTATTTAATAATTTTATTAAATAATTTTATTGCTGTAAGGGGCTTAAAATAAGGTCTTAGGTACATATTAAGTGCTCAATAAATGTTAGTCAGCTGTTATTAACTATTTTATTAATTTGAAAAGATTTTCATGATATTTGATTAAGTGACCAAAAAAAAAAAAAAAATGAACGATATCTATGATCTTACTTGGTCTTTAGGCAGAAATTTGCATAAGAACAGAAAAAACTGGAAGACCAACCTGGGAAAAGAAAAGGGAGCAGGCAAGGGCAGGACTTGTACCCCTTTCTTTATGCATTTTCACACACATAAAGACATTATGGTAATCTTTACTTTTTTATGTTTTCTAAATTTTCTGTAAGTGAATATGTTTTTCATATAATGAAAAAAAAATCCATGGTTTTAAAGGAAATTACAGTAATACGCAGAGGCAATGGAGATGAACAGCACCACTCTCAAACATCAAAACTAATGTTGGAATGGCATGAGTGATAAAAAATATAATATTTATTTCCAGATTAGTCAGTTAATCTACAGTATTTTAGCACACGCAGCCCTGTTGGGCAAAACAAATGTCTCAGAGTTATTGAGATAACTACGTAAAGGAAATAGAACACTACCAGCAGTCAGTAGTTTACAGTTTTAGATGCAAATCTCACAGTCTACAAAACTTTGAAATGTACAAATCTTTCCACTGATAAACTACTTCTAGGCATCGATTACCACATATTCAATTACACAAGTTAGCAAGTATGACATACAAGGATATTATTGACGGTAACATTATTTGTAATGGCAAGAAAATGGAGACAATCTAAATATCTATTGAAAGAAACAGTTAAACATCAACACACATGGTACAGTCAGAAGAAGAGGTACCCTGGGATTATTTAAGTGAAGCAGAATAACGAGAATAGTATGATCACCATTTTTTGCTAAATCAAATTATCTAAATAGGTTTAGGAGAAAGGTCCGGAAAAGTTACAAACTGTTACCAATGGCATTCCTGGCGAATGGGATGGGTGGGTATAGTGAGGGGTGGGCCAATGCTGTTTTCACCTCTTCCATAGCACACCTTTATATAGCTGGAATGTTTTAGGGGCATTTAATATTTTGTAAAATATTTAGAGGCAGTGGATTCATGCAGAGTTAATGAGATAATATGTGTGGAAGCATTCCCACCACAATTCAATACAGTCGCTCCCCTGCCCTTCAGTGGAAAAAATCAACCCAGACAAATGATAAACTCATTCCACCAATCAATTACATGTCTAGCACCTATTGCACACATTTACACATACAAGTGAGCAAGGATGATGCTGTCTTCACACTGATGCCCTGCTACGTCAGAGCGTGTTTGTGGGGATCTAGACCATCAGAAAGGCAGACTTCCCCCCATGCTGTAAAGAGCAAAGACTCAGAGTATTGACCAATGTAGTAAAGGTGGGCTCTCCCTCTAACTCAATTATAATCTAAACTTGGCAGAAGTGGGGAGAATGACTATGATTTATAACTATTAAGATTCTTTTCAAAAAAGAATGTTCTTAATCGATCAACCTTCTATGACTCAAACAAGATGCTTTCTCTGCTTCAAGAGAACAGCTCATGAAGTTATGCAGCTCTGTACTTCAGAGTCTGTGCCCCACCATCGGGAACTCATTGTGCGATGACTTTTCATTGCTGTTTTCATATGTTTTGGTCTTGGATCTTTGATTCAACTTAGTTTTTTTCAAGGTATTGTCACTGTAAGGAAGCTGCAGAGGGTACTGAATGAGCACCAGATGGGGTGTCATGGGCTGTGGTCCTCAGTGCCACTTCTAGCATTTATTGAGCAACCCTGACCTGGTCATAATTTCCTTGGTTTTTGATTTCCATATCTATAAAATTAGGTTGAACTAGATGACCTTTGAAAAATTTTCAGTTCTATTATCTATAATTTTTACATTTCTCCTGGAACTTAAAATGGAATCAAGTATAGCTATTTTTATCAAAATTTCTTCACATTTTGTAACAGAATATGCAACACACTGTCTTCATAACTACGTTTAGCAAATGAGATTCTACCTAATTTTAACAATAAAATTAAATTTACCACACATAAACCATTTACTTGCAACAAATAAATTTAAAGTATTTAAAATGTCAATCTAAAACAAACCCAAATAGTTATTTCCTCCCTACTACAGATGAGGAAACTGAGGCCTAGAGAGCTTTCTCGCCCCAGGTCACATAGATAAAATGTGACAAAGCCAAGATTCACACCACAGCCATCCAGCACATTTACCTATTATACCTTGCTGTCTTTATGGTACGAAAGGAGGGAATACACAATGTGAGCTGCTGTTTCAAATTGAATACACACGGGTACTTGCTTCTCCGCCACCTCACCTTGAGACTAAATTACAATCAGACAGTAACTATTCCAACTGAATAACTGTAATGTGAACTGTAAAAAAGCAGGCAAAATATTAAATGTTATAGCAACTCAAAAAATTATTTTTTTTCCAAGCTTTCTCCAAACTGTTATTCCCTTCTCTTTGTATTAACCCTATTACAGTACAAATCTAACTGTAATAAAACTTTTCTCACCACTTAAACTGAGTTCCTGGTCAGCAGGCCTGTCACTGTATTGTTTGTACCCTGCTTTAGTATGAGATGTCATAATTGACCCATAGTAGGAACCCAGTAAAGTTTGCTGAATGAATGTCAATGAACTTCAATGACATATTAGGGTGAGGCATGCTTAATTTATGACTAATCAGAATATGCACTTTAGCCATGATGCAATTTAGAAGGGCTTTCAATTGAATCTTGACTAGTGCCAGCTTAGAGAGGTAGCAAGGTGATTTAGTATATATTTATGAATCAAGAGAGCATAACAATTTAGAGACAATACGCCAATTTCAAATTCTTCTAGTACAGAGGTAGGAACAGCAGCAATCATATTCTTACGTGAAGATTACTAAGAAAAAGAACAAAAGCGGCACTTTTGTTTTTAAATCTATCATACTCTATAAGTTTGAAAGTCAGTCAAGAAGCTGACTTTATAAAAGTCATCTAAGAAGTTGACAATAAAAAAGAAAAACAATTACCATTTATTGGTATTTCTTTCCTAAAATAAGTAACAGGAAACAAAATTTACTAAGGGCAATGGAAATAACAAAGGAATTAAACCTAATTCATAAATCTGTTCTGTAATAATGTAATCACGTATCTGTAGTAGTTTGTTCAATGATTTAGCCCAAATTCAACCATTGGTTACAGTTCTCAAATTGTGGTCCCAGGACCAGCAGCATCAATGGCGCCCAGAAATCGATTAAAAATGCAAATTCTCAAATCCCGCTTCAGACCTACAGATTCAGAAACTCTGGGTGTGGGACCAGAAATCAGTGTTTTAAGAGACCCCCTCCCCCATGTGATTCTGATGTAAGAAACTTAAGAACACAGCTGTACTCTAAAGCAGGGGTGTCTAACCCCCAGGCTGTGGACTTGTACCGGTCCATGGCCTGTTAGGAACTGGGCCATGCAGGAGGCGAGGGGCAGGCAGTGAGCAAAGCTTAATCTGTATTTGCAGCCACTCCCCAGTGCTAACATCGCAGCCTCAGCTCCACCTCAGATCATCAGGCATTAGATTCTCCTAAGAGCACTGGTCCCTGGTGCCATAAAGGTTGAGGACTGCTGCAGTATATATTCGTGTTCTATTTATGCAGTTTAGACTACAGAATACTAACAGAGAATTCTTTCCTAAAGATGCTTTTGTATACTTGTCTCCAGGTTTGTTTGTTACTTCAACTTCTGAAGTATTTCCTATCTGTCCTTCACTACCTTCATTTCATTGTCACTGGCTAAGTCAACCAGCCAGCCCCCTGACTATTAACCGTCCAGTCTGCTATATTTTTGTGCCAGGGCTGCTGAAAATGGAACCCAATTTTGGAAACATTAAGGTTGGAGGAGACCGCTTGAAGAATACTGCTCTAAAAGAAATGCAGCACTACATATGCATTGAGTAGTCAGCAGATACTATAATCTAAGATGGGTACCAGCCATTACATATACCTTTTACCTGACAGTTAGTGATCTAGGACAGCAGTCCTCAACCTTTTTGGCATCAGGGATCGGGGCTCCTATGAAGATCTAATTAATGCCTGATGATCTGAGGTGGAGCTGCGGCAGTGACGCCAGTGCTGGGAAATGACTGCAAATACAGGTGAGGCTTCGCTCCCCTGCCCACCGCTCACCTCCTGCTGTGTGGCCCGATGCCTAACAGGCCATGGACAGGTTCCGGTCCACGGCCCACGGGCTGAGGCCCCGTGGTTTAGGCTATAAAGGTCCCAGTCTTGTCTCTTGCCAGTTGATTGTAATCTGGTTGTCTGTGCTTTCCTACCTAAAAGCACCTTCAGCATTAGTCTTTCTAGCCTGTACCCAAGTTTTAGAAATATCCTACATAGGATCTAGCATATAAAAATAAGAAGACATCTTGGAAATCACCAATAAATATAAACCATCATCAGCTGTGTTCAAATGAGATGGGTTCTCTCACATAAAAATCTGTCTTTTATACTAGACAGATAATGGTGTCACTTAGATAAAGAGAACAGAAGAGTAAGGTTAATAAAAATGGGTTTGGTTAAGTGTGTAGGGATAATGAGCTCAGTGTTTAACCCATTTAGTTTAGAGATGTTATTATGAGACATTCAAATGTGGATAATCTCTAGGGCCTGGATGGCAAAAGACATATAGGCAGATCTAGGTGTCATCAGCATATATGTAGTAGTTACATCCACACAGAAAACAGGGGAAGCAGAGAGAACACCAAAGGACACAGATGACTGAAGGGGACCTACATGTAAGAGATAAAAACAGAGGGAATGAGGTAGGTGAGGAAAGCCAAGGGAAAAATAGTTTCAAAGAGGGAGTGATGAAGAGCAGCAAATGCCATAGAAAGTGCAAGATCTAAACAGAAAAAAATGCTGGGTTTGGTGATTACTGACTTTATGACAAAACTGAGGGGTAAAAATGGAAATCAGATTTCAGAAATGTAATCAGCAAACAAGAAAAGGAGATAATAAAGATTATTTGTTCAGAAGCTTCATTTAACAGAATGTATTTGGCTTCTCTGAATGTAGAGGCCTTATCAGATGCTCACGGATAGATTCACTAGTGACAATAAGAAATCCTCTCCTTAAGTTAGTTCTTATTAAACTATAGCATACGTCAAATAGAAATATTAAGTGCTTAATAAATATAAGCCATTTTTCCAGGCACTGCTCTGGATATTAACATATTTTCTTATGTAATTACAACCATATAAAGTAGGTACTATCCCTAACGTACACATGAGACGACAAAGACCCAGAGAAGATACGGGCAAGAAATAACTTGTCCAAGGTCCTACATTTAGTAGTACGGTAGTCAAACCAAAAATTTCACTGAAAAGAGTAAGAGGGAGGGCAATGAATGAAGTAAGGGTTAATAAATGAGAACGATAAATGTTATAGTTAAGATAGCACTGATTCTTTAACTGGCCACAGTTTAATTTCTATTTAAGAACTGTTTTTAATTTGAATTTCTGTCTTCTCTCATCTCAGAATCCTACATTGCTAGGCTCGCCATTTTAACACCTCTTATGACACTCAGATTCTGCCTTGCATTAAAATTGTTATCTCTTCCCCTGAGTTGCAAGTTGCTTGAAAATGGAGCTGTATCTTATTTATCTTTGCAGCTCTATTCCCTCAATCTCAAAAGTAGAAGATACTATAGTTATTGTGGTTATCATTTCACAATATATACAAATATCAAGTCATTATGTTATAAACCTGAAACTAATGTTATATGTGAACCATAGCTCAGTAAAAAATAAATAAATAAATAAATAAATAAATAAAAAAAAAAAAGAAACTCAGTAAAGTTAGTTGAATAATGATTTTTACTTTTCTAAAGTTTCTAGGGGCTTCAATAAAATAGTTTTAAAGTTTTTAATTGCTGTACAGGGTTGTTGTATCTCAATTACTACTGGGATTGTCCATGTTCAGAATACTTTTGGATCACTCAAATTTCTGATTTGGGGAGAAATACCCTTCGAAAGTAAAAATCCGATAAATTCCCCTGGATAAAACCTTTTAAAGATTGCCTATCACCTACTGGTTATAGTCTTATTCTCCAGTCTATCACTAATGCACTCCACCTGGCTCTAACTACCAAACCACCTGCACTTCCCTCAATGGTACAGAGCACAGAACATGCCCATATGTGTTCACCAGGTGAACACCTCCTCCTCTTCCTCTTCCTCCTTCTCCTCCATCAGAACACAGCTAAAATTCTCTTTTCTAATGCCTTCTGATATTTGCCGGTATTTTCTTCTTCTATTTTTGCTCTCTCTTGCTATTTTAAATTTCCTAAAACAAACTCCACAAGGCAACATTCATCATTTTTATCCTCATGTCTGACAAGGAGCGGCTTAGTGTTTAATATTTATTGAAAGAATTATTAAAGCATAATTCGGTAAATCTGCTACTCTTATATAATACTAACCTACTACCAAAAATGAAGACTTTAAGTAGTTTTCCATTATCAATAATGAATGGTACACTTTCTATTCTAACTCAACTCATAAATTCATGAAGTCAAGATAACTTGTACCTTTTTTACCAGCTGATCATGATCACCATCACCAAAGACACAAAACAGATCCACAGAGTACCAAAACTTCTCTGTGACCTAGTCAAATCAATAAGGCAGAGTCACAACTACTGGTAAATGATATGGAAAAACATCATTTGAAAAGCTTTGGAATTGCTCCAAGTTAAGCATGTGAAATGTATTAAAATCACACAATTTTGGAGCAGTTTCTTTTTCATCTTTTTATCTCTAGATGCATATTACATAGAAGACACTCAAACACCTTTTATAAAACCTGTGTTATAGCCAGCTTTGTCAAAGAGCAGCCACATCAGGTTTTTGGATAGGTCAAGAACATAATCTAACTTTGTGTTGGCCTTGAGGCCTTTGTTAAATCATCTGAACAGTTAACTTTTTAGTTTTCTCATATATCGCCTCAGCAGGTTGGTAAGGTAATAAACTTTAACAAGTCTTGTCACAAGGCACAATGTGTTATGAGGAGATCTTCACATTTCATCCTAGAATAACTATGTCCTTGCAGTTATCTTCTAAGTGCTTCACTCATGTTACTTAATCCTGGGGCTTTATTATCTTCATTGTACACAAGGAAAAAGAGAAGGAAGGGTATAAAATAACTTGGCTGAAAAGACCTAGTAAGTCACTAAGAGACTTCATTTAAAATACCAGTTCCTTCATCCTCTTTTCAAAGAACCATGTAGAGAAATTCACTGACCGCAGGCAGAAAAGAATCAATTCGTTATTAGCTTTTGCTTATTTAGTTTGAATGAATAACCTAAGCTTCCTAAGCCTGTAGGTTTTAATAGCTCTAGGACTCGATGGATAAAGCTTTGCTGACTGAATCCAAATTCATAAACCTGCCTCTAACTTCTTTTAAATTTCAAGATAGTTTGACCTAAACTTTAACTCAAAGGCATTCTCTCTCCCCAGATCTCTTAATTCTTTTCAAATTTTGTTCAGTCTTTTAAATGTGTTAAGTCATACCTACCTTTCCAGGCAGGATCAAGGCTGCCAGAATTTTCTTCTATATAAACAGTAAACCAATCCCTCTTGAGTCGTGAAGGTTTCAAAGGCACCCATCACTCACAGCCAACTCTAGACTTATTCTCCAATCTGAATCATTAGGGTAGCCTAGCAATTTCAAATTCCAGGAAGCCTCCTCTCGTACACTTCTGAACCACGTTCGCAGGAGTACCTCTGCTAATCTTCACTCCGTTATGGAGTCCATAAATGAGCTATCTCAAATTGCTCAGATTCAACAAGAATTATATATCAGCGTAGCAAGTAATCATAATTTGGCAATTATAACTACGGACCCCGATATGGAATAATGATCTAAAGATTCTCGCTGTACACGTGCTGAGGACAAATTTTGCAGCAGATTCCATATCCTGGGCCCAAGTGACTTGCATAACTGGGCGATCAGCACGGGCTCAAAAGGGAGCAGGGAGCTCGTAATTCAGTTTTCTGTACTTTACTGTAAAATTCTACACCAAAATATTCTCACACATGTTTGCCTCTTCGATGATGTAAGTTCTGCCCCTAGACATTTAACTGTCGTCGGGGTTCTCTTCCACTGCAGCAGCCACAGGCCACCCAGTAACTCATTCTAAAGACTGCCTCTTGCGGCTCGCGCTAACAAATCCCGAAGCCCGCACGCTCCGCAGCTTGTGCGGAGACACCGCAGCCCCAAACTGGCCATCTCCTCCTCCCCCACGTCCCCGCGTCGCTCGTCATCCCGCGCCAGGCGCCACCCTCTCTGCATCCCGGTGAGGACTTGGGGCTCCCGGGGCCGGAGCCCTCCCGAGGGCGCGGCACTGCGATCGCCAGCGGGAGCGGTCCCCGAGCTGGCACCTACCTCCCGCCTCCTCCCGGCTCGGCCGCGGGTCAACGTTCGCCCGCTTCCTCCAACGGCCCCAACGGCCGCGCCGAGCCCCTCGCAGAGAAGCGGGGCGCCAAGCCAGGTACCGGCGCTCACCTCCGCTCCCGCCCTCCCTCCCGCCCCCCGCCGGCTCCCACCCCCAGTCTGCCTGCCCCCCGCCCCGCCGGCGCCGTCGCTCCTCCCCGGGCGGCCGCGTCACAATCGCCGCCGCACGGCCAGGTTCTCACCATGACGGTTCCCGGGAGCGGTGAGTTGACACCGCCGGGCGTCTCGGTCCGGCTAGCGCAGCCCCGGGGGCCCGCACAGGCGCGGCGCGGCGGCTCGAAGCGCCCCGGGCCTGCGGCCCCGCCTCCGCCTCCCGCTCCCGCCTTCCCGGTCCCTGGCCGGGCTCCGCTCCGCCCCTGGCTGCCGCCTCCCGGCTCCCGCAGGTCCGCAGGTTCCCACCCCGCCCCTGCGCCGCTAGCGCCGCAGGCCCGGCCGCCTCCCATTGGCTCCGCCAGTTGCTAGGCGATGAACAACCGCGGCCTGCATTGGTCCGGTGGGGGCCTCCGAATCTCGTTCCCCACCTCCAAAAAAACCCGAAGGAAAGGAAAACCTTATCCCTAGAGCCCAGCGAGATGCGGGCGCAGCTGCGGCTGCGGCACCTGTTACGCCCTGTTATTCTCCCGGCCAGGCCCTGCTCCCCGCCCCTCACGTTGCACAGCTCGGGGCCCCAGCCTCCGTGGGGGAAGGGGATCGTGGCTGCATCAAAGCACGTGTTCCGAGCCCCAGTGAACCCCAGCACCCTCCCTAGAAGCAAAACTGAAGCTCCCTGAAGAGCCACGTGCGCTTGCAAAAGTGGAGAAATAAACCGAACATCAGCCGGCACCCAGAAGTAGGTCAGGCCCAGGGGAAAGGAGGTTCAAGTATTGGGAATCGTGGATGCAAACAACCTAACCGGGAGAAAGTTACATGTAAAATTAGGGCAAAAAAAATGACCTCGGCGGGAGAGAGCGGGAAGACTAAGAAATGGCACTCGTGAACGAGAACTTTATACAGAAATGTTCCACACCCACCCAGTAAAATACGTGAAAAGAAAATGTATTCCTGCTGCACCCGTAGCCGGGGTCAGAGCTGCTCCTCCCCCTTTCTATGTCAGCCTAAAATTCTCCGGGGAAGACAGGAGGCGGGAGAAAGGAAAGAGATCAAATGGAGAAATCGCAGGCATATGACTTGTTATAAACACAAAGATGTACTTTGATAATTTATTTTATTTTACTTTTATTTTATTTTATTGGTGTGTGAAAGCAAGGGATTTATTCAAGAGGGGAAAAATGAGTTTGGTATTTTAAGGAGGCTCCTGAGAGCACTTTAAAACCAAAATACCACAATAGTATAAGACAAGAACAAGAAATGTTAACAACGAAGAGCAAGGGAGGGAGCAGTGACCCCCCTCCCATTTTACGTGCACATATCCCCAATCCTGGATGAAAGATCAAGGCGAGAAAATGAGCACGCCATGGTGACAACTTCGGCGTCCAACGAAATCATCCTCTTTGCCCTTGGCCTAAGCAATCAGGAGGCCCGGCTGGATGCTGTTGAGCTTGGATGAATGGCAACCAAAGAACCCGTTAAGGCTTATAAACCGTTAAGGACGCTATTAGGCAGGGCTGGAGGAAGAAACCAATTATTAACAATGATTGATTATCGTACTCCCTAACCCAGACTACTGATGGAAGTTGGTGGCGTGGGGAGGGGGTTACCTCTGCTGTCTAGAGAGGTTTTAAACTTTCAACTCTTTACCGCCCCCCTCAAAGCCACATGCCTTCCCATCTTAAGAAGCAACCTAATGTGACGCTTTTTCTTGAAATAACACCTGAGGCTTCATTTTGTCCATTTCGCCCCTTTTAATTAAAATGCAGGCGTTCACTGTACAATTAGATAGAGAAGTTGAAATCAATGAATTTAATAAGCAGCATCTGGCACACCCTGTTGTGACCTAACCACTTACAAAGTCAGATTTTAAGGTTTGGTTCAGGCTGAGGTGAGCTCTGGAAAGTTTGGCCCCGAGCCCAGCTCCAAAAATGAATCGAACCTGTCTCAATAGTCTTTTGCTCTTAGGACCCATTTTTCATTCTTAAAAATTAAGGGCCCTATAAAGCTTTCATTTATGTGGGTTATAACTGTTGATATTTACAACACTAAAATAGAAAGCAAAAAAATTTAAAATATTTATTTAAAAAATAAAAATTATATCTTAACATAAATAGAACATTTTAGTGGAAAATGACTATAATTTCCAAAAAAGTAACAAAAATAGCAAATATCTTTAATGTCTGTCATAATGGAGGGCAACAAGATTTTTATATCTGCTGCAATTTGTTGTACTATCTCAGGTAGCCTTTGGAAAACCCCACTATACATTCATAGGAGAATGGGAGTGAAAAATTATATTTTAGTATTATAATAAAAATAGTTTTGCAGACTGCCTGAGATGCTCTTGGGGGTCCCCCCTCCCAGAGTTCCTCAGATTACACTTTGAGAATCACTGATGTAAACCAGTCTCTGGGTGTTCTCCCCATTGTCAGTGACTGCTGTAAGTGCTGAGTAGGTGACCTAATTCTGGTGAGTACATAATGGGAAGTGAGTGTGGGGGGATGGCTTCAGGAAGATGGTTTTATCCCTGAGAGCCTTTAAGAAATCTTTTCCTTACTTCCTGCCTTAAAGCTATGGTGGCACATCTCAAAACAATGAGAGAAAAGAAAAAAAAAAAATACAGGAAAGGCAACCCAGAACCCAGACGTCACTGAGTGACTAAATTAATCTACCCTGGCTCTGTACTCCTCCAGACTGTTCACACGTGAGCTAGTAAATGGCCTATTGCTTAAGCCACTTTGGGTCAGGTATTCAGTTACTTGCAGCCAAGAAGATCCTTACCGATATATAGGACAAGATAAAGAATTTGGCAGCAGAATGAAAATAGTCTAAGGCCACATTTAGCACAAGGCTATAGGAATTATATTGCGTTTGATAGTACTTTGCTATGGTAAGGAAAGATAAAGCAGAAAGATATAATCTGGAATTTTTTTAAATGCTTTACTTTGGCCATTCTACCCTCTTTTAGCAAAATTAAGGGAATGTCAATATCAGATTGTTGTTTTCAAAAACACTCAAAACTTCCTTATTACTTTCTATACTGGTTATATCATAGGGGTTAGAGTAATTTTTTTAAAATATAATTTATATCATGTCACAAACCTGCTTTGGCCCCTCTCAGTCATCATTAAAGCAAAAATTCTTCCCATGGCTAGAAGGGTCTTATGACCTGCCCTTCATCTCCTTACCTCTCTGATCTCATATTCTGCAGTTCTCTCCCTTACTCAACTAACCATTAGCTACCTCACTGTTCTTCAACCTTGCCAGGCACATTCCTGCCTCAGGAACTTTGCACTAGCTATTCCCTGTTTAAATGTTCTTCCCCTTGACATCTGTATTACTTCTCCCTTTTCTAGTCTACTCAAAGTCACCTTCTTTGTGAGGCCCAGCCTGACATTATTTAAAATTGGAACCTCCATCAGCTTTCCAAATTTCTTACCTTGCTTTTATATAATCTTCAACCATAATGTAGAGTTTACTTATTTTTGTTTGTTTATTTGTTTGTTTGTTTGGTCCATCTCTCTTTATTAAAATTTAAGCCCAGCAAAGACAGAGATTTTGTTTGCTCGTTCATTGACATATACTCAGTGCCTAAAACAGCGCCTGTTACTTAGTTGTTGGTGCTCAATAATTATTTGGTGAATAAATGAATGTAACTTTAAATAAATGTTTTTCATTCCGATCACCTCAGCAGGCTGTATACATATTCCAATGATGCTTCTCAAAAGTTATCACATCATTAGTTACTGAATTTGTTGAAAAGAATTCTTTCTTTCAGAATAAATCTGATTTTTGGAACTATCCAAAGGTTATTAAGAGCCAAATCTGATAAACACATTCTGGAGCCATGTTAAAATGCAAAACTTGCTTTTGCCAAATAAGTTATTGCATTTGGGTGGATAAGGAAAGGTCAAAAAACAAAACATTTGATTTTCTAAGATAGTAAACTGACTCTGAACATAATTTCAAAGAGTAGTTCTAAAAATATATACCGATAACAAGTTGTAGGAATAGTATATATATTTTTTAAATTCTATATGTTTGTATGTGTGAATGAACCTCTTCCAATCTGTCTACAGACTACCGTTTCTTGCCCCCACTACTAGAAAAATGAAAATCAGATGCTCTTCGCTCCTCTCCCACAGCCTCCTGCAATTAGGGACTTTTAATGGCCTCTCATTGTATTAAGCATGAAACTGAACTTCCTATCCAGTCCTGTGCACATAATCTGGCTCCTCTCCCCATCCTGGAACTCACTTTACATGCAAAATGCCAGCCATAGCAGCTCCATTTTTCCCCCCTGGCCCTTTGCGCCTGCTAGTCAGTTAGCCTGAAAGGCTCTTCCCAAAAGGTTCAAAACTGATTCTTCTTTATTTGGATCTCATTCCCATATATAAAGCAAACTTCCCAGGCTTGGTTTTATTTGTTTTCTTCCTTGCTTATGGTCTGTCTCCTCCCACTAGAATGTAAGCCCCACGAAGGCAGGGACTTTGTTGGTCATGTTTGCCTCTATAGCCCCAGCCCCTCCATGCCTGCACTGAAGAGTTGTTAACCAAACTTTTAATAGTGAGACTGGGTAGTAGGTCAGTAGGAGGAAAGGGACATAAACTTTACATTTTATTCATCTCTGTTATATATGAATTTTTATAAGTATGTATTATTATAACTAAAACGTTTTAATTTTTCTGAAATAAATAGGTTCAGATTTTAATATATATTAATAATCTACCTTTATTTACTCACATGTGTTCCTCAGAAACTAGTGTTTCAAATACTGCAGCAAACATTCAGGCCATGCAGCTTCTATGAACACATATATTCAAATAATGAATTTTTACAAATTACAGCCACAACTTCTGGATCTAATGGAGAACATTTCTTGTGAGGCCCTATATGCTGTAACAGATGAGAATATGGGCTGAGTCATCTCTCTTTAATGGTCCCATGTTCATTAATTCTATGTTCTGGCCAGGACTATCTTTCCAGGGGTGACAGGGTAGATAAACAAAGCCTCGCTGGACACTGTGCTAGGAACGTCCATATCCATGGCCTCATTTTATGCACAAGATCAATTTAAGGCTGTTGGTAATTAACTGCAAAATAGTATAGGGCAGCTTCCAAGGGCTACAAAACTTTAAAGTCCCACATGTGGGCTGAAGCATCCAGAGAGTACTCTATGGAAGAGAAAGAACTGGAGTAGAGCCTTGAGGCAACCTTCACCCTGTAAGTCTGCCAATACCAGACCACCAGCTCTGCTTCCTAATTTCTAAAGTAGCCTTACACTTAGCTGGGCTTGGCTCCTCTGGCTATCTGAGTAAATCTCTGCATCATGCTGAATTTCCAAAGATGATTCATTTCTGACCAGTCCCTTTGGATCTGGGCCAATAGCAGTCCAGCTTGAAATGACAGTCCTATGCTACTTTACAAAGTGCTGGCTGAATTTGCGAAAGAAATAGACCTCTGCTGTTCTCTTTTCCTCCCACCTCCATCGAGGTGAAAATTCCCAGAAAAGAAAACTATCTTAGCTTATTACCCACCCTGCCCCACCCCACCCCACCCTACCTCACCTCTCCAGACACAAACTCACAGAATAGCGGACAAATGGCTGATCATCATCTAGGTGTTCTATTCTTAGTGCTTCAGATTTTTGTCTAGTCTGCCTAGTGTTTTCCCCTACTATTTCTTTTGAAAGAGTTCTTTCCGAGCAAGAATACCTGATGAATTTTATCAAGCTCTAATACTTTGGTTTCCAACTCTCCATTTGTCCCCCAAAGTGATTGATTTATTGACTTTAAAATAAGCAATGTAAATCTTGATTATGCATAAATCAAAGAGCTTATGAGATGCTATTATAGAACAGTGGTTAAGAACCAACCAGAGGAGTTATCAAATCCCGTATTTCCAAGAGAAAAGCATTCCTCCTTTATTTAGTAAATGTGGTGAATGCACATGCAATGAGTGCACGTGCACACATTAGACAAACGTTCTGAACATTTTTAGCATTCAAAAGGACTGTCCTGAATTCTGATATAACACTTAAACCATGTTAACGCAAGTCTTTGACACAAATTTATTTTCTTCAGTATCCAATCATAGTTAGTATAATGGTTTATATTTTGATACTAAAAACTTATGATATCTCATCACACGGCATATGACATTTCACTTTTTAAAAACTCACCAATCATACATATCTCCTCTTAGGTGTCTCCTACAGCTGCTCAATACCCCCTTCCCTTCCAGTACACACATATATACATGCACAAAGCTAACTTTGCTGACTACAGTGCCCCCAAAACTTTCTCATACAGAGCAATTTAGCTCAGTCTACTTTTCTAAACTTGCAAATTTAAGCCTAGAGCATTGATCAACCAACAAAAGACCCTCCAAGGAAGTGAAGGGACTATAAATGCCCCCCAAAGTTTTCTCAGTAATACTGGAATCTGTTTAAAAACCACAGAGCACAAAAGATCAGCATCAACTTGAATAGTTCTAATTTCATTCTGCACCAAAGCACCCTTTTTTTCCACATAGTCTTCATCTCCCCTCCTCTTATTTGAAATTTTCCTCAATGGTTTAATGAATATTTATTGAATGATTTCCATGTGCCAACCATTGAAGGATATAAGGTCCCTGATAACCACAGAAACTCTGAGTCTCCCAGGAAGAGAGAATAATGATAGTCTAAGTATTGTGGAGAAGTAGAGTGTATCGTAGACATTTGAGTCAGACTGCCTAGGCTAAAATACTCCTCAGCTGCCTGAGTCCATGCTGATATCACTGAGCTCCCAAACCAACCTGGGGTTCATTCCTCTAGGCCTTCTGTTTAGTAAACAATAAATGCTTTGTGGTCTAAGTCTCTACTAGTTAGGTTGTTTGTTACTTGAAGTCAAAATCATTCTGTCTGACAGTACACCAAAAAAAGAACTTTCACAAGGTGACATAAGGGTGTGACTCAAGTGTCACAAATGGAAACAACCAAGTAAGCAAAAGAGTCAGTGGAAAATGAAGTATAAGAGTTATTTACAAAAAACTGATTGACTAGAATACATGAGAAGAAGGGAAAATGTGGAACTGTTTCTATGCTTTGAATTAGAAATATATATATCTAAGATATTAACAGTTTTCTGAACATATAACTAATCTAACTAGACCAGAACATTTTAAATAGACTAATAAATATTACTTTTCACAGAATGATTTGCTATTCTGAGATTTTTTCAGACCATGATACTATGTTTTCTTACTAGTACTTGCTTACATTATAGATATTTTCTAGCAAAATTCAATGTAAGTAATGTATTTAGAAATCAAATTATATTCCAAATATATTAGTAAAACTATGTATTTAAAAGAATTATGATAAATCTTTTTGCATGATGAATGACATATTTTTTTAACAAACTCTTTGTCATTTATCCATTCTATAAGTTTATATTTTAATATTAGGTTTCCTTAAAAGAGTTTTACCTGTCATTGTTTAAACCCCAGACTTTTGTGCAACTGTTTTAATGAGAAATTTTCTGTAACATGGATCACACTACAAAAGGCTGAGGTGTTTAGCAATCAACAAAACAGTTCAAATCCTTTTATTCTGCAATGGGCAATTCTATTTTATCTTAATTAAACATTTCCATTTGATTTCATTATTTATACTTTGGTAGATGAAGTTTCTTTTTCTGCATTCTCAATACAGAAGTAATCTGGAGGCTTAATTCCTGATGAATTTTATTTTCTACTTTGTAAACCTCTGTCAATGATGTCATTAAATAATTGTTCAAATTGAAATATAGTAGAATAGAATCCTCTATGTACTGGGTAAAATACCCACTGAAAATTCATATTTGAAAACCCTTAATATCAATTAAAATATGGCATTGATTTAAAGTAACCATTTAGGATTTACAATCATATGAATCTGCCTGTCCCTTTAAAAAGAAAAGCAATTGGGTTCCGGCTGCTGAGCTCTCTTGGATTTATTTTATCTTAGCAGCTGTTCCTGAAGTCGACGTTATTCAAGTGAGGGTTTTCAAGCTCCTTGTTGTATTTTTCAACTTATGGCGCATGCATGCTATGAAATATAAAACCCAAATTTAGAATGGGATGAAGTAGGGACAATCAGAAATACTGGAGAAATAAGATAACATTTAAAAACTCTAATTTTCATTTAACAAAGATGAAACTATAGAACATGATCTGCCTGAAGCCCCTGTAACAATAGCAAGGCAAAACCCTTGAACCTCTAAGCACCAAAAGTTGGATGATATATTTAGCAGTAAATGTATGTGTTGGGGGAGGGGAGGTATCCTAAATGGAAATAATGGAACTTTCCATGATCATAGAAGATGAGCAAAGAATACATCAAACACTTTTCTTGCCACTCCAAAAGCATATTATAAATCTTGTCTTACGTCATCTACCCCTTGATCTAGAAAAAGTAACTTCATAACTCATATAACTTTTATTTCATTTATTTTTGTTGTGTTTATTTTGTGAGTGTCAACATAGCAAGATCATCAAGAGTACAAACTCTGAGTAAGAATCTTGGCTCTGCCCCATACTTGCCATGGATATCTGTACTTTTCATTTAATTTATAAATTAAACCAGTTAGCTTTAGTCACAGCAAACTATATATGGAAATTTAATCTATTTAGGAATTATTATTCTCATTTTTAATCCTCATATATAATCATTTCCTAATATTAATAATTTATTGAATGATTACTAATTGTTAAGCACTATTCTAAGTGGTTTACATATTAATTCATTTAGTCCTCACAATAACTCTATGAGGTAGATATCATTATTGTCTTTATTTCTGATTAGAAATTAAAATGGCAGAGGTTAAATAATTTTCCCAAGATTACCCAGCTAGTAAATTTCAGAACTAGGGCTTACAGAGCTCTTCTCTTAACCGCTGTTTAGGACTGCCTCAATCTCTGTTGCTCTCCTGTCATTTTTGTTCAAAGGACTGCTGATTAGTGAAGAGACATCTTCAAGCTGCGATAACAATCCTCTGCCCATGTACCTGAAGGCTCTCTGAGTGGTACAGAGCATGCATAATTTTAAAGGAATTAGTTTCACGTCCTACACTTTCCTAAAATATCTGCCTGAGAACACACTTGTGGTCTGTTTTCCACCTCTTTTCACGATTGCCATTTTTCTACTTAACCAAAGAAAGTCATTCGTCTTATGAATTCCACATCTTACTATGGTGCATTGACCCTGGGTGCACAAAATACAGAAAATAAAAATGTGGGAAGGATACAAGTTTTTCAAAATCCTTTCAGGGAGGTAAGTGAGCAAAAGTTTAAAGACCATTGATCTTGAAGCCCATTGATCTCTCCCGGGTACTTAAATCTGGTCCAGGTAATCATTAACACTACCATTTTACATATGAAAATGTGACTGCATGTAAAATAAAATGTCGTTGGTTACTTCTCTGTACTTCCTGGATATTTGGCAAACGCTAAAAAATGAGAACTGAATATAACTGTTGGAGTTGATACAGGCAGACACTTTTTCCTATGCTATTCCTTCATCTCTAAAGACATCTCTATCACTATGTCTACTATACTTAAGTGTGTTTCGGAAAAACGATAACACAAAACACAGCTTTAAGATAAAGAAACATGCCATAAGATTTTCCTATGGTTTCTCTGTCAATATAAACCTGGTCTATGAGCTACTCGGGATACATATTTTCCAAACTCAAGTATAGGGCCCATGATCTAATATCCGAAAGTGTCCTTTGGAGGTTAAACTGGCAGTTTACTGGAATTCAGAAATTTTTCGAAAATCCAGGGACTCGGGTCAAAATAAATAGTTTTAATCCACATCATATCTGCTATCTTCAAGTAAAAGTCTGATAACTGACTCTAGTGCCAAACTTGGACTCTAGAAAGTTTGGATTTTATTCTGCAACTAATCCTTAATAAATAACTCCTCTGGGTCTCATTATCTTCATCTGTAAAATAAGTGAGATTATTACATATCTTTTGTTTCTCTTCTCTTCAGAGTTCTATTCATTCATTAATTCAACAAACCTTTACTGAGCATACACTAAGTGCCATTGCAGTGCGGGGTGAGGGAGACTCAAAAGTAAATGAGGCAGAGTTTCTTCTCTCAAGAAGCTTTTAGGCTCTAAGGACATTAACTCATTTACAAATAAATCAAATATATAATGATAAAAGTTGTATAGAGAAATGAGGAAGGCTCAATGTGGTGGCTCAATGAAGGGAAGTGTGAGGGAACATTTCACAGAGGAGGAAACAAATTCACCTTTTTTGTCCATTTGATGCTTTAAAACTTTTTTAATTTTCATTACTTTTAAAGACAAAGCCGTACATTCATATAATATAAAATTCAAAATATACCAAAAGGTATGCTGTAAAATTTTCCCTTCTACCCTTGTCTCCCATAGCTCCCCCTAGTCTGCCCAGTTTCCCTTCTCTTGGATAACTGGGACTGCCAGTTTCTTACATATTCTTCCAAAGATTTGAATTAGATCTTAAAAGAACAAGTACAAAATAATCAAGTGAAGAAGAAGAAGGACAAAGGGAACAATTTGAGCCTGTGGGGGAGTTGGGGCACATGGGGCTGCAGGGCAGAACAAGAGTCAACTCCTTGAGAAGACTTCCATGCTCGGGAGTCTGGGGCTTATCTTCAACCATTAGGACAGCCATCGGGGAATTTAGAGCAGAGTAGGTATCTGATTAAATGAATGATTTGGAAAGAGTGCTCTAGCAGAAATGTTGAGAATGGATTGGAGAGAGGAGCGATCAGTGACAGAGACCAGTTGGGAGGCAATCATAATAATCCAGGGGAGAACTAATGAGGACCTAAGTCAACACAGAATCAGTGGGGACCAGAAAGGGGATTAGCTCAAGTGATTAAGGAAGAGGATGGACAGTATTATTGAATCAATTTGATTCCGATGAATTTAATTTCTGTTTCCTCCTCACCTAAGGATCACCTGAGTTAAGTTCCAGGAATAATTAGAATGAATTATCCCCTGTATTAAACTGGGGCACTCATCTTGTCTTAGGTGATTATTTCAGTGACCTCGACATGTCCAAGCTTCACAGGTCAAATTTCATCACTAAATCCATATCCCCATACTGCTCTGTTGTCAGAAAAAAAACCCTACATCTGCACTCTTCTCTAAATACTCCTGTCACCTAGTTCTGAGGGAAACCTGGCTTTCCCCCGAGGACTGTATTTCCTGCAGCCCTCATGAATGGTGGCTGGTTTCCCTCACGTATCATGTACCACTGGACCGGAGGGTGGTACAGGTGTTCTTGTTCCCTACTTTTATTTCCAAACCATTGCCCCTTTCTCACTCTCCCCATCGGCTGCTTTGAAGCTCATGCCATCAGACTGCACCTCCCTCCAGACCTCCTTGCACGGTTCTTCCCTATCCTCCTGGTCACTCCCACACATTTCTTGGCGATTCCAGCACCAGCTTTACTGTCTTTCCTTCCTCCATTCTTTTGTCGTCATCCTTGGTGATTTCAGTGTCTACACGAATGGTCCAATCAGTCTCACGGCCTCTCCATTTCTCAACCTCTTTATCTCCAATAATCAAATAACCTAGCCTGGATGACCTGCTAAAATTCTCTGTCATAGGCAGCATTATCACAATATATACTATGTAAATATAAAATATACTATATAAATATACTGTATAAATAATAAAATATTTTTATAGAATAAAATGAATCAAAGGCCATATAAAGTAATATTTAGGAAAAGATAAAAGAAATCTAATTTATTTTATTTTATTTTTTATTATTTTTAAAAATTTATTTTTTATGGTGACATTGGTTAATGAAATCTAATGTTTCAGCTGTACACTTTAATAGTAAGGCATATATATACTTACACTGCGTGTTCACCTCCCATAGTTAGATTTCTTTCTGTCACCACATATTTGACCCCCTTTACCCTGTCCACCTCCCTCCTCCCCCCACCCCCTACGCTCTGGTAACCACTAGACTATAGTCCATGTCCATGAGTCTCTGTTTGTCCTGTTCATTTGTTGCTTTTAGTTTTATATAAAAGGAATATAATTTAAATGTAGCAAATCAGCAACATATGAGACATATCTAATCAGAAAAATATGATTAATACCCTTCAACTTTCCATTTTCATGAGAAATAAAGCTTTAATTTAACTCACTTTCAATTTAACATACTTTCTGAAAACATAGTATAGGAAATAGAAACATGCTAAAATATTCAAATAAACATCAACTTAAGGAACAAAAATAAGCATTTGAAGTTTTATCTGTACGGAAAGTTTTGTTATATCATTTGTTTAGTCTAAGAATAATAGTTAATAATAAAAATCTTTTCTCAGCTAAACAAAACAAAGCAAAACAAATAAACACAATAAAAGAGGAAAATCCATGAGGTTTTGAGGTGCTAAAGTTCTTAGAATTGTTGTTAGCATTTAAAAAATATGATGAACTATTTATAATCTCAACATTTTCAGAATTCAACATATTTAAATGCTGCTACCTGATTTTACAAGCCAAAAGATTTTAGCTAGAACTGTAAGCATATGGATAGAATAATCAAACCCAGACCAGATGGCTCTTTAATGCTTTTTAAGTAGGCTGGTGGTAACATGGTGTTATCTAAGACCCAAAAAAAGCACTTCAAAAATATCTCCCTTATCCAAGAGTCTTGGTGCATGAAACTCCACCTTTAGCAATTGAGGAAGGTAGAAGATGTATGTTGCTTTTGCCTACCCAGCTACTATTTCTCCTTCTGGTTACAACATCCTGGTTTCCTTAGGCAAGCACCTCTCCCCAGCTCTCCTTGAAGCTTTTAAGTGGATTTGATTCTGACCCTTGGTCTAGAGGTGGGCATGAGAACCAGTACTGACCTAGGAAATTACCGCATCCCTTTGGCCACAATAATTGGTTAAAGAATAGACATATAACCCAATAAGATTCATTTGTGGAATTTTGGATGGAGAATGTGAGAAAAAGATGGTACCTCTTCCCCGAGGGATGCTAGGTGTGTGAGTGCTATATACCTGGCGTGCTTGGGGCCATTCCTCCTTCTCTTCTCCACCTCCCCCATCCTCTCACTTAGACCAACCACTATGGTGCTGGGTTTGGGGAATGCCTTTGCAGACTCTTGCAAACCAACACTGCTCTCTGTTGGCTTTTTTCAGCTCTTTGAGAGGCCGTACAATGATTTAATAATGTCTATAAAGTATTGACTTCCATATTTCCCACACAAATCCCAGAATACATGTTCTAGGAGAACCGTGTTAACCTATACCAATGCGTGGTATTAATATTACTGCCAATATTCACATGAGGATGGGGGGGGGGTTGATCTTCATTTATAAGGAATCACTTGAATTTTCTTTTTTAGATTTAGCCTCTAAGGAACTACATGGACATAAGAGTTTTCTAATTACTAAAATAAAATATAAATGTTGAGTTTACCTTATATACAATAAAGATATCCTAGATATTGTGAAGGCCTTATAGTGTTATAGTAAAGAAGGACCTCTGAAATGGATCTATTCTCTTTGGTTCCTAGAAGTCTTCCATGGTGACTAACAAAATGCCAGTGATGAGGAGAAAAGCTTAGTAAGATTATTCCTCTGAATTTATTTCTCTTCTCCCTCATTTCTGAATTGGGCAAGGTTCCAGAAGAAACCATCTACAGAGTAAGGGGAGATAGCTGATAAATGTTTAGGAGTAAACTGACCTGAATTTTTGTATGTGTTCTAGGGCTTCCATTCCAAACCTTCCTCCAAAATCATTACTTACCATCTGTCTACAGGGAGACAGAGGGACACTGTGTGACAATGTCCTAGATCAGGGATATAGCAACAAAAAATACAGATGTGATCCTTCTCTCATGGAGCTTATTCTTGCAACTGAATGAGACAAAAACAAACAAATTAATAAACAGTGTAACTTCAGGTAGCATTAGGAATATAAAGGAAAAAAAAGAAAGTATGCAACAGACAGTGATAGGCAAATGGGATGCCTTAGTTGGGATGGCCATTCAACAATTTCAGGACAGAGCACTCCAAGCAGAGGAAACAAATGCAAAGGCCCTGAAGCCAGAAGAGTTTGGTGTGTTTGAAGTACAGTCAGTGAGAGAGTATGTGTTAATTTCCTATCGCTGCCGTGACAAAGTACCAGAAACTTAGTGACTTAAAACAACACACCTTTATTATCTTACAGTTCTGTAGATCAAAAATCCAACATGGGTTTCACTGAGATGAAATCAAGGTGTCTGCAGGCTTTAGTGAGAATCAGTTTCTTTGCCTTTTCTAGCTTCTAGAGGCTGCCTGAATTCCTTGGCTTATGGCCCTTCCCTCCATCTCCAAAGCCAGCAGCCTAGCAAATTCGCATTTCTCTGTGACTACCCCTACCCCCCACCCCACTGCCTCCTTCTTTTCCTTATAAAGACCCTTGTGATTACATTGGGCCCACTCAGATAATCTAGGATAATCTTCCAAAAGGCCATGCCCACCTCAAATTCCTTAACCTAATTAAATCTATAGTCTCTTTCACCGTGTAAGGTAACAATTTCACAGGTTTCAGGAATTAGAACATAGACACTTTTAAGAGCCCATTATTCTGACTACCACAGAGTATAAAGGAGGAAAGAAAGTGGAGAAAGTGGTGGGGAGTTTGAGCTTTAGTGGGCCAAGTGGTATGGGAAGCCATCAGGGCAGGGACCTATTCTAAGTTTTACCAAGTTCAGTGGTAATGTTGTATAGAAAATGGAAGTGGTGACGCCAAAATGAAAGCAAGAAGAGCAATTAGGAGGCTACTGCAACAGTCTAGGAGAGAGACGATAGGGGCACACAGACTTGGGGGGAACTGCTTCCGTTCTTTGTGGCTCAGGAGACTTACCATGCAGTTAGGTTCATGTTGCAGTGCTGTGTTGAGTTAGCAGCAATGCATGCAAAAGATTCAGTGCAATACTTAATTCCAAATAGTGCTCAATAAATAGTAACTATTATTTTCATTATGCTTTAAGTTTTAATTAAACAAACAAAAACAAAAACAAAAACAGAGCACTTAAGTAGTAGAAGAAATCTTACAGATTAGGAAAATGAAGCCCAGTGAGAAGAAGCAATTTGGCCAAGGGATACCCTCTGAGTTAGCAGATAGATACCAAGCAGTGCGCCAAAGGGAAGTAAGAAGAAAGCCATTTCTTGTCATCCTTACAGGAACCAGAAAAGGCAGCTCGGAGATCACTGGGAAGCAATGGGACAGGCACAGGGACGCTGACACTGCGAAGCATGTGGGTTCTGTGGTGGGGGCTGATGAGGGCATCAAGAGACCTACTTTCAGATCCTATTACTTATTGACTACGTGATTTTAGACAAGTCATTTAATCTCCCTTTACTTCATTTATTCCTCTTTAAAAAATGGGCATAATATCACACTCCATAATGTTGTCTTGAAGTTAAAATAAGGTAGAGCATTTTCTAAACTGTTAAGGCTATAAAGTTAAGTATTATTATGCCTGTCCTCCCAAGCAGCCTACTTTCCATTTCCCTCCAATCTAAAGGCGTGGGGCACGTTTATCCTTTGTTGTAGAGCAAATCTCATCTTTTCACAAGGGTTTTAGATCGAGTGACAACCTTCTGATGTCCCTGTGCACATAATGGATCCAGCACTGTTCACCAATTTCTGTTTCTTAGTGTATCAGTATTTTCCTTCAAAAGCTGACATTCAGACACAAAATGTACTTTCTCTGATAATATGGTTCTGGATTTTCATTTCTCCAAACTTTTTTCTGCTTACAAATTCATTTGTTGTAAACTAGAACTCAGATGCAATAAAAATAACTGTACTCTCCAAAAAGATAAAATAGATTTGAAGCTACATGCAACTGGGAATTATTTATAACAAAGCCAGTTTAAGGTTGCATTTTGCTGACTAGCATATACATGTCCCACATAACAGAGTTTGGAGAGGCTTTAAAGAGCATTAGAGATAACGAAAATTTAAGGCCAAATGAATGAATACAATAAGTCAATGCTACTATCACCCAAAGGCCAAATCTAAAATAATAACAGTATCTTCCAGCATTCACAAGTGGAGCTACAATAATTGTGGATAGCTTATTTGTTAAAAAACTGCAACTACTCCTCTAAATACAACACAACACCCTCCCTCACTCTTTGTTTTCGAAGGTTCTCAGCTGTGAGTGTATCAAATGCTGTCTAGGACCACCTTCTCCCAGGGGACGGTCCACTGTCTGTCTTGCTACGGAGGCTTGAATGGAAAGAAAGCAGCCATCCAATATGTCTAATCAGATGAAAGCTTGTTGTTCCCTAAGGGATGACCTCAATCCCTCAGTGAATGGAGAACAGATTAGCATATCGCAGATCCCAGGGCGCCAGGTATTGTCTGGTAAACAAATATAAATTAGGTAGGAACACAGGAGCAGGACGCAGAAGCTGAGACAAATTAACGCTTTTGGGTGGTAACATTTATCTTTGTTTAAATACAGATTTTTGAGAAAAGTGGAGAGTCATCTGTAAATAAATGTCTGGTTAGACTCAGTGTGGGGTGGAAGGATGCAATGCTCTTTCAATAGAACAAAGTGAGAGTTAGGTTTCACAGGTGAAAGCTTTAGAATCAGGGAAAATAAAGATAATTTCCTCCTGCCATCAAACATTGTTTTGTTTTTAGCAGGGCTCTATTATTCTGTAGGTATGAGTATAGCTGAAACAATGGAGTCAAGAAACCAAAGATTAGCAACCACTACAGAAATCAACAGTGGTCAGGGGAACATGCTAAATGATTAGATGAAGAGCAGCGAAATCCAGAACATGGGAAAATCTACAGGACAAATGATATGGTTTTTCCAATAAATAAAATACAAGGAAAAAAGTAAAAAGAGGAGAGGGAAACCTAAATGAGACAAGAGACATAAGAGGCAATCATCCAAATGCAATGTGTGGACCTTGTTTGGATTTGATTTAAATAAACAAATGTTAAAAAAAAATCTATGAGATAATTGAGGATATTTGAGCACTGACTATTTAATGAAATGACTATTTAATGAAATGGGGCCTTATTTTTTAGAGATAAGTACTGAATCTATATAAATAAAATGATATGATGTCTAAGATTTGGTTCAAAATATGAAACATGATTATTTGATTATTTTTCCATAGTTAGTAATTACTAAGGTCGGGTGATAGGTACCTGGGAATTCTTTATACTATCCTCTATACTTTTGTATGTTAGAATTTATTTATAATAAAAGTTTTTTTAATGACCAGGATTTGAATAATAAAACAAATTATTCTTGTCAAAAATATACTATAGTACTTCTAATGTTCTTATATATGGCACTGTAAAAGTCAAATCAAAGTTTATAAGCATGGAAGCTCTTTTCTAAGTGAATTAATACAATAAAGCATGTTAATACTCATAATGATGTTGGAAACACTACATATAAGTGCTCAATAAATGTTGAAAACAGTTTTTATTTTCTTAACTATAGTGAATCTAAATCTTAGCCTACAAATGCAAACATATAAGAAACAGAACTTTATTTTTCTACAACTGAACATGATCTCTTTTCAATCCCATTTTCTACTGGGGTGGTAGAAAAAAATCCTCGGTCAATTCTAAGATCCTCTCAAACTTTTACCTATAATTGTATCTAAATTTCAGAGGTATCTGGAGATCAGGTGTTGGAGTTGGGGGCATAGGGGAGAATCTATCTAATCCTCAATGTCTTCTGTTCACGTTTACCACCTGTTGGGGCATCCATCATTCCATATCATCTGCTCACCTTATGTTCTCTCTTTTTCCCACCTTCGGGTTGGGTAGGTCTCTAACCTACCTGTAGGTCAATCTCAGGTCCCTGGGGCTCATATTGCTGCTCTTGTCACAGTGGGCCGTCTATGAGACTCTTCAAGGCTATTTTTTCTCTGAGGTTTTTCTACTTTTTGAAGCTCTCTGCCTGGGAGATAAGACTCTGATATCTTCTTTGGAATCTACTGACCTTGCCGGGGGTTATGCACAGCTTCATCCTTCTCCACTGCTCCTCAGTCCGGGCTTAGCCCAGGAGCTGGTGCAGGGCCTCCTTTCTTCGTCATCTACCAAAACGATTTTCTGCATATCTATCATTTTGTCTTGAAACTGCCTTCTCTTTCATGCCAGGGAGCCCTTGTTCTTACTCAGCTATATTTCCTCACCTAATTTTCTGTGCCCCTTTAAAACTCAAGTGCTGGAAAAAGGTGGCTTTTTTCTCTGCTTTCTCCTATGATATTTCTTCCTGAGGCAATGATTAGAGAAAGAGTAGCTGACTAAATGGGAAAAGGAAATGATGGGGGAATATGTCCCTAAGTATTTCAGTTATTTTTCCTTTCATTCCAACAATGCACGAATGGAAAAAGTACACAGCTGAGTTACTTAACCTTTCAAATTTCCATAATTAGTTAAGACAGCCTTGGCTATGTTTCAGAACATCCAGAATGAAGATCACACTGGGTCTCTGCCCTTGACCTAGTTCCCAAAAGACCAGGCGAACTCTCCAATGTGGGCTTACAGAGGATCAAAGGAGTTCCCCTCTTCCATATTCTCCAAAAAGACATAAAGTCGATGCCAATAGAATTGGTAAAAGTGAATAAGATTGGATCAAGAGAAATGTGGCCACGTAACATCCCCTAACTGCTACAGTTCAAATTTTAGGTAGACATTTACATTTCAGGAAAGCCTTTGTTTTTGAAAGACAAAATAGAAGCTAGTAAATTGAAGTTTTGTGCTTTTAGTTCTGAGTCATCCCATTCTGTTGTACCTTTGGAAATCGTGTCATGCTGGTGGCTTCGTTTATTTATCCAGTCCTGCATTCAGTAAATATTTCTGAGTATCTATGTGCCAGGTACTGTGCTAGGAACCCAGTCAAAACTAAAGGTGAGGATGTTTGGTCCTTCTTCAATGTTTTGGGGTTTGTTTCCTACTTCAGTTTGACCAGTTTATGAGTTTGAATTTTAAAAAAACATTAAACCAAGGTTTTGGCCAGAAACATTAGTTATTATAGGCTAGGGAATGTGTAATTAGGAAATGTGTGACTAAGAAAAAAAAAAAACATTAGAAATGGCTTTCAGCTAAGTAAGCAGAGAATCAAATGAAAAGGCCCTTTGTTTGTGTGTAACTGTTCGAACAGAGCAGGGTGATGAGGGTGCATTGTGCCATCTGAGTATCAGGTTAAATGCCACTGTGTTATTACTGGTCTGATGAATTTTAAAAGTATCATTCTAAAACAAATCCGGTGAGCAACAAAGATAAAGAAATTCTGCTGCTGCAGCTGAAAACATTGCCACTGTCAAGGCACTTTCTAAACCAGCATACGTGCAGACTGGATTACAAGTTGGGCCCATTAGAAACTCCCTCCTCAAAACAAACATCTCTTTGAACTTGTAGTTCCTAGCCCTAGTTAAAGGCCAAGAGAAAAAACACTAATTGTAATCTAACAACTAAGGGACCAAAAGATCATGTATTCACTTTACTTCACAGTTTCACACATTCCCAGAATTTCTAGTTCACTGAAAGTAAAGAAACTGTTACTTTTTCCTTACACATCATGCATTTTCTCTACTAATGTGAAAAGTTGAACTTCGTTAAATTTCAATAAATTAGTGATAATTACGGGGCCAGTTGAATCAGATCACTGGTTTTTTAAAAAGACTCTCTTATAAAAATTACTAGTTTTTGTTTTCTTGCTGTTATTTTTCAAATAGTTAAGGGGTCAAAGCTATTTCTATATGAAATTTAAACAAAGTGGATATTCAGGTGAGATTTCTTCTGGAGATTAGTGACTTTGAACATTATATGCATATATACAAGAAAAAGACCCTTTCTCAAATACTTAAACTATTATATAAGAGTTAACCTTATGTTACAGAAACATCTATGCAAACTCATTTTATGCAAATTTCCATAGGAAAAAGTATAAATGAAAAAAAGATACAGCTTCTTTGACTAAGCCATAAAACATCTCTCTATGGTGTGTGTAAGTTCTTGGGGGAACCATGTTCCCAGCTGTACCAGTGGAACCACAGACCTCCTTACAGATGGAAGAGGGTTTGCTGACTCAGGGTTTTCCTCTCTCCTTCAAATTAGGCACCCTGCCACAAAGTCCCAGGGCTTCATTGCAGATCAAACTAGGTCATTCTTAGGCAACTCTATAGAGTGTTGGTAATAAACACTATGATATAATTAGCTTTCAATCCATTGATTAAATTACAATAGATTATTTTGTTTTCTGTTTTCTCAATTAGTCCAATGCCCAGACTTACTATGGCTTTCTTCCATTTGGGGCAAATGGCTATTCTTTCCCCAAAAAAGCAGCAAATTTGCCTCTAACTTTATCTTCTTCACGTTTTCAACATGTAATTATGAACAGCTAATGAAAGTGATCTTTGAGAATTTAAATTCAGAATTGGAAATCCCTCTTTTAGGGTTTCCAGGCTTAACTGAAGAAGGATTAGACTTTAAGCCTTTCTCCTTTCTACTGAATCTATTTATAGGGCCAGAGAAGGCCTAGCATAGAAAAAGTTTTCAAATATATGCACTACGAATATCTTTCCCTGTCTCTGTAAACTGATGGAGCACCAAAATCTCCGTTTATATCAAACCCCATGATGAATACGGCCTTACTTGTTTGTGTCCTTATCACATGCAGTTCTTACATCTTCTCAGTGTAGTTGGTTGGTTGGTGGTTTTCTCATACTGCTTTAGGATGGGTGATGCACACGAAGCCATGTCGTGTGACTGGAATTAGAAATCCTGGACACATGAAGGTTTACTCTAGACTCTTGCTTCATCATCCATATGGAAGTAATCAGATACCTCTATCTTCCACACATGCTGAAATGCCACAGAGTGCCACCTGGTCTCTTTTGCACTAGTCAATTTGAACAGCGTGGACTAAGTGATAGGAAGTTGGCCAACTTGATCCATTTTTGAGGCTGAGGGTAGTGTAATTACTGTTTTTCCCTTCCCAATGCCTGGCATTGCATTAGGTCCTGCCAAAGTTCAAATGAATTAAGAAATAACATATAAGAGATGCAAAAATGGCTTTAAACTTATAGCAAAACAGACTTGCCGAAAATCCTTCGTTTTGTAAAAGATATGTCTACCAAGTCACAGACTCAAATATGCAACCTTGGGCTTCTACAACAGGAACAAGCTCTGTAACTTATAACATACAGGAGAATTGACAGACAGACCCTTTAGAAGCTGGCAGCTCAGAAGAAAAGAGAGAGAAAAAGATTGGGTCAGATATGCTCAGTTTCATCACCAAATTCACTGATTAGATAAATATTCCTCCTCTGAGGAGGAGGTAGCGAAGGGTAGAAGGAAATTTGTGTTCTTTTCTTCTGGACGGTGGAGTGGAAAATTCTTTCCCTCTATGGGCACATGAACAGTGAGGACTAAGCATTCACTCCTAGCACAATCATAAAACCTGGAAGAGTTGAAGGAAGAGAGCAGACCCATTTGGTTGTATTGTCCAGGCTGCTCTTGCCAAGATGGGCGTGGCTGGGCCTTATGGGTAAGAAAGGTGGCAGAGCCACGAATAGACGCACTCCAGCATCCTTCCTGGTCACTGGTGCCTTGGCAATGACCAGATGTCTTTCCTTCTTCCTCCTTCTTCTGTGTTCGATTTTGGACTGCACAGGCCAAGATGACTCTTTCTCAATGAATAATCTCTAGCTCTAGAGGGCATGCTACCATCTCAGTGCTAACTCTTTCACTGTGACTCAAAGGCTTAGCCAAGAATGCCTAGAGTAAACACTGTACCCCTGGCCAAACTTGATGATGGACTGTTGCCAAGATGGCCAGGGGAAGAAGGTCTGAACCCCTGCACTGGCCCTGCCCTTTCTTGATGTTGCTAAAATTAGCCTAAACTGAAAAAATAAAATAACCTTCTTAGTTTAACCTATACTATCCTATGAGTCTCCTTATCCAAACATCAAGAAGTCATTTCTCTTTTTGAAAGAAAAAAAATTCAAAACTGAGAACATATTTTCAGAGAAGTAAATTATGCTTGTAACCTCAACTGTTGAGGATTTTTGCTTGTAATGTCTTTGTCCAAATGATGCTGGCCTTAAATGAGTTGGGAAGCATTTTTTCCTCATCTGTATTCTGGTAGAGATTGTGTAGAGTTATTATTATTTCTTTCTTAAATATTTGATATAATTCACCATAGGCACTGCCTCATATTTCTCATTTCTTATCCAAGCTTCACCTCAGTAAGGCTGACAGATAAAATACAGAATTCTGGGTTGAATTTTAGATAAATAATAGTTTGTAAATATAAATGTGTCCTATGCAATATTAGAGCCAAACTTACATTAAAATATCAGTCATCTTTTATCTGAAATTCAAATTTAACCTACTCAAGAGTATTAAAAACATATATTCACATAGAAACTTGTACTGGAATGTTCAAAGTAGCATATTCTTACCCAAACAGTGAGAGCAACCCAAATGTCTATCAACTGGTGAATGGGTAAACAAAATGTGGCATAGCCATACACCAGAATTTTATCAGCCAGAAAAAGAAATAAAGTGCTGACTCATGCTATAACATGAATCAACCTTAAAAATGTTATGCTAAGGTGAAAGAAGCCAGACGCAAAAGGCCACATATTATATGATTTATATAAAATTTCCAGAACAAGAAAGTTCATGAAGACAGAAGGGAGATTACTATTGCCAGGGGCTGGAGGAAGAGAAAATGGAGAATGATCGCTAGTGGGTGTGGTGTTTCTTTCAGATGTGATAAAAAGATTCTGGCATGAAATAGTGGTAATGGTCACACAACTTTGTGAATATACTGAAACTATTGCATTTAAAGGTTGAATTTCCTCTCTCTGTCTCTGTCTCTCTCTCTCTCTCTCGGCATCATCCTGTATTATTTGCTAAATGTTGGTGCATCTGATTGGTGAAGCCCACGTTATATTCCTCTGTATTTTAGCTGCAAGAGAATTTGGAAACTTTTGCCTTGGGACTTATAATGTGGAAAACTATCAAAATGTAGAAAGGATTTTTGAAATATGTGAAACAGCCTCAAATGGCAGATGTTTACTACAGATTCTGAAGTAAAAAAAAATGCCGGGGTTTGAATGTCATGTTCACTACTTACCAGCTGTGTGAGTAGAGAAGTTCATATAACCATCTGTGTTTCAGTTTTCTGATACACAAAGTTTATCATCATTGGTGCAATTGTTTCCTAACTGGTCTCCCTGTTTACCTCGGCATTCTCCTCTGCAGTGGAATCAAAATTGAGCAGGACAAGGACAATGAGATAAAGAGGTACAGATAAAAGTAGTGGAAGGAAACAGCCAGGAGATCTCAGAAAACAAATCATCGTATTTTCTAAACCTTACATGAAAAAACAAGTACACAAAGAAACAAACAAACAGAAGATGGATCTCTGTGATGTTAGAAAGCTACCTTAAACTGATTTTAAATAAAAATGAGCCTACAGAAAGGAATCAAGATCAAATGCAAAGTTACTATAAGCACAAAGAGAATAAGGAACAGAATCGCACCCTGAACTCAATATAGCACACAAGAAAGGTAGTGCCTTTAAAATAAATTAAAATTGTAACATAGTACTTCAAAGCAAGCTAAAATACATTAAGAAAGTAATACAAGACATGACAGAAAAACAAAAATTACAATTAGTAAAACACACTCCCAGAAGTTTCTCCCTAGCCTAAGTCCCTGTGCTTTTATTCCAAGTAATCTTGGAAACCAGTGAAGAATTTTGAGCAAAGAACTGAGGAAGTCTAACTTATGTTTTAAAAAAATCACTCTGGCTGGCCTGTTGAAGAGACGACAGGGGAGAATGCCGAGGTAAACAGGGAGACCAGTTAGGAAACAATCGTACCAGTGATGACAAACTTTGTGTATGAGAAAACTGAAACACAGATAGTTATATGAACTTCTAAACCAGAAAGAATAGAGAAGAAAAAAAAAATCCAAAAAAACAAAAAACAAAACACCTACCATAAATAGTGTCTTTTAAAATGTTGAAAATGAAAAAAAAAAGTTAAAAATCTAAAAGATATGAAGGAGAGAAAATACAAAAATACTGAAAATATGCAAAAAAAAAAATCTGTACAGTTAATAGGAGCCACTGAAGGAAAAAAAAAAACAATGCAAGAGAAGAAATACTAAAAACTATAAGAAAAAATTCTTAAAATAAAAATGATTTGACAGTATCTATTAAAAAAGCACATTATTTAACATAGAATACCAATCTAGGGTAACAAAAATGATATGTACAATTACTACATTAAGAAGGGTGAAAATTTTTTTAAAAAACCTTCAGACATCTAGGCAAAAATAGCAAGTGCCTTATAACAGAATGAAAATTAGATTATCTTCAGACTTTTCAACAACTACTTCATGCCATAAGAACTTTGAGTAACATATTTAAGATACTCAGAGAAAGAAAATGTGAGTCAAGAATTTTATACTCAGCAAAATGTTTTCCAAGTACAAAAGGCACACCTTGTTATCAACATACAAAAACCAAGAGAGTATTGTTCACCTGAGCCCTTCCTCAGACAGCCAAAATACTGCGAGAGGCAATGACATGTGGATGGTGGTGAGTACTGAAGATATAGTTGCCTGTAGATTTAAGACTAAATGAGGGCTAAACAGGAGAGAGCATCATATGTCATGGTTATATGTCTGACAATGTAGATATAAAGCAACTATTTTTTTAAGGGAAAAAGGAGAATGGAAATGACATTTGCAAGAAAAATTTGTAACTGTCTTCAGTAATCATAATTGGTGATGATAGTGTTGGCATTGTTATTCTGAAACTGTAGCATGCGATAAAGCAAGTGAATAATTATGAGGTTATCATCTACTGTGTTCTTAAGAACCAGAATTGTCATATGAAGTAAAAAATTTCTGAAATTTGTTGTCTTGACATTAAAATGGAAAATGTCAGTATAAACATATGAAGCATTAAAAAAACAAATATGTATGTGTATCCATACCTATATCTATCTACTGAAAAGCTCTAGAAACAAGGACCATCCCAGGTACCATGAACACCCTCTGTGCTGAGATTGTGGTTTTGACATACGATTTCAAGAAACCAGGGTTTCTTGTTCTTGGAGAACTGGTTGATTTCAGGCATTGGACAGAAAATGTACAAAATGAGCATGGAACATCCTGTCATTCCAGATAGCAAGGAAGCTAAGAGTATAGGATCATGTCAGAAAGACTCAAACAACTTGAAGAGTTTCCTGCTGGCCAGAGAGTAATTTAAGCTTCAGAAATGATAACTACCATGGGTTGCAACACAGAAAATATGTTTGAATTGGTAAGTTTATAATAACATTTCAAATATAAAAATAATTGATCATCTTTGAAACTGGTCATCTTGAAAACTAGTAAAAGAAGTAAATATTTATCCTAACTTTCCTATATACAGTTTACCATATGTAACCAAATAGCAGAGAAGGAAAGTATCTTTTTATAAAATTATTCTAGTTGATAAATAAAAAGTAAATTCCATCATTCGAATATCACTGATTTGCAGTCACTAATGAGTTAACTAGGAAATGAATATTGATGGCTGCTAACATCATTAAAAAGAGCCATACGGTCATTATGTGCCTCCCAGTGAAGGGGCACACACCTAGATTCTTGCCAAAGGAATAGAACCTGATGCTGGTCAAGTCTCCAGGTCCAGCATTCGATCTGCAAGAAACACAGAGGACAGTGAACTCATTGAATGCAATATAAAGATGCAATCGGCAAAATCATAGCTGTAGAAAATTTCACAGGTCAGTTATTCTCAAAATGTGGTCCTACATCAGCCAGACTTATAGAACCTGGGAACTTGCTAGGGTTGCAAATTTTCAGGCCCTATCCTGACCTGTTGAATCAGAAACTCTAGAAGTGAGGTCCAGCGATCTGTACGTTAATGAACTCTCCAGGTGACCAATGCAGGCTGATGTTTTAGAAACTCTGCTAAAGGTCAAATGTCCAGAGTTCTTCAATAGAAGAGAAATGTAAGTGGCGGGGGAGGGGGGGGGATTGGAAGAGAGACCTATAAATTAAAATAGATACATCAAATTTTTTAAAACCAGAAACACTAAATCATAGCATCTGAGGATGTGCACTTGGGTGAAAAACCATAAAAAAACATAAGGCAGTTATTAGCTCAAAGTCAAGAGAGCAGTTACTTTTGGAAAAATGCAGATTATGACTTAGCTTAAGTCAGAGCACATGGAAGGATCTCCAGAGTGCTGGCAAGCTTCTATTTCTTGACCTGGCTGGTGATTATAAGGGTGTTTGGCTGATAATACTTCACTAGGCTATCTATTTGTTTTGTGTGGTTTTCTGTATTTTTATTTTATTTCACAATTAAAAGTTATGAGAAATTACTGTCAGTTGAATGACATTATTTAAACCTTTTGGGCCTTAGCTTTTCTGCCTGAGCTGTGAAGATATAGTGTCACGTTCACTCAGGAATTCTACTTTACAACTCAAATAATGTTGACCTTATAGTAGTTATTTGTCACGGTAATGGGAAATGACTGTATACATTATAGTTCTCCAGGCCAGTGCTTAAATCACGTTTGGGGAGTTAAGAGAGTGGAGAGAACTGGCTTTATTTTGACAATAATTGCCTCTGCACTTCCATTTTCTCTTTACAACTGCCTGGGAAATAAATACACTCTCTCACAGGAGCCATTAAAAAGGAGGAGAAAGGTTTAAAAAGGTGGGATCCTCTGAGACAGTTAAGACCTCCTTGTTTTTTCTTTCTCTGAGGAAGGTGTATGTTTTGTTTGTTTGTTTGTTTGTTTGTTTTTAACACCTACAGCGCCTGGTCTTCCTAGGTGGTCTCCCATCCAAGTACCAACCAGGCCCGAACCTGCTTAGCTTCCGAGATCAGATGAGATCGGGCACATTCAAGGTGGCATAAATGTAGACCTTGAAAGTGTTTGTTTATAATCACTATCCCACTATCCTGCTTAAGACTGGATCATCACACAGGCACAAGCTGCTGTGAACTGTCACGTGATTCAAGGCCTAATGATTTCTTTCAGCCCAAATAAAGGAGAGGCTTAAGTGATGCCGCATTACTGGGGAAGAGTAAACCAGGGCAGGAGGTGTCAAGAGCTTCATGGACGGGCTTTATTCCTGACTGACAGTGATTGGCCAGGCCTCTGTGGCTGCTGGGTTAGGGAGGCGTGTGCCCATGGGTCCTGGGATTTGTGTAGACAAAGGGAATTAATTATGAGGGAGCTTGAAAGCACTCACTTCGTTTTAGAACATGTACATCTCTAATTCTTTTTCTTCCTCTTTATTCCTCTCATAAATAAATGTTTTAATGTTTTTCTTTTCTACTTTATAATTTTTATATAAGTTGATTTTTATTATATTTCACAGATTTCTCAGTCAATGGCTGACTGGAAATTTAAGATAAACAAACAAACAAACAAACAAACAAAACCAAAAATATGTCTGCCACAGATAGTTTGAAAAGTACTGAATTAAACTACATTAAAATCAAGAAATTTGGTTTATTAAAAATCACTACAAAGAGTTTTTAAAAAGCCACAAAATGGGAGAAAATATTTACAGCACATGAAGCAAAGGACTAGCATCTGAAATATATAAAGAATTCATTCAGATTAATTAGAAAACTGGGGGAAAAAGTCACTTTAAATATGAGAAAATTCTAATGGCCAATAAACATATGAAAAGGGTTTAGTTCACATGGGAAATGAAAATCAAAACCACAGTGAAAAGCACATGGTCACCTGATCAGCAAAAATTTAAGTCTCCCAATTCTGAATGTTGATTGAGGGTATAAAATCTCTCATATATTGATTATGAGAGTATAAAATTGGTGAAATCACTTTAGAAAACTTTCTGACAGTACAAAGCTTCTAAAACTTAATATACACATGTCCTATGAGCCAGCGACTCCACTTACAGATGTGCCACAGACAATCTTTACAACTCTTTTCTACTCATCCCTTAAAGCCCAGCTTTATACAAAATAGTCATGGGGATGTAAAGTACAGTGTAGAGAATATAGTCAATGATATTGTAATAACTATGTAGAAGTATGTAGGTAAGAAAAATTGGGGGAATCACTTCATAAATTATATAAATGTCTAATCACTATGCTGTACACCTGAAAAGAATATAAAATAACATTAAATGTTAACTGTAATTGGGAAAACAAAATGAAACAAAACAAAACAAAACAACTCTATAGCCACACCTCAAGGCAATGCCTACCCCATGTCACCCCGGGCCTGGATGAAGTACCACACCTCTGTATGACGGTCACATCACCAAGAACACCTCTCCATCTTTGCACCAACTGCAATTCTAGTAAGTAGAGAATGAGTACTTGCCAAACAGATGAATAAATAGCCAATTATTGAGGAATGAAGGCAATACTCAAAACTAGTCTATTTTGCTTTAGGTGGGCACAGGTGAGAGAAGTATGAAACTAATGTATTTTGTAATGTTGGGAGATGTAACCATACTTTCCCCTTTCTGTTTCACAGCACAAACAGTGGCGGTTTTGTCATTGTCCACAAAGTTACAGCCTTCCTATCTGCAATGAGCAGGGCCCTCCTGATTGTTACACATCTTACTGGAGAAGGCATGAATGCCCTCACACTCCCACATGAAGGCCTCTCGTGGTGGTCCCCATTATATTAAGAAAAGCTTCAAATTTTGCTTACAAACTGTTTGTGGGAAAAGGGTTATATTTGCCAACCATACAAAACAAAATGTAAAATGTTATCCTTAACTATAAAAGTGAGAATTAATTTTTAGTTGTCTCTCCTGTGTTTCTTGGGGTGCTGCAGATTGTTGCTTTTTGTAGCTCATGTCTGTGGCTGATTCATTGTTGAGAATAAACATCACTCAGGAACGGAATGAATAGTGAGCTGTAAATCCTCTTGGTTCACAGTTTGAAAGCTTGTTTTGCACAGATGTGAAGACTAACATGTGGCTTTAAAACACTTCTTCCACTGTGCCAACGTTCTGCTCCAGCATCCCCTGTGGAGCGTTGCACCTTTTGTATATAAGGGGTGGAGGAGGGGTAATCTCGCTTCGGAGTTAGAAAAAGAGGACTGTATTTGTGAGGGGAAACATTTATATATCAATATTTACAGATAATAGATTTTTATGCTGTATATATTAATTTTATGAATTAAAATGTATTAAGGATCTATGATATGAAGATACTGTACTAGGTTGCTGGGGACATGACGTTGAATAAAGTATGGTCTCCAACTTCAAGCTCTAACAGCCTGGAAAGCATTCGTCCTTGACTACCTCAGAGTGATGTGACTTATAGCTTTTAACTAATATTTAAAATTACACATTTATTTAGATTTATCACTCACATCAGCATTAGTCTCTTCTTTTCGAATATGAGAAGTCAAAGCATCAACTTAAATTTCTGTCCTTTTGCTCAGCTAGCAATTATTTTGGAGTCATGTCCCTAGTGTACCTCCATCTAAAGAAGAGCAATGCACAAACATGGCTCTGATGTGGGTAGCAGCACCATGTTGAGGGGCAGGTTAACATGCTATCATGTGACCACAATGGAGGAACACGTTGGGATTTACAAACATAGTCACATTCTGAGGAAAATGACTCTCAGAAGGAGGGACAGAAGGAAACTAGGATACCACGTGGGGTGAAACGGCCAGGGAACCACCCTTAGTGGCAGAATGGCCAAAAGATGAGGTCTGAGAGTCAATATGAAGTAGTTTGCATGGTTACAGTGAAGCACCCCTCCTCCCCTGCAATATTCTTCACCCTCAGTAAAGTCTGCGACTCTTACATGTGGTTTAACTGAATTGGTATTGGGCTATATTGTGGGCAGAATAATGGCCCCCAAATCTGTCCTAATCCCTGGAAACTGTGTTTATGATAGTTGGCTCTACAGATGTGACTAAGCTAAGGAGCTCAAGGTGGGAAGATTATTTTAGATTATCTGCATAGGCTCAGTGTAATCACAAGGATCCTTAATAGTGGAAGACAGAGGCAGAGGAGGAGAGTCAGATGGCTATGTGACTATAGAAGAAAGGTGCAGAGATACGAGACATTGCTGGCTTTGAAGGTGCAGGAAGGGGGCTGACTTCAGGAGCTTGAACAAGCAAGGAAACGGATTCTGCCCAGCTGCCTACATTTTGGCCCTATGAGAACTGTGTCAAACTCCTGACCTCCAAACTGTAAGATAACAAATTTATATTTTTAAGCCACCAAGTTTATGGAAATTTGTTGCAGCAGCAACAGAAAATGAATCAAGGGTTTATATCAGGGAGCAGAGTTATATGCAAAGACAGGAAAATGAAAGTATGATTTAGTGACAGTCATTGGACCAGAGGGTTGCCGTGGGGGATATGATAGAATTTAAAGTCAGAAAGGCCAGTTTCAGTCAGGTTGTGGGGAGCTTTAAACGAGAGATTAATGAGCTTAGACATGATCTTTGGGTCACTGGAGAGCCCTTGACGGGTTTCAGGATGGAGATGTAATGAGCGGAACTTCAGAAGCGAAGACCATAAGAGTGTAAGGGGCCTTTCACAGTGCATTCTGCAAAGACGCCCAGGGCTACCTTGGGGGCTCAGTGGAATGAGGGCAGTGAATAGGCCCTGGAACTACTGTCCACACTCCTCTGGAGCACTTTGCTTTGTTCCCTGTTTCATATTCTGGGCTTTTACTTCAGATTTCATTTGAACAAAGGGTTTGTCCCAAAAATAATAAAATGAAAACATGGATGAGCACAACTTGCTGCAAAGAGAGGTTAAGTGTCTTATTCCAGGTCACCCATCTGGAAAGTGAGAGGACAGGGATTGTCCTCTGGCAATCTTGCTCACAGTCCTGGGCTTGAGGGATTGGAGACCAGCTGCTAGGTGATCCTGAGTCATGGCCAATGGGCACTGTGAGCATGACAGGAAGTGCCTAGATATAAAAGGCAAGTACCAAGAATCAATGTGTCTGGGAGACAGTGGACCCAGAGGCAGCATCCTCAGGTCAGCAGTGCCAGTGAGAAATACTACACTGGCCCCTTCCCTAGTCTAGGGATCCACAGACAGAAGGAAGAGGACACCTTAGACCTCCAGCATGAAGGAGTCACATCGAGAGACTGCGAAGAGGGCACACAAATGATGCAGGAATGCTTTCACGAAGAGGGCCAGGTCTTGGGTTAACAAAACAAGAAAAGGAAAGAAGTGATAGAGCAGGAAGCAGAGACCTGCACTTGGGCTTCTGCCAATGATGCCAGAGGAATTATAGCCTCGCCTGTTAACCTCCCCAAGACACCGTTTCCAGGAAACTTATTAAACCATAAACCAAACAGCTCTGTGAGGCTCAAAATGAATATTTAGGACCTTGTAGTTCTTTAAGCATGCCTTTCAATTGTCAGGGCATTACTACTTAAGTAGGAACATTATAATCACTTTTACATTGGTTACAGTATACTCAGTAATGTAAGAGGCTTTAATGAATTAGTAGTACTTTTGATTCCTACAGTTTTGCAGACTTCTCTTTTAAAAGCTTTCTGATTCATGGAAAAGCTGCTATAGCTCTTACCCAGATTTTTTTTTTATGACCCAAACCTGTATATCTTACTGCTTTCTGGACACTCCACCCAGAAGTCCCACCCTCATCTCCATCTCAACTTGTTTAAAATGGAAATTTATCGCCTTCATTCCTAGTGTGGTCCTCCTCCGATATTTTCTATCTGAGTGAATGGCTCTTCCATCCATTTGTCAGCCCAGTCTAGAATTTTAGGAGTGTGAATGTATTATAGTTAGTTATATGGTCTAAGAGACTTTGCAGATGTGACTGAGGTTACACACCTTGAGATGGGGAGATTATCCTGGATTATGCAGGTGGCCCAATCTAATCAATCACATGAGTTATTAAACCCAAAGAACCTTTTCCAGCCGAGGTCAGAGAGAAAGATGATGATGCGGGAAGGGTCAGAGAGATGTGGGGTATGAGAAAGACTTGAGCTGTCATTGCTGGTTTTGCAGATGGAGGAGGGAGCCTCGAACTAGGGAACGTGACAGTGTGTAAAAGCTGAAAATGGCAAAGAAACAGATTCTCCCCAGAGCAGCCCTGGCAACACCTTAATTTCAGCTCAGGTTGGACTTCTGGCCTTCGGGACTGTAAGGTAATAAATCCATATTGTTTTATGCTGCTAAGCGTATGGTAAAATTTTATAGCAGGAATGGAGAACAAAAAACACATGGCTTTCTGAAGGTGACGTGCTCACCCACACTTCTCGCACGGACCACTTTCTCTGCCTGAAGTGCCCTGTCGCGTCCACTTGGAAAACTACTTACCCTTCAAAACACAGCTCAAATCAGCTGTTTTAGACAGGCATTCATGAAGAGTTCCTGCAACTCTAATAACATCCGATATTTATTCATGAGTGCTAATATCACTTTACTTTGTATTTATTTGTTTACCTATCTACACTCCCCGTTCTCCATGGGGCTGAGATCTTGTCTGGCTCATTTTGTATTCCTAGCCTGGCACAGTGCCTGGCATTTGTGAGTGCTCGAAAAATATTCGCTGGGTAATAACTATGGAGAGACTGAAGGCATCGTATTACAGGAGCACCACATGTAAGCCAATCAGTGTTGAATTCCATGAATTCTTCATAGAATATCAGCGTTTTAAATATCAAAGGTAACGATTCCAAAAATGAGTCTCTTTGAGATTGACAGTTTATGTTACCACTGACACTCAGTTACTTTCTTTTGAAACTGGATTATTTTTATTTTTCCTATACGGGGAGGATTTATTTCTAATATTTTAACTCTAGGCAGGAAAAACAAAAGAAAAAAAATTACCTTGATTGAAAGCTAATCCTGTATCCCAATTCATTATTAAAGTTTGGTCAATACATTTCCCCAGGAACTTGATTCTGTCTGGTCCCCTTGCCGTGCAAAGAAACTAGGAGCATTGCCGTGTTTTTCCTCCACATGCGAGAGAGCCCTTGGTGGCTGGGGCAGCCCTACCTAGACGCCAGGGAGCAAACTAGATGTTCCTAGCAGGAATCCTGTGGTTCTGTCCTGCAGCCTTTGGCTTGGCGCCACTTGCCTCCAAAGGATCCCAGGGCCCTGTCCCACGCCTACGTCAGGGCACAGGAGAGGAACCCAAACCAGGACTTTGGGGTGTCACCCAGGCTTACTCTCCTAAGGTGCCTGGAGGACTGTTATTGTTTGTTTTCATGAGTTGCTTGGTCCTCAACCCTGCTGCAAATTAGAATCTTCTGGAGAGCTATTAACAAATTTTTGCAGAATTCTTTTCAACCGGTCTGTGGTAGGACCTGGGACTGGTATTTTCAAAGCTCCGCAGGTGATTATGCGGTACAGCCAGGGTCAAGCTTCTCATCAGACAATGGTTTTCAAAGTTCGGGTGGAATAAAAATCCCCCGCCATGCACATGATCCGTGAAGAGTGACGGCTCCCAGGGGCTGCAGGTCTGAGAGGAGCCTGGGAATCTGCCAGTTGAATCTGCAGCTCCGGGGAGCCTGATGCGGCCCCTGTAGCCTGCTCTGGGGATGCAGACCGTCAGTGGCTGCCATCTGGACACGCCCAGCCCCACCCATGGCCGAGGCCAAGACTCTGTCCTGAGAAGCAGTCCCACTGGAGAAGGACTGTTGCTTGGCTAGGGCCCCTAAAACAAAGTCTGAGGTTGTTCACAGCACCAATGTCTATACCGAATTGGCGACGCAATGGGGAGAGGAAAAATGGGAGGGCGTGTTTGCGTGTGTTCAGACAAAGCACGCCCTTCTCTTCCAACCGAATAATAACAGCGAACCAGGCCTTTATGAATTCCTCCTTCCCCACAGTTATCACATCATGTGATACCATATTAACATCTTACATTTAAATGGTAAATTACAGAGAAGAGTCAATGGAAATCCACACGTGAACTCTCCCCGTACACTACCAACATCCAGTTGTTTTAGATTCATCCAGCTTCTGTTCATCCTGCTTTTTATTCGCTCAGCTTAAATTTTTTAACAAAAATGTTTTGACTTTACCAACATAAGTATACTGGAAATTTGTGAGTCTGTCACAGTCAGGGACAAGGCTGGTGTCAGGCAGGTCTGCTCTTCTCAGTTATCTATGGTTTCATTTCAGAATATTTACATAGGCACTCCTACTCGTCAAGGACAAGCAAACACTTCCTTACTTGAGGCTAGAGAACACAAACGTCCCCAACGCTCAGGCTCACTTTTCCCAGCCTCTTGGTTGGATGCGAGATGATGTAGAATAAGTGAGTCAGGTCACCTTATCTGCTGAGACCAGTGGGCTTCTAACACACCCCATGCACATGCATCTGGACGGATCCAGATGGAAACTTGAGACAATGACATCTCTAGGTCAACTCTGCTGCCGAGAACTCTGGGGCTGCTGAGCAGACAGCAGTTGGGCTAGAGGGTCTTATATGATCAAGCTCAGTGGTGTCAGAGTTTGCTAAGATCCAAGAGGTTGGACTAAACTGTTTTTTGAATCTGCTAGATTCAGGAATCTTGAAACCGAGGTGGCCTTGGTTAATGCGTGTGTATGTGTTTGGGGGTGGGGCGTGTCACAGTCTTCAAGACGGGTTGACATGGCCTGGCATTGACAGTTTTTCCCAGGCCTCTACCCCTGGGTATGGCCCGCAGTGAGTAGTTCCAACCCAGTCTTCACGGGTCACGGTACCTTCAGCTGTACCAGGTCATGCCCCTCCCCTTCTCCGGGAAAGGTTGTCAGACACTGGGAGTCGCAGCATCAGAAAATTATTGCCGCGATATCTGGAATTAATAAAGTCTCTAGGAAATCCGAAAGTGTGAAGGAGTGATTAATTCATCTGAATCCACTTCACCAACCTGTTAGTTGCCCCTCCACGGCAGCCAACACTGATAAAGACCAATCCTGATCCCTTCCCTCTAGACTCTTACTGGCTTCAAGTTGCCTGCGATTTGTGGGAACAATGTAAGAACCATAGGGAGAGGAAGGACCTGGAGCCATTTCTGCACACACTTGCCCGAGGCTCAACCTGCGTTCTGGAGACTCAACCTGCACCTGCATTCCAAATTCCTCTCCCATCTTTCACTTAATGTGCTTTGCTTGTTAATTCTTGAGGTTGGTTTGGATCTTCTATAAAAGAGAGCAAACGCTTTAAAATGGTTACGTGACATTACCTGCACTGCCAATACTGTGATAGAATCTCTAAAATGCCTTCATTTGTTTGGGAATGGATGAGGTTCATTCTTTGTTCCAAATGTATTACTCTCTATAATTCCCTCACCAAAAGGGGAAGTGTCACAGTGACTTGTTGAATTCTCAGTGTGACTTGAGCTGGCTGAGGGCAGAGACTGTGCTTGTTTATCGACGGATCTCCAAAGTACTTTGCTCTTACTGAGCCCTTGTAAGCGTTAATGGAATCAAAGAATTAATCAACTAATGTCCCAATACATTACTTGGTTCTATCTAAATTTAATTGTGCTTTGAGGGTTTCACAACATGCATTTAAAGGCTTCTATGAGACATTAAGTTGAAAATAGTAGTTTATGGACTCTGACTAAAATTTGTTAGTGGTAGAAACCACGTATTTGCAAACAATTCTAACAAAATGGAAGTACTTTAAAAGGCTCCATGGCTTTGTGAGGCTCCGATTGATTCCCTGGCTCAAGCACCTGCTATTTTGACATATTTTCTTGCCTGGTGAAGCGCATTGCCCAGTGTCGATAGAGCACAATGTAATACATAGAGATGTGGAGTTATAATGTTGTACACCTGAACCTTATATACTGTTATAAACCAATGTCACCTCAGTAAAAGAAAAAAAAAAAACTTCTTTGGCCAGCCTTGAGAGAACATGTGCTCACATGCACAAGACGGAGGATCGAGACTATTTTAGTCTCTCCAGAAAAGACATCTGTCTTCAAAAAATGTTTATGTGTCGTACAAAACTGTATTCTGATTCCACTAAATTATGACACGAATTTACATATTCATGGGCCCTGGAGGAAATTTAAGTTTAAATTGGGAGCGCTCCCCTCCATTCTAAGTAAAGTTGGAATTGCCGTGCAAGGAAGTTTGTCCTCTGGAACCTCTAAGAAAAGGATAACCTAGCAGGGCTGCCACCCATCACACGTTACATTTAACTGAGACAGTTTTCACAAAAATACTTCCCTTACAATGCAATGTACCTTAATAGTATTTATTTATTCTATCCTATTTTCTTTTAATGCTGGTCACATCGACTGTATTGATTACCTGACCCACTAATGAACTGTGATAGTCAGTTGGAAAAATACTGCAGTGGAAAAACAGAGTGTCCTCAAACTGAAGACCCTCACAGGCAGCTACAAGGACTGCTTCAGAGGTTTGGGAAAGTTGTGGTCTGGAACATCCATCCTTAAAACATACTCATCAGTGGTGGCTCTTGGTCTGGGAAGCTGGGCTGTCTGGACACACTGGTGCAGCAGCACCCCCGTCTTGAAAAATGGGGAGGGGAGATGGAACAGGGCCTTTCATTCTTCCTCCTTTAGCACAGCATGTTCAGGAATGAGCCACCACTCCTCACCTCTAGTGGAGGCTCATAGAGCTCTGTCATCCCCGAAGAAAACCTCTCATTCTTTGAGTTGAACTCAAATGTCATTTCCACGAAATCTTCCTTTAACTCTTACAGTTGAAAGTCCTCTTTTCCTCTTGACAACACCTACAGCACGTAATGCACACCTCACTCTGTGCATATAAATCTTTCTAAACTGTGCATTAGTAATGGTCTGGCCTTGTCTCCTTAACCTAACTTGTCTCCTCTACTAACTAGAAGTAGCTTGAGGACTGTTACGATGTCTTACTTCTTGTTTTGTCCTTGATGGAACAGAGTGTCTTGCATACAGTAGGTGCTCAATTAATATTTGGTACATATGCAAGGAGGCCAGAGAAATGCTTGTCTTATACCTGGAATTTGAAAATGATTTATCTTTGAGAAAGTGTTGATAAGGTTCTGTAGAAAACTCACTTATCTAGCATCTATCCATCCACCAATTCATTCATTCATTCATTCATCCATCCATCCATTCTTCCACCCATCCATCCATCCATGCATCCATTTATCCATCTCTCTGTCCATCCATCCAACACTTATTGAAAGTCTGCTAATCATTGTGGTTACTGAGATGAGTAAGACAGTACTTGACTCTGCATCCCAGAACCCAGAGGGGGCAGAAGACAAGGTAGAGGGCAATGATAACACAGTAGGGAAGTGCTGTGAGGAGGACCAGCTAACCCAGTTTCCTGACTCACATCATAATCCAGTGCTCTCTCACCAAAGAGTTTATATACTTCTCTCAAACTTCTTAAACCCTGCCCCACCAGAAAAGATCTGTTAAGCTTTAGATCATATAGTTTGTATTATGAAAACTATATCTGTGTAAAAATATAAAATTTTTATAATACTGAATACATTTTTTTTTCAAAGCGCTTGCATGTATCTAAAGCAAAGATGCTAAAATATAGAACAAAAAGCAAACTCTTTACATTGAATAGCCTCCCATTACTGCGGACACTCCTCGAAGACTTACCTTTGCCCAAGAATAATTGTGAACCTAGGTCTTTTCATGGCTGACAGTTTCTGCATCATCTGGCCCCTACCTGCTTACCCCACACCATACTCCTTTATTCTTTGCTGTGCCCTAGGTGAGGTGACTCCCTCCTGTCCTACTGCTTGGTACATTCTTTCTCCATCCCTTGGTGGTGGTGATTGGGGCAAGGGGAGCGTACAGCCTAAAACTCACCAGAACAGTCTTCCCTGACCACCTTGTGTAAAGGCAGTTGCCCATCATTATCTTGTCTCATAAGAGCCTGATCTTCTCTTTTCCTTCACAGACCTAATCACATGTAATTATTTCATTTGATTATTTGCTTTTTTTGCTAGACTATGAGCTTCACAAATTGTTCTGTTCATCAGCTTATCTCCATAAACTCACCTGGTTTCTGGCACATGGTAGATAGCTTATAAATATTTTTTTGAATAAATAAATGTTATGGCGGTTCACAGAAAGAGCACCTACTTACAAAGGGAGGATGTCTCAGGAACGGCACGGGAAAGGCCGCTGCAGAACCCAGCAGTGGTACAACAGCGCCACCAAGCGGGCAGTCACCTTTACCCAAGGCACCTGCTTCTTTCCAGAAATCTCGGCATTTAAGCGCTGCTTTTGGTATTTAAAGGAGAATCACTATCCACTAAGCTTGTTTCTTTATTTATTTCCTTTATTTTAAGAATCAAAAACTGCCCTCAAATCTCTCCCACTTCTCTCCTTCCACAGAGCGGGACATTTGAAGGCATGCGTAGGCTAGCTGGCTCTGCCGACTTTTTGGAGTTGCTATGGTAACTTTTCCATTTCTTTGCTAATCATTTGGAAACCTTACATTATTAACTCTGCACGCTTTAAAAGGTCTGCTTGCTTCTATTTTGTTTTTCAAGCTTTGCTTTGATTTACCATATTTAATTTGCTTCACCTCCTAATTTGTTAAATGACATGTTATTACCCTCTCCCCCACGCCCTCCTCCCTCCCCCCGCCCCAACCCCCCGCAAGAAGTCAACCGAGCGACAAAACTGCACTCTGGAAGCGCCGGTGATCCCCATCTGAGCACTCCTCTCTGCTGCTGCTGGTGCTAGTGCAAGAAATGTGACCCTGATTGCCCATCGCATCTGCTTGTTTTCTCTCATTAGTCATCCTTACAAGACAGGAAAACAGAATGTTCCGTGCTCAAGTAGAATCACGCTGAAATAAACCGCTGAGGTCTGTCCATCACAGATATGGAATGACTGTAAGCAGAACATGCCATTAGGTGGTTAAGAGCCAGGGCGCTGCCTCAGGCTCAGGACTAGGGAAAGGAAGATAATTTAAGGAGGCTGGGCAGTGCAGGTAGGCTTCCTGGCGGCAAGCAAATGGAAGCGTTCGGCGAAGGAAATGCAGGTTACAAAAAAGCTGCTAACGTTGATAGCTCTATAAGAGCTTTCAGGAGGAATGTGAGGGTAAAATTATTGTAGATTGTGAGGAAAATAGATCCCAGCACCCTCTTGAACGTTATTAAATAGTTTTAGGGTCCATCTTGTTCTTCAAGTAAAAAGGAGGTAATTCCTCCCAGCAAAGTTCAAAGCCTTAGCGTCCTTTCTGTTAAGTGATATGTGCTTCCCACCCTTTCTCTATTTTATTTTTTTAAATGGTAAATATGTGGGAGTTGTTTTACTTAAATGCATATCCCTCGTAAAAGGGAAAAGAAATCAAACACAGAACTATATACAGAAAAAAGCAAAGTTCTCTCATTTTACCCCCTTTCTACTCATCTTTCCATAGTGGGTCCTCATGGCGCAGTTTGGTGTGTTTTGTGTGTGTATGTGTGTACACATAGATAATTTAGGTGTACAGTTAAACTTTAGGGCTCAGGGCTCCTTTGGGGCTATTTCCAGAGCGAAGTTTTTGACTGCTTTAATTTTGGTTCCGTGTGAGTCTCATGCACAGGTCTCCTTGGGCTGGTGCTGCTTTTTCCTGCCTCTGGAGTCTGATTCCTTCTCACCCCTTTGTGCTGACCTCCCTAGACACCATGCCCCTGCTCCTCGGGTATTGATTCTGTGTAACCTGGGCATGCGGTCCGTATTTCACCTAGGCCTTTCTGCCATCTTCCAGTTTTCTTTAAAAGCTCAGCTCCTGTGCTGACCACCATGCTTCCCAGAATCATTTCACCTCAGTAAACCAATCCCCCCTTTATCTTTAATGTCACCAGAGTTCCCCAGCAGCTTCCATTATCGTTATCTTTGGGCGTGACACGAAATTCCGGCCATCTTCTGTAGGGTGTCTAATGGACCCTGCACCCACCTGAGCTCTCTCACCACCAACTTTGTTGTCTTGATGCTTTAACATAAGGTTTGGCTCTTTCAACACTAGGATTTCCCAGATTTCGACAATGGAAGGTACATCCATGCTGCACACAATCTATCTGGTTGGCATTTTGCAGAAAGGCAGCTGTTTTTGCTTAGGAATTGTGGAGGAGGAAGACACTTTCCTCTGCCCTTCAGGATATTTTCAGATGGTCTAAATAAATCTACATGAGACAGATTGACAAGAGAAAATAACCAGACTGTATTACGTATGGATATACACATATGGGAACCGCACATATATGAGAGTCAGAGACCCCTCATACACAAATTCAGAGACAGACATTAAAATGAGGTCTTTGTGGCAATCTGAGCTAAAGATGAGGTAAGATGCCTTGGAGCTTCAGAGGGAATGAAGATCATTGCAGGAAGATAAGAGCAGATGTTCAGTAACCAGTAGTGTGCCTTGCCTTATAGATAAGTCAAGAGGGTTATTTCTGAAAATCTCTTGCTATTAGCGAGGCCTCTAATTTAAATTCTTCTAGGTAGTTAAGGGGTAGCAGAAGTTTCGCTTGAGTCCAAAAGGTATTGGTTGCCTTTAGCTCAAAACAATCCACATACCACAGAGCCACTTCTTGAGTTGATTTGTTCTGAACTCCTACAGAATAATATGAGAAAAAATGTATCCTTATTATAAAGCTTGTCACAGTAGCTCCACAATCAAATCATTATGCATTTCGCTTCTAAGTTGCAATCGTGATACATGCCGGATGGCTACTATGTCTGCCTCCTTTCACATCCTTTTTTTTTTTTACCTGTAATTTATTTGACATTGATTGAGACAGTAGTGCCTTGATAGGCACCGTAGGGATATGAAAAGCCATGGGGCCAACTCTTTTTAAAAGGTGTTAATTGGATTTTTCCCACATAAAACCCCCCATAGCATTTTATTTCCTAACTCTGCTTCTCACAGTCAACTTCATTTGCCCATTTAATGCAATTTGCTTCTCATGATAAGATTCTATTAAGTGATTATTAAGACATTCTGAGTTACTTCAGCCAAGCATGTCTATAATCATTACCTACCTCCTGGGGGTGATGCAAGGTGTAATTAATTAAAGCTCACTCTTACCTCTCAGCATCCGGAACTACAAACAGACCACTTCCACACAGCCAGTCTTCAGAGCCCTGAACTTATTCTTACCAGCAGGACCAATGCAGCCTACTCTAATTTACATAAATCTCACAGATCTGTGTTTAATGACAGTCAATGCCACATCTGTGGAGACAGACAGCGTACCAGAAGCTGGCTGTCTCTACCGATATCGAATGCTATCCCTAAGGGTTGATTTCCTTTGGCTTCTAAACCATATTACATAATAGTTCTAATCTCACAGTTAATAAAACAAACAAACAAAAAATCTTCCACTAAAAGCTGAAATTGGTTGAGACAAGGCAGCCCGCCATTATTCTCCAACCTCCCATTCTCATTCGGAAACATTTATTGAACTCCTACTGTCTCGGAAGCACTGGACTAGAATCTAAAGCTGCAAGGATGGTGAAAAAGGAAGTCACTGCCCTCAAGGAGTTTATCGTCAACAGACTACACAAATAGTTATAATGAATTTTGGCAAACTTTTCCATTTACTCAAAAGCCAACCCACCTGGTATTAAGAAAGAAGAAGAAATTGCATGTGTGGTTTAAATGCTTTATTGATGAAAGTACTTGAGTCAAGTGTCAAAAGTCCAGAGAGGTTCTTAGTCCACTGGAACATTAGAAGCATTTAATTAGAAGAGAATGGATGGGGGATGGGTGGGGGGTGACCCACTTCAGTAGACCTGCAGACAACAGTGAGAAAGGACATGCATGACATTGCTGTATTAAGGAACCAAGCAGAAAAACTGAGAAAAGAAACAAGAACTCCCAGAGCATTGCAGTGTGGTGACATTTAGTATAAGGGCAAAGCGCTCTATGGACTTCAGCAGCTCTTCAGGGTTGCTTTGCATTACAGCGCGATACAATAATTTACTTTCATAATGACTCTAACACATGGAGAAAAGGGGACTACATAGCTGTCGTGCTGGGGAGCAGGTAATAGATGATGATTTCCACCACAAAGTGTTTCTAGAAATTTAAATCAGTTCTCGAAATGTGTTAAATCACTTCTTAAAGTAATTCTTCAGTAATAAAATGCAGAAGGCATGCATAGCAGTGTTTTCTAGTGATTTTAGCTGTCCCTAAATGGATTTGGCTGCTTTGAGAGGCAGTGAGTGTCCTGTGGCTTAGAAGTATTTAAGCAAGGTCTGGACAGCCTCTTATGGGGAGGCTTCCAGGGGACTTCAAATGTCAACCTACTGCACGTTTTGTACAGCCTGAGAGTTAAGGATGGTTTTTACATTTTTAAAGGTAAGTCATAAAATACCAAAGGTCTATTATTAGCTTTTCAGTGAGAACAGTCGCTGAATTTTGCCTCTTGACCTAGCAAGCCAAAAATATCTACTATCTGGCCCTTTACAGGAAAAGCGTGCTGACTCTTGCTATAAGAAATTGCTGCTTCCCAGCTCTGAGGTGCTGGGATCTGAAGCACACCGCATTTTCTGATGAGACCTCAATCCAAGTGACTCTACGGCAAAATTGCTTCTCTGTGGAGCAGAGACAGTCTCCAGAAACAAACTTTCATTTAGTATTAGGGAATGCTTGTTAGGATATGCAAACACTAGATATCTTCCTCTTTCAAATTAAATTTTACACTTTCAGCTTTTATTCATTGGCTGGAGGGAAAAGACATCTCAATGAGCTCCACAAGGCAAACAGCAGACACAGGGCATGTGTCAAAGCCACAGAGATCTCCCCTTATGTCAGTGACAATGGGACACTTCCCAGGGCATCGACAAATAAGGCCCAAGATCCCTGGACCATCTTTATGGGTTCTTCCAGGGAAGGTGGTAGAGGCAAGAGGCAGGGACCGCCATGTTATTTTTACCCTAAAAGAGAAATACCCTTAAGAAAATGAAAGTATATAAATTTCTCTATTTTTTTTTTTTCTCAGTTTTTTTCTCCAAGTCTAGGGGGAAATAATCTTAGCTTAGAAAAATGCCATCTCCATCTGTTCTCCCTTTGTGGGGGGATTAGTAACCCTTGAAAGGCTCTGGTCTCCAGGCATGCTAGGAGCAAGAAGACTATCACAGGTGTGAGGTGGTGGCTTCGGTAACATTGACATGATCCCTGGGTCTCCTTGAGGAGGAGAAACAAAAGGGGAGAAACCCTGATGCAGCCCAGTTAATCTTAGCTTAAGGCGATGAATTCTACTGCTTGGAGTTTGAGCCAGGAGAACAGTCTTCCGGGACTTCGTAATCACCAAGCACAAATACAGGTTTTGAGTCTGTTTTTAAAATGTGCATCTATATGTTTCCTAGTACCAGTGTGCCAAGACACAGCAAGTTATTCTGGGCATGGCAGCATCAAGTATGTGGCATTAAATATCACACATTCTAAGTATTTTTAATTGCTTCAAAAAATTTTTGTACTCGTGTGTGTGTGTGTGTGCACGCTCAGAACCTGCTCAGAGTTCGGTGACTTCTGATACTGCCTCCCACTCTACTGCATGTCAGATGACAAGGGCATGGAAGCAAAGCTTTGTGCACACGAAGGTCCAAACCAGCGCCACACGCCTCGTAGGGATTCCCCATGTCTTTCATTTCACGACCCCTAAACAAACACAAAAGTATTACAGTTATAGCATGTTTTACTAAACATTCATTCTGTGATCCAAGCACTTTCCCCGAAACACAGTTTTCACCCATTGTAGATGCTTTCACTGTGACTGTTCTTGTAAGCACCTGTGAGAGAGGCTAGAAATAGAAAAACACCTTTTAGACTTAAACCGTGGTCAGGAAACTACAAATAACTTCACTTGTATATCTACTTTTTCCCATTTCCTGCTCCCCCTTTCCACTTCTCTTTACACCCCTGCCCTCCACCTTCTTTTTTTCTCACACAACCCAACTCGTGCTTCTCCGGAGAGTGGACTTGGAGCACGTGTGTAATGAGTGGCAATTTGGATGAGCACATTTACCGCCATCACAAAATGGGCGCATTTCTCCACGCGAGCCCTTCTCTTCTCCCCTCCCTTCCTTCCGAGACCCTGTTTCACCGTTAGAATTCAGCTCGAAGTGAAGCTGGCACTCAGCAGATGGCTGCAGGCCATATCTTCATGCAACCTGGACGCCCACTCCTCAGCAGAAAGAACCGGGAGCGCCATATGTCAGAGCTGCTCACAGTTGCCAGCAGAAGGCGAAGCTTTGTTCTTTTGTTGGGTTTGTTTTGAGAGGGGAACATAAATAATACACACCCATTACTCCTTCCCCAGCAATCTGGGCAGAGCTTGCTGGCAGTCCTTGCAATGGCTCGGAACGCACAAATTGTTCCCTGAACACGGCTGGGTACAAGTGCTGGCCTTGGCCACCTGATGAATTAAGTCTGATTAATTGCCAGCAGTAAATAGTACTCCTATTTAATCAGTGAATGGGTTTTTTGCTGAAACAATCACGTTTCCCCATAAAAATTAAGATCTCGGTTTCACACAACCCAAAAAACTTCTCGCAGAGTCAGTCAGAACAATGGAGGTGTCCACCACCTTGGCAAGCGTGTGGGCTGGGGGAGGAGAGGACTTTGGTGGGAGTACAGGCAGCGGGAGAGGAGGGCCAGGGGCTGAATGTTTTTGGGTCTCCTGGGAAAGGAGTGTCAGATGAAGAAGCCTGCAGGTCTGTTCCGCCTTCTGCCAGCCAGGCTTATTTCTCTTACAGAAATCCTCCGTGCTTCTCAAAGTCACCCATTTCAAGCTGCAAAAAACATCTGAGAGAAGACAGCACAGCTTTGCTCAACATCTTACCTAGTCCTAGCAGTGCTGGGCACATCATAAATTCTCAATGATATTTACTGGATAAGCGAATGAGTGGTTAAATGAATGACCGCTTTGGGGATTAAATTCTTGATAGCTTAAAAAGTGTTTTGGAAACACATTTAGTGTGTGTGTGTGTGTGTGCGCGCTCGATATGTGCATAAGTACATAAAAGAGATCGAAAATAACCTACCTAAGGTATTAAATGTGTTAAATGTTTTTTATTGCTAGTCATTATTTTTTTCATGTATTACTTTTGTTATTTGAAAAAAAAATTAGCTTCATTTTGAACAGGAAACAAAACATGTAACACTGAATAACAATAGCAGTCATCATCATTATAGTAATTGCCATTTAAAAGGAAACTTCGAGTGGGTGCCATGTGTTGAAACACTGCTCTGAATATCTTACGTATATTACCTCATGTAATTCTAATGACCACACTATTAAGTAGGAACTATTATTAACCTTATTACAGAAGGGAAATCCATTAATGCAAATGATTTATGTTCTTAAAAAGTGTGCTTAATGTAAAAATAATCAAATGAACATAACATCCATTTCAGCAATTGTCTGACAGTAGCATGTAACTGACAGCTAGGCTCTGAGGTACTAGCAGTTAGTTAATGACATCTACCTGAGACAATGTCTATCTCCTTGGGTTTGAGAGGAATAAATGAGATATCAAAGCTTTTGGCATTATGCCTGTCTCTGAGCTGGGACTTAATAAGTGAGAGTTCTTGCCCTCCACCATCCGTCCAGTCTCCCGCCCCCACCGCTCTCTCCTGGACCCTTAGGGAGAATGCTAACATCTCAGGCCTGAGCTGCAGCATCTTGAAACACAACAACAACAAAATAACCAGTTTGAGACTTAAGTACAGGCCACCCCAGCAGTAGGTGTTCCGTAACTGTTACCTCATTCAGTCAGTCTCTCTACTCACTCTGCTCTTCCGGTGGTGATCTGTATTGATGCTATTTGCCAATATAGTGACAGTGACTGGGATTTATGCAAACACTGTGAGATGAGACTGTCAAGTGCCTTCTGAAGCACTGCCACTCCCTAAAAAATTATGATTCATGCCATTGTTGTGTAAAATGGGTTATGTTTGAGAAAAAAAGTTTCGTTTTGTTTTTCAAAGTAATCTGTTTATGCTTGTCAGCTCCATTAACACCTATCTGAGGAAAGTTCATTGGGGGGGGGGGGGCAGGGATAGAGTTACTCCTGACTGCCACTCACAGCTCGATAAAGCATGGCATCTGTTCCTCGATGGTAGCTCAGTAACTCCACAGAGTTGGTGGTGGGTGTATGGTTGTGTCTAGCTATAACATTTTGTGACTCAGATAACAAAGCCTTTGGGGACAAAAAAAGGGGCAGCCAAGTTTTCCCCAGAGGCAGGGGCATATAATGAATTTGCGCACCATAGATTTCTAAAGCCCAGGTTCTAAAATGATGGTTTGGGTCTACATATTATTCAGAACATGCTTCTTGGAAGGAATGAGTGTGAATTGAGTTTTGTGGGAATAGAGGAGAGAAGCCTCTCCCCTAAGTGGAAGGGGATTAGAGAAAGGAGTCTGGGAAAAGGTTTTTCTGCGTGGAAGATACCAGGATCCGCTCAGCTGGGGTGGAGCATGCAGTTGGGGTGTATTTAATAAAAAGAGAAATATCCTACAATAAATTTGTTCAACAATTATCTGTGGGGTGCCTGCTGTGGGCCAGGAATAGGCTGACATTGGGATGATGGGGCTTTTCACAGTCTCTGCCCTCAGGGAGCTGGCAATTTAGTGGTCAGGCCTGGAGCAGGACAGGTCACTAGAGGCCTCTGAATGGAAGTAGTAGAGGAACTCCTACAATTCAGGGAGAGGCATCAATCCAGAGATGAGCTGACCATAAGGCTCTATAATGCTGGCAGGGAGGAAGAGAGTGAAGGGATTACATTCTTCCCTTTAAGATATTCGATTTCTCTCTTGGGGCTCACCCTGTGCAAATCCTTTTGCATCCTGCTGAAAGAGTTATCTCTCTAAAGCGTGGACAGCCTTAGGTCACTTTTTACAAACCATCATTGGCTCTTCTTTTGCTACAGGAAGCGCCTAGGCGGCATTCGAGGCCCTTCATAGAAGGCCTTCAGCCTCTTTTCCTGGTCTCATCCCTCGCCTCATCCTTACATTTCCTGCAGTGTGCCAGGAGTGTACTTTTACCCCCCCTGTTCGTGCTCTTGCCCCTTTCCAACAGTCTCAACTCCCACTTCCCCTTAAAGGGCCACCTCAAATACTGTCTTTCCTGTGACGATTTCCCCTATTTTACAAGTTCTTTCCACTTAGCTCAACAAATCATCCATTGCACCTAGTTTCTCCCAGTGCTCTAGGCATGAAGGCATCCTAGTGAGCTAAATCCTCTGAATTTGAAGGGATTTTGAATGAAATTGCTAATGTGTGACTCTAATTTGAAGACTAGAGTTTTAGCTTGCGTGTCAAACCCTGTCCTCTGACTCTGTGGAGAAGGGCTTTAATGCAACATTTTGGTCTAACAGGAAAAAAGTACGGTGGTTGGTGAATGATGTCTGCCACTGTCACAGGAGGGTGGCGGCAGCATGCACGTTGTTCTCCGTTATTTCACCAGAAGCTTCCGAAGGGCACATACACTTGTCGTGGTTAATATACTGTAGTCCTAGTTGTTAATTACTTGTTTTGTTAATATATGTTTTCGGTTGTTACAAACCAATTTGTCAGTTGTCTGTTGCTCTTCCAGCTGACTTCCAGTTGACTTTGTTTACATTTGGCCCATAGATTCTCAAAAGCTTCCACTTAAATAAAAGTTCCTATCATTCATAGCTCTGGCTAAATCATGAGAGAAAAACTTTTAAAAGAAAATGCAATTGGATTAAATACCTTCCATTGATGTTTGGAATTAGTAAAGCATTATTATTGCATGCAATCTTAGTTTTCAATGTTCTGAGCCACTTCTAATTGTCTGCATAGCTAATCCTGTCTAATGCTGTCTTCCACATTCAATTAGTAACGTTTTCTCAAAGCTTAACAATGAAGCACAGTCTGATCTTCATGCAGCAATTTGGGAAGCAAAAGGTTCTTGTAAAAGACCAAATAAACCTTTTCCCATTCTTATCTGACTGGGTGCCCACAGTGGGGGAAATTTGTGTCTGAAGCTCGAGACAGGTTCCCTGTCTTTGTTCAGATGCTCCGTGATGAGGTTTCTAACCCGAGTCCACTTAGTGCCTGTGATCACAGTCAACTCAGGTAAAACAAAGAAGCCACCTGAGCTAAGGCTGAAAGCAGGTGTTATTCACCGTGTGTGTGTGTGTGTGTGTGTGTGTGTGTGTGTGTGTGTGTGTTTTCCTCACTTTCTTTATAGGCTCTGCAAGTGATTATCTTCCTAACCAGGAACAACTACCCCAAAGGAATGCAGTCCCCGTGAAGCCCAAGGGCACCCAGGTTTCTCTAACAAGAAACCGTCTCACAATGCGGAGAGGCCACCTGGAATGTCTCCACTGCCAAGGGACATGGAAGGAAACCAGAAAAGAGCCAGGATGCCAGTGGAGGCAGCTGCCATTTGAACTAACGCTTTTCAAAATTTCCTGCTGGGCAGAAACGGGGAAGTGCTAATGGATGTAATGAACCAAGATACCCAGGGAGGAGAGGAGAGAAGAGGAGAGTAGAGGAGAGGGAAGGGGAGGGGAGGGGAAGGGAGGAAAGCGGAGGGGGTGGGGGAAAGAGAGAGAGAAAGAGAGAGAGAGAGAGAGAGAGAGAGAGAGAGAGAGAGAGAGAGAGAGAGAGAGAGATTGAGAAGTCCCATGGGCCAAATCATTTAAAACACTTTGGAAGAGAAATACAGTGAGGCCATTCAGTGTGGCCCAGAAAATGGACAGGAGCCCCTGAAATCAAGGGCTAATAAGCAGCCTTCTAGCCCTGAAAAAAGTTCCTTCATGTATTTCTAGCACAGAGCGGACAAGTAGGTGATTCGCTCCAGACAGGAGTCTGCCACCTGCTTTGGGAAGGGGTCTGCGGCGGTGAGGATCGTTTATACGTGCTGACTGCAGTGGAGGGGGAGCATGGAGGGCCCAGGGCAGCTGGGGCTGTGTCCTCACACAGACCCTCTTTCCTTGCCCCTGCCTCTGTCCACGCAACCTGGACCATTTCATCCTTGTCTGCGGGCATTCGGCCGCGCACCTGCTTTCACCTTTGCCCCTATACTAGTGTCCTTTTGCTCCTGTAACAAACTACGGAACTGAGTGGCTTAAAACAAAGCACAGTTATTCTTGTACAGTGCTGGAGACCAGAAATCCAAAATCGGTCTTATTTGGCTAAAATCAAGGTGCTGGCAGGGCTGTGCCCCTTCTGGAGACTCTAAGAAAGAAACCATTTCCTTCTCTTTTCTGGAAGCTGCCTCCTTTCCTTGGCTCATGCCCCTTTCCCTGTCTTCAAAGTCAGCAGTACAGCATCTTCAAATATCTCTCTGACCCTCCTGCTCCCCACTTTTCTCTCGTAAGGACCCTGATGATTACATCAGGCCCACCTGCATGATCCAGGATCATCTCCCCATTTAAAAATTCTTAATCTCATCTGCCAAGTCCTTTTGTTATGTAGAGTAACATTCAGAAGCATTGTTGCCACAGAAATGAAGTTTAAGTTGAAGAACCTTAAGTTAAGGTTCCTGGGGTTAGGACTAGATATCTTCAGGGAGCCATTATTCTGCCTACCACACTCCCCTGCAGTCTAACCTCAGGAGCCAGGGTGACGGTGAGTCAGAGCAGACTCGGAGCTGGCAGAGCTGTAGTTCTATACCAGTCAGATTGTGTGGCTAGCGTTTCTTTACTCTACCCACTTGATCCACTGGTTCTGTCTGGCTCGCTGTCACCCTGCCTCCTTAGCTGCACCTCTGGGACAGCCTGGCACTTCTGTTACCTTCTGGGTAGACAAATTCACCTGGAGCTTGGACCCTCTCTGCCATACCCAAGAATTCAGGCCCCCGAGGCATAATTCTGCTCTGTTATGCCTCCCTCGAGCTTGGCTCCTCACCTGGGACTTGACACATGTAGAGTTAATAAGTTATTTCCCCTACCCACTCTTCCTCACCCACTTGCTAGAAGAAGCTCTTGAATTACCATGACAACAAGGGGCATTCGAGTCCTAGTGTAGCCTGTCAGAAATTAAAATGTATTTTCTGATGAAAGTGGTTTTAAAAATCATGGAGAGAAATCTCTGAAATTGTACTATGCTCAAAGAACATTATGTGTTAAACAAGTTTGTTGGGTGGCTGAGACCTGGCCTTCAATTTAAACTTCATTTCTGTAGCAAAAATCCTCCTGAATAGCAAACATTCATCAGCGGTCCCTTTCTCAATGATAGTTTTCCAGCTACTGTGCTAAACTTACCATATCACTGCATTACCTAGCCCACACACATGCCTCCACCATCACTCTGTTAATTTGCTCCCTTCCTAGGAGTTTTGTTATTCTAATGGTAGCTTCAGTTCCCTCACTATGCTGGGGGAGGCACTGCATATACCTGCTTGCCTTATAGCAAGAATTTACAACATTGGACCTCAATATAAGGTTAATGGGAAAAGCAGGAAATTTGTTAGATGGGCAGTCTTGTATAAGCAGGTGAGGCAAGTATCCAGAGGTGCTTGAGTCTGGGCTCAAAATCAGACCTTCCTGAATTTTAAACCAAATTCTGCCATTTCCAACTGTGTGACTTGGGCAAATACAACCCTAACCTCCTCATGTCTCAGCTTTTTGTCTGTAAAGCCCAAACCGTCCTCCTTGCCTGCTTCAAACTAGCAGTTGAGTATAACAGACACGTGCTTTCCTGTTCTCCTTTGTAACTAGAGGTGACACAGTTCTGGCCAATGGACTGAAAGCAGAAGCCTGCAGGGGGACTTGGGGAAATAGTTTCCTCTGTAATAAAAGGCATGGGGGGAGGTTCCTTTTTCCTCTCTTTCTGCTTTGGGTGCTGACATGTTGAAAACGATTTTTGGGACCGCCATAACCACATGATCATAAAAGGAAGGCCAAAAAATGTGGAGGTGCTCACCCAGTGCCTTGGCATCACTGAGCTGCTGATCGAACCCTGGAACCACTTGCCTCTCTATTAGGAATGTTGAATAAACTCAAAAAGAGTCTGCAGGCTTTGGCTAGAAATAAATTATAAAAATTTATTCATCAGTCTTATGATTTGGAAACTGGAAATACCCAGAGTGACCTGAAAAAGAAAGAAACACTAAGAATTCTTACAGTAAAAAGTGTGTTTTTGAGAAGAACCAGCCCTGTGTCCTTAGCCTCTGGATTATTCCAAGACAGCAACCCTCTAGATGATGCATGGTCTGGATATGTAAACATTCTTCCCTTAGTCCTTCATGGGGTACTCAGAGGGTTATCTGCAGGTCTGATGTATATCCAGGCATTGGCACAGGACTGGAAAGTTTAAACATTTAAATTCCCAGGCTAGTTAAAACAAGAATAGAATTGTTTCCACTTCTGGTTATTTATCTGAAGAAATCTAAGACACTAACTCAAAAAGATATATGTGTCTCTATGTTCATTGCAGCATTATTTACAATAGCCAAGATATGGAAGCAACCTAAGTGTCCACTGATAGATGAATGAATAAAGAAGGTGTGGTATATATATACAAGGAAATATTCATCATAAAAAAGAATATAATCTTGCCATTTGCAACAAGGGTAGACCCTGAGGGTTTTATGCTAAGTGAAATAAATCAGATGGAGAAAGACAAATATCATAGGATTTCACTTAAATGTGGAGTCTAAGAAACAAAATATATAAACAAAACAGAAACAGACTCATAGATACAGAGAACAGATGATTGCCAGATGGGAGGGGGGTGGGGAGATGGGTAAAAAGGGTGAAAGGGATTAAGAAGTACAGATTGGCAGTTATAAAAATAGTCATGGGGATGTGAAGTATGGCATAGGGAATATAATCAATAATATTGTAATAACTATATTACAATATTATAATAACTATATTATAGTATTATTGCTAATATTCCAAGTGTGTACTAAATTTATCAGGGTGATCACTTCGTAAGGTATATACATGTTAATCACTATGGTATACAACTGAAACTAGCATAATATTGTATGTCAAACATAATTTAAAATTTTTTTAAAGTTTGAGAATAGAATCGTTCCTCATGTCTCAACCTACTTGATTTTAGTAATTTAGCAACTTGACTATAGTGACTCCATTTTATTTCTTCACTTTATTCCTCAGGTTAAATGATTAAATGACTCTATGATTTAGGCCACTATCAATTGAATATTCGGATTCTTGTTATTTAAAGCATTCTAACTGATATGAATTCTTATTTTGGCGAATGCTGTAAAGCTTAACTGAGATAGTGCATGTCAAGTGCCTGACGCAAAGCTATCATTCCTGGTGTAAGTGGCAACCTATAATTATTAGTGTTAATATCTTAGGAAAATAAGGATGTTATTATTTGCTTTTTAACTTTCTGCTTTTCAATATCACTAACTCACCAATTGATGTTTGTGTAGAAAATGAGGGGAAATGAGGTGAAGTTTCACAGGCTCAACATTTGTTTTGTTGAGTAGTTTATGTTCTTATCTGGGTTCCTGAAACAGGAGCTCCTCGAGGCCAGGCGCGGTGTCTTATTCATCAGTAAGCTCTATGCCTGGCACATAGAGTGCCCTGAGTAATGTTTTTGGGTGGGTGAATGAATGGATGCATAAGCAAACTAACCGCAGAGCCTTTGCAGAATCCCTTCTTACTTGACACCAGGCCTGGTAGTCTCTTGTTCAATATAACACACACACACACACACACACACACACACACACACACACACACACACATTAAAATCAAAGTGAGACTTTTACGGGAATCCAGATCTTAAAACTCTAATTAATAATGTTTTACAGTCTATCCAGGGCTTAGTCTACCTAGAACTAAGAATGCAACTGAGTGTTCTTCCAGCCCAGTATGAGCTGATCTGTCTATCGCTTTGATGAAATATCTAAATGTGCTATATGAGAGGAAAGAGATGACTTGTACAGAGGATTTTTAAATTTTAAAAACTGCTTACTGCAAAGAAAAAGTAATGATGTTTTTATAATCAAAGCCAAATAATAATAACAATAATAATAATAATAAAAGTTGTGCATAGTAACCAACTTCTGTTGGGGCTTCTAAGTAGCCAAGATAATATGATGTCTGACTGGCTATAGTTATTCTCTAGTTTGCTAAAGAGATTACTAAATTTGGGAATAGGTGTTGAAACAAGGGTTGGGGAATAATGCAAGATACTCATACATGCTTCTGATCATTTAGCCCAGGCAATATCACTTGTTCTTCTCCTGTATAACCTGAAACCCCTCATCTATGCAAATGACTCTCTCTCTCTCTCTCTCTCTCTCTCTCTGTGTATGTGTGCTCGCGCGCGTGCGCACGCACAATTTATTCTTACCGCCAAGGTTTTTTTCTTATGAACTGAAATTTTTTAAGTCGAGGCCATTAAAGGGATTTCTTTTCACCATTACATTGTGATGATCAGTGTCAATCATCAAATTTTACTCTATCTCATATCTATCCATACTCCTTTATCAGTTAGGAATTTCTATTGGTTATAATAACATACTGGAAGTAACATGTAATAAATATGCAGTTTGAAGGTAGGTGCTCTAGGCCTGGTTCAGTGATTCCATGGTGTCATTAGGACCCCAGGTTCTCCTCTCTCTGTTTCAGTATGTGGTTTCTACCTGAAGGCTGCCTCGTATTTCAAATATGGTCACAACTCCAGCCATTAAGCCTACCTTCCAGATAGGAAGCAAAAGGAAGACGGGAAGGGAAAAAGAGCACATCTCAACAGTTTTCCCTTTTTGAGGATCTTTCCTGGAAGTTCTACCTAACAGCATCATTTATATTTCATTGGCCAGAAGTTGGTCACATGGGCATAACTGTGTGCAAGGGAAGCTGGGAAATGTAGTCTCTTGGCTGGATATAAAATGAGCTTCTCACTAAGGAAGTAGGGAAGAATGGATATTGAATACAAACAATCAGCATATGTCTTGCCCCATTTTTACTCTCCTTGCCTTCTTTTAAACCCTTTTTCTCCCCAACATCTAAGTTCTGACTTCTGATCTGTTTGGATTTTGGTTCTTCTTTAAATCAGTGTTTTGCTTTTAATGTTTATTATTTATTCTCTGTGGAGAGGGGCTGTTTGTGGTGTTAATGATGCCCTTCAACCCAAACAAATTGAGCAACTTCACCCAGCTAGGCTCCACTCTCACTTTAAACAGAGGCTGAACACCTCCAACATAACCTGCCATTAATTTGCCAAAGATGCAGTTATAGAAAGAGGCAAACAACTTGTTAATTGAGAACCTTTACCATGTCTCATTTAATCTTTCCAACCAATAGCCTAGGGGTAAGTGGCATTATTAATCCTCATTTTTTAGATGAAGAAACCAAGGATCAGGGAGATTAAGTAAGGTACCCAAGCTCGCACAGCTATGAATAGTATTTAAACTCAGGTGTGTATTATCTCAGAGCTTTTCCTAGTCTACTGTATGTTTTAATAAGTTCTTCAATCTCTCCTGACAATGAAATTAGGACCAAGCCGACACTTGCAGATGTGTGTGTGTGTGTGTCGTGGGGGGCAGGGAGTTAGTCATGCCCAGAATACACTAGTCCAACCCTTGTGGGAATTACTGATTTCAGAGACTGCTCTTGGCCCTTTGACAATCTGCATTATAAAAGTGAGAGGGGCAGTAGAAAGGTTCACCTTTGGTCTGGTTCTTGACCTCAGTGCTGCCTAACTTCTTTCCCATTGTGGTACATGTGAAAAAGGTTAATATTTGTACAGCATGGTGGTAAGAGGGGCTAAACCAAGCCCCTTCCTGGCAGAAGCTGAAGGGTCCACATCTCTTGCTGTCCCCTGTGCCAGAAACACTAATGTTCTTTTTATGTTCCAGGCTCCAAGCCAGGATCCCACATTCCATTTAACCCTCGTATCTTTAGTTTCCTCCAATTTGCAGCCCCTAAGTCTTTCCAAGCCATTCATGTCCTTGATACTTTTGGAGAGTACTGGTCATTTATTTTTGTAGATTATCTCTCAAATTGGGTTCATTTGACGTTTTCTTATGATGAGATTGAAGTGATGCATTTTTATCAAGCATGCCATAGAAATGATGCTCCCTTCTCGAGTCCATCATATCTCTGGTGGTATGTGATGCCAATATCTCTTATTATTGGTAATATTGACCGTGATCATTTGTTTAAGGTGGCGTCTGCTGGATTTTCCTCCTGTAATTTTTCCCTTTGCAATTAATCAATATATTGGCAGAGATACACTGTGACTAACCTTCGAATAACCTGTTTCCCTTCAAACTTCTGCCCACCAGCTTTAGCATCCATCTGTGGATTTTGCAGTGTTCTAAAGGTGATTTTCACGTATCCCTAATTTACTAATTCATCTGTAAAGAAGATTTGTTCCTTCTCCCCATTTATTTATATTCAGCTATTTATTTAAATCAGTATTGACTCAAGGCTATTTCTTTCATTCTATGAATTATAACCCAATAATATCCTTATTTATTTTGCTGCTCATAGTCATTGGGAACTCTCTTCAATCAGCTCCTATGCCCTTTTGACATGCCATTGTCCTTCTGGGAGTATAACAAAAGGCTCCAGATTTATCCTTGATTTATTCTGGAACTGTATCTTATACCAGTCCTATAATCAAAGGAACTCTGGTTCCTTTTATTGAAGAATGGTATTTAGAAAACCAGATCTGCATGCTAGGTGGCACTCTATGTAAGGTATGTAAGGTATGATTCCGAATTTAGAATAGAGAAGTACAGAGATTAGCGAGGTTGCATAATTACCCAAGGTTACTCAAGTCAGAAGTGGCAAAAAAAAGTTCAGACCATGGTGCCGGAGCCAGCCGGCTAAAGTCGATCAGTACCTGAAAGAGGAGGGTGAAGCCTAAGAAAAAAGAAGATAGGAAAACGCTTCAGGAGGGCATACAGTTACTGCCGCAGCCCCGAGTTTATTTAGCACAGCCTTTATATAAGTTTTTGGACACAATAGCAAAGCACAGGGTACAATATAGTAAAGTACAGGGAACAATAGTAAGGTACAGAGTACAATGGCAAAGCACAAAGTACATTACCATAGGAATGCTGACATTTACATAAGTTCCTATACATCTTTCCCTCAGGGTAGAACATCCTTTTCTGGGCTGTAAAACATTCCACTATCTTAAAAGGGTTTCTTTATGATGCAAGTCTCCCCACCAGGGTCAGTAATGTTTAAGTTAACATCTTGCTTCCTTGAACCATTGTCAAGCAGTCTCAGCAGCTGCTCCATGGCTATCAGCTACGTGACTTCTTCTGTGCCTCAAAATGGCTCCCGACACCATGGCAGATTCTGTACTTTGCCCTTCTCCACCAATGTGAATGCCTCATTTATTATAAATATGAATTACTACCTGGCAGAAAACATGCAGATGTGCCAGATATATGTGATTTCTGGCTGATGGAATGCCAAAGAAAGTATACCCATGTATAAAAACAAACTTGGCATCCAATAAATATTTTTAGATCCATTCTGTTGAATGAGTCATCGTTATCATTAAACAGTTCTTGATCTCTATCCCCATTAGTGAATTGTCCCTACCGTTCAGTTGTACTGTAATTTCTTTCTGGAATATGATAGAGCAGCATATGTTAAATAATAACACAGAGAAATAAAACCACTAACAGGTTCACATTCTGGAGTCCCATGGTCTTGGATGAAAATCTGACAGGCAGAGTTTACATTCCCCTTGCCATGTTGCCTAGGAAACCAAGGCTTAGGTACGTGGGCAGCTCTCATCAGCAAGGGGTAAGCAGAGTAGAGTTTGCATCGAGGGCTAGGTTCTCATCTACCTGTGACCCTCATAATCTGACCAATTATAGCTCCGGGTAGGACAACAATACTGCCAGAGACAAAGCCTAGGCAGGACCATGTTATAATTCTCCTTACCTTGTAGCCCAGGCCCTTGGTTATCTGTGAGGCTGGGTTTACACTGCCGGGGAAGAGACCTAACAATTCCACTTACTTCCTGTTTTTCTGGGTTAATCCTCAACATGAAAGCTACCTCCTGCTTCAGTAGTGGCTAAGGATCTAAGACACACATAGCCAGAGAGAGGGAGACATGGTGGCTTGGCTGAATGAGATTGATCCAGAAGTTGGAGACTTGGTTTCTAATCCCAGTTTTACATTTTCTAGTTGTTTACACCAGGAAAGATCTTTCCTCTCTCTGAGCATCATTTACCTGGCCTTAAAATGATAAGTTTGGACTAGATGACCTCTAAGGCCCTATTCTGCTTTGTTTGAAATTCTTGGAAGCTTTAAATTCCATTCCAGAATGTTTCTAAAAGAGCCCTGGATTAGTCGCAGTCCCATTAGTGGAACTCTTCTGCCACCTAGTGGCCAGTTCAGAGGTCTTTTTCTCCCCAAAATGACTGCTCACAGGTCTGGCCACAAGTTAAGCAAGAAAACAAAGCCGGTTCAGCCTTCCTTTGTGGCAGTGTGGCAAAATGCCAGACCTGGGAGAAACACATGTTTAATTCATGTTCTAGAAATACATTTTCTGTGAACACTGTCACTTCCTACGGCAGAGGCCTTGGTGTGGTGGGCATGTGGTCACAAAGCCAAGCTCCTACCATCAGCAGCACTCAGCGAGGTGCCTTGATAAACATAATCAGGAAGAGATAGATATGTTTGGGTTACTCTCTGCATGTTAAAATGTTACAAGATGGTCCTTAATGCTTTCAGCTGCTCCCCAGTTAACACTCATTAAGCATGCATACAGTACTTTCATCCTGTGCCTTCCCCTGCCGTTAGATCCTTCTCCAGACATCTAAAGCAGAAAGAAGAAGAAGGACCCCTTGGGGTCCTGCTGACCCTGGAGCAATCCTTTATCATTTGGAAGGTCCTTTTGGGCTTTTCCTTTCCCCAACATTCCCATCTAAATAAACACCACTTCTGAAGCCTGCCTGACCCCTAGTTTGAATCACCTGAATCATCCTTGAATCTCATGCATCCTGGCATTTGCTGATCCAGGATGCATTGCTGATCCAGGGTGACAGCCACTACTTGATTGCTCATCACCCTGTCATGATGACTGCTATTTACTGGAAGCAGGAAGTTCCACGTCTTTCGCTTTTAGTTCCCATATCCGGTGAGGCAAGTACAGACATTACCGGTGCCCATTGCACAGGCAAGAAAACCAAGGTCAAAAACTGGTCAAGGAACACTCCCTAAGTTTCCATACAGGAAGTGGTTGAGTTACAATAGAATGAAAGAATTCTGACTCCCTGTTCAATTACGGGGTGTTTGGAAATCGTTTTTATGATCTCACCGAGGGGCCACTGGTTAGTTAATTTTTTCCACAAACACTATTGAAAACCATTAACTACCTGTGCCTCGAAAGGCTGTTTTGTTTGTTTCTTGCTAAGAAAGGTAGTGTAGTCAGTGGGTAGAAATAGCACTGGGCTGGTAACCAGAAAGCATGGGCTCTTTTTTGATGTGGTGGTCACGACCAAGGTTGGGGGTGCAGGGAAGAGGGCAGGAAATCACAACCATTGAGGCTTTCATTTCCTTATCTGTGAAATGATGAGGCTAGACTAAAGTTCCCTGCCTTCTGGAACTTCTTGTGTACAAGGAAAGGGTACTTCTGATTGGTCAGTTTCAATACCTCTAACCTGGGATCTATCCAAATACAATGATTCAGTGAGGATATCTTTGCTTAGTAACTAAGTATCATTTACCTGGCCAGTCCAGATTATTCGGGTGGGTTTATTACTTTATTGATTTTTAAGCTTGATCTTCCTTCCTTGCTTCCTTCCTTCCTTCTTCCCTTCCCTCCCTCCCTCCCTTCCTTCCTTCTTTCCTTCCTTCTTCCCTTCCTTCCTTCCTTTCCTTCTTTCTTCTTTTTTCCCCCTCTTTCATTTCTTTCTTTGTTTTTTTTCCAAGCAACCTGGCCTGTTCTTTGGCACAAGATTCCCCTCCTAGGTTGTCAATTTCATTGGAGTATTGATGACACACGGGTTTCATCTTGAGTGTTCTTCAGATCACTGTCAAGATTTCACTGTGTTAGGATTTCTGAGGCCATGGTCTGAGGCTCTGTGGGAGAGTGATCAATTAGCCATGTCAACTGTAAGCATGAGCTGTGGAAATTTGGAAGGTCAGGGCTATATCTACATTAGCAGTGGAGAAGTTGAGAAGAGCTACTTAGAAGCAGAGCAGGGTGGGAATCTAGGCCTCCTCCCTTTAAGTTCAGCTACCTCTGACCCAAGTCTCCCTCTTGTTGGGTGTCATGGCAATCTGGTGCTTAGAAGATGCTTTTCAATGATGATAATGATGATGATGATAATGATGAAATTAATGGCACCGTGGCAGAAGGCTCTCTGCCTATCTATCTGAGAAGTCATGTATACCCCACAGATGTGTTTCTTCCTTTCTGTGAGACAGAAAATCTTAATACTTGCCAGGAAACTGACTGGGTGACTTTAATGAATGCTTGAAAGACTCATGTCCCCATTAAAATATGCCTTTTTCCTCCTGGCCGGTCCCAAGAGAGACTTCTAAAAGATATGCCCTCAGCAGCTGACAGGTGGAAGCAGGAGGAGAGCATCCTCGGCTGTAGGTGGAAGGACGGAGGGGAGAGAAAGGCAGTAAGGCGACGGGGTCCATCTTCTTGCCCCCCCAGAGGGGCATGTGAATGATCAATGATGGTTCATGGCCTTGCAAATGGCAAAGGCACAGTTCTAGCAAGGCCGGCTGCGAAGGGGCTCCCCGCCCAGATGGACTCGCTGTACTGTGAAGGAACATTCTGTGTTCCCTGGCTGGCAGCGAGTGCCCAGCCCATCGGCTGCCCCTGACTGCACAGCGAGGGCCCTGATGGCGCTCTCACAGGGCGCCCAGAGCTTCTGCCTCAAGCGGATGCCTGGGCTTTATGTTCCCTTGGAGCAGGCTTGCCTGCGGCGGTCTGTCCGTCTTTCTCTCCTTCATCTGGGAGGTAGCACAGCCGTCCTGAGTGTGTGCGGGGAGCCAGCCTGTCACCAGGCCTGGGAGGGAGGGAGGATGCTGCCTGGGTGGAAAACGCAGCCTGGGCTCTGGGCATGGGAGATTCTGGGGCCCATCCAGGGCCCTGGAGACTGAATGCTGTTTTGTTTGCAATGTAATAAAATCTTCCCTCTTAAAAAGCATTCATGTTGCCAAACTCCCAGGTAAAAGGAATGTAGTTGACATGCTGCTAGGGAGAAATTTCCCAAGTTCTGTGGGCCGTGACCCTCTCCAGGGAAGGCGTGGGTCTGGCTCTGAGTGTAGATGGGCTTCCCTTTCATAGGCAGGCAATCCCGGAGCAAGGCATCCTAGCTTAAGGTTTGGGAAAGACCTCTCCAGCCGTGGGCCTTCCAGTAAGCGCTGCAGGGCAAGGCCTTTCCATCTTCTCCTCCTCCGTTCTCACTCAGGGCCTATCCAGCTCCCAGCAGACTCTGATCTAACAAAATGACAGCCTTTACAGGCCCTGATGCGGACCCACCAGAATGTTGGATAGTAACAGAAACCCAGTTGTTATGGACTCGCCAAGGTGCCTTGCTCTTCTTCCGCAGGGTGATTCCTTTCGTTGCCACAATCGGCACACATTCCTCAATCAAGGAAACCCTGAGAAGCCCTGTGTGTTTATTTCCATAACATGATTATCACCACAGGATCAGAAACCAAACACAATTCGAATCCTGAGGGACCTTGAATCACTGTCAAAGGTAAATTCATTAGCAGTCTGCTGAACCATGGGACTAAGTTTCTGTCTCCAAGGATTCTGTAGAGGACCCTGCCGGGAGAGGAGGAAACACTATTGTTCAGGCTGAGCTGAATCCCAGTGAGCTGAGCCGTGCTTGGCCTTGGGATGGAATCAGGAGATTTTTGTGAGTACGCCTGACCCAAGCTACGTCGTCGTGTTTCTTTATCTACCTGGCCCCATTTTGTGTTCAGATCCAGCATGCATTTCCCTGCATTTTATTGTTAGCAGGGGCTGTTCCCGTGTGTAAATATACTCCCTGCCACCCTCAGTGGAAGGGTCCTCGACAAATAAGTGAACAAGAATTTACTGAGTATCCACTATATTCCAGGCACTGTGCCAGGCTCAGGGTCCACGTAGGTCTTCAAGAGGCTTTCAGATATGAGAGAGAGAGAGAGAGAGAGAGAGAGAGAGAGAGAGAGAGAGAGAGAGAGAGAGAGAGAGAAGAAAGTACGAAACGTTACTGGTGCCACGTGGAAGGACTTATTGGGTTCAGTAGGGGCCATTATTTCTTCTGTGGGAAAGGGTGTGGAAGGGAGAGGACCAGAAAGCTGCCCACCACCTGGAGTTGTTCTGGAGATGAAAGTTACAGCAGGGAGCTCGCCCATATACTCTCAGATCTCCTTGCCAGGCTCTGGTCCTGATGGTTGCCGACTGCCTGTCCGCCCTGTCTGGGGTGCACCTGCATCTGGAGCATGCGACAAGTTCTTCAAGCTCCCAGGAGGGGGTCAGGACGACAGGTTGACAGTATCCTACTTGTCTACAGAGAATCTATAGCCGCCTGGGGAGAGGCCACTCCTCCTTTGGCAATGCCTTGCCCAGGAAATCCCAAATAGAGATTTTCTTCAGTAAGAACTGTGTTTATCTAAGAAACAGTCCAAGATAGGGAGAAAAATAAGTAAGTAAAAGAAACAGAAGAAACAACTTACCTATGTCCAGAAACTCGAATATTGCCCAAGAAATCCAGCTAGTGAGCCATGGATTTAAGATTTTAAGTGGAATGGCTAAGGAAAAACACATTTACTGCACACTTCTGGGCCTACCCCACCACATCATCATGACAATTTGGGTGTTCCCAGCACCCAAATCCACGATTGAGATATTACAGCTCTTAATGATTGTATCTGTCCGTTCCCCCTATCCAGCAGAGCTACTGTCCTAGTTATGTTATATTGTATGTATGTTAACCCGGAAACACTGTCTACATCATAGATAATAATTCACAACTCAGGACCAAAGGCAGCTTCTTCTTTACCTTGCTAATCTCAATGCTCAGCATGGATACAGAGAAACTAAATTCTAACATGAATTACTGGAATTGCTAGAACTCAAGCAGCACGCTCTCTCCTTTTTGCTATTTATTATTTCATTTCACTTATGTTTTGCTGGATTTCTCTGCTCTTTGCAGGCGTTGGGAAACCACATATCCGCTTACTACAATCTTTAAAAGTGCTTGGAACTTACAAGCCTTGAACTCTGGAGAAAATCCATGCCCTTTGGAGGTGCCTCTAAATCCATCCAAACTGGTGTCTCTGAGGTGCATCGTTGAGTCCAGTCCGCCTTCTCTGAATCTTGGTGGGCTGTGTGAAACCAGTAGCCTTGGCGAGGCAGCGGGAAGGAGGCCGTTCTGTCCACCTAGACCTCACGCTGCTCCCCACTGGTGTCATCCGTGACGTGAGAAACACAGGTAGCCGCACCTCAGTGGCAGCCAGGTAGAGTCAGGAGCAACACTCACTTTTGCTTTTACTTACTGAAAATTATGATCCGAGCTATGTGTTCTCATTAAAAAATAATTCCTGAGTTCAAGAGCAGTAAACTCTCCATTGCCACAGGTTACTTTTAAGCCACGCCTTTTGTCCTTGAGGAAGTTACACTACCCAGTAATGAGTCCTGGAGGGAGAGAGGGAGGGAGGAAGGTGCATCGCGGAGAGGGGGTCACACATAGTCACTTCAGGCTGTAACTTTCTAAGCAAAGAAAATAGGGAGCCAGGGGGATTCCCCTCCAGCCTGGTACAATGGTTGCTTTGTACTTCGGGGCCATAGGGCTCACTGGAGCACAGCTCAGAGCCTCAGTGGGTCAGGCCTTCTCAGGCACTCTGTTGGCAGCTCTGAAACCCAAGGCTTGTCGCAGATATACAACAGCTCCTCTGCCCGATGTCCGGTCTTGGGCCATGTCATTGAATGGAATCATAACCTACGCCTAAGAGATGTCTTGTACTCACATGCCTTCGATACCTATTTACCTGGTACCCCATATGGCAGACACTGCTCTAGGCACCAAAAATCCAGTAATGAACCCAACAGAGTTGCTGTCATTGTGGGGGCTAATGTTCTTGTGGAAGGAGACAGACAATAAACAAATAAACACAGAAATATGCAGCATTGGTAGTGATCCGCACCATGAAAAGCATAAAGCAAGGTAGAAGGGATATGAGCCGCTCTGGACGGTGAGGGAAGGTCTACAGGTGGGCTGCCCTTTGAGCAGAGTCCCAAATGAAGAGCCTTTTAGAGGGAATAGTAGATGCTTAATAGAAGGAAGACTCTGGAAAAGAGCACTCTGGACACTAGAAGCAGCTAGTATTATAAAGTGCTTACTATGTATGTATCGAGCTCTTTGTACACACTGTGTGCTCCTGGCATTCAGCATCTCCTTTAATTGTCACAACAGTCCTGTGACACAGGTACGATTATTCTCCCATTTTACAGATGATGAAACAGAGGCTGAAGGATGACCTCGTTTGCTTCAGGTGCCATAGTTGGGACATGGTGCAGCTGAGACTTGAGCCTACCCCTAGTTTGAATCCAAGCCTTCATGTCCCTAACCTCTAAGACAAAGTGTTCTGTGTTACTTTATCAGAAAACACTCCCAGGGCTACAGGGCTTTGTGTGGAGGAAAGGATACTTTTGAGGCAGTAGCATTGCCTGCAAAGTGTTTTGCTTATCATTGCAAATAACTTTCTTTGATGATTGTCTTTCACTTGGAAACATTGTCCAACCAAAGCTGCTTCTCAGGGTGGCTTCCTGAGTCTTTGTTGCATCACTGTTTCATGAGGTGAATGTTGTTGCCACTCAGGATGCCCGTGAATGACACTCTGGTCCCCTCAACTTTGTTTCAGAGCTTCCCGGGGGGTGCCAAAAAAAAGGTTGCACAGCTTTTTCAAGAACTTAGCATATAGGACTAACATTTGTAAGGTTACTTCATTCTTATGTTAGCACTGAGATCAGAAATGACTATCAAAGGAGAGCCATCTTGGTGAATGCTTCACCAAGCAGAACCACTTGGACACAGTGCAGTGTGGTAGGAAAAAAAACCAAACAAACAAAAACAAAACACCCAGCAATTTGGAATCAGTGTTTTTAATTTTGCAGATTCAGACAAAACCAAACACACAAACAAAACTGCATGATCCTAAGCAGATGACTCAGTAATCCTTTTGAGCCTCAGAGTCCTCATCTAAAAAATGGGAATAATCATGCCAAGTTTTTCCACCCTTTTCAGCAATGACGACATCCCCAGGAGAAGATGCTTCTTGTGAAGACGCTCTTTCTCCCTCCCCAGAAGAGAAGAGGAAACACAGCCGAAGCACCTGTATAGAGCCCAGTTCAGGTCCCTAGATGAGAACTACTTGGATGCGATAAAATCACCCTGATAGTTATCCATGTGCAAACAATAGATTTGTATGTTGGCTCTTTTACTGTCTTCGGGAGGCAAAGCCAGGTCACTGAAGGATGTCCCTTCAGGCAGAAGGAGCACAGAAAGCATCCTGAGTCAAGATGACTAGGAAATCATCTCAATAAACATATTTTGAATTTTAAAAACCCAGAATGACCCAAAATACAAATATCTGCATGGGTGGCTGGAGATGTAATTAATTAGTGGTTAAGGTGTAGATTCCCAGCCAATCCCTTTGAGTTTAGATCACAGCTCTGCCACTTACTAGCTGTGTGACTTAATTGACATTTCTGTACCTTTATTTCACCCTTTGTAGAGTGGATAATAATAGCACCTACCCCAGGGTTATCGTGAGATTAAATAAGTAAATGTACACACACACACACACACACACACACACACACACACACGATTCCCTAACAAATTAAGCGACAGTCGCATTGGCTACCATTACAAGGAAGGACCAGGTAAGTGCTGGTGCTTAATACTGGTGTCTAAACACAAAAACAAACCAACCAACGAACAAAGAAAAAAGAAAAAAAAAATTCAAGGATCTTCCAGCTAAAACCACCTAGTGTAGGAGAAAACAACTCCAGGCCGTGAGAAGGATACCATATAACTTAAATGTCCAGGGAAGGACATTCTCTAGGAAAAGCCTCTCCTTAGGGGAAGACTCAGGGGTGGCTCTTGGCTGGGTGCGGGTGAAGGCGCAGCTCCTCGCCTCTCCAGTCACGGAGAGCAGGAGGAATGTTAAGTGCGTGCTGCATTGTCCTTAATTAATTTCTTAAGGGCTGCAGTAATCAAGCGCATTAATGTGTTTCATCCTGCCTTTCATTTAGAGAATCAGTAGCAAATGTAAATGCAGCGCACTTAGAAACCTTAAACACCATTTGGTGCAAGAGTAGGAGGGGAGAAACTCTGTTACGTCTCTGAGGAAAAGGGAAAAACCCAGGAGGGCTTCTTTAATCACATGAAAGAGGAGCAATTCTAACTCAACAGCAGCAGAGCTTCCCTGTGGCTTTTCAGAATATTATCATTTGCATCTGGTTGTCCCTGTGCTCTTGTACTCTGTTTAAAGATGCCATCCCCATCCATATTTATAGCCCTCCCAGCAAGGAGTGTAATCCTGACAAAGGGCAGACCCCAAGGACCAGGGTTCAGCAGGGCCTTGTTAAAGGGGGCTGCCCCTGAAGCTCGTCAGGGTGTGCAGCAGAAAAAGCTGCAGAGAGGAAGCAAGACCCCCCAAAAGCCCCCAACAGAGGCTTGGACCTGGTTAGGGCCACAAGCTGATGCCATCTGTAATTCTTCGAGGCCCACCTCAGGGTTATACATGCTCTTCTTCGCTCTAATCTTGACCTCCCCTAAAGAGGTGCTTGAAACCATGCCAATTACCTATTCTCTGGAAGTCAGCGGGATTTAGAAGGCCCCTCCCGGGGACCTGGACTGATACTTCCTCCCAGCTATTCTCATTAAATGAATACATAAAGTGCTCAGAACAATGCCTGGCTCTGATAAGCCCTCCCTAAGGGTTTATCCTTCTTGCTGTGACTGTGATTGTTAACCGCTGGCAGATAGTAGGTCACAGGATTTAGGGGGTTCTATCCCTCCAGGGTTCCACACTGGGCTTCCTGACGATAATTGCTATATGAGTCATCACACAAGCAGCCATAGCATCTTGGATTGTGACTCAACCCTCCATCTTTCCTGTTTCCCCATCCTCATCTTCGATAACACCTACTTCATTTTTACCCTCCTCCAGTGTATAAAGGAATGTGAGCCTAGGTCTACACTTCTCCTCCACCCTCAGAGCAGGACATGCCTCTGGTGGGGATGGAGGTTAGCCCACAGAAAATGTTAGTAATAGATGCTCAATAAATATATCTTGATCAATTAGCTGCATACAAGGCTCTATAAATGAATATTAAAGTGTGAATCACCACAATACTTGGCGAATGGTTTTTTGCTCCACATTTCTTTCCTCTGCCACTACTTCTGGCCTCAGGAAAATGAGCAGGATGAGGGTCTTGAGGTGGGGTAATGAACTCATTAGTGGTTTGACCTATGCTGTACCCCAGCTTATCATCATGACCTTCTCTGACCTCCAGGCGCAAGGGGACCAGGCACCATGCCAGTTTTCCCGGCTGTTTATTGTGCTGAGGTGCAAAGTACTTCTTCAAAGTTCAGAGAAGCACTGGAGAGGCGGCCCCCTTCCCAGGCCATTCACAACAAGTTGGGGCAAACTGGGTTGGCTCTGTCCTCCTCCCTTTCAAATAATGGGCCATTCAGTCTCGGAGAGAGAAGTGAGTCAGCAACCCCAGGGCAATTCCAGCAGCCCAGCAGCTGCCAGCTGGGCAGCTTATTTCCAACAGCCAATTAGTATGAGCACCACGAGTTAATTTGAGCAGATCCAGGCACCTCTCCGTGCAAAAACTAGAAGGGCATGCATGTCTGTATGGAAAATGAAGTTGTTTCACCTTCCATGGCATTGTTCCACTCCAAGGAACGAGTTTTATTTCTCTCAAAATTTGGCTTCCCTTGACTTGCCAGATGAAAAATGATGCGAAGTTATGAAAATCATCTGCTAAGGGAAATAAACCTGAGCTCAGTGACAGACGTTTTGCTGCTTTTTCAAAGCACATCAGTCAGCCTGTCTTCTAAGCAAAATAGAATTCTGCTCTCAGGGAAAGTCAATAATTATTTCAATTGTATTAGATGCAGAAAGTAATGAGGAATAAAGATGCTGGACCCAGACCAATGTTTACTACATAGGCTTATCTTTCCTCTTTTAGCTAAGGTAGCAAATAAACAGAGTGAATCAGTTACGGGATGATAGGGGCTTCTCTCTCCATGTGGACTGAATCACAATTCATCATTTGCTGCCTAATGAAGAGACAACACAGCCATGGAGACCACGCAGATGTGAGATGCCAACCGCATCCTTGATGCACGATGACCTTTGTAGAAAATAGGAAACTATGATGCCGTGTGGTAGTTAGTGAAATAACAATTTAGAGATATTTTTGGCTCTGTTGCTAAAATGATCAAGAAATTCCAAGGATCTAGAATATTGTTATGCAACATCTTCTTAGACCATTCTTCTTATTTTAAATATATACATTTCTGGACTGGGAGGAAGGAAAAGAGAGGGGTAGGAGACAGAGCAAGAGCGAGGACCACTTTGCTCTGGGACGACTGACCAAACTGGGTTAATATGGCAGAACAGACTGAGGCAGCTGAGAGTCTTTTTGCACATGCAGCACATTTGAAGTTTCTGCTTTGATTAGTGCCTCTCTGAGTTACCTGAAAAGTCTACCACTAAAGCAAAACCTGACACAACTTCAAGGAGTAATTGACAAATCTGTGATCAGAGTGGAAGATTTAACACATTTTTCTTAGTAATTGATAGATCAAACAGCCAAAAATACTCAGGGGAGTTATAAAGATTTGGAACAACATGATTAGCAAGTTTGATGTACAGGACTTATATACAGCACAGCTCTCAACCATTGATGAATGCACATTTTTTCTTCTCTAACCAAATCACGCATTTTATTTATGAAAACTGATGATGCATTAGGGCATAAAGCAAATCTCAAATCTCAACAAATTTCAAAGAATTAGTATCATGACATGGCATCACAATTAAGTTAGAAAACCAGTGAAAATTATAACTTAAAACCTCCATACCTTTATACATTTAAAACACATTACTTAAAAATTCAGAAACAGAAAGCAGTTTGTGGTTGCTAGGGGCTGGGAGTAGGGAGGAATGTGGTATGGGGTTTCATGGGTATGGGGTTTTCTTGGGGGTAATGAAAATGTGTTGAAATAAGATAGAGGTGGTGGTTGCCCAATATTGTGAATGTACCAAATTGTACACTTCGATGTGGTTAACTCCATGTTATGTGAACTTCAGCTCAACTACAAAAAACAGTGCTCATATATCTATGTTTAAATCTTAATCTGTGGATACATGGCTGTGTAGTTTGTGAGAGTTTTTCAAGCTCTACACTTATGACATGGGCACTTTTCTGTATTGTATGTATTATATTTTCTATATTGTTCTTCAATATAAAGTTTAAAAATTAAAAAACACATTAATTAGTAACTCATAGGTCAAAAAATCATACTGTAAAGTATAAAAAACAAGAACCTCATGATACTAAAATCAAAATATATGGCATATAGTGATTCATTCAGATCAAAGGAAATCAACCATGACAGGATGATGAATTCTCCAAGATACACGTGAAAAAAAAGGTATAGCTTCGAATGTTTATTTGAAAAAAAGAGAAAGGCTTAAAGTTAATAAACTGAGCATCAAGCATAAAAATGTAGAAATAAAGCAACAGAATATTCCTAAAGAAAATCAAAAGGAGAAAATAATCTTAAAGAAACAGATAATAGATACAATAAAGATAATCAACAAAGTCAAAAACTGATTATTTGAAAAGACCGACCCCTGGAAAGACTGAATAAGGAAAAGTGTGTGTGTGTGTGTGTGTGTGTGTGTGTGTGTGTGTAGAGAGAGAGAGAGAGAGAGAGAGAGAGAGAGAGAGAGAGAAGGCACAAATAATATTGAGATAGCGTCTTCTCTTTTTCTCTCCCACCTTCTCAATCTCTTCCTTTTATCAATAAGGAGCCAGTTGGGAGACAGAAAACACACCAGATACTTGGGGAAAAATTTAATATAAAGAACTTTAACTAAATGTAAAGTTACTAACCAGGTAACCGAGGAGACAAGAAGAAAATTCTAAGGTATCATAAACATAGCAATTTCAAGAAGCAGCTACCATCCCCAGGGCTGAAGGAATGAGAGAAAGAGGTTTAAGTTCTTAAAACTTCAGAGGTTAGACAAAGGATTCTGATGCTCAGAAGGAAGGGATGCTGGGCTGGGGCTGGTGTCTCCGAGATCAGAGAAAGGAGCCTGTGAGGTGGGCACTCAGACTCTGTCTGAAAGGAGGTGCTGGGCCAGCATGTAGTTGTGTCTCAGGATGAAGGGATGGATGTGACGAGGCTGGTCCTTCACGTTTTGCAGAAGCTGCAAACTGGATTGGCTGCTGCTATGAAAGAAACCGCCACTGATGGAGTGAAGAAGTGGTGCTGGGGTGACACTCACGAGGACCACCAGCAGACAAGAAGTCTGCAGGACGGAAGCAGGGAGGCCCACATCCCCTCTGCTCCTCCAGTGTTCCAGTCTCCCTCAAGCACCTGATTTGCAGAGGCCAAAAGGGAACAGCTGGCCAAGCAGAAATGTGGTTTGCGTGGTTGTGGCCCTAGCATCGCAGAGCAGACAATAAAAGGGTGGGTTTGGAGCCGAAAGACAATAAGTTACTAACTGATACACCCCCATTCACTCTCTGTTGCTTTTGATCCTCTCCAGGTTTGGGAAATGGGGAAGGAAAGCAAACTAAAGTCTTTACTTACCTGTTACTATTATTAGAGTGCTTTGCTCTCTAGGGACCTGCTGGGCAGTTGAAGCTGCTTTTTTCTCTCATGGAGTGCTTTCATGTGAACATATTTCCTTACCCACCACTGCTGATTTCTTTTGACCTGCATGAAGGCACTATATTCTGGAAATTGCTTATTAACCTCCATTTAATGCCCCAAACCTCCAGATCCCCTTTAATGAAATCTGTTCATCTCTCCAACTGACCTGACTCTATTTGAGATGACCTAAGATGACCCCGTGCCAACCCTTTTGTGCATATCTGGCTGTATGCGCACCAAGAAAACATTTATGCATTCTTCGCTCAGGCCGATTTGGGGAATGCAAGTTGATTCAAGCCCAGCAGCACCTTCCTCTCTCTCTATCACCAAAGCAGACAGCCAGCCCTGTTCTTGCCTTCTGTGTTCTAATGGGAGACAGATGAGTCCACTGGATCTGCCTAGCTGCAGAGGACACATGTGTAATTCTCCAAGGGGAACTATTGAAACCCTCCTAACTAGCCCAAATCACATACCATTAATACTTTCCAAAAAAGTCTTGAAAAATTTCCAACAATCTCCACTCTCTCAAGCCACTACATTAATTTCTGCATATTTCATTTGAAAAAGCTATATTTTGACCTAACATCTCACCTTAGAAGTTTGTCATTTGAATTTTGGTGCTTCAAGTGAAACTTAATTGACCATCTTCTTACACCAATCTTAAATTCTTCCAGTTCGACCTATGAGTTAGTATAACATTGATCCTGAAATCAAATAAAATCAGACAAGAAAGGAAAACTATAGGTTTATCTTACTCATAACTAAAGTTACAAAAGCAAGCTATTCAAAACAAACCATTATCAACTAAATCCAGCAGAATATGAAAAAGATAATTACTCATGCTGTCAAGTTTATCCTAGAAATACAAAGATAGGTTAACATTATAAAAATGATTAATGTACTTTATTACATTAACAGATTAGAGAAGGCAAACCATTTGGTCATCTCAATAGATATACAAAAAGCATTTGAGAAAAGCAAACTAATTTGTGATAGAAACTCTAAGAACAAGATAACTTCTTTAAAAGAATAAAAGCCAAAAAACACAAAAATGTATGACAGATACCATTATAAATGGTAAAACGTGTAAGTATTCCCTTTAAAATCAGAAATGAGTTGAGAATGCTCAATACCATCATTTTATTCAACATTATTCTCATTGGTAAAATTTAAAAAGAAAAATAAATAAAAGGTATACAAATTATAAAGAAATAAAATGATCATCATTAGCAGATGATATTATTGCTTATAGAGAATATCAAAAAAATCAAGAGTCAAATTATTAGAATTAAGAAGAGAATTTATCAAAGTGGCCGAGTATACGAAAACTAATTGCCTTAATGTACAACAGCCATAAAAATATAGTAATATAATTTTTAAAAGATACCATTACACTAGAAACAAAACTATAATAAAAGAAGGACATGACCTTTGATAAAGAAAAACGTAATTGAAAAATGTTAAAGACCTAAAATAAATGAGATATACCACATCCATAGGCAGACTCAATATCATAACATGTCAATTATCCATAAATTTAATGAAATTCAACCAATATTTCAAAAGTTTATCATAGACCTTAATAATCTGATTCTAAAATCTCAAAAGTTTATCATAGACCTTAATAATCTATTTCTAAAATTTATATGGGAGAGCAAAGGCCCATGAATAGTCAAGATACTTTTGAGAAATAAGAACAAGGGATGGGTATGTGAGGGAGGGAGGGGTTTTCCCTGAAAAATAGTTAGATTGATAGATCTATGTATATAAGACAACGTAGTATTGAAACAGGGATAAACCAAAGAAATAATAGTGAGTGCAAAAGTAGATCCATAAAAATATGAAGATTTTTGGCACTGTAGAGCAGTGTGTGTATATGTGGAGTAGGGGATTTGGAATCACAGAATCAATTGTTCAATGAATGGTGTGAGAACAAGAGTTTATCCACATTGGGAAAAATGTTTATCCATATTGGGAAAAACTATATTGGATTCCTTCCTCATATCATATATAAAATAAAGTTTGAGTGAAGTAAAGAGTTAAACATGAAAAAAAACTTTAAAATTATTATGTCAAAATAGAAGAATATTTTATGACTTTGGATAAGGAAGTATTTTCTAAACAAGACCTAGAAAATATAAACCATAAAGGAAAAGATAGATAAATGAGAGAAATTTGAATTATTAATTTATTTTTATCAAAAGACACCATAAAGAGAGACAAGCCAAAAATTGAGAGAACATATTTGCTGTATATATAATAAACAAAAGATTAGCATACAGTCTTCATGAAGAACTCATAAAAATCAGTAAAAGAAAATTTAAAAAATAGAAAATAAGCAACAAGAATGAAGAGGAAGCATGAATGGCCAATCAACATTAAAAATGTAGCTTAATTTTGTTAGTGATCAGGGAAAAGTAAAATGAAATTACAGTGAGAGATATTTTCACACTTACCAGACTGGTATGTATTTAAAGTCGAACAACTTTAAGTGTTGGCAAGATCGTAGTACAATGGGGTCTCCTAAATACCTGTAACGAATGATATGGAAAATAACTTGATGTGATCTTGTGCAATTGAGATCATACATCTCCTACACCTCCAGGAACGTGCCTTTGAAAAACTCTTGCACGTGAGTACCGGGTGATATGTTTGAGACAGTTCTGTTTGTATTAAAAACTGAACACAACTCTCATGTTCACCAACAGAACAGACAAATCAATTGTGGTATATTTCTAAAATGGCTATAACAATGAAATTGAATCAACTGTACAACTGAATCCCAAAAATAGAATATTGAGAGGAAAAGAATAATGAAATATAATATCTTCAAATTTGGAAAACAAGCAAAGAAGGCAATATTTTCTTTAGCAATACACATATATGTGTTAAATTACAAACAACGGCAAAAGGATGATAAAGTGAAATGTTGAGACAATGGTTATGGCCACAGGGCTATGACTGGCAAGGGGCTCACAGGTCGTGCTGCCAGAGAAAATACAGGGGGTCCAGAGAACGAATGAAGTTTTCAGTATAAGTACGTCACGGATATTACATGGGGCGTACTTATACTAAAACTTATTATGTAAAATTTAAAGTTAAATAGACATCTTTTTTCATTGTTCTTGTTTGGTTTTGGCTAAATATCCAACCCTGTTCACAGGGATATATTTAAGACATTATACTTCTCAAGTTGGTTGGTAGGCGCATGACTGCTCATTTTAGTGTTTTAGTTTTTAAAAACAAACAGACTTTAAAGCAAGTCTGTCACTGTTTATAATTCTACTTGATAGATGCAAAGCTAAAAATCAGTAGTAGCTGTAGGCTGGGCTGGGGTGTCAGGTGCTGGTCCTCTCTGATCACCAGAAGGGCATACATCGAATTGCTTATGGCTGAGCTTTCTCCTTGTCCTTGTCTCTGTGCTTCTGCTGGTGATTACTTCACCCGCCTGCTACTAAATAGCAGCTGTTGGAATCAATTAAATTCACTATCCCACCATTTTCTTTTCACAATGTCTGGAAGTATGGGGAGTGTTATGTAATGCAGGATCCACTTTAAACTCATGTTCCAAGCCATAACAGATTTTTTTAACCTTCAAAGAGCCCTCCTATCTCCCCAGTTTGTCATAGAAAACATCAGAAAAGATATCGGAAAGAATATCCAGATTAAAGAGGCTATTAATTGCAAAATCACCTTCCTAGTCCCATGGGAAGGAGCTTACCAGAGGGAGACAAGCCTTACATAAATTTAATTGATGAAGGCTCAGTATCTAAAGACTCTTCTTGAAACAGTGCATAAGCAGAGGGTAAAGACTTTGCAAAGAATACAGAGGGCCCCAAAACAAGACTAGGAGATTCAAGTTTAGCACAACCAGAAAAGGGGGGTGGAGGATGGAGGACTGCTCAAGACATACAGGAAAGATTCCTACCAGTTATGTCATTAACGAGCCCAGGACTGTAAGCAGCCCTGTTTTACTCATATCGTATTCCCAGCCCTAGTAGCTGGCATAGACTTGTCCTCAATAAATGTTTGTGGGTGGAATGCATGAATGCATAATGAGGAAATGAAGTAGTGAAAAAAGTAATAAGGGTTATTATCAAATCCTTAAAAAGGAAGAATTAAAAAGCCACATCAGAATCTGCTACTCTCTCCTATATGTCCAGAGTGAGCAGAACCAAGAAAGCAACTATTCCTCATAGATATTCCTAACAGTATTCCTAACGAGTACCACTTCAGTTAGGCATTCTTCTGCCTAGGTTTGCTTAGTCACTCAGGCACCACTGTTTTATACATCTTTGGTTCCTTCTGACAGACCTTGAGAGATGATGGTCAAACTTCTGATGCTTTTCCTTTTTCCATAAAGCACTCTCCATCAATTCTTACATTTAACTATGCATTCAGTAAATACTTATAAAGCATGTGCCAGATACTGTTCTAAGCCCAGGAGATTTAGAGGTAGTATTTCATGGGTACCTACTAAGTCAGGCACATTGTTAAGCACATTGCTTAAACCATCTAATTTGCAACCTGAAGCAGTAAATACTATTATTACCCTATTTTACAGATGGGGAAACTCAGAATGTGGTCAATGACTTCAAGATGGGAGGCACACATTTGAAATACACTGTTTTGAGGATTTTCCAAAGTACCGTGAAAACATAGTATATATGTGACTTTAGAAGTTGTCCCAAACCCATATTAGTTATCTACTGCTGCATAACAACATAACTCAATTAGCAGCTTAAAACAACACACACACTTATTTTCTCACACTATTTGTGGAATCAGGAGTCCAGGTATGATTTAGCTGTACCTTCTGCTTCAAGGTCTCTTAAAGGTATTGCCAGGGCTGGGTTCTCATCTGAAGGCTCGACTGGGGAAGGATGCCCTTCCAAGCTCCTATAGCTGTCAACAGCATTCAGTTCCTGGCTGGCTGTAAAACTGAGGGCCTCAGTTTCTTTCCTGCTGTCAGTTCCTTACCATGTCCATAGGGAAGCTCACAATATGATAGCCTGCATCTGCAAAGACTACAAAGAAGAGGGTCTCCTAGCAAGAGAGGCATTACAGTCTTATGTAACACAATCTAGAAGGGACATCCTTTACCATATTATATTAGATAAAATAAAATCACAGGTCTGGCCACACTCCAGGGGGAAGGGGTTACAGAAGATGTGAATACAGGTGATGGGAAGCACAAGAATTGCCTTAGAGTGTGTCCACCCACCACCCTATGCTCTTCTTCATGTGCCCAGATTAGCTGTTCAGCCCATCTGCCTCCAGAGCTACCAAGGCTGCCACATGTGGCTGTGCATTCACCTGACTGCTAGGCACCCTAACTTCACGCACAGTTGTGTGATATACCACTTATGTAACCGTACACAGCAGCTCTGCCAATTTCATCATAGTTTTCAAAATAATGCATTGTGATTATCTGTTTACTTTTCTCTCTCTTCACTATACTGAAAGATCCTTGAAGTCAGAGGATGAAACTTTTATTTTTATGTCTCCAGTATACCAGGTGCCAAACAAATGTTTATCAGATAAATAGAAGAAAGATGGTAGCATAATTAGCTCACTGGGATAGCCAGGAGGAGACATAGGGACAACTTCACAGAGAAGGCACATGTATGTTTTTCCTTGTCACTCAGCTATCGCTGCACACTGAACTTCTTTAAAGAGACTTCGGGAACAATTTCCAACAAGATATAATAAAAATCGTGGTTTTATTGTGCTCTGGATTCCTACTGAATAATCTCCATGGAGATACTAACAAAAATACCCTATTGATTCAATCCAGTAAAAACCAGTCTCCTTGTTCTCTTAATGTGGTAGTGGGAGGTAGTAAGTGGGATGTTTCCTATTTTTCTGGAGTTGGCAAGTGGAGCAGAGAAAGGGCACAAAGGTCCCTGCAGACCAAGTTGGGACAGTAGCTGGCTCTGGGGTTCTCCTCCCTCCTGGGCTTGCTGAGGGGCACAGCTCAGTAGTGCCAGCCACTGCTCCTTCCTACCTTCTCGTTTCTCCCACTGCCCCACTGCAAGTCCCTATGGTGCCCTGAGAGCTCTGAAGGGAATTTAAGATAGAAGTAGGGAAAAGGTAAAAATATTATTAAAACTGGTTATACCTTTTAAGATCATTATCAAGTCTTCTTTTAGGTTTCTTCATATAAAATCATTACATTACTGCTTCTTAGAGTTTCTTTATGGTTTTCATGTTTCAGGCCTTAAGTCTTTTGCTGTGATTCTTCTGAGGACTGATAATGGTAAGTTAAGACCAACGCTATATATGCCAGGTCAGGACAGCAGCTGTCCAGGGCTCTCTCACTTAGACCTGGCCAATGGGCCAACTTGGAAGCAATTGGAAATTTTAGGACCAGAAGCCACACATAAAGAAACCAATGGTACTGCAGAAATGAATGGGAAATAAAACACTACAACCAGAAATAGCTACTACTTCAAAATGGCTATTCTATGGTTTTCTCTGGGGGCAGAATTGGTTCCTCAAATTAAACTAATGAAAAAACAGAAATTCAAATGCTTGCCTGAATGCCACACTCACGGCACTGTCTTGGAGAGGAGAGGCAGGGATGAGCGGAGTTAAGCTTTGATGAAACTCAACACGTTATCTGTTCAGTCACTAGAGGCCTTTGGACCTAATGTTCCTCCGTGTGCCAAGGAACGCTTTGACTCAGAACAAAGGCACCCACCAGCGAAGTTCATGGCCTCTGCTGTTCCTGCCATGGCGCAGACCACTTTCGCACTGTCTGGACACTGATTCGCTTCTGCTGACAGCCTGCCTTAGCCCTGTTCCTGAAGGATGGCTTAGTTAGACAGTTTCTTTTATGTTGCTTCTTTTAAATGTGAAATTTTTGGTGCCCTAGAGTGGTTTTGAGGCAGTAAAAACTATTCGAGGTTAATGTTGCTTTTAAAAATTAATATTTAATTTATTAAAGTTACAGATTTAAAAAACTTTTTTACTTGAAACTAATAATAAAATTAAATTAAATTTAAAAATTAAAATAAAAATATAAAACCTAACTTTTCCTGAAGCTTATAAGTTCTGCTTCGAATCTTATTGTTCTTTATATATTCTATATAGCTTATCATATTTTTAAAAGTATATTAAAGTCCTTTGAATAATATGTGATTCTATTTCTAAGCTTAGCTAAGTTACTACCTTCAAGTATTTTAAATTTCATTTATAAGTCAATTTATTCTACTTTTTTTATTAATTCAATGTTTTTATCGAATTAACATAACTTTCTGAGTATTCGAATAACACAGAACACTAAAAAGAATCAAAACATAATCTATATAAAATGTGTACGTCACATGCAACAACCCTTTGCAGTCATTGATTCTTAGAAAAATTCCAGTTGGTCCCATAGCAATAGTAAATTTTACGTTATACTCTGTAAGTTGTCAAAGGCGATCCAAACAGCACTTTTGGGTGGTCATAAATCTGGTCGTGCATTTTGAATCATGTGGGAAGCCACCAAGTATTAGCCCCTTTCATGCCTCTTGAATACCTACTGGAAGAAACTTAGTCACTAGTGTAAACTTTTTTTGAGCTCAGGGCCCATCTTATTTTCCTCAGTATTTTTCTCAGTTTACTAAATGAATAAATGAATGAACAGTGCATGCTGATTAACTGAATGACTTCAATAAAAAGACTTTCTTGGTCACAAACTGAAACACAAACAAACATAATTATACTCAGAAGTTGCCTTTTATGTTAAGTTTATTGCATACTTTTTGATTGGATCACTTATACTTCCTTTTTCTTTCTATAACATAAGAAATCACAAGTGTAGGCTTTCCACCCCAGAACAGGCAAGGTATTTTCTGCCTTATTCGGACCACATATATTTCTAAAAGGAATAATTAGTCAGAGAGAGGGGAGACCTAGCTTTCTAATCAGCACTACTGTTGAGAACAAATGCCATTTTATTTTTCATATATCTCTTGTTTTCTTTGCTATCATTTCAGGACTTATGATTTTCTATATCCTCAAAGTAAAAAAAAAAAAAAATCTCATGAGAAAGCAAGCAAACCGATGTTATTACTGAATACATCATACAGGTGCATATGAAAGACTGTATCACAGGCCAAAGAGGTATAAAATAGTTACTTGCAAACCAATCAAAAGGACCATCTCATAAGCAGCCACCTTATTAGATGCATAATCAACAGTCTACTTAGAACCCTTTTTCGTAGGAGGAGATAAAAATTCATTTTGTCAGCATATTCTAGTTTTTTGTATAATTCTTTGCTGTCTCCAGAATTTTTTTCAGAGAGACAGCTATAAAATTGATTGGCTCAAAAGCTAAATAAAGCACAGTAGCCTACTTTATCATTTACTGCTAGCTGTTTATTATGAGCAGTGCTGTGTGGGGATATCGACCCTGAGATTAAAGCTAGAGAAATATAGATTCTAAGATTCTACGAACACATAAAGCTCCCCAGCTATGGTGACAGATGATAATGAGATTATACTCAGAGGCCATCTTTTATCTCAATGGAGCCCAAGAGCTATCATTTTTTAAAAGTAGTGAATTATACAAACAATGCTTAGCAGTCCTGCAATGCTGCTTCCTTGGACCCCAAATGTATTGTCAGGCAGCCTGCCGTTCGGGCCCTGAAGACAGGCATTCCTCCAATTCATTTAGTGATTGGTTGATTGGCCGGTTGGCTGGTTGAATCATTTGTTCCTTCATTCACTTCAACCCACCTGGACATGAGAGATATCCTTCTTCCTGAATATTCCTTTTATTTATCATTTTCTTACTTGCCTCCATGCCTTTTCTTTTCAGAGTACTCCTCCAACTGCGAAGCCCTCTTGAATCTCCGAAATCAAAACTCAACTCCTCCTTTCACACACAGTTCAAGTTTCACGCCTTTCACAAAATCTTCAGCAAAAACTTTAGAGTAAATTGGTTCTGGATCTAAATCCTGACTTTACTACTTGTTAGTGATGGAGTTGAGGGCAATTCAATCTAAGTCTCAGCTTATTTGCCCGTAAAGCAGGGGTTATCATTCTTATTTTATTTGGGTCCCTTTTTAGGAAAAGAAAATAACAGTTTAAAAATAGCTAGTCCTCACTGTCTCCAATCCTCTCCTCCCAATCTCACTTGAACCTCCTCCAGGCAGGTGTTCATCTCCACCTCTTCACTGAAACAGCTTTATCAAAGTCACCAAAAAAACCTCAAGGCCAAATCAGTAGTTGATTCTCCAGCCTCAAGTTATAGTGCTTGGCACAGCTCTGGTCTCCGCCAACCCTTGGTTCTCATTCTACACCACTGGCTGCTCTTTCTGTCTCCTCAACTGACTCCTCATTTCTCTGACCTCAAACATTACAAATGCCCAGGGGTCAATTCTCAGACGTGTTATCATCTCTACTGATACTTACTGTCCACGTGATGTATTCTAGTCTTGTGGCTGTAATATCGCTCCTATACAGGTAACTCTAAGATTCATATCTTCAGCCTGTACTTCCTCCTTGAAGAGCAAATTTGTTTATCTGGCTGCTTCTGGACATCTCCACTTGGTCATGTGTCTGCAACATCAAATGTCACACTAAAATGAAATTCCTCATTCCCACCCACCCCAGACCCCCGCCACATCTGCTGCTGCAACCTTCTCTATTGCAATAAAAAGAAATTTCATTGTTCTACTCGTGCAGTCCAAAACCCTGGAAATCACCATAAGACACCTCTCTTGCTATCATATCCAATCCATCCACAAATGGATTTCTACATCCTACACGTTTTTCAATATTATTAGATTATTCATATCCATAACTTTAAATTGCTAAATAGTATTTTGTCAATAACAATAACCATACATGCACAGTACCCAGTGCTGTTCTAAGTCCTTGACATATAACATTTAATTTCAATAACAACCTATGAGATAGGTAGAATTCTATCCCCATTTTGCAGGTGCAAAACCAAGGCACAGAGGAACTTGCCCAAAGTCACACGGCTAGTAAGTGAAAGAGCTGAGAGATAATCCAGGCAATTTGACTCCAGTCATGTGCTTGATGACAATGCTTTCCATTTATCATGTGCTTGGATATTTACATTATTTAGAAGTTTCCAGTATTATAAATCATGTTGTTTGGACCACCTTTGTGTGCAAAGCCTTTTCCGAATTTACAATTATTTTTTAGCACATATTCTTAGAAGTTGAATTGCTCAAAGAGCATAAACATTCTTAATCCCTAAAATAGCTACCCTATTATTAGTAAACAATGGCTCTTTGAAATCTGAAGTTATATACAGTTATTAGGAAACTTTTTCTAGAGAATAGAAAGAGATTGGTTTGTTGCTTCTTTTAAGATCATGAAACACTCAATTCTGACTTTTAAATTTGTTCACGCAACTGAATTTGACCTACTTTGGCTCACTCATTCTTGTTTCAAGATCCTCTTCTACCCACCATCTGGACCTGAAGGAAAGATTAAATAGAACTATATTTGCCATGGTTGTATATCAACTGTGAGCACAAATATTTTATTTCTCGTACCTTATGCTTAACTTTGATATCACAGGTTTGGATAATGAATAGCCAATAATAAGCAACCTATGCTCTTTTGTTCTTTTTTGTATTATTTCCATTCAGCCTTCAGAAGATCAACGTGCTATCATGTGGAACCTGTAAATTATGCGTGCCAACACTTTATCTTTTCAAGAACTTCACCTCTCACTCTGGAAGTAGTTATATGATTTACTCTCAGTCAAAACAAAACGAAACAAAATAAAACAAAACAAAACAACCTAGTAAGACCTATCTATACCTCAGAAAGGGGAAAGTCTCAGGCGCCACTCCTCTTCCTTTTTTCTTTCTCCATACACTGGACTGTCTGTTGGCTGTCAGCTGTATTGCTGGTCCTTTCTATGCTCTCTTCTGAATCTAAAAGGTTGGAAGCCTGGGAACTATATTTCCTAGAATACAAAGCCAGCAAATATCCCAGTTTAGATTCTGTCAGTGGCAGACAATTATGAGAGATGAGGAAGGCAGAAAGGTAGCAGAAGCCATACATATTCTTCCTGTAGTAAAGAGATTTTATAGTGGCCTGTGGGTATTCCTCCACTAAGCACCTGCTTCAGGAGGCAGTTTCCAGAAGTTCCCGACCTGACCTGTGTAGCAAATAGTTCCCTGAAAGTTAGCTGCAAATCTGAGAGCTAACTCTGAGTTTCCCTTACCTTTTTTTTCCCCCTTACCATTTTTTTCCTTTCTGTTTTATATACACCTAATTGCCTATTTTTAAATACCTTCCTGCTTCAAGTACCCAGCATGATTTCTGTTTTTCTGACTGAAGACTGACTGATATGTTCTATCTCCTAATTTATATAAACCTGTGGTCAGGCAGGCATTCACTGAACTAAGAAAAACATAACTCTAATTTAGATTATTGGTAGCAGAGGCCAACCCATAAATTGTAAACTGATTTTTAACTCCAAAAGTAGTCCCTTTGTGGGACTTCCTTTTCTTCCCCTAGGTTTTGGAGAATTCTACATACTAAAGACGAGATCTGGAGAGGGGTGAGGAATGCAACATTAATATCATCAATGTACCAAGGTGATACTTTAATAGTTACAACCATACATGTTTACTCTTAATATTTTTAGCTCCTTTGCACTTTATTTCCCTTGGATTGTTTGTACATGTTTATGATTTTTCTAAATTTTTAAGGGGCAGGAAATTTTTATTTCCTAGCACTTAAGAAATGTTCAAAGATGTTGATTAAATTATATGCAAAAAAAAAAAATGTCGTTTTCTATTTGCCCTGAAGGGGTAAATAGCAGCTTACGCATTTCGCATTGAAGTTCAAGTTAGCAAACATAAGCAGATCATCAAGCCTCTTAGGTTCTCCATTTTGATTAGCAGTTTCATTTCATTCCAGAAATTCTTCCCTCTCATCCCCCACCCCATGCTGATGATGAATTTACAATTTCACATTTCACACCTGCTTTAATCTCATAGATTTTAAATGGTCTCCCTAAGTGATCCTTATGCACTTAGCTTGAGAACCACTGCAATCAATGAAACCAGAGCGCCTTTTCTTTGAAATAACTATGCAAGGAGTGAAATTCAAAGAATTTAAAGACTTAAGAATTCTTTCTAGTATTCACACCTGGGAGTTGACATATAGCATCACAGAATTTTGGAATCAGAAAGGTCCTTACAGATCATTTGATGATGAGACCCTCATTAATAAAGTCAGCAATCATATCTAGAGTTACATAGGCAGTTTAGGGCAGAACAAAAGTCAGAACAGAGATATTCTGAATTTCAGTCTAGTGCTTTCTTTAAGATGATTGTCATGTACTACTGTCTGTGTGGTGAACTGAGCAACTACATATGCCAGTCATAATGAGAGGACATGCATATGTATTAGTAGTTTTCTGAAAGGCAGCAGTAAAGTTCTAACAAAATCAGTGTACTACATGATTTTCCAATAGATGCAAGTAAAGCGTCTTGAGGAAGGGATACCACTTTCTATGCACGAAGATGTAATGTGGATCTGTGACAGGCAGTCCCCCCACCCTTTTCTTCAATATAACCTTATGATTAATAAAGAATGTGCAGGTGCCAATCTCAATAACAAATGCAATACAGATGCTGTGTTATGAAAATTTAAGTTATGCAAACTTGAAGTTGCTGATATAGAACAAATTTATGAAGTTTTGCTGCATAAAATTGCAACTCTCTAAAAGAACTGCAAATTCCAAAACCGGCTGACCCATTGAATTGCAAACCACATTCACAGACTGCCACACAGAGGTGTCGCAGTATATAGTGTGACATGACACACAGGCTTATTGATGTGCTTGGAAACTCTGTGTGTGACTGTGGTGACCATTGTGTAATTGTTTGCACTATAAGCCTAGTTCAGAAGTTATATACGATAAAGCACTCTGAACCGCAACCACTGCTCACCATCTGCTAATTTAGGAGACGGCACACTAAAAAGAACTGGAGATGATGCTGTAAAAGTAAAATACAGCCCCCCCCCCAAAAAAAAACCCCCACAGCAACAGCATTGCCCATTCTAACATTATTTCTGTGTGAACGCTAGTCTTAAATTGCAAGTATTTAAAATTATATTCTGTGTTCAGGAGAGTGACCCTCACACAAAACGCGGCTTCCATTTAAAAAATTTTCATGCCTTTAAGTGGTTCTAACCCCAAATCCTACACCTGAAAGACAAAGTGTAAAACTGGAAGGAGCCATGAGGGTTTGCCATTTAGTATTATATTTAGTGGTCCACCAAGGGGATATAATTCTTTGGAAAACATCCCGGAAGTCAGATGTTTTTGTGTGTTTTAAGTGAGAGGTGTCATTGTGTAGAATAACGCTTTGGTTATTTTTACATCAGGCGCTAACAGGGCTTAGTTTTGTTGCTAAGTCACCTTCACGGGTGTCTTCATAGGGCTTACTTTCATTATGCTTACTCAATCAATTAAAAAAGAGGGGCACACTTTCTTATTGCCCCTTCCCTGCAAGATAAAAGGATTAATGAGCTGATAAATACAAAATACTTTTAACCTCATGAGAAAATAAGCCTACAAACAGGGGGCAGGTCATGCCCTATAGTCTATGCGGTGGGGGGGGGGGCCAGCTGATAAACAGAACTGCAACCCCTGCCCCCCACTCCCACCCACTGAACTTCCACTGCCTCCACCCCTGAGGCTGATGCAGCTGACTTCACCAAATCCTTGGCCCTGGGCCATCAAATACAGGCTATGCACATGACCAGGGTGCTGGTGAAGCAGGGGCACTGAAATATCTAAATTTTGATTTCTAGTGTTCATAAAAAGTATCCAAGAGCTGACTGAGAGGGAATTTAGAGTTCTGATGGAGGTTTACATTTATTCTATGCTTTATTGTTCTTATTTGGAATTACACAAATGTGGGCAGGGTGGTGTCATAATTATTTCGGTGCTTGGGGCTTTTAGAGGTCATATTATGAGCCCAAGTCTACTACCCATTTTTAACTGAACTTCACCAAGAAATATCGACAATTTATTTCCAAAAAAATCTTTCTTCCCAAGAAGGCAGTCTTCACGAAGGACTAAATTCTCCCACCAATACACTTATCAGAACACCTTGGATGGTGCCACAAGAAAATTAAATCTCCTTTGGCTAGGGAGATTTGGCCCATGCTTTGAGTCAAGGACTGGTCTAAAAGGTCTAGCTAGACTGAAATTTTAGAACTGTCATCTCAGTGACTTGCAGATAAGTTTAGGGTCCTAGAATTTGATGACAAACATTTTTCATTTTTTTCCACCTAAGAGAGGGGTTTGGCATGTCCTTGGTGAACCCTGTGACCCACTACCACTTGTCACTTCCAAATATACATGACTTCTCTACTCCTCTTGCACCATCGCTGAGATATGTGTGTGCATAAAAACAAAAGCTATATATTACCGCCACGGGTTTTCACATTTGGATCCCCTCCAGACACCATTCTGAATATGACACTCTGCTGCAAGGTACTAAAAATGGTGCTTTCCTCAAAATAAAACCTTTAAAGATCCCTTAGTAGCTATTCAGGGACTGGAATTCAATTTCAATTCTCCACCCTTCGGCCAGCTGTAGATTCAAAATGCTTATATAAAACAGAGAGTATGTGCTTCATGGCAAATGTGATCTTTCTTTTGCAATAAAAATGTGTGTTATAGTAACCACAAACTATTTTTTTTTACTTAGAAAATACACAAAGCAATAATGCACCTCGACAAAAGATTCGCTTTTAAAATTTATTTTATAGGTAGCTTTGATATAGCTTTAGATAGACCCACTTACTACAGAGTTTGTGAAATCTAAACCTTCAAATCATAATACTCTTTATTTCAGGCCATTCTATCTAAAAGCATGACTTTACAAATCCTTTTATTACAAGTAGTTCTTGCACATAAATGTAATATCACAATAGCAAAATAAAAAAAATGTAAACTTCTTTTGCAAACTACATAAATACTATAATATCTGCCTTGAAGTTACTCTTACTTTTAAAATCAGAATATACTCTAAATGCTTTACACAGAAAACTGGTCAGTAGCCTATGTGTATGGTACATGTTTTTCTTACTGATTGCCTTTCCTATTGCCTACTTAGGTCTTTGAAGGAGAATACTTTTAAAAAGGACCCACATCAAAATTCAGTCCACAAATAAGACAAGTACTGGAAGCATGCTGGGCAAATATGAGAAAATTATTTCACATACTAACTCTGACAAGCCACCAGTAGTATGGAGGTAACTGAAAATGAGGACCCAAGTTGAGTGCATATTTGATCCTGTATGGAAGGAATTTAGCCTGCTTGTCAATATAGCTTTTACTCTGCTGTACATCTCTTTTCAAATGAATCACCTTTTCCTCTTCTTTAGAGCACAACAGGTCATTTCTACAGCTGTAATCGTAGACTAGAAAGCCAGTGAACTTATTTCACTATCACTATCCTTGATGTCTTTAAATACAAATTTGAAATGCATAAATATACAGGTGCATTTACACACATAAGCATGCCTAGAGGACCACGACAAGGCCGTTTGTTTTTTTTTTTTTCTTCAAGAGAAGTTTTTTTAACATATACCTGTAAAGTAAATCTTTTTCCTCAGGATATTCCTTCAGTTAAAAATCAAGTTTTATCTGAAGTCCTTCTGATTTGTTATTCTGAGATTTCTATTGAACACCTAGCTACTGGCCATGGTTTCTTTGAGGAAAAAAATATCATTGCTGAAGCATTTTAAAAAATTTTAATGCATGCAGAAAGAACTACAAAGGCTTTCCAAGCAGCTACGTAAAGTGGCTCAAGTAACATTATTATTTATTTTGGCCTAAGCCTTTTACCAACATCTTTTAAAACACAAAGAGAATGGCTACAAGATGGCGGCAGAGCCCAGAATGCATGGCCAGGCCAGCGGTGCTCCAATCAGTTCTCAGGACAGCAAGCAGGAATCCACTGTGCTGTCTTACCTCTTTCTGTGCATTATCTCTAAATGCACTGTGTCCTCTCTTTATTGCCCATGCTTTTAAACTATGTAGAACAATTCTTTTTTTAAATCTAGCAATGATTAATTCAGACCTCAAATAACACTGTGCATGGGCTTTGTTAGAGACAGGTAACCATTCTCAACAGCTTTTCCCAGTGGAGGCTGGGGTGGGTGGAAGGCATCTACGGCTTAGGAACTGCTCTTGTTGCAGACTGTGCTTTGGCTGATACTATCCTCCGTGTACTGACTGCCAGTCTCACTCCTACTGAGGACGGTGGATAGGATGCGGGAGGGGCGCCTCTCCAGGTTATTCTCCTGAGAGAAGCAGCAGATCATCTTCTTCATGGTGTTGTACATGTCCTCATCCTTGTAGGAGTAGATGACGGGGTTCATGAGGGAGTTGAGCAGTGCCAGCAGCAGGAACCACCTTTTCACGTGCTGCAGGCCGCACTGCGTGCAATTCAGGCCATCGAGCAGCAGAACCACCAGGCCCGGGGTCCAGCACACGACGAAGGCCCCTGGAGAGAGAGAAAAGCAAGCGACAGGTACTCAGACCTCAGGCTCCCTGTTTAGGTTTCTTCTGGCCCAGCCTTCCATCAGTGGCATAAAGACCTTAAGAGTTTTTTTTTTTGACTACTACAAAGCAAACGTCCACCTTTCATCTGATTGTTTTAAGATATGGGCTTTTTACACGCAAACAACTGAAAAACCGTTGACTATTAGTCACATTCTATTTCACCTTATCTGCTTACTCAGGTCTTGTATTAGGGGCCTACATTTACCTCCTGCCTAATAAGCACTGAACACCTCATCTCTGTTGGTTCTCAGAACCACACTAGGAGGCAGCTGCAGTCATCATCCCCATTTTGCAGATGAGAAAACTAAGGCCTAAATCCAGGGGCATATGTGGGCAGGCCTCACACATTTAACCATCAACTCTACTGTTCTCTAAGTCAGATTTTCTAAATGCTTTCCTGAAAATAAGACGAATATAGTCTATGGCATTCTCCTAGTCTTTTAACTAAGTCAACTGCTTAAAGATTTTATTCTTTATAAATCCATATTGGTGTTTGGTAAGCTCTAAGCTCTTTTTGACATATTCACAGGCCATCTGCTTTATAATCTGCTCTGGATTGAGATTTGTCATAAATAAATTTCTTTCATGATGAGATAAAGATGTGCTTTTTAGCACATTCATTTACTCAGCACAATTTTAGCACCAATTGCACATGGAAAGTAGTGTCTCTGAGTCCCTAGCCATATGACCATATTTAGCTTATCTCTAAACTTTCTGACATGTTTTTCTTAAAATTTCCCCCTACTTAGTCATCAGAACCTCAAATAACAGTGACTATACAGTACTTACTATGAGCCAGGCACCAGTGTAAATGCTACCCTTTACTAACTCATAGAACCACACAATTAGGTAGGCATCATTAGCATCCCCAGGAAACTGAGGCATAAGAGAAGTTAAGTAACTTGTTCATGATCAAATAGCTTGCAAGGGACATCTGATTTTGAACCTAGGCAGTCTTTCACCATAGGCTGTACTCTTAGTTACAATATGACCTGCCTCCATACTGTGATATGGTTACTTTCTCCCAAAGTCCTTATCATTTCTAAACGTCCTTGTTTATTCATTCGATAAATATTCATTGTGAGCTTGCGGTGTGCCAGGAGCTGTACTAGACAGTGAATGAGTGAAGACTGCACACTCCAGAAGCTAAAGTGCTAATGAAGGAGACAAAATAAACAAGCTACTCTGCAAACCACATCACCAACCAGTTATTCTTACTTTTAGAATTAGTCTTGGACAGTATTTCTCTTGTTGTTTTATCTTCTTTCTGAGAGACATAATAATAAGCAAGTCAAATCAAGAATTATAAAGAGGCAGTGTGAGGCCATACATAAGTTTTGGAGTCAGGCAGGTATTTCTAGCAATTCAGCTGTGAACTACAGGAAGGAGGAAAATCACCTCTCTGAGCCTTCATTCCCTCATTTATAAAATAAGAATAATAATCCAGAGGTGTGGGGTGGTTGTGAGGGTCAGAGGTAATAGAAAGTGGTACCCAACACTGAGTTGGGTTCACTATGTTGAAATGCTTTGTCAAAGACATCTGTCAAAAGAAGATATCTAGGAAGTATTAGGATAGTTTAATTTCCTGTTTCATAATTACAGCTTACTAACAGCTCCTTTTCTTCTTCATCCTGTATTATTTTTTATTGGGCCGACATAGATGAATAAAGAAGCGGACTTGGAGGTAAGGTTTCAGAGATTTGGGTCCTAACTCTTAACTTACTGTACAAGTCTAGGAGATCTGTGTCATTGGTCTGGGCTTTGGCTTCCTAAGCTATAAACTGGGGACTGTATGCTAATTCTAGGTTTTTGAAATTGTGGGTCTGAACTCTTTAGTGGGTGTAAAATCAATCTAATGGGTTTAGACAAGTTTTTTTTTTTCCTTTAATGAAGGGATGGAATGGAAAGGCTTAGATCGTACTACATTGACTAAGGTAAGTATTATTTCATAAAACTTTTGTTTCAGTTTTACAAACTGTATTAATATGTATGTATTGGTTATAAAGTACAACATTATTTGTTATTGTTGGGCTGAGTCAAAAAGTTTGAAAAATACTAGTTTAGATAATCTTTAAGGCCCCATCCAACTCCAGTGGTTTGTATTTCCCGTAAGTCACACTTTTGTTCTGTCTGTTATTCCCAAGAAAGGACTGCTATGTTGTCAAGAGGGAAGAAGTAAATGAACCAGACATCAAAGCTGTAGCTCCAACTTTGATGTAAACAGTCTTTTCTGTGGGAAGTTGCGTAACTCCAAAGAAATTCTGATCAAGGTCATTGTGTTAATAAAGAGGGAAAAATACTGATTAACTTTATACTTTGTTAAATATACATGTCAGAATTTAATACAGTATGTAACTTTCAAACCAATGGGAGGGGAAGAAGGGAACTAAACGAAAGGGGGAAAAAAAATCTCAAATCAGAAGAAAGGAGTGGAGAATGAAACACAGAAAAGAGGAACAAATAACAAAATAAGTGCTGGAAATGAACCCAAACATACCAATACCCAAACTCGGTGGTAATTGTGGTATAGTTTTTAAAAAGCTGGTGAATCCAAACAGTTCGATATCTGGCATTGCATCCATATGTGGTAAAACCATGAAGAAAACAAGATCACACAAAATTTATGATATGGTTATTTCTTTAGGAGAGAGGGGGCCACTAGGATGGGACACATAGGAGGCTGTAAAACACTGGTAACGTTCTATTAAATTGGGTGACAAGTATACAACTATTTTTTAAAAATTATTATTTAATGTTAATTCTTTAATCTGTACATATAGCTTATCTAATTTCATTTGATATATATTTCACACATATACAGATATACATCCAAAAAGGATAAAAGCAAGTTGCCAATATGTTTTCCTAAAAAATGTTTTTTTGTTTGTTTGTTTTTTTTTTTTTAAAAATGGATTTCTTTTTTTAATTGTGAAAGCTTTTACCCCGGGATAAAATTCTGGTTTGGATTAGTCAGGGGACTGAAACACTCTAAATAAATCTTCAAATTGATGTTGTATTCGTCATATGTGATAATTCCTATATGTTTTTCCTTTGTAATAATTAATAATTCATTCAATCAACATCCGACAAACTTTTCACTAATGATTATATGCCAGGCATCGTTCTAAGTATTTTATACAAATTAACCATTTAATCTTCATAGCAACACTTGGAAATAGGGACTAATACTACTCTCATTTTAAATTTGAAGAAACTGAAGCACAGAGAAGTTAGATAACATGCTCAAAACCATACAAGAGGTAAGTGTAAGGCCAGGATTTGAACCCAGTAAACCTGGCACTAGAGTCTGTGCTCCTGTCCACGCGCTAGGCTGCTCAGCAGTGGGCTGTAAAGAATCTTATTACTAAAGTGAGTGATGTGACGAGGCACAGCTTTTAAAATCTCGTCCATAGTATGTAATATCTGACCGTGAAGCTGCATATATCACAATTATGTCATTCTTTGGTTTGCCAACAGAAAGATTTTTTTCTGGTGAAGGAAGGAAGAAAGGCTGAAAGGAAGGGGAGGAGGGAGGAAAGAAGACAGGGAGGGAGGAAGGAAGGAAAGGAGGGAGAGAGGGAGGGAGAAAAAATTCCAACAAAAATATATGCTGGCCATGGGAGTAAGGAGAGAAACACACATTTGCCAACCTTTACTTTATACTGTTTCCAAGAACAACGAAAGGCAAGTCTTCTTTATCAGAACAGCCCAAATACAATAACTGCTAAAGTAGAGAAAGGGTCTTCAGTGGTGCTGTCTGAGGTGATGATTACACTCCAGGCAGTAACCCCGGGAAACACCACGCATCCCGTGACTCGTGACTCGTCCCCCTGGCAGCAAAGCTCCCCTCCAGGCACATCTCTGAGCAGCTGCCCAGTTTATCTAACAGTTCATTCTTTTGGGGCTTTTACTGTATGTCAGCAGCTAGATATGAGGCCTCCAAAATTTTCTTTTTAAAGAAGAATATGTCAGGAATGGTTTGGCCTTGAGAAACCATAATCTTAGAGAGTTCCTGGAGAATGTGTGAAATGTCAGAAACAAACAAGTAGGCAACTGGACTATTTCTTTAAAAGAATAGTAGATGACGGATCTTGAGAAATACGTATCAGTCCGTCAGTCCTCCATCAATTTCCAATAAATTTTGGAAGAAAAACTAATATGATTTTTTTTTAGTATTTAGAGTCAATGCTCAGACCATGACAGCTGGGAAAATGTAGAGCTTTCAAAGAGAGCTCATGCCTAGCCCAAATCACATTTTTTTTATTTTAAATCAGGCATTAACAAATAGGAGTGGATCCAAGGTGTCTATCTGGGCACCAGTGGAAGAAATCAGGTATGTTTCTCTTGAAGAAGAAAAGCCTAAGGAAAGACATGATATACTGTTAACTGTCTCCAAAACCTGAAGGGCCATATAGAAAAAGGAGGCACAGACTTATCCTGAGCCATTCCAGAAGGTCACCTGAAACAAATGGAAAAGTATGAGGAAGAAGAATTTGGATGTAAGAGTTTTTTAAGTAAATGGAGTTATTTAGGAGAGAAATTGGTTGTTCAGCAGGCAGAGAGCCTCACGAGCAGATTATCTCCTCTGCCTGAATCTTCCTGAGAATGTTCAAAGGGAAGAGATTTTCCTTTAAAAAGTAGGGTTAAATGTCTTCTGAACTCTTCTCCAAGTAGGAAATTGCTAAATGCTATAAAACTATAAGTTTTCAACTCCCCATAAAATTCAAGCCAGTTGGACTTGATGGTTTTCCAGACACAATTGTAAGACAGTATGGCTAAAAACTGATTAAGATGAATTCTCTGAGCTAGCAGTTCCCAAACCTGGCTGGCCATTCGAAGGACCAGGGGAGCTTTTTAATAATTCAGATTCCCTGGTCCCACATCAGACCAATAGTCAGAATCTCTGGGGTAAGACATGGAAATTTGTAGGACTAAAAAGTTCCCTGGATGATTATGATACACAGCCAGTTTTGTAAATCATTTCTCTATGCTGACCCAAAATGGTTTAGTCAAGCTACCCTACCAGTAAAATTATAGACTGTACAGACTTAGTGAAAAGTCATAGAAAACAGAGAGAAGGTAGAATTCTTTAAAATAAGAAAACAAGTATCTCTAGAGAGCAATACCTTCAGCTTCCATTTGGACAAATGTTTGAGTACATCATACTCATAAATAAACGTACAAACATGAGCAGCGAAACTAACCTACCGACGAGGCATATGCAGGCCTCCTCTGGCCTTTGCTGGTTCTCTGGGTCACACTGCCACGAATGCCCTTCTGCCTTTTAATCTAAGATCTACTTTTCTTTCTAAGCTTAGCTCACTTTCCGCCTCCACCGAATTTCTTCCATTGGCCCAACCCAAAGTGACCAGTCCCCCCTCTCAACTCCTGTGGCACTTTCCACCTACAACATCCACGTGGCAGTGGGCACATTACCTGCTTGATTCCACTCTAACATCTCCCAAGAGCTCTGGGCTAGGCAGTGTGCTCAAGGTTTTACATGCGCCCATCATTTAAAACTCACAGTCCTATGAGGTTGCTGCTTGTTATTATTCCAGGCTTACATATCTTGGATTTGGAATTTAGAGTGACTCAAGAGTTTGTCCTAGGTCAAGAAGCCAATAAATAGAACAGTCATAATTTGAACCTAGGCCTGATTCCCCCCATGCAAACTTTTTGAGCATGGTGCTACACTGGAGGTAGTTTTGAAAACAGATGTCCTGTCTGTCATATGCTAAGCTCCCTAAGCATGGAGGCTGTGCTTCATACCTGTCTGTATTCTTAGAACTAAGTATGGAGCCCCACACCTGTAGTAGAGAAGATGAGTCATTGAAGGTAACTGAAGTTTATTAAGCACCCACACGGAGCCAGGTACCGTACTAACTGTAGCACCTGCAAATACTAACAGTGTACAGTCTTGCCTTTCAGGCATCGACAGGCACAGAACCTGGATGTGATGATTCTGACTACTGTCAGGGAAGATTTCAGGTGAAATGACACTCAGATGACCTAAGTGTTGAAGATAATGACTGTGCAAAGATGAGAAACAGCATGTTGCATTTGGGAAATTCCAGATAGTTCAGGATGGGTTTAATACATTTAGGTGACTGAGGAAGTCAGATGAAGTCTGAGAGATGAACCTGGGTCAGATCTAAGAAGACCCTGTAGGCAATACTAAGGAGTTTGGATTTGTTGTACAGGTTAGACCCCCATAAACCTCTTTCAACCAGCAGTTTATCAAGAGAATTAAGCCTGAATGCCCTCAGGTATCCATTGTATATAATGAATTAACCTCTCTCCCAAGCATCTAGGATGGTATGAGTCATGTACCATCCTTGAGAGGATTAAGAAAATATTTCTATGTTCCAGGTTCATAAAGGAATTCCACTGAGAAAGGCTAGATCAGAGGTTTTTCAGACTCGGTTGTAACTCGGCAAGTTGTGAAATCAATTTTGCAAAATTACAACTAGCAATTTTCTAAAAAATAGAACAGGACAGAAAACATCAGAGTGCACAAAGTATTATAAGGGTATGTTTCATGCAAGTTGTTTTGGTTACACACAAAAATGTGTGTGTGTAGCGGGACATGATACAGAATGTACACTATTTCTTATTGTGGGTCTTATGTTCTGTTCTTTTTTAAGGGTTTGAAATTCACTTCTATGTATCAGTGGTTTTTCAAATAATTCTTTAAAAAAGTAGAACATTCCCCAAAGGAAATCTCTTGTTAAAATTCAAAATCAGAGCTGCTCTGACTAAAGAAAGAAATGGGGGTGTGTGCAGGGGGCGGGGGAGGGGGAGGGCAGTCGACAAAAGCCCTTTGTAGCAGAATTCACTCTCTTTGTCACACTATAACCACCATCCCTCATACCCATACACTGAAGCACCTCTGGAGAACCCTTGAGAACCCCACTGAGCAAAACTTGAAAACTACTGCAATAGAATGATAGCTCTTTGAAGATTTTTTAATCAGGGACACAGATGTCTTACATTTTAGAGCAAAGCTTTGTCTGTGTGCTCAGGATGGACTAGAGGTAAAAGAAGCTCTAAGACTGCTCCCACCTGCATTAAAATCACCTAGGGGCCTGCTTAAAACTTAGAGTTCTGGTCCCTGCTCAGACCTACCAAATGAGAAACTGATGAAGCTCTAACTTGGGTATCTCCAGTTTTAACCAGCTTTCTATGGAGAAATACTGGCCTAAGCACGGAATGTCATCTAAAGACTGGCTAAAATTCAGGTAAAATTATACAGATTTGAAAAAGTAGTGGTGGTAGAGATGGAGAGACATGGATATGTTAGAGTAGCGGTCCCCAACCTTTTTGGCACCAGGGGCAGGTGCTCCTATGAGAATCTAATGCCCGATGATCTGAGGCGGAGCTGAGGTGGTGATGCTTGCACTGGGGAGCAGCTGCAAAAACAGATGAAGCTTCACTCACTCGCCTGCCACTCACCTCCTGCTGTGCGGTTCAGTTCCTAACAGGCCACAGCCTGGTACCTGGTCTGCAGCCTGGGGTTTTGGGATCCTTGGGTTGGAGAGTCAGTGGAGAGGAAAAACAGTAACATTTAATGAAGAACTGGATCTAAGGAGTGAGGGAGAGAAAAGAATCCAGAGAGACTAGGTAGCATGTGGTTCGGATAACCAAGTGGGAGAACTAGAGAAAAGGATTGGTTCAGAAGGAGGAGACAGTGGTTCATTTAGAGGATCTCTCGCTCCTCCAGGTGGAGATATGGAGAAGGCAACCAGACATGTGGGTCAGAACTCCAAGAGGTCCAAATGGAAATGATGACTGGGGAGTCACCAACAGTCGGGGGGTACTGAACTATATGTTCTTCCATTAATAAATATTACTAAGCAACTACCTACCATATGCCAGCTACTAAAAGTGAATGTCTTCGTGATGATTACATTTGGATAACAATTCTCATTTCCTTCTATTGCCAAGTGATGGGTCAGTTATATTAATAAAAAGCAATTATTTTTTATTTTCATGATGTTCTATGTTCTTTTGGTTCCTGTTTAAGAGACTCACTAATAGTCCAAATAGACTATAAATGAGCTTTCCTCTAGTAATTAAATTGGCTTCAGTGCTATACTCAGAAAGCAATATCATGAGTTCAATGTTAATTTTTAAAGTATAGTGAATCGTATACTAGAATATTCAATTAAGTACTAAAATGATATTTAATGGCTGCAATTTAAGCTAGTCAGAAACATCAAATTAAGGAATGTCTAACACTTTGGAAGATACAATTACAAATGAAAATGTTGGTGACAGGTGAAATAAAAGATCTTCAAAGTCCCCAAGCAATATCATGTTTAAATAATCCATAACCACCATTCCCTTTATTTGGAAGTTTTCAAAATATCTCAAACAACACTTTGGTTAATACCTCATCACCACCTTATAGGAAATAAAAGAGGAAAATACCAGTCCATCTAGGAGAAGGGCCCCTCACTGGAATGTATTTAAGATAGTTCAGCATTCTTGAGATTTTAGTGACAAGATATGTAGAAGATTAAGACCTCAAGTTGCATGAAGGCTGTTCTTCAAGACTCATACTTTTATATTCCAATGGGTTAGCCATATTTTCATCTGCTTAAAAATTCACACATGCAATTAAAATGAAATCTTGACCTATGAGTAGAACACAAATGAGGCATCCATAACAAAAGCAATCACTCACACAGAATAGTTTCGCTTTGGCACATGGACTAGTCATTTCATCAAAGGGGAGGATATATTTTAAGTATGTTCACTCTGTTATTCTTTGTTTTTAGTCCAGGAAAAAGTGGCAGGGCACAAGCAATAATGCTAACCTAGTAAGCCACAGGGCTGTCTGATTTACTAAAATAGAAAATTACAACTCTACATAAGGTTGTGAACCTTATCTCAGGAAGCTCTTTTCTATTTGAAAAGAATTTTAAAACTAAAATTTAGAAGTAAATGACTATTTTTTTGTTAGAAGCCTTATAACGTCTAAGTTACACATTAATAGAACATTAAAATGAAAATGCTCTTACCACACTAAATAATTTAAAAATAACACTTCCAGATGTGGTTTGCATTTAAATTCATACTCACTTACCAACTGTGTTTTAGAAGTCCAATAATTCAGAAAATAGGTTGTCACATATGTGAAAGGAATGAAAATATATACTTTTAGTAAACCTGACTTATTTTTACTGCAGAAAACAAGAAAACACTAAGATACCTCACATAGATAATGAGCAGTTAAGCATTCCACAAATGATTCATTTAACACTATTGTTACCACTGCTGGGTCTTTTTACTCTGACAACTGGTTTTAGACACTTGTTTTAAATTTATGGCCAGCTTTGGAAAATTAAAAATCTTGGTGCCAAGGGGTTATGAGATAAAATTTAAAGCAGAGGCATACCAGCTAGAACCACAGCCTAGACCTAATTCTAGTGTTTAACTCTGAGCAACAGCTGGAAATCATAAAAGCACATAAGTAAGAAAATACCATCTCCACCTTCAGATTCCTCTTTAAGCATCGCAGGCACAGACCAACCATACTTCAATACCTCACTAACTACTACATCAAGAGCTCTCTAGCATCTAAGTGAAGGTGTGAGGTCAGCTGTGTATTGGCAGAGAAGCAGCTACTTGCCTGGTATAATCATAATGACTAACAGATCCCACCAGCCTGTCCAAGGATCTGAAATTCTTCCTGCTGGAATCACTCCTTTGAATTAGGAAGAACTGTGTTACTCCTTACCTAAAAATATTAACGTATTAAGCTGTAACTCTATAATATTTTATCACATAAAGTGCTGTTAGCACACAGTAGGGGCCCGGCACAATGTAAAAGGAATATTTTTGGTGGGGTTGAAAATTTTGAAAAGGGTTACAGCATGGGACACTGCATGCTGACTTGAATAGGAGACAAGATCTGGACACTCAGACGGCACAAAACCATTCCAGGCTCAGAATAAGGAAACAGGAAGTAATAACAGCTAGGGAACTTGAGTTAGATAGAGTTGGGCCTGAAAGAGTGACAGCACGGTGTGGCTCAGTAACTATACAGTCCTGATATAACCGTCACCACTTTCCATCCTACGCCCATGGCCACCACCATTAATCCAACACAGTGCTTGCTTCTGAACCCAGATATGGCCTAGAATCCTTCACAGCACAGTGTTCCAAGCGGCCTCTAGCAATCAGCTGGAATTTGCCCTTGAAATGAAACCAACTTCCCATCACTGTAGAGTAAAAAGAGCAGAGGCTTGTGATCAAATAGATCCTGACTTGAAATCCTGGTTTGTGACCATGGGACAAACCACTTCATCTTCCTGGGCCTCCCAACATTTACTTAGCTATGGAATGAGCATGTTGATACTGACCCATCAGAATTTTAGTGAGAATTTAATGAGATAACATGTGAAGGGTGCGCAACACAGAAAACACTCAGAAAATGTTAGTTCAGACTGCCCAGACAATGTTGCTTACTTCCCCTGCCGTACTTCCTTAGGTAATTTATAAACACATGTGGTAGGGTACTTCAGTTGCTGTTGTGTGCCCACATGTGCATGCTCGCTCTCTCCTTCTCTCTCTCTCTCTCCCTCTCTCTCTCTCTCTCTCTCTCTCTCTCTCTCTCTCTCTCTCTCTCTCTCTCTCTCTCTCTCTCTCTCACACACACACACACACATTTATTATACTATATCTTTTTTTTGTATGCATTTGGCTGCTCTGTTAGACTCACATCCTCGGGGGAGATCCCATTTTTATCTTATCCAGCTTTAGATACCCATTAATTAGCCAAGGACCATACACAAAGAAGGTACTTAATAAAAGCTTGGTAAATGAAGAAGGGGTCTGGACTCAAATCCAGACCACTGAACTAGAGTATGCTTTTTAAAAGTTCGTTCTATGTTTCTGCTCCCAGTTTCTTTATCCATATATTAATTTGGTTGGACTGAATGACCTTCAAGTTTCCTTCTGGCCCTCGAATTTGATGATTCTGGCTTTCACTGATAGTTTCTTTACTCATGGCTGATGTATAGTCTAAGTAACTAGGGAGAAAGGCTAAAAGAGATGTTCTGTATGGTGCCAAGTAAGAGAGAAAATTTTGTGGTAAATTCAACATCCATGTCACATAATTCCAGCAGAACCTAGTATCTGGAAATGAGGGCATTAGAATGCTCTCAGACATTCAATATTTACTCAGCTAACACACAGTGAGCACTTGCTAAGTGTCTGGTGCTGTGCTAATTGCTGGGAATAACAAGACAAAGGAGACAGAAGAGCCACTGATTACCACGCAGGGTGCACACAAGACACCGTAAGGGCACACTGACTAACGGTCTCAATGAGAGGTAGAATTACTGTCCTCTATGGGGTCACCATGGATTGAATTTTTAGGGAGCTAGAAATGTTAAGAATACCTATGGCAGAGCAGTTACTATTACATTATTTTCAATATGAACAGCATTTTTGAAACAATATTGAAATGATTGAAAATAATAACATCGAAATCAATATTGATTGAAAATATTATTAAAAACAATCATATTATTAAAAGTTATTGAAAACCATAATATTAGTATAAAAGATGTTCATAATATATTGTTGAGTTTACAAAAAAAGGTTACAAAATATTATAAATAATATTATTCCATTCTGATTAAAAAGAATGAAGTATGCACTTATGTGTGTACATGTGCATATCTAGAAAAGATCTCAAAATATATATCCAAATATCTTAGCAGATATAATCTCTAGGCAGCATGATCCAACTGATTTTTTCCTTCTTGCTTCCATCTTTTATTGTTATCTTAATTTTTTGCCTTGAGCTTGTCTTTTTTAAAAAAAAAATAATAAGCTCTCACTAAAGTTCTTTCTGTTTCCATTCGGGGAACAAATATATTTGCATGCACTAGATTTCTACTGCAAGAAGCATTATAAGATTGATACTACATAGCTGAGAAATGAGAAGATCAGGACTGCCTTCCTTTCCCAATGAATCTCTTAATGGCAATTTCACTCCATTTTACCTACAGGTAGTTTACTAAATAGAAAAATGCACAGCAAAAGTATAAGAAAGTCATTAAATGGTAAAACCATAGCATACCCTTAAGGTGGGATCAATAAAAATCAATTGTATAAAATGTGAGATTAGTTACTGTAATATTAATTTAAAAATTTTCCCATTAGTTGTATATTACAAAAAGTACACAGGTAAAGAAAGAGAAATATACTGTGCTGTACACTGAGCCAAAAGGTCTCAAATGATTAAATGCTTCCCACAAAGCATAATTATGGCTGGTCTCCATTTGAAAACGGGGGCTAGGGTAGATGGAAACCACACAGACTACATATTATGGGGGTGAGGCTTACTAGATGTCTTCATTTATCTATTATCATAGAATGAGGATCCACATAAGTTCACTTTTCAGATAACTGAAGCTTAACAGCCTTTTAAACACAAGCCTTCTCTCCCTTTCTCATAAAGTGGAGCCTACTGATCACACTTCTTCCTTTTCTTGTTAACTGTCATTTATGGTGAGCATCTATTACCCTCAGAGTGGCTGATGATCACTTGACAGCTGCTTTCGCTTGGGCCCTCACGATGGAGACCACAACTAGCAGTCAGTCCCTCTGCCTCTGACAAGTTCTCCTGACCTCTAGTTGGCTGATTCTAAGGTATTGTGTACATAGAAAGTTCAGTAAGAACGGGAGTTGAATAAAGTCTATAGAGCTTTGAAGAATGATATCGGGGTTGCAGGGAAAGTACATTAAAAAGCGTAGCAATAACTATTTGTGCTCAGAAGATATTCACCACTATGGGGGTAGGTGCCAGAGTTTGTTTTACAGATTAAATAAATTCGGGAAAACCATGAAAACACAATTTGTATCTATATGGGCTACTTTTAAGAATTCACTCTCTCCTGTGAAACATGAAACCTAGCTCACCACCATGAATTTAAAAAAAAGAAAAGAAAAAAGCAAGCAAACAAACAAAATGGTTATTAAGCCAGTCATGTATACCTCAGTTCCAAAGTTTCAACTCAAATCTCAAAACTGGTACAAGCACCCAGGAACACAAATTCACTTCTTTTTTTTTTTCCATTTTAAGTTCTCATAGTGAAAGCAGGCTAAGCAAGCATTGGACATATACATACAGATGTGTTGATATTCTGTTATGAGTACACCCTCCTAATTTTTAAATAGCTTACTTCTCTAATAACTCATTTTGCATTTTTTATGGTTTCTGCTGCCAAGAGGGGAAAAAAAAATTCAAGTGACAAACATCTATAGTTTTAACTTGGCAGGAGTACGAATCAGAGTACCACTCAAATTGTCAAAATATCTTTCACTTGTTACTTCTCATCATGTCTAACTTTTCCCTAAGCTAGTTGGAATTGGTACTTACCATAATTTACTTTAAAGAAATGTAATGTGACACCATCTTTGTTTTCTAAAGACTTTTTTGGTTTACTTTGTAATACATAAAGCAATGCTATTAAGAGGACGCTACTCAAATCCTAAGAATATGGCAATAATTACTGGTTAACCTTTTAACCAGTACAGTGATGCTACAGGTACAAACATGCACTTTCTTACTCTCCTTATTCCTCAATCCCTTAGCTGCCCTCCTGCCACCCTCCCCCTGACTATGTCCTATTATTCTCAGATGCTCTTCTTTATCCAAATTTCTTCATTTTCTTCAGGAATTCTGCTTGTATCCTTTTTGTGCAGATAACCCCACCCCCTAACTTAGTGACCCCTTCAAACTTAAACAGCACTCATTTCATTCCATTGTTCGGATCCTGGGTATAAACATTGCTGTCCCAGGATTTCATGCATCATCCAACAAATATTTACTGAACCCATATGAGGAGCCAATGATGGTATTAATTACTCAGAAACAGAGGTAAACAACTTAGACACAAGCTCTTTCCCAGTCCCTGACTTCACTACCTCATAGTTTAAGTTGCAGCCCCAAGTGCCATATAACAGCCTATATCATTCTGCTTGACTTCCTTGTATCACTGTTTGCATTTACCTTGTTTATTGGTTGATTGGTTGACTGATTAATTTACTAATTATACATCATCCCAATTGGAAAATAAACATCTGATCTCAGGAGTCTGGAGTGAGGCCCAAGAATCTGAATGTTATCAGTCAGGCTCATACTCAAAAAAAAGGAAAAAGGAAATTGTTGGTAACACACAACCTGTTTAAAAATTTACTATAATGAACAATCTATGCAATCAGTAAAAGAAAAAAACCCTACATTATTTGGAAACATTCTTAGTTTGCACTGAGCAAAGTTTCAAAGTTTGATGGATGGAATATGAAGGAATGGGTGGCTTAAGTACATAGTAAGGATGAGAACAGAAGAAGGCAAGTAAACTTGGAGGACGTAAATAGAATATGTGTAAAAGATAACAATGAGAGAGGAAAAAAACAATGGCATAGATGATAGAGGCACTGTTCATCCATCTAGTGACCAAATCAAAGTTGTGACAGAAACAAGGAGCTGCAGCAAGAAAAAATCACCTGGGATCTAGATATATGATCCATACAACTAGGGAGAAATCCAAGAAAGCACCCTGCAACGACAGAAGGTAAGATGGGGAGAGGATGCGGGGCTGCCTAGTCTCAAGCAGCTGAGTAAGATAGAGGCTGTGGCAGCGGCAGCGGCAGACGCCTCTTAAAGGGGCCATGTCTGTGAGCGGAGTTTTGCAGTGACAGACCTGCTCGCTCTGAGCACCAGTGCCGATTAGGCTGGACACAGGAGGTACCAGGGATTTAAAAGGAGACTTTGTCGGAGTGAGGGGAGAGGCGAAATTCACTCTGTACAGAAGTGTGGGAGGTATCCATTGTTCCCTCTTGAGCCCTCCTGCCTTCCAGTGTGCCGGATACAGGGCTGCCATAGCCATGACGTCATCAACCTGGATAACAGAGGTCGTTCTGTCCAGAGGATTCCCTGAAACCCCACCTCCCCATGTGTTTCCACATTTGGGTTAATCAAACACAGTTAAACCACATTATATCATAATTTGAAAGAATCCACGGTTTAAAAAGTTACTTTTACTATCTAGTAATCAAATGAGATTAGTAAGACAACACATAAATGACAATAAATTATTTGTAAATTGTTAATCAGTGAAGAAGAAACATCTAAATCATATACATTTAGATGCTGAGAAAGATCATTCGAAGTTTAAATGAGTCTGTTTTTGAATTGGAGACCATCTGTTTATCTTAGCCCAGTGTACTGGACAAGTCAAAAACCCTAAATTTAATAAAAGGTAAATAAATGGAGTCTGGGATATTATCTCACTCAAACTGTGAAACTAAAGATATCATGATACTCAAATAACAAAAGCTCATCTTATCCATTAGTCCCTCACTCAAAGGAAAAAAACATAAAATACTTCTTTCAACATACCAATTTTTATTTTTCTGAAGCAAATGTGTTTGTTTATTACTGTGTACAATGACTGATTTGGTATTTTTACCTAATGACATACATATACTGAAGAGATTACTCGTTAGGTAAACTTGGGTAATTTGCTTAAACACTCTAAGCCTTGTTTTCCCATCTGTAGAACAGACAGTAAAATCCCCTACTGGGGTTAGTGAGGTCTGAGTGAGAGAACAGACCTAAGGCCCTTCAGGGCAGCACTTAGCAGAAGGTCATCGTCATGATCATGATCTGTTACTCCAGGGAAGGCCTTTTGTGATCTAATATTTGGAAAACTTAACAATAGCATTAGTCAAAGGGGTGATATGACAGTGTTTTAATAGCTTGGCCTCTAGGGCCATAGTGCTGGGTTCAAATCCCAGATCTACCATTTGCCTTTGGGTACCCTAAGGCACTTTTTATTTAACCCGCTGAGGCCACCTGCACCTCAGTTACTTCATCTGTAACATGGAAATAATAAGAATGCCTACCTCCTGGGGTTGCTGTAAGGGCTACATGATTGATGATGCATTAAGTGCTCAGAGCAGCTCTGTACAAAGTAAGAATGTGTTAGGCATCCTCTGCTGACCTTGCTCTCCAGCTTTAAAAGTGGTCAGAATCAAACTCAAGAATCTGGGGAAGGGTGGGAAAGTACTAAGAAACCAGAGTTATTTGAGATGCAGGAACTAGCCGTTGTTCCCCAAGTAATCCCAGAGGGATAATGATTTTTAAAAATAATTTTAGTCTTTCAGGACCTGGTCGTACAGATGGAACTAAGTGAAAAAGACCTGGGTGGCAGAAGTAGCATGCTGTGCCCTGTCCTCTCAGCGCATCTCTATTACAGCACTAGCAGGGCTGCAAATACGTATTTTTTATTTTCATGCCTGTTTTTTCTACTACACCATGTGTACCTCAAGGACTAGGCTTATACACAGCCAATTTACTTTTGCATTTCCAGTTCTTTGCATAATGCTTGACATAAAGCAGGCATTCATCAATATTTATTCACGAGCAAATGATCAAATAAATGAATAAAAGAATGGTCTAAAGATTATGTAGATATTTGTCTAAGTGCAAGAAGACCTTCTAATGCCAATGTAGCAAAATTTGACTCTTGGGTCACCAGGTAGGAGTCAACAGCAAATGAAAAGACAGACAAACAGGAATGATGTTCCCATAACTTCAATTTCACGGTTCTTAGTTTTTACCGTATGGAGCTGTATTATGAATCATCTTGTTTGTTTTGGCAATTCTAATTAGCCTAGCCAGAGCTAATGTATTGCACAGGGACTTTGGCAAGACTAGTCTGCTTTTAGTAGATGATACACACCCATACAATTAAAATATTTAATGCTTGTGCCCAGTTCAAATGAGATCAAGTCATCTTCCCATGCTTATAAGAAAAACTTATCAATAAATCTAATAAAACATTTTTTGTAGACTTATAGACTCTGAGACTTGCCGTAACTCTTACAGTATGTCTATTTTCCCACCCTGTGAAAGAATCCTTAAGTAACACCACACGTGATGGTCATCTAACACACACTTTGTGCCTCCAACAAGGGGAGAGATCACCCTGCCGCACTAGGCAGCCAGCTCCATTGAAGAATAGCTCTAATTTTTAGAAAAACTCTTTTGATAATGAGTTAAAATACCCTCTCTGTAATTTCTACACTTTGATCCTAGCTTTAACTTCTAAACCTCTAAGATGTAATTCCTTTTCCGGGTAACAATTCTTAAACTGTTTTAAGGTAACTGTTATGTCTCATCTTTGGTGACACTTCACTAATTCTTTCATTTGCTCTGAATCCTTCAAAACCTCCCATCACTTTTCTGTAGGTACAGACTACAATGACAATATTCCGCTTGAAATGCAATGTCCCAAGATGGCCTTACAGTGCCACTGGGGACTTATTTGTGTCTAGAGAAAGTGGGACAATTTCTTCTCTAACTCTGAATTATTCACATTGATTTACATGCCAATGATTGCAGCCTCCTGTCCAACAATCACACAGCATGATGTACTCTACATCACAGTAATTCTGGTCAGTAAAAACCGTAAGGTCTTTTTTCTTCCCCCCAAATATGCACTGTTTTTAAAATCTTGTCTCTGTAGTTGTGTAGTTACAGTGTGCACATGTGTGCGTGTGTTTTAGCTAAACCTAATCACTATATCTATTCTCATAAAATATCACTCTTGCTTGTTTTGGCACATTATTCTACTCAATCAATGGCTGCTGGAATCTAGAAACTCTTTTATAACATTATCTCCTCTTCCCTCTTTTTGCCCCCTATGCATTTTGCCACTGACAAGCAATATTTCTTACATCTTCTCCAAGTCATTGATTGCTCTGTTGCTGAGGAAATAGACCAAGTACAGAGTTCTCAGGCATTCCTTGAGGTCCTCCCTAAGTTGACATCAATCCTGTCCCTAAACGCCACCCTTCAGGTGTAATTGTTCAGTTATTGGTGACTTGACTGTTCTATCACCCTGCTCATGATATTTCTTGATTACCAGAATATTACATCCAATTATCAAAGGCCTTCTTGGCATCCACATATATACTGTCTATAGCATTCTCTTTTATTTACTTGTCTAGTAATCTAGTCACAAAATGTAAATTGGGTGGTTAATTTGTCATTTAATTTTTGTGGTGTCTAATGAATACTACTTATTTGTTTACTTCAAAAGCCATTTTACAATTTTGCTGAGAGTAAGATTCTTCATCAAATGTTAAAATAATTGGTTAAGCAGTACAAATTCATGACTTACTTTCTCACTTCATAGAAAACCACTCATAAAATATTCAAAAATTGTCTAAAGGTAGTCAGAAAATGAAATGTAAAGTTCTAAAGTTCAAAACTATTACATTCCTTTTTTTGTTTTTAACATATATGTGTCCTAGGGAAAAATGATAACATTTCATTTTCAATCAACCATAAGAGCTTATTTAGGACTTAACTTAGAAAATGAAAACAAAATCTTTAAACTACAGATCTCAAAATGAATAGCCATTTCTATGCTTTCTAATTGTCTCATTTTATAGATGAAGAAACTGAGATACAGAAGGGTTAAGTGAATCTTATTAGCAAATAATACAGTTAAGGTTGACCTATCCTGCAAATTAAAAGCTCGATATACTTCAAAATTTTTCTGTCAATGAAAGAAAAATACTTTATCACTTATTAATTAAAAAAAAAACTCGGTATGAACACAACACCTTAATTATTTAAAGAAAAACAAAAAATTCTTTTAGGCTGATTCAAGACATTCAGCAGGCGCACTTCCCTGCAGGTAGCTAGTCTGGGGCCAGCAAGGAGGATCTTGGGTCCTTTCTGATTCCAGAAAGAAACCAAAGTGACATCAACTCTGATGGAGTCAACAGAAGGTATATGAAATGTACCTTTGGTAGAAGTTTCTCATCATAAAACATGAAAATGTCCATTAACAAAGCCTTTATTACATATATATTATACACATATAAATAACATTCCTATCAGTTTGTTGCCACTAAAAAGGAGGGTTGAAATACTAATGGTGGTAATGAGATCCAGAAACAGGAGGGCAGTATGGGGAGAGTTTGTACAGATTGCAATCAAACTGCATTTTCCTTTACTGGAAATGTTCTCTTCTGGACCACAGTAAAACCAAAGGAAATATGGTTTCCTTCTTTGGAGACTTATGTTCTTATTTGCACAGAAACTAGAGTAAAAATAATATTATTTGTAGCTGGAAGAAAAATGATGTGATTCAGAAATTATATTCTTACGATACATATAATTCAGCGCTATCACATCGACTTGTGAAATATCCTCCTGGAATGGTGGAACCAGATGGCCTCTAACGTCCCTACTGGTATAATATGGTGTGATTTTTAAAAATCTCCCTAGAACCCCAGAGCTCTAGAATGTATTTTGGGCATAAAAAGCATCGGGCTGACTCCTAGAGAAATAAGTTGCATTCGCCTTCTACCCGGGAAGGTGATGGAGGCTAGGGGACAAACTGAGGGGCCCTTGGAGCACAAAGCATCTGAGGATGATGATCACTGTTGCCAACAGATGGGTTATTAGCCTGTCTGCATGAATGCTAAGAAATCTGTGCCACCCAGTATTGATGCTAGGTCCATGGTAGATTCCTTCTTAGATCACTCTCTTTCATCATATTTTCCACCATCTCTCATGGTCCCATTCTCAGTGATTCCAAAACCTACATATTTATATATGGATTCATTCCCTGAGTTACAGGAAAAAGGATCGCTCTCCACTCAGTCTTCCAGGCCACAAAACGGAGGTGTCATCCTTGACTTCTCCCTCTCCTACCCTCACATGGGAACAATCACCAAGTACTATCGATTCTACCTTCTTAATCTCTCCTTAATCCATTTATTTCTTTCTTACCATCCCATCCTTTCCTTAGATCAAATCACCAGAAACTCTAGACTGGATTAATTTAATAGCCTTCCAGATGGCCTTCCTGCCTTCCATCCTACTTTCTCTAACTCATTCTCTATTAGTGTGGTCAACAATCTCTGTAAAAGGCAAATCTAACAATATGAACTCCTTGCTTAAAAGCCTTCAGGAATATCCCAAAGTTCACAGCCATAAAGACAGATCCTTTATGACCTCGCCCCAAGTGACTCACCAGTCAGTCTCCTTGCTCCTCTGACCCCTTCTTCCCATCTTCTGTGTGATTTGAAGTGCCCTGAATCAGCCATGCCATCTTTTATTTCCAGGTCTTTGTCCCTACAGCCCCCTCTGCCTTCAGCATACTTTACAGATCCGCAGCCCAATTCCTCACCCAATTCCACAGCTCTCAGTGTTTTGTTTAATAAACAAAAGTAGCTTCGATTTAATGTGAGGGGTTCTGTTCAAAGCATTTGTATGCATTTAGTCATTTTGTCTTCACATCAACCCTGTGAGGTAGGTACTATCATGTTCCCCTTTTATAAAATGAGCTTCCATGGTCTCTCAAAGTTAATTTATGTACCTCCTCTAAGAGTTCCGAGAGCACCTGTGTTTGTTATAACACTTACTGTTATCTATTTTGCCAATTTTCCATACTACAGACTGTTGGTCCCAAAAGGAAAAGCCGTCTGATTTTTGGTGGTCTCCTAGATGCAGGTCAATGTTTCTTAAACTAATAAGTGATAACAAAGCTCAGAAATACGGTTTAAGGGTTAGGAGCATATTCAAGCACCAAACTGCTTGCATTCTAATCTCAGCTCTTCCAATTACTAACGTATGACATTTAGCAAGTTATTTAACTTCTTCGCCAAGAATAGGGATAATGATAACACATAATTCGTATTTGTCTAAGAGTTAAATAAGTTAATATCTGTAGTGTTTCGATGAGTTCCTGGCACATTTAAGGACTATGTGTTTGGTATTAGTTGCATTAATGTTAGTGACGAAACTAAAACGCACTTGTAAAATGGAATGAATATCATTAGCTCAATTTTACAGGCAAGAGGAACTAAGAGAAAGAAACAATCCTCAAATATATGCTGGTCCTAGAATTAAATATCATAATCCAAATATTTGTTACAAAGCACTGAAGAAATAGCTTAATAGTTCCTTATACAATATCCTAGCAGTAGATTTTTTAAAAATGAACAACAAAAAACAAACAGCAGATGAATGCTCACCAGATCCAAAGAGGAAATAATCCAGAAGTTTCAGAGCACACAACTTACTTATGTAAAGGATAAACTCCTACACATGAGTACTAAATCTGTAAGAATATTACAAACAAAAACAAAAACAAAAACAAAGTTTCCTAAGACTAATAGAAGAATCTCAAATTTGTGAGAATCTTTCAGGCCAAAAAAGTTCCATTTTATGGGGAAATTTTCCTGTACAAATTTACTCAGAGTGAAACCTTGCATCCTCAGACCTCAACAGAGGATTTAGTTGTGTGCTCTTAAAAGCAAAGCAGATGCTTTATTAAAACAATTATGTTTAAGAAAAGATATAACCAAAGGAGTAAGCCCATGCCAGGATTTTGTGGAATTATTAAGTACTGCATCTCCGTTGTTAGGAACACCGTCTTTGCTCAGAGATTACCAGAATGGAAACCCCGTTTGCTGAAAACAGTGGCTGAAGACAGAAATATAGAAACATTTTATTCAGAGTTGATTTGGCCTCCTGTTGAGCAACCCAAAACCTTTGTCCTCACGTCTGCGAGCCATTTAAATACTCACTGGAATTTCCTTGTAAAGAAACAGCAAACAGAACTTTTATTATAAATGTTATCCCTCAGTTCTCAACAGTGATCTATCATTTGGCAATGCCTGGCAACGAAAACAATAAATTATTCACTGAGGTTCATATCTTTTCTTTCTAGATCACAGGTCAAAAATATATGCCTGAAACTCCATTTCCCATTTTTATGATAGAAATTAAATACTACTTAAAATAAAGCATAATCATGAAAATCTTTATTGTCTAAGAGGTTTGCAATAATGGTGTCTTATGACAAATAATGCTTTCTCATTAATTTAATTAAAATTTTTTGAAACAACAAAACCCCAGTAAAATAAAAAAGCTGATGAGTTCTTGGATTTTATCAAAGTGGAGTTTGTCCTTCAGTAGAAAGGAATAATAGGTAAAGCCCTCAGGAAATTCTAGAAAATTCTCAGTGGCTCCTCTGTCATTCTCAAAGCTTCCACCTCTGTACCTTTCAGGTCAGTGTGTACTGCTTCATGTTTGGGGAGTAAAACAGACATGTCTGCAAGTTAGAGACTCTCTCTTCTCTGGTGACTGCTTTTACCCCTCTCAATTAATCTCTTTGTCTCTCTGTCTGTCTCAGATTTGTAGTAATTAAGAATTGCATCCCTTGTTTCTAACAGACGCACGTGCACACACACACGCCCTCCAGCCAGATGGTTACACAGGTGAGGCTCCTGGCACACCTGATTCCATTCCTGACCAAAATTGGTTCCTTCAAAGCACCGAACTCAGACTGGGTCCAGCAAAACCTTCTCCCTAGACTTCAGCTTTTGGCCAGACATGAATGATCTAACAGTTGGCGTCTAAATTTAGGCTGGGCCAGACGAGTCCCTTTCCAGAGAATCTGTAGATATGAGAAAAAGAAAGGTCTTGATATACACACGTAGGAACTACTGGCTGCCATGTTTCATCCCATATAAACAAAAGTAGCAGGGGGAAAAGAAATGCAATTTGCAGAGGGGGTAAAAAAATAAATGCATTGGGAAACTCAGATGAAAAGTGAACAAAATTTCCTGGATAACATGGGGCTTTCCAACTCCTGGTTCCAGGCTACTCCTTAGACATGGTGATGTACACATCCTTGGGTTCTATGACACTCGTGTTCCTCTTCTTTTTCACTTAAGCAACATGAACTGGTTCCTGGTTTTGCAAACAAAAGGCGTTAATACATGAAGGGAACTCTATATTTAAGTATAGGGACAAAAACGGAAATATACAGTTTCTTTCAGATACAATAAAACCACTATCAGATCAATTATTTGTTATAATTTTAGAGTCTCAGACAAAAGAAGTTCAGGCAAAAGCCAAAGTTCCCAGAGAGTTTAAAAAAAAAAAAAAAAGAACCACTCATAATATATGGCTATGCAAGTGATTTCAATGATGGCATGAACTAGCAGAAATCATTTTCTTAACATTTCCATTAGCTCCATACGTTAGAGCTTTGAAGAAATGGATTAAAGAAATGCACTTAAGTAGATTAGTTTTCATTTGCTAAAATGAAGAGTATTTGTGTAGATTATGAAACTCATCAGTCTGTTTATTCATAGCACTCCTTAAAAATTGCCATTTAAAAAAATTATCTGTAAAAATGCATATGAGTAAGCACATTTTTCTCTATGTAGGTAAATGAGGGTAGCATTGGGAGTTCCTCTTAGAAGCAGAAGATAATAATAACAGTTCTATGTTTGAATTTCAAGTTCAATATCACATTTGGCATGGATTTCAAAGTCTTCCAGGGGTGCTGTTTTGTTCACAAGGAGGTTTTTCTTGTTTGAGCTCTCTTGCATAAGTCTCTTAGAGGAGAGCAAAGAAAAAAGATTCACTATTACATGTTGAGACATGGAGGAATTAGTGTGCAGGAAACGTAAGCCACTTCGTAAGCAATGCTTCAGCCTCTGTGAGCTTTGTACCAAGCCAATGACATCCTTTCCTTAAAAGATGAGGTTTAAAAGGGGGGAACCAAGTGCCGAAGAGAAAGTAAACGCCTGTCTCAGTCTTCACACTACTCAGAGAAAGCCAAGTGTGTGACAGGGCTGCTCAGCCAAAGCCCAGCGCCTGAGACAGCTCTGGCCTGCAGAAAATTCACACTCCTGTCTTCCTCCTCCCATTTATAACTGCCTTTTCCCTTTCACTGTGTTCTCTTTTCCTCTCCACACAGTTATGGCTCAATCTCTGGCTGCTGTTCTCAGCCTGTGCTAGAGTCCCTGCGTTGGCGGGAGGGTGGGTGGTGAGCCATCTACAGACACAGGAGTATCTTCCCAGGCCCTCTGGAAAGTGGCAGTTTTCTCTGTGCGATCACCCTCCAACAAACTTGGCTTTAAATTGTGATTTCTTCTCTCTAGTTGTATTAAAACATTTAATAATGAACTGAGTTCTTATGAAGCCAAGAAGAAGGAAGAAGGACCCATCAATCCTAAGAGTGTGTTGGTCTCACCTTTTCCATGCTGAGGTGCGGTGAGTCTGTTTTGCACCATTCTAAGTTTCAATATCGGCAGTCATAATGCTAGGGAGAGAAGCCATGTGAAACTCCATACTTGCTGGTTGCTGGCAGAGACTCACTGATGGCTTTTAGTGGTTAAAATCCTAGTTCACACTAATAGCACTGCTCTTCTAAAGAGACATCAGTATTTCACAAGTTCATTAACCTGAACATGGCCTTTTGTATAAAGTAAGCAGCTTGATTATCCTCTTCTGGCAGCTCAAAAGTCAGTAAAGCTTTAGGGCTATTCCTGGAACTCCCCCCACCCAGCAAAATTGCTTTCTTTCTTGGGACTTTTGTTCTTGCTATTGCCAGTTCTGTCTAAGTGCAACTTTCTCTCCCGATCATCGCTGAACTCAGTCTTTACTGCATTTGAGTTTCTATGTAGGCATCACATCAGCAGAGAAACACCCAGAACCACCCAATCTAAAGTAGCTTCCCCTCCCACCAGCTCTGCGCTGTCACTCTTTACCCCTTTCCTTGCTTTATTTTTCATCAGAGATCTTAATACTACTTATTATATTTTAAATTATTGGTCTATGGTTCACCTACACTAGAATGTAAGCTTCTGAAGGCAGGGATTTTGTTTTATTACTCTATTCCCAGGGCCGAATAGGGTCTGGCCCACAGTAAATCCTATTTGAATGAATGAACAGGAATGGAAGCCAAATTTCTCAGTTTCTAGCTTAACATGTGCTCACATCCCTGTCAGCTTTAATTTACTCCTCTATGCTTTCTGCCCTTGGTTTGCTGACAGGGGTTGATAGTTGGATAGCTCTCACTCTTGTAAATGTCTTGTGCTAAGGCAGAAGTGCTTCATTTAAAAGTATGTGAATTATAAAAACCTGATATTGATGGAAAGCATAAAAAGAAAGAGTACTGCATTGCTTGTGGGAGTGTAGATTGATATAATCTGTTGGAGGACAATTTGGATACATCTAACAAAAATTTTAAATGGGCGTTTTCTTAATCTACTAATTCTTGAATAATATAGTCTACAAAAATAGTCTCCCCAATGCTCAGAGATGCATATACAAGGATCCTCACTGCAGCATTATTTGTAATGGTAAAAAATTAGAAGTAGCCCTTAAAATATCAGGAATCTAGTGTGGAATACAATATATTCTTATACAGTTGCTGAAGACAGTTAGACAGATATGTTGACTTGAAAAAAATATCCAAGATATATTGCCAAATGAAAAAAGCAAACTGGAGAACTATTATGAACATTAAGAACACATTTCTGTACAAAAATCATTACTATGTGTGTGTGAATAATACATACACACTTTCATTATTTGCAGGAAGAAGGTGTGCAAGACAGAGCATCAAACTGTTAACTGTAGTTCTGATTTCTACAGAGAGAAGACTGAAGGGGACATACACTTTCTAAATCATAAATTTCTGTAATGTGTAAATTTTAGCAAAAAGCAGGTACTACATTCCTAACAACAAAAATAAAAAAGGTTTTAAACATCTTTTCAATTTTGGAGCCAAAGCATTTGAATATTTATAAAACTATTTACATTCTGAGCTCTAGTCTCAACATTCAGATTAACAAGTTCTGTCACCTACCTAGGAATTTTTTTTTATTCCTGACCCATAAAATGAGGCTAGGAATTCTTGTCCTGTGTACTGCTCGGGGTTATTGGGTGGCTAAATCAAATTCATGGGACGACTTTTGAAGACATTTAAAAATCACTAAGTAAATTCCAAGAAGCCATTAAGTTATTGTTCAAGCTTCTTGCTAGCATTATATTTCATTTACTCCTAAGATTACACTTAAGGAAGCATCTGTGTTATGACTTTTATAAGTAAGGAAGCTTGAAAGGAGAGAAATTAAATTTCTCCAACTGATAGCAGGATTGGAATCAAATGCTCAGACTTTTAAAACCTCATGCCATTCCATGCACCACCCAGAGGAAAGGTAGGTGACAAGGATCAGTGAACTGTAACTCTCTCCATAATGAAAGGGACAGCGTAGAGTCAGGAACAGTAATAAGCACCCTGGGAACTCCTAAATAAAATAAAACCACAACGAAAAATGTGTATGTTTCTTGTCCTACAACGTGTGTTGGTCCATCATCGCCAAGGCCAGTTAATCTTTTAATTATGGTCAAATACATGCTTTTATGCATCTAAAACCAGAAACCATAACAGTTAGGAAAAACCCTTTAGAATAAATATTCAAGGTTTTTAAAAAGATGAAAAAATATAGGCTTCAATAAAACAAACATGTCTTTACTTGGAAGAAAGCAGAGGCAGTGATTCTACCAAGCTGCAGAAAGGGAGACCTCATCCACTAGGAAGTTTCTCAAGGTTTGCTTGTCATGACAATGCTACCGTTATATATAAACAAGGTGTACAAACAGGAGGGCAGGACTACCCGTTCTACCAGTTCCAGGCAGCCATAATACTAAAAGTTATTTCTCTTACTAAGGCTGCAGGTAAGAGGGCTCATTCTAAATAAAGTGGGTAGGCTCTAATTCCCTCAGCCTTAGGCAAGGAAATTTTAGCCCAATGTTACAAAACTTTTTCAATTTTCTAACATCAGGGATCTAGTAAGATAATAAATAAATTAAAGACAGTAAGTTTGTTGATCATAAAAGACTGTCCAAAAGACTTCCCACATAAATATTCCTAAGAGCTGAAAAAGGCATTTTAAAGATGTTTCAGTTATAGAACTGAACCAGCAGACAACTACCAATTACACTGCTCTTAGCCATTTCTTAAGTCATAATTATTATTCTCTCTTCCCTAGGGGTGTCATCCAGAGATGTTTCACGGCAATTAAAGACGGTCTTCTTAAAGGCTTCTTTACTTAGATAATTCAATTCAACAAACATTTCTTGAGCCTAACCACATACAGCACATTGTCCAATATAAAAATGAATGAGATGTATTAGATTCATCTCAAAAATTTAGTTCACCTAACACAGAGAATTAAGGTTAGAAATGCTATGCCCAATATGTACTTGTTTGAAAGTTCCAGTCCTTTTAGAGAATCTTCAAACACAATACTGCAGAACCCCATGCAATTTTTATTTTTAAGATGCTGTAACAACAGGCTCCTGTGCCCAATTCAGACATACTGGTGTTGGAGACATGCTGCTCAAGACTAGTACACCCTGTCACCAGGTTAATTCTAGAAGTCCCTTCTCCCCTCTAATTTATGGCTACTTCTATTTCTCTATCCCCCTTTGTATGACTTTTTCTCATGAAGCAGTCTCTAAAATATTCTGGGGCAAGATTTCATTCCCTGTCTCCTCAAGAGCGCAATAATATTGGAAGCACAGTTTGCAAGTCATTGTGAAAGGTCAGTGAGAAGTCCCTTGGTGTTAATAGCTGGTGTAATATTGTTTTCTCCTTCAGACCACACCATTAAATTGTTTTCATTACCCACGAAGGGGTTATTTGTGTCAGAGCAAATGAGACGTGAAATAAATTCAAAATGGCTAATTTAAACTTAACCGAATAGTTTATTTCTAATAACTAAGAACAAGACAATGACAAAAATTTGTTAAGTCTCTACAATACACAAGCAGGAGAGAAGAAATGTATTAAAATACATGGGTCCTATTAGGGCAATTATTCAGCTTCAATGTGCTGAGAATTTTTGAGGGGCTATCTTGTGGTTTATTCTCCCAGGGATTGGGGCTGGGTAGAGTATTTCTCAAAGGTTTTAAAAGAAATGATCTTATGTTCTCTAGGAATATCAGAGATTCTGCTTTGAGCCTATTTCATTGAACTTCTTCAATTTCCAAACCACTATTTTCTTTGTTCTTTGAAATTTAAAACTCTGAAGCTGGATTCATCCTCTTGCTGGTCCCCTTATGCATAATATGTCTCCATCTCCAGGGGCATCTATTGTTTCAATGTCTTTTAAATTCATTTTTCCTTTTTTTCCCCATTACTGTTATCACAGTAAATCTTGCCTCTCAAGGCTTTCTGCATGAGATAAGGGCATTCAGGATACCTCAGTAGTTTCTTCAAAATATGCATGTTAGGGCTCCACCAGCAGACCACTGAATTAGAAACTGGTCTATGTGTATTGGAGGGGAGGGAGAACTCATGCATATGTTGAAAATGTTGCCCAAGGGATCTTAATATAAAGCACACCACCTCCAGAAACCACATTTCTATAATGAATTGTCTGGTCTCTCGTCCCATGGTCCTCCAAACCAAGCACATGGGGTCATATCCAATTTTTAGGAGGACTCTGAGGAGCCCCGAGCCTCAGTTTAGCCCTAATACTGGTGTCTGCTTCATCTTTGCCCTGTTAATTAGGTCTCCATAGTAACCTGCCTGGCACTCCAGTTCTGCTGAAGCAGGGCCTCGCCCTGACTCCTGTCAGTCTCTCAGGGACTCCCCTCCAGAGGATTCAGCCACCCATCCTGATCCCTAGCCTGGCCCAGGTCTGTAATCAGGTTCTCATTACCTACAGTCAGGCCTCCCCAATCCTGACTTCCTGCTGGACCCAAGATGGCCTCCTGCATGTGGCTGTTGGAGGAAGTGGCATCTGTAGTCCCCAGATCTCCTGTCTGGATCCCAACCCTTCCTTGGTGGCTCTTGGGCACTATTCCAGGGACCAGGCTGCTGTGCTGTCATCTAGGACGTGCCACTTTACACTGATATGTCTGTGGCATCCCCTCAGCACTACCTTAAACAGCAGGACAGGCCTTTGTGAGCTGCCCAGACCCAGCTAGTTCCTTGCAGAGTGTTCTCCAACGACCCTGGCCCCTGCCTGCCAGCCTTTTCCCTCCTGCAGAGCTCAGACAGCAGCAGCTTGAAGGGATGCGTGCTTTCCACCTGAATGTGGCCAGCCCTCACCTCTACTACTTCCTTAACCCTAAATTCAGGTCCTGCCATCACCTCATGCCCCTTCCTCGTTTGGAAATGTTGGAGAAGCTCCACTCGGGAAGGCCACGTGACCCCAGTGGGCCATGTGTCCCCCCACGACAAAGGAATGCTCAGAGAGCTCTCTAGGAAACTCAAGAGGTACCCAGATATGCTATAAAACATTTCTCCTGTGGAGGCATGAGTGCTGTGAGCTTTGCATCTGAACTTTCACACTCACCATATGAAAAGCTGTCTCAGCCGACGGCATGCCCCCTGGCTGATAAACACATCAGTGTTTGCAACAAGACTTTAGGGGTCCTTAAGAGAAGCAGGCCCTCTTACAGAACTCTCAGATTCATCTATTGTCTTTTCCCTCATCTGAGGCTGCCTCTGGCTGATGAGCCCCACGTGCGCTGGCTCGGCTGTGTTCTCAGAATGTCCAGTGCCTAGTTAAGCCAACCTCTAAATGATCCAAGAAAGCTGCTCTCTCCTAGGGCCCTGAAGCCTCTTGAAGCTTTCCTTTAAATCCCCAGACTCTAACCCTAGGGACTTCCGAGAGCTGCAGAGCCAGGTCCATGAGAAATCTTCAGTTTAGAGATCCCTCTTTGCCAGATCCTGAAAGCCATGGCCCATCCACTCCACAATTGCCGAGACCCCTCAAGCTGAATCCGGCCATTGCTTTTCCACCTGGGGCAGGCCCAGGCGGTTCTCTCCGCTCAAGCAGAGAACTCTCCCATGTTACCTCACTCTTGAGTTTAAAGAAACCTGAGAAAGTCCACAACATAAGAACTTCTGGACTGTCCCTGCAGGCTTCCCAGGCTGACCAATGTCCCTCTCAAATGACAGAAGTCTGGAATCCAGTGGCTGGTGACCATGTTCAAAGACTCCCTGAGTCAGAAGTGTTGAACAATCCCTCATGCAGTAGCCAGAAAAGACGACTCGAGAAGCCTAAAGATTCCACAGGGTCACGCCAATACTACCCTCCCTGAACTGCCAGTTGCCTTAACACAGAGGAACCATATATTTCTTTCAAGTTAGGACAAATGGAGGGGAGTCTAAGCATTGAGCTCTTGTAGGACCACATCTATGTCCTTCCGAGGGTCCATTCTATGCTACTGAAGAGACAGTTTTCCCTTCTGAGGTGCATAGAGATTCAATTAGCGCACCCGAAATGACTGGGGTCTACTGTGCCACCTCCGTGCCCACGGCAGCTCCCCAGCAGAGTGCACTGAGCTCCCCTGCGAAACAGTGTCCGTAAGGTTGTCACATAATAGCGGGACATTCAAATGGCCCTTACAGATCCTAGGAACCTTGCTACATGTTTTCCAGTGTCTGAACCCTCAGAAATAAACTCAATAGAATTTCTCTGGAGTCCAGAGCCTTCGACAGACTATCCGGACAAACTAAGAAAAGGCCCGGGACCCAGGAGCTTGGAACACACCCTAGGGAGGAAAAGACTGACCTTCCGAGGGAGGAATTGTTTAAGTTGCACAAAAAGTCCTGACTTTTCACGTGGGGCCCATTTGTGGGGTTCTTGAGGTGAGCTTAATCAGAAGAGGGACTGTTCTGAATTTAACACTTATCGCATAAGCCTTTCCTGGACCGAGACAGGCAGGCTCAGAACAGACACAGAGCAGGAACAGACTGTTCTCTGACTCATTGGTGAGTCCAGTTTATGTAAGCTGTAAGTGGGAGCCCTGGGACTGTCTCAGCCCACAGCCTCAGTCTACCTCCTGTCAGCGCTTGAGCTGGTGATAAGGAGCCTCGCCCAAGAAACAGGCTCCTGCCTCAGAGAAGACAAGGCAGCCTCTAAGAAAATAACTCTCACAATCAAGGAGACTAATCGTAAGATAGTGCACCTGGCTGGTCCTTGTAATCATAGGGGAGCAAATTCAGTAAGACCTAAGTCTCCTACAGTGGTCTGTGTTACAGTAGCTTGGTCCTGGGCTAGTTAAGGCCAAAAGGCTGAAGTCAGCAGCCAGGGCTGGCCTCGTAGTCATGCGTGTACCCTATGCACTTGCACAGGGCCCTGAGCTTGGCTTAAAGCTCTGCTGTGGCCATCTTGAAATCCTAGATAATTTTACTTTTGAACTTGTTTTTTGTTAGGGAAGTCTGATGGGACAATGGAGTGTGGGTGTGAGCAGAGGAAAAAAAGCTTTATATCTTAGTACCTTTAGTGGTACTTTTTCTCCTGCCTTTTTACAAGGGGCGTACAAATTATGTAGCCAGTCTTGTCAGCAGCCCTGATGTAACTGTCTCCCAAGTAACCAGCTAACCTGTGAAGAAGGGGATTAGGACATAATAATCACCAGGTACTCTCTGGAGATCCTTCGACCTCTAGTCCCAAGCCTACCAAAAAAAGCTTTTATGCCTTAGGGTCACTCACCAAGTCAACAACTGTCCCAGAATTACTTGGTACCCTCTTCAAACTCCCCTCGACTGAAACTCACTGGTGAGAACCAGGACATAATGGGCGTACATTCCAGGAAGCAAATAATGTTATGACACCATAGGTTAGTAAAAAGGGTCCTGAACGGCCATGGGACCATCTCTGTGGTTATGACTGAAACAGCAATAGAGGCTGGAGCAGCTGCTCAGCTCCTGTCCCAGGTACTACCCAGTGAATGGTGTTTGCTTATTAAGGAAACATCTGTTGGGTGCCCACTGCATGCCAGGCACTGCAGAGGCGAAGACAGACACAGTCCTGTCCCTGACAAACTCATAGTCTAGTAAGAGATACAGGCATTTAGTAAATAAATTAAAATAAAATGGGCTAAGTACTTTTATGCTTATAAATGGTATGCTATAAAAGCAATGGATAATTAACATGCCAAGGGAGTCAGGAAATATCCCAGAGAAGGACCCCGAAAGACCTGAAAGACAGATAGCAGTTCTCCATGCTTAACATAAATAAATAAATGAATAAATAAGAGGAGCATCAAGCAGTCCCTGCACACCTGCAGAATAATGAGGAGAGGTGGGTCTTCAAGCCTTTGCTAAACTGCTGCCAGCTATAGGAGCCCCAAGTAAGCAGCCTGAGATGACTCATGCTAGGACTGTCACAGACAGACAACATGGCCACTCCTGGGTCTTCATGCGTGAAAATTATGTAAAGGTTTTATTTAAAAAAATATATATAGATATATACATATACATATACATATACATATACATATACATATACATATACATATACATATACATATACATATATGTTTGTATATATAAATGATCTAGATTATTTTCCTCTTTTTCTGAAGTTACTTTCTTTAAAAAAATAAATAATAAATAAAATGAAATGTCAAAAAAAATGACAGAAGATTGGAATACTTGGGAAGTGAAGTGTTTAGAAAAGAAGGTTGGGAAAGAACTGTGAAAAGGGCCTTGTAATCCCAGCTAAGGAATCTAGGCTTTATCTAGTATGCAAAAGGAGCCAAGAAAAGATTAGACAGAGTTAACTGTGCTTTTCAGGAAAGAATCCTCAGCTTCTGGTACGGAGGAAGGCCTGGAATAACAAAAACCAGAAGGGGTTCCAGACAGAAACAATGTAAACAACAGAACGGCAAGATTTTGTCCAAGGGACGTGGTAGGATCCGAGACACCACTCAAGTAGATCTGGTGACCAACTTTACATAGCTGGTGAGAGAGACCGTAACACAAAGCTTTCTAGCTTGGAAGGTAACTAGATGGGACCTCCACTGCAGACATCCAGACATCCATGGGGCGAGTTTATAGGGGAAGATGAAGTTTGTGGTGCCTGCAGGATATCCAGGTGTGTATGTGCAACAAACAACTGGAAACGGAGATTTAGATCTTGTGAGGGAGGCTGAGGATGGAGACGCTGCTTCGGGGGGCACTCACACTGAGGCACTGGTGCACTCCACAGGAGTAAGAGCACCTCAAAAGAACTTGGGGAGCCAAAGGAGACAAGGGCAGGGGGCATTCAGGAATGGCCAGAGATGGGAGAGACTGGACAGGAGACAGAGAAAGAACAGAAGGGGTAGGAAACCATCCAACTGTGGCATGAAACGGACAGCTTTGCAACAAAGAAGTCAAGCCAGATCACTCAATTCGGCAACTAGGAGGGCCATGGAGGGAGGCTTCATCAGCAGTCATAGTAGAACGGTAGGGGCGGAGCTAGCCCAGCATGATTTGAGGTATGAAGGAAACAGGGTAATAAAGAAAGGAGAGAGATACAGCAATAGTTAGAAAGGAAGGTGAGGTCAGGGGCTGTATTTTTTAATGGCCAAATATACAGGAGAGCAAGAATAAAGAGGAGTATAGGCTCCTGGGGACTCTGGAAGCAGCAGGCTCTAGCAGAAAGAAGGTAGGGATAGGGGCCTTTGCTAAGTTGGTAAAGGGAGGAAAATCAGGGGCATTCATGCCAGATGACTTCTATCTTCTCAGAAGGAAGCAAGGAAGGTGAGGTCAATGTGCAGGTGAGAAAGGGCAATGCTCAGAGGCTTTCAGGAATCTGCTTCCAGGATGGATCACTGCTCCCTGATTCCAGGTTTCTCTGACCTTGGCCACCTGCTTATTCCACCTCTGCATCCTGCAAGATTTCTGCAAGCTCACCGTCCACTAGCATGCTCCCCTTCTGCTCCCCTGCAGCCCCTGCTGGGCTTCCCTAGCTGCTCCTTCTTCCCTGTGTAGACTCCAACTACTGCTGACAGATGTACCTTCCTGCAGTGCCTATGACAAGCCAGCTCTGCCTCTCTCTGGCATCTGAGCCACCTACAACCCACAGAACCATGGGCCAATTCCAATAGTCTCCTCTATGATCTCTCCCTCTCCAACCCACCTCCCATCTTTCTAAAACTCTGCCCTGCATTTAGCAACTCCCACCTTCTCTCAACCCATCAGTACCCTTGAGATCCTAAAGGGGCTCTCCATTGCCAGATGAGGCAATTTAGCTGTGGGCTGACGACTGGACACAGACAGATATCTACCTGCTCTCTGTAGATGTTTGACTATAAAGTCCACACAATCTTAAAATTCAAGGCCTTCCATTCTCTGGCTCCACAATGCCTCTCAAACCGGACTGTCGTTAATATGCAAACCTCCTATTCCAGAAATTGATCTGCCTTGTCTCCCCTTCCCATTCCCGGCCCTGGTCTGGTATCCCTAGATATGTGTATGCCTCTCTCCCACTCTACCTTTCCTCCTATCTGCAATGCCTGGCCCTCTCTTTTCCACCTGCCATACTGAGGTCTGGCTCAAATCCTGTCTCTTCGAGAAGGCCTGTACAAGGCATACATGACATTTTTTGCCTGGACCCCCTTGCTTGGCCCTTATGTATATTTTGTTATCTATTTTTTTGTAAGTTTCCTATTTCCTCAGATAAGCCTATAAAAAGGGTTCCTTATAAGCTGTACAGAGGAAAAGCCACAGAGACCAAATCTGCCTCTGGGTAATCTGTCCTGCACATGAGCCAACCACTGACTCATAAACCTTGGTCGTCTCCTAACAACCATAAAACATTAGATCAAGTACAGATTCATAATGTCTTCAGGGTAGAGGCCATGTCTTACGGTTAGTATGCTTACAGTTAGTATGTCTAAAACCTTGTAGATACTCAATAAATGTTTATGATGAATAAGTATAAAAAGCAGAAATCTCTTCTTGTTCTGAAAACATAAAGAATAAAACATGCCCACTGTTGGGCAGTAAACTCTATGACTCGATGGAAACAAACCCTTGTCATATATCACTGTCACTCAAGCATCCAAGGACAGGTATTATTTACCAAGGCAAGAAGGGAGATCCACTAGAAGAAGCAGGAACTAGGAAGAACAGGAGTTTGGCCGTAATATCAGCAGTGACTTACAAGGTGAACCTGGACAAATCTCTCAATAGATATTGGTTCTTCAAGGTAAAAGGATCATCTCGCATTCTGCAAAGCTATAATAATCTAGTAGGGAGGGAAAGTGGGTCACTGGCCTGGAAGGGCAGCTCGCCTGTAGTGTACCCCAGCCAGTACCACGCATTCGCCTGCCCTTCACCCCAGCTTCTATGTTGATCCCTAGGTTTGTGACAGTCTATGATTCCAGCAAACAGCCTTTATTCTCTATTCCCACCCAACCTGTTTGCTTTAGCTACATACCAAATGCAGTAGTTCCTAGCCAAAAATTTAAAAGTACAATGTTAACACAAATTTGATAAAATTCCACACATGGGTCGGCACGCACCATCTTATTCCAGGTGTTAGCCAGGAAGTGTGACAGGTAATAATCACATTCACCTACGGCAGAAGTCAAGGCCCTAGGAAAGGCCATTACTGAGTTCTGGAACTCTAAACCTCCCAGGAGGTTGGGTGCTGCTGGAGGGTTGGATGTAGCTGGGTAATGGAACTTCTCTGCTAAGTGAAATAAGCCCAAGAAAGACAATAATGTATGCTATTACTTATATGTAGAGTCTAAAAGAAAAAAAAAAAGCCAATTTCAAAGAAACAAAATAAAATGATGGTTGTCAGGGGAGGGGGAAGGAAAATGGGAAGATGTAGGTCAAGGGTACGATTTTTAGTTATAAGTTCTGAGTATCTAATGTATGATATGAAGACCACAGCTAATAATGAGGCATCGCCCACAAGAAAGTCACTGATAGTATGTTTTAAGTGTTCTCACCACACACACACACACACACACACACACACACACACACTAACCATGTGATGTGATGGATATGTTAATTATCTTGATCAAATTACCACATTGTACACTTTCAACATATACAATTACATTCGTCAATTACTTCTCAATAACATTGGTGGAAGGAAGAGGTAGAGTTTGAGAAGTGTTTCTGTACTTTGAACTCAGGAAACATTCAATAATTGTTTGTTCCAGCTGAAGAGGAAGGTTTCAGGTTTCTACAAAAAAGAAAAGCAAGGGAAAAAGTTCTGAAGCAGGGAGTGTGATACGGGAGTGAAAGAAGCTGAGTGGATTGAGATGAACAGCACTGAAGGGATATACATGGAAGAAACAGAAGAAGGAAGACAGAGCAGTGATTACACAGGAAATAAGGACGATGGTTTGCAAAAAAAAAAAAAAATGACTTTTGAACTGACTGTGAAGGGAGACATCTGCAACAGCAAAGGAGGGGAAAAAAAGATACAAACTTGAGAAAACAAAGGGCTACATACAGCATAAACAAAAGGGTAGGGACGGAATTCCTAAAAATGTGGTGGAAGGTGTCAAGAAACGGAGACAATTTGAAAAGGTGGAGTGGAGCGGCATGAAACAATGTTTTGTTTTAATTTGAAGATTTTTTCTTTCTAACATCAGACATCGAGGTTTGCTCGATCACCACCGTGCCTCTCACAGTGGAGGGGTCTGTCAAACAGTATTGTTGGGACAGCAACTGGGAGGCAATTATAGTTTTGCACTCCATCATTTTCAATCATTTAGTTTGCCCTGGAATAAATGCCTCTCTCCCCAAAGGCCCCCCTTGCAATGTCCTGAAGCACACAGGAAAAGTGTCTGCACAAAGGTCCTCTGTTGATTAGCTGTTTCAAGACAAAAGTACGAACATCCCTGGACTCAATGTACTACGTATTCGTCCCTGGGCGGCTTGACTCTGAAAAGAATTAGCCATTCTGATAGTGACCGTACAGCAACAAGAGAGCTCTTGCATGCCAATGATCTGGTCAGTTCACTCAGCATTTCTTAGGGCAAAGCTTTAACTTTTTTAAAAACAGATATTTGATTATGAAGGCATGCAAGGTAGCAAACACTGAAAGGAAGCTACTGTGATACAGAAGCCACTAAAAGGCCACAGCAGCTCAAAACAAATGTTTCGGAATTCCCAGGATTCTGGTTAGCTTCTCTGGACTCTTGGTTTCTGTGTGTGTGTGTGTGTGTGTGTGTGTGTGTCCCTTTTTTTAAAAAATGGAGCAAGGACATTTCATTGATGAAGCCCCTTACCAGGAAAAGTATTAAAAGGCCTTGATTTTGGTCCTAATTCTTTTCAGACAAAGAGCAAATTTCCCAATCCTAGTAGAGGTAATAATAGTATAATAATAGTAGGTATCCAGGTAGGATTCACTAGCAAGAATGGGGACAGTGTCTTTGAGGACTGTTTTACAGATCTACACACAAGATGTTGGTGCTGTATTACGGGATTCTTATTAAATTAGCACTTAATGTAAAGATCACCTGTCAGAGATGGGAATCATTAACAGAATTTCGCTCAGGCTGGGGGGTTGGTTTACAGAAACCAGCAGTGCAAGCACAGAGCTTTTCATTTCTTTTTTGACCACGTCTTCAGATTGGCTGGGGTCCCCAGGAATTGAGCTGGTGCCATTTGCCAACTGTCAGACAGCCTCTGCATAGCACACTCAGTTAGCTTCCTCCTGGCTATTTGTCCACATTATAAAACCTGCCATCAGTAGGCCTCCAGTCTCTATCTCTACAATACCTGTGACATTACTGGGGAAGAATAGGTCCTCTGCTTAAATACAAGACAAGCTCTTAAGAGTCAAATTAAGATCTAACAAGAGTAGCTTACTCTCCTTAGTACTTAGTACTTACTATGTCAGCTGTTTAGTACTTACTTTGTACCAAGCACTATGCTAGGTACTATACGAACATTATCCCACTGTACCCTCAAAACCTTACCATGCCGAAGGGACTGATATTATCTCCAGCTTACAGATTGGGAAACTAAATCACAGAAAGGTCAGGTAAGTTGCTCAGGGTCACACGACTTAGAAGCAGCAAAGCTAGGATATAAATATGGTTCCTTTCCTGTTCCAAAGCCCCTATTCATTCCATTTACTTTAACGAACATAAAGTTTGAAGAGTGTAGAGCTGCTGTTCCCTGGGAGATATTGTCATAACTGTTGCTATTGAGCTGCAAAATCTTTCAAATCAATCAAGAGTTAGCTAAACACTGAGAGATCAAGTGACTTTACAGAAATAAATCTAAACAGAAATCAAGAGAGATATAGGATATAAACATCATTATTTGGGTTGATACTGTTCTGGCCCCATCACTTACTAGAGGCTGCAAACTAACCTTGAAAAGTGGAGTCCTAGAGCCAGTCTGCTTGGACTCCAATCTCAGCTCTCCTTCTAATCATGGGCAAGACACTAAACCCCTCTGGGCCTGTTTCCTCAACTAATAATAACAGAACCACAGAGTTGTCATGAAGATTAAACGAAATAAAATATTCTCAGGACTATATATAACACAATGACTAGTAACTCATTATTTTCACCAGTATGGCTCTATGGGCAAGACGTTTAAGGCTACCTGAGTTTCCTCATCTATAAAACAGATCTGCAGAGAGATATTAGGGTTAATTAAAATAAAATCCTAAAAGCATGTAACACGCAGACCTCCTCACGGTAGGCACTCAAAAATATTCATCTGTTTTCTTCTTTTCAAGATAGCACTATCACTTATTTACCCTTCTGAGACCTCAGTCTTCCATATTATAAAATTCCCCAGCCACTGGAATCCTACAGGCATGTCACAACCAGAGCCTGCCAAAGGCCCGGCTGCATATGAGGAAACTTGTAGTTCCAGCTTTTGAAAAGCCCCTTAACTTCCCAAAACCTTAATTTCCTCATTTATTCATTCTATTGTAATCTTGACAAGTGAGTTCCAGGCAGCACTTTACACATTAGATATGCAGAGAGAGATAAGGTACAACATCTGACTTCAAAGAGCACACGTTCTATTTCAAAATAGAAGCAGGTAAACAATTAGGTACGTTGGCTGAAGCATGGACAAGATAGAGGTGGCCCAAAGAAGGTAGTAATCATATTTATCTAGGTAGGGCAAGGAAAAAAAGATTCAGAGACAATAGGCCCTTGATTTGAGTCTTCCAAGATGAAAGGGAGTTTCCCAGGCTGAACCAGAGGAAGGGTATTCCAGCAAGTGCAAAGGCTTAAGAATGCAAAACGAGGAACTGTAAATAATTAATTATAACTGAGTACAGAATGGATCTAGGGGAGTGGCAGGAGAATAGAATAATATCTTTCCCACTTACCTTGAAGGATATCCATGTGACCGAATGAGAACAATGTATTAAAACAATGAAAAAGACATAGTGTTGCAGAAACTTCACGAATGATTATTAGTAGTACTCTAGCAAGGCTCATGATAGGACTTAATTTTCACCCATTTCCTAGCATGAGAACTCCAGGTATTGTTTCCTCTCTTACCACCACCTTGCCTCCTACCTCTCTCCCCTGAGAGAAGGCGAGGAGGAGTTAGCATTGATCTAAGAAGAGAAGTGGGAGGAAGAAAAACATTCAGCTCTTTGTTTCAATTACAACTCTTTTCGAAGTCCCTTAACTGTAATGTTTCTCATGTTTTAAAAGAGTTCAGTTCTTATTAGCCAAAAAAAGAAACCTTGACCCTAAGACTATGGCTTGTCAAACGTTCTTGATCATAAATAACCCTTAATAAAAAAATACATTTTATACCACAATCCAATACACACACATGCGTTATGAAACAATACTTAAAACAAGCTTATACCTATCATATGCAATGCACTCAGATACTTGCTCTTGTATTTTGGTATTTTAAAAAGTGTTAAGTTACAATCTCCTAATTGATTTCATTACTTGCTAGTAAGTCACAACCTGCAGTCTAAAAACATCCTAAGAAACAGAAAGGTTCACAGAAAATTTCAAAATTACAGCTCACAAATCCCTTCACATTTCTTTTCTTTTGCATTTTAAGACATTGCAAAACAGATGGAAGTCCAGCCCGTTTCCTGGGAAACAAAATATCCCTGTGTGCACAGTTGACATGGTGTGTTGTCTCACAATAAATTAAAGGTTTCTATGTGGGGTTTCTTATGTGCTTGGTTGCTGCAGTGGACTGACTAGGCATGTTGACAAGTCGAATTTCAAAATACAGGACTTTCTCTTAAGCAGGGCATTGGTGCCCTGTAGAAAATAAGATCATATGTCTCCAAAGTCTTTTCAACAAGAATATTCAACAAGCAACTTCCATCAGGTAGAGGGCCCACCACACATCATAACCCAGAAGTGAGCGAGCATTCTGCCTCGGGGCTGCTGAAATGGGAACACGGTGACTAGATGCCTTTCCAATCATGCGCAGATTTAAAATTTACACCACTATCATCACTACCACCACCTCCCTCAACAAGGAAAGAATCTGCTCTCCATCAAGCTGCATATGCTTTTATGTTCAACTGAAATCTTAAAGCTGGAAAGAAACACAAGGGACATCTGGTCTACCTCGCTGCTTCCAAAGAGGATAGCCAGCTAAATGTTTCCAGGACAGAGCTAAACTATTTCCCTGTGGACCACAACACACATCTGTGCCCCCCGGGGCCTTCCTTGTGGTATGGCAAAAGCTTTAGATGTTTCTAACATTGTACTTTTGATTATACTACTTCTCCTACTTGGAATGTTTTTCCCTCCTGCCCATCCATACGGACCCCACCCATCCTTCCCAATCATGTTCCAAGCTTTCTAAGAAGCCTACCCCAAATGCTATAGCCCCTGTCCATCCCTTCTTCTCTCTCTGAACTGAGAAAAGCTAACTGAATTTATGCAACTTTTTACCTCTTAGATGCTGTTTAACAGATAGTTAATATATATTTATTTATTGGCTAACGTTATAAGGTGTGTTTATAAGAAACTTAAAGTTTAAATTAACCTTTCCTACAACATACTTATCATGGAGTAAATAGAAAGCTTTAGCATTTTATCATGAAGATATTTAAATCAGATAATTATTATAGAAATAAATATTAAACTATTTGTTTCCATATACTCAGAACCAGTGACAACAATGATGGCAGATGTCAGAACTGTTGATTTTTCTAATATTCTATCATATGGGAGACACTTGTCTTAAGCAACTGAATTTTTGCACGCCTCAGAGCAACTGAGGGGCTTCCTCCCTAAGAGGATACTATGGTAGACCCTCTCATAGAGACCCTGAGCATTGACACACAATCCACAGAACTCTGTGTTGGCTTTGGTTACTTTTTATAATAGGACCATTGAATTTTATAACCTTGAAAGGACTTAAAGATTATCTGTCACCACAGATGAGGAACTTTAACCAAGAAAAGATGAGCTAATGTGCCTCAGATCACCCTTACAGAAAATGACAAAGTTGGGGCTAAAACCCAAACCTTCTGTTATCCAAAGATCAGGAGCTGGAAGTCTAGAAACCTCATCCCACCTCACTCTTCAGTTTCATTTCCCTTGTGCCCGAACTTCCCGTCTTCTGCCAGATCCCTCTGTCTCACCACTGAGGCACTTCCCCAAGTCCTCAACGCCAAACTGTCTCCCTGTCATTAACCAATTCCCCATTGTTGTTCCATCTCAATGCCACGACTTCTCCTATCAGACTTGGCAACTTCACTATTTTTTTCCAGTTTTTCCCTTATCCAATGCCACACTTGCCAAAACCACACAGCTCCTTTACTTGAAACCGAAGCTCATGACTATGACAATCTCATATAGAGTCCTATTCTCTCCACCTAGGATTACAGAAACCTTTTCTATCTCATATTGTATATGATATACAATATGCTAAAAGAAAAAGAAGTTTTCTCTTTAGTTGGGCAGATAATTTCTCAAGACAATCAGCCAAGCAAATGATTATGTTTGCAAGTTAAGCAGGGAAAGCAGCAGAGTTCATTGACACTACCAATAAATATCAAACTTTACGCTTTACCGAAAATATCCTCTTGGGCTTGAGAGTGGAAAAATTGATTAGTGTGACTCCTCCCTGTCTTATCCTTAGCTATATTCTTGTCAAGGCTCTCAATGAAGAATGAGGTAATCAAGGAGGAAGACAGGACAAAGAGGACACCAGTAAAAAGTCCAAACAAATCAAAACTAGCTCCAGAGTATGGTTTTAAACATACAGACCCCAAAGGCCCATGGGTCAGTCTTGGCTGTACCAGGAACAGCTGAGTGACTCTGGGCATACTTCTTAAACTGCCTGCTCAGTTTCTTCATCTGGCAGATAGGGTAATAGTGGTAGTACCTACCTCACAGGGCTGCCGTGACAACTAAATAAGTGAATACATATAAGATTCTTAAGACAATGCTTGACATAAATACTCATTACCCAAAATAAATCCTGAGTTTGAAATGGTTTTAACAATCACGCTGTGAGTCTGCTGACCTCCAAATCTTATTAGCAGTTTCAGAATCCGGCAGCAATTTGCTTTCCCTACTACACTGCATACACCCTGTACCTTCCAGTAAGAACTGTTTTCCAAGAATTCATTTCATAATTCCTCCTATCAACTGGGACTTGATAGAAATATACCCCTGGATCTCTCAATAACAATCCCCACTGCCTCAGCCACCACACATGGTGAAGAAAGGCCTCCACCATAGAGGACAAAGCCTGTGAAAACACAAAGCTCTTGTCTGCCCACTCATAACAAATTCTACCTGTAACCCAGGACTGAGGCTGGGGGACAACGAGCCACTTATCACAGAGGAAACGAAACGAAGGGAAAATTCTTCACCCCGAACATGCCTTCTTAGGGCTCCCAGTACAAAGCGAACTCCGGAGAGCTCTTCCAGCTCTGCCCTACTGCTTCTCCTCCCTTTCTTTCTTCATTTTATTCTGATCAGGCTCTTGGCTACACTAAATTTGCTCTTCTCAAGGTCATCAAAAAACTACCACTCTGCTAAACCCAGGAAGCTCACCTGACTCCATCTCTCAGGAGGTCACCGCTGCTGACACTCAGTTTCCTTCAACGGCTCCCCTCTCTTGGCTTCTAGGCCACCAAGTTTCTGGGGTTCCTATGAGTTGTTACTCCCTGCATTCCTTACCTCCTCACACTGGCATGCCCCAAGGCTCATTCCTTGGTTCTCTTTTCTCTTCCATGGCATGCTCACTCAGTACTGTGGTCTAAAATACCCCAATGACTCTCAATTATACATCTCCAACCTGGACCTAAACCCTGAACTGATTCATACATCCAACTGCCTACCCAGGAACTCCACTGGGATGTCTAATAGGATCCTAACCTTAGCTTGTCCAAAACCAAACTCCTGACCTTCCCGCCAAATCTCCTCCTCTTCTGTCTTCCCCATCTTGGTAAATGACACCCCCCATTTTCCCCTCCTCCTCTCACCTTCCTTCATGCCTTACCAGTCAACAAATCCTATCAACTCTACCTTTAAGAAATATCCAGAATCTGACCACACCTCATCACTTCCAAACTGCCCTCTGGTCCCTACCACTCACTACCTTCTCTCCTGAGTGTTGAAATGCCCTTGTAAGCAAGTCTCTCGTTTTTACTCTTGCCCTACTATAGTATTTTCTCAAAACAGCAGCCAGAGAGATGCCATTAAAACAGAAGTCAAATCATGTCATTCTCTTATTCAAAACCTTAAATGACTTCTCATCTCACTTGGAAAAACCAAAGTCCTCAGGATAACTGCACAGCCCTGCATAATCCGAGTCACCCCATCCTGCTCCCTCAGCTCTGACCTCATCGCCTCGTACTCTCCCCTTGCTCACTCTCCTCCAACCACACTGGCCTCCATCTGTTCAGGGTGCCTGTGCTTGCTGTATCTCCTGTCTGGGACACCCTCCCTTAGCATTCACAAGCTTCGTGCCCTAACCACCTTCACACCCATACTCAAAAGTCATCTAGATGAAGCTGTCCCTCACAGCCCTTTTTAAAATCACAACCTGTACTGCTTAGCACTCTCTATCTCCCTTCTCTGCTTTATTTTTTACAATAAGTCTACCTCTTATTTTATAAATTTTATAATAAAATTTATCATAAAATTATTTTGTTTATCCCCCATCAAAATACTCATTTTATCTTTCCCTAGTAGAGTACAAGCTCCAGGCAAGTGGGGATTTATGTCTGTTCATGTTCCCTGCTGCACTCCTACTACCTAGGAAGTGCCTTGTGTACAGTAGGTGCTCAGGAAATATTTGCTACATGAATGGGAATAATGGCTCACTTGGTTCCTCTTACCTAAGACAGTCATCACCGTCTTCATTAGCTTCATGGGTGTCCTCCGGCGGCTGATGGACCCACTCGTGTGTGGGGACAAGACGTTGGTTTTCCTCTTGACATACATGTAGATTCGTAGGTACACCACAACCATGATGAAGAAAGCCACAAGATTGGACATGGCCCAGAAAATGAGGTAACTCCTACTATAAATGGGGGCCAGGGAAGAGCAGGCAGAGAGGTCACAGAGGCAATTCCAGCCCAGTGTGGGGACCGCCCCCATAAAGATGGCGATGGCCCAGATGAACAAAATGAGCAGTGTCACTCTCTTTTTGGTCAGGTTGCTGTGGACCCGCATCCTCATGATTGACATGTGCCTCTCCACGGCAATAACCAGCAAATTAGTCAGGGAGGCAGTCAAGCTCGTGTCCAGAAGCCCCTGACGGAGAAACCAGCGGTGGACAGTCAAAGTTTTTGAAACAGGGCCCGTGTTAAACATCAGGAATACATAGGCAATTCCAGCGAAGAAATCTGCAGCAGCTAGGTTAGCCAACAGGTAGTAGAAGGGAAAATGAAATTTTCTGTTTTTGATTACTGCTGCGATGACCAGAGAATTAGAAAAAAAAATAAACACGCAGAAAAATGTTCCAACACATAAAACGATCACAAGCTTCGTTCCTGTCCAGTCATCAGCAGTGTCAGTATTGCTCCTATTATAAAAAAAGTCCATCTGCTTGTCATAGTGACACTCATTCATTGTGGAGAAGAAATGAACATCCTAGGAAGAAAGTTAAAGAAGAAAACAAATATCACTCTTTGCAAAATCAATCACTAAGCCAATTGCCACTACTAAGCTTCTTGTCTGGACAGCTCCTGTTCATCCTTCAGATCTCATCAAATGTCCCTTATTTTAAAGGATCCTAGCCCCTGACCTCCCATCACAGTATTTATCTCACATCAGTAATTGCCTCGCTGTTTCCCAGGCAAGGCATAAGCTCAGCAAGTGAGAGTATGTGTCTATGTCGTTCACCATTCCAACCCCAGGGCCCATCTGCCTTGGCTGTCTTATGACAGGTATTTGCTGAATGCTGGCCGAATGAATGAATGAATGAATGATCATGGAGGCGGCAACAGGTCCAATGTTCTGAGCCCTGCAGTATCCACTCTGCATGAATGCTTTTTCCTGGTGGCTTCCAGCTTATTTCTTATTTATGGGTTCTGCTCATTAATCAGAGGCAGATTGGTAACACCAGGAACATTCTTGCCAAGATAACGGGTACTGAGTTTCTTTTCACATGACCAAATGACTTCCTCAAGAAATCGATTTTCCACCACTCTGATTGCATTCCTGATCTTCCGTTTGCCATCTTTTGGTTTCAAGCTACAATGATGACACTCACTATTAAGCATGTGGTATAGGGCTGGAGACTGGCCTCAATATTCCTTCCTTACCTGTGCATTCTCTTCTTCCGTACTCTCCTAATCCAAATTGTACCAATGTGAATTTGTTTACTGGATTCCCCAACTCAATTACTTCAGGTCAGTTTCTTTCCCTGGGCTCTCTTCAACGCAGCAGGTGCATGAAGGGTAGGCCTCCACAGCCAAAACTGAGATCTGGAGTTCGGGCAGATGTCCAAGGATATGAGAACACACCTGCCAAGTGAAGGCAAGTCCTCAGGACACATGTCTGAAAGTAGGCCCCAAATAGGGGTATCGAGCAGATAGGGAAGACACTAATCTCAGAATAAGATCTCTTGGACCCCAAAAATGAGGGATTGTGGCCAGGAGGGACTGGGCAGGGGCTCTGTGCTTGGTGAGAAGATCAGGTGTTCTACCTCACGGGGTTTTGGCCACAACCACAAAAGGTCCAATCAAAAGAGACTGGGCTTGAAGCCAAGAAATCTTGCTTCTGAGGAGAATAATCAGGGGCTTCCTCACAAGGCTACAATTATCTGCTGAAGAACCAGAGACCTAGTAGGTCCAGGCACTGAGCAGTCCTCTGGTGGAAATGAAGTGGCTCTAACAGTTAACACTTAAAAGGATCTCCTCCCCCCGCCCCCTCAAAAGGATCTACCCCTTTTAAGGTTCTTACAATTCGGCAATCCAATACCATATCCAGAATCAGGATAAGCAGATCAGATATCAATTTGAAGTAGTATGAAATAGAAATATATTTTAGGTCTTTTTAATTTATATTTTAATGGTATAATGGTATTTTTAAATGAATTAGGCACATACCTCACTGACACAGCAAATAGAAGGTAAGAATATCACTTTATATGCTTAAAATAAACAAACTGGGAGTGGTCTCAAGAGACAAATGGTTCTAGTGCCTTTCGATTACAAGAAAGGGGACTCAATTTTAATAATGACAAAACAAAAATTACTCTTTCACAGACATTCACCAATATTTAATTGCCAATATCAGATAATATCATAAAATAGGCCAATATATCTACACTATATTATAATTTTTTCAAATTAAAAATATAGATATATATGATCATTTTAATAGTGTTATAATATTCCAATATATGAATATAACACTTTACTAACTAATCCCTAAATACTGGACATTTATGTTGCTTCCAATATTTTGCTTCTTTAAACAAGGCTATATTCTTTTGCATTGATTTTTACATACTTGGCCAATTATTTCCTTAAGATTAATCCAAAGATTTCAAATTGATGAAGTAAAATATGTAAATTTATTTTAAAATTTCTGATACGTAGTGCCAAACTGCCCTTGAGACAGATTGTATTTCTAATCCTACTAGCAGCATATGAGAGTTGAATAGAAAATACGAATCTAGTGAAATTCGATTTAAATATCGAAGAGAAAATTCAGCTTACAATAATGTTGAAAGTATATAGAAATTCAATACTAACAATTCAAAAATCTATTGAGAAATTTTAATGATGCAATTGTGTCTTTTCGCTAATGAAAAATAGTGTATTTTATTTTGCTATATGCTCTAGATAGCTAAGAAAAACACAATTCCAATTTAAAATTATACTATCCTTGATTAGTGTTAATGTTGATACTCATCAGCAGTATAAGCGTTAACATGTCAGAAAGATTTGGAATTATAATACTATTAAAAAACTTTAATTTTCCTGACTTCCTTTTGAAGTGTTCTTAACATTTTAGTTTTGGTTCATAAATTTTGTTGAATTTATATCATACCCTAAAACCTCAATGATTTTTACTTCAAAATCTTCAAATTCAAATCCCCACCCCCATCAAAACCAAATGGCACATTTTTAGACATATTTTAACAAAAATTGTCCTAAGGCTGAGAAGTAGTTTTATCTTACAAAGTTGAGGAACCACAGAAAAACCATAATTAATCAGAACATCCATCAAGCACTTCCACCTACCTCTATCTCAAATTCTACTGAAATAGACAATAAGAGCAAAACAAAAAAATAGTTTATGTAGGGCATTGGTGAAAAAGCATTCACAGATTAAAATATTATGCAGCCATTGAAAATCACATCTTCCATTAAATTGTAGTAATATGAGAAAAAGCATATGTCATTATTTTAATTACAAATTATATATATGTATACATTTACATATTACACATACATACACACATAAATAAGTGTGTGTATATCATGTCTATTTGTAAAAGATACAGAAAAGAAAGATCTAAAAATCTCGAAGTATAATTGTGGGTCACTTTTTTAAATTCCTGTTCTATTCTATGATCCACATTTTCTGTAATAAACAAATAGAGTTTTAAATGCTAGTTTAAAAATTCTGTCTTAGCACACATTCTACTAATGTATTCTACCTGTCTTTGATAACAACAGTCTGAAAAATCAAAATTAATGTTCAAAGGAACAGCCTCAAGGGTTCGCTGATCCTCATTATTATTATTCTTACCAGCAAAGTGCACTTCGGAGTTTTCCAGAGATAATGAAAATAAAATGGTTTTCTACTTAAGACTCCACGTAACCATAAAACATTATATGCTGACAACTAACCGAATCAGGCCATCATTTTCCCCAGCTCTCCTGTAGAACATTTCCCAGTGTGATCTCCCCAGAGCTCCAAAAATTACCAACTGGAAGTTTTGTGAATTAGTACTTTTGGTTTTTTTTTCCTTTGCCATATGCTGCCAAACTTGTTGACAGTCCCCAATATATATTAACTACAGACTACCCTATTTTCTTAGCTGAAAATTATCAAAAACTTTGGCAGGCTTATAACAAACGATCAATTAATCATCTCCTGACCTCTCTCAACCCTTAAAATAAATTCTGTGATCCTAACCTTAAACATTCCCTTCACAGAGATAGCTTATGTGACTAATTCGAAGTAACCCCACACACTTGAAACTATAAAACTCTAGAAGAAAACATAGACAGCAAACTCTTTAACATTGCTCTTAGCAATATCTTTTTGGCTATGTCTCCTAGGGCGAGAGCAACAAAAGAAAAAATAAACAAATGCAACGACATCCAACTAAAAAAGGTTTTGTACAGTGAAGCAAGCTATCAATAAAATAAAAAGAAACCCTACAAAATGAGAGGAGATATTTGCATATGATATATCCAATAAGGGGCTAATATCCAAAATATATAAAGAACTCATACAACTTAATACCATAAACAAACAAACAATCCTATTCAAAAATGGGCAGAGGAACTGAATAAACAGTTCTCCAAAGAGGATATACAGATACCAACAGACATATGAAAAGATGCTCAACATCACTAATTATCAGGGAAATGCAAATTAAAACCACAATGAGATATCCCCTCACACCTGTCAGAATGGCTGCTATCAATAAATCAAAAATAAAAAGTGCTGGTGAGGATGTAGAGAAAAGGGAACCCTCATGCACTCGTGCTAGGGTTATAAATTTGTGCAGCCACTATGGAAAACACTACGGAGATCCCTCAAAAAAATTAAAAAGTGAGCTGCCATACAACCCAGCAACTCCACTTCTGGGTGTTTATCCAAAGGAGACAAAAACACTAATTCAAAATGACAAATGCATCCCTATTTTCATTGCAACATTGCTAGTAATCGCCAAGATATAGAAGCAACCTAGATGTCCCACAATAGATGAATGAATAAGGAAGCTGTGTTATATGTACAATGAAATACCATTCAGCAATGGAAAGAAAACAAAATCTTACCATTTGTGAAGATACAGACGGATACAGTGCTAAGCGGAGTAAGACAGAAATAACAAATACCATATGATTTCACTTATATGTGGAATCTAAAACGAACAAAACAAATGAATGAACAAAACAAAATAGAAACAGACCCACAGGTAATAGAGAACAAGCTCCTGGTGGCCACAGGGAAGGGGGATAAGGATGGGAAGAAAAAAAGAAAAAGAAAGTAACCTCATAGCTCTATCAGAGAGCCCTGTTTATCTTCACCAGAGCACATATCATCTGTTACATATTTTCTTTTGTGTTTATGTATTTACAGCCCATCCCCTACCACTAGATCCATCTACTCCAGCAGAGAAGGCACTCTGCCTTTTATGCTCTCATCTACAGCATCAGCGTTTGTGGAACAAATGAATGAATTTTCATCCTACGCTATCTCTTCGCCCACTAAAATGAAAAGGTTCAGTTAAATGTCTTGCCTGACTTAACAGGTCACCCACACAATACGCCAATTAGAGAACTCCCTCACTTAGCTATGTGTTCTTGGGTTACTTACAATCTCCAATTCATTATTACTACTGTATTTTTAATTGCTAACTTTAAGTGATTACTTTGTGCCTACTTCTTGACTAAGCATTTTACAAGGGTCATCTGATTTAATCATCCCAGCAACGATGTGAATACTATTATCATAGATATTTTACAGAGGAGGAAACTGAATGCCCTTCTCTAAGGTCACAAAACTAGATCCTAGATTCTACTCAGGCAGCTATGCTCCCAAGATAGCATGCTTACCTACAACATGACACTATCTCTCCAAATACAAACAAAACATCAGACTAAGAGTGATGTTTACACCTATAGAATTATCAAACTAGAATGACCCAATCAAATCACATTCAAAGACTGTCTTGCATTATTAAAAAAAAAAAAGAGAGACCATTCTAAATACCGTTTGGGTTTTTGTTTGTTGGTTTCTTTTGTTTAATAGCCTTAAGAAGCATAGAAAAGATACTTTTCTAAAAATATGTTTTCAAATTTTATAGTACTAGGCCACACAATAGAGTCAATTTCAAGACTACTTTAACATTACTAAACTCTAATTCCACCAAATCCCAAGCTGTTTATTTTTCTCTTTTTTTCCTTCTCTTTTATTTTATACTAAAAGTATACAGAACTTGAATAGTTCTGACCCCAAAACAAAAGATGTTAAACTTTGGAGCTACACCACAACTTCAAACTTTAGTAATTTAAGACTTCACAAAATGTTGGTTTAGAAACTCTATATGTGGAACCCAAATGAAAACTTCATGAGCAAAGCTTTCATTTAGATGCTCCCAAACTTGATTCTCTAAAAAAAAAAAGAAAAAAAGAAAAAAAGTCCAGCCAGCCCATAATGTGGAAACAATTATGAAAATTAAGACATCTGAAAACCACTCAAGCAGCTTTTATTTCTAGCTACATCTTACAAGACAAGTTGTTGCTGGCCTTTCAGCTGGCTTTCAGTAACAGGCTCCTCATCCCCCTAGGAAGAATCAGGGTGTATCCAAACCAAGGTCACTTGGTGCTATGCATATTTTCTTTTCTTGTCGTCCATAAATGTAGAACAGCCCTCACTTCTCTGGAAACCCCAGCCAGATGGGAGTTGGAAGCTAGGTTAGTTGGTACGCTAACAACCAGAAAAGAGACCACTCCTGCATAAAAGCAGTCATGTTTGTTCACTAAATTCATTTTTAATAATGTATGTTAATGGCAAAATCAGGATGGCATGGGAGATTTAAATCCATATATTACCCCTGACGATATGAGCCTTTAGCTTCAGGGCCTTTGGACTTGTTCTTCCCTCTTCCCAGAAGCCTCTTCCCAGATACCCACAGGGCTCATTTCTACACCTTGTTCCTGCTCAAATGTCACTTCATCGGAGATCCCTTCCATGACACTCTGTAAAAGAGCATCTCACCCCAACCTGCTTCACTTTCCCCCTTAATGCTTTAGTTTTCCTCAAGGCATTTCTTACTACCTGACACTATCTATTTGGGTGATAGTCCATCTCCCCATGCACTGAGGATGTCAGAGGCTTTGTGTTGTGATGGTGCATCCTGTGTGCTCAACATGTGGCAGGCACTCAGGATACATGCTTGCATGTGCCTGCATGCACCCCAACTGTTTATCTGTACTGAGCAGTTACTAGTTTCTTCTTCTGCATACTTTCTAATTTGGGTCTCGCAACTTTTTCATTTCCCTCTATAGACTTGGCTCCAAGCCCTGCTGGCTAAGAGGTGTGAGGAATGGAATTTGCCACCCTTGAACAGTGGCTTCACCAGGGTAGATAAGACAGGGTGGTCTGAAGGTCAGTTCCACAATAAAGAACCTTCCCCTAGTCAGTACAGACATCAGAACCTAGGTGCCTCTTGGGAACATAACTTCAAAAGAGAGGGGGACTAAATGGCCAAAGCTAGAACAATTTGAGCAACAAAATAAAGTGGTATTGAATTATAACCCAAAGTATAAAATAAACATCTATGAGTCCATACTAAAATAAGTAAATGACTGAATAAAATAAATGAGAAAGAAGCAAACATCCCATGTAGAAGAATTCCAAATAAATTATGTGGCTATTACACCCTAAAGGAGGGGAACAACTCCCACTCTTTAGTATGGGCTGTGCACAGTGACTTCTTCCCGAAGAGAACAGTACGAAAAGATGGGGATGGGGAGGGTCACTTTTCAGTGGAGAAACTGGACAAACACAACTTCAGCAAGATGATCAAGGTCAACATCAACAGTGATAAATCCTGCTGCTAATCCATAATCTCAACAGGATATGTTAAGAATGGCACAGTTATCTTCCTCCCCAAACTCATAACCCCAGTCTGATCATGAGAAAAACCTCAGACAAATCCCAACTGGAGACATACAAAATTTCTGACCAGGATGCCTCAAAAACTGCCAAGGTTATCAAAATAAAGGAAAATCTGAGAAACTGTCACAGATAAGGAGAAATGAAGGAGATACATCTAAATATAACGTGTCTACCAGATCCTGGAACAGAAAAGGCACATTAGGTAAAAACTAAAGAAATTTGAATGAAGAACGGATGTCAGTTAATAATGATGTATCTATAGTGGTTCACTAATTGTAGCAAATGTACCATATCAATGCAAGATACTAATAATAGAGGAAATCGTATGCAGGAGCGGGGTGCAATATGGGAACTCTGTACCATCTGCTCGAATTTTCTGTAAATATGAAATAGTTCTATAAATAAATAATTTGTAAAACATTTTTAAACGCTGGGAGAGAGGATGTTATCAACTTTAAACTCCAGTAATTTCAAAATAAGCAAAGTCCATATGTTTCATATGCAGCTACTTTACACTTTGCTATGGTAAAACACACAGAGGAGTAGCAGTTTGTCTGAGATTCAATTTAAGTGAAGAATGTCTATAATAGAGTACTAGCAGCCTCTGATTTCCTTGGGTAAACTTAATATGTTCATTTCCGAGGTGCCTGTTAAGAGGAGGGCTGTTACAAATCCACTACCCTCTCTTAATACACCAGATCATTTCTCTCAAGAAAGCTAAACTCAACTTTGCTAAAGTTTCATTACTGTTTCTTAAGAGCAAGTGGTGAACTCAGACACGTGAAACTGTTCTAATCTAGATCTTCTGTTCCTTACATAGAAACAGGTCTCCATAACACGCCAAGTGCCTCTGCCTGGTAGCAAAGGTCCCAGGACAGCAGCCACACACAGGAGGGGCAGGCACTCACTGGGTGCGACTGGGAAATGAGAAACTTCGTGCCTCAAGTCATCTTAGGCTCAGAGGTGGTGACACATGGGGGAAAACTGCGGCCTGAGCTCAGCAGAATAAACAGTTTATTGTGCCAGTGGATGTTTATGAGCCCTTCAGGTAGGGAGGACCGCCTCCCTATGTCAGCTGGTTCGGCTACTGCTTTTTCTCTCTCCACCGAGTGGGTGGATTTACAGAAGGCCATTGTATACACACACAGCTTCTACCCCTAGGACTTGTTTAATAAACAACTGTAATCAAGTTTATTGTTCCTGAGATGTCACTGATGACTGAAGACTATCTTAAACTTCTTGATTACACAAGAAAGCAAGCTTGAAAACATATAAAAAAGGTGAGACACAGATTTTATATGATCAGCAAATTGCCTGGCTTAGTTTATCCAAATGTAATGTAAATCTTTCATTGTGTTTCCTTTCTCCATTAGATGAAATTTTTGATTTCATCTAATTCATTAGGATAGAAAGATGACCTATACATTTTGTCCTTTGACCAGCTTAAAAGTAAAAATGCTAATCTAAATGCTTAAAATTAATAATATTTATATATAACGCCATATGTTCCATTATCTCACAAATAATCTTTAGACCACTGTGTAATCACACGTCAGTAGCTTTGAAGGAGAATGTCAAAATTAAATTTAAAGTGTAGTCCTTCATAGCTAGAAGAGGTATTCTTCTTGTACAGAGAACTCTGTCACCCGATGAAAATGTATTTTGAGAAACTGCAAAATGCTTGCTCACAGCACATGACTTCCTATCAGAAGAAAATTAGATTTCTTTATGTTGTAAAATTCACAGCAAAAAAAGTCTTAGTCCAAACCGTTTGTCCTGACCTAATTGTGGTACTGCACGGCTTTGCTTCCTGACTTGAATATCCTGCCTGAGAAGGATATTCAAGGGTCTCTTGCTCTACATGGTTTGTTCTACATAATACTCCACTGTTAGCAGCAAAAGGTCAATTGTGATTGGCTGAGACCCCTCTATGCTTCTGGAGACCACACTAGCCCAGGGTAGTGCCTGACTGAATCCCAAAACACACACACACACACACACACACACACACACACACACACACACACACTCACACTCTCTCTCTCTCTCTCTCTCTCCCCTTCTCTTTATATATATATATATAAGACTGTGTGTGTGTGTGTGTGTATATATATACACATATATATATACACTTATATATATACATACATACATATATATATGTATATATATAGTGGGAAACAGTTGTTTTAATTGAGGTTTCAGAGTTTTGAAAGGAGAGTACTGCTATTGCTAAATAAATAATCCCTTTGGTCAGCAAGCAAGTTCATCACTAAAGCAGGAGGCTCCCACCCCTGGCCAGTCTGACAGTAAAATAGCACATCTGTGTGAAGACAGCCAGGTCATGGAAATGCTTGTAAAAGGCACTTGGATGCTGTGCCTGATCTCATCTGTTGGCCCCTCCAGCTCCCCTCGCCAACCTCCTCCATGTGCTCTATGCCCTGCAGGACTGCATCATCCACAGCTTTCCTCACTTTCTAGAGCCTGCCAATGGGAGGTAGAGCAAGAGATCTGGCAGAGGTAAGAGGCAGAGGCTGAGATGACGATTTCCTCTCCTCCCTCCTGGCTGCTGTGGGCTGGCTGGGTCAGCTCCCGTCAGGCAGCCTCTCCACGCAGACAGCCTTGCCAGTCCCCTCCCCTCGGCTTTCAGGTGGCAGGGTGTTAACTGCTCTTTGCTGTTTCTAGCTCTGGGGTGCTGTACCTTCTCTTGTTGGTTTGAGTGAACTCTGTCCCCACCTGATTACCAAGTTGCCAACCCCCGGCCCCCATCACCAGTATGACTGAAACATGTTTCCTATGGAACTCTTAAGTAATATAGATGCCATTTAAAATACATTATAATACAACAAAAAAGTATTATTTGCAAAGTTTTAATATGTTATGAATTTTCTGAAATTTTTTACTAAGATCTAGCACATGTTAATATTTTTTGGCTATAAATGTAACAACTCTTGGAAAAGAAAAAGAGAAATCAATCATATTTCTAAGGGCACAGACCAGTGGCACAATTCTTTTGATACTCTCAATGTCCCCTTACTCACACCAGAACCCCAGTATATTTCTCTACACATAGTAACTTATTAAAAAAGTGAATGACTTACCCACAGGTTATATGGGTTATATAAAACAAAAATGACTATTGGATTCCAGGAGGTCCCTGCAGAGGGAGTCTACCTCAGATGTCCAGTATAATCCATGGTCAGTTCCCATGTGTTTGTAGTCTTGTGCACCACGGAAATAAATGACTCGAATTTCAGTATTAATTTGGGCCCAAGAATTAGCCAGAAAAGAAAGCAGTAGACTTTTCCTTATGATGCCTATGAGAAGGGCAAGGGGAAGAATGACGGCCTGAGCCAAGGGGGCACTGCAGCCTGATATGAGGCAAAAGCAACACTGGCAGAGCGACCAGGGCTGCATCCTGGTGGACACCACTGATCCAGCCCACTCAGCAGCCATTTCCAGGGGCAGGGCTAGCCATGGGCTACGTGGGGCAAGTGGTGCTCTCCTAGAAGCTCTGTGGTCTGCAGCCCTGGTAGAGATGTTAGAAATGCAAATGATCTTCAGACCCTGGGGACATGAGGCAGACACAGACCCTGAGTAGACAAAAGCTCAGGGGCTCAAAGCATTGGGGGCAGGGGGGTCAGGCTCAGGAATAAGCTCATCACTATTTCATCAATAGCTTCATTTGATTCTAGAGCATTCTTCACACCTCTGTTCTTCCATCTGTTCCTTCCAATATAAGTAAAAAACATGCTTGGGGAGATTGGAGGCAGTCCTTGATCTGGAACCTATACAAATCTATACAACTGGAAATTTCACATATGCATACATTGATTTTCCTCAAGTGGCTTTTTATTTATTAGAAAGGAGAGTGCTGCTATTGCTAAACAAATAATCCCTTTGGTCAGCAAGCAAGTTCATCACTAAAGCAGGAGGCTCCCACCCCTGGCCAGTCTGGGAGAGGAGGAATGCCCTGATTTTGCACGATAGAGGCAGTCTCTGCCTCAGTGTCACCCTGTACCACCAGACTGGGAGCTTCCTAAGGGCTAGAAGAGTTTCCTACTCATGTTTGTGCGCCTGGTGCCCAATAATAGAGGCACGGAGTCAATGCACAACAAATGTTTGCTTCATGTGTTGGCTGACTGATTAGAAGTTAGCTGGCTAGAAGCAGGAGACGAAACCTGATCACACTGTATTGAATAATGCTTGGGTGATTTGGCAGTAGAAAGAAAGTACAGACTACTCCTTCAAGAAGTTTGGCTGATAAATTCTTGGAACCTCTCCTATGGTATTCAACATACTTTTTATTAAATATTTATTTGTCATAACCTCACTTCCAAATCTATTGGCCGCAGAGCTGGTATCCTTCTGCCTCCCTGTTCTTTGAAGCACAAACACAGAACCCTGCTTATAACTGGTATAAAATAAAAACGTGTCCAATTTGAATAATTCCCAACTCCTGTCTCCAGTCCTTTTTCTTTGATTTTACTGTGAAAGTTGACAAATGGTTACGCCCTTCTTGAAACAACCCTACCAAGCCTCTACCCTCTTCTGTATCTCCTATTCTTCCATCGGTCTTGAACTGTACACACTCCTAGACTCAGTTCTCAGCCCTCTCTTTTTCTCCCTTTAAACTCTCTTCCACTAGAACTTATTTCCTCTGTGTGGGTGACGACTGAATAAGCCCTGACACCTCTAAGTCCTCCCTCTCTCATGCTAAGCATGAGATAAACAAGAACAAAGTCTCCCTGTGAGACGCATGTATGCAGGTTAGAACGCTCAATCTCCCTCAGTTCAGCTATTAGAGATGATGAGGCCACAATAAGGAATTAACGTAAGAGACTAACATGATGTTGGCCCCACTGATCTTTTGCAGTGCGGCATTAACAATCCGGCAAAGAGGTGTGATAGCGAGGCTCTATCCCACTCACACCGGCCAGGACCTTTAGTTCTCCGTCTCCCTGGTACTCTGCTTGGGCTCAGGGTACACTATTGGAGCCCCCTTCCCTGATGCCCCACTTGGTCCTGCCTGTCATAGTGTTTCGGGTCTTTGGAGATGCTAACTCGGCTCCAAACCTGGGTATCTGGCATCTGGACTTTCCCCTGAGAACAGTTCTCAGGGTCTTTTCATGTGAACGTCGCTTCGTCCACCTCACCACACTGCCTGCCTCTGACAAAAAAAAAGGTCCAGCACGACCCCAGACTCCATTTTCTAAGAAGTCCTGTTCTGTGTGGTGTGACACGGAACTAATGGCCATTCTTCTAACTCATTAAAACCTGTCTATTGTATATTAAATATTGCCCTGCAACTTCTCTTGTAATTATTTTATTGTATCATTATTTGGCTTTATATTCTATGGCAAAGGCTGCTAAATTGTTTTCCTTTTCTTATAGAGATAGTAAACTCCATAGGGTGGCCACACGACTACGTCCTTGTCAATGGAATGTGAGCCTAAATGAAGTTTGTGACTTCCAGGTTAACCACCGAGTGTGTGCTCCTCTGTGCTCTTTCATCTTCTGGCAAGTTGGAACACAGACAGGCCCATGATCCAAAGCTGATCATTCAGACCAGGCAAAGCCCCAGAAGCATGACTCAAAGTAGTGCACAAACTAGTTTCCGTCAGTGATAAGTACAGAAATTGCGAATAAGCACTTAGAATTGTTTACAGCAATTTGACATTGCTGTGAAATATAAGTGTGCATGATCAGTGGAGTATAAACCAGAACTATGGGTCTCTGGCACACTGGAAATAAAGAAAATCAGTCTTTAAACAATGAGAGTTTGAGGAGCACTGTGCTTGCGGATGGCAGAGAAATAAGATGTAAGGAATTCTTTGAACCTGAACCACTCGCTTCAAGATTGTCGAGGAGAGAAAAATAAATTTGTTTTCTTCAAGTCATTGTGTTTTGGGGCCTCTTTGCCTAAGAAGCCCGTAGCTCCAGGTGAAGATGCTGGAAAGAAACAGAATGTGAGCTTGTATTAGCTGTTCCTTGCAGCTCTTCGTGAGGCATTACAAGAAAGAGATGGGCTCAGGCAAGAATTGTTTGTTAAGTTTGTAAGAAAAGGTGGAAAAGAATAGACAGCATCCAGAAACTGGGTGCCTTGGGTGATTAGAAAAGGTAACTGCTTCTGTAACCACAAAAAGCAGAAAATAGAGGCTCACAGCCTCTCAAAGGTTTCTCAGTAAGAAGTTACAGTGACCAAAGACAGGCCTACAGTCAAGATCGGAGTAAGGGTGCATCTTTCCACTCAAGTCTGTGTTTTAGAGGACCTAAAGGCAGAGACCTTTAAAGAGAGGGAGAGAGGTGGGACAAGCACAGAAGTTGGAAAAATAAGACATGCTCAAGAACATGGTCCAAGACAGAATTTGGATGTGGTAACTGGCAAGCGAAATAAACTAGAAGCAAACACACCAGAAAGAAGTCTATAAACTTTTTAAGAAATTATATTGCCATGGAAGCCTGGAAAGGCCCATTTTCATTCTCCCCCTCAAGGAGCACACATTTTCCAACACACATTTCAGATATGGCCACAGAGGGTACTGGGCAAGGAAGGACTTACCAGGGGACAGAGTCAAAGTCCGGGCCCCTGGGAGGCCTCTCCCTGAGAGCAGAAGCAGAGACCAATGGCAGAATTGACTCCATGGCCAGGGCGGGAGGTCTGAACAATGCCTGCTCAGCGGAGCTTCATCCTGGGCATGCACCTGTAGCTGCCACACATCTCCCATTCTTCTGAATGGTAGCTTTTGGTTTTGGAGAGGAAGAGAGTGGAGCTGGATGGAAGGCTGAGGCCTGGCCAGAGCTTACCTACGCAGAGTAGTACCCGGTCCTCCTGGGAGGCCAGCCCTGCTTCTGTCAGGCCAACCGCTGCCTTCCCCTCGCCAGGAAAGGTTTTCAGCAAATCAGTGTCATGGAAGAAAATCAAGTGTGAAGTGCAAAAAAAAAAAAAAAAAAAATCCATCGTATAATGGATGTTTCTTGGTCAAAACAAAGAAGAAAGGAAGCATTTTAGCATGAGTAATTACAACAGAGGCTAGAGAAGGAAAGGCCAGACCTGTGAAGTTCTGGGAAACTAAACCCTTTCAAGAAAAGCATGGAGGGCTGGGATGCGAAGTGGGGGGAAGGGGGCAGACGCTTTGCGGCAGTTGGTCCTGTGTCAGATGTAGGTTCATCACTTCAGCAAGGATTCTAACCTGGCACACTGCTGATCGGCCGGAGCCTCTTCCTTCCTCTCTAAAAATGGCAATAATAACCACAACTACCATAGAGGACTGATGAAAGAATTAAGTTAAATTTATGTTTATAAAGTACTTAGCAAGATGCCTAGCACCTAGGAAGCACTCCATAAATGGTAGATAGTACTTCCCAAGAAAGTTAAATAACTCAAAATGTCTTTTTAAAAAATCAGTGAAATATACAGCTAGCATTCGGGAAGTTTAACTGTTCATGTTCTAACATCTCAATTTAACAAGAACCGATGACAAAGTCATCCTATACCTACACCGAAATAACTACAAACCGGGAATTAATTTCCCCACTGCGTGAGTACAGACCCAGTGACACAGTGACTAAGCTTAAGACACTGCCACTTCTCTCCTCTGCTGCTTGAAACGAAGCAGGGAGGCAGACGTGGAGAAAGGGGTGAGGAGAGCGGAGAGACAGCATGGCATGGTAGAACAGAGGCTTTGGTTCTGGGTTCAAACGCCAGCAGAAAAGCAGGTGAGCAGAGTAGTCAAAGAGCATGGCTCCCACGGCTAAGATCATACTCAACAGTGAAAGCTTCTCCTCTAAGATCAGGCACAAGGCAAGGATATACACTCCGGATACTTCCATGCAACATAATACCAGAAGTTCTAGCCAGAGCAATTAGGCAAGACAAAGAAATAAAAGTCATCCAAACTGGAAAGGAAAAAGTGAAACTATATCTGTTCACAGATGACATGATCTTATATGTACAAAACCATAAAAGACTGCATTAAAAAAAAAAAAAACCTGTTAAAACTAATAAATGAATTCAGGAAAGTTTCAGGATACAAAATTAATATGCAAAAATCAGGTACATTTCTATACAGTATCGACAATCCATAAAGGAAATTAAGAAAATCTCATACACAACAGTATCAAAAAGAATAAAATGCCTAGAAATAAACTTAACCAAGGAAGTAAACTGTACATTGAAAACTATAAAACATTGACGAACTAAATTTTAAAAAACACAAATAAATGAAAAGATATACTGTGTTCATGGATTGGGAGACTTAATATTGTTAAAACATCCATACTACTCAAAATGATTTACAGGTTCAGAGCAATTCCTATCAAAATCCCAATAGCAATTTTTTTTAGAGAAATATATAAAAAAAAAAATCCTAAAATTCATGTAAAACCACAAAGAATCCCAAATAGCCAAAACAATCTTGAGAAAGAACAAATTTGGAGCCCTCACATTTCCTGATTTCAAAAACACATTACAAAGCTACAGTTATCAAAACAGTATAATATTGGTATAAAGACAGACATACAGACCTGTGGAACAAATTGAGAGCCCAGAAATAAACCCATGCATATACAGTCAACTGATCTTCAGCAGTGATGCCAAGAATACACTATAGGGAAGAGAAAGTCTCCTTGATGAATGGTGTTGGGGAAACTGGATACCACATGCAAAAGAGCTTGGCCTCTGAAGACAGCTAGCCTGAGTCTGAAGCCTTGCTTGCCAGCAAGTTAGTTAACCTCTCTGTGCCTTAATTTCCTCATCTATAAAATGGAGCTAACAACAGTACCATCTTCCCCAGGCTGTTGGGAGATTTTGACAAGAAGGTGCTTAGAATAGCTTCTGACACAGTGTTAATTTCATTACTGTTATTATCGGTGGAGCCTGAGGTAAGTTAGTTAACCTCATTGAGATTCGACTTCCTCTGCTGTAAAAGGGAGACTAACTTGTTAGGTTATTGAGACAAAGGGAACGATAGAGCCAATATAAGGCCCTTGACTCACTTCTTGTTCTAGAGGAGTCAGACAAGTCCAATAAGAAATAGGGCAAGCTGTTCTTAAGAGGTGGGGAGGAGGAGTCCCAAAAGAGATTACCAGAGAGGGGAGACCACAGGAGTGCATCCCTGACATAACAACCCCAAAGCCAAGGTCTTCCCTCCTTTACCACCCTGTCCAGAGTCACTAGCTGGTGTTTCTCACTACCACTGAGCTAAACACATTTAGTTCCAGATAAATATGTATAAGAGGAGTTTAGCCAACTGGGTTGAAAACCTGATGTTTAACCTTCTAATTCTATTACCATACTTCATCTGGACCATTCACTCTACCTGGATCTTAGAGTAAGCCATCAAAATATATTCATCGATATACCACTGAATGGTTTTCAAAGTGAATTCACATTCCTTTTTCCATTTGCTCCCACGGTGAGATGGGCAGTGTAGTGTTCTCTGTTTTACAGAGAAGAAAACTAAAACTGGGAGAGACTGATTCACTCTGAACGGCTCTCATCGTTCTGGCTCAGGGATCTGTTCACCACACTGACCACTGGAGCTTTTTTTCAGTGGTTAATTGTATGTCCTATGAGATAAAATATGCAGATTTGTCCTCTATAATGACATTAATGCCTTCTACAAACATTTAGAAGAAATACAATATAATTATGGTAAATCTAAATAAAAATTTGTAAGTGTATCTCTACTTAGAATCTCTGACAAGAATTTATGGGGGAAAGCCCATATAATCAAATGAAAATGACAGAACAAAACTCAAAATACATGATAGAAAATAGCAATGATTACTCAGTTTGCCTGTTTCAGAGAACACAATTTACTTCTAATGCATTAAACGATGTAACTTAAAAAACACCTTCTCCTATTTTACTTTTCCCATAATCAAACAGAGTCTACCCATTGAACTAGGCCACAGACTTCGATTATCTGCCTATAAGAAATTAGACTGGAAATTAACTGAGAAATGCTAGTAATGACCTAGCTGCAATTCATGGAAATTTAACCTTGCTGACATTCCTGATCCTTTCCCTCCATTGGTTTTTATGGAATGTGCATATGTGGAGAGTGATATACACGTAATGGGCAAGTCCCACTAGTCCCATTACAGTGGATTCTACCCAACCACTGATGCCTCTCATCCCTGTCCAGTTAACATTTCCCCACTGTTCACTATATGCAGGAAAAAAGACAGATGCATGAAAACATATATAAAGATGTAAAATGCACTCAGGAAGCTCATAATATAGAGCCACTGGTACTCAGCCAGGATTAATCCTCCACTTTCCCTAGGGACATCTGCCAACATCTGGAGATATTTGTGGAACACATAACCAAAGGGTGCTACTGGCATATAGTGGGTAGAGGCCAGGGATGCTGCTACACATGCACAGGGCAGACCCACAACTGTCAGTGGTGCCAAGGGCAAGAAACCCTCATCTAAAGGGTAAGATGAGACATAGAAAGAAGTATAATACAAGGTTGAATAAGGCATGTGCTATAATAGAAAACAAAAGTGAAGTGCTATCAGACTGACAACATTTAAAGAGGTGAATAAAATTCAGTGTTGGCAAGGGAATAGAGAAAAATGGCACCCTCACAACACGTTGGTGAGAATGGTAATTGGTACAACTCTTTGGAAGGGCAATTTGGCAACATGTATTAAAAACTTTGAAAATGTATATACTATGTCTTTCTTTGCTTTCTTTCCATCCCCATTTTCTCTCTTCCTTCACCTTCTTTTTAATTCCCTTCCCAGAATTGAGGGATATGCATGTGGCTGAGAATGCAACAGGATGAGAGGAAGTTTGAGGAGTTACATTGAGACATGGGCTGTGGTTGGGAAGCCACACAGAGCAGTGTGCCACAGGGACTGGAGGATGATAATGAAGCTGCAAAGACACAGGGGCCAGCAGGACTGGCAGCCAAGGACAAGAAGCAATGGGAAGGGAAATGGAAACAGAAGAGACAAGATAGCCTTTGTGGTTGGGGGATGGGCTTTGAGCAAATAAGTAAAAATGTTAAAAATAATAGGAGTCAATTTTCTACCTGTCAGAGAAGATATGTATAAAGATATAAAGGGAAAAGAATAGAATGATCCCTGGGCACTGGATTTAAAATACATGGTCTAATGTAAAAAAAATTATAAATGTATGTTTATATACATATATACATATATTTCCTAGCTCTGTCCTCTCAGAGATCTAAAGCAATGACAACCCAATAACAATGGGTACATCGACCTTCCATACTGGTTTCTAAATGCCATTCTCTACCTAAAGGGAGAACCAACTAAGTCGAGGAAAGTACAAGAAGAACTTGGATGCCAGAAATGAAGTCAAAAGGACACAGGAGCCAGCTCAAAGGGACTCCCACTAGCCAAACTGAGGACAATTTGAGCAGCAAAATAGTGATCGTAACAGATTCCAACATAGTGAATACAACAAGAATCTATAAATGCTTCCTGATATAAATTAATAAATTCGTGAGGGAGAAAAAAAATTCTTTGGCACAGTATAATGCCAATTAATCAATGTAGGAGTGATAGAAATAAAGAATCTCATTTGGCAACTTTCATAGAGGTGGCTGATTCAGGCAGATGTCACTGATAAGGCTGGAAGTGAAGGTTTAATAAGAAACAGGCTATGAACACAACCTCAGAATACTTTCCCCAAAACATCAATAAATTTAAAAGGGAAAAATGGTAAATTTAAGGTGGGAAGATCTGGTAGACACCAACATAGACAGCTGATCAAGGCCACTATTCCAGTGGTGGGACAGGTTGACATTTTGTATCATGTAATATGATGCTCTGAGAAGAGCAGAGTACAACCTGAGTCTGGTTCTAAAGAAACAAATACCTGCTAGACTCCCGTTGAGTCATCCTACAGAATGTAAGACTTGTACAACTACGAGGACTTTAGGAACAGGGAAAGTTTGAGGAACTATTCCAGAAGAGACAGCAAATAAATTTAACATGGATCCTAGATCACATAGGAAAGATATTTGGGGGGCAACTGATGAAATCTGAACGGGCTCTGTGGATTAGACCGTAGTATCGTACCAACGCCAGCCTCCTGGTTTTATGGTGCAATGATCAATTTTATGTGCCAGCTTGGCTGCATTAAGGGATGCCCAGATAGCTGGTAAAACATTAGCTGGGTGTGTCTATGAGGGTGTTTCTAGATGAGATTAGCATCTGAATCGGGAGACTGAGAAAAGATCACCCTCACCAATGTGGATGGGAAACATGATATTCTGAGAACCTGAACAGAACAAAAAGGGAGAAGAAGGGTGAGTGTGCTATGTTGCTTGAGCTGGGACATAACATCTTCTGCCCTCGGACATCAGTGCTCCTGATTCTCATTCCTTCAGACTCAGAATAAACTACATTACCAGCTTGCAGACTGTGAGACTTCTTGGCCTCCATGGTCCCATGAGCCAACTCCTATAATAAACCTCCTCAAATATATCTATATATACATAACCTATTGGTTCTGTTTCTTTGGAGAACCTGACTGATTCAAATGCCATGGGGATATACAACAATATTATACTTATCTTCTCTTTACTAGATCCACGTGACAATTTAGTCCAGGGAAAAGGCCCCATTTAAAGGACTGCCCTGTGAAAAACCAGGGCAGGAGGCAGATGATAAAATGATAACAATCCCTTGCTTTGGTTTTCAATAATTAGTTATTCCCAAAGACTCTGATCCTTAAACTTTGGGGTTCTAGCTCTCCTTGGGGAGTAAATGCCTCTGAATGGCTCCATAGCCCACCTGTGACTTACCTGGTCTGAGTTAATCTTGGGGCAGCTCCAGAATTTCTGTAGAGGAGGGGCTTTGGGGCAGCCTAAGTAAAAGGGGACCTTAGAGTGTTTGCCTTAAAGCTTCGTTTACAAAGCAAGCATACTACTTTTATTTAGATTGTATGTTTGTATGAAGGGCCTTCGGGCAAATCGGTAGGGCTTATGGAAAGGCCTTAGTGCCCTCCAACCTAGCCCTGCCACCTGCCAAACCATCCCTTGATGATACCACTGAGTTTGCACATGGCTGAGTCAAGGCCAGGGCTAGTAAAACCTACAGCCTTATGTCCCAGGGAACAATGAAGACATAGGACTAACTGATGAGTAACTAGGGGGAGCTGATGAAGATCCTTTGGAAGGGGTGGGGCAGGCTGTGCTGGGTGGGTTGTTTTCCAGAGTGACACACAGTCTGGCCCAGCCAGAGGTATATGAATGATTCACATCTGAGGAAAGGCAAGGTCCTTGGGGGCAGGATGTGTCAGGGACACAGGCAAGGGAGGAGTTCAAGGCAGTAGGCAGATAGGACAAAAGGCTAAGGGTCAAGTGCTGCAGAGGCCAGGCCAGGAGATGAAGAGGAATAGGGAGGAGGATATTGGCCTGGAGAGTGAGGAGGGGTTGCGTACAACTCAGGAAGTCAGAGCCTTCCTTTCACTGGGTACTACTCACCTGGCTCACCAGGAAGGTCAGGTAGACAGCAACACACATATTTCAGACTGAATGAAACAATTAGCTTAATTCCTTAAGGAAAGGGGATGCTTTGTGTCAGTTTAGTGCTCTGTGAGTGAAACTTAGAGACCCAAGTTAACAGGAAGGCACAGGGCAGTGAGGATGGCACAGAGCACCCAACTTCAATGTCTAGGGATTACCATCACCACTCACCTCCGACACATTGGCTGGTTAGCTCTTTGTTTTTGTCCACTAAGAACTGGAATGAGTGGACAGTACAGGTAATTCTAAGGGGGAATTAAAAGCTTCTTACAACTTTGCCCTGTGCCTTCGATCCTGCAGCGTTAGGTAATCTCATACTGAAACATCTTTCTCTCCTATTCCCCACAAAGCAGTTTCTCAACCTTTGGCAGGATTTCCTCCTTGAGGTCTCGTTTGACATCAGAGAACAGGAGCAGGGGGTATGGAGGGACTGCAGCAACGTCCACTTAGCACACCTGATAACCACATGGAGACCCCATACAGCCTGCCTGGGGTGTCCCACATCTGGAGGCCCTGCTTCTTTAATTCCAATGTTTATCTATGGAATTAAATTTCACAAACATGACTTAATGGGACCCAATAACAACCCACACAGGTAGGTAGAAAAGGAATTACTATCCCCATTGCGCAAATAAGAAAACTGATTCAAAGATGGCAAGTGACTTATTCAAAGTCACAAGGACTCACAAAAGTGGAACTGGGATTAGAACCCAGGCCTCTGTATTCCAACTGCCTCTCTAACCCAGCCTTGTAAAAGTATAAATTCTTGGGGCTTCTGAAGACACCTCCCCACCCCTCACCTGCACTTCTCTCACCTATGGCAGGGCTAAGTTCCAGGGGACTCCTTCACATACAAACAGAATCCAGGACCAAGGATCAAGGATCAGCAAGGCTGGAGGGGAGGTGGCTCAGTACCTGCAGGAGAGCTGATGGAGGGAAGAACAAAAAGGCCATGGCCAGGAAGGGGGTACGCAAGTAAGAAAAGTGTGCGGAACATCTCCAAGTCACCTACAGCTTGGGTGGGACTCTCTTTCCACTCTCGCCTTAACAACATACATTGGTGCCCATGTTACCAGAAATGTCAATGCTTTAATGTTTATCTAGAAAGAAGAGAAGGCAACCGGCATTTAAGGAGTACTTCCTGTATATCAGAGTCCTTGCTAAGTGCTTTTCTCTTTTAATCTTGGGAGGTGGATATAATCTTCATTTTTGCAGACAAGGAAATGAGGGTTTAGGGAGGCAAAGCACTGGATCTGAGGTCACAAAGCCTGGCCTGGACAAAAGCTGGTCTGACTGTAAAGCCCTCCTTTTCTCCTATACCACATTCATAATGCCTTGGGCCTGGGCTCTGACATTTAGAAGCTTGCAATCAGACTTAACCACTCTGTTGGGTATAATCACAGGCCAGAAAGAATTTTGAACTAATGTATACTCCTAGGAGCATGGCTAATGGGTAATTTGAGTTATAGGAATTCCCATTTGAGTTACAGTGATTCCCCTTGCCTCAGCCCAAGGAAATTAAGAGGTTGGGCTTAAGTTATAGTGGATTTCTGCTTCTTAGCAGGAAGATGGAGAACCTGGGAGAGAAGCAGCCAGCCTCAGGCATATGAGCATGACTGTGAGATTGTGTGCCTTGGCTGCTGCCTGGCTACAGTGCTGTCTATGCATTTTGTTCCTGTGTGTGTGTGTGTGTGTGTGTGTGTGTGTTGGAATAATAAGAATAAACATGTTGTAGACTTTCAAAAGGTTCTGATGAACACATGAAAAAAAAATCACATATTTTAATGTTTTCGTGTCAATCTTCATTCATAGAAAACAGACAGATCTGTTCTATAAAACATCTTATAAAATAGCCAGATATCTAAAATAAGTCTGATCTCATAGAAAGAGTCTGGTATTTGATTTATTCATTTGTCAGATTTAGAAAAAAGGGTGTGTCATCTGTAGTTAAAGCTACAAGTTTAAATTTTACAGACAAAAAAAAGAAAACAAGAAATATGTAGCCAAATGATCTACTTTCCTAGTTATATGAGAGTGACAAGCAATTAAGTCATGTCCAGAAGGTTAGATGTCCAGTAACTGGGTCTGGATACTGACTGGGTCCATACGGTCTCAAGGAACAAAAGACAACTCTGGAAGCTTATCTCAAACATATAAGCTTCACTGGCAGCATTTGCTCGCTGGTCTCCCAGTTTGTTTAGAAAAGCATGGTGTTAATAGAGCCAAGGTTGTATGTTTCTAACTGTATCACTACTGGTTGGGGAAAAAAGGAAAATTCTACTGCCTGGACTTAAACCACACAAAAGTGGATCCAGTGTCTCACTGGAAGCAGGCTTAGCTACTATGGATAGATATTTCACCAAAAAACCCAACAACTCTCCTTAGCAATACAAAAGTCCATGCATTGATGAAATGCCTTACAGTGCATGGAATAATCATCTACTTGTAAAGGTATTATCCGTTTGTAACCGACATTTACTTTATGTTCCAACCAACTTAAACACACACACACACACACACACACACACACACACACAGTGAGAAATTTAAGCGGTCCTTAACTTCTATAGCAACATTCCAAGCCCAGGTAATACCTTGGGCAGCAAAGGAGGAGGAAAATATGTTACAATGGCAATAACAGATTACGGGAAAAACAGTTCGTGGAAATTACTTAAAAATTGACCTACAAATGCTTTTGAGGGCCGTTTTAATAATTACCCGAATAAAATTAAGTTGTTTCAAATATTCACAGTCACTCCTCAAATTACATGCTTGAGAAATTTCTAAGCAATTATGGGTAGTCGCAACTTGCTGAGGGAAAGCAATAAAGTAACACTGCAACGGAACAAAGCACTTTTGTCTGCTGCAGGGACCTTCACTTACTCAAAAAGCACAACCCCCCAACAGTGTTACTAGTTAATAACAACTAGTTCCTGAATAAAGATGCCTTGCGTGGTTCGAGCTGTTCCCTGACACATCGTCGTACCAGGCGTTAGTGGAGGCTGAAAAATTTTATATGCCTACGCTCAGCGGGAGAACCTCGGCTCCGCATCGACGGCTGCAAGACGAAGCTTGGAGGAGAAGCACCTGCGCAAAAGCAGAGCAGAGCCTCGCTCTCTAAGCCCTGTGCCCAGCCACAGCAGGGGCGGACGCACCGCGGCTTCGGCATCCCGATTGCTTTTTACTCCTAGAAAAAGTGAGAAAGGGCAAGATGCACCACACACCGCCCGAAGAGTCCTATTCCAGGTGCTTGAAGTGGGTTCGGGACCCGGGCGGGACAACAGGCCACCCTGAAAAGCTGGGCCCGGCGGCGGTCCTTGCGCCCCGGCCGCCCACGGCTCCGGGAACCCTCCCCGCGCCCAGCGTCCCACTCACCACCGCTCACGCTCGCCCGCGCCACCGAGCCCGGGAGCGGGAACCCCTGCGGCTGCCGCATGCCCTCGGGCCGTGCGCGACGGGGCGACCAGGTGCCGGGCTACCGCTGGGCGCGACAAGCAGCAGAGGACACGCAGGCGGCCAGGGTGCGCCTCCTTTCCAGCAGCCGCTGAGACGCGCCCGGAGCCCAAGGAAAGTTTGGCGGAGCGAGGGGTGGCGCCCAGGGGGCGGAGGGGCCGCGTCCCCGCCCAAGGCGTCCGACCGTTCCCACGGGAGAGCGCCCCCCACCGGCGAGGCACGGATCGAGCTCTTCTACAGATGCTCTCGTACCTGGGACTGGTCGCCAGGAGAGTGGCTGGCCCCCAGGAGAAGAGGGAGCCCAATGAGGGACTGCTAGCAACCACAGGCCTTACAGAGCCATACCTTGGAGCTCCGGAGCGCTGTCCCTCTGTCCCTCTCTCCTCATTCAGTGGGGAGAGATTTGCTTGTAGAGACTGCAGGGATGTGCACCCCACACCGGGGCATCCCCAACCGCCGTGGGAAGCAGGCTCACTGTCAGGCCAAAAGTTTGTTTTAAAACTCGAACCCCAAAGCTACCCAAGGGTGCAGGCAGCCCCGAGTCCAAGGATGGTTATGTGATAGGCACGTCTTTATCGAAACAGGAAACAAAATACATTTAAAGTTCTTGTGAGAGGCTTCTTAGGCTCCTGAGGTAAATAGTCCTGGTTACTTTGTTTTTCAAAGCTGATATACAGAGCCTCCACTGACCCACTTTTGGTAAAGAAGAAAAATGCCAAGTAAAACAACGTCATGAAGACTGTTCCCTCTGAACTCTACAAAGAAAAAGGAGGTCGCAGATGTGCTAAAAGTTGAGCCTTCCTGGTGACCTCACTGGAGGGGAATAGTGTAATATGAGGTTCCTACTCATACTTCAAAACCTTGGGAAGTACTGAGAGCATGTGCCCAGGTGACTGCCTATAGCCCTTTGCCAATCATTTGTATCTTCATTCATTCATTCATTCATTCATTCATTGTTCATTCAGTGTCGATATTGGTCCTTTCTGTATGCCAATCAGGAACCATATTCCAGGAAACAACCTGAAAGATAACCTGCCCCCCTACCACCCAAGATCATGTTTTATTCTTTATGCAATAGACCGCGTCCCATAGTCCATGGCATGCCTCAGATCTTCACAGAGATGTGGCTAAATTTTGATCAACAGGTACAAATCATCATTGCTTCACCTGGGTGTTCAGAAAATTACTGTGATGTATTACAGATGAACTGTGTAGAGAGGGCTACAACGTGCAAAGCTAGTGCTAAAGAAAGACCTTGTTTACGGGAACAAGCAAAAACCTTGCAGATGATATATGAGAAGGAGATCAGGGGAGTGAACATGCTCAACCTAAACAGCAGAGCGCCGAAGGGCAATCTGATGAACACAAAAATTCTCAACCACCAGCACTTAGCGAATGCTTGACTCAGCAAATGTATAGTATGTTCAATGAGTAAGTTGTCGTAGGCTGGACTAGTAACTGTAAACACCAGTTACAGCTATCTTTTGCTGGAAAAATTTGTTCCAAGTCCCAAACAACTTATTAGCAAAGAACTTTGGAAACACATTATGTTGTAACTTGGGAACTTCCTGAATTTGAGCATTGCAAAATAGAACAGAAAGTCTGTTAAGCCAGATGTGATTACTTTTAACATACGAATTCTAGAGAAGAGTGAGGAGACAGGTATATGGTGAGCTGTGTTGCAAAAAGAAAAAGACATTCTAGCTAGATGGTTTTTTTCAAAATGTGAATTAGATCTGAGTAGAAGGCAAGCACGTGATCTAGGAAAAAGATGCAGAAGGGAAGGGCAGGGAGAATACCTATCTGTAGACTTACAGGCGGGGACAGGACAAAAAGGACAAGAGGCAAAAAGACAACTACAAATAAAGGTGTGACCCTAAATCTTAATTTTTTAGAAAAAAGTTCCAGAACCTTCTTTAAGTATTTGTAGGGTCTGTGGTGTCTCACTTTTCTACCAGAGTGTTTTTGTTAGTAAAACCAAATTGAAATTAATATCAGTCTATGGCCATGCCACCCTGAATGTGCCGGATCTCATCTGATCTCAGAAACTAAGCGGGATTGGGCCTGGTTAGTACTTGGATGGGAGACTACCTAGGAATACAGATGCTGTAGGCGTAAAAAATAAATTTAAAAAAATTTAAAAATTAAATTAATATAAAAAATGGCAAACACAAAGCCCAAAGGTATACTTTGCCTTAAAGGACACTGACTGGAAAGTCATTTAAAACTTTTTCAACAATCATTTGCAGATCAGCTTCCTGTATACAAAGTGTTGTGTTTTGTATTCCTGGAGACACAAGATTTATAACATTGTTTCTATAAGGAGTGAAAGGGGAAATTCCACAGTGCTTGATGGAAAGGAATTGTGATGGCCTTGGAGAGCCTATGTCAGCCAGCATTTTACTTTGCAGGGAATAAATGCTACAAAATAAACAAATTAGAATTAAGCAGGCCCACCTCCTGGCACAGCAAGAAGCAATGTGGGACTCGGGCAAGATCTCTTTCTTTCTGGTTTTATGGCAAGAGGCCCATGTTCCTCTGTCAGACTTGGCTTGAACCTCTGATCATATGGACAGGAATTCATAGATTTTGTATTCTTAACTTTGGGAAGTGTCTGAACTGAATCTCTGTTACATGTTGTTCACCTGTACTAATTAGCAATGAGGATGCCTCCAGCAGGTGAATAGGGTAAGAAAGTGGAATGGCAGCTATTAAGAAATGTAATGGTATCTGAAATAACAGTTAGCTAGAAGGTGCTGCGAAAAGACTAAGCAAAAGGTTAACTCTATAGAAACCAAAGGAAGAGAGAGTTGGCATGAGCCAGGTGATGGCCCTGCAGAGTGTCTCTCGACTGCATGTAACTTCAAGTGGAAAGCAATAGGCACAGAATTAACAAATAACAACAAAATCAAAATTAACTTAATTTTTTTAATTGAGCAATTAAAGATGTATGTGAATTATTCAAAAATACTACTTAAGATATTCATTTTCTCACTACTTAATTCTGCATATTTTTGTGCTTGAGAAGAATGACCAATTTTGAAAATAAAAGTTATAATGGGACTCTCGTTCTAACGGATATGAAAATTCATTATAAAATTCATTATAGTAACTAGGGTATCCCAGGACCCAGATTTGTGCCTGTCATCCAGGCGTAATTCACTTGCAAAAACATTTTAGTTTGATTGATAAATTATATGGTAAATTTAATTACTAATTAAAATTATATGACACTGGTGCACAACAAGAGAGACAAAATATCAGACCACAACAGATATCCCATATACAAATCATAATAAGTATAAAAATGTCTATATTTTAAGGAATTGGCATCTTAAACCAGTAGGAAAGGGAAGGCTTGATACAATTCATTGACTTTTGGGGAGAAATAAGGTTAGCTACTTACCAAAGTAATTTTCATATGCATTAAAGAGTTAATTTTTTTTTAAAGGAGAAAAAACATAAAACAATTAGAAAAAGTAAAGATTAATATTTATTTAATTTCAAGTCTGGGATGGACGTTTTAAACATGAGAGCAAGGGAAGAAATCACAAAATAATTAACTTGACTGCATGCAAAATAGATACTTCTGCACATAATAAAAAGAATCCTGTAAATTTAAATTAAAAAATCAAACTAAAAACTAGGGGAGAAAACTGCAACATATTATAGATAAAAGAAGAACATCCTTCCTACATCGCTTATTGAGAGGCATGTAGAGAACTCTTAACAGTTAAAAAATCAAAACAGAAAAATAAGTATATGAACAATTGGCAAAAGAAGAAATACAAATGACCAAAAATACATGAAAATAAATTTCAGCTGATCTAATAGTAAAATAAGTATAAATTAAAATGAGATACTACTTGTCACCTATCAAATTGGAAAGTTTTGGATTATAGAAATTCCCCAAATTAACTAAAGTTTAACGGAAATTGGTAACTTCATGTAGTGCTGGTGGGAATACACATTGGTTAAATTTCTCTGGTGGATACTTTGAAATACAGCATATTTCATTCATATTCAGAAATAGCTTTTTTTCACATGTTAATATCTCTAAATTGAGATGTATTTTATAATCACTGTCAGCCAGGCAGCAGCTGTGATTTAGTAGTCATTGCCTGCCCATACGCATCAAATTTAAAAGAACGGATGTCAGCTGTTAGAAGAAAATTCTGAAGCAAGAACTGCACATTTAAAAAAAAAAAAAATGCTGCATTCAAATGCTCCTGGTGGTACTCAGGCCAAGGACCACACTGTCAGAAAGTGACTCCAAAGAATGATGAAGTTTAGGAGCGAATACCTTAGCCAGGGTTTTGCTTCTCCTATGGATACACAAGAATAAAACATAAGCTATTTGTTTGCTTAAAGGGGTCAAGTATGTGGTGACAGAAAGAAATCTAACTATGGGAGGTAAACACAGTGTAAATATATATATATATATATATATATATATATATATATATATGCCTCACTATTAAAGTGTACAGCTGAAACTTATTGGATTTCATCAACCAATGTCACTATAAAAAAATAAAAATAAATTTTTTTCATTAAAAATTAAATTAAATGTTGCATTCAAATGTTCCTGGTACCACTCAGGCCAAGGATCACACAGGCAAAAATGGACTTCAAAGAATGAGGAAGTTTAGGAGCGAATACCTTAGCCAGGGTTTTACTTCTATGGATACACAGAATAAAATACAAGCCGATTATATGCTTAAGTAAATCTAGAAAACTCTTTCCATAATTATGAAATAAAAGGTATACCTGATAATAAAGCATTATGTTTAATTTGCATCATTTTCTTTGTGTTCCATAACAATGGTGCACCTTACAATTCATGAGATCTTGGGTATAATGTTCTATAATAAATATCAAGGACCTTAAAAATGTTCACACCATTTGACTCAGTAAATTCACATCTAGAAAGTTATTCTAAAGATGACATTAGAGGCACATGTAGATTTTAAATACAAATATCGACATTTCAGTATTATTTAAACAACTGAAATGTTAAAAACAATCTATAAGTCTAACCTAAAATTCCAATAGGAAATAGACCAAATGTTATCCTGCAGCCATAGGATTGAATGTTATGCAGCCCTAACAATTGTGTTTTCAAGGGATGTATGATGACATAGAAACATATTCATCATTTTATATTAAATTTTTATAAAAAGTAGAATACGAAATTATATAACTAAACCTATTTCCCTTTTTAAAATATGTTTATGTAATAGAAAAATACCGTAAATACCTCTATATGTTAACTCTAGATTTTTATACACTTTTTCATATTTTTAAAATTTTCTTTAATAAACATGTATAACATTTATAACCCAAATTTTCCAAAAATAATATTCTAAACAGTGAACTATGACTAGTCATGCAGATCACATGACTTTTCAAATGTAAATAATTACAGATAAAGAAAAATATATACAATGAAATTGAGATTTGAGGGTTTAATTTTATGTGGTCCAAGAAACCAGAATCCAGGTGGAGAGGATTAGCTTTTATTATCCTCATTTTCTGCTTGACTCATTTTCACATGAATTCACTTGAATATTGATTTCTCACACCTGTTAGCTGGGTTAGTGAGTTACAACTGGCAAACATTCGTATTTCTCAAAGGAAATGTCCCAAGCAAAAGCTAGGAAGGTAGCGTTGTAAATGATTTATACAAAACCTTTACAAAGAGTCTTGGCGTTCATGGGATGGGAAATGGTGATCTACCACCATCAAGGAAAGCATGATATTCACTTAGGATCTCTCCTCCAAGCAGACACGATTTTAGCAATCATTTCACTTCCTTTACAACTGTGACAAAATTGCATTTGGAGATAATCGAAGTTTTCTTTTACTACCTTTCCTTATTTTGCCCCTCTGACCGCTCATCATTCATTGTTTCTGGGAGCATTTAATAAAGGAAGACACAAAACAATCAACCATTCTTTAAAAGAAAAAAACCAAAAGAATAAAATCAGTTCTCGGCTCCTAGGTTACTGAGATTTTTTTAAACTCATAGCAGAAAAAAAAATTATCTAAACACCAAGATTTGTAATTTCCAAAGATGAGTTCTCTTGAGCTTCAAAAGGCTAAATGCTGAAGGGAGATGGATATAAACTTTATTTCCCCATAAACAAGCAACTAGAAGGAAACAGATGAAGCACTACACCATCCCCCCTGAAGACTTGATAAATTTTCCTGACGAGGAGAATTTGAGCTGAAGAAGAAACAACAATAAATAGCCATGAGCATGAGGCTACTGACCTCTCACCACCCCCCCCCCCAGGCTTAGTTACTACAGAAGCATAGATCTTCCCTTAAACTAGAAAGAAGCCAAGGAATACAGTGGTAGATTACATTATTTAAAAATACAAGCCTCCCTTTCCAGAGAACTACACTTCTCTGCCTAACCATTTGACTTAACTTGGCCAATGAAGTGTGAGCTGTCATAGCCAGCACAAAGTTCACTCTGTTCTCTTTTCCTCTACCCTGATACCAGCAATGTCCCAGATAGAGATAGCTCCATCGGCCTGGACCCAGGAGTGAAGAGAAGCAGTACCGTGGCTGACATGCAAGTGAGAAATAAACCTTTGTCCTTCTAAGTATCTGAGATTTGGGGAGCATTCGTCACCACAAAGCAACCTAGCTTATCTTGACTAACGTGAATAGAGTATGTTGATGTCAGATATATTCAAACCTGTAGAGAATTTTGATGAGTTTATTTGAGCCAAACTGACAACTTATGTCAGTGAGCAAGATCTTAAAAAGCTTTGGAGAAAAACAGTTTAGTAGCTTCTTTTGTGCTTTTGAAATTAAGGAGGGAATGAAAGCAAGATTAGTGGAGGTGGGAGAAAGCAAGGTAGAGATTGGATTATAGTTAACAAAATTATGTGCTCTCATGAGGGTGGTCAGGACTTATTTCAAAGGTGTGTTAACCAAGATGCACAGAAACAATGGATGGGGCTTACTTCAGACAAAGACAAACTTTTACTTAAGAAGTTATATGCCTGGGGCGTGACCACCCATCATGACCTGCCTCTTAGGAATTTGTGATCAGATCACCCTGTAAGGTTACTTTCCATAGAACGCTCTCTTTTTTTTTTTTGTGCACAAGTACTATACCTGGCTGAGCATCTGAGATTTGGATAGAAAACATTCACTCATATGTGTTCACTCACTGTGACATGGGAACAATATCAAAGCAGTGATATGGCATGGAAGAACTGAATCCTGAGTTTTCTGTGGGCCCCAGAGTGATGAGAACAGCCATCAAGTCAGTTCTTCGTGGAAAAGTGCCTAATGGGAAATGTCAGCAGTGGAAGCAGCGGACACAGAGGCCAGTATGATTAAGAGGGAAAGCTGCTTCTCAAAACAGTGTAGTGAACCAGGCGTGAATTACCCACCCACCCCACCCCAACATCTAAACACTACAAAGTCCATTTAGAACTTAGATCTCACAACGGGAGAAAGAATGAGGGACAGAAGCCTAAGTATAAACATCACATGACCAATACTGATGAATTTGCCTGTATTTACCTAGAAAGCAACACAGTTAAATTCTCTGTCAGTTATAGAACTAGGAGGGTCAAGATAGAATTTAGGTACACTCTTAGAAAAATAGTTATATGTTTGCCTGCAAAGTATGGCCTGAGAAATGTGTGCACACCACAAAAAGATATTTTAAGAGAGCCTCACAGAGGTTGCGTGTAGTCAACAATGTGGAGTGCTGAGGATCCACGCAGGCAAAGCTGACCCCATGTGTAGACAATGATAACACCTTATATAAGAGGCTAACTTCTCCCAAATCTGATGCTCCAGCTATGACTAGATATTTGCCTTGCCTGAGGCAGTCACTAAGAACCAGCTACTAGCAACACTTTCAGCTGCACAAATATTTATTCTGGTAAACCTAATAAAGATGAAGGGAATAGTTGTAAATAAATCTTGTTAGGATTTTTCGCATTCTATGCACTAAACTTTTTTTCTCGTTTTGCAAAAGAAAGCTATAATATGACACTAACATTCTCATCTCCAGAATTGACTTTTTCAATGGAAATTGATGGATACTGGCTAGATTAATATTTAATGTTTTCATATTTTGAAAAACAATAAAAACTATCTGAGCTGTTAACCTGTAATCATGTAAAATAGGAGGTTGATTCATTTAAAATGGAAGATCAAGAGCTGAGAAGTTTTTAGTCTTTTTTTAATGTACTAAAGTTTGAAACTAAAAATATAATATAAAATAAAATAAGACTCTATAGTTTTATAAAATAATCATATTATAATAATTACATAATTTTATGCTTGGCTTTGCAAAACTAACAAGTAAAAAATATGTCATGATAAATTATTTTGCTATAATAGAAGATTTTTTAGGAGGCCCAAATCTCAGTTTCCTTTTAATTGTGGGGACAAGGCTTACTGTGTATGTTGTTGTGGTGGGAACAGATATTGTGGAGGCAAATAACAATGGGGGGGGAGTAGTATGACGAGTATAACTAAAAAGAATAATGACCCTTGTGTGTAGAAATAAACACACAAGTAAAAAGTTATAAAAACAAAAAGAATAAAAATAAGACGTGTTATAAAACTATATCATAGATGATTGTATGAATTAAAGTACCTATGACTTCTAAGACTTGCTGTCAAGTTCAAACACTTTAGTATACTCTACTATATTTATTAGTTGTACAACCTTGGCCAGTTTTACTCAGTCTCTACCACTATAAATGAAATAAAGGCACCTACCTCCAAATGCAGCAAAAATTAAAAAGAGATAGTATACTATAGTAATTTTTAAAATGAGTTTATTAAAAAAAAAACTAAGATTATTTTGTAATCAGAAGAGTCAACTCATCAAATAACAGACCTTCAAAATATAAGAAATAAAATTTAACAGACCTAAGGGAGAAATAGACAAATCCTCAGTCATAGTTAGAGATTTTAACATGTTTCTCATAATCTGTAGACTAGGTAGACAAAAAATTAGGTGATTTGAACAATACTATCAGCCAACCAGACTTCATTGGTATTTATGAGCCATTATATCCATCGACAACAAACATGTTTTTAAGTGCATATGTAACAGTCACCAAGATAGACCATATTATAAATCATAAAATGAATTTTAATAAATCTAAGGGAACTGAAATTATTCTCTGGCCAAATGGTAATAACTTAGAAGTCAATAACAAAAAAGTATCTAGATAACCTTCAAATGTTTAGAAATTGAAGAGCACACATAAAAATTAACCTAAGTGTCAAAAAAAAGTCACAAGAATTTAGAAAAATTTTAACTGAATGATAGTGAAAATATAACAAATTTTATAGGCTGCAACCAAAGCAGTACCTAGAGAAATGTTTATAACTTTAAATACTTATGTTAGAAAAAAATTAAGTTTAAAAAGCAATGATCTAAACTTCTACTTTAAAAAACTAGAAAAGGAAAAGCAAAGTAAATTTAAAGTAGGTAGGAAAAGGGAAGAATAATGATAAGAATGAAAAGCAATGACAGAAAACAAACAGAGAAAATCAAGGAAAATAAAAGCTGATCTGTTGAAAAGATTAATGAAACTGATAAGCCCATTGTAGATTGGTCAAGAAAAGAAGAAAAAATCCACACATTGTCAATTTCAAGAACAAAAAAAGGGTCATCACTATGAATCCTGCACACATCAAAAAAGGTAATAAAATAATATTAGAACAACTGCATGCTAATAAATTTGACAACTTACATAAAAAGAACAAATTTGCTGTAAAAAATGACTTAACCAAAACTGATGGAAAAAGCGATACGAAATCTGAATAGTGCTACCTTTATCAAAGAAATTGAATACATAATTTAAAGTATTCTCTCAGGACTCCAGATGAAGTATATCAAATATTTACAGAGAAAATAATATTCATCTTACAGAAGTTTTTTGAGGACCTAGAGGAGAAAGAAAAATTTATTTACATATTTTATGAAGCCCAAATAGCTTTAATAGAAAAACCTGACAAAAAGTTTACAAGAAAAAAATTATAGTCTACTATCATTCATAAACATATAAAAGACATCCTCAAAAAATTAGCAAATCAAATCTAACAACATATTTAAGTAAAACATCACGGCCAACTGCAACGTTGGTTCAACATTTGAAAAATCAATCAAAGTAATTCATTTTAACAAAATAGAAAGGAAATGCACTTTACAAAATTTAACACCCATTTATGATCTAAAAATCTCTTTGCAAGCTAGAAATAAAAAGAAATTTTCTTAATCTATAATGGGCATCTATGAAAAACCTACTGCTAACATTATACTTAGTGGCAAAATATTGAGCAATTTACCCCTGATATCAGGAACAAAGCAAGGATGTTCATTTTCACTTGTATTTGACATTCTACAGGAAATTCTAGCTATGCAAAAAGGTGATTAAACAAAATAAAAAGCCATCTAGACTGGAAAGAAATGGAGAGCTATACAACGTTGATAGATTGTTAAAATTTTAATTCTCCTCAATTCAATCTCTATAATTCATGCTATCTCAAAAAAAAAAAAGTCCTACCAGACTTCTTCTTTTTTTAACAGAAATTGATGAGCTGATTCTAAATTTACATGAGAAAACAAAGGACCTAAAATTGCCAAAATAATTTTTTAAACGATCAAAGTTGGAGGACTTATACTATTTGATTTTAAAACTATAAAATTATGGTAATCAAGATAGTATTATGTTCATACAGGGTTAGATAAGTAGATCAATGGCTCAGAGTCCAGAAATAGGCCTCCACATACATACCCAATTGATTTTCAACAAAGGAGCCAAGGTAATTCAATAGAGAAAGCATAGTCTTTCAACAAATTGTACCAAAACAACTAGATATCTATATGGAAGGGGAAAAAAGGGAATTAGGAAGTACACAATGACAGTTATAAAGTAAGTCATGGGGAGTCCCAGGGAGGTGGCAGAGGCGGTGGCAGCTGTGGAGAGTGCTGACTGTCAGTTGCTTCCCTGGGCTGGGCATCAGCCGCCACCGCAGCAGCAGCACCACCGGATGGTCTTTCTCTACCTTTCCTACAGTGGTTGGCAAGGTAATGTTCCCACCTCGCTCTCCATGTATCATGCCAGTAACATCTTAGCTGCTAGAGTGTGGAGCTGGTCTGTGGGAATCAAGTATTGGTGATGTGACCTGTTCACAAGGGGAAACTTGAACATCCTCAGCAATCTTCACAAAGTCTTCAGGAGTAGATTCCATTTCAAGAAACCACTTATCTTTGCCATCCATAAGAAGCAACTTCTCGTCTGTTAAAGTTTTATCATGAGATTATTCAGGCTCTACTTCCGATGCTAGTTCTTTGTACCACAACTGCAGTTACTTCCTCCCCTGAAGTCTTGAACCCCTCAAAGTCTTTTATGAGAGAGAGAATCAACTTCTTCCAAATTCTTGTTGATTTTGCTATTTTGACCTTTACATGAACCATGAATATTTTTAATAGTATCTAGAAAAATGGATCTTTTTCATAAGGTTTTCAGCTTACTTTGCCCAGATTCACCAGAGGAATCACTACCTATGGCAGATATAGCCTTACAAAATGTATTTCTTAAATAATAAGACTTGAAAGTCAGAATTTTAAAAAAAGTAAGTCATGGGGTCATAATATACAGTACAAGGAATAGAACCAATAATATCATAATAACTATGTACAGTGACAGACAATTACTAGACTTATTGTGGTGATCATTTTGTAAGATATGTAAATATTAAATGGCTATATTGTACACTTAAAACTAATATAATACTGTATATCAATTACAATTAAAAATAAGTTAATAAAAAAGTACTTTCACATCCAAAAGAATGAATCTCCACCTGAGCCTCATGCTAAAAGTCATTGTGAAATGAATCGTAGACCTATGATAAAGCTAAAATTATAAAACTTCTAGAAAAGAAATACAAGAGACCAATTATATAGGCAAAATTTATTACATGGAAACAAAGTACACTAAGAGAAAAAATTTAACAAATTGAAATTCAAAATTATAAACTTATGCTCCTCAAAAGATATATTTTAAAAAAGAAAATGCAATCTATAGAATGGGAAAAAAATATTTGTTCCACATGTATTTGACAAAGAACTTGTATCTGGAATATACAAAGTTCTCCAACGTATAAATAATGATAATAATAACCCTGATTTTAAAATGGGCAAAATACTTGAACAGATATTTTACAAAAGTATATAAAAAATGGCTAATAAGCACATGAAAAAATGATCAGAAGTCTTCGAGGAAATACAAATTAAATCTGCCATTAGATATCACTTCATACACACTATAATGACTAAAATTAAAAAGACTAATAATACCAAATGTTGGAAAAAGTAGACCAACTAGGAGTTGGTTGAAAATAGGAGTAGAAAATAGTACAACGATTTTGAAAACCTATTTGGCTCTTTCTTACATTTAAGCATATGCTTGCCCTATGACTTAGCAATTCCACTGTAGTTATCTACTCAAGAGAAATGAGAACATATGTCCATAAAAAAAGACTTGTATAGCAGTAGCCAGAGCAGTTTTATTTGTAATAGCTAAAAACTGGAAATAACACAAATGTCTATCAACAGATGAATGGATACATTTTTGTATATCTATACAGTGGAATAATTTTCAGCAATAAAAAAGTAAAGAACTACCAATACAGCAACAACTGAGATGACTAGCAAAAGCATTAAGTCGAATGAAAAAAGCCAGTCATAGTACATGCTCCTATTCATATGAAGTTCTAAAACAAACAAAACCAAGATAAGGTGATAGAAATCAGAGTATAAGAGATTTACTGGAAAGGTGTCCAAGAGAACTTCTGGGGGTGATAAAAACAAATCCTGATTTTTCAAATATCATTGATCTTTATACTAAAATTCTGTATTAATTATGATTATCTCTACTTTGGGTATTTTTTTTTAATTTCTATAGTAAAATATTTAATAAAAAAATAATGCTTTGAATAACTTATTTGAATGGTTTTCTCTCCTTTTCAGATTTAACTGAAGCCCCAAAAGCCTGGAATAAAATGGGTACCAGGTTCTAAGATAACCTGCTAGACCTCACTTGTACAAGATATGATAAGTAATGATGAAACTGTTTCTTCTAGCACTGACAATCTATGCCCTCCAGCCTACAAAAAGAATGAGAATGGTTGAGGTCGAACAGGATTCTTTTGGAAAATTTTACTGAAATACTGAGATTTTTATCTGCCCTTGCCCCGGGTAAATATGAAAGATGCTTTCCCATCATCTCAAGCAAATAAGAATACAATTCAATGAACCTGACAAACATGCTCTAGAACCTCCCTGGACCAGCAGCATGGACACCATCCAGGCATTTGTTAAAAATTCAGAATCTTAGTCCCCAACCCAGACTCACTGAACTAGGATCTGCATTTTAACAATATTCCCAAGGTGACAGGGATGTACATTAAAGTTTGAGAGGCACTGTGCTAAAGCTGGGTGGGCATAAAGACTAGAATGAGGAGCTATGCTAAAGTCACCCTGAGATGGCGGAGGGGAGAAGGGTCACACTGGGAACACTCATGACAGCACAGAATTTTCTAGTGTTTTCATGAATCAAACAAGATCTACATAATGTGCCATCGGGCTAAGGCTGGTTTGAAGGGGACCTTTGCAGCAGAGGTGTCTTCGAGAGCAAAATAATCTATTGTGGTTGTGAGGAGGAGCACTCCGAGGGCCCCCAGGCCAAGAATGGAGAGAAAAGAGCTGGTGCAAGTGAGGATTTGCCCACTTATGGTAGCTGCACCTATAATTTCCTAGAGGTGTTTGGGGGGTAAGGAGTGAGATGGTAATCTCTGAGAAACCCAGAAAAGTGTTCCATGAGACAAGGAGACTGCTATTGAATATTTGCTAGTCAGACAGTTCCAAAGTCAAGTCAGGATGGTACCAGCCATATAAGAGTGTGCTCTTTCTTCTATTCCCTTAACCTCTTGGGCTAGATCCTGTGAAGTTAGAAACTAAGACAGCTGAGCAGAGTGGTGCAAAAAGGAAAAGGAAAACCAACAACCTGACTCCCCTTTCCCAGTTCGGGTTTCCCAGACAGAAAAACTCAAGTCTTGGAAAGAGAGAAATTTTAACTTTAAATGAAATTCAGAAATTTAATTATTATACCAGGTAGGACATGACACTGACTGAAACAAAACTGTGCCTGTGTCTAAAAGTAATTATAAGATGCCTAATTATTTAATAATAACTAGAATGTTTATAGGACTTGGCTAAGATTTCACCTAAAGGGAAGGATAAAGGCTGGATCATATATTGGGTTTAAACAGGCAGGGGAAGATTAAATATAGATTCTGTTCTCATCTCAATGAGTTCAGCTCTTGCAAGAAATTGAAAATATAAGACACTTTAAAAGGGAAAGAGATCAGTATAAAAAGAACTAAAAGGAAATTCTAGTGAATAAATAAATAAATCAATCAGAACTTTTAGAAAGAAAATATTGTCATTGAAATGAAAAAAAAAAAACTTAATGAATCTCTTAGACAAAAATTTCAAAATAGCTGAAGAGAGAATTAATAAACTGAAAGATGTATCTAAAGAAATTCATAGACTATAGCAGATAGAAAAAAGAGGATTGAAAATATGAGAGATTAAAAGATATGGAAAAGAGAATGAGATGGTTCAATATGTTTCTAATCAGAGTTTCAGAAAGCAAGACAAGAGAATGGGCAGAAGGAAATAATATTATTTTAAAAAACAAATGACAGTTTTTCAGAATTGAAGAAAGACATGAATATTTTGACTTGAGAACCACAATGGCCTCAAACAATTAAAATTTTAAAACACACACACATTACACAATAAAGCATTAAAGATGAATAAATCTTAAAGGCAACCAGTGAGAATAGACAGATCACTTAGACTGATAACACTTCACAACAATGATAGAGACCAGTAGAGAATGGAATACTATTACCAAACTGTTAAGGGAAAATAGTGGGCAACCTAGGATTTCGTTTCCTGCTAAAGAATTATGGAAAACTGAGTGTGAACTAAAGATGTTTTTCAGATGAAGACTGAGAGCCACTAAAGAAAGAAAGAAATTGAACCCAGAAAGAAGTGGTTTGCAAAGAGCATTTTTAACCAAGGTAAGTGGTAAAAACATGAGTAAATCTGAATAAACATTACCTGTACCAGACAATAGTAGAAATAACAATTAATGAGGAAAGGGGTTTGGAAAAAGGAACTAAAATACTAGACAAGAAAAACATGTAAGACAGAGAGTAAATGAAGAATGAGGGTGACCTGAGGCAAGAGTTATAAAGGTAAGAGTATAAACTAAAAGAAAAGAAATAGAAGGAAATAATAATAAAAAAAAATACTCCATTAATCCAACAGAAGAAAGGGAAAGGAAAAAAAAAACACAAGGAAAAAAGAGCATGATATAGGGAAGACACAAATTAGGATTGTAGCAGTAAGTCCAAATATATGTTATTGTAACAATATAAACAAAACAAATGATTTAATTCAAATACAGGTACTGTACTGTTATTAAACCAACTCCAGCTACATGCTATATGAATGAGATATATTTAAGTTATAAAGATAAGAAATACAGACTAAGCAAATACTAACCAAAAGAAAGCTTGTGTAAATCCTATTAATACCAAACAAAAGAGGCCTTAAGGCAAAAAGTGTTATTTGGGATAAAGAGAACCACCACATATATGAAAGAAATAACTCTCTACGAAGTTACTTTGCTAAAAAGCAGTTTTGTCTATAAAACTGTTTTCTCACAACTTAGATTGCAACCTCTACTGGAAAATAGTAGCACCTTTCTATCCCACTTCCCAAATAGATCAGATTTAGAATTATAAAATTTGGTTCTTTTCTCTCCCCTTTTTAATTAATCTCATGGCAATCTAAAAGGTTCAAAGCCACTTAAAATTTTTAGCAATGTCAAAGGAAAAGGATTCATGTTGAGTGCTGTGTTATTTTATTTATGAAATCCTGACTGCAAAATGCAGCAAAAAGAAATTATAGATTTAAGTGAGTGTTCTTTGCAAGTTGGGGCACCGACTCCAGTATATTACTAATTATATTAAATATTTAATATTATAAAATAAATGAAAGTTTCCTGGTAGAACAGTAGGTAGTTTCAGAAATTGAATTCCTCTTATGCCAGGTTTCTGATATGTCTCTTATAATGCATGGACATTTCCATTAACTTACTTTATTTAGCTTTTTTTTTGCTTACGAAAGAATATAATTTTACTATATGTAAAATAGGGATTATGAAACTTGCATTACCTAATGCAGGGTTATTGTGAGAACAAAACTAAATAACACACATGAAAGCCCTTTGCAAATCTTTTAGTACTATGTAAATGTAAGCTATTATTATGCATCCATGGTCCTATAAAGGATTGTTAGTATTGAAAAGTTTTCCCCACCATTTCTTGAACAGGCCTGTAATAAAATCTCAATGATCCGTTATTGTGCTTTATCTAAACTATTCACATCTTTATATTTATACAAATATAAGCAAATCATGGCCCAGTAAAACAGTTCTCGCCATTCCCCTTTCTCTTACTGGACACACACAACTAGAGCTATGTGTATGCCCAAAGAGAAGGAAAACACATTTTAGTGTCTAGCTTAAAGAAATGTGTTTTCTTAGTAATGGGTTTTGTTGCTTGGGAAAGCGTGACTAGAGTGTCTTGCCATGCCTCGCTACATATGGTTTGATCCATTACCCTGATTCAGATAACCTTGAGTTCTCGAGGTGGAGAACATGAATCTAGAAAAAAAATTAGTCAAAATTATAGTGAAATGGGGATGAGATGAAATATGCAGTGGATATGATATGATATAGCAGTGGTCCCTCCCCAAAACATGGCCTTCTTCTGTAGAATCCATGGACCCAGACAAATGTCACTACAGGAAGAGTGAAGGCTCTGAAGGTAAGCAGACCTGTCAAAAAGCTGAGTGAATAAAGGCAAGTTACTTAATCTTTCTGAGCCTCCATCTTCTCATCTATAAAAAAAGTAACAAAGTCTACTAACCAGGGTCTCCGGTCTACAGCTCAGTCTGTCCTCTCTTGCACTGCAGATCAAGACCTCCTTGTCAGCTAGACAGAGACCTCTGTTTCTCACCCTTCACCTGTAACTACCTATTCTCAGCCCTCAGTTTCTTGTACCTCTGCAGTGTCAATCAACTTATAAGTAATGAGCCAACTGCACTTTCTTTGTAAGCATCCTTTTCCCCATATCTTCTAAACGCCTGAATCATCCTGAAACACTGCAACTGCAATGACATTCTCTACCACCAGGACACTTTCCCAGGTCACCACCAGTGGAATCTTCAGTAACTGGGTCACCACCTTGTATTGTGTACTATCTGTGTCCCACATATCACTCAAGACAGTGTCCTCTTTACCCACCAGCAATGGATAAACCAGTCCCAACTCTCCATCTTACCACTTGTTTTCTCTTACCTCTTTTAGTATCACTTTGTGTTCGTTCAAACCTTCCAAAAGGCAGATGCCAAGACAGAATTGGAAATGCAACAGAATTTTTGGAGGTGGGGAGCTCCAGTAAGGGAAAAGGGGAGTGAGCCAGAGGAGGCAAGGGGGGCTGTCAGACTGCAAAGCAGGTCTGACACCGTGAAGGAGAGAGAGAGGAAAAGATGGAACGTTGGGTATGAGAGTCTTAGATGCAGCACAGTTCTAAGAGGGATTCAGCCAGGCTGATGGGGATTCCATCAGAGGGGTCCCCTGTCTGGCAGGAACGGGGGTGTGCCTTAGGATTGCTGTTGCATTCACTCGTTGGCTGGGAGCAGCCAGCGTGATGTGTGGTCTCCACACAGAAGGATTTGAAGCCCAGCACTGAGGGCAGCCATCAGTTGTGCTCCCTGCAGTAGGAGATATGAACTGTGCATTTTTGCAGCCACCACAATGATGGAGAAATGAGACATCTTGACTGGATGATCAAAATAAATATCACCCATGAGGGGCAGACCAATATCATGTGCCTCTGGACATAATACCCTGCGGGGGGCACCACAACATTTATGTGATATTCTGGCCAAAAATAAATTCCCTGAGTCTAATCACTACAAAAGATCAACAAATTCAAATTAAGGGGCTTTTTGTAAGATAACAATCAGTATTTTCCAAAAATTTCAGTGTCATAAAAACAAAAAAAAAAGGCTGAAGAAGTGTTCCAGGTGGAAGGAAAGTAGAGGGGGTGTGACGACGAAATTCAGCAGTGACCCTGGCTTGGATCCTGGACCAGAGGGAAAGAATGCTAAAAAGAGAATTACTGAGGCAATTGATGAAATTGGAGTTTGGACTGCAGATTTGATAAAACCATTGTGTCAATGTTAACTTTCCTGATTTTATAAGAGATTATTCTTAATCTTAGGAAATACAAACTGAAGTATTAAGGCATAAGTATATTTTACCTTCTGTCAAATGACTCAGAAAAATAAATTATATAAATTAGACAGAGAATATGAAGGGCATTTTCAGAAAGGTACATAAACTGAGATGCACATACAATTGCTGACTTTGTCAATGATCAAATACTGCACTGAGGCATGAAAAGTACATGAGTGATATTAAAACACATTATTAACACCCACTCTCCTGGCTTCTGGCCAGTGAGATGAAAGAGGTGTTGGGTAGAGGTTTAATGGGGGTAGCTATCTTTTTTCAGTCACAACTGTTTGGTGATTCATTATTGAACATGCCAGAAACTCCATCCCGGTAGACGCAATTATGTGTTTTAGTTTCATTTTCTTTCTTTCTTTCTTTCCTTCCTTCCTTCCTTCCTGGAAGGAAGGAAGGAAGGAAGGAAGGAAGGAAGGAAGGAAGGAAGGAGGAGGGAGGGAGGGAGGGAGGGGGAGGAGGGAGGGAGGGGGGGGGAGAGGGAGGAAGGAGGAAGGACGAAGGAAGGAAGGAAGGAAGGCAGGAAGGAGGAAGGACGTCCGGAATGAGGTCATGCCGGGCGTAGTTGTGATGGAGGGTGGTGATGAGCGGCAGGGGTGAGTTGTTGGCGGGCGTGTAGGGCGTGTCTATTCGTTCGGAGTGTCTGTCTTTCGTTATTTTTCTTTCTGCTTCTATGTCTTTCATTGCTTTTTCATTCCTAATCATTCATGCTATCCTTCCTTCCTTCCTTCCTTCCTTCCTTCCTTCCTTCCTTCCTTCTTTCTTTCCTTTCATTCTTTCAGGAGATAGTTGGATAGATTCTAATTTAGGATTGCTGACTTTGATCAATTTAATCACTACTACCATACTAGTTTACATAAAAGGGATAGAAAAGGGGGAACAATCAGTCTACCAGCATACATTTTAAGCTACAGAAATTAAAAGCAGATACTAGGGCAAGACAGACATCTCAATTGTTCCTCTCAAGTTCTGATTTTCACTATTTTCCCACACATACACCCACCACACACACATACATACACAGGCTTATAACATGAAGTTTTCTCTCTATTCACCAATAGGTCCATTTTATCCTTTCAAAGCTTGCTTACATCCATTATCTCCTAGACATTGCATCAGCCTTGTGAACTATCTAGCTGTAAAGATGGGCTGTCGGAGTCTGAGTCCCAGCTCCGGTGGTCACTATTGTGTGACAGTGTGCAAATTACTTAACCTTTCTGTCCTCTCGATTTTATTATCCCTGTATTACTGATAAGGATTCTGAGGTTTGGAGCAGCTTAACAACTTGTCTAAAACACTCGGCAGTTTAGTGTTGGAGCTGGGAACTTCTCTGGAGCTTTCAGCTCCCCCACTAAGATAGGATTCTCTTCCATTAGAGCCAACATTGTGTGAGTTCAAGGAACATTGCTTTACTAGGTGTTGTTTGAAAATAGAAGTCACATTTCTCATTAAGTAGGTTAAACATTTTTTTTTTTTCCTGCCACTCGATTCTATTCAGTAAGCATTATTTAGAAGGCGGGCAGCAGGAAGGGAAGATGGAAGAGGGCTTTAGGTCACGAGTTTTGTTTTTAAAGCCAGGCTCTGCCGCCTACACTGTGCTCAGTTTCCTCTTTGGTAAAATGGAAATCGTGATACATAAGCTATAAGTTTGTGGGGATGAGTAGCAATAATACATGTATATAGTAGGCACTCAACCAAATGTGGCCTTTAACATCTACACTATTTTTTGAGTGCTTGCTAGTTGCCGGAAACCTTGCTATATACACAAAATACAGAGACACAGAAAATTAAGCCTTGCCATTGGGGGTGTATCCTCCAAGAACTTGTAGTAGTTTTTTATATAGTAAGGGCACTAAGGCAGTCATATGTGCTGCAATTATTTTTTCCCAATGCACATTTAAAATTTTGTTTACATTCTTAATTCTCTGAAATTTTTCATTTTTATTTTCATGTAGTAAATTTGACTTTTTCTTTTATGGTTTATTTGTACCTTTTAACTCAGAAAGCCCTTCTACTTCTTGGGGCAGATCGATACTCACCTATATGTTTTTCTAGTTCTTTCACAGATTTCATTTCCCACATTAAAAATTTTAATCTACCTGGAATTTATTTGGCTACATTGTTATAAGGTGCCAAATAGTTATCTTGTTAAGACATACTTCTGATCATAATAGTGTGCTGGCTGGAAAATTACTGCTTGGCTATCACCCTTAGGAACATAACATTCTAACAATAAGCTTTCTGCTTGCACAACCGACCTGTGGGTTGACAGGAAATAGAAGAAAAATAGACTTTTGTGTTCAGACAGAATGAAGAATGGGGTTTAGGGCTTAAAAACCCTGTACCTCTACATTTTGGGGTTGCTTAATTTGGTGTCTGTGTACCCCTGGCAGATCCAGCTGGCTGAATAAAGAGTACGTTTCCTATAACTCACTGATTTCTGGTGGTTCGTGTGTCTTCGGGGGCTGGTGGCTACAGCACTGGCTCATTTGGCTTGTATCTGCCCATTTCCATCTCAGTAACTTGCTGTCCAAGCTGCCTGCTGAACACGAACTGCCATTCTTTAAAAAGACCAATGGGAAAGGGCTATGTATCTATGAGTTTTATCCTAGTTGCTTTATTTTTAATGCAGAGCAATAATGTCAATTCTTTTGTTGCAAACATATAAATGTGGAAATTTTGACACAATGTTTTGTATAAGAATTAAAGTTCAGGGCTTCCCTTAGCCCAGAGAAGAATATGAGAGAAGTGAAGTCATATCCTCACTCTATTAGCCAAAGCCATGCCCGCACCTAAACCTCCTCTATCTGCCTTATGCTTACCTTTTCCAGATGGACTATGGAAACATTTATACAAGGAAGATAAAAATCTAGTAAGAGGATAATCACTGATCTCCACCCTCTTTCCTCAATCTATTTCTGCAATTCCTTAAAAGTGATTCCAGGAGCTTGACCTTCTCCAGAAAATGTACGGGAAGCAGTCTCCATGTTAGTCTGGCTGGAAGCTCATCTGTATTTTCCCCAGAGATAGGATTCTGGGAGATAGAAGATAAGAGCTAAGGCTGGGCAGCCTCACTATACAGTAATGACTGTGGGCATGATGATTTTCCCACATAGTGCCTTACTGATCGTTCAGGGTCACAGTGTTGGTGTGGGTCGCCCTAAGGCAGGGGTCCCCAACCCCTGGGCCACAGACTGGTATTGGGGCATGGCCTGCTAGGAAGCAGGCTGCACAGCAGGAGGTGAGTGGCAGGTGAACAAGGGAAGCTTCATCTGTATTTGCGGCCGCTCCCCCATGCTAGCATCACCACCTCAGCTCCGCCTCAGATCATCGGGCATTAGATTCTCATAGAAGCACCAGTCCCTGGGGCCAAAAAGGTTGGGGACAGCTGCCTTAAGGCCATGGCTTGACCCTCCAAGTGAGCTGAGAGGGTGAACCTCCAGTGACCTGTGCCAGGTTGCCCACAGCCTGCAGACCTTCGAGAGTTCTGTCTCCCCACTGATGCCCAGCCTGGCGCTCCTGACTTGCTCTGAGAAGTGAGGAAACCCTAATCAGACTTTCCACATTCCTGCCCCCTCACATGTTCCACACATTAAGGAAGCCTTTAGAGTTTGCCACTTCTAATCATAACAGATGTGTTCCCTGGCAGCAGGTAGAGCTTGAAAGGAGGCTTGGTCTCTGGGGTTGGTCTCTAACACAAGCTGCTGACTATCTCTGCAAGAAGGAAATAGGCAGATCAGCTCCTGTGCATTCAGGTACTTGTACAACTTCATGTTTTCTTCATTTGTGGGCCAGGGGCCATGCCACCCTCTCCGCCCTATCCCCCCACCTCAGTCTACCTTGACCCAGGAATGTTTTTCTAATATGACCATATTCACTACCATTCTCCATATCAAGGCCATTGGGGGGCAGAGTCCCTCAATCAGTTTACCTCCCTGCCTCCTAATCCCTAACCGCCCCACACGCCCCCACACACTGCCCCAGTGTTAGGGAGACATTAAGACACAGCACCTCCATGCACTTATTTGCAACACCCAGCTTTCCCAGGCGGCCACATCCAGTTCTGAACCTTTGTAATCCCACATCCAAATCTTGATGGTGGTCATGGGTAGGGCACAGGGAGGATGAAATCTGTATGAAGTCTCTTTGCGATCTGTAAGCTTCAGATGACAGATGTCAGGCTGGCTTTTTTAGCGGTTACACTCATGAGTCTTTCCACCATTATAGACATAAATTGTGGCCAGCCAAGGTCGGGGTACTTCAGAATGTGTGTCTGTGGAGGGTAGGTGAGGAGGGATAATACAGAAGCAGAAAGTCTTGGATAAACTTCTTTTAAATATGTGGGAAGAAGAAACACTCATGTGATAAAAAATACACATTCGACCTATTCATCCTAATAAATATATTTCCCAATAACAAAATTTCGTAAAAGAGACCCTCTCCTCTAAGTGCATAGTCCAAAAGCATTAACTTCCAAGAAAATGACAAGGTGTTTAGCAGAAAAGTCTTTTGAGAAAGAAAAATTATATGTACAGACAGATAAAACATATATAAGAGCTGCTATCTTCTCAGAGATAGTTTTCAGGTAAATTTCTCATTGTGCTTGTTATTATGTTTAATTACAGGGTTATAGCATCATTTTTTTTTTTTTTTTCTGAATGATTGCAGCAGCTTTGTAACTGATTTCTTGGTTTATCTCACTCCACTCCAATCCATTCTTCACAGTTCTGCCTTTTCTGGTCATGTAGCTCCCAAGTCTAAAGTCCTCCCACAGTATTCACAGGCCTTGCGGTCTTCTCTTGTCACTTCTCTAGCCTTCTATCATTTCCCCAAACATATTACCTATGTTCTGACCATCCCAAAACATGGGTTTTCTCTTAGATGTCCAAGACTTTGCCATACCATTCCCTTTTACCCAGAAAGCCCTACACACATCCCGCACCTTGGCCATCTGGTCAAATACAATGTATTATTCAAGCCTCACTTCCAACACTCCTCAAGAGGCCTTAATATATATTTCCGGCAGGCAGGAACACCCTACTTTTTCCCCAAAAGCAACCAAGAGCCAAGACCCAATTCACTGTCATAGATAACGCATGCCGTATGGCATGAATGCATGGCGCGAGATCTGAGAGTCATTATTAATTCTCTTGCCTTCTGTAGACCTAGCGTGGCAGGCTCACAAGTGAGGGTGTAAATTCACTTTGTCAGAGCAAACATTCCTCTTGGGGGACATCTGCTCAACCTCAAGGAGAGAATAAATGACCACAGCCCACAGGCAGCGGGGGATGAGTAATTTACTGCTGCTAGGCAATTAGTGTTGCAGAAAAAAAAAAAAATTGCTTTCGTTTAAAATTCTCTTTAAACCATATGCATCATGGCTTATGGGATAATTTATGTATCATTAGAAACTAAGAAACATACATCAGACTAATAAATTGTCTCTCCCATTCACCACAACCAACAGCTCCCAAAGGTCTTTAAGAAGTCAGAGTTTTGCTGTCCTTGTTATACGAGGCAGTGAGCAAATGTTCGTATGTAACTCACTTAGCTTCTCATTTGCTCCTTGGTTCTTGGGTAAAGACAGATGGCAACAGAAACATTTGCTATTATTTTTACCCACTGATTTGCAGCAGCATTTGCTACAAATGAACCCGTGGCAGAACAGCCATGGATTGTGTTGTTTTCCCCAGCAACTTGAGTGGTCTACTTTGAGATTTGGTTTATCTTAAAGTCTTCCCAGTATTATGTTATGTTCTCCAACACGCAGCATGTTTAATGTTTCTACAGGTCCCCATTCAAACATACGCCCTACATGCTAAAAACAAATGGCTGCGGAGAGCCTGGAGAGAGTGCTGGAGGTTCCAGGCCATGGAGCAGTTCCCGAAGGACTCTGCCAAGCAAGGTCGGGGGTCACATGGCACCTGGGCAAGCCTGCTTGAGCTTAGCAGATGAACTACCCAGGGGGAAAGGTGAGCGGCCCAACCTTTAACCTGCTTGTGTGTGAGACATGGAGGCAACGTTGACCTATATCACCAACCACAGGTTAATCTCCATCTTTCACCTGAAACTAATATAAAATAATATTGAATATCAATTATAATTTTAAAAGAGTGGGGGGGATCTCCATCTTTGTGAGATAAGAAGCAGCTTCATAGCATTTATTCGTGAGAACAGAGACTGTTAAAAAGCAATTCGTACTCAGGTTCACTCTTCCCTCTTATTACTTTTAAGTTGTTTTCAAGAAAAAGTACAATACTGACTTCCTAGCCTTTTCGTAAAAAGCCATGCTTTAATTTAATCACTGAGTTATACAGTCTTATTTATTATCAGTGTTTGCTTCGTAACTTGCAGAAGCCCTTATACAAAAACTATTAAACATCACAAGATTATGACGGCAGAGCATTAAATGAAGTGTGGGTCCTTTGGGAATGCACAGGTCGCAAAGCCACAAAGCAGGCTCAACGTATTATCAATACTGAGAGCCCAAAATATCTCAAGGGGGGGAAAAAAAAAAGCAGAGGCCTTCAGCATGTGTCAGATGGCCAGTTTCCTATCCCTGTGCCTGCCCATTGTCCCTCCCATAGTGCCTGAGACCTCAATGCTGTGCTAAGGTTTCCTGTGTGAGGTCCTCGGTCACCCTGTCACACAAGAGCTACTTCATGCATGTTTTACAAGTAGCGTGAAATTCTAGATGTTTCGTAGAGAAAGACTCAGCATCATTGGGATACCGTGGTTGAGATGTTCCAACTTTGAGTCAGGAGTAGCAAAGTCAAATTCGCTCAAGTTATATGAAAAATAAAGGTGAAACCGATGAGTAGTAAAATGGGCTCTCGTCATCTACTGGACACTTTCTTCCTGAAAGTGTTCTGTCCAGTTGGAGGGAAAAGAAATCAAAGGAAACATGAAAGCCAATAAAAGAAAAACATGAGCACGGAAGACCATCATTAATCTTCTATTCAAACAGCGGTCGCAGCTGCAGATTCCCCAAAAGGCTTTAATAGCGATTCTGATCAGAGACAAATCAAGTATTAGGGGTATGCTCAGAAGAGAATAAGTGACCTAATTGCATACCTGATTCTGGAGTCATGCAACTGACCCCAGAATCACCAGTTATATGGTCATCAGCTTAAAAGTCAAATATAACTCTTGACATTTTTTTCTAAGAAAATAATTTTGTTAAAAAGATAATTTTAGCAAAGTATTCTGTGTGTAGATAGGAATCATTCACTTATAAACTTTAATAGTATTAACTGAATGATTTTCCCAGACTACGCTTGGTGTAGGGATGTGAAGAAAGTATAGTGGCAAGGAGAAAGGAAGGGGCATGAGATGGAAAATCTGGTAGGAGCTGGGGATGGGGGGACGGGGAAAAATGGGGAGAGCCCTAGGATGAGGGTCCTGCTTAATTCAAATTCTCCTCTTCACCAATAAATTTAAAATAGTTGACCCCTTAGATAGCTCAAGTATGAAATAAATTTATGCATGAAGTAATCTTTATCTTCAAAGTCATTATTATAAATATTTATTGACTAACTTCTATATACTAGCCCCGTATCTCCTTCACTGCTTTTAAGAAAGTGAGAAATCCCTTTGGGAGACTAGAGAGTTAATAGAAATGTGACACAAATTTTTCACTAGGTAGATGTTAAGGTACTACATTTTAAAAATAGTATTCGTTTCATACGTTATGATAAAAATAAATTTATTTAGGTTAAAATATCATCTTTTCTTGCTTCACAAGGATAAATCACCATCATAGTGGAGTCTGTTTGTTAAAATGAGTCACCTCTGCTACGGGCGTACAATCAACAATTAGCACAAGTAACCAAACAAGTGTTTCCTATTTATCCCATTGACTATGTCAAGGGCCACCTCGCCTCATATCATGCTGAAGAAAACCACAGGAAAGTAGGCCAAGAAATATTCACTGCAAGAGGTCTTCTTGTTGATTTAAATGTCATCTTTAAATGGCTTAAGAATTTTCCGGCTTGAGTCTCGAATTGGTATTGCAACCAACTTCATCTCTGTGCAGACCGTAAATTAACAAATGCCTTCTAATCCAAGAATCACTTTTTAAACAAACCCTTATTTGATGATAAACACACATCTTTAAATGTGTGGCTTTGAATACCATTGTTCTGCACACTCTGAAATGTAATTGTTTTCCATCCCGACATTGTCATATCATAAATTAAAAGGCTAGTAAAGAATTTCATTATCACTGCTCTATTGCACTAATCCCCAGTAGTTGACTGTGGTCTATGAGCCATTGTCAAGTTCATAAAAAGGAACTTCGGAACTTCAATCGTGGCTAGCCAGGTGACCGACAGGGCTTTTTCCCACTCCACATTAAACATCAGTGTTTTGGACATGATAGTCCAAGCCATTTGGGGTTCCTCTACAATGTTGCTGGATGAAGAGTCCTGATCCTTGATTATCTTTAGCAGAGGACTTTAGTTAGTAAGTATCAAGTGGTCATCGCTTCCTTTCCTGAAACAGAAAGGGGGAGAGGAAAAGAGAAAAGAACGACTCAAAAATCCTTGAGTAGGAATAGGAATACTCTATATTCTAAGCATACGTGGGGTATCAACATGCTAAGCACAAGTAAAAAGAAGAAAAATTAAGAATAGCATTTTACATTATTTTTGGTTTGGGTACATGCTTTACGTAACTTTGAGGAGCTGTCCACCTCTTGACCCTCCGTTCGCCTTCATTGACAAAGCCTTTTCAGTGACTAGAGGAGCAGATTTTACCTCTTTAGCTGCAGCACAGAAGGGGAAAGATAAACTCTGCATTTGTTTGATCGAGCATATCTCTCTGAAGCGCCACACCGCACTAGAAGTGGAAGGGGTGTCAGCAGTTCTCTGTTCCACCCTGACGGCACTAGAGGAGCCAAGAGGTTTAGAGGAGGACCTGGGACACATTTCAGTAACTGGCAGGGTCCGGAATGAAAACCCATGTGTTCCAATGGCCCGGTTAGAGGCTCGGTCAACAGTTCACGGTACTGGTGTTTGCTGAACTGCTTGGTTGAAAAAGAGTGAGCCCTGCAGGTGGCGGAGCTGTGGTAAGTGGGGCCGTCTGTCATGGCCACTGGAGAGGGGCCACAGACACCAGTATTTGCAATGCCCTTATTACTTCCCCAGGTTCCATCAGTGAGATCTTTCCCAATAATTATTCTCCATTCATAGTCTTCCTCAATTTTATTCTACTGTTTGGCCCCTAGCCTTTAAACACATCCAGGTGTACTTAATTTTTGATGGCCTCAAAGCTATCAATCACTTGTTCTCAAGGCTCCGATGAAATCCATTTCCTTCATCAGACCCAAAGACCTTCACTTAGTCTCCGCAGGGGCCATCAAACCACCCCCTGGATCTAGGCTTCGATCTGATTATTCAGCTAAAACTATTCCAGCTGACTTTACTCAGGACCACCTTTGGTAACAGCCATGTCCGTTTTTATTATTGATATTTTCTTTTTTCAAAACTTTCAACATCCTACTTTTCCTGTTGATTGCCTTTGGTGGACCCTCCTCTTCCATTTAATTATTTCGTTAAAGGTGCGTACGACCCTTCTTTGTACCAGGCATCTTCTCAGCAACCCTTAGCACATCTTAGGACAAACCGTCTGCCGATATTGCTTCCTACCACTCAGACCCAATCTTATCAATTAATCTTTGAATCTACCCCTTAAATCTTTTACTTATTTCACATGCCTGCACAAGAAAACTTTCAACAAGCTCCTAGGGCTTTTTGCAGTACTAATCAAAGTCCAGAACTCAAATAAGAAAAACCTATCAGTTACTTTCCACAATTCACAACTATATTCTAAGATGGCTTTTTTCTTCACAGTTAACTATGTATTAGAAAAGCAACTTTGAGACTTTCCCTATACAAGGTGCCTCTTAGGAAGCAGCTGCCTATTAAGAAAATTAATTTCCTTTTATCCCAGCTTCCATGGCAACAATTTAATGCCTTGAGAGGATAAAATGTGATTTTAAAAACTTAACTCTTCAGAAGACCTCATTTCATATTTACCAGACATTCTTTGGAAATGCTTCAGTCATATCATTTCAAATCCCAAGGTGCGGTATGAATTGATTAACAGGAAATACATCCTGTGGTTTTAAGCAGCAATTATGTTCCCCCATCTTCCTTCAGAAATCTGGTTTAGAGAATCCTTCGCAAAAACACGTGGGTAAGGAATAGCGTGAGTTAACAACCCCCACCCCCAATAGAGATGAAGACAGACATGGTGCAATTAAGAAAACCATCCTCCTCTGATCCCCATGCTAGTCCCCAAACCGCCATGCGAAACCTTGGCCACTGAGGTCTAGACTGTTTTCTCAGGTGTCCTGATGGACAGTGAGCAAAGTGCGGTTGACCGATGAAGAGCTACCGACGTGTTTCCATCCAAGGACACGTACAGCCTCCTCTCCGGCAGGTTTCCTACTCTGCTAAATAAGTGGTTATTGGTACCACATACTGTGAAAAAGGAAGACGCCTTTGCCATTCCGAGAGCTCTACCTGTAAAAATAAGAGTGCTGACCTCTTCCTTTGCCCACTTAAAGAGGTCACCCCTCTTGACTTCAGGTATATAATTCATGCCTCTTCATAATGGTCTCATAATAAGCCCAGGAGAGTTCAACCATGCCATGTTGCTGTCTACTGTTTTATAAGAATTCGTTTCTCAAGGCAATGCCAGGGGTAGGACAGGAGTGAAAGATGAATTCTCTCCCACGATAAGTTGATTTCTGTGTGTAGTGTTCACCTTGGAAAGGCTGCTTGTTAAGACAGCAGGGAGGCTCATCTCGGGAGCATGAGGCCTGATTACACACCATACTGACCTCCTCAGACAGCAGACGCAGGACAGGAAGTCTGAGGACACTCTCTGATTCTCTTCTTGGCTGCTACATTCCTTCAGGAATTCTTGAAGATCCGTCTCAGGAAACCCATTCTGCTGGTATTTCTTTAAAAAGTACATAGGGTTGTTACCTTAATTATAGAGCATGAGAAATAGCTCCCTTTGTCAACAATCCAAACCTACCTTTGCTAAAATAAGACTCCAACATTGCTAGCTCTGATCCAAGAACCGATATTAACAACGACGAATCAGTCTGTCAGTCCCGGAAGACATAGCCAGGGTTACCATGGAACAAAGAACAATCAGAGGGGAAACGCCAGAGAGAAAACCCGGGTGAGGCGCGGGGGAGGGGCATGCTAGCAAAGGCAATGAAGTCTCAATGCTTTTGTGAGACCAGACAAGACCTCTCTTTCCCCTCATTGCCAACATGAAGTCTGGTGGGTAAGTCATCTCCTCTTCTTTGATGGAAGACAGTTACTTCGTGGGCCAGAGGACAGCGGGTTCTTCCAAGCAGACAAAGACCCTGAGATCCCTTCGCCTCATGCTTAGTGAGGTCATCCACCACGTCACCAAGGCTTGGCCCACTCATGAGGACACTCAGATCAAAGACAGGAACCCACAGGGCAGAAGTGTGCAGCATTTCTCTCCATCGGCTCAGCCATGCTGCTAAAGTCGACCACCCATTCCCATGTGAAAAATCATCTCCCCACGCACACATGCAGAAGTGCTCAGGAGTATTTCCTTCCAGGGGACTGGCTTCTTCTGAGTTAGTCTGAGAAGGGTCAAGAAGCACCCGGGTCCATCACAAGCTGGCCCTGAAACAGGATTTCTGAGCACGACTTTCTGCTGTGGAGGGGCCACCACTCAAAGCAGCAGTTTCCTTTAAGCTACAAACCAGTTAAATGGACCCGGACTGAAAGGAAACAGAACCCACCCGGTGGCTTAGAAAGATAGGAAGCTAAACAGCCACAAAAGCCTTAGCTTTCATAATTTAAAGGAAGCCTGAGCTGCACAAATGGCTGTATCATCCAGTGTACAGGTGTGCCAATATCTGGACAGTTGTCAGGGTAGGGGTCACGCCTTCTCACTGAAACTCACTACTCAAAGCCTAAGTTCCAGGACAGCAGGGTATACTTGTCAGTGCTGGGACCAACAGCCCAACTACTTGATTTTCCAAACTCGGCCCATCCTTACCCATTGCCTTTCTCTTTCCTTCCACACCTCCAAGCCAATCTACCTTGATCTGGGTGACACGAACAATGTCCTAAAGGCATATTTAAAATTAACCTGTAACAAGTTTCTTTCCTACAAAACCTCAAATTTTAAGTGAAATTTAGTATCTGAAGTAAGTAAAAAAAAAATCTAGTATGTTCCAATCCTATGTTCCAATCTATATGGAGTTTGCAGGGGTTTTTTGGGGGGGGGGCAGGAAATATTGATAATTACTTACTTTAATGGTGTCGTAAGAATCTGTAATAAGTGCGATGAAAAGGCTGAGAATCATATATGTAAAAAGACCAATGAAGGAATATAAATATAGGCAACTGAACAGCCAGACCAAGACACTCTTCTGCTGGATTTGAGCAAAGGTTGCAAACATATCATCACCGTTGACCAGAGAAAACAAACACTCGGAAACTGTATTCAGAGCTACAAACTGAAAGGGGAAAAGCAAAATTAGTTTTTGAGACATATTATCCAGAAAAGCAGAGAAGTATTTAGTTAGCTTGTTCTGTTAAAGCTGTTGTCATAATTATTATGAGCAACATTCATTTCAGGATGGCTAGAATACAAGCAGGAAAATATTATTCAAAACTCCCTCCACACTCCCAAAGTCAATCTCTTGACATCTCCCTCAGTTTTTTATATATTTGTAGTCATAGCATCTAACAATTTTGGAATCTGATTTTTTTACTCCTTAACATTGTCTTACGTTATTCACATTTAGAGAACATTTGTTAAATCTAATAGACCATTCCTTGGAAATGTCAATTTTAACTATTTCTCTGTCATTGGACACCCCAATAATGTTTGCTTTAATAAAGAACTACGTAAGGGACATTTCTAAGCATAACGTTTTTTCCTGTCATTGGGTCTAAGTGATGAACATTTCTGAGTCTACAATCTGCCAAACCGCTTTCTGATGGGACTGTAGCAATTGGATTCCACGACCAGCAAAGGTGGAGGTTCCCGAGAAGTAGTATAGGCTCAAGAAAATGTTGCTAAATGAGTGGTTTCCCTGTAGCCTTCCCAAATACATGTGCTAGTGATTTTAGCACGTTAATAACTAAAGGCCATCAGAAATGGGAAAGTGGGAAAGTTCACCAGTGAGAGGAGAAAGGGAAGGATTTGCTTAGTGAATATGGGGGACATTCGGTGCTGAGCCTAAGGAGTGGCTGCGGAGGTGTGTCTGTGTCTTGTTTGGTCTTCCACAGATTCCAGACTGAAAGAGGCCATAACTGTGAGCTAGTAAAAAATGTCAGCCAGAAGAGTGGCATGTTCTGATCGGTTTCTAAAGGATAACCACAGCACGTGGAAGATCTCCTACACTGGGCAAAGCCAAGAGGCAGGGCTGCCTGGAGAGGTGACTGACTGCAGGAGTCCAGATTTGCAAGGAGTCCAAGGAGGATACTAAAGAGGAAAGAAGTCTGGGAGGGGACAGAGGGAAGGGACTACTGATGAGCTCAGTGTTAGACAGGGGGGGCTTGATGTGTCAGGTAGAAATGTCGGCATCCCATAGAATCCCGCTGGGATCCCGCAGCGGCCGTCCCGCTGACGTGGTTGACATACTCCTGCCACGCTGACTGAAAACAAACAGCAGGTGCTTAACAAACCAACCTCTCTGAGGCACGAGGGTTAACATTAGATTAATGCAAAAAGGTTCTACCTAAGGAAAAATAATGACCTAACAGGCAAAAGATAATATGATTTTTGGAAACACAGAAACGAGTTATTACAGAGTTGTGAACCAAATGCTGTTCTTAGCACTGGGGCTAAGTCGGTGTGGCTTTGGGGACAGCCAAGTCCCTGATGAATGTCCATGGACAGCTCTATTTGGAAGCTGTGGTACTACTTCACATGCAACAAAATAAAACCTTCTATCACCTTAACCCAGAAAATGGACTTCCCTTCCAAATTTCCCTATTTCCGTCAGTGACACACTTCCGTTTCCTACCAAAGAAACATTCACTCCAAAATAATCAAGTACTTAAAACTATGTGATGAATTAATTAATCTCTCCCTCTCGTCAGTCTTCTAAGGTCTGTCTGCTCCTATGATGTTTCTCTGATCCAGTCTTTCTACCCCACACTGATGTCAACAACACTCATCCAAGAAAGTCTTCACTCCAATCTCTTCACCCTCCAGTCCATGCGGCAGTAAAACCTAAACTTCACAGAAGATAGCTTTCTGGTCGTATCTCTTGCTTAAGAACATGGAAAGTCTAGCTGCAAAGTAAAAATCCAAACCCAGACGGCTGGGATTAATTCCTCCTTTCCGGGGCTTCCTCCCGTCTCCTCATTGTCAGCATTACCCTGTGCTTTTCTCCTCCTACAATACCAGACCTATTTTTCCATCTTTTTCTCATGGGGTTTATTCTCTTTATCTCATACCTTCTTCTTCTGTGTCTAACTAAGCCAATGTTGAAAGGCTATTTCAAAGTCTACCTCAAGACGGCCTGCCTTGGCACCTCTTGTCCCCGTCCTGTACCAGTAAGGACCACATTATGAACTGCTGGTTGGTCTTGTACTTGGTTTTGAGCACACGTCTCCATTTCCCAACTAGACAGGAAACACCGTGTCTGACCGTCTCTGCTCCACAACTGGATATGCAGGGTAAAGTCTGAACCAGGGCAGAGGACACAAAAGTACCCCAAACAGGGACCATGCCCACACCTTTGCTGCATCAGGGACAACTCTGAGGAACTCAAGCTTCTCTTCATAGGGACCTGGAGGGGACATCCAGTTGAGCAAATCACAACAACATGAAGATTATTTAAGACAGGCAATTCTCGGTGTAAGTATTTTCTGCCCGCACCTCTAGCCTTCAAATAATGAAGTTAAAGCTGGTTTCTGTGGACATCAATTACAACTCTAACAGCACTATCAATAATTCATATTTCTCATAGTTTCTTTTGGAATCTGGCCAATTCCTTTCTTTAATTTCAAGAACCCGTAACAATCTGTGCTTCAGGTTTCTGAACTGCAAGCAGCCAGTACATACCTAATTCATTCCTTAGTTTTCTGTGCAGTGACTTAGTATTGGTCTAGACATAATACCTGTCTCAACAGTAATGCTATTCACAACCATTCTACCATCCTCTCCTCTATGCGGGTGAGATTTATTTTCATCTCAAAAGTTACAACAGAGACCTAATAAGGTAAATAATTGGTACATACCCTGTCATTTTGTTCTACAAGAAGTGGCTATGAATCAGAGTCAGTTCCAGTGGCCAAAATCCACAGTAGAAGTAAACATGAATAACATCCAAGGTGACGACGTAAGGCCCTAAGGTCCGGAAGGGCTGCATTTATAGGGAGTTGCCTTGGTTCTTAGAACCTTGTAAGCCCCTGGAAGCAGACACTGCCATCTCTGTTTTTTGTTCATTCAACGCGACTGTGTTCTGCGCACCATGCTGGATGCAGGGGCTGCAAACAGCAGTAAGGCGTAGTCACCGCCCTCTGAGAATTCAGTCTAGAAGAACCTGACAATGCTTGGTGCACAGTAAGCATTTAATAAACACGAGATGATTATTTCCATAGAGAGTCCCCATAGGTTATATAGGACCGCAGTAAGAACCCAAACATTTGTGAGCGGTAATTCTGCGATTGAGCCAGAAAAAACTTTCATTTGAATGCAAACACAACCTGCAATGTTTATGTCAGAGAATGACATAACCATTTGCTTCAAGGGCTGGTGCTAAGAACTTCATGAGACATTCAGGTAAAATGTTTTACCTGGCTAACAGTTTTTTTGAATAAGAGAGGTGCTTGGCTAAAACTAGAGGCCTCGAAAGCATGAAAATGTAATGCAGGTTCTGCCAAACTTTTATCCATGACATCAGCGAAGTCCAAGGATTTTTCAATGCCTTCGTCTTCTCATTTGTAAAATGGGGAAAACGCAAGACTACGATTTATTCCTCACAGCAAAAATGTCCTCTAGAAACGTAAAAGCCATATTAACGTTCTTCCAAACCACATCTTGAATTATTAAACATCAACAGCCTTTAGCCCTCTGTGCCCAGACATTTTGGAAAGGTGCTGTGCCAAAGTCCATTAGTGCTGAAATCAGCATTGGCAGGACATTTCTTGTATCTTTACCCTCTCTCAGCTGAACCATTGAAATCCAATGTCTACCAGGAAAATAGGAAGCTAAATGTGGGACTCTTGCTGCCAGTCAGACAGCAGAGTAAAACTCTAATTTTCCTGATACCTCCTCTTTAGAGTGGTTTGTTTGTTTGTTTAAAGAAAGAGTTAGCTTCTACAGCCAAGGGTGATTCTAGATCCTAGAAAATGCTTTCTGTGCTGTGCAGATTTTGAACACTTCTGGTAATATTGAAGGTCTTCTAATTCAACAGATACCGATTGGCGGAACCTGAAATTTTTGACAGTTCCGGTTAATCTGAGGGAGGGGTGGAGGGAGGCAGGAAATATTTCTAACTTCAGATTCGAAGAAGAAGCAACACGGAAAAGAAAAGCACAAAAGTCCTGAACCAGACCGAAGGTTTTCTCCCTCCACCGACGAGTGCATTCGTTGAATTAATTCACCTATGCATGCCCCAGTTTGTCAGCCTGGCTCCAGATGAGAGACAGATCCATAAACAGACCTGCTAGAATACTCTGGAGACAGCTCTTATCTCTCTGCTACTCTGGGGGTTAAATGGAAGGTTGATATTAAGTTAGAGACACAAGGCGAGAGGTACACCATCCATTTAGAGCAGCCGCTAGCCACGTGTGACTGTTGAGCACTTGATGTATATACAGCTAGTCCAGACTGAGAGGTGCTGTCAGTATAAAACGTACACCAGATTTCAAAATGTAGTACCAAAAAAAAAAAAAAAAAGAATGTAAAATACCTCGATGTTTTATATTAAGTATGTGCTGAAGTAATATTTTAGGTATGTTGGGTTAAATTTTAATTATATATTTTTGTTATATGTTTATTATATATATTTAAATATATAATTACATAATATATAATTAAAATTCATTTTACCTATTTTCTTATTATTTTTTCATATGGCTACTAGAAAATTTTAAAATATACATGTGGCTCTCATTTGTAGCTCTTGCTATATTTGTATTGGACAGTCCTGGTCCAGAGCATCCCAACCTCACCTGAATCCTTTGAAAAGTCAGAATTAAACGTATGAAAATGGAGTCAGATTCACAAAGCAAATAACATCATTTTCCACAAGGTAACCCTGACATGAACTGAGAAAAATAAGACTGATTACAAGGTTTTTGCTGTCATAGTTGATCTCTTCTTGGGTCAAACTAAATGCTCTTTTGTAATGGCCTGCTTTAGATAATACCAAGAAAAGCCCAACAGAGTATTAGTGAAAGCACGTGTATTGATTGGGGTCAGGAGGACCTGGGTGTGAATCCTATCTTTGCTATTTACTAGCTGCACAGCCTCAGGAAAATTATCTAACACATTAAGATCTCTGTTTTCTGTGAAAAGATGGTATTTACTCACAGAGCTACTGGGAAGGTTAACGTAGCAAGATTGTTTACAGAACTTGGACACCTTATCTATCTAGCATATAGCAGTCAAAAATGGTAGCTATATTAGTTAAATACAAGCAACATTATCTGAGCACCTTCCAGAATAATAATGGCGTAGGGGAGATGAAGGGCAAAGGAGATAAGACCTCTTGTCTTGAGGCCTTAGAGCCAGTGAATTAAAGCCGAAATCCTGACTCAGTATTTATTGTACGCAGTGCAACACTGCCCTCTAGTGACAAAAATTTGGAGAAGCATTCAGAGCATGAGGCAAGTAAAGAAGAAAAATGTAAATTTTCCTGGGCACAAAGACAGCAAGTTCTGCAGATCAGAGAGATTATATCAAAGAACAATTTTTACTCATGAGTCACCTTTAAAGCAATGGCATGGAATTGGAAGAGCAATAAGATTATCAAGATTTACTATTAATTCAGAGTTTGTCACTTTGTTAATTATACAGTTCTCAGACAAAAAAATAATAGTTCTGTTTGAACATACTAAATGTAACACTTAAAGAGGAGAAATCTTGGGCATATGCCAAAATACTAGGATATATTTCAGTGAGATAACATAGAAAGTTTGAACTTTGTGGATTGCTCATTTTTGTGAACAGTTTATAAATCAGATTTGATCACACGTTTTGTTTAATGCAACTATCAAGGTCAAAACTTAAGGCTGAGCTGTTATACAAGTTTCAGTGTAATCCTCTGCATTTTTGCCTCTTTTCTTGCAAAGCACCTAAGCCAAGATAACAGTACCTTGGGGTGTTGTGGAGATTAAGCAAGAGAGAAGAGACAGAAATGCTTGGCACAGTGCCTAGCACTCAAAGCATACAGTGTTGGCCGCTGTTATTTTTATTTTTGTTGTTTCCATTGTTCCAATTGCCAGAGGCCCAAGGAAGAAAAAACTACAAGACACAATAACTCTTTACTTTTTTGGTAAGAAAACAAGTCCTAATTTTATTTCCTGATGTTTCTACCAATCAAAGTTATCATTTTAAAACAAGAACATCTGAGCATAACTTTGATGTCTCTGAGATTATGATGCTGACTGAAGCCCAGTAATAATTTAAATTCAGATACTAATCTTTAATAAGGCACAAAGATGATGCTGTCATCAAAACCGCCTGCAAAGACAAGATGTGTTATTGTTTTAATAATAAACCTAATATGGACCATCCTGGGTACTCTTGTCCATCTTTACTCTCCTCAGTTAATTTGGATGAACGCCCTAATACTTTAAGTTCAAAAGATTTTGTAATAATTTTCATCATTTAATTTTCATTTTTATGATAGTGATCTCGTGTCCAAACATTTGTTATTTGATGATCAGCTGGGTTAATATGTGACCCCATGAGCCGGTCCCAGACAACTGTGAAATGTGCTCTCTAGTCTCTTGCAGTAGTTTCAATATCCTGAAAAGGAAAAGAAACTGATACAAAGATATGTATGGGCTTACTGATAGCACGGGAAGGCAGTGAGTACTGGAAACCCACTTTTAACGGTCTCGAGTGCCTGACTCGCAGAAGGAAGAATCAGCGCTACACACCTTGTTATGATATGGTCCTAAGACGATCCAGCCACAGAAGGTATAACCCAGGTAGATCATTCCGGCACAGGCACAGAAGCGAAGAACTTTTGGCAGTGAGGCTTGCATTGTTAAAATGAGCACCTGAAAAAAGGTAACAGAATGGGGGGGGGGATTTAAAAGGAGCTTACTAGAACCCAAAGAAGAAATGAATCTCAATCCCAGTGGCATCACGCAATGCCACATCCTTACATTATATTTTTGGAAGTAACCCAGGTATCTGATGACTCCAACCCAGACGAGGAGAGTAGATGTTCCAAGCAAAATGCTGCACAGATCATAATTTGTGAGATTCTAAGGAATGAAAAAACAGACACATGAGTCAAATATTCTCCTCCATTCAGCTTACTAGCCTGACTTTAAGCTGGCTGGGAAAAGATGGAGCGCCTGCCTCTCTATAGGTGACACTAAGAATTTTTAAACTGTAGAAGAAAATAATAGAAAGCACAGTTCCAACCGGGTCCTTCATTTCCTTTTGGTATTTCAATTGGTTGAACTGATTTTTTTTTTTTTTGAAATAATATCCTGAAATAGAAAGTGCATTTACCACTGACTTAGGTATTAAAGAATATAAACAAATGGTGTTTGTTAAACATGAAACAACACCATTCGGCTACATTGGAAAGAAAGCTCAAACATGATTTGCTAACACAGTTCCTCCTTTCAAGGGTTTCTAGGGCTAATGGAGGAGACGAACATGATTCTGATGTAACATGCTAAGTGCAATGAGATGCTACGCCTGGCTGATCACAAAGGCCTTCCCATGGGCGTGACCCCAGAGCGGAGCTGGGCAAGAGGTCTGCAGACAAAGGTGGAGCAAAGGCCCAATGCTGAGAGCTGGCAAGAGGTCGCAGAAGGCCAGTAACATGGGTCAGTGGGAGCTACTCTTGGAGAGGAAGGCAGAGCTAAATGACGAGGACCCCGGAGGCCACTTCACCCACAGGGGGTCCTGTCAGGCAGAAAGGATTATAACGCCAAGACAGATATTTCCAGAAACATTCCCCTGACATCTGTGTGAATGGTAGATAGAGCTGAGGGGTAGAAGGCTGAGCGCGGAACAGGCAATGAGGGAGCTGTCACAGCCGTCCAGGCCAGAAAGGAAGTCAGCCTGGAGGAAGCCTGAGGGGGGCGGGACAGACACAAGGTAGGCGCTTTAGTGTCTGGAGGTAAAGTCAGTAAGATTCCCTGGCTGACGGTATAGCATGGAGGGGAGGACAGCTGGGTGAAGGAGTCAAGACTTGGTCATGCAGTTACATACTGTCAGGCACCTAGGAGACACTCAAATATTGCTGCCCTCACCCCCTTCATCAAAGCACCCACTGGTCATGGACGGTCACCACAGGCTCTTGATATGCTTGGTTCATGGGTCAGCTGCTCTTTTTGCAACTTAAAAAAAAAAAACCCCACTGAAACAACCGTCTTCTCAAACTTCAGTTCCTATTCTGAAAACGCTACCAAGATGATATTCATGTGAATATCATCTTCCAAGAATATCAGCTTCCTTATTTTCCCTTCATGAGGAATCAGGTCAGAGGAAGCTTCAATTTTATGGGTATGAGAAAAGGGGGAACATGAGATTCAAAATAGTCTCCACAGGATTTTATATCTTAAAGTATGTAGGATCATCCAGAAGGACGGAAAGAACAACAGATTTAAAATAGGTTGCCCCTCACCTTTACTTTAATTTCCATTTTTAATATGGATCCAATTATTGTCATTAGGTCGCTGATAATCACCAGGACATACCATCCATTGATGAACTCCCATTGGTCGGCATTACACACACGTCGCTTGTACTTCTCCAGGAAAAAATTTAGAAATCTCTGCAGCAAACATTTTAAAAAGCATTTCTTACAAACCACACTGCCCTCTTGAAGGAGAAGACAAATGCGAAAAGTGCTCTCGCCTGTAAAATGAAATGGCATTACCTTTTCCCGTTAGATATACCCACTTCAAGGCTGGAAATTATGGCCCACACTTTCCCCCCTAATTTATCCCAGCTAGAAGTAAGCATCCAAGTGCCTGCCAAATGAACTCAAACATTAAATGCATATTCTCTAACTCCGACAGACTCTTATCATAAGAGCTAATATGTAATACATTCCGACTACTTTATGTATCATCAAGTCACTCAACCAGACAATACCCTATGAACCAGGCACTATCAGCCCTATCTTCCAGAGGAGGGAACTGAGGCATGGAGAAGCTAAGCTAGGATTTGAGTGCAGGTATACCAGCTCCAAAGTTTGTGCTCCCAATGCCCCCACTCTCTTGGGAGAACCAGGACCCTGACCTTGGATCAGAGTATCAAGTGATTTGGGTGGGGTGGGGGTTGGTAAGAGAGGCAGATATTTACAATATAAGTTGACAAATGTCAAGAATAAGAAAAGTAGAATGTAGACTATTTCCTTGTTCCACGAACGGTACTCTGATGACTTTGAGCACCTGACCCCAGCCTGCATTTACACACATGTCACAAACCAGACTGAGGTTTGCGGGGAGCTGGAATATATATCCGCCAGAGTCCTGAGAGTAAAAAAGGTAAAATGAAACTCAGAGGAGAATTTTAAAGTATTCTACGCTTCATTACAACCCGTTTACCATGCCTCCCTGTCAAAATGAACTCTGATTTGAAGACAAATGATAAAACCCACATCTGCTATTATTCTATACTTAAGATCATTCCTGAATTTAAAAGGGTTTCATTTATTCTGGAAACATTCAAAAGCTTGAGAGTTCACCATTGTGTACCTGTGCTTATCAGTTAAGTTTTAAAGCAGGATAATTATCTGATCTCACCTGACATGCCGGGGGCTTTTACTCACCCTACACACCTCAGGTTGATTAATGCCTTGTAGAGGGGCAATCACTCAAAGGACTAATTTAGTTGAAGGCTCCAGGGAGGGCAGGATGACTCAACATCAACATCCACTGTTTGGACAAATTGAGGGCAGAGGCCAAGAGGGAAGGGAAAAAATTCAAGCATATACTTACCTTTCGTAAACTTAGAGCAAGTACAATGGATCTTGTGCACAGAATAAGAGATGCCAAGCAAATCAAAATGACGAATGCATCAAACACCAGGACATACTGAGTATTTTTCTGGACTGAGGAACAAAAGCAGAATTCCAATGTTGAACACTTCTTACTTGGAAATAATTTCCAGACAAAATGGCAGTTGAAAAAGATCAAAGGATAAATTCTTAAACATCAGAAACAAATTGCAATGCATTCATTCAGAAGTCCACAAATAAGGTAAACCATCCCGATATGAAGAGTTACACATCTAAAAACATATAAACTCTTAGATGTACTAAAATGCATTTGTAAATATTTACTATAGAATAGAACTTGACGGAAGGTGGTCCATTGGGCTCCATTCAAAAAAGCAAAGCTACCGATATACTCTGAGTTCTTTTTCATAAAAGCACAAGCATCGATTTCTCCATTAATGCAGGAACAAACAATTTAAAATACCAACAACTGAGAATCCCCGTTTCTGCTTCTCAATCTTACTGTGCACTTTTCCAGCAAAGAGTGCCAATTCAATAAGCATTTTCTGCACATGGAGAAAGTAGCTTCTTGGAACAGAAGTAAGAGGAGAGTAATAATCAGATTTTTGTCTTGGAACACAGTAGCACGGAGAATGAAGTGGAGGAAGATGAAACTGTAAACTTAGCTTCAGTCAGACTTGATGGTATCGTCCCAAATCCCAACCATGGCTCTCCCCTGCTCAGTCCCTTGCCCACCCCTGCATCTCACCACCTGCCAATCACTGCTCTCCCCCACCCACCTTCTCTACCCTGAATGCACACTGGTCTTTCTCTTTCCCTACTTCTACCAAGTTCTCTCTCTTGCCTCAGGGACTTTGCACATGCTTATCCCTCTGCCTGGAACAGCATCCTCCCCATCACGCACGTTTATATTTTTCAGGCTTGGGTTTCAGACTGAGTATCTTCCTTTGTGAACAGAATTCTCTAAATTCCCATCTTTAGTATCCCCTCCCCAATATTCTCTCACAGCACTCTCCACAAGCGTATGCCTGTATAGCTCCTTTTAACTCTCCTTTGCCTGATGACCTCTGTACTTGTAATTATGTCTTCAGAGAGCACAGCAAGGAGCACAGGAACAGAAAAGGACCCAGCCTCTTGGGCCTGAAAACCTGGGTCTGAATCTCAGCTCTGCACTCAGAAGCTGAGCAGCCTTGGGGAAGGTCCCTCGATTTCCTCATCCGAAAAAATGGGTAGAATAAAAATTATCTATTTCATAGGGCTCTTGTGAGGATTAAACAAGTTCATATATGAAATCACTTAGAACAGCTCCAGGTAAATAAAATAGCAAACTCTTATAGTGGTTACTATGGTATCATTTGATGTCCATCTTCCCCACTAATGGTTGACTCTGGGAGGCAGGGACCATATGTATTTTGTCAACACTACGGTACCTGTACTTAGCATAATGCTTCAGTATGCTTGCAAATAAATGCACAGACTCCAGCAGAACATGAAAAGACTATTGAATAAACTTAGAACTTGTGACGGTCTAAGCTAAGGTAGAAGCAAAGGGGCACAGATAAAGAAGGTACAAAGTGGTGCGAGATGGAGAGTCAACCTCATTTCCAGTGGGACCTAAGGAATAAGGAAGAGGGACTGACCAGGAATGACTCCTGGTTTTCTGTCTTGGGTAAACTGAGCTCAGACTGGACGTTCATGACAAGAAAGGATGACTCAGTGGCAGCTAAAGCCATGGGTGTGGACAGAGCCGCTCAGAGAGAAATGGGGATGGGGGGTGGTCAGTAATATTTGAGAATTAGAAGAGGAAATGAACTCAGGAAAGAGATGGAGAAAGGCTAGAGGAGGAGGAAACAGGACTGAGGACAGGCAACTTCAGGGGAGTCTAAAGTCACAGTGCTCCCCAGTGACACCTCTGCTGGGAAGGCTTTTGTGAGAAAGACTGGAGTGTCCACGGCTTTTCCACTAACAAGGGCATGAGCGACAATGGCATAAGTGTCTGAGGGCAAAGCTGCTCAACCAGTGCGCAATTTGTTGAGCAAATCGTTTAGCGTTGCTAAGCTTCAGACGCCTCACTACAAAATGCAACTACACCTGCTTCACAAACTACCAGGAAGCCAAGCGAAACTGTCCTGTCCATGCAGAGTGCTTATCAGAATTGTGCCTGGCACCTAGCACTTAACATCTGCCTTCAGCCATTTTACACTTCAGACATTAAGGTTACATCAAGACCTCATCTAAGGCAGTGGTCCCCAACATTTTTGGCACCAGGGACCAGTGCTCCTATGAGAATCTACTGCCTGATGATGATCTGAGGTGGAGCTGAGGTGGTGATGCTAGCGCTGGGGAGCGGCTGCAAACACAGATGACGCTTTGCTTGCTCACCTCCTGCTGTGCAGCCCAGTTCCTAAGAGGCCACGGACTGGTACTGGTCCACGGCCCAGGGGTTAGGGACTCCTGATCTAATGGGTAGGTAAGAAAGTAACATAACAAGACCAGAACCCAAGACCACTTTTTTGAGGGAGAGGGGGGCCTATGGATTGGGATAGAGGGAATAAGGGCAGCTCTTGAGAAAATGAGATTGAAAATCTTATAAAATGCCAGTCCTTCCGGAGGCCCTGAGAATACCCTACACGCACCACCACTGCCTGCTTGTGTGACTCTAACTTGCACATCCCGCACTTACTGAACTCTTTTTCCTTGTGACACTCACATCACCCATTAGTGAGGGTCTTGCTCACCAATACCTTCTCCAGCCCCTCATGCTCAAATTGCTACTTTCATGAAATCAAGTTAAAAGTAAAGGTTAGGGGCACACTTGGAGATGGGTATCAGAAGTCATAAAAAGCAATATGTGGTTTGTATGAGAAATGGACATTCTCTCATATTTCGCCTTGAGATAACAGGTAATGATGAGAGGGAGAGAGAGGCCTCAGGGTAAGTAAATGGATGTGAATGACCCTCAGCACATTTTGGAAATAGCGCCAGGATCCCAGCAGACGTCACCCTTGCCTCTGTCCTACTCTCCGTCTCTCCACTTCCCTAAAGCCAGGGCAATCAACCCATCAGACACATCGGATATCCGGGTGGAAGGGAACCTCCATTTCCTAAGCTGGTTTCCAAACTTCAACTTTCTAAGACTTTCGAGTGCTATCATTTTGTTTTAAATTCGTGTTTTCCTAGTGACAGAATCTGGTTTCTTAGGACGGCAGGTCTGGGAGCATGTATAAACATTAGCGTTTCTCCTCACTGGCCACAGGAGGGAGCCAGAGCTCCTTTCTTCTGCGTGTGGACAGGCAAGAAAACCCCCGCCCCCGTGTTCCAAGGAGCTGCGTGGGCAGCAAGGAAACTGTGCTCCGCAAACACGTTTGACTGACTAACTCATTTGGTCACAATGACTATTCTAAACCACATTTCATATGTAACAAAGTGAGCTTTTTTCACATGAAATGGCTGCAACCTATACTTGGACTTGGGAAATAAGCATCTGATCTGTGCATTTCCATGGGATGCTGTGTGTCTGCAGAGGCATATTAATTACTTTTAACAGAAACTAAAACTGTATATTCTGATCAGAGGCTTAAGTCAGTTACTGAAACTTCGAAGCCAAAACTTCATCAGGACATGGAAAACTGGAAAGCAGCTGGCCACCCCTTAATCTAGATTTAAACTAACCTAAAATATTTAGGAACCACCTAAATATTTTGCATTTTAATTTGTTCTAATAATCTGGTCAAAGGCAAATTCAGTAAAACAAAACAGATATTAAAAAATATTGACCATCCATCATTAACATCATCCCGAACCCTTAGGGAAAACAAGTTCTGTGTAGCCCAATTTAAACTATGGGTCAAGAGGTGTTTTCTGAGTCATGACTGAGTAAATGACCCAGTGTTTGCATAGGCTGCTCTCTGGGCTCTGAAGGCCTCCATCTCTCTCCATTGTAAAAGGCTCAGATCAAAGCATATCTTCTCAGAGAATCATCGCTGCATTTTATTTCTCACTCTGCCCCAGTAAAATTAACCTTTGCTTTCTTCACCCTCATACCACCACTTATTCCTATCTATGACAGATTAGATGTTTTATAAGCATGTCTGTCTCCCTCGCTCAGGAGTTTACCTTCTTTTCCAGAGTACCTGGCAATTACTATGTTCCAACTCTTGTTTTCAGTGTGTTGCTTTACATCCTAACTTATCTAATATTCAACGTCCTGAAGCTAAGTACTATTCTTGCCCTCATTTTGCAGAGAAAAATACTGAGCCAGAGAGAGGTTAATTAAATTATCAGAAATCACAGGCACAGTACACAGAACCAAGACCGCAGCCCCCAGGCAGTGTGGTTGGAAAGGCTGGTCCCTAATCACTGGGCAATGCTGCCTCTCTTAAGAGGTCTACAATCAATATTTGTTGAATTGAATAAAAATGCAAAGTTTTGAGAAATGCTTTACAGAATCTAATGCTCAAGATGTGGTTCTCCAGAGCCCTTTCTTCCTATTAGCATCCAAATAAACTATTTAAACACCTCAAATCCCAAAATAAAATGCTAAAAATCATTCATAATCCACAATACGCAAGCATGTAACATACTTACCAGATCCAGATATGTTTAAGTCTTTACATTCTTCAATGTTAGCATCGCTGTCAAAATAGATTTTGATTTTGCCGCTGTGAGCTTTATTGTCAAACGTAATCTGGAGACACAAATGTGTGGAAAGCAGAAAGTATGACCTGTTAGATAGACTTTGCTTAAAATATTAAGGGCATCCAAACAACGTGTTGATCCAGAAAGTATACTGATAAAGATGTCCTCATTACATGACTCCTTCGCAGCTTTCCATTATTAATGAAAATATATAGTCCAAAGGGTGAATATATGAAGTTCTCCTAAATCTACCTGTAGGTTCAAAGAAATGCTAAAGCAAAACAGCCAACTAGTCCCAGGACCAGAAATAAGATTCACCGGTCTTGGACAAGAGAACACAATGACCTCATGTATTACACTGGATGGAATTTAAAATAATTTTCTTCAACTTAATCCTGTGGATATTAAATTTAGGTTTTTTACTAGCCTGGAGATTATTTTTCTGTTTGCCTCGGGTGCTACACATGTTTTCAGAAGTGACAAAGCTTGCTTCAAGGCCGCAGGCTGAATATAAGATAGCTAAAGACCCTCAATCTTCCATATTATGTTTCGATCACTTAAAATTTATAAGTGAAATATGTTGAGTATTTTAAGGCTTTTGAGAAGTATTTTAGGGGGTTTCCTGAGGGGAAATGAGATCTTGAGTGCCAGAGTTAGTGGAGGTTTAGCCAGAGGTCACAGGCTAATTCTTGAACCTCTGGTTTGGTCATAGTGATATTCCTGAATTACACAGAAGGTGGTTTGTGTTCAGAGATGCTCCAGTGCTTGTGAACTTAATCATAGGTCATCTGTATTTTCAGCTCTCATGTTCTCTGCCTGTGAATATTTTGAATTTCATATGTTTCATTATGTGTAGGTCTCTTCAGGGTAGTTAATCATGCTTTTCTCTGCCAAAGATATTCTTCCTTACCACATGTCACAATTTATTATTATTGTTATTTCTTTCTTACTTGTTTTTCTATCTCTTTTGCTAGGCTATGAGCTTCCACTGTTCCTCTAGAGCACAGCAATGTCTGGTGCATAGAGTTAGTTGATTGTTGGTGAATAACGTACTCTTCTGAATTGCTAAAAGACATTTACATACAACTTTTGGTTCAGCTTTCAGTTTTGCTCTTACATATACATAAAGGACGGAAGGAGGGAAAGGGAAAAGAAGGAAGGGAAGAAGAAAGAGAGTAAGGAAAGGAGGAAGGAAGGGAGGGAGGGACGGATAAAAGGAGGAAGGGGAGAAGGAAAGGAGGGAGGAAGGAAGGAAAAGCATGAAACGCTGTGCAAGTGAGAAGGCAGGTTACTCTTCCACAAGAGTGAGTAGTCTCTACTACTGAATATGTCTCCTCCCAAAATAAAAGCGGCAAAAACTGATCCTTTGCAGACTGGCCTTCAGATCAAGGGGGAAGTTTCTGCCTCCAGGTTTGGAAGCATTTGCTACATTGGTAAAGACCCTCGTTTGAAAATGGGGTAAATATAGACACTTAAAACACTTCTTGTAAACTTTTTTAAAAAAAACTGTGTTAGAAGAGGAAGAGGTCAAAGCCAATTTTGAACACTTCTCTTTTCAACCCAGAAATTTTATTTTAAAAAGTTGGAATGCGCTTGCGTCATTCAGAAGTAAAGGTCTCTTTAAAGTGTCATTAAACTGTTTTAAACACAATTGCATTCAACATATCCTTAGGCTTGTGTGTTTTACACTCCACATCTACAAAAGGGAGTAGAGAACAAAAAATGTGGCTTAGTAAAATTGTCACTTGCCGTATTCTGAAAGGCATAACAGTCTGGTAACTCTCGGGAAAGAATCGTCTGTAGGTCGATGCCTTTGAGGTGAAAGGAGATTTCAACTTGTAAGAGCCTGAATAAAAAATATCACACGGTATAAGTTATCACAGTCTTACTATCCACTCGCCTTTCCTCATTTGTGTCCCCTGGGAAATGAGACTTAAAAACTTATTTACCTATAAAATTCCAGTCTGAAGAATGATGCGTTCTTCCAGTCCTCAGCATCCTTAGAGAGGGCCTGGAGGTCTAAGTAAATACAATCTAGGACAATGAAGAAGGACAGAATTGCTTCAGGCAAGAATCAGATGCTAAAACTAGTGGGCCAAAGTATGATGAGAAGTGGGGTACTTCCAAAGTATCTCCCTACAAAAATACTCACTAATTACAATAGGCAGATCAGTACCTTTACATTGGACAACTCAGCAGACAGCACCCCGCCCAACTGATCCAAGCTAACACCACCAGTGATGACACAAATAGATATCATCACCTCCTGGAATAATGTACCAGCTGTGCGGTATTCCTGCCAACATGCCTCAACTCTAGTCATAAACAGAAAAACCCAAAGAGGAGGGACATTCTACTTTTTAAAATGTCAAGGTCATCGAAGGAGGGGGGAAAAAAAGGGAGAAAGAAAAAAATCCCCAAACAACAGACCTAGGAACTTTGTTTTGCTCCAGATTAAAGGAGAGTAAAGAGACATGATGACAAAATGCAAATCGTGATACTGGACCAAGGTGGTTGGGGCAAGTCCTTTGCTATGGAGAACATTAGGACAATTGATGAAATGTGGCAGGGTTTGTAGAGTATAGTATTGCACTAATGCTCTTTCATGCTTTTGAGCACTGTCTGGTTGTGTGGGAGAATGTTCTTAGGAAATGCACACATTTGAAATATTTAGAGGTAAAGAGACATCATGTTGTCCTCTTATTCGCATACGTTTCAGGAGAAATATTTAAACATAGGAAGAACGATAAAGCAAAACATTAGCATTTGGGAAATATAGATGAAGTGTGTACAAGGAAATCTTTTGGACTCTTGCAACTTTTCTGTTTAGTCTGGTACTTTTTTTAAATCAAAATTAAAGAGAAAGGAAAGGAACATATGCTTTGTTCAAATAAAAACAAATTATGAGCCGTAAACTATAAAAGAATGATTCCAAGGGCCTCACATAAAAATTTGTCCCATTATTTTGTAGCCCAGCACCTTGGCAAGAAACCCAGGCAGTCCAGAGCTGGTGAAGACCTTTCAAGGTCACACAGCCCTGACTACAAAACTGCTGTGAAGTCAGCCTGGCTGACTGTCACTCAGGCCATGTCTGTCTTTCAAATGGAAAAGCCAGGGCCTGGTAATAAGTAGGTACCCCAGGATCTTCTTATCTATCTCCTCAACTAAAGGATAAGGTCTTTGAGAGCAAGAGTATGTTATGTTATGTGTAATTAACCCACTGCCTAGTGTATGGCTGACACTCAAAATATGTCCTGGTATATAGCACATATTTACATTTTGTGAAAATTTGTCTTCCTGGGTCAAAAACGAGGACATGGAACTGAATGGACAACTCAACAGGCACAATATTTAAGAAAGGTGGGTGGCAGAGTGGGTGCCTCCCTGTGTTTGGCAAATAGGCTATTAGTGTCAAGAAACAATTTAATGTTGGTTTTCTTGACTGGACCTTGATTGATATGGTGAAGGTAGTTGATCAAAAGAAATTTGTTTTCTACAAGAAAAGATCGATGATGATAAAAATAGCTAAAATATACCAGGTACTTACTCTGAGCTAGATACTGTGCTGAAAGCTCTATGTTTTCTTATTTAACGCATTATCCTGTTTAATCCCCAGAGCAACTTTGTGAAATAGGCACTACTGTTGTGATTTTACAGAGGGACAAACCAAGGCACAGAGAGGTCAAGAGACTTCTGCAAGGTCACACAGCTAGCTAATGCAAACCAGAATTTAAATCTACATGTGTTCAAGTTCCAGAGTCTGAGCTCTTCACCAATATACTTGATAAGGCTGACCTCTGAGCGTCTACTTCACAACATCAAAAGGTCCAGGGTTCTTACTCGACTTACTCATTTATTCAATAAATATTTGTTGAAAGCGTTTATGGGGCAGCCACTGTGCCAGGCACTGAAGGTAAAGAGCAATGAACAAGACGGACAATTTCAATGTGGCACTCACACTGTAGTAGGGGAGATAAACGAAGAGTGAAAAATATACACAAAGTGGTATCATGATATGAGAAGTACTGCAAAGGCAGAGTGAAGTGATGGAGAGTAACCAGGTGGGGTGGCCCTACCCTGCAAGAAGTGGTTGGGGAAGGGCTCTGAGGTGCTGGGGATGTTTGCAGGGACCCCTGAGGGAGGAAAGAGAACAGGCTGTGCATAGATCCAGGGGGAATGCTCCAGGCAGAACAAAAACAAGAATGAGTCTCCCAGGCAAGTAAAAGCTTGGCTTGTTCAACAAACAGAGATGCTAGGACAGAGAAATTGGGTCAGGTGTGAGGGGCTTGGAGAGGTAGGCGGTTGGTCTGCTCCTACAGGAACTTGTGAATTTTATTCCAAATGGAATGAGAAGCCACTCGTTTTTTTTTTTGTTGTTGTTGCTGTTGTTTTTTTAACCAGAGAATGATATGACCTGATTTACATAAAATATCTTTCTGATTGCTGTGGGGTGGAGTGTGAGTAGAATAGTTAAGACTTCAAACAGGGAGACTAGTCTAAACAAGAGGTAATAGTGGCTTGGACTATTGCGGTAGCAATAGAAATGAAAAAATCAACAAATTCAAGTTTGGGGCTTGAGCAACTGGGATATTATAGCATGCAATGAAGATATTGGTGCCATTTTCTGAGATCGGGAAGACTAAAAAATATAGTTTGGGCGAGGGGGTAGGGAATGGGCAAGGTTTGAAATGTTCTGTTTTGGACACTGCATGTTTGAAATCCCGTTAGAGCCACAGTGGGGTTTTCAAGTAGCCAACTGAATATAGGAATTTGGAAGGGGGTGGGGTGGGGGTTCAGCTCAGAAATGTAAATTTGGGTGCAGAGAGAAGGGGCTTGACTTCTCAGAGGCTGAAAGAGGTGGGTCCTGTGCTGGGATGAGGCTTCTGATTGTCGCCTCACCTCTGAATTCTTTTGTAACACTAGGGTGAAGGGAAGCAGAGGGGAGCTGTGCTAGGAGCTTTGAAGATGTGGTGGTAAGATGACCATGTTCTGCTCTGGCATGTTTCTCCAGGAAGCACTGGGTGCTGGGGCACAGGTATGGAAGAGCCTAATGGTAGATGAGAGGGTCCAGGTGAGAAGGAAGGGAGAGGTAAGCACTTTTACAGCTTTCGTAAGGGACTGATACTGATGGACAGAGGTATCCTAGCTGAGTACAGGAGACAATGAAGGCAGGTGGTGATGGACAGTGGAAAATGTGACGTCAGTGAAGAGAGGTCTTCTGCTGGAGAGCACTGAAGCAGTGCTTCCGAGGTTTAACTAACATGCACGTGCATCACTCAAAGATCTTGCTAAGATGCAAACTTGGATTCAGTAGTTCTAGAGTGTGGCCTGAGGCTCTGCGTTTCTCACAAGCTCCCAGGTGATGCCCAGGTTTCTGGGCCTGGATTAGTAAAGACCTACTGGCACTAACTCATTACGTGACCTTAGCTTCACTCAGCATCAGTATCCTCACCTGTAAAATGAAGGCCAAACAGATGCTATGTAAGGTCCTTCTACCTGTAACATTCTTTTTTTAAAAAGTGAAATAAAAGAAAAAAAAATCCTTTAAACTGATCTGAGCAAATGACAATACTCTGAAAGAAGTAACATATTCAAAATATACAGCTTCTGCTAATTCATTTACTTAAACTATAAGGCCACATCACTGAAGTCAAACTCAGTTCCTAGTTATATCATCTGCAAATTTCCTCCCATGTGTCCAAGAAAAGAAAGCCTAAAATCCAGTATCAAGTATTTTAAAACTATTCTTTATATTTTTGGAATAGATACATCAAAAACATTTTCTTTGACAAGTTGTAGTTAACAAGTCAAAGAATACAGTTAACTTGCTTAAGCAGTTTTCTTAAAATCAAATTAATCATCAACTCGTTCCCATTTGTTTAAAAATATTCAGTATTCAGATAGAAAGGAAACGAGCAAGGACACCAATATCCAAACAATCAGGAGGAAGAAATCCTGCTTTCTGGCACTGCCTGTCGTACCTAGCCACTGATATTGACTTTAGCCATATTTCCTCAGTCGATTTTCCAAGAAAAATCAATAGAGGAAAATTGGAAACTAGTTGTATGATGCATGCAATTGAGTCACATATTTTTAAGAGGACAAGTGTCCGGTGGCTTCCGTGAAGCAGAGGGTCACTGCACAAGCTTTCGGCTCCACCTATCGGGTACTCCCATCACAGTGACTGGAACACCCACAGGGAGGAGCAGAGCTGAGGCCTCAGGAAAGAGATCCGGAGTGAAAGCCTCCGCCCCCCGAGTGCAGACTACCAAACAGATCTCGGAGAGCAGAAGTCGGCCCGGCAATCAGATGAGCCTCGTTTCAAGGCTGCTGACCACATATCTAGCCACAGACAGCTGACACCTGATGGTCCCTGAAAGCAACTTGGGGCCCTTGATAGTACTGGCTTAGGAGCTGCTCTCTCTAGAGCCAAGAGTATAGGGCACGAATACTCATGAAGAGGGGCTAAACAGGCAGCCTGTGGAAACAGAGTCAGAACCTCTGTCTTATGGGGGATGGTCTATTATTTTGCCAAGACATCTTAAAATCAGATTATAGGAAATATGGTCAAATGAACAAAACCACTCCAAATTTAAACTGCTACTAGGACCCCTACTCCTGAACTGTTATTTACTTGAGGGGCCCAGATTGGTCTTTGCAACCCTGCTACAGTCATATGCTGCTTACGACATGGTTACATTCTGAGAAATGCGTCGTTAGGTGATTCATCATTGTGCGAACATCATGAGATGCACTTACACACACCTAGATGGTGTAGCCTACTGCACACCTAGGCTATATAGTATAGCTTCGTAGGCTTTGAGGAGGAGGAAAAATATTTTTCCCTCTCTACACGTCTGGGTTCACTCCTTTAATAAAAGATAGATTAATGGGAGAAAACCAAACCAAAATTTGACATGTGTACCTTCTACATACAGAGACCTGGGAAAACTGATTATGTCATCAGGATGGTTGAAGCCAACATCTTCAGCTTAACACAAAAGATGTTGAGGGTGGGGAGTCAGTTATGGGAGGTGACCCAGAAAAGCACCGTAAACAAAGGTAAGGTTGGTTGTTAAACAGATTTAAATCTTTATCTTCTGCACTGATAAGAGTCTCAAGGCAAGGTCACCATGCCTCTTTCTGGTACAGGTAGGGAACACCCTTCCAAATGGAGATGCCCCTTATAATGTAAATGTCTTTCACAAAGGGTAACTTTTACTTGGTTTTCAGAGCTTCTACCCTGTGGCTGTTCCTCAAATTAACCAGCCTAAAATAATCCTTATGCCAAATAGACATACTTTGGGATGAAAGAGTGTTCCTCTACAGCTCCTAGGCTACAAACCCACACATCATGTTACTATACTGAATACTGCAGGCAATTGTAACACAAAGGTACTCGTGCAATGCATTGCACTATGACATCACTAGACAATAGGAATTTTTCAGCTCCATTATAATCTCATGGGACCACTGTATATACATGCTTTTATGTACATAAAACAGTGAGTACATACTATGTATATACCAGAGGTTTGCTGAATGAAAGACAAAACCTCCAGAGTCTTAAGTCAAACACTTTCCATTTAGGTAAGGGATGCTTTTAAATTCTTAACAGAATGACATAAAACAATTCTGCTACATTTACCCCCAAAAACAATAATATTGAGTTGCGCCAAAGAGATCCAATGTCCGGTCCCACCACCGTAGACCAGTTCCCCCGAGCCAAAGCTCTTGGCAAATAAATGTCAAAATAACAGCCCCAAATAGGTTAGCTGTCGCAAAAGCGAAGTTGTTGCATTTGGGGTGCCATTACATGAGGGCACTTTTCTCTTACCACAGATGATAAAGGGATATAATAAAATGATCACTGCATTACCTGTTTCAATGTCGCTGTCAATATTCAGTGTCTCATTAGAAAGAAACATGGTCCCTTTCTTGTAATGCTGCTTACAGACTCTTAAGCCAATTCTATTCTCTTCATTTTCTCCATAACCTAGGGTCCCCAGGGATATGTCCTTTAGACGATGATACTATTAAAAATAGTTAAATAAAAAGACTTAAGAGCTTTCAAGAGTTTCATTAGTAATTATAGCATATGGAATATATTTTAGCTTTTTAAAATTGTTTATATCATATCCCTTGATGTAAAATACCACAAGGTAATTGTTTCAGCTTGGGCATAAACTCATCCCCTCACAAAATTCAAAATTAAAGTCAACCTACTCACAGCCACTTCCACCTCAGTAAGGGCTAAAGCTCAGGTCCTGCCTATGTCTCTATGTGCTGCCTACTGACTGACCTTTGGCTCCACCACCCCCGCCCCTCCAAAGCCACACTGGCCTCCAGGCAGTTCCTGGAGCTAGTCAGGCACACTCCTCCCTGGGGCCTTTGTTGTTCCCTCGGCTTAGAACCTCAGGTTTTCTATCTGCTAGGTTCACTGCGTCAGGTCTTAACTCAAATATTATCACCTTAGTGAAGCCTTTTTTTTCACCATGAAATGAAAATTACAAACATCCATCACCAGCTCGCAGGCACCACCAGGCACTCCCAATCTCCTCCCCCATGTTTTATTCCATAGCAGTTATCACTTTCTGACATACCACTGAAGATCCAAGCCATCTACACCCCACAGCTTACATTGATATGAATTACATTAGCTTACAGTAGTTTACATAAACTTAACTTTACCACTTCCCTATCTGCACTAAGAGGGCTTTACTAGCCTGCATCTTCATTAACAAGATTTTTTTATTCCAGGAAACTTTTACCCAGGAACATAAAAGTTGCATATAACTGTATTGTTTATTCCAGGAACAGAAAAAAAAAAAAACTAATTTAAACAGTCAATTTGAAGATTTGAAGATTTAGTCTAATAACCCCCAAGACTCTGAATCCACCTCCTAACCCTCACCTGGCTGTGTCCACCAATCATAAACTATTCTATCATGATCTTTACCCAGTTCTCATCTAGCTCCCCTCACACTGAAAGACACCCACCCCATCCTTAAATCTAAGATTTCAAAATCCGTGTCTGGACTTTGCCCCCTTCATCTAAGCCACGACTGAGAATGGTCCAGGCAGTAGCTCCCTTACTGCTGTAAGCAATAAGCTCAGTTTTGATTAGTAGCACTTTTTTGGAGGTGTTTTCAGGGAGCCAGTTCCAATACTACACATTTTATTTCCTTTCATTTGTCTGGCTCTCCCCTATAAAATTGAGTTCTACAAGGAGAGGGTTTTTGTCTGTCTCATTCACGCTGTATCCCCAATGTTTAGAATAGTACCTGGCATATGCTAGGTACCCAAATATTTATTGAATGAATGAAAAAGAAGTAGAGAATAACAATTTCTTTCCTTTAAATGCTTTCTTCGGGCCTACCAATCTGGTTTCTCAATACCTGCCTAGATGTAACTATATTGTATTCTACTTCATATCCTTAAAATTCAGCTAGGCTTATTAATGCTAAGACATCAAAATTGAGACGCTAAAATCTTAGATTTAGTATCTCATCCATCAAACCTTCTGAGATTATAAATCTACTCTTGGCTATTTGATCCGGGATAAAGTAATCTCCCAAAAGTAGTGGCTGTGAAGGAATAAAATGAAAATGTAAATCTTAAAGAAACATTCTAAATAGGCAAAATCTGTTGTGTGAAAATGTAGCTGAAGAAATAACAATAAACATTTTTGGCAGACTATGAAATTTTCATTAGAATATTTTAATATACATATAATTCTTCTTTGCTAAGACAATTACCAATATATTCTTAAAGTATAGGTCATTCACACAAAAACTTGCCTGGTTAATAGCATAAAAGATGCTCTCATAGGCGTCCTCTTGAGTATATACACTGCAACTGTAGTTATCTTCATCTATGCCAGAATATCCTTTCAAAAACAAGTACTTAAAAGCAACAGTGTTTTCTTCTTTGAAAGCAACCACCAACTGGTTACTTAAACCAAAACGAATGAGCTAGAAAAGAAAATCAAAGAGGCATATGTAAATTTTACCATTTATCAGGGGAGGCAAGTGCCTTCTTATTAACATCAGCCCTCACCTATAAACATCAGCAAGGAAAATATCACTGCTTTGGTTTTTAATAATCGCATCAATGTCAAAATACAAGCACCAAAAAAGATAACCTCATCAAGTTATATCAGCCTTTTGAAATAGCATAAGATTAGAAGAAATCACCACTCCCAATGACTAATGGCCCTACTGGCCTTTAATGAAGGTGAAGAAGGAAGAATTTAAATGAGTTAAGTCTGAATTCATTTTTCTCATACTTGGATTTCAAATTAGTTGTTCTAAAAATCGGCGTTCTTCATAAAGAAATAATTCATTTTATTGACTTAACATTCAGAAATTATAAGTATTTTTAAAAATCACAGCTATGTTTTACATGTGGCTTTTAAGAATGTTTTTGAAAAGTGGCCAGCATGTACTTACTTCAGCTAAGACAAGATAATTGTCAAAGGAATTCAATTACTCCAGTTCTACAAAAACTCTCCTTTAAGATTTACACCCAATAGTTTCCCTCTCCAAGATTTACAGCATCAAAGCATCAGAAAGAATAGCAGGGCTTGCTTTTTATCTCTATGATGTCAAACCCATTCATTGTCACTGAGCACCTACTTACTTATTCTCCCTTACAAAGATAGGCACTAACAGCTCTCTTCATCAAGAGTGAAAGTATTTTTCTGCCCCAAAGTTTTTATTTTGAAATCCAATAAACGGGGAAAATTAGTGAGCATTGAAGGTTTACCACAAAAAAAGAAAAGAAACCCAGGGAATTACGCACACAGCTACACACACAACTCTCTCATATACACTCTCTCTCATACACACACTCTTACACACTCTTTCACACACACATGCACACTCATGCTCACTCACAACACACACTGTCATACACTTTCTCAGGAACATTCTTATGTACATACACTCTTTCACAGACACACACACACACACAGAAGTAGTGGTGGAAGAGAAGTCAACCCTCTATAAGCCCTGTCCCCGCACTATCACTTTTGGGGTCTATAGAGTTTGATGTCACCCCAATGGTAGTGGGATAATGACAGCGCAGACATGTAGTCAGCATTTTCCCTTGGTTATTCCTCAAATGATGGTCGTGAAGGATCACAAGTCATTAAGATACAATAGTTTTATTAAAAACATATTTTATTGGATAGATAAAGAATGCCCCAAGGAGGCACATGGATAAAGACAAAGTGTGCCCCAAGGAAGAACATGGTCACAGCAATGACAGCTACAGCAGAGCGTTGTAATAACAATCACAACCACAACAAGAGGGCAAAAAGGAGGGGGCAAAAAGAAGGAGAGCCCAGAGGACAAAAAGGGAATGTCTGCTTTATATCCAGGCAGTGATGGGGTGGTTCCAAAGACATTCCTAAGTGATCAGCAAGTAAGGTCATTTTGATTGACATCTGGGTGTTATATATAACTTTGCTTAGCGCACATGTACATACCCAGAATTCAGTCTGTTATAATTAGTTTCATGAACTTCAGGAATAAACATAGTATGATAATGACCTTCTGCACAGGTGTCTGTAGCCAGATTAGGCCAGCTAAGACTATGACCTTCCTGTTCTTTGTCTCTGGGGATGCAGGAGGGACTCTCTAACTACCCACAGGGTGTTCTCTGGGCTGTGCCTCTATTCCTTTGTTCCCCCTGTCACTCTATCTGACTAGCTACCTACCATTCCTATTTATCCCCATTCCACCTATGTAGAAACTGAGATTTTCCCTCATTAAATTGCTCTAAATCACCTAACTAGAATGAAAGTCAGCTCTAATTCTAATTAATTTGTTTATGCTACATAATTCCTTCCCTTGAAAAATTTATCTTTGGGGCTCTTATTGTCTAAAAGAACTTAGGTGCTAGCTTTCTAGAATCACAACTATTGTTTGAGCGTGTACATAGATGACACTCATTAGCATTTGAGCCTCACCAGGTCACATTCCTCAAATACCAAGTCAAAGGATTGAGCAGTTGCTAAAACCCAGCTGTTTTAAGGAAAATATCAGATAAGAAGTCCCACATCATCCAACCTGTGCTGAAAATCAAGCAAGGGAAGGTTAAAGGTTCTTCTGAGTATGAGATGTTTGACAATGGTGCCTCCAGGGCATGTCAGAAAAGGTCCTGTTGCTTTTTGAAAGCTAAAAAGGGAAACAACACACACCATTGTGTCATGGTTTTGTATAAAATACTAATACACAAATGAACAACTGGTACACATATGAAATAAGTTCTTCAAAGTTTGCTGAGTGCTTGTTCTGTGCTGAACTGGGATATGATGTGAGCAAGATCAACACCGAATGGTGTCGAATAACAACTCTTACCTACTAAGTGCCAAGCACCGTACCTGAAATTTGTAATTTTTATTTTTCATTTAACTCCCCAATACTTTATGAGGGAGATGTGATACTGGGCTCCCCAAGGACGGGATTTTTTTTTTCTTTTTTCCATACTCAGGAACTGGAATAGTGCCCATCACAATGTCAGAGTCATATACTAAATCTATTGATGAATATAATCCCATTTTATACAAGTGTAAACTTAGCTCAAGTTATTTATACAGGTTGAAGAGCTAGAAAGTATCAGAGTGAGGATCCGAATAGATCTGCTTGACTCACCTGTTTGTTCTCTTGATCACCTGATCACACTACCTCTCAAACTGAAATGCTGCCTACTTAACTCTAAAAGCAGAAATAGGAACTCATTCCTCTCAACCTCAAGTTAAGCTAAAGAAACACTCACACACACACGCAAAAATCTGAATGGGAATGGATAACTTGATCAAGAAAGTGGCATACAATTTACTGATATTTTAAGCCATTATTTTATTTAAACTCAAAGCTCATCAACTCAACTTTGGGAATGAGAGAACTAGAGGTGTAATCTCTGCTTGAACCACCCACATCTGGCATCAGGAACAAGACAGGTCCTCTATTCTATTGTTCATAGAACAAGCCAAGATCCACGTGTACAGCCTAGTATCAGGTAAGGGCTGCGATTTTCAAAGCATCTCTCTCGGTGGAAGAGAGAAACCCTAGAAAGTAGATGTGAAGTCTCCTTCCTGATATGGCAGAACTAAACATTCCCTACAGGGGAAGAGTAAGGTGATGACAGAAGTGGCGAAATAATTTTATTCTTAAAAAGGAGTTGACAAAAAATGCATCTTAGCTCCTCTAACTAGATCTTAAGATTTGCTGGGAATATAAAACAGAAAAACAACTACACAACTAAGTGCAATCTGGCAAACACTGTGAATTTAAGACCTGATTATGCAGTCAATCAATGCAGAAAATATTCTGTACCAGGTAAAAACAAGATACCACTCTAATAATGTACAAAAAATATGGGAGGGAAAGAGTAGAACTAGCGAAAGAATGTAGACACCTCTCTCAAGATTATAAATTACTGCAGAATGCAGAGTAGGAATGTCTAAAAAAAAAGTTTCTTTCTCATCAACCCTGATAAAATGCCACACATCCCATTAGACTTGAGGATGGAGTGCTAAAAGAGACAGAAAAGGAGGAGGAGAGAAAAGTGGGATTTGAAGGAAGGAAAGGTATTTGAGAAATCTGCTCCAATTAGATATCACCCAAGTAGCAAATATTATTCGAGTAATCGTATAGGGCAACAAAAGTTTAATCCCTCCTCAGTTTTGTTAGGGGAGACAGGGTATACCCACACAAAAAGTAAATTATGAATTCCTAGAAATATGCTATTAAAAGTGAAATTAGTGATGTAGACACAGGGGTACTGGTGCACTCAGGAAAACCATGTGCTGAGTGATCAGATAAAGGTGGTAAGGGAGATGGGCTTCAAACAGCACCTACAAGATGAGGAAGGAAAAAGAGTCACTCCGGATGGAGAGGAACAAACAGCAGAAATCATTGGGTGGGTTTATCCAATTTTGGGGAGGAAATTGTAGACGAAAATCTGTTAGGAAGGAAAGTTGAAGGAAAGACTATGGATATCTGTGAATTCTGGGTTATAGGGCCAAGAGTTTCTTCTGCGGGAAATAGAGTTCTGTAGAAGTTTCTGAATAGGAGAGTGACACAATGAAGGTATTCTGAGAAAAATTAACCTGATATTAATATTGAATGACTGCTATGTATGTGGATAAGAAAAGTAGGCATAAAATGAAGGCTAGAAGCAGCCAATTAATTTATCTGTTCTCCTAGATTGCAAACTCTGAGGACCTGCATCCGGAATAGACACAATATGAGAATAAGAATGAAGTCTTTACAGCCAGACTGTGGGGATCAAATTCCAGCTGTGCCACTTAATAATTGAATGGCCATAAGCAAATTACTTAACTTTCTTTGGCCCAGTTTCCTCATCCATGAAATGAAGTAATAACTGAACCTGCCTCACAGATTTGCAGTGAGGATGAAATGAGTTAACACACACAAAGCATTTACTGTGCCTGGTACATGGTAAATGCTATGCATGTGTTAACTGTCTGCAGCGGTAACATATACACAGCTGTACGATCAACAGACTGCATAGCATATGAGGTGCTTCATACATATTTTTAATTAACTAATGAGATAAGAGTCTGTGCTAGAGAGAAGATAGCCAGTATGGCAAAACATAAATAGAGGCAGCTTTGAAGGAAGAATCCATAGGATCCAGTAGATGTCAAGACTAAAAAGGTAAGTCAAAGATTGTGATGATATTTTCTGCCTTGATAAGTTAGAATTTTACTAACATTAATAGATCAAAAAACTGAAATGAAAACTAGTTTGGCAAGAGAAAAAACTTGAAAATAATTAAAATTAACCAAATGGCAAAGAGGACATTATTTCTCCTCTTTCTAAGTAATACTAAGACTGTACCTATTTCCTAGGTTGCCAAAATTAAAACTTCAAAACCAAGAATTAAAATGAAAACAAGTTTTAAAAAGAGCTAAGCATATACATTTAACCATAGCCCTGCATCTCAATCTTGCTAGGTTTTTTTTTTGTTTTTTTTTTTTTGATGTAACTTAGATACCCTAAAACTTAAGCTGGTATAGTACAGCATGTCAGACAATGAAAAGACCTCTTTATGAACACAGATGCAGCTTCAGTTATGGTAGGAACCTCCTCTCATTTCTAAAACTGTATGGAGATGTTTTCAGAAAGATATTTATTTTCGTGTTCCAGAAATAACATCTTTACACATATTTTCCCATTGATAACAGAATGATCAATTGACAGTGGGGCTGAATACCTCAAACAAGTACTGTTTTTAAAAGATCACGTGTTTCAAATGTAGCGACCTCGAGAGATGCCTCCCTGAACCGAAGCTGGAGGTGTACCACAGACGCAAAAACTACAATGGCAACTCTGCTGGTGGTTGTGACACTGGCGATAAAGTACTCAACAATATGGACTTAAACAAAAGGTCTCAAGGTAGCCCTTGTATGCTCCTTATAGTTCCAGGGCGTTGGTATTTAGTTAGAACACTTAGCTACTGATAAAAAGGAAACTTGACATTCTGTTGTCTTTAAAGTCAAAACAGTCAAAAATGCAAATTTCAAAAGTATATTTAAGTAAGACATATTTGGATAAAGATGAGAGATTTCAAGAACACAAATCACTTTGGATTGAGCGGCATTAGCCAGTGTATGTGCCTCATTCAGATACAGAACTATCCCTCCCCACCACATACACCTAAACACGGATCTATTTGTCTATATTTAAAGAACCTGTGGAGACAGGACCTCATAATCCCTTACTAAAACAAAGCTGTTATCAAAATGAACTTCAACCTACCATCTGCCCTCCAGAGTCAACATAATTTTATAGTTTTATGAAGCCAAGTGGACTTTTCAGAACAAAAATCAAGCAGCAGAACATGTGAAAATACTCATTTCAGGGTAAGGGGAATAAGCAAACAACAAAAAAAAAAACCTCATAACAAATTACCTGTGTGGTGACCATGACTATCTTCAAAATCTGCAAACCCAGTTTCCATGGAATCTGGTGTCTGGCTCGGTATTTTTCACAAGGGTTCATGAAGTAAAACTTCAGGTCTTCCCTCAGACATTCTTCTTTCACCTCAGAATCAAGATGAGCCATTGCATTTCTGCCATAGAAGACCAATTTTTAAATACACAGAACATGTATATGAACACATCAGAAAGCTCCTAAGTAATACTTCCCATTCATGTGCTTTACCCATTCTTACAAGCAAAACTGTCTAACAGTGAACTCCTCCTCTCTTTAGAACACTGAAAATTATTCAGGACCCGCTATCACTTAGCTATCTATTTAGTTCTAAATGGCCATTCTCAAAAATTATAAGAATAAGATTTTATTTTATTTACAAGACTCATTAATTCCTATATCTTAACATATAGTATTCACCTGTCACTGAAGTGTTAACAAAAACTAGATGGAATACTTTCATAGCATCTCTCTACTAGGCACAAATAGAGATAGCTGTATCACCTTATATTCGTAAAATTTGCTTTTACTATTTCAAAGGCTCTGGACTCAGGAATGGGCATATGACTCAAGCAAAGCAGAAAAGAAGCAATGAGATATGGTCACAGGACTACAATTATAACTGATGGGAGAGAAGTGATCTTCCCACTAAAGTAGTCCCCAAAGTGGGGTGTGAAAACAATCCACTGGGAATATAAAAAATGTTAATACTCCTGTTTCATTCTTTATCATAAAAACAAAAAGTGAGCTCTCCTGATAATTCATAGAACACACAGAATAATGCTGGTATGCAGTAGCATTGTAATTTATAAATAAATATACACACATTGGGGATATGTTCTTAAATTTTACTGTGGGATGCATAATCAATACAGTTTAGCAATCACAGACTTAAAGCATAGGCCATGAGTCTAGAAATTCTGGAAGCCCTCTCACCATCACAGGAAAGCTTTCCAGAGAGTGGAGCTAGCGCAGAACAGACAGAGATAGATACTAAGGCTAATGGCAGTGTTTGAGTTCCTGGACCCAGCTGTGTTTAAAGCCATTCATTCCAAGATTTTCTATTAGAGCTAACAAATACACTTTGAGGCTTAAGCCAGTTTGAATCATATTTCTGTTTCTTACAATAGGAAGTATCTGTATGGTAAGCTTAATGAATAAATTCTATTAAGTTTAGCCCATCATTCAAGCTACTCAATTTCTAGGGAAGTTTTACAATTGAGGGTCATTCTTAGGGATCTTTTCACCTGAAATGTATAAATGACATACTTTTATACTAACTTATGACCTATGTTATCTACCTTGATTAACAAGTTTAAAGGAAGCTCAAAATGGAAAGACTAGTAGAAAGGGAAAGAAGAGGGAGAGATTAAAAAAAAAAAAAGACAGAAATGCTAGATAAAATGCATCTTTTGCAGGGGAGATAGAGGAAGTAACCTGTAAAGGAAAACAGCAAAATGGAGTTGATATTGTCAAGAGAGCAGTCTAAAATGGGGCTGGGAGGCCTCCAGGAAGCTGAGCTAACAGACCCTCCTCAAGTGAAACTGAACTTTTGAACTGGGCTAAGCCAAATAGCTACATCCTAATATAATTCCTGTAACTGGCTCTGAGTCTATGAACTCTCTTTTAAGAAATAAGTTTCTCACCTAGCAATAGATATAAGCAATTAATCATGTATAGCATAATGCAAGACTACTTGCAAACACCAATCACAGCTCTTTCAAAGCAATTTGTGTAACCCCTTTGGAAGCCCCACTTTTTCTGTCCTTATAAACTGTCCCTTTCTTTCCCCCTTGAAATAGAATTGGGTTTTTATGTAAATCTGTGTGTCCCCAATTGTAGTCTCTAAAAAAGACCCCTAAATAAAGCTTTTGTTTGCCTTGCAGTTCTTGGTCAGAATTGATTGACAATACATGGTGTCAGAAGTGGGATAGAGTTCCTTGCTTCCTCCTTTGGTGCCTCCATAGATTTGAATAAGATACCTACAAAAGTACATTGTACTGTTTTGTCTCCCCGGTGGTCCCAGATCATTGTGGTAAGTCCTCTCAGACCCAAATCTCCACTTTGGTTGAGGTTCGAGCTCTATTGGGGTGTCCTCTTTTGCTAGCTTTTTGTCTATGGGAATTAAAATGCCTGTCTGGTGAGTAATTACTCTACAAGAAAATGGGAAGTTCACTTTCTAAGGGAGTGACTGCTAAACAGCCAGCCACCTTCTGGAACTCCTGCTGTATTTATTGTACAAAAATTATAGGCCCTTATCCTGAAGCTTTCTATCTCATTGGACCATAATTTACAGTTAAACTGGCCACGTTGGAGCTCTTTTGAAATCCCCAAGTTAGTCTATCTATGAAATCAATTGGAAAAAGACTACAAAACTAAGCAACCAGAATGGAAAGCATATTTTAATTGGAGTTTTGAGGTCTTTAAATGTATAAGTGATTCCAAATTACTTCCCTTCAAAACACGTGTCCTAAATTAACCAAAGAAAACTCTGAATTTCTGAGAGGCATACTAAACTTGAGGAAATTTCTAAATGTTCCTCTGATGTCTCATTATCCGCACCTTCTACTCCTTGGCTGCCTGCCTGTCCCCGCTCTATACCCTTCGCTCACCAAACTCCCTTTTTATATTGATGAACTTGAAATTCGATTAGACCCTCTGCTCTTACCACTCAATTTAAAGTTAGGTGGACATAATCCAGGATGACAATCCCTTCTTTCTTATGCCCCATGAAACTTAGTTCCATACCATTACTAAAGATGTTCCTAATCCCAAAGAGGACCCTATTGCATTTGCTAGAGAATTTCTGCTCACTGTCCAAACGTGAACCAGGGTTCTCTGATACCTCTCAGCTGATCCATATGCTCATAGGAAAAAGACATGTCAGAGAATGGCTAAATAAAGCAGGATGGCAAAAAACCTGCTTTTCCTATTGAAGAGGAGAAACCATGAATGAAGCCTCAAAGCTCCAAAATGGCTTCATGAAAAGATATCCAAAAGTTTTCCTTGAGTTATTACTGCAAGAAAATTCAAAAACTTATTTACAAACCTGATAAAACTCTTTTGATTACTATGATATACTTGAAAAAGTTTTTAAACAGAATTCCAGCATAATGACACCTCAGAGCTTTTTAATCCAGCCTTTGTTGAACCTAAAAGACAAACTTGAATAACAGATAATAAAAATTACAACTTCATTGGGCCACCATGCAAGCCCATGATTAAGTAAACTATGCTGAAAAGCTATCCTGAACAATCCAAAAAGACAACCAAAGAGAAAGCTACACAAGTTCTAAATGCCCCCAATTCAGGCAACCCAAATAACGAGCCTAAAATTACAGCAATGTTGGCTAAATCTGTCTTTCAAGGTCTCCAAGGCAAACCACCATTCGAAGAGGTTTGTAATTATTGCAAAAAGCTTGGACATTGGGAAAAAGATTATTTAAAACTCAAAAGGCAATTACAAGGCTAACAGTCCATAATATTTGCAAATTCTTCTCAAGGATCCTGACCTAAGTTTTCTCAGCAATAGGGTTGCTCTGAGGATTAAAAGGGGATTTCCCTCCCCCCGCCCCCATGCGCCTAACTAATTTTTCAGGAGAAACTGTATCTAACTATTGGGAATGAGGTAACCAAGGCCCTAGTAGATACCAGAGCCACCTTATCAGTTCTTAACACCACCAGCCTCTCCATTCTCCTTGCAGAGAGTACTGAAACCATGCAAATGGTGCGAGTTCCCAACCAACCCACGACTATCTCTAAATCCCTTCGATTCCTTTTCAACTTGGATTCATTCAAGGAACCCACCAATTTCTTTTATTCTCTTTTCCCCTGTTCATCTCCTGGGATGAGACCTTACTGAAGCTCACAAAGCCCAGATTTCCTTCTCTTACAAGTGGGATGCATTCTTATATCTTGAACTTCTAACTAATGACCCTCAAGGGGCTATCCCAGTTTTTTTCAGTGACTTTAACTGACCAAACCTTTTTTTAGATTCCATTCCAAATGAACTTTGGTTTTAAAAAAATGCCACTAATATTGGTCGCATTCATTCTGTACCAGAGATCAAAATTTAAATTGGCAAAAATAAACCTCCACCTAACATCTGTCAATACCCTCTAAATGCAGAGGCTATTCAAGGAATCAAAGCTGTGACTGAGGAATCACTCAAACAAGTCCTCCTCATTCCTTATAGAAGTCCTTGTAATACTTCTATCCTCCTTATTAAAAAACTTCATGAGAGAGGGCGGAGATTTGTTCAAGATCTGAGAGCCATAGATATGTAATCACATTGTGGCACCCAGTTGAGCCTAATCCTCATACCTTATCCTCAGCCATACTACCAGAAAGCAAATTCTTCAGTTATAGATCTCTACAGTGCTTTTTTAAAACATCCCTATTGATCCTGAAAGCCAATTTGTATTTGCGCTCACAATAATATACTTGGACAGTAGTACCTAAGAACTACACTAAAAGTCCAATTTACTTTTCCCAAATATTAAAGGCAGATTTGGCTAATACAAAATTCTCTTACCAGTCCATCCTTTTACAATATGTGGATGACTACCTCCTTTGCCCACCCTCTGAGGAAGTATCCCTTGAAGACAACCTCTCCCTCTTTTAAGAACCAGCAAAAAAGGGACATAAGGTATCTAAAGAGAAACTTCAGTTCTGTAAAATTCAAGTTAAATATCTGAGTTATTTAATCACAGTCATGTACTGCATAACTACATTTTGGTCACCAATGGGCCACATATACAACAGGGGTCTCATAAGATTATAGTGATCCTGAAAAATTTCTATCTCCTAGTGACATCACAGCTGTTGTAATACTGTAGTGCATTACTCAAGTGTTTGTGGGGATGCTGATGTAAACAAACTTACTGCGTTGCCAGTCGTATAAAAGTATAGCACATACAATTATAATCAGTACATGACACAATACTGATAAGAAACAACTGTTATTTACTGTATTATGCTTTTTGTTAGAGTGTACTCTTTTTACTTATAAAAAAAGTTTACTGTAAAACAGTATGCCAGTAGCAACCTCATACGTCTTATGTTTATAGTGTCTCTGCATTATTTTCTCTGTGCATGCTTTAATCTCGCGTCATTGTGTACAGTGTGACATGCTATACAGGCTTGGAGCCTAGCAGCAACAGGCTATACCACACAGCCCAGGAGTATACTAGGCTACACCACCTAGCTTTATGTAAGTGCACCCTATGATACTCTCACAGTGACAAAATCTTCTAACGATCACTACATTTCTTTGTACTGATAAATGCCTCTTCTTGGATTCCCATAGGATCCAGAGCATTTTAACTCTTCCCATTCTCAAGACTAAAAGGCAACTTAGGATTCCTTATTTTGTGGAGGGCAAGGAATATGTTAATACTTAAGCATAGAATAATTCAGTCTTAGAGCCAGACAAGAACTTAGGGCCACTGTTTTTAAACTTGGCTGCACACTAAGTCACCTGGGGTGCTTCAAAATACTGATGTCCAGCTTCCACCCTCTGAGATTCTGCCTAATTAGTGTGGGTGCAACCTGGGCATCAAGGCTTTTTAAAAGTTCCCCAGGTGATTCTAATGTGCACCCAGTTTGAAAACATCCCCTTTAGAGATTTACCTGTTTTTGTCTCCTAATTACAAATGAGGCAACTTGAGGTTGCAACTTGCCCCCCACTATGAGAATCCAATTTTACAGATTCCCTTGTCCAGTGTTCACTCTTGATCTCTGAATGTTTCCGAAGGAGTAATGGACTGTAAGATGGTCAGGAATGCAGAAAAAAATGTTATGTTCAAGTAAATTAATATTTCAAACATAATTTCTCTATTTTAAAAATGTGTGATAATTTAGCAAATGATGGCATCCTAATCAATAAATTCAGGAGACCTCTAAATGGTCATATTATTGAAATGAGATGGAAAAACAAGTAAAGCTATCTAAACGATGGCATCCAACATTTACCTTCCTCAAGTTATCTTTATGCTTCAGATTCTGTAGAGCAAACGCTGGTTTTGCATTCATTGTACTCTGCTGAAACTGCTCAGAGTGAGCTATCTCCTACTGCAGATTCCAATGGCTACTTCTCAGGGCTGGACTCAGTGGCTTGGCAGCATTTGATACAACCCTGGGACAACCTCTTCTACTTCTAGGACATCCCACTTTCCTGATTTTCTTCCTTCCTCACTGGGCATCTCTTAGTCTCCTTTACTGGCTCTTTTTCCATCATAGTTCAGATGTCAGTGCTGCAGGTGACAGTCCAGGGCCCTTCTACCCTCTATATCCTCCCATCTAGAAGAGTTCGTCCAGTTCTACGACTTTAAACACTACCCACATGATGTAGAATTTCACGTGTGCATCCCCGGCAAATCTCTCTCTTGAACAGACTTCCTTATCCAACTTCTTCCTTGAAACTCCACCCACATGTCCAATAAGTGTCTCAAACCAACAACCCTCTCTGCTTTTTTCTCCGCCAATCAGCTCATTGCAAGGATCACACCCATTCATCCAGATATTTCAACTGTAATCCCTCATCCTGTCATCTCGGTTTTCCATCTTGGCTGCACAACAGAATCACCTGAGTATTTTGAAAAGGTTTCCCAGGCCCTAGACATTCTGAATTAACTCGTGACCAGGTATGAGGTGAGCATTGAGAGTTTGTTAAACTTTCCAGGTGATTGTATTGTGCAGTAAAATACAGGAACTTTTGCTCTGGAGACATGCATTGATTGATTTCTCCTTTTCCTCACATCCAATCAATCAAGTCTTCCTTCAAAACACATCATAGCATGGCCCCCGTCTCTCTATATTCACTGCAGTCTCCCTGGTCCATGCTTCATCATGTCTCTTTACTACTGCAATAGCCTCCCAATTCTCTACATAGTAGCCGGAGGGGTAATTTTTAAAGTGCAAGTCAGATACTACCTTCCTCTTTAAAATCTTTTCGTGGCTTTCCCCCTGCTCTCAGACTACAATCCAACCCTCCTACCATTGTCTAAAAGTTTCCTACCTATTCCTTCCCATACCTTCTCTTCCCCTCCTCACTACCCTACAGCCTTTTTCCTGGCCCTGGAACATTCCTTGCTCTGGGCATTTGCATGTGCTGTTTTATCTGTCCTACTGCTATGCCCTCAACTCTTCGTATGTCCGGCCCCTCCTTCCCGTCCTTCACCTTTCAGTTCACAAGTCGCCTCTTCAGAGAGGGCTCCTTGACTACTCTATTAAAAGTGATCTTCGTCACTGCCTCTCTCATCACTTAATTTCCTTCAAAATTGAGATTGTAATCTTTATTGGTCTTTCGTACAAGAGAACTTCCTGAACCTAGTCTTGCTTAACATTATATCCCACAGCGTACAGCAGAGTACCCAACGCATAATAGTTGTCCAATGAACATTTGCTGAAAAAAAAGAAATGAGTCAATGAATGAGACAATAACTCTGACTACATGAACTTTTCCTTGGCCATTACCATTAGATCAAATAATAATAATAACACTAACAAAACAACAAATATAATGAAAATAACACAATAATTGAAAGTCTAAAATGTTAATATGAAAATTAAATTTAAAATATACTTTAATATCTTGCTTAGTCAAGGTATATTAGAGGGTTTTAGGTAATTTAGTTGCTTTGGTTTGCTGATAGAAACCCTATTTTGTTTCAATTAATATCCCTGAAGTATTTCCAAAGAATGGACTAGTCAATGAATTGTTATCATGAAAATTTGTAATTTGCTAGAAAGTTAGAGTCCTCCCTTCAATCAAATACAAAAATAAAACTTAGACACATTTAAAAAATTAAATTGATAGAAGCATAAGATATAGAATTTTTTAAAAATATAATTTAACATGACTTTCTAAACATAAAAAATTCAGAAGGCATGAAAAAGACTTGACAGATCTTAACGAAAAACTTGATTTCAAAAAATTAAAAGACAAACTGGGACAAAAAGCCTACAATATAAACAGGCAAAAGTTTATTATCTACTACTACCTATAGAGAGCTCCAAATGATTAAAAAGAAAAAGATGACCTAATATAATAATAGGCAAAGAATCTGAATAAGCTGGTGAACATTTAACAACAACAAAATTTTACTAACAGTCAGATGGGTAAAAATCTATCTTAAATTTTATTTATTAGTGATGAAAAGAAACCTCTATTGAAGGAAATGTAAATTTCTAAAGGGCAGTAGAGAAGTTTCTAGAAGAGCATCTGTGATCTAGGAATCAAACTTCTATGGATTTATACTATAAATGTTTAAATAACCAATCAAAAAGGTGGTTTGAGGGATGTGCAGTTAGCTGAGGCTTTGGGGGTCGTTGGGCCCCAATTAAGGGAAGTTAAGAAAAATAAAAAGTCAAGGAAACCTCAGTTGCCTTCTTAGCACAGCTCTCAACATGTAAATGACCTTGTGTGCTGATTCTGAGAAACACCCGGAGGAAAGACAGTAGGTGCTTTTCATTTTCCCCTAGATCTACGCATAAAAGATGGGTTTGCTACAACTTTCGGGAACTTCTCTAAAGACAATCATATCACTAAGTTTCTATAAGATCGTCTCCCATCGCCACTTTGTTGCCTCAGGCCAGCAGGAAAGCAGAACTAGAGCTGCACATTTTAAATGTGCTTGTTTTGAACAAGCCTCATCCCCTTTGGAAACACAGCCCAAAGAATCAGCTCTCTGAGACAAGTAAAGCAAAACTTCATTTCTCAGCAATACGAGATTCCAAATGCAGTTAAAACTGAAGATGGCTGGGATTATGGCATTTTCTTACATTTTTCTTTCTCTAACATTTTCAGTAAGGGCCCAATTTAACAGGGTTATGCTGATGACTCTCTTTAAGCAAATGTAAAATTTAAAAAAGATATAAAGTTATAATTAAAATTTTTTCCTCAAAATATTGGCTGAGTTTAACATTTTTAAACACTGTCAGTTGGGTGAATCCCTATTCACCGCATCTCTAGTAAGTCCCTCTAGTTATATTGGTGATACAATTTTCTTTAAAGGCCCACCATTTACATTGCAGGTCTTTTGAAATTACACCAAGGACAATTCTCCAGAATCTTTAGCCTCACTAGTCACCAATTATTGCCTAACAGATGTTTTAGGCTGAAACCACCAGATGTATTAAAGGGGAAATAAAATACACCCTTCAGAAGAGAAGAAAGAAAGCAGTTTCCCTTCCCAGCTGAGGGGGAAAAAATATTGGCAACATACCCCAAAGTTGTCTTGTCACACAGGAGAAAAGGAAGCAGGGACCCAAGCTCAAAACAGAGTAGAAAGCTCAGTTACAGGTAGGCTGAGGAAAATGGAAAGAAAAAACCCCAGGTGACTGCCAAAGCAAACACACAAGTAAACTAATAAGAAAAAGGTGTGCGCGTGTGGGAGGGAGCTTTAAAACACTTGATACAGAAAGAATATTGCAGGTTGATAAAGAAAATACAGTCTGGAAATAAAATTACTTGTATCTGTGAAGCGCATACCAGGTGATGAAAGAACTCACTAAAAGGTGATTTCATTCTTCAGAGCAGACCTTGTATTACAGACCTCACCTAAAGATAACAACAGTCCAGCCTCAGAGAAGATGGCACTTTTAACTTTCTCAACCAAAGGGGTCTCTTTGGCCACTATTTTCACTTTGAAAATTGTAGCCAGAAGAAGCCACCAGTTTTCCCCTAAGTTTCAAGAATTGTCTTACCCTGGGTTTCGCTTTACTGTTAGAGACCTAACAAGTGACTAGCATGTGAGTCTGACCAGCCCTGACTTTCAGTTCTGTATTCTCTGTCACTGTTCAAAACTTGTCTCCCTATTATTCTACTTGCTTCATTAAGATATTTTATATGTACTATTTTGTTTAAAATAACACTTTGATATACTCCTCCTTGGAAGAAAAGAATAAGTTTTTACACACTTCATCAGGATTTATTAATTTTTAAATGCAGGAGTTTAAATAAAATTGACACTATTATGATGGTCTCTGCATGGGAATGGTAAGGGAAAGTGTAGGAAATGTGTCTCTTTTTAAAGAGTCTAGGCCACAGAACCTGGTTTAGGGAAGGTTCTTATGAAAGAAGGGAAAACTCTCAGTAAGGGAAGTTTGACTCTTCTTAAAGTATGAAGAGGAAGATGAGTTAAAATCTTCCTGAGATTGCTGACTCAATAGGAAGAAGCTACCAAATTTTCCCAAACTTAGGCTATTTGGTTAGCACATCACAAAGGTGGCAAGCAGTTTCTGAAATTGTGAAGTTCATATCCGATCTTAGAGAAGTATGAGGTAGTGGGTCCCTTCAACATAAAATATCAGAATCTGCATCCTGACATCCACAGACAGCTTATCCCCACCTCTCTCTTACTGACACCTTCTTCCATTCTCAGTTTGTGAAGACACACACAATCTTGTTTCCCACTGGTATGGTACAACTATATATATTTCAAGTCTGAATTCCTTCAAAAGCTATTTATGTGCACACCCAGGTGTGTGTCCCCCTGTGTTATTAGAATAGGAACTTCAGAAGATACAGATACTCATCGGTTACGATAAATCCATTTAAGTCCTGAAGGAAATATGCTAAGAAAAATACTAGGGTCAAGAAAAAAATAGAAAGATTATACACTACATCCACCATAAGCACACAAATCTGTTTATCAATGCAAGCAGGAGACAGTAGATGAACCCAGAGTGGATTTGCTCACTACTTTTTAGGACAGTACTTTTAGGGCTAAGGCAGATGGAAGACATGTGTAACTTCTATCCATCTGCCCCATTAAAATAGATAGTTTTTAAGTTACATGATGCCCATTTTCGTGGAACTGTCACAGGTATCCAATCGTCAAAAAAGTTGCACCAGAGTTACGTCTTCTAATTCAAAATTGGTCTTTCAAAAGTCTAAAAAATATGTGCCACACTTGCTTGGAATCGGTTACATACTTACCTGGAGAGTCGCTAGAGAGGGCAAGGAAATTCTCTTCTTGAATCCTGGCTTTCCTTACTTATCATTAAGCCCACTTGTAATATTGAGAGCGCTATGCAGGAAAGGCAGAGGAGTCTCTCTACTATTTTAAGAAAGTTTAACGACCCACCACTCTATTTGTTTTGCGAGCAGGGAAAGGGGTGCCAAGGCTCGTTTGTACTGATCAACCCTACTCAGCTGCCTGGCTGGCTGGTTGGTTGCAGCTTTGACCACTGAGGCGGGGCCCCCTGGCAGCGCCATTCGGCTGAACTGTACGCCTTTTCATGAAGGCAGAGGAATTGAGGTTAACCACACTATAACCCTCCCACCTGAGGAAAAGGCCTGTTTGTTCCGGAAGGCAAAGCCCAGCCTTATTTAACTAACTGCAAGCAGTTAATATAAGCGTTCCCAAAGCAGAAAGAAAGCTCTAGTCTAGAACAGTAAGTAAAGTCATCCACCGGGTGAGGATTTCTCCCGAGTCCGATATCCTGAAAGCCGCAGCTCAAGCGCCTCACCTGAGAGTTAACCTGTCTCTGGCTTCCTGGCCTTAGGTAAAGGATAGGGCTTCCAGGCCAGTCCTCCGCCTTCCAAATTTTCCACGGGATTCCGAGCAGGAAAAACCTTCAGGGCACACGCAGGTCGGCCTCGTGGGGACCCCCTCCCTGCAGTTGAAGCCTTTCTAGGCGGGCCCCCTTCTCTTAGCCCTCTTCTCTTACCCTTCCTGTCGGTCGCGCGGTGCGCACAGACTGCGGCCCAAAGGCAGATGTGGCGGGTGGCCGGATGCGACGGGCACTGCTCGGCAGCGTCAGCAGCGGGGCTGCAAGGCTGATCTGTGCGCGCCGGACAAGTGGCTGGTAGCCAGGCTTTCCCGCCCCGCCTTCGAGTCACCATCTCCGCCTCATCGCCTCCCGCCCGGGGATCCTGGGAGACTTTCCCCACGAGTTGCGAGCTGGCCTCTGCGAGCCCAGGGCGGGGGAGCGGCGGGAGGCAGCGAAGTGGATCCTGGCAGGGACGGTGAGAGGTGGAGAAGAGGTGCAGGCGCGAGAAGACCCAAGGAGGAAAGCAGCCCAGGGCGTGAGTGGCGGTGGGACCCTGGAGCAGGACTCTGGAGTGGAGTGGGGTCATGGCGTGCTCAGTACACCGCGCCGGGCGCCCTTGGGGTACTGACCTGCGACGGGTCCCCGAGGACTGCCCTGAGGCTCGGTTCCACTCCGGCAGGTCCAGCGCCTCTGCGCCGCGAGGCATGGCGCGGCCCGGGAGCGGCAACAGCAAGAGGCCAAGGAAGGGACGGCTGCACCTGCCTCGGCCACGGGTGACAGCCGGAGGCTCCCGCGCTCGCGTCCCGGGTGCCCAGCACCGCGCGGCCGCCCCGCCTCCCGGGCGTCTGCCGCGAGGCAGGGCTGGGGAGAAGCGCCTTCTAATCGGGTCCTAGCGGCCCGCGCGCCCTCCACACCGCCCCCGGGCGGCGGGGCCGCGCACTGCCGGCCCTCTGCGGCTCCTGCTTGTCTTCATTACTTCCCTGAAGGCTCCGTTCTTTCCTTTGTTTCTATATCCATTCATTTGTTTATTTCTTTAGCCATTTCTATTCTGATGCGTTCAAGACATACTCACTGAGTGCCAAGCCGAGTGCTGGACTCGGGCTAAAAGTACTGTGGACCCCGGGATGAGAAAACGGTCCTCTCCCTCTACGGCTTCGCATTAAACTGGCAGGCTCGTTCATTCGGCTTGTTTTTATTCTGAAGCGCAGGATTACAAAACTCTGCGACAGGACCATGTTCCAGAGATGGTAAAAGTGCTCGGGGCGCACAGGAAAGGAAAAACGAGTAGCCCTTCACTTGCGCGGAGGAAACTGGAGCGGGGAGCGAGTGTCCGCGTGGCTCCGGGAGAACCAGAGGAAGGGCGCGAACCCGCACCCTGGGGACGGCAGGACGCGGGAAGCCCGCAGCCCCGGCTGCAGCAGTCGCCGCTGCTCTTCCCTCCAAGTGCACGAAAGGAACACGCATGTGGGGCACCGGACATGGATCTTAGAGATGAGGGTCGTGGGCACATACCCAAATGCCATGTCCAACTGAGGATGATACCGATTTGGCAGTTTGGATCCGGCCAACAGGCTCTTTCCGAGGGGAGTCAATCTATTCCCACTCTTCACGTGGTTGCAGCAGCAACGAAAGTCCCGGCTCCAAGCTGTTTGGATCAGCAAGTGTGTAAAAGGTCTCTCTCTCTGGATTTAGCTAAGGCAAAGAATATTCTGCCAGATCATTATTTTAATATGCTTCTAACAAGATAGAATGACGTGTATGAAAGCATGCACAACTGACCCTCTTTTGAAAGTCACCTCCAATAAGCTACTAGGAAAAATGCCTTATTTTAGAACCCCTTTCATCAGAGGTACCCACTGGGTACAAGCAGTCTTGGAAGATCTCTTTTGCATGGTCACGGTTCCCGAAATTGGGTACATCTGTGGTGTGGTTAGGTTCTTTTTTTGAAAAAACGAAGAGGAAACGTTACTCTTGTGGGGAGGCTGTGGACCCCCGTGAAGAAGGCAGACTGGGGCTTGACTGGAGAGTTTTGGAGAAGGTATATTGTAAGCATAAAATATTATATATATTATACATACACATATATATCGGATATTATTATAGCATATATAATTTTTATGCTAACGAATTTTTAAGCCTTTTAATTAAAAAAAAAAAAAGGCCACCATGAAGGCACAACCCTATTAAACCTTGAAATACTAGGACTCCTCTAGGAACAATTCCTCTAGAAGGGGATTGTAAACTGGCATAATGTTTTCTTGTATCAGTACATTTCTCACTATAAATGTTTTGTAAAGCTCCAGCAATACTACACAATAACTTACCAGTGAGTAGTTTAAAAGAAAATTCACTGTTAATATCACATTTATTAAGATCATTTACTATGTGCAAGGGCTCTGCGCCAGAAGTTTTCTTGGGCACCTCTTAGGTAGAAAGATTGACTTACATGTTGTCTCTTTGAATCTCAACATTGTGTACTGACATCTACCTTTTGAAATGAGTAAATGGATTCAGAGAGACTTAATTTACTTCCCTGAGGTCACCCACAGAATCTGTAGTAGATCCAAGATTTCCATTCCGGTGATTGAGTCTCCAAAATCTTTATTCTCACCACATTGCTATACTGATAACAGTTGCTGCCCTTCAGTAGTTTTCCTGATCTGGAGAAGTGTTATAAATAGTGTCACATCTGTAACAATCTATAAAACAGTTGCACAAGGTAGAGAAGAGATACATGTACATAAAGAGCTATAATCGGTGATATATATATTATCAAAAGATATACAAGTATCATTTAAAAAATAACAATAAATAAATTCTTATAGAACATTGTAGAGGGAGAAATAGTTGCACAAAGAAACTCCAAATATCTCGAATTTTAATGTACAAATGAAACACCAGAGGATTGTCGTGAAGCCAACCCTGATTCAGTGGGTCTGAAAAGGGACTTGAGGTTTTGCATTTCTACCTAGAAGATGTTGCTGATGCAGCTGGTCCATACACCACCCTAAGTAGCAAGGTTATAAGAAATATTTAACCTGAGTGTGTGAGGGTATTAGGGAAGAAGAAGAGGGGAGGAGAATGAGAATGAAAAATACTTGGACTCAGATGGCTGAGAGTTGTGAATATTACACAAACTAAAAGATGTGAATTTTAGTTTCTAGGTACCTCATCTAACCATTCTAAATTAGTAAATTAATTCACAATTAAGTTTTTCACTTTCAAAAAGTCACTGCTTACGGTAAAGATCCTGGCTCATTTCTCACTGTCAATAATGGTCATTGTTTTGTGCTATGCTTTGTTCCTTTCAGATGTCTGTGTTCTGTTTTGTATATCACAGTACAAAAAATTATATGCTCTGACTCAAATTTGTAATGACAAATACAAATTTGTTATGACTAATAACCAAATAGCACAAGAATCTTTTGCTCAATCAGGTACTATAAGAAGGAATTTTAAATTTACAAACCAGAGGTCTTGAATTTCTCTAACGGGTTGCTTTCTTATGGAAATTTCACTGATTTACAATGTTAAAGGGGATTCTTTTTTTTTTAAGTCTAGAAAATGTAAGACAGGCTAATAGTGAAAATGTAATATTTTTTTTGAGATAAGCAGGCAAGAACGATATTCACTGAGAAGTTTATGTGGAGGAAAAACAAATATTTAGGAGAAAAATGATGCTTTTTATTTACTTACTGTTCATATCTTTTTCAATTTTTGTTGATGTGCAAGTAAGTAGTCTTTGTGTATTTTAGGCCAGGGGTCCTCAACCCCTGGGCCGCAGACCAGTACTGGTCCGTGGCCTGTTAGCAACCAGGCCACACAATAGGAGGTAAGTGAAGGGCAGGCGAAGCTTTGTCTGTATTTGCATCCACTCCCCAGGGCTAGCATTACCACCTTAGCTCCACCTCAGATCAACAGGCATTAGATTCTCATAGGTGCACCAGTCCCTGGTGCAAAAAAAGGTTGGGGACTGCTGTTCTAGACATGGATCCCTTGCCAGTTATAGACATTATAAATGTCTTCTTCAGTCTTAAGTTTTTCTCTACCCCAAGGTCTCAAATATTTGTCTGCATTTTTTTATAATATTTTAGTTTAATCCTTCATTTCAAAGTCCATTGTACTTCAAATTTACATATGGTGAAAGATAGGAAGGCAGCTCAATTTTTCTACATAACTAAGTCAATTTTCAGCAAATTATCTTATAAATCAGGAGTCAGCAAACCTTTTCTGTAAAGATCCAGACAGTAAACATTTTAGGCTTTGGGGGGTGTACTTTCTCTGTTGCAAATACTCATGTCTGCTGTTGTAATATGAAGGCAGTCACAGACAATATATAAATAAAAGAGTGATTGTGTTCCACGTATCATGAAATATTCTTATTTTAATTTTTTAATAATAGACTATTTTTAGAGCAGTTTTACATTCACAGCAAAATTAAGCAGAAAAGTACAGAGAGTTTCCATATAGTCCCTCCCCCTGCACATGCACAGCCTTCTCTACTATCAACATCTCATACCAGAGTGGTGCATTTGTTGAATCTGCATTGCCGCATCATCACCCTAAGTATACACTTTGCATTAGGGTTCACTCTTGTCGTTGTGAGGTCTGTGGGTTTTGACAAATGTAATGACATGTATCTACCCTTATAATTCATATAGAATAGTTTTCACTACCTGCTATAGACTGTATGTTTGTGTCTCCCTCAAAATTCATGTGTTAAATCCTAATGCCCAATGTGATGGTATAGGAGATAGAGCCTTTGAGAGATAATTAGGTCATCGTGAATGGAATTAGTGTCCTTATAAAAGAGGTCAGAGAGTTTCCTTTCCCTCTTTCCACCACATGTGAACAGCAAGAAGATGGCTGTGAACCCGAAAGGCTCTTACTAAGTACCAAATCTACTGGTGCCTTGATCTTGGACTTCCCAACCTCTAGAACTGTGAGAAATAAATTTCTGCTGTTTATAAGCCACTCTGTTTATGGTATTCCATTACAGCAGTCCAAAAAATTTAAGATACTTCCATAATAATCCTCTGAGCTCTTCCTGTTTATTCTTCCCCCTACCTTAAACCCTGACAACCACTAATCTTTTTACTGTCTCCATAGTGTTCCCTTTTCTAGAATATCATATAATTGGAATCACACAGTACATAGCCTTTCACATTGGCTTCTTTCACTTAGTAACATGCATTTAAGGTTCCTCCATGTTTTTTCGTGACTCGATAACTCATTTCTTTTTAGCACTAAATATTTCATAATCTGAGTGTATCACATACTGAAAGGTATCTTGGTTGCTTCCAAGTTTTGGCCATTATGAATAATGCTGTACACATCCAGGTGCAGTATTTTACAAGGATATAAGTTTTCAACTTGTCTATATAAATACTGAAGAACACAATTGCTGGATTCTATGGTGAGAGCATAGTTTTGTAAGAAACTGCCAAACTCTCTCCCATTTTGCATTTCCAACAGAAACAAGTGAGATTTCATGTTGCTTCACATTCTCACCAGCATTTGATGTTGTCAGTGTTTTAAATGTTGGCTATTCTGCTAGATGTGTAGTAGTATCTCACTATTGTTTTATTTGCAATTCCTTAATGCCATATGATGATGAGCACCTTTTCATATGTCTATTTGCCATCCGTATATCTTCTTTAGTAAGGTGTCTATTTGAGTGTTGGGTCTATTTTTTAATCAGGTTCTTTGTTTTCTTATAATTGACTTTGAAGAGTTCTTTATGTATTTTTTGTATAACAGTATATAGTTGATTTTGAAGAGTTCTTTGCATATATTTTGTATAACAGTGTTTATCAGGTATGTCTTTTGCAAATCTTTTCTCCCAGTCTGTGGCTTATGTTCTCATTCTCTTGGTGGTGTCTTTTGCAGAGCATAAGTTCTTATCTTAATGAAGATTGTGTTGGGTATGTCAGGTCTTTTGCCTCGCTGTATACTTTAGAATCAGTTTGTCAATATTCACAGACTACATCAGTGGGATTTTGATTGGAATTGTGTAAAATCCATTAAGTTGGGAAGAACTGACATCTTGACAATATTGAGTCTTCTTATCCATGAATGTAGGATATTCTCCAACTAATTTAGCTTTTCTCTTATTTCTTTCATTAGAGTTTTATAGTCTTCCTCATATAGTACTTATCATATGAATTTTAAAATTAAAATTTTGAGTTTCAAAATAAGCACCTGGAATTTTATTGCTGTATATTGAATTTATAGATCAATTTGAAAAAATCGAATCTTTACTGTGCTAAGGTGACCCATTCATGAATACATTATCTCTGCAATTATTCAGATCTTCTTTTATGTCCTGTACTGGAGTTATTGGAATTTTCTCTAGAAAGGCTTTGTACATTCTACCTTAGGATAATTGCTGAATAATTATCATTTTTATTTCTACCATGAAAGATTTCTGTTATATTTACTAGATGACTATTAACAGTGGAGATGAAATTTAGAGAGTTGTGAAATTGATCTTAGATCCAACAACCTTGCTGAATCCTCTAATTAGTTTTGAGAATTTGTTAATTCTATTAGATTTTTTTATGTAGATCATCATATCAGTAAATAATGAGAATTTTATCTTTTTTTCTGATCCATCACCTCTCAATTTATATGTATTAATTTAATTTGAAAGTGGAATGATGGCACAAAAAGATTAAAATTCAATATTTATTAGCTACTTCAAAGCTTTATAAAATCGATAGAATAAAATAGCTTCTGAATTGTTTAAAGAAAATGTGTCATCAGCAAAATCAAAGCTTACCTAAAAATGACTGTAACAGACAACACAAATCCTAAGATGCCTTTCATGATGTCTACAAACCCTCTTACTCGGGATTTCTCTCTATTTCTTGTGGTCAAGAAATAGAAGTCAAGTTCGAATCACAAACCTTATGGACAGTCCTTATTTGTAGCCTCAACAAAGGGATTTATTTAGCTGTTTCTGGTCCAGCTCTGGGCCATGCAACTACCACGAACCACTTGCATCAGAATCACCTCAAGTGCCTGATAAAAATGAAGATTCCTAGCCTTACTTTAGGACTTAAAAAATAAGAAATCTCTGCTGGTATTTTCAGGACATCTACAATTTTAACAAGATCCCTCAGTGATCCTTATGTCCAAAAGTTTGAGAATCATTATGTTGGGGGGAGGGGGAAGAAACAGAAAAACTGATCACCAGACAAATGGACATCACAAGAAAAGTCCAGCCCCGATCTTCTCTTTTCTTTCCTCTAGAAGCCTGGGAGGAAAAAGGAAACTTCCATTTTCCATTCATACTTACAACCACCTTGACATTCTTTATGACACATATAGACATATAAGGGAAATAAGAAAATGATTGGCCTATATTTTATTTGTCTACCTAGAGCAAGCCACTATATTGGTTTGGAGACTTCAGAAAAGTTAATGCTGTTTCTTTCAGGAAATAGTAGAGATAGTCTCTCATGGGCATCATTACTAAAAAATAGAACCTGAAATTTATCGGGGACTCCTACCACAATAAAAAAGCTTGGAGAATCGGGAGAGAGACATGAAGGTGCCAAGTCACTGGCTTTAATTCTATCACGGGAACATAACGACTTCAGGGCAAAGCAAAACCCCAGGCCCAATACTGGGTCAGTAGTTTCCTGTTTCCACTGAAGTATGATTACTGATCCAAAAACCTCATGAGAAGCACCGGATAATCATTTTACTAGAACGCATTCTAGTAATTTCTAAAAATGATTATAATACAAACATTAGAAGTAAGGGAAAAAACTTACCTAGAGGTTTAGATTTTTCATTTTTAAAAAGCCACAGGTACTACAAACATAGGTTATACTTGTTATAAAACCTCACATTTCAACACCTGGAGTCATTAGTATGGACATGATTAAATAATAAGAATTTAGTTTCTCAAGTCTATCTTCATTTAGCCTTTAAGACAAAATAAAAAAATTAACAAACTAGTTTCCTTCCAGAGAAAACCTTTATTACACATCATTAAATTCATCTCTATTTGAACAAACAGTACACAAAACAAAGATTAATGTTGTGAACGTCCCTGGAACTTCTAATCAGTGGTCTGCAAGAAGTAGGGACTTTGTTTTTGTGTCTTTTTAAGGCATACATTTCCCACTTATTTTTAATTTTTAAGAATTGTTTTACAAAATATTTTTAATGTGTATTATAGAACCTCGCCCCATGAAACCACAGTTCCTGACCCTAAAATGCTACTCTTTCCTGTGAGATTGAATGTGCTTATGAAGAGCACAGTACATTACACAGATCTCACAAGGCCATGCAAGTACAAATAAAACAATCCTTGTGGGATTGGATATGCATTTGATATGTGCTTTAACTTTTTTACATGTGTAGGATACTCTTTCAACTTTGTACTTTAACGTTGAAGAAGAAGGTAAAACTTACATATGAATACTAAAAATCCTGACCCACTCCAGAACTGAAAGAAGCACATTATAACAGTTGTCCTTCAGAACCAAATATTGGACTGTTAGCTGGTGATGGTCATTTCTTTCTTATTCTTCCCTGGTTGTAAAATGTAATGATTACTAGATATACAGCAACCATCCCGTGTCTTTCAGGGATGAACCCCTGGGAGTGGCTCAGGCCAGGGTAGTGAGTTGCCTGAGGTCACTGTCAAACCAGGCATTGTTTTCTACTGATGACACAATCAGCAGTTAGAATAGCTGGAAGCAAGAGGTTAATAAAGAATAAAGAGGGGCATAGAGAACACATTCTAGAACTATGGCAAAATAACGAACAAGAATCCAATAGCTTCCCTAATCAAAGTTAGGGTTTTTAAAAAAACTAAGCCCAAAATAAAGCTGAAAATGCATTAAATACTTCTTTTAAAAACATAAACCTAGCTCCTGATTAATTATAGCTATCAATTTGCTCAATACAATAGTCTTCAAACATACTATACCTGATCTTAAATGTCCACATAGTCTCCCAACTCAGGTATACATTATATTTTACTTCGTAATGCAAATCAGCCTGATAGCTGATTCTACTTTTTACAACAACAGAATACAGATATTGGAGGATCGTCTTCAAATCTGTATTTTCCAGAATTGGGTAGATCTTTGCACTCTGATATAAATGTGCGAAGTTTAGTCTTTGGGAAGCCATTTTGTTGGTAATTCTATATAGAAAAATTAAAAAAAAAACTGATTAATAAACTCCTTGACAACAGCTTTATTCCAAATTTAAAATAGAGTGTTTGGCTCTTTCTAGAGGAATAGTTTAGTCACTTTCGAGAGGAATCGTTTAGTCACATTTCAGGGAGATGTAGAGTCTAGAGCCACTCTTAGGTTTGGCTAAGGTAAAGTGGGTCTAGGATTCTGCAACGCCCTCCTGGCCTCTCTCCTTTGTGGGCCCGGTTCCACCCAAAATGAGCATGTCCTATCTGAATCTGAGTTCTCCTTCCAGGGAGAATCCAGCCAGCCCTGTCCCAAGTCTGAGAACCTCTGTTACCACTTTGCCATGCAACGCATGACTTCCAGGCTAGTATGAAGCACACACCCTGGGTGGAACCTGGGTCAGGCCACAAGCCCAGCTGATGTAGATTAACAACGGTGCTGTTGGGGGCTGAGGGATGGGCCAACCCACCCTTCCTCTGAGGACCTCAGCACAACCCTGACACTCCTGAGCTGATACAGGTGTCTGGACAAAGATCTGAACACTATATGGGGCCTTTCCAGTCTGTACACCCTTTTGGAGTCTCTCTTCTAGGCAGACAGCTTGTTTAAAGACCTCGTATTTAGACCAGTTTGAGATGTAAGATCTGTAGAATGTGCCCTGACCAGAAAGGATCAGAAATAACCTAGCTTGCCCATTTGGAAGTGCTCTGAGCCTATGAAAAGCGGTTAACATCTAAGCTATGAGTATCAGCCTTGTGTCATGGAGAGTTGTCAACTCACATTACTCTTAGAGATATTGGGTATCATCCTCAAATAATATATAGTTCTCTGCATGCCAAGTGGAAGGTAGTAAATTTTTAGAGCATCTTGGAGAGGGGCTTGGATAAGTACGATTACATTCTTTCCCAGTCACCTTGGTGACTCTAAACACACATCTTCCAAGCAAGTATTGAGGACAATAAGTTTCCGATATTTGATTCAGTGAAAATGAATTCATAGCCCTGGCTTCATAGGCAAGGTATCATAACTATCAATTTATAATCCGTCAACTCCTGAGGGCCTTCTCTTTATTCCTGGACCATTCATATGGCACCGTGTTTCATTATCACTCTTGTACCTAGAAAGAAAAGTCTGCAAGTGGAAGTATCTATGGACCTAACAGTATAAGGTTATTAGAAATTTAAATATCTATGGATATTTATTCTGCCTTTCCATATTTCAAAGGGCTCAAACCTGATTTTTAAAATATCCCATGTGGATGACAATATAAATAATAACATATTTTTATATCAGGTTCCCAAATGTATAACACGTACACGATTAGTACTGGATACGTCAGTCCCTTCTCTACCCTGAAGAAATTAACATTCCACCAATTCCCCTCCCCCAGTGGTATTATATCTTATTGTCACTCTACAAGTTCTGGAAAATTCTGTCACTTACGGCTACTGATGAACCTACCTTAATTGTTTCATATGTATCAGTGATCAGTGCAATGAAAAGACTTAAAATCATATATATAAAGAGGCTTATGAATGTGTAGAGGTAAATTCTGCTAAACAGCCAGACTAAGTAACTTTTTTGCTGCATTTCTGCAAATGTAGCAAACATATCATCTCCATTTATCAGAGAAAAAAGACACTCGGAGACCGTGTTCAGAGAATGGAACTAAAAAAAAAGAGAGAGAAAAGCTTACTTTATTCCATACTCCTGCCCATGGGAATCTTCATTCTTGACACCGTATTAAAAATAAAGGGACCATATATACCAAGCTACTTTTTCAAAGCAATAATCTGAGGTAACTACAAGCATTTGCTTTGTGATACAAGATGTACAAACCTACTATTTTTCCTGGGAAAAACAGCTGCTTCTTGATACTCTTCTTAATAGAAAGAGTCTGAATAAAAGGCAGAAGGGACTGGCTGACACCCTCGGTGCTTTTCAGAGTTAAGCCTTCCCTTCCCCTTTACCTTCATGGAAAGAGGTCCTTGAAATGCTTCTACAGAGAAACCCAGGTCCCAACCACATATGCTCATACTTCTTGTATTAAAATTCATTTCACTTAAGGTAATACCATTATAGTTAAGACTATAACTAGGAACACATTTTCAAATATTTCCGCAAGTCTCTCTTTATACTACTTTTTAAAACAGTCACATTTCAAGAAGCCTTACCTAAATAACATACTCTAATATATATTGATGAATCAAATTGACTAAACTTACTTCACTGGTGGTAAAAGGACTGGCATATTCCACAAAAGAAATTGAGGCAGCTGAGTGCCTCAAGTTGGTCGAACCTTATAAGTTTATAAACATGGCAATAGGTATACTATTTTGACATTTTCAGGCTAAGACAGAATAAAAGGAATTCATTTAAAAAGACAAAACAAGCCAGTGACACTATTCTAAGAGCTTTATGGTGCCAGGAAAAAAGGTTGTTTAGCAGTACCTTTTCATGGTAAGGCCCCAGCACAATCCATCCGCAGAAGCAATAGCCAAAATAAATCATAGCTGCACAGCAGCAGAACCTCATAACATTGGGCAGTGCTGCCTGAAGTGTCAGAATAAGGAGCTGGGAAAGTGAGAGAGGTCATTAAAATCCTTTCGTCCTTCAGCCAAAGCAGTGTAACAACTGTGAATGAGAAAAATACCAACAGCACAGAGAGCCATGAAACTCCTTACATTGTACTTCTGAAAGAAACTGAGGTATCGGATGACTCCAAGCCACACGAGCAATGTGGAGGTCCCAAGAAGTATGCTACAAACATCATAACTTGTTAGACTCTAAAATAGAGTGGAAAAGATAATCAAAAATTAATTAGCAAGAAATGTTTATTGGGTAGCTATGAGTCAGGCACTGTTGTAGGTTCTAAGGACAAAGCAGTGACTGAAAAAATTCCCTACCCTAATGAAACTTACATGCTAATGAGGGGAGAGAGATGACAGCAATAAATAAATAAACACTGATATATTAGCTAATGTTAAGTGCTGAGGAGAAATTTAGGAGAAGGGTTAAGGAATGCGTATGGGCTGCATTTTAAATAGAGTGATCAGGGAAGGTCTCACTAAAGAGGTGGCACTTGAGCAAAGACCTAAAGGGAGTGAGGGAGCAAAGCAAACAAAATGAAGGGGAAGAGCTTTCTAGGCACAGGAACCAGCAAACGCAAAGGCTTCAAGGCGGGACGGCACCTGGCAAGACAGTGAGTCGGCTGGAGTGAGTGATGGGCAGAGAACAGAGTCACAGAGGTTAGGGGGCAGACAGTTAGGGCCGTATGGGTAATTTAACAACTTTATCTCTTACTCGGAATAGATTAGGGAGATTTGAGAGCCTCAAACAGGAGTGACATGATCAAATACTGACTGCTATAGCTGAGAGTAGATCGTTGGAGGTATGAGAAGGCTTTTGCAATAATGTAAGTGAAAGCTGATGGTGGCTTAGACCAGGCTGGTGGTAGAGGTGATGTGGTGACTTTTGAAGGTAGATCAGTAGGATTTCCTCTTGAATTAGATGTAGGGGTGAGGGGATTAGTGAAAGAGAGGAATCAAGGATGAATCTATGGCTCTGTCTTTAGCAACTGAAAAGAGTTGGTATTAACTAAAGTTAGAAAGAAGAAGCAGGTTTGGACTGTGGAGGTGGGGTGGGGGGGTCCTTAGGAATTTCTTTTTAGGTATGTTAAATATGAGAGGCCAAGTAGATATTCAAGTGAAGATGTGAAATAGACGGTTGAATATTTGAGACTGGAGTTCAGGGAAGAATTCTAAGCTAGAGGCACAGATTTGGAAATCATTGGCAAACAGATACTATTTAAAAACATGGAACCGAATGAGATCATGCAGACAGTAGCAGAAAATAAAAGATGTCCAAGCACTACGCCTTGATGCACTATCACTTTACTAGAGTGGAGCAATGAGAGGAAACTAGCAAAGAAATGTCAGAAGGCCAGCCCATGATACAGGAGAAAAACAGGTAAGTGATAGCCCAGTGAAAAAAGTGCATCTACAAAGAGGAAGTGCTTGCAGTGTTAAAAGCTGCTGATAGGTCAAAATGAAAAATCAATAACTGATTATTAGACTCAGCAACATGGGAAGTCCTCAGAAAGAATACTTTCCATGGAGTGGCAAGGCAGCCTGATTGGAACAGGCATAAGAGAGAATGGGAGAAGCAGAATCAAAAGCAACGTTAACTGCTCTTTTGAGGTCTTTTGCTATATAAAGGGGAGCAGAAAATGGGGACGTATCAGGAGGGAGAAATAGGTAGAGATTGTGTCTTTCTGAAAGGGAGGAAAAAACATGCTAATGGCAACAACATGGTAGAGAGTAGAAAATTGATGCATGACAAGGAGAGTGAATGGCCTAGAGAAATGTGGAAAGCTTATTTGATACCATTAAGAGATCACTGAGGTTTATGATAGTGGAGGTTGGTAAAAATAAAGATTTGCTGCAAATCTCCCCCTATTCCCCTACTCCTTTGTAATTTAATTTTATTTTTTTGGCCCTAAAGTTAAACATCTATTTTGATAATATGTAAAACAGCTAAGACATGGTGGTAGCTGCTCCATGTACACCTAAACCTATGCCTGGACTATACTCCCCAGAGCCCTTTGCAGTTAAATGTTATTAAATTCCCTCCAGTGGAATGTGAATACAAACGAAGGCTGCCACTTGGAACCAAGGCTGTTAGACTGTGGAAGAGCCACCGCCCGACCATTCTTTCGCTTCCACTTGCTGCAACCTGTTTGTGAGATGACCCAACATCAATCATGCAGTCTGGTCGAGCCCTTAATGGCTGGCAGAGAAAGAAGATGGGATAAACTTGGGTCTCTGAATGATTGAGTGGAGCCGAGTGACTCGCCAACCTGGAAAACTCATCCTGACTATGACATGAGAAAAAAAATAAGTTCCTATCTTATCTGAGCCATTGCATTTGTGGGGGGGTGGGGGAGGGGTCTCTGCCCAAGAATCTGAATTATAACAGGCTTATACTCATTCTTCGTTGCAGTCAAGCCTAGAAAAATATAAATTTGAACAAGACTAGTTTGAACAAAATACTTTCTTAATTTGATTTTTGCTTTGGGGAGGTGCGGGGAGAGGACTGACGTCTAAGCTGGGTTAGTCCTAACTTAAAATGGAAATCCTTGTAGCATATCAATGGGAAAAATAAGAAATGGGGACATTCTCAGTTGGAATGGACAAAGGAAACAACTGCAGGCACTCACAAAATAGCATCTTGGCCTCACTCCCCACCTCAGTCCTATTCTACTTGTGTTGAAGATTCTGGCATTTCTTATAAAATAACAAAACAAAACAAAACAAAAACCCCACTTCTTACCTTAGTTACTTTGGTGTCTGTACATATTTTGATGTGTGTAAAAATTCACAGGTTCCCACCTCAGAGTTTAGATTAAGTAGGTGTAACGTAGGCATTTTTACTAGGTACCCGAATGATTCTATTGCTGAAGTCTGTGGATCACACTTTGAAAAACCCTGTCTAAAAGATTTCCTGACTAGATTTAAGAAAATTACTGTTTTTGGTTCCAAGTTTAGTCCATACGATGCTTGAAAGAAATCATTTACTCTGCAAATTCTCATGTTATGGAAAAATAAATTACTATTAATGCAAATCTGATACTCACAGTGGCATAAATAGGAAAAGAATTTACCTTGGCTTGGATTTCCATTTTCAGAATTGATCCGATGATTGTCAGTAAATCACTAATAATAAGCATAATGTACCATCCATTGACAAATTCCATTCGATCAGAAACAGAAACCTCCTTCTTATAATGGAGAAGAAAAAAATTGACAAATTCCTTCAGGGAAAGAGAGGAGGCACAGTGAATTTATTTGTCAATCGAAATGTCTGTAACATTCCTAGAAAGCAACACCCGCTACCTGTTGAAGCTGAAGTCCTCTAATCACAGATCGAAAGCACAGGATTAACGAAACCAAGCATATCAGAATAACGAAGCCATCAAAGATCATCATATAATGAGTGTTCCTTTGAACTGAAAGGAAAAGGATTGTATGCTTATGAAGTAGGACATTAATACAGTGACATCTACTTTTTTCTTTTCATTTCTAGCCTGGTTTTTTTAAACTGCTGCATTGCATACCACAGCATAGATGTACAATACTTTATTTATATGGACACTCAGATTGTAATCTGTTTTCCCTATTATAAACAAGTCTCCAAGTCCTCTGGGGGCACAAGTACAAGTGATTCTTTAGGTGAATGAATATCTAAAGGTGGAATTGTTGTGTTACGGTATATCATTTCTAAAAACAGATCATAAGAAATTGCTCTCCCAAAAGATCATGTCTGTTTATATACCTACACATATCTCCACAACTTCTCCACTACTAGATATTAGTAATCTTTTACTTTTGCCAGTCAAAAGAGCAAATCTATCATTCCCAACAATTTGGAATGCTATCTTTGTCATGTACCAAATTATTGTATGTATTCAAGTACCATATCTTACCCTTACTCTTTTCTGGAATTTTTGCTGGTTATTCTTGCTTGTTTACTTTTCCTTATATATATTCTTTAGGATCATATTGTCAAATTCCAATAAAAACCTGACTGGTAATTTTGGGGAGGGGATCGTGTCAAATTTATAGATTCATTTAGGAAAATTTGGCAAACTGAGGAAGGTTGAATCTCATCTAAAAACATGGTATGCCTTTCCATTGATTCAGCTCTTTTTTTCTTTTTTGTGCCCTGAAGTTTTTTCAAATTTTATATGGCTCCTTTACACTCTTTTTTAGAGTAATTTAAATATTTCAAGCATTCTTTACACAAAGACGGCAAAGAGAAAAAGCCTTGATAAATGTTTTTCCCATTAGTATTTAAAGAAAGTTAAAAGTCATTTTAAAAATTGCCACAACCATCAATCGAAGATCTCTATTAAACAGCTTGTGGTCTCTTGTTCTTTATATGGTTAGTCTTCCTGCATATCCTGTTACAATATGCTTATCTAGATAATAAAATATTTATTAAGAACCTATTATATGCTGGGTGTCTTACTAGGTGCTAAAATAAAGATACAATGGTGAACAAGCTAGACAAGGCCGTGACATGGCAGAACTCTATTCTACTGCAGTGAGACAAGCAAGGAAGTAAACAAGTAAATGAACAAAATACTTTCGGATAAGAGTGATAGGAAGAAAATAAAGCATAATAGCTAACATGTTAGTACATGTTATGCTGCACATAGTTCTAAGCACTTTATATGAATTAACTCATTCGATCCTCACAACAACCCCAATGAGGTAGGTGTGATTATCCCCATTTTCAGGTGAGAAAACTGAAACACAGAGGTCACGGAATTTGTCCAGGGTTACACAGCCCGTAAGTGGCAGAATCGGGATTCAAACCTTTGCAATCTGTCTCCATTGTCTCTAACTCCATATTAGTGGTTCCTTGCATGCCTTGGGAACTTATTAGAAATGCACATTCTCGGGCCCTACTCTAGACCCACTGAAACAAAAACTTTCACCAGCTCTCCAGGTGACACTAATGTTTGAGAACAAATGTTCTATATGAAGGAGGTGGGTGTAGGGGAATGAGGACATTTATATCACATAGTAAAGGAAGGCCTTACCAAGGGAGCATTAGGTTTTAGGTGAGACCTAAATGATAACAAAGAGCCATCCTTGCAGAGATTCTGGAGAATTGCAAGTGCAAAGCCCTGACCAGTATAAGGGAAACCGGATGAAGAGAGAGGGGCAGAAGTCTTAGCCATCATATGCTCTGCTACAGAGTTTGTCTTTATTGACCAAGTTAGACTGCTCTGTACTGATAAAGCACTTAAGAATAGTTCTGTAATGAAGTATCCTATTATATTGGTCAAGGGACCAATATAATATCCTTGTGTAACAAGGATAATTGTTACACAAATGTATAAATCTATTTTAGAAAACCTTAAAAACAGAAACAAACGTTCGTGAGAAAGCCTATGTGTCAGGCACTTTCATAAGCTCTCATTTTCTCTATTCTAAAGTTTGTGGAGAAGTATTACGATTTTTACAGATGACAATAGAATAGGCTTGTGTTTCAAATAAACGGTAATTGAAATAAAATTTGTGATTCAAGGGCCTCATATGTTTGAAGTTACTTATTAGTGAAAGAATACTAGAATTAAGAAATTTTATTTTATTTACCCCTACTATCTCACTTTACTACTTCTGTACTCAGTGCATCAATCAGTAGAAATTCTTAAAACAATTACTACCAAGTATGGTATGAGGAAGGACTACCTACCTGCACATCCTAAGCCCACCCCAGAACTACTGACTGTCCTACCTGGAGCTGGGAAAACTGCATCTTAGGTACCTGGGATGACTCTTGTGCTCACTAGAATTCAAGGACCCTTGACCTACTCATTAAGTCCAACACAACATATCACTCAGTTACCTATGAGGGATTAGAAAATGAGATAGATCAATTCTTTCCAGTCAATTATCTCCAGTTAGCTCCAAAATTTTTGACGGCATTCAATCTATATCTGAATTTGTGTCCATATTTCTAGGAAGGTACCCTTTCCTCATCCAGTCTACCTTTTGACCTATATAGAAGACAACTATCATGTGTGGGGTGCTTCAGGTTCAAATCCTGCTTGTCTGTATAGCCAAGGGCACCAAGATTTTCTTCTGAGCCTTAGTTTCTTCATTTATAAAAATAGAGATGCTGCCTGTCCCAAAGATATTTTAAAATATTAAAAATGCAGTGAGAATTCAATACTTATTGGTTTGGGCATACATAATTTTATTTGTTTGTTTGTTTGTTTGTTTTTTGCTGGAGGACTTGCATGCACTTTTTTTTTTTTTAAGTAAGGAATAGGCCAATGAGGGCACATAGAGAAGTCAGGAAAAGTCGTTTCAGCTACTAATAACTTATGTATTGCCTGGAACATTGAATATCTACAATGAATTGATCTTCTTGCAGAGAATTAGGGATGTGGAAATGGTACAATTCTTTTATTTGATGTTTCACGTATTCCTGGGACCAGTAATTTCACAACTATTTCAAAAACTAGTAAAATGTATCAGTTACCTGATCCAGACACATGCCAGTCTTTACATTCTCTCATGGAAATGTCATTATCTAAACTGATCTTAATTCTTCCACTATGGGCTCTATTGTCAAATGTTATCTGTAAAGAAAAGAAAAAGGGTCAAAACATACCTATAGTTTTTGAAGCCAATATGCCTCCATGCATTAATTAGGAAACAATTCTTTCTATGTGAGAGGAGACCCAGATTCTCATCTCCAACATATTGTTAATTCAATTCAACTTGAGAAGTTCACTTTCTTTCTCTGTGAAATGAGAAGTTCGAACTATGTCTTCTAAAGAGATCTTTTAGTGTCTAAAATCCTATGTTTCTAGGACAACTTTAAAACAAGAGAACTTCTCTCTACTTTCTATTCTTAGTACCTCTAGATGCCCTCTCGATATGAGCAAGAGCTGGTACAAAACTTCCAGTTATAAAATAAGTAAGCCACTGAGATATAGTGTACAACACAGGGAATATAGTCAATAATATTTTAATAACTGCATGGTAACAGATAGTTACTAGACTTACTGCAATGATCGTATCATAAGGTATATAAATGTTTAATCACTATGTTTAATCACTACCTGAAACTAATATAATATTATTTTCCAACTATATTTAATATATTTTTTAAAAAGAGCTGGTACAACTGTGCTTTGTCCCACCTTCCAGGAGGTCCTGTGCTAAGGATAGGTTTTTAGTGTTGCAATTTAACACCAAAGTTCATTATTTCTGCCTCAAAACATTTGAGGTGGAGCTTTTTGAAATTTCCTTCTGGACCTAGATTTCTTAATCACTCTAGAACCATATGTATTACAAAGGATGTGGTCACAGGGAATTAACAGGCATGTTTTACTTCAAGAATAACCATGTAGGACACCAGGCACCAAGGAGGACAAAGCCATGCCAGAACACCTTCCACAGTCCTCTACTCTTTCCCCCTTCTAGCTTCCTCCACTTTCCCCATTCAAGGACTGGAAAAGCACGGCAAAAAAATCAGTAAAATCAGTCTTTTTTTTTTTTTTTTTTTTTTTTTTTAGTTCCTCTTCTTTCAAGTTCTGAGGAGCAGGGAGAATTCTTTTAGAAGTCTGTCATCCAATAAATTTTATCAAAGCTTTTTCATTTAAGGTAATCTGATATGACTTTAGATATAAGAAATCAAATAAATTTAACGAGTCTGATTACTCTGTTTCTTCATGTTGCTCTGTAAGGTTTTTTCCTCAATCAGCAACCAAGGGCACTGTCAGTGTCTGCCCATCTCCATAACTGCTGGAGAACTCAGCCCACAGCCTTACACAAGGAAGATGGTCAGTATTATTTGAATGAGTGAGAAATCCTTGCCAAAAAAAAAAAAAAAAAAAAACATGCTTTTCCCACACAAAGAGACTCAGGGTCTTAGAAATAGTAGGTGCTCCCTAAATGCCAATTTGGCTTAATGTTAATCACATCTTAATAAGGTATTGAAGAAGCTAAATTCTTTAAACACAGAAGAAAAACACAGGATGGAATTAACAACAGATTAGATGAACAGGAAAAAATATTAGTGAATTATGAAGACATAGCAATAGAGACCATTCAAAATGAAACACAGAGAAAAAAAAGACTGAAAAATGAAACAAAAGAGAGCATTAGTGAGCTATGGGACAACTTCAAGTGTCCAGATACACATGTAACTACAATCTCTGAAAAGTGAGGGGGAAGAAACAAAAATATTTGAAGAAATAATATTGAGTAAATATCAAATATAATGAAAACTAAAAACCCACAGAACCAAGACATCCAATGAACTCCAAGCACAAGAAGCATGAAGAAAACTATACCAAGGCATATTACAATGAAATTGTTAAAATCAGAGCTAAAGAGAAAAAATTTAAAAGCAGCCAGAAGAGGCAAAACACATCCTATACAGCAGAACAGATGATGATGACAGTAGATTTTCTCATCAGAAACAATGCAAGGCTGAAGAGTGACATCTTTAAAGTACAGGGAAAAAAAACCTAGAATTCTATATCCAGTGAAACTATCTTTTAAAAATAAAGGTGAAATACTTTTTCAGACATACACAAGCTGAGAGAACTCATCACCAGCAGATCTGCACTATAAGAAATGTTAAAGGAGGCTCTTCAGGCATAAGGAAAATGCCAGATGGAAACCTGAAGCTACACAAAGGAATGAAGCACTCTGAAAATGGTAACTAGAGAGCAAATATAAAGACTTTTTTCTTATTACTTAAATTACTTGAAAAGATAATTGACCGTTTAAAGCAACACATCTGGAAAGTAAATTGTATGACAAGAGTAACATAAAGGCCAAGATTGGAGAAATGAAATATATTGTTGTTAGGTTCTTATATTATTCATGTAATGGTACAGCATCTGAATGTAGACTGTAATAAGTTAAATATGTCATTACGTACCCTAAAATAATACGACAAAGAATTATAGCTAACAAGCTAATAAATGAGATAAAATGGAAACAAAAAATACCTAATTGAAAAAGACAGAGAAACCATATTAATAATCATATGCAAATTACATGCAGTTTAAATGGCACATGCAAATTACATGCAGTTTAAATGGTCTAAGTACCCTAATTAAAAGGAAGAGAGGTAGGCCAGTCAAGATGGCACAGAAGGTAGAGGCTGTGCATGCCTCCTCTCATGACTACACCATAATTATAACGAAGCTACAGAGCAACCATCACTGGGAGCTGCCTGAGGTCTGGCTGAACAGAAGCCCTATGACTAGAGACAAACATTAGAGGTCACCGCGAACTGGTAGGAGGGGTAAAGATGCGAAATCACTGGGTCCTACAACTACATGTGGTGATGGAGAATCAGGAGGGTTATCTTGGCTGCAAAGACCCGTTCCCTACTTGAGGAGCAAGAGGTCCCAGCCCCACAATAGGCACCCAACCCAGGGTTCCAGTGCTGGAAAGAGAAGTCCTTACAACTTCTGGCTGTGAAAACCAGCAGGGATGACACCTGAGTGAGACAAAAGGCTGCGGGATTACAGACATTCCTCTTAAAGGGCCTGCACCTGGACTTACTTGCTGATGGACTCATTCCGAGTTCCAGTGCTGGGGCAGCTACTGGAGGAAAGCCAGGGACATATGGGGAGACACTGAGTTGTTGGACTTCAGGGCAAGGGCCAGAGAGGTGGCTTTCTCCCAGACAGAAGTACTGGTAGTATCCATTGTTCCTGTGTTGAACCCTCCCCACTCCCAGCGTACAGATGCAGGCGGATGCCATATCTGAGTCTCCATCAACCTGGCTAACACAGGTCACTCTGCCCAGGTGATTCCCTAAGACCTCGCCTCTCCCAACCTGTGGACCAACCGAGGCCACTTTCAGTGGTTTATATCATACAAAAGGCCTGTCTTGGCTTTTGCTGCAGACTTTCCTAAAATCTCTCAAAGGCTTACAAAACCCAAAGAAGCAGCATCAGACCTCAGCATGCCCTGTACCTCTTGCTGAGCAGCTCCAAACCCCACACTAGTCGCATCCAGCCTGGGTTCCTGGCTTGGCCTCATAAGGGATTTATAAGCCCAGCACAAGTGGCAGCCATCTGTGGATTACTTGGTAACTCTTACCAGGTGGCCCCAGGAGGTGCACAGGCTACAACTAAACTTGGCCTGTGGCTGGACCCCTCCTAGGAAGCCCTTGGGCCAGCACACCCAGTGGCCTGCTTCCACAAGATCTGGAGCAGGAATACCAACTAGGGCTGCACCTGAGAAGAACACATCTGAAGGGTAGACTGGGCAGGCACCAGAGCCCCACTAAAGTGAATCCTGCTCCATAGGATCAGCCCCTCACCAGCCAGTCCTCACAATCAATCAGCCCAAGTATCAATCCCTCCCATCAGTGTGCAAACAGCAGCCAAGGCTCAACTATAACAGGAGGGTACATACAACCCATAAAAGGGACATACCTTGAGCACCTTGCTCAGGTGACCAGGGAAGACTGTGCCACTGAGCCCCCCAGGACACCTACTACATAAAGCCACTCTACTAAGACCAGGGGATTTAGGAGCTCTACTTCATATGTAGAGCTCCATAAGGAGGTAGCCAAAATGGGGAGACAAAGAAACATGAAAAAAATGGAAAACTCCAGACAAAGCTCAACAAAATGGAGACAAGCAATCTACCAGATGCAGAGTTCAAAACACTGGTTATAATACTCAATGAACTTAGGGGAAGAATAGATGAACTTGGTGAGAACTTAAAGAGATAGGACACATAAAATGGAGAAGGAAAACAAAGGGAACCAGGCAGAAATGAAGAATACAATATCTGTGATGAAGAGTATACTAGAGTCAATCAAAAGAGTGGATAAAACAGAGAATTGAATTGGTGACTTAGAGCTTAGGGTAGTGGAGGATACCCAATCAGAACAGCAACAAGAAAAAAAGAATCCAAAAAAATGAAAACAGTTTAAGGAACCTTTGTGACAACATCAAGTATAACAACATTTGCGTCATAGGGGTACCTGGAGGAGAAGAGAGAGAACAAGAAATTGAAAACCTATTTGAAGAAATAATGATGAGAAATTTCCCTAACCTGTTGAAGGCAATAGACATACAACCCTAGGAAGTTCAGCATGCCCCAAACAAGAGGAACCCAAACAGGCCCATACAAGACACATCGTAATTAAAATACCAAAGGTTAAATATGAAGAGAGACTCTTAAAAGCAGCAAGAGAAAAGCAATTAGTTACCTACAAGGGACCTGCCATAAGACTATCAGCCAATTTCTCAACAGAAACTTTGCAGGCCAGATGGGCTTGGCACAAAATACTCAAAGTGATGAAAACCCAGGACCTACAACCATGATTACTCTACCCAGCAAAGCTATAAAAGAAAAAGCTAAAGGAGTTCATTACCACCAAGCCAGTATTACAGGAAATGTTGGAGGGATTTCTTTAAGAAGAAAAATATGTATCAAAAATATGAATAATGAATGGCAATAACTACATATCTATCAACAAGTATTTTAAATGAAAAAGAATTAAATGTTCCAATCAAAAGATAGGGTGGCTGAATGCATAAGAAAACAAGACCCTTACACAGGCTGCCTACAAGAGACTTACTTCAGAATAAAAGACACACACAGATGGGAAAGTAAAGGGATGAAAAAAGATATTTCATGATGGACCTAGAGGGTATTGTGCTGAGTGAAGTAAGTCAGATAGAGAAAGACAAATGCCATATGATTTCACATACATGTGATACCTAAAGAACAAAATAAACAAAGAAAATGGAAACAAACTCAGATACAGAGAGCATTTTGAGGGTTACCAGATAGAAGGGGGATGCGGGGGTTGTGAAAAAGGGGAAAGGAGTTAAGAAGTACAAATAGGTAGTTACAAAGTAGTCATGGAGACATAAAACATAGCTTAAGAAATATAATCAATAATATTGTAATGACCATGTACGGTGTCAGAGGGGTCCTAGATTTATCGAGGTGACTACTTCATGAGTTATACAGATGTCTAATCACTATGTTGTATGCCGACTATAATTTAAAAAAAATTTTTTCTAAAAAGGAAGAGATTGTGAAGTTGGATAAAAAATCAAGACTGAACTATATGCTGCTTAATAAGAAACCCACTCTAAATATAAGACACATATAGGTTTGAAAGGATGAAAAAGGATATACTATGCTAACACTAATCAAAAGAAAGTTGAAGCGGCTATATTAACATCAGACAAAGTAAATTTTAGAGCAAAGGTTATTACTCGGTTGAAGAGTTCCATTTCATAATAATAAAAGTCAGTTCAAGCAGATACAGATGTTTATATGACTAATAAAGAGCTTTAAAATACAGGATGAAAGAATTTATCAAACTACTATGAATAAATGCTAACGCACTACTTTTATACTATAAATCAAACTGTCCACACACAGAATAGGTTTAATAAATAGCTGTTGAATGAATTGAATATCTGCTATATGCCAGATAGTTAGATAAGTCCTTTATATATGTTATCACCTATCTTGACAACAACTTTGTCAGGTAGGGGGCATTTATTTTGTTTACAAATGAGAAAACTGAGGCTCAAACCAAGTAAGTAATTTGCCTAAAGCTACATAGCTACAAACTGGTGAGCTGAAATTAAAAATCTAGACTTGTCTGACTACAAATTCCCTGCATTTTATATCAGGTGTGTGCTGTTCCAGTCTACATTTACTTATGACAATGAAGTTGCACTAGTGGCTTTTATGATGAAACTACCTTATATGAATGTAAGTTCTACCATAGTTCTATGAGATGCATTGCTAAATCCACAATGCACAGGCATAGCTTGGGATGATTCCACAATAATGATGAAAATATAACATCTGCATGTGGCCAACAAGCCAGGTTGCCTTTACCACTGTATTGACTCACTGAAAAGGATCTACATTTCACGAGTGTTTCATTCATACATTCAATATTTGAGTCACCTACTATGTTCTTTGAGGGAGGAAAAGATTGATAAAATGGTCCCTGCCTTCGAAGAGCTTTGAGTCTAGCAGAGTTGATGATAAACAGCTACAAAATCCTGAAACAGGAGAAGGTGGTAAGAGCATTGAAATTACAAAGACAAAAAAGATATAAAACCAGAAAGTTCAGAGCACAGAATGCATTTCTAACTGAAGAATCACAAAGAAGCCCATGAAAGAGGTGTCAGTTGAGCTAAGCCTTAAAAATTTAACAAATATTTTGAAAAGTACAATTTACCAATGAGAGAGAGGAGATGAGATTGGATAACAACTCAATTTTTAAAAAATCAAATAATGTTGAAAATTTATATCAGGTTTAAAATTTGTAGCCTAAGTCAAAATCATCTTATAATTTCAGAGCTTTTTCTTGTTGCATAATATGAAATTATTATATTACCTTATGTTCTGAAAATTTTTAATCCCAATTTCTGAAAACTTGATTTCCTACAGTCAATTAATTGAGTATTGTACACACAACTTTTGATACAAACTAATGCTGAAGTAATAGAAATTTGAATCATGTGAAGGCAAGTTGTATAAAATATTTTCCTGCATATGTCCATATCGCATTGTTACTGACTCCGACTTTCATCTGGTGATGGACTCACATGAGAGGCATCTTGTGCTCTCTAGAGACCATTAATAGCTCTATTTACAACTGGAATGTAGAGAACATAGAAGGGATAGGGTGGGCTAAGGGGGAAGAAACTAACCAGAGCATTCAGAGGCAGCACAAGGAAGGCACTGTGAGCAGTAACCCAAAGGCTATAAATGTTCCCAGTGGGAAAACTCAGCAAGAACCCTTGACAATGACCTTCAGCCCTCAGCCACAGACCACTAACTGCTGACCATACAGAACCTATAAATTTCTGCTCCTTTTGTATTTGAACACATGCACAGTGCCAGACACTGCTCTTGGTACTGCAGACGGCAAGGTCCCTGCCCTCATAGAACTTACAAGACATAATTAACAAGGAAACAAGTTATAAGAAAAGGGAGCTGGCTGTACCAATGCTTCCTCTATGCACATTCAAATGGAAACATCCTATATATATATGACTATGCCTTAATAAAAGTAGATGAAGCATATAACTAGATGACATAATTTTTCTCCAGACTGGAACCAAATTCAGCCCAGCCCACACTTACAGTCAGAGTAAAGTCGTAACAGTCAGGGAGTTCGTGATGACGAATAGTCTGCAGATTAATGGCCTTCAGTTTAAACTTCAGCTCCACTGTTAGGAGTCTAGAAAACAGAGATTTTAGTGCAGTGAAAACATATACACACAAACATAAGTTACACTCCCTTCTGCTTCCCTCACCTGTGAAAGTCCAGGGTTAAGTTGAGTTTATTTTCTTCTAGTGTTCCAATGTAAAAAGAGTCATCTGGCTCTACAAAGAAACATTCTGCCATAGAAAGAAGCAAAACATAATATAGCATCCAAAATAAATAAAACTGCATCTTGAAAAGATAATGTGTTTAAAACTAGATATTTAGATTCTAGTTAGTATTTTTCTGAATTGGGATTTTAAAGGCTAGACATCCATGCCACTTGGTTACAATCACTCATTTGTTTTTTTAGGCATAAGTGGCTACATTACTGCAGTGGATAGGAGTGGAGAAAGATCTGAACTCTATCTCATTAGTCTTCCACAGAATGCTATCTTCCTTCCTGTAATTTAAGCCTAAACTTTGAGTCCTTCCTCTCTTTTTTCTGTATTCTATACACAGGTTTGAAGCACTTGCACTGTCTAAGACAAAAGTTTTCAACTCTAAAGGAGCTATTTTTTAAATATTATGTATTAACTATTTTTCCTCAGTAAGCATTTTAAGAAGAAAAAAAAGGAAGATAACATCTTAGAAAGTTTTCACTAATCAGTACTGTAATCTTTTACTATCCCTCTCAAAAAAAAAAAGAAAGAAAGAAAGAAAGAAAGAAAGAAAGAAAGAAAGAAAGAAAGAAAGAAAGAAAAGAAAAAAAGAAAAGGTCCCTGTGGCTATTGTTGAAAGCATTCAAATGCTTATTTTTTAATTGAATGATTTAAGCTGTTTTAGGTACAAATTCCAAATAAAACTCTGCTAATAAGAATAAGTTGTGCTATTCTAAGTTCTGTTTCTCATTCCTCCCCCGACCTATCCCAAAGATACTGAATAGTGAAGAGAGCGAGTTTTATATACATCAAGAATTTGCAAGCATAATGTTTTGTAAGGATAATATCTGCCTATTTAACTAGCTTATTCCTCATGAGAGGCAGAATATAGTAAGTAGCTAAGAGTATTGACAGCCTGGGTCAAATTTCAGCACTGCTTCTTACTAGTTTCATCTTGAGCGGGTCATTTAACTCTCTGAGCCATAATTTTGTCTTCTAAAAAATGGGGATAATAACAAACCTCACCCTTGTTAGAAGTTTTTTTTTTTTTTAAATCATGAGTTATGGTAAAGGGGTTAGAACAGTACCTGGCTGACACATAATAACTCCTATACGGTTCTTACAATGACCTAATAACACAGACCAAATCAATATTTTCAGAGATGAAATTACCGATTTTAAGTATAAATCAAGGAGCTAAAAATGGAAGTTCTAGCTTATAGAAGAACATTACCAGTTTCAATTACTGGATCAATGTCGAAGGTATCATTTCCAGGATAGATGTTTCCTTGCTTGTAGAAGTGCTGACAGATCGCCATACCAGACTGTTCCGTACCCTTACTCTCATAAGCATGATTCCCAACTGAAATGTTAGGTAGCTGCAAATACTTCAACCAAAAAGAGAAACAGAAAATGGGAGTGCCGGCTAGGACAGAAGTAAAGCTATGATTCCCCTCCCTCCCTGCCTCGGAAAATGGCAGGTCCCCACCTCTACTCTGGTGGAGACATTCACATTAATATGAGTAATAAGCTACTGTGCATCAGGACAGCAGAGGGGCAAAGAGCACTCAAGAATTAGAGTCCTGAGTTCAACTGTCAATTCTGTGACCTTAGGCAAGTCACACACTTTCTGGGTTTCTGGTTCCTTATCTGCAAAATTAAAGGTTTGAACCCATAATCTCGGAGATCCTTTCCTCCTGTAAAAAAAAACAAAAACAAAAACAAAAAAAAAAACAAAAAAAACAAACAAACCATGTCCAGGAACTGGTTTTTACTTGTGATGCAAAGATAAATTTGATTTACCTTTGATCTATTTCCTGTCAAGACAGAGTTTTGCTATACTACTGTAATATGGGAAGAGGGATACAATTGCTCCAGGCTAACCAGCAAAACTTTTTATATAAAAAAATTTTTTTAAATATTTATCTTTGCAAAAATACAGTTTAATCCCTTTCAAAGCAATATTCTTCTCTCCTGGTGAATCCTCTAACTTAAACAAATGAGACTATTATGGTACATTAGAATTGTCAACTTAAAACCTTCAATGGATTTCTGGATGAAAAACACAAAACTAAGTGTTTCAGAGGTGACTGTGAACAATGTTGGTTGACACGATTGGTGATACAAGGATAAGGATATGGTATCTGTCTCTTGGGATTAATAATTTAGTAGGATGGACACATAGATAAATAATTCTACTAAAAGTTGATCAGTTGTTCAAGCCAAAACTTAGGAATTATCCTTTAGTCTCCTCTCATCCTCCACTTCCAATTCATCAGAAAATCATGCATTACTTTCAAATTATATCCCACATCTGACCGCTTCTCATCACCTTCGCTGCTTTTATCCTAGTCCATACCAGCATCATCTCCCACCTGGTCTGCCTGGTTTTCCTTTATCCAATCTGCAAGCTCACAACAGTCTAGTCTTCATAAAGAACTCATAGGACTGTCACAAAATTAAGTGAATTAACACAGCGAAACCCTTGGAATAGTGACACTCAGAATATGAACCTGTTCAGGACGTCATTTCTGACATTTCTTCTCCCTGGAAGCTGCTCCTTTGAGATAGCCACCACCGCTTCTCCACTCTTTCGTCTGCAATCTGCTCACCTATTACCTCATCAGAGAGGCCTTCCCTAACCACCTCCATGTATTCACTCTTTCTGCTGCTGCTTTTTTTTTTTTTTTTGGTTTACAGTATACTTATACCAAATGACAGATGATATCCTCATTTACTTGTTTACTGCCTATCTATTTATATTAGAATATGACTTCCTTGACTTTGTTCACTGCTGTATTCATGTACCAAAAACAATATCTGATACATAACAGATGCTAAATATTTGAGTGAATAAATGTTAGCCTTTGCTAATGTGTATTAGTGGCTCTTCCCTACTTCTTGTCTCTCTCTCTCAGAGTTGACTTCAAAGCTCCTTTCCATGGCTTATAAACCCAATCCAGTCATACTTGCCTCTTTTGCATTTCTTTAAACATACTCAATGTTTTCTGGCCTATAGGGCCTTTGCTCTTGCTAATCTTACAGTCCAGAAAATTCTTCTCCAGATTTTACATCCTCAGAGAGTCCTTTTCTGATTGCCATGGACTGTATTGCTTTATGCTACTTTATTTTACTTTGTAGCACTCATTGCTATATGAAATCAAATGATTTTGGTTAAACTTGTTTAAAATCTGTCTTCTTGCATTAGAATATAAACTCCACAGAGCAAGGAATTTCTCAAGTCTACCACTCTAACTCCAGCACTTAGGAAAATATTAGGGACAAAGTAGGTACTTGAATACTTGTCAAATTAATGAGAAGGTAAAAAATTATTATAATGTGATAGTGGCTCTTCATTTACTATAGCTACTCTATGCACAGTGAGATGGTAAATCGCTAGAATAAGATCCGTGATTATGGCACCAAGATTTCTATTAGTCTTAGGATTGGGAAAATGAGCCAGATATTTATGGTAATAGAAGTAAGCTGCATAAATTGTTAAATAGCATTATGTCCTATGTGTAGGGGGAAAATAGTATAATGCTGGAGATATTTTGTTTTGAGTTTTTTGTTTTCTCTTCAAAGAAATACATGTATTAAGTCTTTCTAAGGCTACTCTGAGCCAAATTAGTATTTTTATGTGATGGCGGAAGACATAAGAGGCAAAGAGTTTATTAAATGAAAAAGACGGTAAGAGATACTGAGTGTGGTATGGTACTTCAGGCACATCATGAAAAGGCAGGGGTTCTTTGGAAAAGACAGTGTTGCTGTAGAAAAAGGAAGGCAGCGGGAAAAGAGGAAGACCAAATATGAGATGGATTGACTTTATAATAGAAGCTACAGGCATGAGTCTACGGAAGCTGGGCAGGGCTGCTGAAGACATGACATTGTGAATATTACTCACTCATGGAGTCGCCAGGAGTTGGAACTGACTCCACGACATGTAACAAACACAAGGTACCAAGTAGATCAGTGTGCAGGGAATGTGAGGTGTGTAATGAGGTAAAGCTGGAAAGCTAGCAGGGGTCATGTAAAGTCATACCTAAATGGGGTCCTTTAGCCCTTCTGAGTGCCAGCTATTTGTGAGGCAAATCTCTACAGGAATTACCTAAAATAGGAAACTCTTGATCACAGAAACTATATGTCTTAAACCTTGTAAGATCTTGAAACACAAAAGACCTGAGGCACAGGGCTCCAGGTACCTGCTAACATTATAAGCTACACTACAACCAGTCTTCCTTGCTGTCCTATTAAGACTCTTTCTGGAGTCGGAGCACCTGTGAGAGCTGGATGGTCAGGGGCAAGTGGCAGGGCTCTGTCCAGCTAAAGGGAAGCCCTGGAGCCCGAGTCAGAGGACCCTGGGCCAGAAATATAGTGTGCGACGATGGCTGGAAGGAGGATGACCTGTGGAACTGACTGATGGGGCACCTAAGTGGCTGTGACTTCTATGGAGCTTTAATCAGGCTGGGCCTCTGTCCCACTTGCCTCTGCAGCTCTGCCCTGAGAAAAAGTTTTTCAAGCATATCCATAGGTCTCACGTCATCCTTTGAGAGATAATATAAAAAATACAGGAAAGATCCTAATCTGAGTGATGTGGCACCCAAAGTAAAACATATTAACACTGTTGCTCCTTTGAGGTCCTTCTGTGACCACGTGAACCTAACACACAATGAGCCTTTGAGCTCATTTATTCATTCTAATTGGTTTCCCTTCTTCCCTACTCACTGCCCTACTACTTCTCGGCTGTTTTCTAAAGGAGTCACTTAAAATCACAGACTTGATTGCATAATATGTTATGTACCTCTGCCTTCACAGAATAAGTATATCAAACGCTATGGGGCATTGAACACTGACACACACACACAGATATTGCATATATATGTGCAGTCGAGTCTGATTTTAAGTGTATGTGATTTTAAATGCAATATATATGTATATGTGATATATATTGCATATATATACACACACACACACACATACTTATTGCATGTGTGTGTGTGTGTGTGTAATCGAGTCTATGATTTTAAGTGAATTCTTTAAAAAACAATCAAGAAGTGGTAGGGCAGGGGGTGGAGAAGAGAGGAAGCCAATCAGAAGTAGGAATTTATAAACTGTGCTTAAGCTGCAAGAGTAAATGATTCTAAGACCCTGAGCCCTTTAAATCTAAGCAACTGATCAGAAAGAGACACAGGCTGGGGGCAAAGGTGGGAGGAGACTATGAACCTGCTTTGGACGGGGTGGTTCTGAGGTGCTTGTGAACTGTCTGGCATGGAGCAGTGTGAGCACCTGTTTAGGAGTCATGTCACCTTGGGCATGGCTCAGGCAGTAGAGGAAATTTTGCAGGAAAAGGACAAATCTTTGAGGACTGCCCAAATTTAATGAGCAGAGGAAAGAAAGGAACTCAGTAAAGATAATCCACAAAATGATTGCAGAAAGGCAGTATACAACTTGACACAAAATGACTAGTGTTTTGACATTCAAATATATAAGCATATATAATAAACAAATAGTGATGTTGTTATAACCAGGGTGGAATCAAGATGGGCCCCAGAGATGGTCTAGTTAGAGGGCATCCGGGGGCTAAACCCTTCAAGATAACTAACTAGTCATGTAAATACCTCTAAGAGCTGAGAAGCCACTGCTCTATCCTGTGTCCTTGGTGGCTATTACCTCAACTATCAAGATATTTCCTTATAATAAAAAAAAAACCTCTTTAATATCAGTCCATATTTTCCCTTTTTAGTTCTCTGGAATCAGGTAGAATACTGAGCCCATTAATCACGAAGAATATGAAAATCTGATAAACAGAATGGCCTGAATGCCAAACAGCACTATATTTTTAAAACTAATTTTAAGCCTACTAATAAAGGTAAATTAAGAGGAATTTAATGAACTGTTTACCTCTTGCCTCTACAACCTCCCCTGAAAAAAACAAACTGAACAAATTATCAATTTGATTCAGAGCAGCTTTAGAGAAACTTAGTAAGCTTAAAACAAAAACTTCAAAACAATATCTCCAGCATTATGCTATTTTTTTCCCTTATATGTTATAGGGCATAATTCTGTTTAACAACTTATACAGCTTACTTCTATTTCTATAAATTTCAGGTAAGTTTCACAATGAGAACGCTAACAGAAAGCCCTGGTACCATAATGATATATCCTATCCTAGCAATTTACTATCTCACTGTGCATAGATTGTTTCTAGATGATGAAGAGCCATAATTGCACTATAAAAATTTTTTCAAGAAGAGTTGTAATAATTTTGAAATGTGGTCTGCAAACCAACCCAGGTTGGATATACTACTTCAAGAACACTTTCAATGATATGCACAAAATAAGAAATTTAGGATCTTGAGAAGATACTGTTTATAGCAAAAACAGATTAATTAGAAACTCAGAATAGGACTTTGACTCATCTGTATGAAAAACAAGATTTTTTTTTGACAATTAATCAATGTTACAATAAGATCATTGTTATGTATGACATAAAGGCTTAACTTATTTTTTAAATAAACTTTCAGGTCTTGGTTGCAATACACACTCTACAAAGTTAATATACTCATTATGTGTGAAGAGCCCCTGAAAATATAAACTCTGAAGACTTAATGACTACTTACAACCAGGGTCACAGTTAATCATCTCAAATCTTTGAGGCTCTCATGCCGAGCCCTGACTCTGATTTTTTTAATTAAGTCTTTAAAGTTTCTGTCTCTCTGTTACTAAACTAAAGCTCTTCTCAATTTCTAGTTTTGCAAACATTTGCTGGCAATATTTTTTTAAAAATTTTTAAATGGTTTTATCCCTGTCATATGCACGTCATTAGAGAAATGTTCACCCTTCTACACTTCAATGTTAGCTTCTATTATGTACATTGCAACAATTTTCTAGTCTATTCTTTCTCCCAAGTAATAAATGCACATGTACCCTTGAGAGGGAAAAATCAAGAAATCCCATTAGATTATCTGTACATTTGAAAAAAAGGATGCACATACTTGACTTACCTGGTTCACTGAGAAGATGATCTGATTGTATACATCACTTTGTGTGTACACTGCATGTGTGTCATCTGTTTGGTCCACGTATCCTTTTAGGAAGAGATGTTTGAATGCTATAGTGCTATCTTCCTTGAAAGCTACCACCATCTGGTTACTTAGCCCAAAAAATACCAGCTTAAAAGGAAAAAAAAAAGTAAGAGAGTGAAAAAGCAATGAAATAAAAGGTCTCCATAAAATGTTCAATGTATCTATTCAAGATTCAACGTCTAATTAATCCTAAATATGTTCAATAGAAATTAAACTTTTGGTAGCTGTGGATTGATTTAAATATAAGGTGGGTTTCTGGTTCTAAAGAAAAAGCAAGTGGCTTTGCACTTTTCATGTATGATCTCACTTATGACATTATCCCAACCATCAGAAACTTTAACAGTTCAGAGAAGTCCTTAAGGAGTTCTTTAAATGTTCAGAGAAGCAAAGGCACTTTGGCTACAGAAATAGGAAGGTTTACTTAGGAAAGAAAAAATGATAGAAACTCCGAAGTATGTGCAGAATTTGGGCAGAGAACATCTGAGGAGCACAAGAGAAAGGCTAAAAAACTAACACGGAACTTAGTGCTTTGTGGGGACACTGAGGATACCGGCATAATTCAATTAGAGGAACAGTGAGGAAAAAAAAATGAGCAGAGAAGTGTGGACAATTGGTGCAGGGGCTTGAACAGAAAGCAGGAGAGTTTCAAAATGAATTCCATAGGACATCAAGAAGGTTTTGAAGCAGGTATATAATGTAAAAAATACCCCCAAATAAGTCTAAGTCCTACTATCAAACTACATTCCTAGGTCTAATGACCAGAATTGTGACAAGACTCAAAATAAAAAATATCTTTTTAACTCATCTCTAAATTAAAGTATATTAACATAAGATATCCTTAACATTCGTGCAGGACCGACACCAGAGAAACAAGCTATTCACACACAAAAAAGCTGTTTAACTGCACTGCTGCCATATTACTATAAGCTCTTCCAACCATAACCAAATCTGACTTTACTCCAAGTCTTTCACCTTCTCTTCCCTCCCAAACCACCTCAATCTCTCTCTCAAAGCCACCTGCCTCGCCACACACACACACACACACACACACATCTTAAGTTTAAAATATACACTCTGACTTTGATCCCAGAGTGAGGCAAGATGTATTTTACATAGCATACTCTATTCCAGGAACTTTCCTCATACTAATCTACAATATAGTCCCTAATATACCTATTTTGCAAGATGAGTACATAAAAGTTCAGAGATGTTAAATAATTTTTCCAAATCACATCATTAGCAAATATATAGTTAGAACCCATCTAACAGACTAAATTAAGCTCTATCCACTTTACCATGCTACATAAAGTAATCCAGGGTCTGATCAGGAGAAATAGAGTAGACAAATCTTTTACCCTCTCATTTCCTCTTATGATGTATGCCCTATACCCTACACGTCTTCACTTTCCACCTAACAACTTCCATTTCTGAAGAGACTCTTTTAGCTAAAAGTCCTAATTAAATCCTAATAAAATGATAGTTAGATATTCCAGGGATTTTACATCGTTTGAAGCTGATGACCAAAGAGCCTTCAGAGAGAGAATTCACAGACATTCTTACCAATTCATTCAAACACTTGAGTACCTCCCACAGGATATAATGAGAAGGCAACAGTTCCTGCCCTCAAGGGCATAGAGGCAGACAGGAGTACAGGTGGCTGAGATAGAATTGCTATAATTCAAATACTGAGCCAGGAAGTGGGAAACAGGAAGCTTTTAATAGGGCACCTATCATTGTATACATCTTTGGAGGACACAAAACCACCAACTTAACTTCTTTTCCCTGAAAAGAGGGAATCTGTCACCAAGTTACCCTCATTTGCTCCATTACAAATTATCTCGATGTAATATTTGTTTGATTGCTCAGATACAGATTAAGGAAACATCACGATTAAGAAACTCTCAGTTCCTTTCAAAAAACTTACCTAAACACTATATATGTGCTCATTACTAACAGTGTTAACCTTTTAAACCATTGGCCAATTTTCCTCTTGACCACCTTAGGAAACACAGGTTAGATGAGCTTCCTAAAAGATTAAGGAGTAATTAAGATCATATGTCTTAGAGGGAATAAACCTGAGTTTGAATTTAAGTTCTACTCTTCTAGTTTTCTGACTATGAGAAGCTATATTTACCTCACTAAGCCTCAATGTTCTCATCTATAAAACGGGAATACCATTATCTCTGATTTGTTTTCAGAATTAAACATGATGATGTCTATACAATATTTAGCCTGAAACATGGCACTCGAGTGGCACCTATCATATATATTTTCTATATATATGAATATTTTATATTTTTTCTGATATATAGGCTTTCGCCTCTATTTATAAGAAACAACACACATATTTTTCACTATTGTGATGCTGTATTATCACCTAGAAGCAAAGAATTCCAACTCCAACTTGCTAAATATTGAAAATCAGATATTCATTTTCATGGTGATATGTTAGAGAGAATGTACCTCCCTCTAAAGTCTTGCTTCAGCCACAGACTAGCATGTGGCTTTTAAAAAACTCTATAAATATCAGTTTCCTCCTCTGTAAAATAAGGGATGCTCATATTGACCCAATAGGAATGATGTTGTAATTAAATAAAATAATGTCCTGGAACAGAGTCAAGTAGTCACTCAAACGTTCATTTCTCTTGACAAAATAAGTAGCATCAGAAACTATGGCAAGAAGTCTACCAACTTCATATAATTGTAGAAATCACCTTAGCTTCCGACAATCTTAAGCATGTCTCAATAACCAATTAAAATTCATGACTTCAGGGTTTAAATAACTTTTTTCTCCTTGAATATCAATTATTTATTTACTTCTGCATTTTTTCACCAAGAAGAGAAAGTACTAATAAAGATAAATCTTCACATCCGTTTCTCCTACTAAAATCTGCTTTTATTTTTCCCTTTTGTTTTTAACAAGAGGTAATTACTCTCACCAACAGAAATACAGATCTTCACCAGAGTAAATCACACTAGTAGACATAAAGAATCACAAAATATGGTTTCCCTCAAATATGTTAAGAAAAGCCAAGGAAATGAGATTCAAAATCTCCTAAAATGAAGTCGCATATTTCACTACCTGTGCCACTCCTTTTCTGTTAACTCTACATTCTTCCGCTGCAGGTCTCCCATGATCACAGGGCTGTGAGAATCCAAATACTTGCATTAACAGAAACCCTAGAAGTTTCTGAAGAGAGAGAAATCCCCAGGAGATGAACTAGGAAAGGAAAGAATCTTCTGATTGGGCAACAGCTAGTTTTCATGGCTGAGTCAGTAAACTTCAGCTAGACCTCTTGATTGGAAGCTAAATATTAAAATTTTCTTTTCTTGAAAACTAATTAGAGTATGTAACCAAAATTATAACTTAATGAAAGATGAGACAGAAAAAAGTAAGAAAAAAAAATCCAGTCTTCTTTCACAAATATTGGAGAGAGGAGGGTTGTAAATTTCACGCTTCCTTATTTTCTGTTCTTTATTGCTCTCCAGTATGGATACAGTTAAAAGGTATAAAAACCACTGTCCACAATCCTCTTTGTTATTTAAAGAGGCCTTTCACCAAACTCTTGATCTAAGATGCTTACCTGGATAGTCACCATTGCAAGTTTAAGAATTTGTAAGACAAGTTTCCATGGTTTTCTACCTCGAGCCCAGAACTTCTCACAAGGATTCATGAAAAAAAAATTGAGTTTTCGCCTCATCTGTTCTTCTAATAGAAGCTCCTCCGAGGGAGATGTATTCTGGTTAAAAGTGCAGCCATTTTCCTCTTGGTGAAAGCTGCAGCTACTTATAACTACCTCAGGATTTGCCATCTCTAGAGGAAAACAAACAAACAAAACTGTTTCCTTTCCATAGGTAAAGGAACAAGTTTATTTTCTTTGTTGTTGCCAGATAGTCAAAGAATCCCAGACAGAAGATCTAGTTTCAAATAAGCACCAATGTTCTAAGCTGTGCTTTAGATGTTTACTTCTCAGTTCAAGTCCAAATTCCAATCAGCCACATCACTTGTGTTTGCTTTTAATTGAAAGCTTTATCTTTCTATCACACATTTTACTTTTCAAAATACTTCGTACCTTTTATTTCCTTTGTCCCTTTGAAAAAAATTGGGCTGGTTTTATTGTCTTCATAGCCAGCTTTTCCAGAACAACAAAATCACTCCAGAAGCTGGGATTTATCTTAGATTTTCTCTCAGGCTAATACTGATATTATGGGAACTTGTTCAAAATAAAATATCCCAAACCACTAGGGAGAATAGAGCCCTTCCATATACAAGGCTGGCTTACTTTTACAATAACTTGTACTCAGAAATCAAGGAGAGAGGATTCAAACTATACTAATACAATATCTGACAAGTCACTGTTTAGACATTACACTGCTTTTCAAGTAAAATCCCACTTTTGTTTCTGATTCAAACACTCTTAGCAAATACAATATCTACGAACAATAGATATTGGGTATAAGAACTAGCCAAGGGGAAAGTTTTTAAACTCTTGATTAAGAAAAAGATTAATAAGAACATTGCTGAGTCGATAACACATAAAACATATTTACAATAGCATATGCAGTACCTTCAAAATGAAATAAGTATGAGAGAACTCATTAAAGTGTGGCTTGTGTATGTTAAAATGCCTTTCAATGTATGAGCACAAAAACTCTTAGGTAAAGATATAGAGCAGAGAAAAAGGTTATTAATACCTTAGGATTTTCCCTCGAGAGCATGCTACTTCCTTCTTCAAGAAGGTTTGATATTTTTAACCAGCATTTAAAGAGACTTTACCTATGGGCCTTAAAACAAAGATGATTTTACACTGATCAAAATTCACATGTGAACACCAATGAAGTTGTTAATAATAAAACACATTGGTGAATTACAGATTTGAGGTCACATAAGTCCTTTCTACTTTGATACAGGGGAAATTAAACTTTAAACAAACTAGTCACATGCCATGTAACAGTAACCCACAGGAACAAAGAGCAAACGAGCCAACCACAATTAATTTATTCAGCATTTCGCACCAAGTGGTCCCAGAGAGAAGACATTTCATTTAAAAGGACTGACCTCGAAACTTGCTGCAAACGTTAGCTTTACCGCATCACAGAAGCCCTTCCGAGGATATACTTTGAAAACTGAAATCTGTCTAGACCCCTAGCCGCTGAAGGAGCACGGGCGGGCCGCAAACCCTACACACCCTCCCCAGAGCGCCAAGTGGGATGCAGAGTGGGCGGAGCTGCGGGTCAGGAGAGAGGCTATCGGAGATATTAGGCATGCCTTAGACTCTGCAGACACACACATTTATTCATGGCGATGAAAGGCTTAATTGGACTGAGCTGCAGAAAATTAGATAAAAACAGGGATTATTTGTAAATAGTAAAGCCTCATAGCTGGCGACAAAGTAATGCAACCTTATTTCTTCAGAAGCGCGTTCTCACTCCACCGAACACAAAACTTCGTTCTCTTTTCTGTTCTTTCTTTTTTCCGTCATCTTTTTTTTCTTTTCCTCCCTTTTCAACAAGTGCTCACACTGACTTTAGCAGACTGGTATTCCATTCGGGGAATGCATGAAGATCGCAGCGACTCTCCCGAGAGCTCGACCTGCGGTGGCCGCGCCTTGCGTCCCAGCCACTGAGCCCTTGATCCGCTTCGACAACCCGGGCACGGCTGGAGGTTGCTTTCGCCCAGCACAGGGAACCACACACTTCTAACAGAGGGACATCCGAGTGGAGAGAGGCTGGCTGTGGAACTTGCAGATCATCTCGGAGTCCCCAGCCCGCACCCAGACGGCCACCCCAATCCCAGGCCTCCCAGGGCGAGACCAGACCACAGGTGGCTTCCAGCTCTCGGAGTCCGCGCCTGGGCTTCCCATGGGCGGTGGCGTGGACCGCGTGGCAGAGCCTCCCAGCCACCCCAGCTTGTGTCCGGGCTACCCGGGGCGGGGGTGCGCGCCGACCCGACCCGCAGGGCCCCCGCGGGACCCCAGGTCCCCCCGCGCGTGCCCCTACTGACCTCGGCGGGGTGGCCAAGCCGGCGCTGCGGCAAACCGCTGTAGCTGGTACCCCGCTGTTACCTGTGTTTCTTCCATGACCGACGTCCGGGGACCCTACCCTCCCGCTTTATGTCACCGGCGACTCGCCACATCGCAGTTCCTCTCTGCACTGCGGGCACTTTTCCCACGACACCTGATGCCTCTGGGCGCTGTGGGGCTTGGCTCACCTGCGGTACGCAGCACGCAGAGGGGGCTCCGGGCTGGGGCCGCGCAGAGACCCAGGGGAGCAGCGTCAGCGGGCAGCTCGGGAAGGCTCTGAGGCTCAGCCTTCAGCCGGGGACAGCGGAAGCTGGCGGCCGGGAGCCGCTGCCCTTGGCATCCTCCCTCCTCCGACCGCTTAACTCGTGCCCCTCCGCCCCACGGCTCCGGTTCCTTTCCACGCCCTTTCTAGGGCCGTCTTTCAAGCGGACAGAAGAGGCGAAAGCAGCAGTTAGAATGAGCTCGGCTCTGTCCCGGGACTCTCCGCGGTGCCCCACCGTCACTCTTTCACAGCTCTCCAAGTTCCAGTAAACGACCCGCACGACCCTTCTCCGGTTCTCTCTGACTGCGCAGGAGCTGCCGCGAGGTGAGGTAGAAATGCGTGGGCTCCGGGCTTCGGACCCGAAAAGGCGCCATCCCTCTTGTCCCATTCCTCTCACATGGCTGGGACGCGAGGACGGATGTAAAGAACCTGGCCGAGGGTGAGTGTTCAGTCCTCTCTAGCAGCCGTCTATTCTGATTTTTTGTATACAGGGGAAATCATGAAGTGTAAGACTTTTCAAGCCTGAGCCTTGTACTCTAAGTCTTCCAGTTTTGGAGATTGCTACGAAATTAATGGACTGTTGACTAGATTCCTCTAGACTAGATGCTGGGACAGAAAGAGCCCTAGAAAGCTCTTAGAAGAAATGTGACTAGAAATACTTGAGGTATGACAAAGATTCTTTACTTGGACAAACTTTAGGCTCCTAAATGTTCTCCTAGACTCATCTGTGCACTTCTATGTAAAATCTAGTTTTAGCGAGAATCCTGTTGTTAGTTTAACCAAAAACTCTCCCTAACATACACAGTCCATATTTGATCATCCTCAATATCTGATGGGGTTCTTGATCTTCTGTCATTCTCTAGGTGGTGTTTGATCACCCTGGCCTGTTTTCAGTTCGATGGGTTTAGCCAGAACTGATCCCTATCTACCCTGTTCCTGGGCTAGGAATTCTCTCCTGCCCATGCTGTATTTAGAGTTAGCTCCATCTTTCTCCCCCACTGTAAAATTCATTGCTGTGGTCCCTATACTTACCTCAGTGGTCCTGTATAAAGTCTGCCTTCAATCTTTAACAAGTGCCATTAAAATTTTTTTTTTCTTTAGAATAGACCTCCAAACCATAAACCTTTTTCTTCGTGATTTTTTTTTTAATTAAACCTTGGTTTAGTCCTTATCAGGGATAGGCCAGGAACTTTGATTAATTTAAATTATAACCACTTTGGAAATACTTTAATTGATTTTTTATTTTTATTTTTATTTTTGGCCACAAGTAAGTTTGTAAAACACACACACACACACACACACACACACACACACACTGAATTTTCATAACAGCTAATCCCCCAAATTGTCTCAAGAGCTATCAGATCCTTTACAAAACCTTTTTCAAATCAAACCAGTTTGCATGGATAATTTATAAATGGAAATAGCTTTTCTTACAATGGAGTAGAAGAATTTTATCCTGTTAATTAACTTAATCCTAAGTGCTGTGAACAAGGCAGATACACAAAAGGCTATAATTGGCACACTCAATTCTCAAGTGCAATTTGCAAAATATAATCTCTAACACTCATATGCCCCCACATGCTTTAGCAGTCTCCTTACCATAACAGTAAAGTCATCTTGACAGTGGGAGTCAGAAATACTTGATTGTTCCCGAACAATCTAAATGGCCCTCACTTGATCTTAGTTAGAGCTGACTTAAGCAGACAGGCGAATAAAAAAAGTAAGGCTTTGCAAGAGTCATATGGATGGGGGCCCAAATTCTCTTCCTGCCACTTACTGACTGACCTTGGGGAATTATTTAACCTCTTCATCTCCCCTTTTTCTTCTATGTATAATTCATCTAATAAAAAGAATGATGAACTTTAATTAATAGGATGCACGTAAAGCACCTATTATTGTGCCTGGCATATTTTATGTGCTTTAAGTATTCATCTTTTTTATTTTTTTTGGAAGATTTAAATTAATGAAAGGATCAACCATGTTCATAGATTACAAGACTTAATATTATTAAGATGTTAATCTCGGCAAGTTCGTTTATAGAGTCAACCTAATCTCAGTTGAAATTCCAGCAAGCTGTTTTGTACAAATTGACAAAGTGAATCTAAAATTCATACAGAAATGCAAAGAACCTAGAATAACCAATTTTTGTCCTTGTTAAAAATAAAGACCAAATTGGAGGACTTACCTACCTCATTTTAAGACTTTTAAAACTATATGAGCAAGACAGTTTGGTATTTATGAAGAGACCTATAGAATATGTATAGACAGTGGAATAGACTAGAGAGTACAGAAATGGATCAACACACATATATAGTAAACTTGCTTTTGACAAAGGTACCCAAACAGTGTTAAGAGGAAAATTAAACCTTAACAATTAACATAGTAATACTATTGGCTCAATATATTGACATCTTGTCAAAAGGAAGACAGGACTCTGATATACAGAGTCAAAGATTAAGGTCAACATTTCTGGAAAGCATGACAGGAACACATTAGAGAGAAATGGTTAAAGTCCAAGTAGTCGGTCTTGCTTGTAACTGTTGTCATGTTACAAGTGTATGTTCCTGGCCCTGCTGATGATTACTTCTTGCAAATGAAATAAACATTAATGTGTTTACATACATAATATATATTGTGTTAACACTTTGAATGGTATTTCAAGAAGTAACAAGTTTTGCAAATAAAATAACTCCCTAAATTGGCAATTTCAACATATTTCTGTGTAATACTGTTGGTCTTGCTAGGAGATCCAAATGTTAAACATTATTTGAATACTACCCAGTCATGTTTACTGCATTCTCTAGTGTTTGAATATTTACTAAATGATATATTTCTTTTTAAGTCAGACAAAATATTTTCATTGTTAAAAGAGTAGATGAGACATGGTCAAGATGGTACAGTAGGTAAACTGTGTTCTCCTTTTCTCATGATCACATCAAATTTGCAACTAAAATATAGAACAAACATCATTGAGAACCACCTGAAGACTAGTTAAATAGAACTCTTACAACTAAGAATATAAAAAAGAAGCCACATGAAGACCGACAGGAGGGGTAGAGATGCAAAATGAGCTGATCTCACACTCACGTGTGGTGGTTAAGAATCGGCCCCAGAGGTTCCGTCTAAGGAGTGAGGAGTCCCAACCCAACACCAGGCTCCCAGGGCACCAGATGTTTTACTATAACATCTGGCTGTAAAAACTAGCAGAGATTGCAACTGCTGGAGACCTAGTCACTGCAGGTCTTTAAAGGGTCTGTACACAGACTCATTCACTCACAAAGTCACTCACTCTAAGCTCAAGCACAGAGACAGCAGCTTAAAAAGTGTCAGGGACATAGAGGGAGGAATTAAATTGACTAACTTCAAGGTAGAAGCTGGAGTGGCAGAGGTCAGGGCAACTTTCTCTGGAGTAGGAAGCACCGACAGGCACCATCGTTTCTTTGTTGAGCTCCCCTTCTACCCAGCCAACATGGCATAGGCGAGTACCAAATCTATGTACTCCATTGACTTAGCTAACACTATTCACCACACCCTGATGATTCTTTGAAACCAGGCTCACCCAACTCACTCACTCAGCTCAAGCCCCTTCCAGTGGCTCCTCCACACAAGCAGCCTGACTTGGCTTACACTGCAGACTTTCCCACACTCTCTCAAAGGTCCACAAATGCCAAACAAGCAACAGCTGCCCTCTGGGTGCCTTGTAGCTCTTATTAAGTGGTGTAAGCTCAGCACAAGTGGCAATAAGTCTCAACTTGCATTGTAACTCCCATCAAGTGGCCCCAAACCTGGCAGAAGCAGTGGCCAGTCTTGGCCTGGAACATAGCTTCAATTAAGCAGCCACAAGCTCAGCACAAGTGGTAGCTGCCTTCAGCTCATAATGTAGTGTCCACCAAAAGGTACCAAGCCCAGCATAGGTGGCCAGTCTTGGTTCACAGCCTAGCCTCTTCCAAGTGTGTCCAGTCCCAGCACCAGAGCTCCTACCGAGCAGCTCCAAGCCTGGAACAAGTAACAATTGATGTTGGCCTGCACCAGAGCCCCCTCCCAAGAGGCTCCAGACCTAATATACCTGGTGGCTAAGTTCAGATTACACTGGAGCACCACCAAAATAGCTGCACAAACAACACACCCAAAGGGCAAACTTGGTTGCTAAAGTGACTCTTGCTCCATGGGGTTAACCCCTGCACAATAGCTCACCTTCTGTAGTCATGGCCAGCCATCACAGCCAATCAGCCTGAGGGTCAATCCCATCTACTGATGTGCCAACGGCAACCAAGGCTCAACTACAACAGGTGGGCACACACAACCCACACAAGGGACATGCCTGGAGCACACAGATCAAAACAGGGATACTGTGCCACTGCGCCTCAAAGGACACCTATCTACTACATAAAACTATTCTGCCAAGACTGGGAATAGTGGATCTACCTAATATAGAGAAGCAAACACAGGGAGGGAGCCAAAATGAGGAAACAAAGAAACATGTCCCAAATGAAAGAACAGGACAAAATTCCAGAAAAAGAACTAAACAAAATGGAGAAAAACAATCTACTACATACAGAATTCAAAACGCTACTTGTAAGGACGCTTAATGAATTTAGGGAAAGAATACATGAGTTCATTAAGAACCTCAACAAAGAGATAGAAACTATTTTTTTAAATAATGCCAGTTGGAAATGAAGAATACAGTAGTTGAAGTGAGGAATACATTAGAGGGAATCAACAGAGAATTAGATGAAATAGGATCACATCAGCAATCTGGAATACAAGATAACAAAACACCCAATCAGAATAGCAAAAAGAAAAATAATTTTTAAATATTAGGATAGTTTGAGGGCCCTCTGGGACAACATCAAGCATACCAACATTTATAGCATGGGGGTACCAGAAGAAGAGAGAGAGCAAAGAATTGAAAATGTATTTAAAAATATAATGACAGAAAACTTTCTTAACCTAGCTAAGGAAATAAACATACACAAGTTCAGGAAGCACAGAGAGTCCCAAACAATATGAATCAAATAAGGCCCACACCAAGACACATTAAAATTAAAATGCCAAAGGTTAAAGACAAAGAGAATCTTAAAAGTAGCAAGAGAAAAGCAGACAGCTATGTAAAAGGGAACTCCTATAAAACTATCAACTAATTTCACAACAGAAAATTGCAGGCAAGAAAAGAATGGCATGAAATATTCAAAGTGATGAAAGGCAAAGATCCACAACCAAGATTACTCTACCCAGCAAAGTTATCATTTAGAAATTAAGGGAAAGCTAAAGGAGTTCATCACCACTAAACCAGTAATATAAGAAATGTTAAAGGGACCTTTTAAAATAGAAAATAAAAGATTAGAAATATGAATAAGAAAACATAGGAGAGAAAAAAATTCTCATTTACAAAGGCAAACACTAAAAGCAGTAGATCAACCAACTATAAAGCTAGTTCAAAACTTAAAAGACAAAAGAAGATGACATTAATTACAACAGTAAGTTAAGGGCTACACACAAACACACATATACACAAAAGTAAAAAATCGTGACAAAAACATAAACACAGAGGGGGGTGAGTAACTATTGTAGTAATTTAGAATGTGTTCAAACTTAAGCAACTATCACTTAAAATAGACTGCTGCAAACATAACTTGCTATATGTGAAGCACAAGGTAACCACAAACCAAAAATCTAGAAAAGATACAAGAAATAATGAGAAAAAAATCCAAACATAACACTATAGAAAGTCATCAACATGCAAGAGAAGAAGAAAGGAACAGAAAACCACAAAAGCTATTAAAAAAAAATAAGTAAAATGGCAATAACTACATACCTATAAGTAATTACCTTAAATGTAAATGGGCTAAATGCTCCTAACAAAAGATGTGGCTAAATGCATAGAAAACAAAGTCAACACAAATGCTATCTACAAGAGATCAAAAGACGTGCAAACTGAAAGAGACGGAAAAAGATATTTCATGCAAACAGAAACAAAATTAAAGCTAAGCTAGCAATATTTATATCAAACAAAATAGACTTTAAAAGGGGGGCTATAAAAAGAGACAAAAATACCCTAACGATAAAGGGATCAATTCAACAAGTGGATATAACTGTTGTAAATATCTATGCACCCACTGTAAGAGCACCTAAATATATAAAGCAAATGTTGACTGACATACAGAGAGTTCAACAGTGATACAATAATACTAGAGGACTTTAAAACTCTTTTAACATCAATAGATAGATCATCCTGATTTAAAATCAACAAGGAATCTGTGGCCTTAAATGACTCAATAGATCAGATGGACTTAATAGATATTTTTAGGACATTTCATCCCAAAGCAGCAGAATATACATTTTTTTTAAAAGTGCACATGGATTATTTTCTAGGATAGACTACATGTTAGGAAACAACATAAGTATCAAAAAATTTAAAAAGATTGAAATTATGTCAAGCATTTTCTCTGATTACAAGGGTATGAAACTAAAAATCAATTATAAGAAAAAACTGAAAAACATATACATGGAGGCTAAATAACATGCTACTAACCAATTAATGGGTTAACAACAAGATCAAAAAAGAAATCAAAAGGTAACTTGAGACAAATGAAAATGAAAACACACAATGACCCAAAAATCTATGGGACACGACCAAAGCAATTCTAAGAGGGAATTTCATAATAATCCAGGCTTACCTCAAGAAACAAGAAAAATCTCAAATAAACAATCTAACCTTACACCTAAAGGAATTAGAAAAGAAAGAATAAATAAAGCCCAAAGTAAGTAGAAGGGAGAAAATATCAAAGATCAGAGAGGAAATAAATAAAATAGAGACCAAAAAATAGAAAATATCAATGAAAAGCTGTTTCTTTAAAAAGGTTAACAAAATTGATAAGCCTTTATCCAGACTCATCAAGAAAAAAAGAGGACCCAAATAAATCAAATTAGAAATAAAAGAGAATTGACATCTGACACCACAGATATACGAAGGATCATAAGAAAATACCATTAACAATTATATGCTGACAAATTAAACCTGGAAGAAATGAAAAAATACCTCAAATTCCAAGACTGAATTGAGAAGAAACAGAAAATCCGAATGAATTGAAAACTATCAAAATTGCATCAGTAATTAAAAAAAACTCCCAAGAAACTAAAGTTCCAGACCAGAAGACTTCACAGGTGAATTTGACCAAACAGTCAAAGAAGAATGAATACCTATCCTTCTTAAATTATTCCAAAAAATTGAAGAGGAGGGAAGGCTCCCAAAGTCATTTACAAGGCCAGCATTACCCTCATACCAACACCAGACAAAGGCATGATTTTTTTATGGTTACTTATTATATTTTTAAAGTATATAAATAAAGTGTTATGAAAAAAAATAATAAATCATTTCGAGAATTCCTTTTTGTTGTTGTTCTTGAATCCCAAAGATTAGTATCTGTTGGAACTTTGGAAATGCTACTACAATAATCAGTGAATCCCTATAGCACTGGTATTAAAGCATTCATATGTCAACCCCAAATATTTTTCACCTTTCTGTCTTTTTACATTTGTATCACTCATCTTCTTTCCTCCTTGATCTCATCTCTTTTTATTTTATTAAAATGTGTATTCAATCCATATACATTCAACAAGTATTTACAGAGTACCTCCTATATTTTAAGTAAAGATATTAGGTACTATTGATAAAAATACAAATAACATATAATTCCTGCTTTTAAAGATCTCGTAGTCTAGAGATAATTTTTTTTAATTTTGAGGAAATTTCAAACACGACAAAATACAAAGAATTACACATTAATTTCACTTAATACAACCCCTAAATTCAACAAATTTTACATTTTATTTTGTTTTCAGTCTTTTTATTTTATAAGAAATGAAACAGTAAAACATTATAAAGTTAATCATCCCTCTCTCCCCAGATTCAGCCTTCTGTCGCAAATTGGTGTGAATCATCTCAGTTCTTTGTATAATAGTTTCCTCACACACATGTATCCATAATATATAAAAATTGTTCAGGTATGTTTTTGTTTACAAAGATGGCATTGTTCTGTACATACCCTCCAATATTTACCTCATGATTTTGGTTCTGAACTTATCCACACAAGTTTATTTATTTTAACAGCTTTATGGCAGTTTACTGAATATACCATAGCACTCTATCTATTTCACTACTAATGGACATTTAGGTTTATTTCCATCTTTTGCCATTACAAAAAAATTCTGCAATGAGCATCTATGAAGCAATTCCTCATGCAAACGGGTAATAATTCCTCTGACGTAAATATCTGGAAGTCGAATTGCTAGATTATAGAATATGTACATTTTCAGTTTTAATAAATACTGCCAAATACTCTCCAAAGTGGTTGTTCCAAATTATTTAATGAACTTTTTTGGTGTACTATCTACCTGGCAGGCATAGATTAGGCACTGTGGATGCATCAGTAAAAAAGACAAATTTTTCTGCCCATGTAGAGTTTATATTTTAGTGGGCAAAGGGAATCAGTGACCACAAAAAGTAAACAAGAGTATTTTAGAAAGTGATAAATTTATGGGGAAAAATAAAGCAGAGAAAGGAGAATAAGGAGTGTTGAACAGGTGCCATTGTAAATAGCATGGGGGTAGGCCTCACTGAGAAGGTAACATTTTAGCAACAACGACGCTATCTGGTTTAAGTGTTCCAGGATGAGGAAAAGACCAATACAAAGCAGGAGCCTGCAGCTTTTCTTTGTGTGAACCCCAGGAGGCCAGCGTGTATTGGGGTGAGCCATAGCTGGGAATGACAGGAAATGGGGCTAGTAACAGGCGGGTTACACAGAACCTTGTAGGCCATTGTGGGGACTTTGGATTTTATGCAGTGAAATGGGAGCCTTTGGAGGGTTGAATAAGAGGTCTGGCATGATTTGACGTTTGTTTTAAAAGTGTATCCCTCTGGCTGCAGTGTTGAAAATATTTCCCAAAAGAGCAGTCAAGGATGGCTCTCAGGTTTTTGCCTGAACAACCATAAAGATGAAATTGCTGTCAATTGAGTTGAAAAAGACTGCAGAGTGAGCAGGTTGACAGGGGAGAATCAGATCAGTTTTGAATGTGTTGAGATGTCTATTAAGTGCTTTGCCGGCTGCTGTTAGAGGCTACTTGGTTTGGTTTTGTGTTCACTTCTCTCGCAGGCTGATAATTAGGTAAACTATAATTCAAATAAATTGCTGGGAAAATGGAATAAAGACACTTAAAATGCCAACCTCGATTTTGTTCATACAGAACATAAAGTGGTTATCCTATCAAAATGCTATCATTTCAGTAGTTTCAAGTTTTAAAGCACTTCAATTTCTGGACTTCTTTTGGTGCAAGTAGGTAACAAATACTTTATGGGCTAATGGGCTACTAACAAATATTTCCTGGCTGGCTCTGATCTGAGGGCCACCCTTTGGATAACTCTGTATTAGACATACAAGTAGAAATGTCTAGTTGACGGCTAAATATTCAAATTACTTTTAATCATCACCAAAGGGCAGAGGCTACATCTATAAATTCACTTTGAACAAAATTTAAGATTCATTCTGATTTAACAACTTATTCACTGAGTATATACCACATTTAAAACACTACACTGGCCTTTTCATGGTAGTGCTATGCAGAAGGAACAGATTAAGATCTGTGGACAATCTGGACAGGCTAATAATTTGACATCCCTTCAAACTAATAGTCTTCAAAAATGTATTCACCATATATCTAATAGGAATAGGAAAAAACTAATTTCTGTCAACAAACACGTATTCCCTTTCTTCACATTTGAAATAATTTATTATTGAGTACAGTTTTCCAAACTAGATAATTTATTAGGAGTTTATCGAACTGTTTAAAATGTAGTTATTAAAACTGGCTGAACTCAGAGATGGGAGCATCTTTTGGTTGAATCTTGTGATTTGTGCCCTCGTATGGCAAAAACATTCAACATAGATTTTATTTTAAATATGAAGCAGTCTGCTTGGTTGAGAAAAGAATCAATTTTTTTGTCTCCTGGTAAGTGAGAAGTTCCCTGTGGAAACCAAACTAACTGACAATCTATTTCCAATTCATTACTGTGAAGTTTCATTTCCTTTTAAGAATGCCTCCATGCCAGCAACGTGGTTGCTCTTCCCTTTATCTGTCTTCACTCTGATTATCATCCCAAATTTTGCAGGTATAGAGAGTTTAATAACTTGCCTGATGTTACTTACTCAGAAAGTGACCAATTTAGGTTTCAACAAATTTTTCTAACTTTAAGAACAATATTATTTAAGTGGCTCTACTTTTAAAAAAATATTTAAAGTGCCCTAATGGTAATAATCATTATACCCGTAGAACTAATAATACTTCACTCACTCTCGATGCCTGTTGATATTGTAGGACCATCACCACCATATAATGACTCTTCCACTACCAACTGTTTCTGGGTATAGAGATTGAGGTCTCACCCATACTCATAAAGAAGTCCATTCTGCTACCACATAGCCCCATATTTTTCTTCTTAGTTCCTGAATTGGCCCCTCTAGAGACATCTGCTGCCCAGAGTCCAGAGACCACCTGTAGGGCCCTGCCTTCCCTTGTGGGAAGGACCCTGTAGGGCAGGGTACTGTGTCTTCTTTAGTCTCCATTAGACTCACATTCTGTGCAGAAATCATAAGAATGCCTTTCTCTTCACTTTAGTGTTGCACACATTCTGATTTCATATTAAAGTTTTAGTTCTTTTTTTTTCTAGAATTGCCACAGTTGGTCCTTTCCTCCAATATCTAAGCTTTGTTCCCAAGTCAGACCTTTTTCTCTGTTTTCTCATTTTTTAAGGTGAGTACTCTTCTGGGATGCTCCTCAGTTCCTCCTGTCATTGGGAGCGATAGTTTGCCCAAGCAGGTTGTTGAAATCTCAACAGTTTAGAACTCAAACAAAGAAAATTCCTTCCCACTCTTTCTTCCTCCCAGGCATACTGATGCAGGCAAACAAAAGGTTTAAAGACTCCTGTTCAGCATGCCTAACCCTTAGTTTCTGAGCCAACTCTTGAAAAAAAACCTCTCCAAATAGACATCCCCTTGAGGTATCTCTAAAGAAGAGAAACAGAAAAGCTTAGGGTCTCACCCAAATTGCAAGATAATAATCTTTATTTCCTTAAATCTGACTGCAAAGGATTATAAATTTTTTAAAATAAATTTATTTAAATTAGTTTCAAATATACAGTACATTAGTTAGATATCTAGATTGTTTATAAAATGATTCCCCCAATTGCTCCCTTCCTCTCTGGGCCCTCCACTTAGCCATCAGATTAATGCTTGCATTCCCTGTGCTGTGAAGATTATGAATATTTTTAAGAAAAATAAATTATTTGGAAGAATATCCAGAAATTTCTGTTAGAGAGCGTCTTTCAGATTTGTTTTAAATATATTCAATATGTATTTTATTAAATTTGCATGTCAAATACACTGCTAGACAATGGAGATATAAAGGAATGAGACACTATCCCCATCTTTAAATCCAGTGGGAGAGACATCTATGTAAACCAGCCTTTGCAACACAATGTAATATATGCTATAGTGGACAGAGAAAAGGGTCACTAATTCTGCTGGGTACCTGGAGGCTTTGTAGGGACGGTGATATTTGAGCTGAGTCTTGAAAAATAAATAGTTTACCAAGTAACGAAGATGAAGAAAGGAATTGCAGGGTAAGGTGGAGGTAGTAGTAGAGGCAGTGAGATGAACAGATGCACAGTTGTGAAAGGTGTAGCATATTTGGGGAGTGGTCAAGAGTTCTGTGTAACCCGAGCTCTGCCTCTCAACCTGCAACTTGCAGGCTCCTGGGCCTGGCAGGGGTATACAGAATGAGCATGTCACAGCTGCCTGGGGCTTTACTCAGTTTCTTCAATTTTGTGTCATTTGGTTAACAGTAATTTTAGACATTTTTTCTAGTTTTATTGAGATATAATTGACATGACATTGTATAAGTATTTTAGACTTTTAAAAATTAAAAAGAATGAATACATCATAGAGCAGAATGAATTCTTTATATAACTATTGCAGAAAACTATTTCAAGCTATAACTCCTTTTTCCATCAGCCTGTTACCAACCCCCAACTCCTATGATTTCATGGCCCTAGGCCTCAGGGACTTCAGTTGAGAAGCACTGGACTAAAATGTGGGTTGAGCCAGTGAGAGGGGCAGGAAATGAGGTTAGAAAAATAACTCATTATCTTCCAAATAACTTTCAAATATCTTTCAGAACCCTGTTCGTGTAGGGTTTCATATGCCACATTTAGGATATATAAACAGGGTGATGTCAGGATGGAATCTCTGCAGTAGAACACTCTTTGGCAACTGGAGAGGAGAAGACCAAACAATTCAAGAGAGTATTACTATCATCTAGGTGAGAGATGAGTCATAACTGAAATAAGGCAGAGACAGTGAGGATGGCTAAGAAGAGATGGATTATTTGAGAGATATTTGTGAAAGGAAAATGACAGGACTTCGTGACATGTCAGCTGTGGGAAATTGAAGTGAGATCAGGGATGATGATCAGATTTTTGGCTCTGCAAACAGTGGATACTATTACCAAAGGTAGAAAACAAAAAAGAGGAAAAAAGTTTCCAAAAGATAGCTAAAAGATAATGAGTTAACTTCTGGCTTTGCTAAGTTGTAATGCCTATGGTACAGTAACTCAATCATTCACTTATTCATTCAATACCTTTAGTTAGCAACTATCAAACGTGGTAAACGAAGTTGAACATGTATCTGGAAATGTGCAATATGGACTGGAAATTCAGGTCTAGAATTGAAGAAATATATTAGCTGGAGAGCATAGAAATGGAAGTCACTGATCTTTTTAAAGGGATAGTTGAAGCAAAGGAAGTAGATATGATGACACCAGGAGAATCCAGAGTAAGAAAAGAAGACTTAGAGGTGAGCCCAGGGAAATTTTATCTTTCAGCGTCAGTGGAAGAGCCTGGGGAAAGGTGGTCACAGGGATAACTCCTCCTCCTGGTTTGTTGATTTTTAAAAATATCTTCAGTAAAATTTATTTTCATTTCGCAAACACAAATTCTTCATAAATTTGAAAGAATATACATGATCGTGTAAAATCTTATCTAATTTAGAATCATTAAGTCTCAGATATGCCTGTAAGCCTCCTCTCAAGTATTTTCATTTGAATGTCAAAAATTAATTTAGACCAATTACAGCAGTCAATTGCGTTACCTTATTAAATTTTTCCGGCTTACAAATTAGCAGTTATAATTATTTTTAGAGGAAAAAAGGAAACTGCAGAGAGAGGATCTTGGCTGTATGAATCCCACAGGACCCATAACCACAGATAAAATGAACCTTGAAGTTACTCAGGGCTTTAATCTTCTTCCCCCGAGACTCATGCTTCCAGTTTGACTCAAACTCTGCACAAAAGTTATTCTGGCAAGAGGAAAAGGTAATACATGAGAAGATAATCAGATCTGGTTGTCATCTCTCCACACAGAAATCTAGGCAGGTTCCTGGGAGGGCCCCAGCTTGCCTTTGGGGTATGCAGGGCAGCTGTCCTAAGGATGCTAACTCCACGGTCTTCATATCACCCTTCCCTCCCTGCTACTGGAGACCACACTCCAGAAGGATTCTTCTTCAGGTACGGTTGCGCTGGACCAAACTTGTCGGACCAAACCTGCCAGACCTTGGGGGTCAGGCCGGGCCACTGTCCTCAATATACCTAAGTTGCACAATTCCTTTCTTATAACTGAAGAACTGCGGACTTCGCCCTGCTTCCACGTTACGTGATGGCAGCATCATAGCAACCAATCACAAGCCTGTTCTGAAAGAGACTGTTAAGGAGCGGAGACTGTATTGGTTTCGGTGCTTTGTCAATCTCTGCAGAGTCACCGCCTCCTTTCTCTTAGCAACAGATGCGTCACAGCAACAGCCTGCCGTGGAGCTGCAATTTGTGCCCTTGGACTTGTTTTTCTGAGAGGAGAGAGTGAAACTTCCATCTTCAACCCCGAAGGAGTTTTTCCCTAGGGTGCTGCAAAAAGGCTTCTCTTCCCTTCAGTTTAACAGTATCAGGTAAGGGAAGCTCTGAATGGGAAAGGAGGGTCGGAAAACAAATGTTTTACTCACTCTTTCAAGGGCTTGTAACACTCGCTGTGCCAGCAATGTAAAAAAGTACAAAACTTTCCCTGCTTTCAAAGAACGTCCAGCCTAGCCAGGAGACAAAAATAGCCGAGAAAGCCGTTAACGACACTCTAAGAACTTTGAAGGCAGGTACTTACTATATTTTGTTCACAGGTTTTATATCCCCAGTGCCTATCACATTGCCTGGGAGAGTGGGGGCTCAATAAATAATGGATGGATGGATGGATGGATGGATGGATGGATGGATGGATGGATGATGATTGGAAGGAAAGCAGCACAATCCTGGTTATTTGTCAGTGGTGAGGATCGAGGATGAAAATATTAATGTGGACTGAAGTATTTAGAGAAGTGACCTCAGGACCATTAAGGGCTGGAGTAGATAAAGTGTGAAGACAATGACGGGGGAAACATTAACTCTTTGAAAGCAAAGACCTTATCTTATTCCCCTAGTGACATGCAGTACCTAATTGCTGCTCAATAATTTCTCTCCCGACCAGTGTATGTTGAATGCTGAATGAATTCAGAGCGATTTTCAGGCACCTCTGAGTTCGAGGTCCTCTGCTTTTGCAGAACCCTGGCATAATTAACTAACTACTCTACAGGGTAGTTAGAGAGCATCAGGGAGAATAAAAATGTTTAAGCCTCTGAGTGAGAAAGTTGAAAAGGCTTCAGAGAGAAGATCATATTGGAGTTGGACCTTGAAGAACGACTAAGATTTAAACAAGCAGAGACGTGTGTGCATGATGTGGAGCAGGAATGGGGAGAGAAGGAGATTTCCCAGAGGGGGAGGTCGGAAAGTCTGGGGACTGTATGGAGAATGGTGAATAATCCAATGAGGCTGGAGTAGATAGAACTGGAAAGGTGGATTTGGTGAGGCAGATTGTGAAGGGTATTAAAGGCTATGCTTACAGTTTAGACTCAATCCTGTTTTGCAAAGTCTGGTCTATAGATCACCAGTGAAAGAACGCCTGGTAGTGATTTTTAAACGCAGGCTCGCTCACTCCAGCCTGCAGAATCACAGTGGCTCCAGGACATTTGCATTTCAAATGAGCTCCATTTCTCCACTACTGGAGGAGAATGGGCTGTGGACAGTAGGGATCCACATATTCCCCAGTATATAAGTAAGTGACTTGTTAAGATCTGCATTTAGAAAGAGAGCTCTGAAGGCCTGCTCTGTAGGTAACTATGCTGATTGCAATGGAGGGAGTCCAGTTAACTATCCATGATCTAGTTGAAAGGTAGGGAGAGGGGAATATGTGGATAAAAAAATAAAGTTACATATTGATTCTTACTAACTGCTAATTGAAATGTGTGTATTTTGTAACAAGCCACAGTAGTTTTTCCAGGACCTGTGACTTTGTCACTTAAAGAAATTAGAGCTGTTTTCATATTACATTACAGATCTTAAAGAGATATGATTTTTGCCCATCATATATCTTCAAAATTAAGGTAGTAATCAGAACCACTGCTATAATGTGTTAATAAAGGGGCACATATAAAGGGGATCAAATATATGGTAGTGTAAAGAAGCTGGACTTTGGGTGGCAAATACAATAGAATATATAGATGTCAAATTATAATGTATACCTAAATATTATATAATTGTATTAACAAATGTCACCCCAATAAACTTAATTTTTAAAAAGTTAAAAACAAACAAACAAAAATAATAAAGGGGCACATAAATTACTAAAATTTAAAAAATACTTTAATAACTATATTTCAATAAAATCTGCCTCCCTTCTAATCCCATGTTTTTATTTGATGTACATGCTTCAGGCTCCCAAAATCATTAGGAACTTCTGGTATAACAGGACATGTTAAAGGCCTGAACAAGTGGAGGCTATGGGAGAGGCTTAGAATACAGGAGACATTTCAAAGGGAGAAGTGACAGGCTAGCATCTACTTAAATGAGTAAATATTCATTATGGGAAAGAGTTGGAAGGAGAGAAACGAGTGTAGTAGACTAGTTAGAAACATTGTAGGAACAGTTATTTTTGTAAGTTGGATGTTGTATATTTGTCAGAAAATAGTTAAGAGCCCAGGAGAAACTTGAAGCTTAATCGGGGTCTTGGTAGAGGATGACCAAGAAGAAGTCCTTGGTGACACATTTACCAAACTTCCAAGATGTTAGTCTTGGGTCATATTTTAAATCTTTGTTTGAAAAAAAAAAAAAAAAAAGGGAAGCAAGCATGATGAGCTTACAAATACTTTAAGAAGAGAAAGTTGGTTAATCGAAGAAGAATTGGGGACATAATACTTTCTAAGGAAAACTCTAGATGGAAAGAAGGTGCCAGTGCTACAGGTCTGCTTAGAATTAAAGATCTCATGACTGGGAGTAAGCCACATATGCATACAGACAACAAATGGGAACATGTAAGCAAGTGGGCGCCTTACAGCAAATAAAGTGAAGAGGGGGAGCTAATAACTGTTTAAACCGCTGTGTTATCCAATTATAATTTGTGTCACCTATTCCTTTATCTGCACTAGCTATTCTCCTAATAATAAAAGTATCATAAAAGACACCGTTACAGACAAGTCTTGAAAGTTAGTTTGGAAACAGGTCACTGATAGTTCTGAATGCAATGTTCCTTATAATCCGTGGAGTGCCAGCACGGGTTTTGAACCGTGACATGGAGGACTTACTTACCTAGCACTCAAGTCTTTTGTCACTCTCTAATGTTTTTTACTGTTAATGTGGAAGGTAGGATGTATTCTTTGTTACAGTGGTAGTAGCAGAAAGGTATTTTGGGGCAGGTGAATTAATTTACAAAGAAAAGAAGTGGTTTTAATATTTAAAATATACTTATATGGAATGCTTAAATATTTATGTTTTATCTTTCACAAATTCTTTTTGAAATTTGATCAACTATAGTGGCTTTGCAAACCAATTGTAGTATAAGCCACTGAGGTAGGCATAACTTTGCTTTAGGAATAGATGAAATATCTCTTCTGCTACTCTTAATAATAATGAATTTTCTTCAGTTGGGAAAAGGAAAAATGTGGTGAGCATTTCATAATAATCTTAATAAAATGATATCTGTATTGAAAACCTTTTATGATCTTTTACTAGTCAACTTAAAGGGAAAATTTTTGGAAAATGTAGCACATTCACTACATGATATATGCAATTAATTTTGTGAAAAAAATAGTAAGCCCTATTTTAATTCAGAAACATCTTTTATTTGAGATTTAGTTTTAAAACGAAAATCAGCATGAAAATAAACCTTGAATAAGTGTACTTTTCGAAATTCTGTCAACTACATTATTCATTTCATTTAGATATCTCCAACCAAAAGTATTTTGTTTTATAGATACAATATTGATAGAGTTTTTATTATTTGCAATTACTAAAATAAAGTATACGGTTTTGCCTGAAACACAAATACAATGTAAGGTAGCTACTCCCAACATAATCTTTTCTTTTCAATTTAGAATATTTCACCAGGCTGACCTCAGCTAATGAATTTTTCCAACATGATACCTAGCAACTTAGATACTGTGCTTTTTAATTAAGAAGGATTAGGACCTCTAAAAACCTATAAAACAATCTGGTCTTCCTTTGTCCTAGGTCACTAGTCAATATCTTATACATAGGAGATAATTAATATTTGTGAAATTAGTAAATGAGCTGTTCTTGTAAGTTTGCTCACATTTCACGTTTGCTCCAATTTTGTCACCTAATGTACAGCTGGAAAATTGATTTATTTTCCCTAAATATTGGAAACTGGACCAAATTACCCACAGAACATTTAACAGCATCATTTGAAAAGAACTGGGTGCCTGTGATCACTTTGGCTATTTATTGGGATGATTGTGTTAAACTAATACCTACATGTTCAAGCTCAAAATAATGCAGAACCTAATCCCTGGAAATTGTGAATATGTTACCATACATGGCAAAGAGGAATTAAGGTTGCAGATGAAATTGAAGTTGCTAATCAGCTGAACTTAAAATCGTAAAATAAAAAGACTATTCCATATTATCTAGGTGGGTGCAATCACAGGGTCCTATAAAGTGGAAGAGGGAGGAAGAAGAGAAGGTCAGAGTATGCTATGTGAGAAGGACTTAACCTGGTTTTGAATGTGGGAGAAGAGAACCCACAATCCAGAAATGCTGGTGGCCTCTAGAAACTAGAAAAGTCCAGGAAAAACATTCTCCTGTAGAGCCTCTGAAGAAAGGAACACAGCCCTGCTTACAACTTAATTTTAACCTAATGCAATTGGTGTCAGACTTCTGAACTACAGAACTATAAAATAATAAATCTATATTGTTTTAATACACAAAATTTGTGGTAATTTGTTACAGCAACAATAGCAAACTAACCCAGCATGCATGTGGTTATTCCATAGATCATTAGGCAAAAAGCCTTTTGCTTAGACTAGAAATTCATGAGCTAAGAAAGTCAGAAGGGAAAGGGGGAAAGAAGGAATCATTAATTCAAACTTTTTTTTTATCGTGTACAACTGTGCCAGTTATGGAGGTTACATCCTCTCAGAGTTCATATTCTAGTTAACAGGCTAACTTTACACCATACTGTCGATTTCTTAGGCAAAACTCATTAAAGACATCTTTGACCCCTTTCCTTCTCTCAGACTATATCCGAGTCATCCTCACATCCTATTGGCTCTACATACAAAATATACTCAGAATTCAATCACTTTTCCATACTACTGTCACCTCCCTGTTCTAAGTTGCTATCATCTCTCTCTGGGATGATTGAATATCTGTTCATTGGATTCCCTTCTTCAGCCCTCTCTTCGCTGCAGTCTTCTCTACACAGCAGCCACAGTGATTCTTAAAATGTGAGTCAGATCAAGTAACGTAACTGCCAAGCTCAAAATCATCCAATAGCTCCTCACTTCATTCAGAGCAAAAGCACAAGTCCTTATATATGACCTAGTCCCCTTGTGGTATGTTATTTAATTAGATCATATTTATATAATGTTACTGAGATTTGGGGGGGTGGGCATTTGTTACTGCAGCAAAGCTGACTAATATATACCATCATCACTTCTCGGACCAACTTCATTTCCTAGTCTTCCTCTCAACTCACTGTGCTCCAGCTGTCATGATCTTCTTGCTGTTTTCTTAAATGTGTCATGCATCCATGCCCCAGAATCTTTACACTCACTGTTCCCTCTGCCTGAAAATTCACTTGTTCTCCCAGATATCTGAATTTCTGTCTCCCTCCCTTCTTTTAGGCCTCTGTTCCAATGTTACTTAAGTGAAGCCATCCCTGATTGTTCAACATAAAATTGCAACGTCCCCACTCCTACAATCTGCCTCCTCTTCCTACTTGGTTTTCTCCTTAATAGTTAATTGCCACCTAAAGTACAAATTATTTTGCTCCCTTGTTTGCTCTCTGTCTCTCTGCTTGAAAGTAGGTTCTATCGGAGCAAGGGTTTTGCCTCTTTTCTTCACCTAGGATAGTATCTGGTGCATCATAGTTGCTCAGTAAATATTTATGGAATGAATAGTAATGGTAATGGTGGTGAGTGAATGAGTGTGTGTGTGTGTGTGTGTGTGTGTGTTTGTGTGTGTGTGTGTGTCTTTAGGTTGAATCCAGGTGAAATTTAGAGTGTTCGTGAGTATTTTAAGTCAAATGGAGCTGGAATAGAATATGGAGAGGGGTACATTTATAAATAATATTTTGAAAAAAAAGACTTGGTCCAAGATTTGAAATTATGCTAAGGCTAGAAAGTGAGACAGACATTTGACATGCTGGAGAGTTTGGTCAGAGCCACCCATTTCAGAATATTAAAAAAGTAGAAATTCCTAAATTGTCAGAATCATAAAAATGCTGATTAAATTATTAAAACATACATTTCCAAAAAACTCCCATACATTTCTAGGTAAGACAATGACTTTAAATAGCTTCATTTGTAATGGAACACAGTAAATAATTACCTCTGAAATCCAAGGGATAGTCCCGTAAAAAGGCTAAGAATGTAGACATTGGAACCAGACCACTGGAGCTCACACCCTGCCTCCACCACTCTCGGCTTATAGGTCACCTCAGGCAAGTTACCTGACCTCTTGGGGCCTCTGTTTTCACATCATAGAATGAAGATGAAGATAATGGCATTAATAAAATGCCTATCTAAAAGGATGGTTAAAATTAAATTAAAAATACCTATAAATTACTTTGAACCATGCCTGGCACATAGCACTCAACAAGCATGAGCTATCATTAATACCATTTGGTATCATGACAAGGAACTTGGCCAGTGTTATGTCCTGTCAAAATTGATGAACGAGTCCACAGAAAAAGTTCATGCAAAAAATCTGAAGGAAAAAATGTATCTGCCCAGTTAGACACATATATTCATATTTTGGTCAGGATTTAGCAATAGAGAGACTAGGCATAAAATTAAACATGTTATTTTGACTGTGAGCAATTGTAGGGGTTCAGACCAAACCACCCCAAGATGTGTCTTCGTGGTATGCAAGTTGTTTTGAGTTAAAGGCAACCAAAACCCTGCAGGCTCAAGAGAAACTGCTGTTCTCCTTATCGCTTATCTAAAAGAATTTAAATTCAAAGCCTGGCCTATGATGAGTTAAAACCAGAAATGACTTTTAACCCATCTATGTGGCAGAACAACTAACAATTAATCAACATACATTCTCTCTGTAATGACCTTCTGAAGCCCCAAAGTGCATTATCCACCCGTAGCTCATGATATCATGTGTGCCTCAATGTCCCTTTCTGTCTCTCAACCTCTCGTGCATATGGGGTCTCTGATTCTCTCATGTATGTGGTGTTCCCATTCATACGTGTGTATGAAATTTGGTTATTTTCCCTGGTAAATCTGTCTCATGTCTATTTGAATATTAGAACAGCCAGAAGAACCTTGAGGGCAAAGGAAAGTTTCTTTCTACTCCACACTGTGAAATAATATTCAACCTGTCTTAGTTTATTAAAATGAGGCAAAGAGTGTGAGATGACTAAGTTGATGATGATGCTGCCTTAAATCTTCACGACTGCCTTATGAGATGGGTTTTATTATTTCCATTAAATGGATGAATAAACTGAGACTTAGAAGATCAATAATTTGCCCCTGGGTCACTTCGATGGTAAAAGGTAGTGCATATTTTTAAATCCTTCTGGTCAGACTCCTAAAATCATACTCCTAACCATTTAACAAGATGGGACAAAGGTGAGCAATGAGGAGATGATAAGCATTTGGTATCATGGCAAAGCCCTTGGCCAGTGTTAATATCTTGTCAAAACTTATGAACAATTCCACAGAAAACTTTTGGAGGCATCTTCTGACAGCGCAAATAAGGACACAATGGTTACATGTACACATGCTAGGACGAAAGTACTATTTAAATTATGTTAACTTTAACACTGTGAGCCTGTGTCTGCCCACGGACTTTAAACCTGCCTTTGTAGCTGGGATAACTGCCGGCCAGCAACAGCAGAGCAGCACAGAGACTCCCTGGGAGGGAAATTGCAGCAGGAGGCAGGGAACCAGTGTCCTCTGTGTTGTTTCCAAGGCAGGAACTGCAACTGAAACCTTGAAGTGTTAGTAGGTCACTTCCTTGTGCTTCAGATGAATGACTCCACTGGAAGGACAAGATTTTATCTGTCAGATTGTTGTTGCAATCGACCTTTGGCCGCAGAACATGCATTCAATGGAGATACACGTTGATTTATGAGAACTTAGAAAATGTATTACGTTTACCAATGATAATGTTTACTATTCAAAACTGTAAACCAGACATTCACTAATGATATTCTTTCTTTGCGCAGCCTGAGTCAGAACCATGGCTCCAAAATCCAAACAAAGAGGGAATGCAAGGGGCCAAAAATCTTCAAAACGTGTCAAAACTAAGGAAGAATTTCGTGGTAGGATTGTTTTCTCGGTGATGGGTTTTTATGGCTTTAGTATTTGTACGTATATTAGTAGCCAAATTAATCATGGTTTTATGTATCAAATAAACTTAAATATTTTTTTCTGTCATAAAGCCAAACACAAATGGAATTTAAAATGTGGGGATTTATTCTTATTTGTATTCATTTCATTACAATATCAATTATATGCCATATAACAAATGCCATTGGAAACATATCATTAAGAGAGAATTCTGTGAGAGACACAATTATTCAGATTCAATTTAAGTATTCATCATATATTTGCATTTGTTTTATATTTCAAGACTTGGTAAAAAATTGTAAAAAACTAAGATATATATTTAATTTAAAATGTAAATTTGACATCATTTTATTATATTCTAGTTAATGAAGAAGTGGAACCTGTAAATATGGAGAGCATGGGTAAGTAGAAATACAATTTAGATATTATATCCCCAGTTTTATATTTTAATATACAATAAGTAAGTGAGATCACTACAAACTGAAGCAATTAATCAAAATGTACATGGACTAAAGTTACATCATGTCATTTAGAATATAAAATGAAAAATTTTTAAAGAAAGAATGAAAGTTAAGAGTGAAAGAGAATTTCAAATTGAGAAATAGATGAGGCAAGCAGTCCCTTTAAAACCCAACATTGTATGATTATTGAGAGAATTCTGTAATTATGAAGTGTGGTAAGTCTGCAAGGTATTATTTTTATTAGAATAGTATTTTAAAACTCTGGCTCATGGGTAATATTTATCTGTGCTTCATAGTAAGATTGCACTATTTCAAGGAGAAAGGCTGATTTTTAAGCAAATAAACCAGAACTTAGACACCCAAACTAATGTTCCTACTTTCGGAGGCTAAATAACTAAAGAGACTTTGTTTTTGTTGTTGCTGGAACTCTCTTAGAGTTGACTTAGATGATGTACTTCATGTTTGAAAACAATGGAAACAGCAGAAGTGAAAAAGAGAAAGATCTAAAAGCTTTATAGGCTGTTGCGAAGATTTTGGCTTTTTATCATAGGTATAGGAAGCTATTGACAGCATTTAAGCAGAGGAGTAACACGACCTGACTTAGGGTTTTACTTGGGTCACCCTGACTACTCTGTTGAGAATGGCACGGGCAAGGACAAACAGTTTGGAAACTATTGCAACAATTCAGGAAAGAGATGATAGTGGCTTGGGCCAAGGTAACAGAGAGGGCGGAGATGTGGAGTGTAAAGGTGGGGAGACGGTGGGAAGATGTCACCTAACAGTAAGTGGCACTGGAACAGGCTATGCTACCCAACAAATATTTATTGGTTTAATGAACGTACCACCCAGAAACGTGGGAATCATTTTTGATCCCTTCTTCCCCCTCAGCACCTCCCAACTTGCATTTAAATCATCCCCACTCCTGTCAATCCCACCTCTAACCCACTCGTTTCACATTATCTCTACATGTACAACTTTAGTCTGAACCTCCAGATCCCTCACTTAGATTAGTTCCTTAGTTCTTAACTGGAATCACTGCTTCCACTCAGCCTCCTTCAATCCACTCCGCACACAGCAACCTGCCATGTCTCTTTCCTGCTTAAACTCTCCCCTGGCTTTTCTTTGTCCTTATAAGCGGTCCTGGCTCCACCTTCCCCTCTGATCTTTTCTTCTCATCTCTGCCCCCATCCACAGTTCACCAGTCTTGCCAAGCACAGAACATAACAAACTTGTTCCTGCCTCAGGGTTGTTGCTCTTGCTCCAGATGCCCAGATAGATCTTCCCCAGATCTTTATATCGTTATCGCCTTCTCATCATTCAGATCCAGACTCCAATCCCTTTCTGTAAGAGACATTTCCTGAAGGCCTCTCTCTCACTTAGTACCTTTGCCTTCATAGAACTTATCATAATTCTGAAGTTCAAGTACAGTTGATTCTCATTATTCATGAAAACTCTATGCAGTTGTGATTGCTGAATTAGCAAGTACTGAACCATTGCTCTGAGAGGGAATACGAGATTAGGTTTTGGTCACATTATTTTCATTAACCAATTAATGATAACCTTGTTTAATGTGTTTTTCTGTTTAAACACCTTATTTAATACATATTGTTGATTCATTACATTTAACTCACAGCCAACAGCACTGTATGTAACTCATGCCTTAATGATACTTACCTAATATATATATTTTCTCTGAAAGGCACATAACAGCCTTCTTGCTCTTAGGAACACTAGAACACTTCAGCACCACACTTGGGAACCATTTTAAATAGCAAAACCACCAATAAAAAGCACCAAAATATAAAAAATGTGGCATTAAATAGACAGTGGAAAAGACACTTGTTTATAGTATGATAGCTGATACAAGATGGCAGAACATCATCTTGTTTCACCTCAGTAGGCAATGTGCACACTGGACAACTCAAGTTTTTTGCTTCTCTAACCGTGTCCACTAATGAGTGTAAAAGTGCCACTATTAATTTTCTGGGTACAAATAAATTTTAGCAAGCAAATTTGCAGATATAAAATTTGTGAATGATGAGGGTATTTTTTTATGCATTTGTAATCTATTCTCTCTCAGACAGACAGACAGACACACACACACACACACACACACACACACACACATGCTCCAGGGAAACAGAATCTCTCTTGTTCACCACTGTACCCCAATGCTTAGAACACACTGGACACATAATGCACAATAAATATTTATTGATGGATTGATTGAATAAATAAATGAATAACTTGCTTTCTCTATTCTTCTTGTCTAAATAAAAGGGATCCACAGACCAGCTGAACAACTGTCTCCTAAGGACTTAAAGGGCAATGTTTAGAGGTTTCTAGAGAATATGTATAACTTTTACACACAGCTAACATTTATGGAGCAACAGCTTTGTGCCAGACATTCTCCCCTCGTCCTTTTAGGTCTACAAAGTAAGCATTATTATGGACACTACAAGATGGACATGCTGTGACATCTAAAAGTTAAATAATTTACCAAATTATAATTATAAGCCATATTTTAATACAAATTACAGTACCAGTGGTGTATCAATTGCCTATTACTACTGTAATACCACAAATTTGTTTTCCTACAGTTTTGGAAATAGGAGTCCAAAATTTCTTTTACTGGGTTAAAGTCAAGGTTTTAGCAGGGCTAGTTCCTCCTGGAGTCACTGAAGGGATGGATAATTTGTTTCCTTATCTTTTTCAGCTAAAGGTCCTCCATATTCATTGACTCTTAGTCCCTTCCTCTATCTTTATAGCCATCAGCATGGCATCTTCTAATCTTTCTCTCTTTGACCTCTGTCTCCCTGACACACCTCCTTCCTTGACCTTGACCCACCTGCCTTCCTCTGATGAGGACCCTTGTGATTATACTGGGCCCACCTCAGGGACCAATAATCTCCTCATCTCAAGATCATTAACTTAATCACATCTGCAAGTTTCTCTTGTCATATAAGGTAACATATCCACAGATGTTAGGAATTAGGGTGTGGACCTCTTTAGAGGGGTGAAGAAGGGACATTATTCTGTTTACTATAAGTGATTCATAACACAAGTTTTGGAATTGGGCAGACCTGGTTCAAATCATAATTCTGCCACTTAATGACTCTGTAGCCACAAATGACTTTCACCTCTCTGATACTCTACTTCCTCATTTGAAGAATAAGGTAGTAATACCCACTTCATGAGATTTTTGCAGAAGTTAAATTAGGTAGTACCTACACATTTTCTTACAAAAAAGGTTCACTTTAACTGTTGTTACTATAAAAAGAACACATGTCTAAAAGCCCTCTCTAAAATGTAATGATTACCAGTGATAGCAATATTGACAACCAGGAAAACTTGTACATTAAAATAATGTGTTAGACATAAATTATGTAAATGTATAATCACTATGTTGGACCCCTGAGACTAATATAATAATGCGTGTCAATTGTAATTGAAAAATAAAAAATTATTTAAAAAAATAAAACAATGTTAGAGGGTGATCACCTCATAAGGTATAAAAATGTCTAATCACTGTGCTGTATACTTGAAACTAACATAATATTGTATGTCAACTGTAACTGAAAAATTAAATTTAAAAGATATTATAAAGATAGAGAATTAAATGAGAATGTAGAATCCAAAAATATATCCACGTATGTATAATCAATTGATTTTCAGCAAAAGTGCAAAGGGAATTCAGTGGAGAAAGGATAGTGTCTTTGACCAATGCTGCTGGAACAATTTGATATCTATATGCAAAAAAAAGTAAACTTCAATCCACACCTTACCCCATACACAAAAATTAATTCAAATGGATCATAAACCTAAATGTAAAACCAAACATTGTAAAACTTTTAGAAGACAACATTGGAGAAAGTCTTGTGAACTTAGTTTAGGCAAAGATATCACACCCAAAGCCATAAATCTTAAGAAATCTTTGTCTGATTGATTTTCTCTTTTATGGATTACTAGTCAGAAATATAAAGAAATGAACCATTACTGCATACAACAAGATGAATGAGTCTCAAAATGATTATGCTGACTAAAAAAAGATAAACAGAAAGAGTATATACCATGCAATTTTACTTATAAATATTCCATAAAAAGCAAACTAATCTATAGTAATGAAAAGCAGATGAGCAGTTGCCTAGGGGAGAGGATGGGTGTTGGGAGGGAAGAGCAGAAGGAAACTGGGGACTATGAATGTGTTCTTTATCTCAGTTGTGGTGATAGTTTCATGGGTATATGCATATATTTAACAAACGGTACACTTTTAATATGTACAGCTTATTATTTGTCAATTATATCTCAATAAAACTTTTTTTGAAAAGTAAACAACCAAAATGTTAAAAAAAAAAAAAAGATGAAATGCATGGGAGTTATTTAAATTAACTCTGTTTCAATATGCAGGGAATGATTTGTATTGCATAGGTCTCTTCCTTGTACACAGAAAACTTTTGGAGGCATTTTCTGACTGCAAATAAGGAGTGCCTCATGTAGAGCTTGATTGAGTCATTCTTTGGCACCTGCTCTATCAGTCTGTTAGGCAAATAACTGCCATTCACTGCATCCTATGGAATATAATCCCTATTACCTTCCTGACTGTGTGTGGAGAAGGAGCAGGACCCTGTACTGTGCTCTCCTGAGAGAAAGTATAGTTTTGGAAAGTAGGAGAGAATACCCCACTCTACCCTTCTTTTGTTCTTGTGGCTGAACTAGTTAATAAAATGATAAAATTGACCCAAGACTAGATTAACAGGAAAAAAAAAAAAATTCAATACATGGGCACAGGAGAATCACAATATGATGCTCAGATCATAAAATGAAGTTCAAAGAAAGGATCGAACTAGACACCTTTTACTATATGTCTTAGACAGAGAAACAATACATTTGTGAAAAGTTGACAGGACAAGGAAAGTTAGTGCTCGTTATAAACGAATCTAAGCAAGGTTTGGGTACTGGTTAATGAAGACTCTGAACAGAGTTTGGGCTTGGGTAGTAAGTTAGTAAAGGCATTACAAGGTTTGTACACACTTTTTTGACTCTGGATTTTATGACTCTTGCAATAAGTTTGTCTCAGTCCTTCAGGATTAGGAAGGGCACCTATCATGGAGATTTATTTCCTGCTTTTAGTGGGGCAATGAGGAGTCAGAGAGCTCCTCCTGCTCCTACGGCTTCTTAGGTGATTTTATTCAAAATTATCGACATGCCATTGAGGGATATCTTGGGGCAACCTGTCCTGGGCCCCAACAATAGCATGGTAGTTAGAATGCAGGGACCTTGGTTTGAATCCCAGCTCCCCTATTTCCAGCTCCTTGCCCCTGACCTTGGATATGTTATTCGAACTCTGTGGATCTCAGTTTCTTCATCTAAAAATATGGAGATAACTATAGTAACTGCCTCAGAGTGTTGCTGTAAAGATTAAATGAATTAATAATACACAAAAAGTGCTTAGAACAGCACCCGGCACACAGCAGGTACTCCACAGATGTTACTGTAAGTAACCGTTATTCATTCACCACCCTAGCCTAGCACCCTATCCAGCTTGTCTTGCCCTCTTGGCAAGACTTTTGACCTCTGTAAGCTTCAGGAGACCCCATAGGTCTTCTCCGCTGCTTCAACATCTTTCTCACCCTCCTAAGCAACCAACATCACACTCTACTGGAGTTGTAACTGAGCCCAAAGTCCATCTCATTGCTAATTGCCATAGCCTCATGGTTATTTACTTGGATTTTTGTCTTCGGTGTGGGCCTTAAAGCCTACATAACAGTAATTCTTTTACTGAATTTTGTCCGAGACCCTTGGGGGTGTCCGGAAGCATCAGGCCTTGCTCCATTCAGTTTGGCCATTGTTTGTGTGGGGCATTAAGGTAGTAGATTATAGGAGTTTGGTTACCAGTTGCCTGAAGTTATTTTTGATTACCAGTAGGAGCTAGAAACAATCTACTAGTTTTACTAACTTCAAGAAAAGTTAAATCCTATGTTAAAGTTGCCTTGAAAAAGTCCAATTAATGTGAAAGGATTATTCTAGGGAAAATATCCAGCTAGTAGAATTTGAAGTATGTTTAGTGGGGGCAGATGACATAGAATACAATTTCTGTCACTGTCTTTCCTGTTTTTTAGATGGTAGAAAGCCTCTAGTCTTTGTGAGTGCTTCCGCTTATGAAAGACGACTACCTCTTTTCTGGCACTAGCTTGGCATGAGACTCAACAGTTCCACTCAGTGGTTTGTAAAGGCAAAATTGCAGAACTTTTATTATTCATTAAACACTATACAAATTCCTGTCAATGGAATGTTTTCAAAGGATAATTTGTATGTAAACCAAATCCATAGTTGCTTATTGAGCATCTCTTGCATTCCAAAAGTTAGGGTTAGTATTTTGAGGGAGATACAAATGGGCAGTTTGTCCCTAATTTATGAACGACTTGTATTCCAAATGTTTATTATGCTGAGTGATTACAATTTGGAATATATTTCCATATATAATCAGTGTTATGCATATAGTCATTAAAACCTCAAAATTATCTGAATACTTGTATCATAGAGCCTCTAGGGTGAGGAGTAAATATTTCTGTGGGACAATAAATTCAAAATTCCAACTTGAGAGGCAACATGCATTTCTTCCCCAGGCGGTGCACCTTAGAGAAATGAAAAGGGAGATATCAGGACATCCAAGCGTGCAAGGTCTGAAGAAGATGGGAGTGGGCTCTGGGACCCTGGTAGCATGGAGCTGGGAGAGGGATTTCTGGAGGTAGATTCAGAGCTGAGACTGGGGTGGTGGGAGCTGATGGTAATAAGAAGTGTAAGAAAATAAGGCTTGAGAGAGGAGATGGCAACAGGTAAAATGATATCTTATCCTCTTCCATCTCCTATCCTAGGGCCTGCCACTGCTCAGGACAGGCCCGGGTTGGCGAGAAAGGGACAGCAAGAACTGAAATGGAAGCCTCGTGAACCTCACCTCCCTCCTCTTCTGAGGACAATCCTGAGACTAGGGAACAGAAGAGAGAAAAGGGATACCCTACCTCACCCTTCTCTCCATTTCCAAGGGTTTACTAATGCAACCTAATTAGGAAGTCAGTAGCTTTAAAATGTGAAGAACCGAGTAACAAGTTTGAATGTGAAAAACGGCACCATGGGGAGCTGAGATAACTACATAGGGTCAAGAGAAGTTTTCTTTAAAATGGGCATGCTAAGGGGAAAACAACACAGAGGTAGGAAAAGTCGAAGGGAGAGGAATAGTGAGTGGATGAGTCTCAGTGGCTGAGAAGAGTGGAAATGGGCGGGCAGGTCTTTGGAGTGGAGAAAAGGGCAGAACGGAGGTGCCAGTGCAGCAGGTGGAGACGGACAGCAGGCCGAAGAGGATTCCGTGCTGTATAGACAGAGGATTTTCTCTGTGAAATAAGAAATGAAGTCACCTAAGTGAGAGAGAGCAGCAGGTGAGGAAGCGAGGGAGGGGATGCTTTAGGAAAGCAATACAGGTTGACAGGGCCTAAAACGATGATTATACCTTCGGACCAATAATTTCACTTTAAAAGTCTATTGTAAGAAAATAATTTTGAAATGTGATTCAAAAATTATACACTAGATATTTGTTCATGGAGTTATTTACAATCATTGGAAATAAATGAGGAAGAATATGTAATGTTTTTCAATTTATCAATAACGGAACAATTAAAAATTATGCTACAGAATTACATTAATTTAAAATGATGAGTTAGAAAGATTACATAAGGTCAAAGTAAAATACTTGTAACATAATGGTAAATATTAAAGGCAGGATTTATAATTTCATATAAGATAATATATATGGAGTGGCTAGAAGGAAATAGAGCAAACTATTAATAGAGGTTCTTTCTTGAGAGGTAGTATTATGAGTAATTTTATTTTCTTTTTGTTTTTTGACTTTTTTTTATAATAGATATGCTTACTTTAAAATAAGAACAATGATTTTAAATTATTTAACAATTTTTAATCAACACAATTTTTTAAAGCAAACATTTTGCATGTTTCCCATTACTAACATTTTAAATGGTTACATTTAATGTCAAAATTCTGCTTTGTTTTTCCCAGGTCATCCAGAAATTTATCCTCTAGTGTTAACTACAAAGACCCAAGAAATATTTAACTGCCGAGTAGATGAAGACTTCACAGATGAAGAACCTTATAAACTTATCAAAAAACAAGATATTTTGGCAGACTTTCACAACAGAGCTGCAGTATCTGATTTCTACCCAGTCAAAAAAATTGTTCAGGTAAGTACAACATCTTTCTCTATTTTTCTGTCTTGCTCCAGGGGTTCCTGGTACATAATAACAAAAGATGAAGAGATTGCTGAGTTTAGATCTGACATTTGCCATACTTTGGGCAAATGCTGGCTTGTCCATACCTCTTTTTAAATCCTGCTTGATGATCCTCTGTGAGAAGCAAACACTTCTCAGTGACTGGTTGTCTTATTGCACACCCAGAAAAGATGATCCTTGCCTAGTTTTAACTAAAATAGGAATCTACTCTAATCTTCCCATACTGCTTTAATTGTTTAATTCATAATTCTGGTCCTGATATGTCTCCAAACACATGACAAAGCACGATGCCAAATAGAAGAACTGCTTCTTTTTTTCCTGTTAGAAATAAAATTGCATGGTAAAATTTTCTGGATTCATTGTGTTTTAAGAGCTTTTTATAGTTAATAAAATAATTTTACAGTTTGGGGCTATTAATTACAGATTAGCACTATGGTTATCTTTTATGATTGATTAACAAAATATCAATTTCATATCAGTGTCCAAAAAACTGTGTGACCATTGAACATCATTAACCTTCATTAACACCCTTTCTCTCTTCCTCTCCTCTCCGTCTTCAGGAGCATGTTGTGTAATCTTCACATATTTGTAAATTTTCCAGTTTTCTTTGTGTAGTTAATTTCTGGTTTCATATCATAGTAGTCAAAAAGATGCTTGAATCCTCTTAAATTTATTAAGACTTGTTTTGTGGCTGAACATATGCTCTATCCTGGAAAATGTTCCAAGTGCTCTTGAGAGAAAAGAATATTGTGTTGCTTTTGAGTGAAATATTCTGTAACCTGTTCTTCTGATTATATTTCTATAGGAATATCCTGGAGATGAGCTTCTGATTGTTTATGACAAAGACTTCAAATATGGACTTAACTTTTACCTTATTGGAACTGAAGACGGCAAGGAAAACTATTTAAATGTAAGCACACCCAAGCCCTTGCATTTTATTGATTGTCAGAAGGAAACGGCACCTCTGGGGGAGACTTATGCATTGCTAGGATTATTCTCGTTCTCCTGTTTCCCTGGGGCCTACGTCTTGTTTTGGCACCTAGAGTGAGTGAGCAGTAAATGTGGGATGAACTAAATCAGTCATCTCAAGGTAGCTCTACATATTTGCCCTTTACTGACCCAATGAGAGCAGAAACAGTGAATCTGGAGTATCACTGCTCTCGGCCACTCCTTGGCCATATTCCTGGTTCTCCTCTTGCCACCTCTGTGACTTGGGATAGGTTACTGATTCTCTTGTCTACAAAACAGCACGAATAGTGTCCATTTCCAGAGCTGGAAAATTAAGTGCACTAAAACAATGTAAAGCCTTTTGTATAGTGCCTGACACAAAGCTAGGCACTCCATAAATGTTTGCTATGCCTATTTCAAAGCAAAAATTTTAAAGGATGACTGGGTCAGTGAGTAGTCGATGGGGAGAAAAGCAGCAAATAAAAGAATGGTAGTTTCCAAAGGAAAAAAAATCAGTTCTCCTTTAGGGTGTTTTGTTCAATGTGATCATGAAAGGTAACAGCTTTCTGAGACTTGCCTTCTGATCTAGCATCCTTGTGGGGAGATTTAGTCAAACTGAAGGCGACAAAGGGGTTTGAGTGGTTGTCCAATAAACAAAAAAATAAAAAATGAAGAAAAACATAGAATTTAAAAATATCTAACACTTTATAAATTAAAAATAATCTTTGACTTGGCATTAACATTTTCAATTTTATTTTTATGATTGCTTTTCTGTGTTTTTAATTTTTTTATTACAGTCTTGTGCTGCTTTATGATGGGCACACATCCTGAGAAAAGCATCATTAGGTGATATCCTTGTTATGTTAACATTATAGAGTGCCCTTACACAATCCTATATGGTACAGCCTATTGTTCCTAGGCTACAAGCCTGTACATACAGCTTGTCACTGTACACAACAACACAAGATTAAATCAAGCGCAAGCAAAAATGATGTAATCAAGAGATGTGGTAAACGAGATGTTTGAGGCTGCTTTTGGTGTAATACAGCATATTGTTTTACAGCAAACATTTCTTTTAAATAAGTAGAAAGAGTACACTCTAAAGTAATGATAAAAAGCATAGTATAGTAAATACATAAACCAGGAACATAGTAGTCTTTTATTGGCATTATCAATTTGTAATGTTCTATACATAATCGTGTGTGCTATACTTTCATATGTCTTGCAACCCAGTAGAATTGTTTACACAAGCATCACCACCAACATGTGAGAAATGCATTGTGCTAGGACATTACCACAGCTACAAAGTCACTAACTGATAGGAATTTTTTAGATCCATTATAATCTTATGAGACCATCGTTGTTGACTGAAATGTCACTATGTAGTGTAAGACTGTATAGTGAAATGTTTTCAAATGTATAGAGAAGTACAGAGAACAGTATAATAGCCACACAATCATATCTAGAATTAACAAATTTTAATATCATCATACCTACTTCAATTTTTTAAAGAAATAAAATATTATAATAAATTTTTCACTCCCTCTTGTGTCTTCCCTAATTCCATTTTCCTCACTTCTCTCTATAAAGAACCATTATTAAAAAATTGTTATATATCCCTCCTGTCCATGATTCTATATTTTAACCATATATGTATGCTCCACAAATAATGTGTTTTACTATTTTATTTAAAAGTCACATGTAATTATATAAATGGTTCCACAACTTTTGTTTTTTACTGAATTATAAAATTCTAGGATCTATCCATGTTGATACATGCAGATATCATATATATGTAAATCAAGTTTGTTCATTACGACTGCTTTATGGAAATTTATTTTATGATTATAACACAATGTATCAGTTTGTTCACTTATTGACACATTCTGTTTATAGATAGATGATAGATGATGATGATGATAGATAGATAGATATAGAGATATATTGATATATGTCTCTGTATACTCCTTATGGACGTCTTGATTTAAAAACTTCACTCATTAATTAATGAATACCATGTTTATTCATACTTACAACCCTCTTATCAAAGAAATTTTATTAAATCAGAGAACTAGTTTTATATTTTACATTGAGTTTTAGTTTCCATATTTATAAAGCTGTGCAGTACATGCTTTATTCTTATCACGTATCTTTTTCTTTTTTACTCTCCCATATTTTTCTTCTTTCATCTGCTCTCTATATCCTTGACATCTTTCTTTTTTGTTCTTTGTTCTTTCTTTTTGCTTAGTTTCCTTCTTATAATTGAAAAGTGTGAACCAACAAAGAAAAAAATAATGAGAAACTGCCTAATGAATTTAGATAAAAGTAATGTTTAATGCAAAATATACACATGTAGCTATAACATAAAAATTGGTCATATATTTTAGAATGCTATTTATGTCACTCTAGCCCCCAGAAGTACCAGAAGAACAAGAAGAATATAAAGAATTTAAAGACTATTTTCCTGAAGACATTCCTGTTTATAAGCCACCTATCTCTAAACCATGGGTTTCTTTGGGTAGTGAAAAAGAAGTTGAGGAAGAATCAGTTAAGGAATCTACGAAGCAGGTCAGAGGCTTAAATATTATTTCTAGTCATTACCTCCCTAGAGCTGAATGTCACTTATTCTTGAAGGATCTGTAAGGTTTGCTATGTTTGCTATGGGCATGTGGTTTTCCTTTTGATAGAAGAATGATCATTGTCTTAAGTGTGTATTATTAGTTGAATTATGTTCCCCCCAAAAAAATGAAGTCCTAACCTCTAGTACCTCTGAATATGACCCTGTTAAGAAATGGGAGGGTGCTATTCAAATATGACTGGGTTCCTTATAAAGAGAGGACATTGTGAAGACACAGAGACATGGGGAGAACAGAAGGATGCAGGGGTTGGAGTGCGGTATCTACAAGCCAAGGAACACCAAGATTTGCTGGCGTCACCAGAAGCTTAGGAGAGAGGCAAAAAAAAAAAAAAAACAGATCCTCCCTCAGAGTCCTCAGAATACAAACGAACCTCCAACACCTTGATCTCAGACTTCTAACCTCCACAACTGTGAGAGAATAAATTCCTGTTGGTTTAAGCTAACCTGTCTATGGTACTTGATTACCGCAGCACTAGGAAACTGATACAGTGGCACAGCCAGAGTAGCCCCTAAGAGGAGGGTGTGAATGCAAGTGATTTATTTGAAAGTGCTCCATGGGAGAATAGAAAAAGCATCAGAATAGGACACGGCAGAAGCCCTGCAAAACCTCAACAGAGGGAAGGCTTCAGCCTGAGCCCCTAGGGAAATTCGAACTTAGGACCGCAGAGCTGTCCAAAGCAGAAGCAAAGAAGATGGGCTTATTCATGTCTCCTGCCAGTCCGTCATGGGTTGGGATGCAAATAGCCAGTCACTTCCTGTTGTTTGCACCTGTGGGCAAAGTGGTCCTGATAGCCCTAGAGCAGTGCTTCCGGGAAGAACAGCAGATGGTGGCCATGGGAACAGAAAGCACACAAAGCTGGAGGGGTACACAGAAAGTACACAAAGATATCTAAGAAGATCTGGGCAGAACACCTGCATTGTCTTCCACACATCCAATTTTCTCCAGGTACTTGATTATGCTACCTTTACTGCTTACCTGTGTTGCAGATTACATATATGATTTCTCGAAAACGAAGTCAATTTGGTGCACCAATCAAGTTCCGTGACCAGAATGCTTCCAGTATAAAAGATGCCTATATTGAATGTACAGCCTACCCAGATAAAAATTTTACCATTAAGGAACTTGAGAAAGATGTTGGCATGCAAGTAGTTCCCCAAATCACGGACACAAGTACTCAGACAAGATGGTAAGTATGCGATGGGTTTATGTATTTGCAAAGGCAATTACAGTAAAATCTAGCAATGTCCATGATTATTTTGAGAGCTTTAAAATAAATAGAAATGGATTGACATTGATGATATAGATCGTTCCACAGAGTAATTCAATTTGGGAAGATCTTATTACAACTCAACAATGCCTTTGAAAATCTTAATGGGAAAATGAGATATAAGTATATAAGGCAATAGAAACTATGAAGTGGAAATGTGGCAGATGCTGTTAATAATTACAGTACTGCTTTCACCTGAAATATTACCATTGCCTCCTAACTGCTCTGTTCTACTACCTAAGTCATCACTCTTATATATTAAATCAGATTGTGTTACTTCACTGCCTAAATCTCTTCTTTAGCTCCTCATCCCATCCAGAGCCCTTCTTGGGATGGCATATAAGATCCTTCTTCCCTTATGATAAGGCACCATCGGCCTCTCCAATCTCATCGCCCCCCGTTCCCAAACAAGTTCTCTATGCTCTAGTCCTGTGAGCTGCTTCCATCTCCCAGAGCACTTGCTCTTCCACAACTTCCTGTCTTTGCCAATGCTGTTCCTTTGCAGAAAATATCCTTCACTGCCTTGTCCCTCTGGGGAACCCCTCTTCACTCTAAGTTCATTGCTCCCTTCTCTGTCATTTTCTGGAAACACCAGGTAGTGTTGATCACTCCCTCCCCTGGGACCCCACTAGCGCTGACAGGTATCTGTCGTAGCACTGAGAACTCATATTGTACTTGTCTGCTGACCTGTCCATCTACCTTAGTTGAGCACTTTGAGGCTACAAACCATATCATTTCACACATCAAGCTCTTAATTAAAATTTGTCCAATGAATGAATTGATGTGAAATAGATTGACAAGGGGATGCTTGAGCTAGGCTTTGAATATTGTATAAATTTTAAGATATATTTAGCTAAGCTATGCATTTTTTTAGCATTTAAAATGTTTTCTTATTTTGAAAGAATTTTAGATTTAGAAGATAAGCCATAAGTGTTGACTATGATTTGGAGACATAGAAAAAAAAGAAACGGCTTAAATTTTTAAATTTTATTTTATTATTAGTTTCAAGTATACAGTACATTGGTTAGACCTTTATATAGTTTATAAAACAATCCCCCTACTTTCTCTTTCTCTCTTCTGGCTTTCCACCTAGCCATTACATTAATGCTAACTGCATTCCCTACGCCATGCTCTCCATCCCCATGACCATCTATCAACTACTAATTTGTACTTTTTTAACCCTTCACCGCATTCTCCCAGCCCTCCAACCCTCCTCCCCTCTGGCCATCATCAGATTGTCCTCCATATTTGTGAGACTTTGATTAGTTTGTTCTTTTTATTCCTTAGATTTTGCATATACATGAAATCATATGTTATTTATCTTTCTCTAACTTATTTCACTCAGCATAATCAACCCCAATTTTTAAAAATGATCTGAACCCATTAGGGGATGGAAAGAACAGAGTTTGCGTGGGACCATGAGGAGACCAGCTTGGGTACAACGGAGGGAATTGCAGAGTTAGACAGAGAAGTGGTTTCTCTGTGATGGACAGTAGGGAACTTAGCAAGAGTTCTGAAGCAAGAGACAGGCAGATGATAAGGTATTAAAGTAAGATGAACCAGGCAGGTAGTATGTATTGGAGAGCAAAGGAAAAAAATGCCTTGAGTTGAGATTGGTTAGGTAGGAATCTATTATTATATTAAACCAGGCATTCTTCTAAGTACTTTGACACATCAACTCAATTAATCTTTACAACTGCCTCTGAGGTAGGCATCATCTCCATTCTACAAATAAAGAACTTGAGTCAAAGAGGTTAAAAATGAAAGCTTGATATTTGGAACAAACTTAAATTTGAAGCAATAGTGAATAAATTTGCTGAGAAATAACAAAACAAATCATGTTTAAAAAAATAAAAGTGACTCTTGGTCATGTTGCTACTTTGATGAAACTACCAGGTACCATAGAATTTCTTACTTAATCCTAACTAGAGGGTACTGGTGTGGGATATAAATTAAAAGATGAAACTAAGATTTGTACCCGAGTCTCTTTGGTTCCAATACCAATGTTCTTTCTTTCCATCACTCTGCCATCTGCTGTGGATACTGACCTAGGTGGGGGGAGGGAAAGGGATGAATTATTCTAATTATTCTATTAAATAAAGCAAAACTCCCTTTACCACTCTGTTTTACTACTCTCCATTTAATATATTTGCCTCTCACAGGGACATTTACTGACATTTGTTCAACAAACACAGATTAAATACAACTTAATAGTTTATTGAGCACCAAAAATGTGCTAAGTACATTTTTAAAAGTTTAGCATATATTTACACAGGCAATCCTTACAATAACCCTATGATCTAGGTATCTAGGTACTTTACGAATTTCATTTTGAGATGAGAAAACAGGCACAAAGAGGTTAAATAATTAGCTCAGGGTCACATCACTAGTAAGTGATAGAATCGGGCTTCAAAGCCAGGCAACCCGTCACCAGAGTGCACACTCTTATGGACTGTGTCATCTGACCTTTATATAGTCCCGCACCATAGACCAAGGAGCTACCCAATCTAGTGGGTGAGACTGATAAAGCCCAGAGGTACAACGCATTGCATTGTGTTCAGGGGTGGAGGTGAGCGCTGAGAACAGACTGGTTGGAATAAGCTTTCCTCCAGGGACTGTGTTGCCGTTATTGCCTTAATGTAAATTGTTCCTAGTTGAGATTGAGTTTCTCAATCTCAACACTACTGACATTTTGGGCTGGATTATTATCTGTGTAGGTGGCTGTCTTGTGTATTGCAGGGTGTTTAGCAGCATCCCTGAACTCTACCCACTACATGCCAACAGTACTTCTTAGTTGTGACAACCAAAAAACGTTTCCAGACGTTGCCAAATGTTGCCAGGTTGTGGGGATGGAGCAGGATTGCACCAGTTAAAAAACAATGATTTAATTAAATGAAAAGAGAAAGAGAGAGAGAGAGAAGAAAGAGAAAGAGAGAGAGAGAGAGAAAATAATAAACAAATGTGGCAAAAAGTTAATAATTGATGAATCGGAATGAAGAGTATATGGGAGTTCCTTATATTCTTTTAAAAAAACTTCCTGTCATTTTAAAATGATATCTAAATAATTTTGTTAAAAAAAAATAAGCTTATTGATTATGCTTGAGAGAAATATACACATACTTTCAATGGCCATCAATATCAATGATCTAGGATAAAGAAAAATTCAATATATAGAATTTAAATATAAAATATCTTAATACTGTCATGACCTATGCATGCTTTTCTTTGATCTATTTTTCTAATTCAATTTTCTTTTAATATATTAGGACATATCCTAAAAATGCTACTACGCAATATTATCCAAGGGAATTTTCAGAAGAGGAAAAAGAAATACTAGGACAATCAAAGCCTTTAACTGATTTTCTTAACAACGCATCCATAAGGTAAAAAAAAATTTACATTAAATTAAAAAAATAAAACAGTCTACAGCCATGCTACCCTCAACAAGCCCCATCCTGTCTGATCTCGGAAGCCAAGCAGGGTCAGGCCTGGTTAGTACTTGGATGGGAGACCACCTAGGAGGACTACTATACCTTACAGGGTTATTCAAATTTTAATATGCAAGTGGACCACATGGGCATCTTGTTAAAAGCAGGTTTTGACTCTGTAGGTTTGGGGTGGAGCCTATGACCTTGTCTCTAACAGCTTCAGGTCACGCTGTTGCTGGTGGTCCTGGGAAATGCTTCTAGTTTAAAAGATGAAGTACAAGGAGGATTTAACCAAAAGAGTATTCAATCAAGCACTGAATGGTTGCGTTAATGCTTAAAGACAGAAATAGTAAATGCTACCCTTGTTTAATTACATTTTTAGAAGTATTTATTATGAAGTGTAGTGTTCATATCTAATTGTCTAAATTAAGCATTTTTTTTTCTTATTTTAGAAAATTCATAATTGAGACACCACTCTTTCAGCTGACCACACCTATTAAAACACCAAGCTACTTGGACTTTCAGTCATTAGGGTAAAACCCTGTGTGGCATTCCAAATGTGGGAAAGCTCCCAGAGGCCTTGCGAGTGAGCTAAGCTTTTAAACCTAAGCATGTTAAGGGACAGTAAACACTATAGTGACTTAAAGTAACTTTTAAGGTAGGGACCTGTCAAGATAGAGTCCCTAACTACTAAGAGATGAGCCAGCACTCAGATTGTTTTTTAGAAAAACAATATTGGCATTTTCGGCAGGATAATTCTTCATTTTAGGGACTGTCCCATGCATTGCAGAAGGTTTAGTAATGGAATTAAGTACATTAGCTTCTCCCAGGTATTGTGACAACTAAAATCACCACATGCACATACACACATGCACGCGCACACGCGCACACACACACACATGCACACGCGCACACACGCACTTCTCAAATCCACATCTCCCCTTAAGAATCTCTTTGTTGTTTTGAATTTGTATATGTATATGTATAAACACACACACAAATACATAATCTTAATTATATATTAGTATAATAATTAGTAGGCATGACCATTTGGTACTGAATATGGTTAAGAAAATTGCCTTTTCTGTCATTTTGGGATTTTTCAGAAAGGGAATGAAACCAAGTTCAAGTAGAGGTTTACTGACGGTCACACTGAAAAATAAAGGAAGGGGAAGAGGATCGGGCAGCGAGAGCCCCAGGCAGTAGTCAAGGCGGCCTGTTAGTGGAGACCTGCAGGAGGCAGGACTGCCAGGCCCTGGTGTCCCCACAGCTGCCGTGCTTATTGACCTGGGGAGAGTAGGCCTTGGCCTGGAAACCGAGGCAGGTGGTGAAGGTGCTAGAGGTTGCCAGCTAACCACATCCTGCTAGCTTAACAGCAAGTTCTTAGAAGTGCTGAGTAACACACTGCGTGAATTTTTTTTTTTCCTCTTGAATTGTTTGTTCCACGTGGGGTTAATCCTTAGTTACCAAATGCAATTGAGAATATTTTTCCTTTAGGTATGAATGAATTAGAGGAGCTGCTGAAAGACATATCATTAAATACTAAAATCCAAAGTCTTAATTACTATTTTTTTTTTTTTTTTTTTTTTACTAAATAGTGTTGAAATAGCTCTGCAACAAAATGAAATTATGAACACATTTGTCGATGACTGGAAAAGCTTGGCAGAAGAAGAAAGCTCCTTTGGGGACAAGACCGATACCCACCTAAAGGAGTACCAGTCCTTTACCGACCTTCATAGCCTAACAGAGAAAACGATCACCTGCGTCTCATGGCATCCCGATATCTATGGTGAGATGGGAGACTGCGGATCCCTTTGTGATGACATCGAAATAGTCTTTGCTTTTATGCATAAAATCGCAAATTAGTTCAATTTCAGTAAGGCAACTTCCATTTGCTGAGTGCTAAGCACCTGCCTAAAGCTTTCTTTCCACAACTTCTCTTAGCCTGTGTCCTCCCAGCCACCCTGTGGGACACCTACCATGACCTCTGCTTTACAAGGAGAGGAACAAAGCTCAACTCTAGGAAGTGACTGGCTCTGGCTCAGGTCATCCAGCGAGCCAGTGCAATGCTGAATCTAGATTTGACTCAGGCTAGTTGGACACCAAAGACTAACTTTATTCCCTCTTAACACTCTGCCTCTTGCTTACTGGACAAGACAGGAGAAACACATCCTTTAAAGCTCTGAGCAAACAAGGGAGGTAGGAATGCGTGAAGGTGAGACTTCAGAGAGAGAGGGCCTTGACCTCTTTCTTCTTCCTTCTCCCCTACATTGGCCTTTTTCTCACACATACCCACAAAAAAACTACAGCATTTTTTTTTCTTACCGAATCTTCAAAGTCCAATGTTTATTTTATACTAACGGTACATCTCAGTTTGGACTAGGCACATTTCAAGTGCTAACTGACATGTGGCTACTGGCAACCATATTAAACAGCAGAACTCTAAGAAAACTCTTGGTCTCCTGTAGAATATTTTTACTCAGGTTTCATCCAAAGGGAAATAAATAGTGACTGTAGAAAAACAAAACCTAAAACACTTCTCCGTGGACAGTTGCTGCAGATCTTCATTTCTAATTGTGTTTCAATCAGGGCTCATAGCTGTGTCAGTGGCCGTGCGACTCTCCTTTGAAGAAAGAGTCCATTTTTCTGGTAAATTATTGCTGCAACCATCACTAATTCTTTTCTGGAGTTTCTCCGATCCCATACATCCTCAGGTAATGAAGGAGAGTTGTCCGCATAATCTAAATATTTTAAATACTACTTTCATGTGTTTAGTAGTTTCGATTGCAAAGTGCTTTAGAATCACTTAATGTTGTAAACCCTTATAAAGTAATACTTTCTTCATTTGGAATGTGTCATCATTCAGTTTGAGCAAAACTAAAGTTGACAGTTTATTGAAAAGGGTTATTTAACAAATTAACATGTTATTTTTATTTTTGACTTTTTATAAAAGTTTATTTGGGCCAACTGACCACACATGCCAGAGAGCAAGTTCTCAAATGCTCCTCAATATGTTATTTTTAAAAAATCAATATAAGAAGAATGTTCGATTGATCTTAAAGAGCAAACTCTTTTATGGGCCTTATTTAAATACTAATTGTTCAAATGCAGAGAGATTTTAGTTTCACATGAACTTCTTCAATTCCAAGGGTCACCGGTAAGTGACGGTAATGAGTAAAGACAATTGTGTGGGAGAGCAGTGCGGAGTAGTGGGGACTATGGCCATGGAGGGCGGCACACAGCCCGTCTATGGAGACAGCTGCTCTTCAGCTCTCTTGTTGCCAGGTGGTCCCACTTGTCAATAGAATCCAATAATTGGGAATTTTGTGTGACATCTCTGAATTTTTAAATAGCTATTCCAAAACCAAACCAAAACACACAAAAACACCTACTTGAACCAAACCAAAACATGTAGCAATCCAAATAAAATAATGCCGAACTCAAGAAGAGTTCCGCTAAGGGGAGAGCGCTTTGTAGGGTTAGATGAATTTTTTTCAATTTACTGAAGTATAATGATTTTTTTGTTTCTATAAAGTATTATATAATCAGGGCTTTCCCTAATAAACCTTAGCCTCCTCTTATTTCTTCTCTCTTAATTAGTCTGAATTAAGGCCGTTTTATTGTAACATTCTAGAAACTTTAATTATTATGGACCCAGAAATCAAAACAGCTCTCTCCTTCTTTCTTATAAGCCAACTTACACAAAAATGCTGCCATTCTCTTCTGGAGTTTTCTGTCATTTTCTCGTAGTGCAGAACTACTTTCCATTCCATGCCATGGAGGTGTGTCTGAACTTCCAGGCAAACAGAAAGAAGAAAGACTCTTCTTTCCACTATTTTAAAGAATAGCTTTAGAAAGACAAGCAAGTAATTTCTTAAAGAAATAATGTAAATGCTTTGTTTTGCCTTTGTTCTAATCAAAACTACAGGAGAGTATAAAAAGATTTTATTTTCCAAAGTAGAGGTTTCTCTAGGATCCACAGAGTATAAAATGGAGATAATTCACCCAATTTCAGTTTTCAATCTTTAGCTCAGTAGTGGCAAACCAATGGTCTCTGGGGCCTATAGTTTAGGTAGTTATGTTTAAAGAAGAACAGTAACCAGGCAAATGTTTTTGCTTGGTGGTAACCCAGCAGGCAGGGGCCAACTACAGTTACCACACCTGCTCCTCACACCAGTGTACTCATTACAGGGCTTCCTTTCTTCTCCTCAAGCACTTAAGTTTGTTTACTTTCTGATTTCTGCATTATTTTAAAATTTGAAAAATTATCACTAGCAATACCTTCACCTTCTCTCATTCAACAAATTTTATTTTTTCTTGCACATTGTGTGCCAGGCTAGGTGTACAGCAGGGAACAAAACAAATATGCTTTCCCAAAGCTTACTTTCTACACTTTTTATAACATTTATTTTATGGCTTTTTGTTTATAAAAAATTATATAAGATGACCCATGGAGCGTGGGGGAGAAGAGACCTGGTTTCCTTGAGATCATACCTGCTCTCCTACGCATAGTCAGTGTCCATAATGAAATTCAACAAAAGCAGCTTTTATTCAGAGATATAATTCTGGGAATGAATTTGCTGTGCATGTTTCTTATTAATAGCTATAAAATTAGACTTTTACTATCTTATTATTTTCTAGCCATGGTCTTAATAGGTTTTCTCACTCTCTCTTGAATTTGTGGGGTTTACCTTAGTTAATGCTGGAAAGCCCAGATGACATCTTCTGCTTCAAGTTCTGTCCGACTAACCCCAATATCATTGCTGGAGGCTGCATAAATGGGCAAGTATGTACAGATTTTTTTTTCAGCTGCTTATTAATTTAGACACCATTCTGTAATATGTTTTGATTGGTAAATTTTTTAAATAACTTTTTTATTTTTCAATTGTAGTTTGCATACAATATTATATTAGTTTTAGGTGTACAACATAGTGATTATTCATTTATATAACTTATTAAGTGATCACCCCAATAAATCTAGTGTCCATCTGACACCATACATAATTATAAAATATTATCAACTATATTCCCTATGCTATACTTTACATTCTCATAACTGGTAGGTTTGTGAACTTAAGGATTCAGGTCAGCAGAAGGAAGTCATGCCAATTGGGTGCCAATTACCATGCCAGGAACTAGGACATAAAGGTGTATTGGAGATAGCGGTATAAGAATTTTTAAAAATAAAATAAAAATTTTAAACCTGCCTACTATAAATGAATGAATGAGTGAATGAATGAACGAATGGATAGGTAGGTAGATAGATAGATAGATAGATAGATGGTATTGGGTCTTGAGGTGTCAACAGGGTAACCCAGTCACAATAACTGGAACAAAACCAGGTCAAATCTATTTGTGTTGCTGAGATAGAACATAACATTGTACAAGATTTTACGGAAGAACCACCACCAAAAACCACAAGCATTAATACCGCTTGGTCAAGGGACCTTTTTTAATATATAATTTAAGTTATCTAATTTATATAATTTATATAAAATTAGATCCTGTCTCCCAATTGCCTGTTTCTCCAATAAAGCAAAACAAAAATCTTAAAGCTATTTTATGATCAAAATTAAAATTAATTATGAAATCCAGTGAATTTGACCATTCAAAGGGTATACATTCTTTTTGGTGAGGCTAGTGAAACTTCCTTGTGCTTAAAATTTAAATATCTGTAGCATCCATGCCCATTTATCCAAAAACATTCAGGAAAACAAATTTTCTTCCTTAGTTGAACAAGAATTGGTGGTCATAATGATGACCCAGGAGACTATGCTCCAAGCCCTGCAAATCCTGATATGCCTTTTTCACTAATTACAAAATTAACACAACTTTGTCTTAGAATATTTTAGAAAAGCAAATGTGAAATTAAAGGCACTCATAATTCTGTAATCTTGACATTTTATTAACATTTCAGTGTACTGAAGTGACTTTTAATTATTGAAAATTAATCTAATTTAATGTTGCATATTTTACTTTATCCTGATTTTTCTAAAAATAATCATTCATGTGTAATCAAATTTGGCGTGGGCCATAATATCCAATTAAGTAGAAATCATCATTTCTTAGCCTTTTTTGGACAATTGGGTATTTGTATTTAATTCTGAAAAACAGGCTTTTTCCCCTGGGTCTAAAGCAGTTGTCTCCACAATCATAGCACATTCCCCTAAAACAGAGGATGAATGCTTCCCAAAGCAGAGGGTATTACATGATGCTTATCTTGTATTTTTTAAAAATGCTAGCATAAATTCACACAACCACCAAAATCACAGTGCCGAAAACGCTTTTATAGAGAAGAAAACATTCTTTTTATATTGGTTTTAAAAAGCTGCTGAAATACCCTAAGATGTAGGCTAAGCTTGATTATCCTCCAGGGTGATTGACGATCAGAGTGCATACCAATACAAGTAAGTTTAAAGAAATCTTTACTCCTGAAAAAATGTTGTAATAACATTTATTTCTGTTTCAGATTGTCATGTGGGATATTACCGCACACGCAGAACGCATCGAAAACATTAAGACGGGTGGTAGTAGAAGTAAAAAAGCCACACTCAAGGTTAACTTTTTACAGTTTTTCTCTTGCAAGTTTTTTTTTTTCCATTCAGAAGTTTATCAGAAAGTGTTAACAGAGTTGCAAGCTAAACAAAAACCTCGATAGAAAATAAAAGTGCTATTTCCTGAGTGTTCGCATCTGCTGTAGACATTGTTTTGAATCACTTTTACACAGGCCTTGATTAAAACCACCACAGAACAGGTTGCACTTTCTATCCCAGGATGTTAAGTCCTTTTTTGTTGTTATTGTCCTTAAATAAAACAAAGCGACCAAATGATGTCATTGAAAGAGCCCCGTACCCGGGATCTGGATCGTAGTCCCTGTGAGTTCCCACATGTCTCTCACCTCAACAAGCATCAGTTTTTTCATGTATAAAATGAAGAGTGGACAATTCTTTCTGATGATAATATACTATGATTTTATGAAGCTGCAGGTTCTGCTAAATAGGTTAGAAAAAGGTTCCTCAGCTCCTAACTCAGTACTTACCCACTTTTGTACATCTCCATCCCTACCTCTTTGACCTCAACATCAACAAGTCTCTCACGGAAAATAATGAGATGTGGCCTTCTGTGCATGCAACACACACACACACACACACACACACACACACACTCCTTCAAAAATGGGCTCTCATTGATTCTAGGATGTGGGTCAACAATTTTTGTTATGATACATAGGAACACCAATTTATTCTTTTCCTTGAACTAGTATTTCTCTAAGTTATTAATTTTAATTGGAACGATAAGTAAAGTATGAATTCATTTGTCGGCTCTGAAATTAGCACATAACTTTTTAAAACATTTTTCCAGCCCATGTTTCTACTTGAACCAGACAGTAATAAAGAAGCAATGTATATCAGACACAGCGCAGTCTCTTCAATAGAAAATGGACATAAGAAAGTGATTACAGATATACATTGGCTGTCTGACAAATTTGAGGTGAGTCTTAATGGCTTCATAGTTTTCTTCTGGATTGTAAATTTTTGAAAGATTTTTTTTTAAAGCCAATACATTTATATTTAAATTGTGCAATAACCACGAACTAGGCATTAAACAGTTGTGTCACTGTTACCAGACCAATACCTGACTTGGGAATGAGAGTAAGGCCAATGTTTCAAAGTCCGTAGTTTAAAAAGCACTAAAACATGTAGGTGGTGTCAACATTAATATAACAGAGAAAATGAGGGAGCTTTTATATGTAAAAATGGAGTGTAAATAATTTACACCCTTAGCCTTTACAGATTTAAAATGTACAATGTCAGCTATTTGGAGCAGGCCACTCTGAAGAGCTGCGACATATAGTTTTATGTAACTTTGCCAAGGAAGCCTTGAATTGAGTGCGCTTTGAGTGAACCCAGCTGACTGCCCAGCATTTGCAATGCAGTTCAGCTCTGGGATTCTGTACTTGACTCACTAATCAGGTGCTGGCAAATTTGGAAACTGGTAAGCTCCCCAAAGGTTTCACTCAAGGACACTAAAATTTAGTATGTACTTTGAAGAATTAACAGGAGAGAATAATTATGAAAGGTAATTAGCCTTTTGAGGTATTCAAATGTTTATGCAAAGCAACAATACTTTGAAAAGTTATAATGGACTAAAATAAATAGCCCAGGCATAGTTTCTGTTATCTATAAAAGTTTAACATATGGGAATGGAAGTTATAACCCAAGAAACGGAACTCCATTTCCACTCACACTATACACACAATTTAATTCAGGTGATTATAAATTTAAATAAAAATAACAAATCACAGGACAATTACAACAAATCAGATCAGAGTATCATGTTTCTGGAATTGGGATAGTTTTCTAAACTAATTAATGTTGAAAGACATTCACATACACATCGCCTATATATTATAAAACTATTAGAATCAATTCTTGAGTACAAAGGTAAGCATTCAGATTATAATTTCAATTTCAGGATAGAAAGTTTTATGCATGCCAATCAAATCTATGTAAAAATGTTTCTGTGAAAAAAAAAACCTGGAAAAGATATACGGAAGAATTGTATTTTATTTTAAAACATATTTTCCAATTCCTGTGATAGTGTTATGTTCTTTTAATAAAAGTTAAAATAAAAAAGAAAATAAAAAATGTAAAAGCTATGAGAAAAAAGTCAGTACTATTCTAGGTACACAAAACTTACTTCTTGCATTTTTTAAAAAACAGATTAACAGAATGGGCTCCGTCTTTGAGAACAGAAGTGAGATATGCTGTCAACTTGTCACCTGTTCAGCAGATTGGTATGTCTTATCTTAAACATTACCTAATGTGTTTTCATATGATATATTCTTTTTTCTTAGATGCTTCTAAAATCATTGTATTCTTCTGTTCCTTAAATGAACTTTATTGTAGTAATTAGACCTAATATAACTAAAGGACAGAATGTGGTAGATTGTTGCTGGTTAAAAAGATCTTTTCATAGATATAAATATGTTGTAAAAAAGAATTACCTTGATTTTGTGGTTGCTAGTGTTGTAGAACATTATCCACAGTTATTCTGCTTCTTCACATTCTCATATTTGTAAATTTACCGTTTGTGTTGTTTATATTCACTTTTAGCTCACAACTACAAAGATCATAACATTTAATTTGAAAAGCTGCTTTTAAAAAGTTAAAGAGCTTTAGATTTTTATTGCATATTCATTAAAAGTGTTTTTAAAAACAATTTGGTAACTGTTGAAGAACATTTATTTTTAAAACTTGCATCTCCTAATTTATAGAACTAAAAATTCATAATAAAATAGGAAACATGAAGAGTAATAGTATTACCTAGCATCCAAATACTAACAAAACTTTACCATTCCAAATAACTTTGACTCCAATAGAAACAATGACACCTCAAGCCATAGTCTCTGACAGGAGCAGAAGCATCTGTGGAAAGGCAGGTGAAGGCATAAGTAACATTAGCATGGGCAGGGGGTTGGAGAGACATGATTTATCCTGTGGACATGTATTGGGTAAGGTTCTGTGATTGCAAGCAACAGAAATTGACTATGGCTAACTAAAAGGGACAAAATTAATTTATCTGAAATACTTTTTTTGGATGTTTATGCCGATACTCTACTAGATGCTTTCATAGGTTAAATTTTTTGTATTTGCAACAACCCTGAAAAATACTTACAGATAGAAGAAATGAGGATCTGAAGGCAAAGACATAATCTACCTCTAGCTCACTATACATAGTGAGTTCTATGTACGATGATATCTTGCTGTAGCTACTAAGTAATGATGTTGCTGAATCAGGGGAAGAGGTGATTCAGGCCTCAGAAAGAGCCCCAGGGATTCAGGTAGCAGGAATAAGTGGCCAGCCCCTTGGAAATGAATGAATCAGTTCTCACTCTTGTGTCATTAGAGAGTCTGACTTCTGTTACATCATCAACACACCCCTTTGGCCAGGGAAGGAATATCAGAGCACCTTGAGTGACAGTTTAAGCCTGACTGCATCCAATAGGAAAGGAACATTTTCCTCCAAAACAATTACATAGCTCTTCTTGAATCAATAAGAAAAGAGAAAAGAAAAGAAAAGAAAAGAAAAGGAAAAGAAAAGAAAAGAAAAGAAAAGAAAAGAAAAGAAAAGAAAAAAGGCAGGTGGTGGTGGGGAGCATTGCTACCTAGGCAAAAGCAGACACGGCACCTATAAGGCCATATGGAATATTACACAACAATGAAAACTGTTATTTTACGGAGAAGTGCTTACTGTATAATGCTGATTATAAACAACAGAACGCAGAGCTCTAATGTTCTTCAGTACCCAAGGAAAACATTTAGGAGCATTGAACAGACTAAAAATATTACACGTTCTATATAGAAGACACAGATCCTTGATTGTTGTTTGAAAATATTCTGGAGTATTCTAAAAATAGTTCCTTCAAAAGTTATTGAAATAGAAGAGAAAGATTTATGCATCTAGAAAAACTGGTTTTTAGTTATCTAGAAAACTCATCAATCCTAACCTTTATATCTTAGTCATGCTAAAGGTCTTATAATATAGAATAAGATAAAATAAGGTTCCACCAATTAAGAATGTGTGACTGATTTATAAGAAAATTTCAGGTGAAGATATATGTATTTAGCAAAAGCAATTCACAAATAATGCAACCTAATGGCATAAATGAGATTCAAGAAGAGCTATGTAATTTTAAAAACAGTTTTACATGAACTGTAATTATATTTTTAAACAAATCTTATTATATCATTTATAGTATTCTCCCAATGATTTATGTTTTGATAACATAAAAATGATTAATATTTTTAATAATTTTTATAATTTCTTAATTTAAATCTCAAAATTTTATCAAATTAATTACTTAATTTTTATTTTAACTATGTATTCATTAAAATGATTATTAAATGATTAGTATTAATTAAATAATTCACATAAATGCAAGTTTTGTTACCATCCATTTATCTAAATACATACATATCTAATCTTTAATAATATCTTAAATTTATTAAATCAGGTTACCCATAACCTCAGTGATAGAAATTATGGAATGAATATGGCATGTTTTTGTGGCTTTCATCATGTTTTTATATAATTACTACAAAGACAATTTTATACTAAAGTACTACACAGGTTTTATTATATATATTTTTTTACCAAGTTTATTGCACTGAAAATAATACTCTATGTATGCAAAGAACTTTATAAAGAATTTTCATATACATTATCTTATCTGATTTTTATGATCAACCTGTGAGGTTAGAAAAATAAGAGGAGAAATAACACCTATTGAATGCCTACTATGTAAAAAAGCACATTAAACCCAACTCCACCTGTGTGTGTATGTGTTTTCACTATAAGAATACATGTAAATGAAGAGTGACTGCTAATCTGTTCAGGGTTTCTTTTGGAGATGATGAAAATCATCTAAAATCGATTGTGGCGACGGTTGCACAACACTGTGAATATATTTAAAACCAATGAATTGTGCGCTTTAAATGTGTGAATTTTGGAGTATATGAGCTATATTTCGAAAAAGCCGTTATGTTAAAAAAAAGATTGTGTCAATCTCCAAATTCAGTTGTCATATTTGATAATATTAGTCTCAAGACCAGCATAGTTATTAAATAAACTTGTGAACTGTATAATTCTCTAAAATACAAAATGCAGAATAATTTCATTTTATAAAAATTTTAGTTTCAGAGATATTAAAATATAGCCACGATCACATTGCTAATGTGTAGAAGTAAGAATAGTAGTCCTAACGCTTCATCTCTTATTTGTACTTAATAAAAAAATAAAATGTAAACTTTTTTTTAAAGCACAATATGTTTTTGGGATATCAGACCACAGAAAGCTTCGACTCCCCAACCAGCAGAGAAAAAGAAAGAAGAAAATATTGAAATTCCTCTTGATATACCATCTACTTTTTTGCATCTAGATCTCTCCTGGAAACCTCTCTCTAAGGTGAGTAACAGGATTTATTCCATCCTATTTGCTTACATACATAATTTATATTATAAATTACATATATAACTTATATGCATAGATATACATACACCCTAAAAGTAGAGTAGCTCAAATTAACACAGGACTTTACAATTCATGTATCATCTGTTCATCCAATAAGTTCCTTGATTGAGTTACTATGATGCCTGCTTACATTAAGCTAAAGATTATTGTGAACTTGAAATTAATATTCATTCCTGTATAAGCAAGCCACAATCTACAAATAGTTTGCATGATAATTATCCAATTGCATATCAGTGGCTTGAAAATTGGTAGGCTCCTAGGTTAGCCTGAAAAAGCTAATTTTACCTTTACTGTATCTATAATTCTGTATATTTTGCACTTCAATAGTAGGAAACAGTATCATAACACCTATGACCAAACAAAACTGAAAAGTAATTGAACAAGAAATTATTTGTACTTACCTTGAATGGCAGAGCTTCAAGAAAAGCAATTTTAATTTAAGAAAAATATGGCCGTAGTGGGATGTATGTAGAAAGTATAAATGAACTGTAATGTTGATGGCTCTCTTTTTTTGGAATGTCTAATTCTAATTCCAACCTTAATACTTATATTTTCCTTTGTCGTATAAGTATCACTAGAATTACATTATTATGTATTTGCTTCCAATAAAGGAGAAAGTATGGAGGAGTGAGAATTTTCCTGAAATAACTGGGATTAGAAATTGGAGAGGATTAGAAATTTTCCGGGCTAAAATTCACTGAGTTGTAAATAGTTAAAATGAAACAAAACAAGCAAACAAAACTCACCTGAGAATAAGTGTATGGCATATGGGCAAACATCCTGATGGAGAAAAGTAACGAGGGTGCCATGAGGGAAAAATGTAAAGTGCCACCATTTCCCATTCTGATGCAGACCCAGGGCCCTTCTGGAACTCACGAGGCACGTGTGTTCCCGAAGGCACCAGGCAGTGCCAAGCGGATGCAAAGTCCCTGCACATGTTTCTAGAGCTTCGTTTAACTGCAAGATTTAGGAAATAGGGAAATGAGCCATTATTTTATATTAAAACCAATAAGAATATGTTATGGAATAGAATACAAAATATTTTCAATCTACGGCCATGTTGCCTTGAACACGCCGGATCTCCTCTGATCTCGGAAGCTAAGCAGGGTTGGGTCTGGTTGGTACTTGAATGGGAGACCACCTAGGAAGACAGGGTGCTGTGGGCATCAAAAAACAAAAACATTTTCAGAAATTAAACAACACATGAGATTTGGGGATTTTGGAAGTGAGTGCCCAGACAAACTTCCTTCAGTAGCACAATATTAGAAACTGTTGTTTAGGTGGTTTCCTTGGAGGAAAAGCAATTAGAAATCTCAGGAAGAAGGGAGAAGAGAGAAGAACAGGGAGGTGAAAAACAGCAATCTGGGGGCAGAAGGAAAAACAAGAATAATTTAAAGATATAAGGAAATAATCTCTCATATATTCTCTCAAAAGATAAGGCTATCTAAAGGGGAAACAAGTTTAGACCACTGCCCAGTCAAGATAAGCCTGAGTGAAGACCATCTCCTTAACAAAGCACAAGGTAACACCTTTCCTTATTAAAAAGACGTTTAATAGTTTAAGCGTTAATGGCTCATTATGTCTATGGTTACTTGTTAGGATAGTGTAATTTTTAAAAAGAATTCAGAAAAACAAATGCTCCAATATGGAACTTTACAATGGCTATAATAGCAATAGCTAACACATTAAAACTGTCTACACACAAAAAAAGAGTTGACAGAATTCAGTTTCACAAACATTTACTGAGTACATTTATGTATTTTTGAAAACTTACTACATTAAAAAATTTCAATGAAGCCCACTTAATAAATGTATATACATGTGCTCAAAGAATAATTCTAAATAATGGAACATATCTCAAGTCTAGTAAAAATAAATTATAAAGTACTAAGAAATGAAATTACCATTGTCAATCAGAATATGATAGAAAAATTAATATTTATATACCACCATGATAAAACTGAGTAGAGAAAGAACAATTGACTTTTAAATCTATCTCAACTCACCCTATATACCTTTGTTGAAGTAATTGAAGGATATACATACAGCTATCAAAACTACTAAAATGAAGATGCGCATGAATATCACACCTTGAGAACAATGCATAATGAAAATGTGTAAGAATCACCAGCGGCTATAGTATTTTCCAAACATTTACCTTATGAAAAGGGTTTCCATTTATAAAATTTTCAATCTTCAGTTAAATGATGGGACATCTAAGAAAAACATACTATGTATCTAATACCCAGCTTGGGCAAAACTTACTTTGAAGCTTTGTATTTCAAAGCTACAACCCAAGACCTTGTGCTAAAAAAATGGAATTGCTAAATTTTTATAGACATTTTCAAAGCAATATTAAAGCATTGCATGTTTTATATTTGGGCCTGTTTCATTCTAGACAGAAACTAAGGTGAGCTCCCTCCTCCTCTGTTTGTATTTGATTATTGGTTACAATTAGCTGAATTCCAGCCAAGGGTCAGGTACTATTTTCTGCTAGACCCTGGGGGTACAACTGGGAATTTTCATTATCATTTCACAATTAAGAAAGCAAAAAATAAATGAAGTTAATGTAACTTGTAAAAAGATAACTTATTAAATGTCCTAATATTATTTTTTAACCTAATGAAAAGAGATGATTATGAGGATGTTACTGCTTTCATTCAGTTTATAGTAAAGATGTCATTATATCTTTTAAACAACTTTATTGAGGTATAATTGACATACAACAAAATGCACATGTTAAAGTGTTTAATTTAATATGTTTTGACATATTAAAAACCCATGAAACCCTCACTATGATCAAGATAACGAACATACCCGTCACTCCCAAAATTTAACTCATATAGGATTCCCTTTGTAATCCCTCCCTCACTTTTACCCGCAAGCTGCTGTTCATCTGCTTGCTTTCTGTCCCTATATATCAGTTTGCATTTTCTAGAATTTTATATAGATCATACAATATGTACACTTTTTTTAGTCTGGCTTCTTTCAATCAGTGTAATTATTTGGAGATTCATCCATGTTGCTATGTGTATGAACAGTTTATTCCTTTTTTTTCCAGAGAAGTATTTCAGTGTACGAATATATCATACATATCTACCTGTTCACCTGGTGATGGACATTTGGATTGTTTTTAGCTTAAAGCTATTGCAAATCAAGTTTCCATGAACGTTCATATATGAGTCTTTGTATGGACTTATGCTTTCATTTGTCTTGAGTAAATGCCTAGGAATGGAATGATTAGATCATATGGTAGGTTTATGCTTAACTTTTTAAGAAACTGCCAATGTTTTCCAAAGTGGTTGTACCATTTACATTTCCACCAGCAGTGTATGAAGGTTCCAGCTTTTCCATATCCTCACTAATGGTTGGTATGATTAGTCTTTTTAATTTAATCATTCTATAATGTGTGAAGTGATATCTCATTTACTTTTACCTAATGACTAAAGGTGTTGAGCTTCACGTCATTTTAGATATATAAATATTTAAGATTGTAATATCCTCTTGATGAATCAGTAATATCCTGTACTCTGAAATCTACCTTGTCTAATATTACTATGGCCATCCAGCTTTCTTTTGACTAGTGTTAACATGGTATCTTTTTTTATCCTTTGACTTTTTACCTATTAGTGTCTTATATTCGACATGCATTTCTTGCGGGTCCTGCTTTGTTTTAGGTGAGAGAGCTTAAGCCTAGTACTAATTGCTCCGTTAGAGCTACAAGCATAAGACTCTCAAAAGTGTGTTTTTAAAAATTTGTTATGAATTATGACTGTGTCCTTTTTTAAAACAAGTGAATCTAACCTTAATGTCTTCAAGTGAGTGTAATGTTTGTTGATCCTTTATTTCTTTACAAATAATAGATTAGTAGGCCATGTCTTTCTGAAGACTGCCTAAACGTGGTCCATTTCAAAAGATAAAGGCCTTTTTTTCCCTTAAAAGACGTTCATAAAGCTAACTGTGGTCAGGAGTGTTACATAAAAATACTGTGATCCTTTAATTTTTTAAAGAATATTTTTACACCGTCATCTCTGTATTTATATCTGTGTTTATCGAAAACATTTATTAAACTGAGGATATAACAGTGAATAAGACATGTCCCTCCAGGGTTTACATTCTGGTGAGAGAGACTGAAATATGTAACAAGTACATACCTATATCTACTTAAGGAAGGGTCTATTTAAAAGAACCTGAAAATATGCCTCAAATGTCATCAAACAGGAATTCTCATCAAATGAATGTTCTCTTTCCAGACAAAGTTATTTTTTGGATGTTTCTTAGAGAAAGGCATATTTGGCTAAATCAGTTCATAAGGGGAATAGACACATGTTTTTTGATTCGTAGCTGAGACTCCAGTTGGCCACATCCCCTTATGTGTGTCCAGTGGTCCATCTTGCAGACAATCTCGCAGGTCCTGGAGAAAATTAAATTTTACTTGGCAACCCCATGGGCCTTGCAAACACATGCCTCTTATCTTCAAAGACAGTTTCTGTGGCCACGCCCTGCCTCCTGTGTAGACGGCCCACTTTTGGGACTTATTTGAGATCTAACTATGTTATTTTGGTTCTCCTTCAGACACACTGCCAGCTGTCCACCTACCCTAGCCAGACTTGGACCTGTTAACTAGAATACACTCATAGGCCTCTTCATCACTTCTTGCTTATTGACCTTATACTGGTTCTTCTAAGATCATAAATTAGCTATTCCAGGCTATTCTGCCACCCCATTCTCAAGGCCTCTAGTGGTCTCAGCATCAGTATCTGATACTCTGATGCCATCTAGCGGCCACAGGCACCTCACCTTTTGCCTGCCATTTTAAGGTCCTAATAGTCAGTGCCCTTCTAGGTAGTAGTTACTTTAAGTTCTGTATTTATTCCAAAGGGGAAGACTTTGCTGTAAATGGCTTTGAAATTCCTCATTTGAGATTGCCTGCAGAGCTGCGTCATCTTCTTCTAAGCAGTGTAGCGTAATGGTTAAGAGTGCGGATTTTGGAGTCAATGATTTGGGTTTAGATCCCAAGCCACAATTTACTGTTAGACCAGGTCAAACGACTTTACCTCTCTATGACTTAAATTTTTGTTTGTTTGTTTGTTTAACCTTTTTTAAAAGAGAAAGGAGAAAATGAGACCCCTTTTTCTTTTTCTTTTTTTTTTTTATCACCACCAAATAGGGGGTGGTGATAAATGGTAAAGATAATTACCTCATAGAGTACTGTGAGAGACTCAAGATAAATGTTAGCCATCACGTGTGAGACCTTGGGCAAGTTACTTAACCTCTCTGAGCCTCAGTTGACTCATTCCTGAGGAAGGAATGTTTAACCATCTCAGGAGTTATTGTAAGGATTGAATGAAATAGTTCATGAGGAGCACACAGTTTAGTGCCTAGCATGTGGTAAGCCTTCAGCAAACGTTAGCTGCTATTATTATCACTATCCCCAGTGATGGAAGATCCGCGACCTATGAGGACGATGTTGAATTTAATATATATCTGAGTTATTCCAGACATTAAAATGAGAATGAAGAATTTGAAATAAAAACTTTAATAACTTTATTAATATCTATTGTATTAAATAGATATTGAATGCCTTTTGTTCTTGATAAATGCATTATGAATATCTTTCAGTAAAAACAATGTGATCAAATGTGCCTAGTTATTTCTGAAATGTTAACTGACAGTTTGTAGTACAGCTATTTAAAGAGCTGGTTTCAAGTTTGGCTTAACTCTGATACTTGCTTTTAAATGTCTTACCTAAGGGGAAAAGGGACCCCTCAAAACATGTAGATCCCAAACAATGGAAGTGTTGGTAACTGTACCTACTAAATCATGATAATTATTTTTTCCTTTTGTCCAGAATTATGCTAAAGATATTTTGAAATGCAACATATATTTTTAATATAGCTGAAGTCTCCTTCTATTTTAGTTTTCATTGAAATGTTTGCTGGTTGGTTTTTATACTTGTTTTTTTGTCTTTCCATGGGTGATGTAACCCAGAGGATGTACTGAGATATGGCGAGGAGGGTTTTGTGAGCATATGTTTCTCCACCATTTTTCCCAGAAATTTCATATCACATTTCTTTCAAACTAATAAATGACCTTGGAAAATGTCCAAGATACAGCTTTAAGAGAATGGAAAAGCAGAATATAGAAATAAAATACCCAATTAAAAAAATCTGTTTATATAGCCTCACAGAAAAGTAACTAGAGGAAAATATGCCAATATTTTCATAATATTTGTCTCTGAGATTAAGATAATGAATAATTTTTGTATTTTTTTCATGCTTTTCTCTTTTTTCCAAAGCGTCAATAAATAACATTTATTAATTTTAGGTAATAAAGGCTTTCATTTTAAAACAAAATGATATCGGATAGTTTTAAAAAGAAGTTCCAGATGATGTTTGACTTTCAGCCCCCAGATTAACTATGCCCTTACTGTTTGCATGTATAGGTATAGCTATAATATAGTATAATCATTGATATTCATAAATAATAAATCTCTTAATCAGAAAACAAATATTATTCCATATTGTGCTTATGACAAATGTAATATATTTTAGATGGATTTATTTTTTTAGAAGTCAAAGGCTAATTTTTATAGGCTAATTTTTTAACTGTTTGAAAAATTTCCATATGATGCCAACTGAATAAAAATGGCATGACTTTATAAATTATATAAATGTCTAATTGTTGTACTGTATACCTGAAACTAATACAAAACACGCACACACATGAGATATCTTAGATAACACTATATTCTGATTAGAACAGCTGAAATAAAAAATAGTAAAAAAAATATGACATGAGTTTCTTATTAGAAAGTCTTATTGAGAATATCAATAAGACTGGAGACCTAGCTGGTGTCCAATTTTTACTGTAAATAATTGTGAAATTACACAAATATATAGAAGTGGCTTTCAAACTTCGTTCCATGAAACCTTTTAGAGCCCCTGAAAAATAGGCAGAGGGTCTCTTCCTTTTCCCCCAAGAAACACTCCAAAAGCAGTGCAGACTCTATCTGTTTTTACATGCATGGGGTCTTGCATAAGCTTTGGTTTGGAATAAAAGCATAATACTGCTCAATTAGAAGTTTAAAAGCTTGAGCTTATACCCACCACACTGGGGAAAGAATGGGGCAGATGTGTGTGGCAACGGACAGAAAATATAAACTAACTATATGTATTTTAAAAGATCTTTCACTGTAAATAGTGCTTCTTCTATCCATACCCCCCTACAAGACAAAGTGTTAGCTCAGAACAAAGTGGTAAAGGCAGAAGAGATGAACCCGTACCACAACCTGGAGAGTGGGCTGGCTAATATTCTCAAGCCAATAGAGGACTTCTGCACAAAGTTCTTTGTGGGAACAGAGGTGAGTTGGAATTACTTGCTTTTAAAATTAATATTTTTACTTACATTAAACTATATGATTATAACTCTTATATATGTTTGTTTTATGAAAGCTTATAATATTTATACCGTTTTCATATTTTAATATGCTTATTTGCACTTAAAATTTTTAACTTTAGTGCCTCAGAGATTCACATTTAAAATGTTCCTGAACAAATATGGAAAAATCTATAAAATTAGGCATGATCCTTTTTACTAATAGTGTATTGATCAACCTGTAAATATTTATTGAACACCTATATCACATGAAAGAAACCATATTATGTCTTAGAGATTTACCTGACACACGGGGTTTTTCTGCCAGACCACACAACCATGTGAGGAACCATAGCTCCATCTCATCAAATGCAGTTTGTACAATGGGATTAGTCAATTCCACCAGCCCTTGAGAATGCACTGCCTGACAGGCTGGGTGCTAGGCCCTGGATCAGAGATGAATCAACGGCACAGTGCCTGTCCTCAGGGTGCTCACTGCCTAGTTAAGAAGCAGATACATTGACTGCGAGCCACGCCTACAGCAGTCCAGAGGCCATAGGTACTGGACGAAAAAGGTTGGGAAAGGTGACCTGTAAGCTGACTGGACATTAGAGGTTAAGGAGGCAGGCACCTGAAAAATCAGGGCAAGAGTACAGTTTGCAGCAGAAATAACAGCCAGAACAATATGTTAAAGTTATGAAAATCCAAGGTTTGTCTAGAGATAGTAGAATAGTTTGGTGCAAGAAGGAAAGCTATGCCTAGGATGCTAGATTTGGGTCCAACCAAAGGCCCTTTTTTTCCATGTTGGGTAATTTGAATTTCATTTGGCAAGCAATGGGGCACTACCGAATAGAAATTAGTTTTATAACTTGGACCTCACACCAAAGTTTTAGACTTTTTTTTTTAATTCTGGAAAAATATATAACAAAATTTGCTATTAATCATTTCTAAGTATACAATTCAGTGGCATCAGAGGCATTCATATCACCATTTATCTCCAGAACTTATTCATCATCTCAAACTGAAACTCTGTACCCATTAAAACAATAGCTCATCATTTCCTCCTGCCCAGCCCATGGCAACCACCATTCTACTTTCTGTCTTTATGAATTTGACTTTTCTATCAAAAAAGTGATATCATATAAATGTTTCTCTGTGCACACCAAAATTTTAACAAAGAAGAATAACAACTTTAGAAAGATAAATAACTAAATAACTGCAAAACCTTAAAAAATAAAGCATAGCACTCTTTGCTTAAATTCTTCAGTGACGACTCGGGGAAACACAAGTAAAATCCAAACTCCCCACACCGTGGTCTGTAAGATTCTGCATAACTTGGCTCCTTCCTGTCTCTCCACCCTTATTTAACCTCTCTGAGTCTCAGTTTTTGCATCTATAAAATGGCAGCCTGGGACTAAATTTTTCTCTGAACCTCTCCAACCTCAATCTTTAACTGGTTCTGTTTGTCTTTCTTGTTTATATAGCTATTTCTGCCTCTCCTTTACACCAGGTCCCTCAGCTTTTCCCTCTCTTTAAAATGGCTGTAAGTGGAACTGGAATATATACTATTTATTATGTTACTTAGATGGGGCTTTATGCTTCTTGTTCTTGACTTTATAAGGTACTGAGCACCATGTAATAAATTTATGTTCCCTCTTTCTCTCTTATTCCACAAATGTTTGTTAAGTATTGATTTTGTAACGTGCTCAGAACTGAGTAAGTTGGACAAAATCCCTCTCCTGCTGGAGGTTTCTGTTCATAAGGATAATTTCCTGTTAACAATAAAATCTTCGGGAACCCAGCAGCTGGAACTTGTGGACATAGATTATCTCTGTAATGGCCTGTGTGCTCCACGTCAGTGTGTGTAGATAAAAACTCAACAAACTAATTTTTTTGTTTAAGATAAAATCAAGTAATCGTTTGAACCTTTTCCTACCATTGTACCAAATTATCATTTGATTGAATTGACCCATTGCTTTGTATTTGTCACAATCAATCTTAGCACATGAATATGAGGTTTTTTTATCTCTTAAGTGGCCATTGTCCTCATCAGGAACCTGTAATATTTTTAGGAAGGTGAAGTGATATACACAGATTGGAAGTTGGAAAGAGATCCTGACACGGGCCGATTGATGGGTAAGTTTTGGTGATTGTTCCATTATTAATAAATCATTCCTTTTTTTACGAAGTAACTCTGGCCTTGCTAATGGAAGGGAGGGCCCTGAGGTTCTTACTCTACACTTGTTCCTCCAAGTGAGAGCCTCAGATGAGCAGCACAGCTGTCGACTGGGAGCTTGTTAGAAATACAGAATGGTGGGTCCTGCCCCAGGACTACTGAAACTGAATACTGATTTTAATAAGATTCGCCAGGTGATGTGCTTTCACACTGAAACTTGAGGAGCACAATTTAAAAATAACAATGCCGTTTCAATAATTCAACAACCTGGTAGCTCATCTATGTGGAAAATCTGAGTCAGAGTGACGTTGTAAGCTAAATTTATAGTGATCTTGAAGACATCAGGACAGTATGAGAGAAGTGACTCTAGGACCCTCCTTTGAGGCTGCGACTGGTGGTGTCCACGTTTTCTCCTGCTCCCAGGGCCTGGCTTTGGGCAGCTGAGAATAAGTATGAGGGTCACACCCAAGTGCGAGCAGGAATCAAGACTCGGGCTCCCCAACAAGCAAATCTTCATCGTCGAAGCTCAAAGCCTTGGGGCTCACTACGATTACAACTATGTACTTATAACTTTGGATTTTATCATGGCATAAAAATATATTGGGACCACATTTCAAAGTGTGGAATAACCATAAGCAAAGGAAGAGACGGCTCCTGGGACTCTAGAACACCGTGGAGCAGTGAGGTGGGGCAGCCAGGCTAAGTCTGCACAAGGGAATCTGGTCAATCCTAAGGAAGGTTGGGGCAAGTGGACACCTGAGTGACCGATAGGATTGGAGGCCAGAGCTACGACTCACAGGGAACAGCTTCTGGAGCTCAGGCGTCTGCCTTTAACTTTACTCCCTTCACTTCTATCTACTGAGTCGGGTTCCACAGACTAGAGTTTGCCATAGACCTGGGAAGGCTTGCTTGGTCAGCATTGCCTCCAGGTAGCCATTGTAATCTGGAAACAAAGCATTCCTACTTTTTGTACATAGTGTCCCCTGACCAGAAACCCAAATGTGTGTTATAGATAAGAGTGGGGCACTGAGAGAGGACTAGATGCGACCCAGGGAAGGGTCAAGTGCACACAGAACTGAGACCAATTTTCCATTTTCCATTCATTCCCAATTTATGATTTAAAGTTGAATTCGAAAATTATATATTGGATATAATGAATTACATTCAACTACCTTTATGCTTCTTCATGTTTCTATTTATTCAATAGTTCACAAATATTAATTTTGCATGTACTGCATGCCAGGCACTATGTAACATGACAGTAGTCCCCACAACACTTCTGGGACACAGCTTCATGCCAGGCCTTGGTTACACACAGACAGACACTGGTTCCTCCTGGTCCAGAGATTTTCTAAGAGCCTTACCTCCTCCTGCAGTTTCCTAAACTGCTTTTGAGGTGGCCATGATAAATAGAGTTATTTTAAATGAATTTATTTCATTTATAGAATAACCAATGACAATAAACTTAAAAACCAAGAAGTCTATGTTTGAACCTCCCTGATATTTTTTTGTTCTTTCTTTCTTTTGTTTATTCATCAAATCATTATTGAGAACCTACTATGTGCCAGGCACTGGGGATATAAAGATAGACAAGATGTTATCCTCCCCAGAGGAGTTCCATGATCTATTAGAAACATCAGACACATAAAAGAATGGTTGCTGATACTCTTGGACTGTTAAAAAAAAAAAAAAGCCCCACTGAAGAGGGGTATAGTTGAGCTGGTCCTGAAGGGTAGATTGTAATTTTCCAGATAGAGAAAGACGTTTCAGGTAAAAAAGAGTAACAAGTGCAAAAATATGGAAGCCAAGAAGGCCAGAGGACAATTATGAAACGGGGACATCTCATGGCCAAACCATAACAATAGAGAGGTCAACAGCAGCAGGAGAGGTGCCGGGAAGAACACTGGAGGCCAGATGGCAGAGAACCTTGAGTAAGAGGTTATCCTCGAGCCACCAGTATAATCAGAAAATCACAGGGGCTGGATGAATTTATTGGTGAGACTTATAATGGAAGTATGATGACCAGCTGCAATAGCCTAGGTGAGAGATGGGGAGGACCGATGTTTGGGCGTGGTAATGGGTGTACAGCAGAGGAAGTACAGGAGAGACTTAGGAGTCTACATGCCACAGTTTTGTGACCAATGGGATGCGAGTTGTCAGAAAGAGGAGTAGTGGCTTTTAATTTCTTGGCATTTCGTTCATTAAAAAAAGGGGGGGGGATGGGGGAGTAGCTTTTATCACCTAAAGAAGACTTTAAAATCTTCGTAATACTTAATTATTTAAAATAGTTTAAAATCATCAGTCAAGTATTTAGTAACGCAGAAAGCCAAACTACACTGCTATTCTCATTAAATAATGGTTGAAGTTCAAAGAAAGTCAATGTATACACACTCCACATGTCCTCATTTTTACATTCTATGTACTAGTGGTGTTTTCCTTGGAAAGCATAGTGTCTTTCATAAACACCTTGGAGATTTCCTTAGTAAAGATGAGGTAACCCAATCCCCCTCGACCTCTGGGAACCCCATGTTCTTATCTCAAATGTACAAAGCAAGGAGAATTTTCTCATCTAAGATGAAACTTCTGAAAGACAGCTTACCTTGAGATGTGTGTGATTTAAAAATGTCAAATCAAAAAAATTACCAGATGGTCTAAGTGACAAGCCCAGAAATGCAGGCTGAATGATGACAGTTGACATAATGATTTCATGAACCCTACTCACAAATTAGCACCTGTCACATGCCAAGCATTCTTCTAAGCACTTTCTATGAATTAACTCATTTAACCACACAGCAACTCTGTGGGGTAGCTACCCTAGGTTGCACTGTCAGGATCTGAACTCAGGCAGTTGGCACTCTTAACTGTCACTATCCTGAATCTTGCATTAGATAATGACTCTGGAAATGAATTTTTTGTTTATCATGATTTTCCTATAATAACCTGGCCTGGGGGCTCTGGCACTTCATTTAATGACTTAAGGACGACTTCATTCATTGCTGAATGGCACTAAGGTCTTTTAAAGGACAAGAAGAAGGATAAGTTATTATGAGCTGAGAACACATTATTTTATTTTATTTTTAAATTTAATTATAAATTACAGTCGACATAATAATATTTCATTAATTTCAAGTATACAACATAGTGATTAGACATTTATAGACCTTGCGAAGGAATCACCTTCCGACGTATTTTTGAGTACAAGTCTTGATGGTTCTCTATGTTGCTATTACCGGGAATCATTACATTTCACAGAGGGCTTCCAGATTTCTGGACAGCTCTGGTCACCAAAATGATGTGGAATCTAGAAAAACCTTGCTATCCCTGAGGGCAAAACCAGACTCGGAGAGATGGGAGCAGTGGCAAGAAGAAAACTATCAGTTTCCAAGGATCTCCTGCCTTACCAGGAATTTCCAGATCACTTCAAGGAGAACTTAAAAGCACGTCTTCTGTGCTGTCTTTGAGATGGGAAGAGAGAAAAATTTTAAACAAGAAGAGTGCCATTTAAAATTTTAATTTATTTAGACTTCATAACCTTTTTTTCCAAGTAATTTTCAAATTGCAGTAAGACATACATAAACATGAAATTTATCATTCTAACCAATTTAAGTTCAGTAGCATTAAGTACATTCATATTTTTATGTAACCAGTCTCCAGAACACTTTTTATTTTGTAAAGCTGAAAATCTATACCCATTAAAATATACGTCCCCAATTCCCTCATCCCTCACCTCCTGGCAACCACCATTCTATTTTCTATCTCTATGAATATGACTCATGTAAGTGAGTAGGTATCTCATACATCAGTGGAATCGGACGGTGTTTGTCTTTTTGTGACTGCTTTATTTCCCTTAGCATTCTATCCTCAAAGTGTGGTCACGTTGCAGCATATGTTAATATTTTCTTCCTTTTGAAAAATAAATAACATTTTATTATATGTATACACCACATTTTGCTAATACCATCCATTATCTACTGATGGACACTTGGGTTGCCTCCATGTTTTGGCTATTGCAAATAATGTTGCTATGAACATAGGTGGACTAATATCTCTTTGAAACTCTGCTTTAGGAGCTTTCTGCAAGATTTAGTAGCTCCTTTTTTCTGGTTCGTGTCCCATTGTGTTATGAGAAAAAAAAAATCTAGCCCTCACATAACATTAATACGATGAGATTCACAATAAATTCATGGATTTAGTGTAAAGTAGCCAAACACCGTAGTTTGGTCTAGCCAGGCATATATGTTTATAGCCATCCCTGGGGCTGGCGGGTGTGGGCAGCAAAGAGTGAGGAGCATTCAGCTCTACAGACAGGCCTAGGGGAGAGGTAACCCAAGCAATGGCACCTATATAGATCAGGGAAGCAGAAGGTCCCTGGGGCCTAGGACAGAGACTATAGGGAAGTCTTGATCTGCAAGTCCAAACCTGCTTCTCCTCCAGACTTCCCAGCTGCCATAAGTGGAAACTTCATGGAACTAGTTGCTTTACCAGAGACCTGGCTGTCACTCTCAGGACTTTCTCTCTCCCACCCCTCCTATTCAAGTGGTCTCCAAGCCCTGTCAATTCTAGCTCACAAATATGTCTTGATTATCCACTCTTCTCCATTGCACCGTCATCCAAGCCACCACCTCCTCTCATGGGAACTACCACGACAGACTCCCGTGGTGTTCCCCCTTTGCTTTTACCCGCCACTATTCCATTCTTTTGGAAATGTCAATCAGATAGTATTCTAGGCCTACAGCACTCATGAGAACACATCACTCTTAGAATATAACCTAAACTCCTTTCCTACAAGGCCCTGCAAGGTATTGACACTCCTGGTCCTCACTTGTTTAACCTGTCCCACACTGGGATTACCAGACTCAGTGTTACTACCCTCTCCAAATTTATAGACACTCAACTCTTCTTTCCTCAGGACTTTGGTGTGTGGTACCCCCTTAGTCTGGCATGCCCCTCCACACCAAATTCTTCCCAAGTCAAGCTGCTACTTGGGCATAAGTGACTCATCTTCAGGGAAAACTTTTCTAAGCATGAATGTTCTTTCTCGTAATGTTTTTTTTCTTTCATAACACTTTTTACATGTTTTAATTCTGCACTTTGGGATTTGTTTATTGAGTATGTATTTGTCTTTCCCAATAGACTGTGAACTAGCTTCATTCATGTTTATTTATTAGCCATTGTTTACCCAGCCATCCACAGTACCTGGTTCGTATATGGGCAATTCACAAATATTTGTTGACTAATAAATGAATTAATAAATGAATAAGAACATGAAGTGTTCCTCTAAGCCTGAAAAGTGGCTTTGAGGGGGAATTCTCTGGACTTTCCATAGAAAGAGGAGAAGCTATTCCTGGGCAGATTCATTCACTCCAACTGACCTCTGGTTCTTTACTCTTGGACCTCATTGATCAGGACCTGTCTGTCCATCGGAGGTCACTCCACTCTTCATTGCAGAAATATAGACGATGTTATTAAAGACAAAATGGCCTTTTCCAATCCAACAGCAAAGAAGCCGGTGAATCTTTACACTGTCCACGATGGTGCTATCCATACTGTTCAGAGGTCGCCTTTTTACAAGGACATTATCCTCACCATTGGGGGATGGAACGTGGCCATCTGGAAAGAAGGTATCATGGTAAGTTGCTTATAAAATGAAGGAATGGGTGTGTGGCCTTTTGTTTTTGAGAAAGACAATAGAAACAACAGACTATCCTGACATAACAATGCCTTTGGGACACTTTTTAGAGAAATTGAAACAGATGGCCTTGGCTCCAGCTTGTCAGCAGAACCGCTATAAGCCCTTTGAAAACCTAACCATTTGTTTTCCTTTCCTGAGGGAAGGAAACATTTAGGAGTCTCTTGTTCTCTGAAAGCTAACAGTCTTTTCTCTGAAATACATTGTGGTCAGTGGACTGGATTTGCATTTTTCCTCCCCTTAAAATACAAGATGGGAAGCTAAAGATGGGTTTCTCATTACTGTATGAAGTTTAAGGAGAAACACCAGGTCTGCCCTTTTTGCTTCTGCACCAGGACTATATCAGCAGGTTCAGAAAGTGGGAGTAAAAAAGCTCAAGTGTCCATCACCAGGGAGACCAGAGACATGCATGGGTCAAAGTGAGGCAGTGCCAAGAAAATCTGGTGGTCAGGATTAGGAGAGGGCCTGGATCCAGGATGATGGAAGCTAAACTGTTAAAAACTAGAAAGATAGAAAATTCAGTGAAGCGAGGGTATGGGGAAAATTAGTATGATATATCCCTTTGGTGAGCAAATTAAGATGATCAAAATCTGAAATATATATCTATATATTTCACAGCCATAATATATATATTCTTTGAATGAATAATGTATGTAATGCATATTTTTATTTACATATAAAATTTTTACAAATATTCTATTTTTGACCCAACATTTTCACTTCTGGAACTCAAACTAACACAAATCTCCAAAGAAAAGTTTGCGTGAATATATGTACAAGATTTTTATTGAAAAATATTGAAAACTGTGTAAGTGCCTATCCACAAAAGGACTTCTACTTTATACCAATGTACTTCTGTATATTCTTTTTTTTTTTTTTTTTTTTTTTTTTTTTTTTTTTTTTACAATGAGCAAGTATTAGTTTGTAATTAGAGAAAAAGAAAAAGAAAATTTAGGCAAGATTGTCCAAAAACTACGCAGAGGTCAGGAACCTGGTTATCCACAGAAACTGAAGGAAAGGATCTGGGCAAAGTGGGCAAGAACAGGTTTGGAGTCACGCCTCCCACCTGGTCCATGAGTCGAAGACATTCTTCGTTCCCTACAGAAAGGTTCTTATGCATGTATCAGAGGACAGAGAGATGATTCGACAGTTTAGTTTAGTCCTTACAGATATGAACAGATATATGAGTATACTTGGTTGCCAGGTGGAGAATAACAGTGGGGAGAAAGCACATTCTGATCTTCTATCTCTGTGAAAACCTCCCAAGGAAGGCAAATTACCCCATAGTAGAGAAAAGACAAGATGATCTTATGATGCTTTGCTGGTCTAAAATCACTTCCAAGTATTATTTGTAAGCCATTGGATGCAGCTCACAGCTTGAATTGATTTTTTATTTGTTTTTCCTGACTATTGGAGTTATCTACATTAGAACCATACATCTGACAGCAAAATAAAGGTATAAGCAAAATTTCCTTATAATGTTTAATTATCTAATGTACACCAATCTCCAGAGAAATAGCAATGGATTTCAGTAGCAATTGGGTTATAGAACCATTGACAGCTCAGGTGACAGGTTTGATTTCCAAAAGAAAAAAATTAAATAAGAAAATAAAAGTATTGTAAAAACATACAGGAAAGAGAAGAGCTGGCATTATATAAAAAATCCTACAAGAAAAAGAAATAAGACTTCTGAGTGGGCATCATTTTCCTGTTACATGATCATAGCCATCTGAGTTATACTTAAAATCACTGTGAATATCCCTTCAATAAAAACGAAAGCTTTTGTCTTTTTAAAAATTTGTTTAAAGACTGGACCCCTCCTCCAGTCGTCTTGTGCACCAAGAAAGTACACCTCGGGACACTGGTCCTTGACAAGGCCTGGTGTCTTCTATGTTGGCCGAGAAGATGGATACATCGATATCTGGGACCTTCTGGAGAAAACCCATGAACCAGCCCACTCACAAAACATCTGTATAACTATGATCACCTACATCACACCCTGGACCTTTTCTGGTATGTTAATTCTGATTGAATGTGCTAAGTCATTTTGCCTTTTTTTGTGTAACTTGGGAAAATCGTAACATTCATCTGGAAAGCCTCCAGTGCTGTTTCTCAGGTTTTTTCCTCCCCTTCCTTTTTCTTTCTTTCTCCTCCTCCATTTCCTTCTCATTCTTCTTCTTCTCTCTTGCACTCGTATCTTGGATACAGCCTGAGCTTCTCTCACTAACTTCTTCATGAACAATTATTTCTGAGACATATTTAGTATACCAAGCAGAAGCTAATTTTGAACCATACAATGAAAAGCATCCTTCTCATCTCATAATTTATTTCCTTTGTTCTAATTTCTCTGTTTTAACCAAGTACTACTTTCAATGGAAATCCAACATACTTGCCTTTTTTAAAAGAAGTTTCTCTTTGTTTCCAAGGGTGTGCATGCATAAAATTGTCTTTCTATCTATTTCTCTCTCAGAGACGTTACATGTAGAAATTCAGGTTTCGGAACCTCTAGAGTGTCAAAGTACAGCTACTGCTTTAGTTGTCTGTATCAACAAAGTGCGTTTTGCTACAAAATATTGCTTTTGTATACCTACAGGGATTACAAGTCCAGAATTTAGGAATTTCAACCATATCTTCTGAAAATAGGAAGAAATAAAAACACATGATGAGTTAGAAAATGAAAATTCTCAAATACGTTTGTATTTTCTATCCATTTTAAATGCTCAAAGGAAACAATTCATTTTTATGAGAAAACTAGTTCTGGCCGTGTCTTTGAAATTCATCTCTATAATGGTATCCTTTAGCCCTGACTGTGTTTTTGGTAAAAACTGGCCTCATGATTATTCTTCAAAAATCTTTCCATGTGTTGTCCCTGCTTTCTTCTCAAGAAAAGCACTGCAATAGAGCAAGTCAATCTCGGCTAGGAGCCACATTCAGACACATACAAATACCAAGAAAACAAGATTTGAGGTGGGCAGGGTGGCTGACGAAAGCTCAGGGTCTCAGCTTTCATTTCATCAACTGGAAAAAGTGACTTTTACACATTAGTATGATCCATAGTCATAAATGCCTAATGAAGATGCCACAAAACAAAACCAGATTCCATGTTTAACCGCTAAGATGGCTTTTTGATTGCTGAGTTGTTTTTTCCCCCGTTTTTTAAATCTTTCAGCTAAACAGCAATTTATAGCCGTAGCCGATTATTATGGAACACTGCATATATTAGAAATCCCTTGGTCATTAAGTCACCCTTCTGGCAATGAGGTCAGTAACTTTTGGCTTTGAGGGTTTATGTGACTGAATATAGTTGTGACACGTTTTAAAAGTGTGCTCAGAAATGACAGCATTTTTGCTCTGTAAGAGAATAAAAGAATCATACAGTCAAAACTAAGGGGATGTATTTATGTTTTATGAGTTAAATAATTAAAGCTAGCAAAAAACAAACATGCAATGAGAAGGAGGCCAAGTAAATAGAACCTAGATTCAGAAAAAAATTGATGTGGGAGGTCGTAATCATAAGGTGTTATTTTCAGATGTTAACCCGGGGTGGGACCCTTATTTCAGCGATGCCCTGCCCACAGGGCACAGTTGACATTTTTATGCATCTTGCCCATCACCGCCCCATCCTCCCCTGCTTGGTGCATGACAAGCAGCATGTCTGAAAGTGGCAATATTCTGCCCCACCATACCCACTACCCAAGAGTTTCAAACAATGTGAAAAGGAAATTATAAAAAGATCAATAAATTTGTATACACCCAATATTAAATATATAGATTGCAATCTGTTACAAGTCCCAACAACATCAGCCTGGTTACTATCAGGCAAAAAGCTTCTCCTCCCCCAATCACCTTGACCAAGGTCTCTGCCTACTTTTCCATTTCTATTCTTATGCTCACATGCTATGCCCCCTAGGAGACCAAGAGCCGGACTCTGCTCCCAGTCCCTTTAGGGTCTACATCGATATTCTCATCTGGGTCTTCAAGTTTTGTCCATGATATGAAACTTCCCTCAGTGTTAGAAGGGAGAAGGAAGGAAAGGGAATAAAGCCCTTATTCCTGACTGGTTTTTCTACAAAATTATAATTTTGTTGCAGCTCTCTCCTTCCAACCTCACTCCCTTCCTTGAATCCTCCAATTCACAGGGCCCTAAAACTGAGCCTATCAGCCCCCAGACTGAGCTAGTTTCTCTGGTAGTGGGCCTATGGGCAGTATCCCAAAGTAGTAATGTATCTGATGAATTAGAAGCAGCAGGAATTCTTCCAGAGCCTTGTGAAGAACATGGGGCCTCCCATGCAGGTTCCTCTCTCACGGGCCTGTGTTTCTGACAGGTATCGAGTATAAGCCACTATTTTGAGAGAGAAGTCAAGCACCTAGACTATGTAGAACAGCGCAAAAAAATTCGTGAACAAGAAAAGAAAGAAATGGAGCTGGAAAATGAGAAGAAAAAAGTCGTAAGTTAAATCTCAGAAACGAAGATTGCTTTCTTCTAATCCCGGTGGATATATGTATGTGTGTTTGGCTTAGTCCACAATTTCAATAGGAAAATTGTGCTTTTTCACCTTCTTCTCTTGTTCTCATGAGATTCAAAGGGGCATTTCTCTGATTCTCTAGCTTATTATGAGTGAGAACTACCATTAGACACCTAGCAGGTTTCTATCTAATTTAAGTTTCTGAAACGTTCTGTACTTTCAAAGTCTTTTAGATACATTGGTTTCTAAATACCATTTACAGATATAATGATTCAAAATTTGAAAACTTTCATTATGTAGAATTTTAACATCTAGTGAATAATGCATTAAAACAGGCAATGCAAAAAGGGTGGAACACGTCATCAAAACACATGAATTTAAATCCCAGCTCTACCACCTACCGGCTACGAGATCTGGGGTAAGGCTCATGTCTTTGCTGAGCTTTAGTTCTCTTATCTTTAAAACGGAGACACTAATAGTTACCTTTTAAAGTTATTGTAAGGCTTTCAGTTAAGTAACCTGACAAATCGTGCACTTTCACTAAATGGCAGCTGGTATATAGACAGACAGACAAACACGCATGAATTTTATTATACGATAACATACAGGAGATGTAAAATTCGCAATAGAGGAGAATTCGGTATAGGACCCACCCATCTTAAACACTACCAAAAAGGAATCTATAACTCTGAGTTCCCCGCTTTTCCTCCTGTTCAGTCCCTCTGTTTGGTATGAGTTCTGTCGCTCTGCTGGTCATCTCTTGACCATGGGAATATGGGGCCTTTAAATATTCCGTGATTTCAGTTCTCTCTTTTTCACGTGAGGTCATCTCAGCTCATATTTATACTTTACTCTTACTCATTTTCTTCCTTGCCCTTACGTTGCCAGCATTTTCATCACTGATCCCATCTGTAGTTTCCTTATATCCTTCAACATAATTATTCATGAGAGATCTTGGGTCTCAATTAAAAGCACGAGCAGGTAAAAATAGTTTAATGCACTGCATTAGTAAATAGATTAACATATCACTTATTGATAGATAATAATTAGTATCATAAAAGCAGAGGGCCTCGTTTCAAAACTATTTAGTGGTGATAAGGTATAAAAGAATACCAGTTAGTTAACTTTTCATTCTTTCCCCAGCTTTAAAAAAAGTAGTCTTTCTTTGTTCTTTTGCACATTCACTAACATTGGTTGAAATTCTGCTGTGGGGGACAGTCTGCCACCTCTTCCCTATGCCAGCAATTACTTACAATTATTATGAGTGTTTAAATACCATAATGATAGCTCCTAATTATCCACATCAGCAGAAACAAGTAGAATTGTGGATAATACAAAAATAATTTGCAATGCGAAATACTTCTAAAACACCCGGATAATATAATAATCATATCTTGAAATTGTATTATGCTTTTGAGTTTCCGAAACTTTTTCAATGCCTCGTAACTTCATTTCCATTCAACATAGCACCCTCTTTTAAGTAGAGCTACCACTTCTCAATTTTTTTCTAAAACTAAACCGTGGGTGAGTGAATGGAGTTTAAAAGCCTCCTCTGTTACATTAAGAACGTGAAAAGTTCACTCAGAGAGAAAAAAAACTAATGTTAGTCAGAAATATTTCCTTATAAGCAACTGCTGATAAAAGGGAAAACAGGAAGAGACTGTTAACGACCTCAGAGGCTGCAGCAGGGATTAGAGTTAAAATATTTACAGCACTAAACCAGAAACTGGAATGTAAAAAGTGTTAATGAGTGTTCACTGTTAGTATTGTTGCAGAGAGCTCAGAAAGATCACACATTCGTCCAGCAAGGCTGGTGCCCCCGGTTGCCAGGGATAGGCTGCATACCTCAACCCACAGATTCAGGGGAAACCATACACCCACCTCTTTGTAAAAGTAGAGTCTGGATATACAGCTCACTTGTCGAAAAATAATAGTAATTATAGCTCTAACAGCATGTGAAATAGGAGTTTTCCTAACTGGAATTTCAGCTGGAGACCCAAAACTGGGAACAGTATCAGTTTCCATGTAATCCATAAGCTATGATGTCTATATGGAAATTAGAAGAGAATTTTGCGACCTCTAGCCAATTACCCATCCATATTCCAGACTACACAAGGAAAGCAGGAAGTATGGGAAAGAAGACCAGAAGAGGGTTTTGTTTTTTGTTTTGTTTTGTTTTGTTTTGTTTGGAGAGAGAGGTGTCAGAAGGCTATGTATTTTCAACTTCCCACTTCTGCAACACCAGACTCCATTAGAGATAGGCTCTTGGCTAGGATGGACAACTGGCTTCCCACACCCAGCAGGAGGCTTGCTAAACCATAGCAATCCAAATGCCAGGAGTTATCAAGTGGCCAGAGCAGAATGTCCAGAGTGAGTTTTGGGAAGCCAGGGACTAGGGCCTGTCTTTTGAGGCTGGAAAGTCTGAAGGCAAGAAATTGGTTTAAACTGCTCTGACAGAGGGTGGAGAGAGGGCCAGTGTAGGATGAACTTCTACTGATGGCAAAGTGAGGGTGGGTGCTGAGTTTTCCTGGGGCCAGGTGGACCCTTGGAAAATAGCTAGGTTCAAATCGGATGCCCCAAATAACTTTCTAGTTGGGATGAAGCAACCTCTGCAGAAAGATCCTGAAGGCGCACAGTGGGGGCATTGTAGTAGGGAGGCCCCAAGGGGCAGTCTCCACATTGATATTAGCTTGGCCTGGATCTTCAAATACCTGAAAGTGACACCATGCCTATTACCTAAAGGTGATTTAAAAAAAAAAAAAAAAAAAAAAAGCTATAGGATCTGTTACATATGTTGCAAAGGTTAGAAGAATAACGTTTTTCTACTCCAATGGAGTCCCGCTCTTTAGTAAATTTGTTATACTGTAGCTAATGTGTTTTAAGTACTTACTGGGCATTCAGCACTATTCTGAGGATTTGACCTATTTATAATAATTCTTTTAAGCTGCACAGTGTTATGAAATAGGTACAACAATTATTAGACATGAGGAACCTGAGAAAGCAGTTATATTAAGAAAAGCGAGAGAAAATTAAACATACGGAAAGAAGACAGTAAACAAAGGGGAAGGAAACACCAACCATTGGGAATGCTCAATGGAGAAAAATACCTCTTAAAAATAATTCTCTAAAGAAATTAGAATAAAAGCTTAGAGTACGGGCCCCCTTGGTGGAATCCACAAAGACGGGGTTTCGTGACAAAGGAGCAGAAGGCACAGGAAGACAATAGAAGGGGGAGATGGCAAGAGGAAGAGAAACAAAGGCAATGAGGATGACACACTGAGGTGAGCTGTTCCTAACACTCATCTAAAACAGACACGGATGAGAAAACAAATCTTAAAAATCATGACTGCCCTACCTGATATTAGAATCATTTAAGATGCTACAATAATTAAACCAGAGCTGTACTAACACAAACATTGACAAATTAAAGAACAGAACAGATTATTCATCAAGTGGTACTGGGCAAATTTGCTGAATATTCCTTGTTCTTATTCTTTCCTCTCTCGATGTGCTTCTCCCTTAGTGAATGGCAAGAGCTTACAGGTCAGCCTGGATTCCCTGCTGCCCAGAGAGCCCACAATCCAACCCATCAGCAAATTCAGTCTGCCCCTCCTCTGGGAGATTCCTTGGCTCTGCCCACAGTTCTCCGCTGTGCCCACTCTGTCTCTGCCACGGCCCTTCAGAGCCAGCGGCTGCTCTCCCTGACTGTGGAGGAGATGTCTTCCCACCATCTGCCCTCCTGCAAACCCCCTCCAGAGAGCAGCAGCCAGGCCGACTGTTCAAAAACAGCCCCTTCTCATCCTTTGGTATCTCAAGCTGTCAGTGTTTGATAGGAATGACTTGCTCTTTTCCTCCCTAGAGAACGTATCAGAAGTCAAAAGAGCAATTGGAGGCAGAACTGAAAATGGATTATGACAGTTATTTGGAACTGGAGAAGACCATCCTCATCAGTCTTGGCCTACTCAAACCGACAGACACGAAGCCATTCATAGACGTGATATAGGAAACCTTCCTGTGGGGGTGTTTTGGAGGCTTTGTTGGAGTTCTTTTTTGTTTATTTTTTTTATGTAAGGTGAACTAGCAAACTAAACATAAAATAGGTTTATTTATAAATACTAGGTTTTTATTTCACTGCTATTAAAACGTTCGAATTATAACAATTAATAAGATCTATTTCAATTTTTAGACTGAATATATACTGAACTTTGTACCAAATATGACAGTTATTGATAATGAAAATTTTATTTTCCTATAGGAACACATAGTCTGAGTCCTTGACATTCATTCGGGGCCCCTAATACGAGATAGAAGTAGAAATCAAACTTTGCTCTTAATTATCATGTTGCTTTTGATCACCTCTCCAAAAAGTGCTCCCCTTGGGCCTCTACACAAATCGTAGGGCCATATGCTAAACAAAATATTAGCAACTCAAAGACAGAAATATATGTTTAAAGAAAAGGTAACACATGATCATGTTGAGTTAATCCAGGGGATAGAAGGTTAATTTAACAGTAGAAAATAAATTAATTAGTTTATAGGAGAGAAATTATGATACCAAAAGAGATGCAGAAAAACTTTTGATAAAATTCAATATCCATTCATGATAAAACAACGATAAATTCTTAGCAACTACAAAAAGAAGAGATCTTCTTAATCTGATGCAGGGCATCTAAAACAGCCCTACAACAAGCATAATAGTTAACGGCGAAAAGTTGAAAGCCTGCCTCTGTCTGATACATGGAATAAGATACAGTGCCCACCATCATCATGTCTTCTAGCCAGTATTGAACTGGGGATGAAAAGGAAAAGACACATGAAGCTGAGTGGCGAAGGAGCGTGGTGTACCTCACTAAGAGATGCAATGTCACAGAAGTGAGGGAGACTAGCAGGAGATGAGATTGGAAAAGCAGCTCGGAGCCAGATTGTGAAGGCTGCTGTAAACGAAGCTAAGGAAGTTGGATTCTAGTTTGCAGATAATAAGGAATTAATAGAACGGCTAAGCAGGAAGGTGACATGATCAGCTTTATATTCAGGGAGATAAGGAATGGATTAGAATGGGCACAGTGTCATGGCAGGAAATCCTATTAGGAGACAGTAAGAATAATTCATGGAAAAGAATAGGATGCCCTGTTCCGAAGCTCAGAGTGAAAATAGAAATGAAAGGCAGACTGGATAGGGAAGGAAAAACGAAGGATGATGCCAGGGTTTATAGGTTAAGCTGCTGGAGGAAGTAAACTCGAAGTTTTATTTACCACAAAAGTCAGATAGATTGTAGCACTTAACCATCTGTGTGCCTTTGAACAGATGACTTTTTACTGTGAAACAGATTCTATTAAGTCGGCTTGAGAGTATTTACCTTGCAACATTTTTACAAGAGGCAAATGAGCACCTGCACTTAACATGCCCAGCACGTGTTAGTATCGTGTTAGTATCGTCATTACTGGAATGTCCCAGGGCTTGGCCTTGCACTTTCCCTCCTGCCTTTTTAAAGCCACATTCATCTCTTGGGTGAATCCATTCAGTCTCACAGCTTTAAACACTATTTCTCTGGCCTAGACTTCTCTTATAAAATCGAGAGCTGGATATCCATTCGACTACTCAATGAGTCCACTTGGTTGTACAATAGATATCTCCAATTTAAACATGTCCAAAATTGAGTGCTTGATTTTCCCTCCTTTTCTTCCTGCAGTCCTCCCAATCTCCTTGCTTCTAGTTTCTCGGATAAAAACTGTGAAGTTACCCTTCATTTCTCTCTTTCTGTACAATCCACACCCAATTTGTGAACAAATAATGTTGACTATACCTTTAAAATATATACAGAACCTGATCACTTCTCTTCTTCCTCATTGCTACACCATTGTCCAAGCCACCATCATCACTCACTGGCTGGGATGAATGCAGTAACCTCCTAACTGTTCTCCCCGCGTCAAAATGGCTCCTTTCAGTTTCTGTCGATAGCAGCAAGGTGCTAATTTCAGATGGAAGTCAGAGGCTGTCGTTCTCTCCCTCAGCTTCCCAGCGCACTCAGAGTATGAGCCAAAGGGTTCACTATGACCTGCAAGAGTTTGTGTGATCAGGCTCTTCACCATCACCCTGGTTCCACCTCTCATTCTCTTCCCCTCTGTCACACCACCCGGTCATCCTGGCCTCCTCCTGGTCACCAAATATGCCAGGTATGTTTTGTCCCAGGGTGTTTGTGCTCACTGCTCTGCTTTTCTCCAATGATTTTTCCCTGCTTTGTTCTCATGTGTTCATTCAAAGAAAAAAGACATCTCGAGTGCCTTTTATCTGCCAGGGTCTACAGTTTTAAACAAGGTATGTAGGGAGGGTGACATTTGAGCAAAAATGTCAGAGTGTGAGGGATTTTGCCCTGTAGTCTTCCAGCAGAAGCATGTTCCATAACACAGGCCTCCAGCCTCACCCTAGCTGACTTTGCTTAGGTCTCCTGGACAGAACTGGGCTGTATGGCTAACCCCACAGTGTGAAAAAAAGCTGAGACTACAGAGAATGGGAGCGCCATGATTGTGTGACATTAGCCATTACCTGGGACTGGTACATTGTTTTCTAAAACAAAAGCAAGGTTTTATTAGCATAGAAGAAGAGGGTAATGGATAGTGAATAAGTGTTTGCCTTAGGGTTAGCAAGTGAAGAGCTTAGTATAGTGTCTGACACGTAGCAAACAGTCAATATGTCTACTATTATTTTACCTAATTTATATAAACACAACGTGATTATAGTATTCTTGCTATAGAAACTAAACATGGAGTTCATCTTGCTTATGATAGCAGTTATTATTGGTTAAGTATGATACTCGCATTGTGTTTATAACCTCGGTTTTTCCAGATCTCATTATCTCACCAGCCCAGAGGTACCAACAAGGTCACCTGAACAGCAATAGCCCAAGTTTCATGGGATCTTGCCGCACCTGCTTATTGGGTATCTCATCCTTCTACGAAGGGCCTGCAGGTGTATCCTGTAGTCCCTGAGACGAAGGTGGAGTGAAACATGTTTAAAAACAAGCCCACAACCACCAGGTACTCAAGGATCCCTTTTTACAATACGCTAGAGCTGCTTAATGGAGGGAACTTCTGGGACAATGCCCCTGTGCTAGTTCAGGTCCTGTAAGAAGCAAACACCAAGGCAAGGTAAGAGGTGTAAGAGATTTGCCGGAGAGAGAGCAGGAGAAGCCAGAGAGAGCTTTCAGACCTGGATGAGCATCTGGTGCCTCTAGATGGAAAGAGAGAAGGAAAGAGGACAGGGTAAGATGCGTCTCGGACCACGGGGCATGCTCACTTCCCTTTAACTCTCAGGCATCGGAACTCAGGCGAGCTCACTGTGCTGCCTCCTCCTTCCCTGGGATGAGTTAGTTCCCTCCTAGTCTCTTCAACTCCTCAAGCGCATGTCGTCTTCTCTTTCCCAGACTCTCTACTTTGCAGACAGGCTAGACTGGCTAAATCCCAGAAGAGGACATAGCCGAAGCTCAGGCTAGGAAGCTACCTGCCTGTAATGGAAGACGTAGAAATATTGGGCGTGAATGAAAATGGCATTAACTCATGTGCTTCCTTCTGTTTTCCTCAGCTCCAACCTTTCCCCCTTCCAAACTGCAGTGTGGGTCAATCCAGTCTTCTTTTTCTGCCCTCAAGTCTTTTGGTCTGGCATATGGCGTACTGAAAAGAACTGAGCTTGGGATCCTAGCAGACCTGAGTCAATCCCAGCTTCATCACCTTAGGCAACCTGTGCTGTCTAAGTCTTAGTTACATTGTCTGTAAAGTGAAGATGATAATTATACACACCTGATACAAAGACAATGTATGTAAAATAACTGACACATAGCTGGTGCTTGATAAATGGAGTATCTCCTTTCCTTGCTTGGTCTCAGGTGTGCACACAGACACACACACACACACAACCCCCAGAGAAACCATAGTGTTTTCTCTGTCCTGTGCAATAATTTCTGATTTTAACATTTTTTATTATCAATAATATTGAGAGCATCTCTCACTCTCAAATATGGCAAGCAAGGGCTCTGCATGCCTACTTTGATATTAGTTTTTGATGATTTTAAAATGAGATCAAACATATTGGACATAGTATTTAAAATTTGAACAGGAGCGTTCGTGCAGAAATTAAAATGCTTATGGCTACTCAGAAAATTAATCATTCTATTAATGCTTGATTTACTTAGATTAAGTTTAATTATCATTCAACTTTACAAATTGCTTTTTACCCAAGAAATGTTACAGAATTAAATGAGCATATTTTCAGGTCCTCAGATAAACATATCATCTGTGTGTGCTTCAGATTAAAAAGCAATTGACTCCAGTAGACGGTGGCCCAGGTCCACTGCCACTGCTTTATTAATCCACCACTGTAAATAATTAACATTTCCCTGGGCCCTCAACTCCAGAATGCTGCTTGGGGTAGGTGCAGTTCCGCCTGGTTGCTAGGTTGCCATTACCAGGTCAGATACTGTATAACTGAGCAAAGACCCACGACGGAAATTAAAAATCTTAGTGCAGGGCGAATTAAGCCCTCTGTGATGAATTCACTCCTTCCATGGCTCGTGAGCTGTTTGAGGATCACAGGCTCATGTAAAACACCTACACACAATCAGAGTAGAATCCCAAACACCAAAGAAACCAACCACGAAAGTTCACTGGGGAAACGATGTTTAAAAAATTGTAAGTGTAATTGCTTCCAAATGTTCACAAATAAGACATTAAAAATAAACACAATGACTATGATAAATAACATAGGCTGGGTTTCCCTGCAATAATGCTAATGCTCCAAACTTAAAAGGACAGAAAGTCAGGTGTTTCTTTCTAAGTCACCTGCACATGTGATATTCCTAGGCTGTTCTTATTCTTTTTTTCTTAAAGAGAAGGAAAAAGACATAAAGTTGAAGATTTCACAATTTTCCCTGTCGACTAAAGGTACATTTTCCAGCCCTTTTTTAGGAGCCATATTTTTAAGGAGAATGATTCTCTCTCTCAAAACAAACAAACAAACAAACAAACAAACAAACAAAACCTTCTAAAAAGAAAACAATGTGAAGTCAAATCTAAATTATGGCAAGTATCTGCTTTATCTCAGCCTTAATAAACAAGCTAAGTTAAGAATTGAAATTGATAACTATTTTCCACTTTTAATGAAGTTTCTAGACTATGTGGATCTAATTATAACAAACATTTTTTAAAAAAGAATAAACTTCCAATTTTTCAGACAATCTTTCAGGAGTGAGCATGACTTGAAAGTGTAGCGGCAGCATCAAGGGAGCCCGCAGTTAACAGAAAGAACTGAGAGAAATGAAAGACGTTCCTCTGATGTTCTCTTATGCATAGTCTTTAAAGGGCGTTTAATAAGCTCCCATTTTAACATAAAGTATAAACGAACCCTACCATCATTAACCCCTAGTATTTTAATCAGACTATGAGACTGCATGCTCACAGGTGAGACTGTACACCTGAATGACAGACAGAGCAGGAGGTGGATTTTGCTGGGCACGGGAGGGAAAAGCAAGACTGGTTCGGATACTGAGGCTCAAGGCTCCAGAGCTGGCACATGGCCACAGGGGCTTGAGGAAGGAAGGATTTATCAAGGGAGGGGAGAATATGCCCAATTTTGGCCACTTTTGCAGATTAACCGACGTGCCCAACGGCAGGGAAAACCTTTACATGTTTATTTTGGCTGCCAACACACACTCCACAGTCTGGTATTCTCATTTCCTGCTCCATTTGCCGGAAGGGTCCCAAGGTTCATTGTGTGACATGTGGTTACTACGGAAGGAAGCAATAGGAGGTAATCGTAAGAGGATAACATCCTATACTTCTCATGTTTCCATGAAAGGGAGAGAACTTCTTTCCCACCTCTTTTGAAAGAATATGGGAGGATTACTTCCAGCTTCTCTCTGCCTCCCTCATTTACTGTCCCCCAAGTCACAAAGCTGACTCATCTGAGAGGTGAATTAAGCAAGACTTGAGTATGCTTGGCTGGGTGCCTTCTGTGTTCTCTCACCCACAATGCTAGCACATGTATTTTTATAGTGCTGACAGGCTCTATCCCTGCCAGGAGAGGCTTGTTTTTAACCCACTCTTCCAGTGACTAGGTGGCAAAATCAGCCCGCAGGAGATGAAGGAAGAAGCCCACCCGGCCACAGACCCAAGCCACGTTCTCCAGCTTATCTTTATAGGTTGTAAATCTGGTCTTTTGACCTCCACGTGTCTGGCTCCTATATCTTGGTTTTAATTTCAAGAGGGGAAGGTAGGTGTGTTGTTGGTCTCCCACCACACCTATGTTAACATAGAGGTAGGCTGGAGGAAGATATGCTGGTAAGAGAAAGATAAAAGTATAAGAGTAAATAAAATGAAAAAGAAAATGTGGTCAGGACCAGAGCTCTGCAAAGTCCCTGAAGTAGAAACTCTGGATGCCGACGTGGAGCCTACAGACCAGATGGGGTTGACGACAAAGGGCTCATGTAGAATGAGCCCTGCTTGGGACACACAGGATACAGACAGACTCTTCTTAGCCCAGCTGTAGGGAACCGTTTGCCTCTCTCCACCACCATCTCAAGGTGAGAGACTAAGTAAGGCAGGTCTGGATGTAGTGGTTTTGTCTCGTAAAAAGGAGAACAGCCTGGTCTCATCTATGTGTCCAGCTTCCAGTACGGCTTTCACTTTTCCTGTGCCCCAATATTTGTGATAGAAAAACGGGGAAGGAGGAGGACCACAACTAAGTATTTCCCAAAGTATGGTATGCATGCCAAGGTGTACGTTACAAATTTATTTCATGTATAGAGAAAAACATGATTAGCATATTTATGACAAATGATACTGCTTTTTCATTTATGGTAGCAATATGATGGTTGGCTCTAAAGATAAATTTAATTGAAAAAAGATATTTTGGAGATCATAAGAAAATATTCCACCTAGTGCTTGAATGTGGTAGAAATTGTGAAGGTTGGTTGTGGATGATGGAAGTCTAGGATAGCTAAAAGTAATGTGGAAAGTATCATAAGATATCCAAAATATACATTACTTTTTAGACATTATTGAGAGTAATGTTGGATCTTTCTAACCATAATGAAAGCTAGAATTTGTGAATTCTCATATCATGTGACTCTTTTAGAAGTTAATTATAATCACACATAGTCCATCTTCAATTCAATTTTTTTTTTTGCCTCCAAAATGACACATTGTGAAGTGTACTGAAATCTGTAACTTGCTTTGAAATGTACCAAAAACTAAGCCAATGATGCAAAGATAAGAAATATGATCAAACAAATACAGCAAAAATATTCACAATTTTAGACTCTAGCAGTAGATATATATGGGTGTTCACTATATAATTTTCAACTTTTCTTTACATTTAAAATGTTTATAATAAAATGTTGATAGAAAAAGACACTAACGCACCTTCTTTTATGTATTGTTTGGTTGACTTTACAGGTGAGCTTTGACATCAAGTACAGATCAAACACAGATTCATACCCTTGGACAGACAGGACTTTATGCTCTGACATTTCTTATCTACCAGTTTAGAGAAGCTGTTTTCACTTAATGATTTAATCTTGCTCTTTGGTTAAAAGATGGGTTTTACAATGGCTACGGCAGAGGGCGGGGGAAATGTTAGACAAGAACAGACGCAAACCGGCTGTCAACCTGCATCATTTTTCTTGAAAAAATGTCAAGAACGAGGGGTCACTGTTTAATATCTACAGCTGTGAAAAAAATATGAGCTGCAGGCTTGCTGTCTCACAGTTTCACACACACAAAAAACCCATCTTAAATGAAAGGGACTTTCTTTTTCTTGATTTAATATCCATTGTACTTTTCTAAAGTTGGAATTTTAGACGCCTTGGAAGATTTTAGTTTGAATAGTAGAATATTGAGACCAACACCAAATTTACACTGTATAAATACCTCCATTAACCAAAAAAAGAAAAAGAAAAAAAAAAGAAAGATGAGCTCAAATGACTTAAACACGTGCCAAGGGCCTTATCAAACAAATAAGGATTAAGTCAACCCAACTTTGGGGCAATAGTCATTTTTCTCATTTGCTTAAAAGTGCACACTAAAGTGAATCAGCCCAAAATTAAGAGGACATTTTTTGCTCACACACACACAAAAAGTGATGCATTTTAACAAAAGCACTTTTAGAGATGTACTTTTTTCTTATGGTGAGATGTATTTTTTCATTTACACATTTAAATAATGACTTCTACTGAACTCTGAGCAAAAAATTACCACAAAAAATTACCCCAAATTTACCAATTCACTAATTATTAAGTCACTAATTTTCTTAAGGCTGCTCTATTTCCAAAACAAACACAAGTCATTTAAAAAAATAACATTATTCTTTAACCATTAATAATTTATTACTCATGAGTGAATATTTGAAAAATTACACTGACATTGCATCTCATAGTCCTTAGTCTTTTCCTAAGAAAGACAACTATTCTGAGAATCCTTTTCCATTTATTCATTTATTAATAAACTGCACATCCATCTTTTGTGTTATAGTTCCTAGGCATAATCTATGCTACCATGGATATTACAGTCTAGAAGGATGGACATAGACAAACAAATAAACAAGGTAATTTTAAATAGTGATAAATATCTTGTGAAAATAAGCTAGAGTGATATGACAGTGACAATGGGTATGTAGATATGCTTTTTTAAAGTTCTTCAATTTGGTTTAAATGTAAACATTCTCCAAAGTTACAAATGTGTAGAGTTCATTCAAATAGTACCACAACTATTTGGTACTTTTTAGGAAAACAGAAATGTCCATCATCTTCCTCCCCCAATTCTCAAATCAGCCTACATACATAGTGACATTGAAGCAGAGAAGTGAAATGGCAAAAAGGAGGGTGGGGGTGGCTTATCAAGTAAAATCTAGATAAGTAGCATTCCAGACAGAGAAAATGGCAATTGCAAAGATCTCTAGACAGGAAGGCAGTCTTCGGTGTTGCTAGAGCACAGGCGGCAAGGGGAAAGGCCTAGGAAATGATGTGGTTTATCTTTTTAAGAGATTACTTAAGCTTCTATGGATAGAATGGATTGTGGGTGTGGAGAGAGGAGAGTGATAGCAAAGAGATAAACTAGGAAAATATTGAAAGATGATAGTGGCTTGGCCTAAAGTGTTAGCAGTGACAAACTTAAGTGCATAGTATCAGGATGTAGCATAGCCAGAACATTGGGTATCTAAACCCTCTTCTTGTATTCATAGAATTTACCATGCATAAGCCTCTGGGAAAGGATGCTAGCTCATTGTTTTCTGACTCCTGGAAGGTGGGCCACAATACCATGCTTCTTTTCAGGAACTCTGAATAGGAATGACCCAGAGAGATAGGGATGTTTTATAATTAAACCAGTGGTGCGCCTGGGGGAACCGTGTTTGGTGCTAGTTGGTAGCAGCAGTAGCACCCTAATCAGGCATAGCTCTAGTTGATGTTATTCTGATCACCTAGCCTCTCTTAGTTCTACTTATTTTCCAAGTCTGTTGCTCTAGCTTTCCCATTAAAAAAACAACAACAACTTTAAAAACATGAGGTGTGACTTATAAAAAAGGATACAAATCTTAAATATGCAACTTGATATGTAAATACTTGTGAAAATTCATATCTAGGTTAAAATATAAAACATTTTTAGCACCACAAAACAGCCTTTCCTCTTGTACAGTGTTTTTTAAAATAAATTCAATTTATGCCTGAATTAGCCAGTCAGTTTTTGGCTGAGTCAGAATGCAATCAAGAACTCTGATTTCTGGAACTTCAATGTTTACACAATATGAGTCTTACTAAGTTAAAAATGAACACTGGGCATTTCCTTTTGTACCAAAGTCCTTAGGTCTGTAAGACTCAAATCAGTACTTGTTACTCTTAAACATGAAACAATTTTATCACCATCTAAGGACCTAAAACTTGATGTTTTTAATTATAAAATCCAAAGACTCGGTCATTCTGTGATCTGGAAACTAAATTATTTTCAGAAACCACACCACTACAAACCTGTTTTTACGGTCCCTAATATAAAGTTACACGATCTGAAATTTTCCAGACAGCATTACTTTGGACTTTGCTATATATGAAATCTTAGATATATACGAAGTCTTCTTGGTTTCTTATTCTTGCAGTGACCCTATGGACATCATTATCAGGTATAGAAACATTAGTACTTACGGTTAACAGGACATAATAAGACATTTTGATATCTACTATTTTGATAATATCAACATCTGCTATGAGGAGCTCATCTTAAAAGTACAATGGAGTTGCCCCAATCTCATTTGATGGTAACTCCAACCTCAGTTGCTTAGGCCTTTTGACAGGTTCTTTTGGCTCCTACTTCCAAAATATATCCAGAATACAGCCATTTCTCATTACCTTTATTACTTCTTCCCTGGTCTGAATCACCATCTCTCTTGCCTGGATTACTACAAAACTGGATGCTAGATGAGAAATTCCTTCAAAGTTCTAAAGGAAAAATGAGTTTGAACCTATAACTGCAGGTCCAATCAAAATGAAGCATAGAGAAGAAAAGGCCTTGTCAGATAGGCAAGGACCCAAAGCTTATCTACCACAAACCATTTGTGTGTGGAAGGCAGGATTACAGCTAGGTGTGCAAAGAAAACATATCCCAGGATGATAGCTAAAAACCACTTTGTCCAAGTTTAATAAGTTGATTAAGAAGCTTAATACGATTTGAGGGTTATCATGAAGAAGGTATTTTTCTTCTATTAAAAAAAAATAGGCAAGGATACACTTCGGAAATCCCAGGATGAAAGCTAAAACACTCTGAAAATTTTGGGTCATTTATGTTGATTATATCAACTAATAGTGTAGCTTAGAGAAATTAGGCAGTAAAGGGCAGTAACGGATTGGACAGAAAGTACAGAATCGGTCATTTGACAATGGTAGAGAGTCAATAAATACTGTTTAAAATCAATGGATCAAGAGATAAACATTACTAAAATTATAAAGGAATCCAAAAGAACAACTAAAAACATAAAATGGAGAGGAGAAATGGAGTGAGGTAAATTGCTTGTCATTCATAATAGACAATCAACACATACTGATTAAATGACAAACCAAGAAGTAGCAGCAATAGCTCTCAAGTGCTGGAGGTAGCAGCTGAAGAATAAAAAAAAGTTATATACCTGAAATTTATATAATGTTATTAATGTTACCTCAAAAAATTTTTACTGTTTATAATTTTTTTATTTTTTAAATTTCAGTTTCAAGTATACAGTACACTGGTTAGACATCTATATAGTTAATAAAATGATCCTCCCAATTGCTCCCTCCCTCCCCTGACCCGCCACTTAGCCAATATATTAATGCTTATTGCATTCCCTATGCCGTGCTCCCCAACCCCATCATCATCCATCAGTTACTAATTTGTACTTCTTTAACCCTTCACCACATTCTCCCAGTCCCCCAAACCCTGCCCCCATCTGTCACCAAATTGTCCACTATATTTGTGAGTCTGTTTTTGAGTGGTTTGTTCTTTTTATTCCTTAAATTCTGCATATAAGTGAAATCATATAGTGTTTATTTTCTTTACCTTACTTAAATACCTTCTAGTTTCATCAATATCCTTTTCCATTCTCTTCCTTTTCATATGTAGGACGTCTTGTTTTCTTATCCTTTCAGTCACTCTATCTTCTGGTTGGAGCACTTAATTCTTTTCCTTTTAAGGTACTTACTGATAGGAATGGAGTTGTTACCATTCTTTATTCCTGTTTTTGATACATGTTTTTTCTTCTTAAAAAAGTCCCTCCAACATTTCCTGGCTTTGTGTAATTCTGGCTTTGTGGTGATAAATTCCTTTAATTTATTTTTGTCTGGGAAGCTCTTTATCTGTCCATCAACTCTAAATGATAGCTTTGCTGGATAAATTATTCTTGGTTGTATATCCTGGGTCTTCATCCTGTCGAATATTTTTTGCCAAGCCTTTCTGCCCTGCATAGTTTGCTTTGAGAAATCAGCTGCCAGTCATATGGGTATTCCCTTATATGTAATTATTCTTTTCTCTTGCTGCTTTTAATATCTTTGTATTTAACCTTTGGCATTTTAATTACGATGTGTGTTGGTGTGGGCCTCTTTGGATCCCTGAGTTGTGGAATTCTCTGAGCTTCCTGGGGTTTTATGTCCATTTCCTTCACCAGGTTAGGCAAGTTTTCTATCATTATTTCTTCAAACAACTATTCAATATCTTGATTTTCTTCTGTTACGCTGATCAGACGAATATATGGAGACTTAATAGTGTCCCACATCCTCTTTAAATTATTTTTATAGTCTCAACATCTTTTTTCTCGCCATTCTGAGTGTCCTGATTGGCTGTCCTGTCTTTTAGATAGGCCGCATGATCCTCTTCTTTATTTACTTTGTTTATTTTATTTAATATACTTCTCATCTCAGATAATGTGTTCTTCATTTCAGACTGGTTCCCTTTTATAATTTCTACTTTCATTTTTATGTTTTTTATCTTTGTTGAAGTTCTCACTGAATTTATCTACACTTCCCAAAAGTTCATCGAGCATCTTTATAATCAGTGTTTTGAATTCTGCACCTGTTAGATTACTTTATTATATCTGGCTCTCTGTTTTCTTCTCTCATATGGTTTCTGCTTTCTTTGTCTTCCCATTTTGGCTGCCTTTCTGTGTCTATTTCTACGTACAAAGCAAGGCTCCTATGACACCCAGTCTTATTAGTGTGAATTGTGAAGTAGGTGTCCAGTAGCACAGTCTTGAGAGTAGTTCAGCCCAAGCCTCTACCCCTCTAGGGCCACCTGTTAAGATTCTGTAAGCAATCCACAGATGCTGTACTTGTAGTTTCCTCAAAGGTCACACCAGAAACAGAGGTCAACTGCCTCCACCAGTGTGAGTCTCAGCAAGGAGCACCTGACTCGTCAAGGATACACTTGGATGTGGCTTGGGTGGGGCCACGAGTTGGGGGAGGCGAGGTTTCAGGGAATTCTCTGGGCACAGTGACCTGTTATCCAGTTTGATGACATCGCAGCTATGCCAGCCCTGTGTTCAGCACACTGGTGAGGGGAGGGCTCAACAGGGAACAATGGATACCACCAGCACTTCTGTACTGAGTCTCTCCTTGGCTCTCACTCCAAAAATGCCTCCCTGTAAGTCTCTGGTGCCCCCTGTGTGCAGCTGAACAGGCACTGGTGCTCAGAGAGGGCAGGTCCATTATTGCAAAAATCTGCTTGCGGATGTGGCCCCTTCAAGAGGCATCTGCCACTGCCGCTGCCACAGCCTCCATCTCACTCAGCCACTCAGGACCAGGCAGCCCTGAGTCCTTGCCTGGTCCTTTCTGTGCTGCAGGGTGCTTTCTTGGATTTCTCTGTAGTTATATGGCTTATTCATCCAGATCCCAGATTTCTCCTTGCTGCTGCTCCTTGTTTCCGTCACAACTTTGATTTGGTTGCCAGAGGGATGAATAGCACTTCTATCATCTACACCATTTTTTTCCTCCACAAATTTTTTTTTAAAAAACTGGTTGTTACCTCTGAGAAATAGGACTGATGTAGATGGCAGAAAAGAACACTTTTACTTTTGTTTAAAATTTTTTTTCAAGTATATACACTTAAAATTGTTCTTAATCTTAAAAAATATTAGAGCTGGCAGGCTTCGAAGGGAATGACAGTTGACAGTCTAACAGCATAGGAAGATCCCAGGATATTATAGAAAGCAGGTATAAAAACTTGAAAAATATCTGAAAGGCCATTTAAAATAAAGGCATAAACAAATATCTGAAAAGATGCTCAACATCGCTAGCTATTATGGAAATGCAAATCAAAACCACAATGATACCATTTCATACCTGTTAGAATAGCTGTCATCAACAAGCAATAACAAGTGTTGGCGAGGATGCAGAGAAAAAGGAACCCTCATACACTGCTGGTGGAACTGCAAATTGGTACAGCCACTATGGAAAACAGTATGAAGCTTCCTCAGATATCTAAAAATTAATCTACTATATAAAGCAGCAATCCCTCTACTGGGTATTTACCTGAGACTTGAAAACCCATATCCGAAAAGATAATTTGCACACCGATGTTCATAGCAGCATTATTCACAGTGGCCAGGACATGGAAGCAACTGAAGTGCCCTATGACAGATGATTGGCTAAAAAAGCTGTGGTACATATATACAATGGAATATTACTCGGCCCTATGAAGAGATGAAATACTGCCATTTGCGACATGGATGGAACTCAAGATAATCATGCTAAGCAAAATAAGCCAGAATAGAAAAAGTCGAAAATCACATGATACCACTTATATGTGGAATATAAACCTAAAAGCAACAAATAAACAGGACAAACAAACAAAGACTCATGGACATGGACTATAGACTAGTGGTTACCAGATGGTAGGGGTGGGGGAGAAGTAGAGAGGTAGACGGGGTAAAGGGGGTCAAATATGTGGTGACAGAAAAGAAATCTAACTATGGGAGGTGAACACAGTGTAAATATATACATGATTTACTGTTAAAGTATACAACTGAAACTTATTGGATTTCATTAACCAATGTCACCATTAAATAAATTTAAAAAGGCATAAATTATTGAGTACTACTGAATACAGCAGAGTCAAAGAGGTTTATTGTTATGACTCAGTGATTTAGACAACAAAAGATGTTTTGTATTTTCCATTTAAAATGGTAGAGACTAACTTTAAAATTATTCCAATCCAAAATAATATAACAAAATAAGTATGGCCCTTAAAGTATATTAGATTCTGAAAAATTCAATTACAGACCAAAAAAATTTATTACATATATTTATGGATAATACATATGGTCCAATACTTTAACATGTTTAAAAAGAATGACATTAAAATAAATGATGCTTAAAATCATTATGATAATAGCATGACATCAAGGTAATATTTTAATATAACTTTTACATTTGTGGAACTACTTATTCAAGTCATATAATATACATGATATAGCAAACAAAAGGATTGAGACAGTCTTCTTACAAATTATTTAAATACATTTCTTTTGACTGTTTACTCACTATATATAACTGTCACATATTCTTTTGGTATTCTTCTGAATTGTTTAACAAAGCTTTAAAAAATAAAAATTTCACATAAAAATAGTTATTTTCTTAATAATTGAGTTTTCAAGTTAAATAACAAGATGTTCTTTTATCAATGTATATTGCATACAAATAGTTAAATACTTTAATATTTAGAAAAACATCAAGTCAGGTTTTCTAATGGCTGCTACATCTTTAAGTTGGTAATTCAAATCTTATTTATAATTTTAAAATTATACATTTTGTAGGTATAAAAGTTTTAAAAAATACATTCCAATTTAATTTTCAAAAAGGCTTCTAAATGTTCAAACACTGCTGACTGCTATGACTACCATGTAGATATACTTAGCCAAAATAAGTTAATTTTTAAAAATCAATAACATGTAGTAGGCTGGCAAGATTTTTTTAGGAACAAATGAAGGTAATTATAAAGTCAATGTTATAAATGTACTACAATAAATAAATATGTTTTATGTATAATTACTTTTTTTAAAAAGTGGAACATAAAAATGCATAGAACAGGAGAAGTTTTTTATAGTGTATGTCGCCAGTGCAGAAATCTGGGCACTTAAGCCTTTAAGCAGTTAGAGGATTTCAATTTAAAAGATGAATTCCCATTGAGGATATTCTGACTTTCTGTAAATCGAAAAAAAGGAATCTGTTATTTCTATTCAGATGCATCTAGTGTTTTGGTTCATGTGTTTCTATGCAACTCCTCCTCTAACTTAAACATTCTTTCCCTGAAAAAGACATTTTAAGCTAATGATTTTGGCCTCATGACATATATACTCTAAAGAAACGTGATTCTGCAGCCCATCCCTCCCCCTATTCTAATACCTATACATATATGTACTTATATACATATTTTCAGGATTATAAAAATATTTAATTTTAATAAGCTTAAATAATTACTAAATGTTAATACAGAATACATCAATATTTGTATAATTTTACTTTTATTTACAAAAATGTTTTCTTATAGCAGCATTTGCATTGCAAATGAAATGTGAACAAATGATGTTGCAGTGTACATGGACTGATACTGCAAATCGGACTAAGCAGCTACAATGTTCCTCTAAAAGGAACATCTGTTTCAGCTGCAGAAGAGCAGTTCCTATAAAGTACAAAATTCTAGAGGGCTAATAACTTATCTGAACCTTACAAGTGCATTTAAAGTTATCTACATAAAACTGGCAAGATTAAAATATTCACAAGAAGTCCAAGTTATCTTTACCCCAAGTAAATTTTTCTAATTAGATAAGTAAAAATTATATTAATGAGTAGTATTTTTAACTGAATCATTTAACTTATTAGAAATTAACTGAAAGTTTCAAGAATAAAAAAATTTTTTTTAATCACTGTGAGAGGTATAAGAAAATGGAAAGATTTGAAACTTTAAAACATTATGAAAAACCTCAGTCTCAGACACTCATACTAAGCTTGTTTTTGTTGAGCTCACGCTCCAGATTTCCAATCAAAGTATCAATACTTTCTTGTAGATCTTTGAGATTGACTTTTCTATCTACTGTAGACTCAATTGTCTGCATTGTCAAATATGTCTGAAATGAGCACTCTTTGGACATGGGAATTGGCTGTTCAATCATTATATCTGGTCCATACATTTTGCTGCAATTTTCTCCATTTTCTCTATCTTCTGAAGAGACGTCATCATAATCCACATCATTTAAATTTTCCTTTGTATTTAAAAAGTAGTTTTCTCCACAGCTGCTCCAGTCTCCTGCATAACGATTGCTAAGTGGACTATCTAATCTGGTTTGCCGTGGCCTCAGTACTCTTGATGAATCGTTACTGCTCAAATTTAACATGTTAGGTCGTTCTTTCTTCTTCCTCAAATAATTTTGAGAAGACTTCTCCTCTGGGAACACATTGTCTGTTGATTCTCTGACAGTTAAACGATGCACTAGAAACAAACAATAAATTTGCTTTGTGACAGTAATCCAACTGGCCTTAAAAAAAAAAAACAGAGCTAAAGATAAGCCATTTAATAATCAACTAAAAACATGCATTAAAACAAAAACATGCATGCTATCAAAAGAAAGCATTCCATAATTATTTTTTCTATTACCAGACATAGTTAAGATTAGGGACAGAAGCTAGTAGAATGTTTGGTGGTGCTAATTCATGCTATATCATAACATCCCCCCAAAAATTGAATTTCTAATGTTGGTTAACTTTCTGTGCAAGTTAATTATTATCTAGTTATAAACAGTAGCTAAGCTGGTAGCTTCTACATTAAAAGCTACAGCACAAAGCAGGCAAGGTATGTTGGTATACAAACAAAACAAAAAGTTCCTTTGTCTGCAAACATCTAAATGAGGCAAAGGCATCTAAAGTGTTCACACTAAAAGTTCTGACCTTTGCGTTTTTTTGCAATTCTATTAGCGGCAGTGTCATAATTTACTAAGCAGCCCAAATTTCACTTTGATAAAATGCAAATACTAGACTTCACCACTTGTTACCTGAGTTTGATTACACAGCATTAGCTACTAAAAGTCTTCATTTATTGCCTGAAAATAGTACAGATATTTTATTTTCCCATTCTGGTTAGGTATCTCATAATCTCAAATAACATTCCTCATATCCAGACTAATTCCTTCTAAGGGTATGTGTTGTGCTGGCCATACAGATTACCATAGAGACACACGTTATTTCATAACAAACCAAGGCTTCACCATTTACTCTTTACTGTATATTGAACAAAACATTTTCTAAGGCTCCTCTGTATATGAAACAAACTTAATTTAAATGTTAAAGCATAGCTTTTAAAACCTGTCCTTAATACCATTCTCTTTCTGCTTGTTTATTCTGTTAATAAGTGCCTCTTGTTTACACTGTCCTTCTCTAAGAGAACAAATCGTCGGTGATAGCATACCAACTTTATAGTCTCCAACGCATACTGAATACTTGTTTCCTACTGCACAAAATATTTAAAAAATAACATTAACATATATATGGTTCTAGTTTTCCAGACTTTGTGATAGTCATAACTTTTTTAACTTAGATTTCATTAAAATACTTGATAACTGTATATAGGTATGCTTTTAACATTTCCACTTATTTGCATTTTTATAATGGTTATTTTATATTGTTATGAATAGCTAAAAGCTCTTGATCTAAAATTTTCTAGAAAATAAAGGTCTGGTATTTACTTTAAACTGATCTTTAATAACAGTATTAATATAGAATGTCCCATGCCATTAACTAATGAAATTGCAGAATGTGCAGCATGGATATCTGAATTTTTGCACTGTTTGATTATCCATAGTTCTTTTTCTCCTCTAGCTGCTTATTTCCAATCTTTGCTTTTCTCCCTTCATTTTCTGAGCTATTCTCTTTCTCCATAGAGCTTAAGTGTCTTGCCTGTTGTTTTTGCCAAGCCATTACAGCACTCTGCTAACCCTGAGGTCATCTGGTTTCTGATCCAACCAAAGTGAAATACTTTTGACTGTGTTTAAGCTTGTCTTATTGTGCCTGCATTTTCTGACATTCACTTGCAAAATCCAGGTTTATTTTGTGGCCAGTTGCTTAAAGTTGTTTAACCAAGTCCATATTCAAACATTGTTTTTGTAAATTTTCTTGGAAAATAGTTACAAAACCTATTATAATACTTACATTTTTTAGACTACAAATATAATTTCTGAAAAATCAACTTCACTGGCTTTTTAAACAACTGAAGGTAGAATGATTTCCTATTAATTATGAAGAGAAAATGGCTAATTTTAACTCTCAAAAAGAGTTCTAATTTTCCCGGCACTGTTGATACTCACCTTCAACAGAATAAAATGAAAAATGCAGTCTATAAGGCTATTGAAAAACTTTCAAAATATAATAAGTACTAAGAAACTTAATTTTCTTATCTAGTTTTCTACAAGATTTATATTTTTAATTCTCACTTTATTAGCCTTTTATCTATAGTATAATTGCTTTATTTAACAGAATATATTGTCTAGTTAGTGCCAAGTACTCTGTTAGGACCTGCAATGATAAGGGTAAGCAAAATATAGCCCCTGATCTCATGAAGTTTAAGCTAGTGAGAAAAATGAAATTAAAAGGATAAGGGGAAATTAATGTAATACGGCAAACAGCTGGTCTGGAGGTACACTCTCTAAAGCTATTTTTCCATCTGTAAAGTGAAATGGCAGCCTATTGGTAATTTTCAATACTTTTAAAACGGCAAACCTATTTTCAAAAGCAACAATTTTGTATAAACCCATTACATAAAAAAATTGAAAAGACTGTTTTTGGTCAAAAGGGAAGTGTGTTTCCATTTTGTTCCCCCACCCGTTGCCAATCTGGCCCTAACACTGCTTCCAATGAAACTTAGGACTTTGGCAAAAAAACAATCTGAAAAACCACTGGCAGGATGATTTTTACCTTCCAGTGCCAACATGTTAGGGTTCTAACAGATTGCTTTGAAAATAAGATTTATCAAACGGAAAGCTCACAGCAAGTTATAATTTTGCCCAAAAGTAAAAAGCACACAAACAAACAAAAACATGAAACAAAAAGTTAAGAAAGTAAAAAAGAATGTAGGGGGAGGGAAAGTGGAACCAACTCTTTTGACCTCTGTAGTAAGGGAAATTCCAAAAAGAAAAATAAGTAAGATATACATAGTAAGGAGAGCCAAAACATGTTGAATGCATGAGATGGGCATTCACCAAATTAATATGCTATGGCCCATTCTCAATGTCACCATCAATTTTCTCAAGCTCAGTAATTATATGACATCTACTTGATTTCTCCCTTTTCTTGAATCCAAAAGCAAATAATTCAGAGGGAAAAACTAACTGCTCTGTTCAGTCCTTTGTCTGAGGTGCTATAACTAAATAAAAATAAAAGGTTGTGTAAAAGGGGCAGTTATTTTTAAATCCAACAACACAAATCTTTGTAATTGGAGTCAGTTTAAGGTTGTCATTGAAATACTGTGGATCTGAAATCTAAACCTGCTTTTTCTATAACATAATATATAAATTCCTATACCCAAAACTAAGGTGGCTACTACAAAATAATGAAATGACATTAACTTCTGGTATAGAATTAATGATAAAGAACTCAGGTACTGATAAACTTAATGATATCTCCAGGCAAGCAAGTTTTCCTTTGTGACTAGAATGATAAGATGACTCCTCTTTTAATTCCTGATGTTTATTAGAATTAAAGCAGTTTTAGGGAAAGCTAGGAAACACTCATTTAATACTTTAACCTGAGGGATCCCTTATACTAGGCACTAAATACAGAAGTCAGACCAATTACCCAGAGAATCTTGACTCCGGATTTTTAAATAATTATTAATACATACTAATTCAGCTAACATATAAAATAGAAATGACTTTTAAGCTTGTGTTTAAAAAAAGAGAAAAAAATTAACTTTACAAATTTAAAAGTTGAAAATTTTTTTTAGCTTGCCTACAGTTATGCTACCCTGGACAAGCCCAATCCCATCTGATCTCGGAAGCTAAGCAGGGTCGAGCCTGGTTAATACTTGGATGGGAGACCACCTAGGAAGACCAAGTGCTGTAGGTGTAAAAAAAGAAGGACTGTAAGCTGAGGTAAGGTCCTTGCAATCTGTGAGATCAACCAACGGTTGCCTCACCTTAATAAAAAATAAAAATTAAAATTTTAAAAAAAAAGAAATTTTTATTAGCTTGATTTTTAATTCACTTTAAAAAATTAGATTTACTTTAAAAGTCTACATCAAACATTCCTTTGTACTTTGATCTATTCTCATATAAATCTATAAAAGTAACAAAGCACATTTATTGAGGGCCAACTTTATTCTGAACATTCTGCTCATTGCCGTAGATGTTTTATCTGAATCTTCACGACAACTCTGAGGTTTAGGGAAACCGAGGTACTTGCCTAAGCCCACAGTGTTGATGACAGACACAGGCCAGGTCTGAATCCAAGCCCAACTCCAGAACCAAAGTACTCTACCACTCTGCACGCCACTAGGCACCTACGTACTCTCCTGTTTGGTACTGTGCAGGGTGGGAGGGAGGGAGCAGGGGTACTTACCACAGGGAAAGGAAATTTTGGAAATTAAATATAGGATGTAATTCAATTACATCCATATTCCTTTTAGCTATGAAACTACGTAAGAGGTATATTAGGAAAATAACTGTCAGTCTTTTGTTATTCACTGGAATAAGGGATGGATACGAAAGATGAAAAAATCAGAGATAATCGTCCATTGAAGCCAGGATAATTTGAAGAATGCCCATTACTACAGTAACATGTCAAGAAGAACTGATTTAAGGAGAAATATAAATTCTGCTTCACATCAGTTGAACTAAAAATGAGAAGAGTAAAAAAATTAATATTTACTGAGTACCTATTATGCACCAAGAGCTGTGCTGAGCATCTATATATACATTTTTAAATTTAATTCTCCTATTAATTCTAGAAACATACTATTAAGTCCCTATCATAGAAGGTGATCCTGAGGCTGTAAGATGTTAAAGAACTTGCCCAAGAGTCAGACTGTTAATTAGTGACACAACCAGAATTCAAATCCAGATTTGACCAAATCCAAAATGTACAGATTGATCTATATGTTTATAATGTTATCAGCAAAAGCAGAAAATTTAACTGGAGAAATCTAAAGGGCAGGTATCAATTCATAACTATTTCAAAAAGTAAAATCCAGAGATGTTTTCTTTAATCATATTTGGGCATATTTAATGATCAGCTAATTCAAACACCCTATCACTCAAAGAGAAAAATATTTCTATAGAATCATTTACCTGGCCAGAGTTGAAGTAAGTAATGAAGAACTTCAATATGTTTTTTAAAATCCAAAGCACTCGCAAGTTCTTCTGAATCAGTAAAAACTCTGTTGTTATGGTTGGAAGTCTCTTGTCTCTGACTTAATAATACTGGTCCAAAGCACACAGCCAAATTCTGGCAGGTCATTTTATTCACTTCATGATAAGAAGCCACCAATTTCAAATGATCCAACAACATCTTTAGGGTTGCCTAAAAAAAATCAAATTAAATTAAATTTCACTTAATATAGTTAGCTATACAACGGCAAATTCGAGGACATAATTTATAGCAGAAAACATAGACAGACATCCTGTCACTTTTTAAAAGGTTATTTCAAAGATTCATTTGTAAGTTGGATGTTTAGAACTTGAAACTTATTTTACTATAGAAATGTTACACAGGACCCTTAGGTTCCAACAACATAATTTGATCCATTAGATGGTTATGATATACATTATTTACAAAATGCTCAAGAATGGATTCCACTTTTCAGCTGGAGTTCCTAGGTAATTATACCAATGTTTTCCTCTCTTCCCTTCTCTAAAATGACAACAGCAAAGGCTTGATAGAAAGAGGAGTATGGATAAATCCTGTAGTCATAAGTAGGAGACCAGCATCCTTATAGGAAGCTAACCATTTCACAATGTGGCAAAGTTCTATCATGATCCAGATTGGGAAAAAGATCCAAATGGCTTCTTAACTAATAAATATTTTAGGTAGACAAACTTTGGACAAGGGAAGAATAATACAGTTAGAAAAGCAAATTTATTGAAAAAAAAAATGTTTTTAATCCTTGAAGAAACTAGTAAGGGGTGTTTGTTCAAGAAGTGGAATGGTTATTTAGGTTTAAGTAATTATGGAAAGAAATGATGTTATTTTGAAGTAGTGGCATACAATCAATCATTTAACAAATGAGTGTGTAATTTCTTCTTTATAATTGTATTGAAAAAATAAATGCCAACTAAAACTGTAATTTTAAAAATTAAGAGGAAAAAATAAATGGCATATTATTTCTGGAGCCAAAAGTGACAACTGGATTTAGGGATTAGAAGGTCATTAGTAACCTTGGCAAGGACAAGTCCAGGGAGATGGGGCAGGAAGTCAGATTACAATGTGTCGAGTAGTAAATGAGTGGTAAAGAAGTGCTGACAGCCGGAATAAACATTCCTTCAATGTTTGGCTGTGAAGAGAATAAATGAAGATGAAATGAAAACTAGAGAAGAATTGATACTGTGACATCAAAACCAGTCACACACTGGTTAACACAACACACATACAACCACAACTGTTTAAATACATAAAGTTCACTCTCAATAGAAAAAACAGAAATGCCACTTAACAAATCTTTTTTTGTCTACTAAATAAAATGAGCCAAAAATAATTGCTTGGCTCCTCTTGAAAAGTAATAGAAATGTATGTATTGAGAGCCTTAAAATGTTCACATTTAAACAAGCAATTCTACTCTGAAGATTCTCATACAAATAAGTAATTCTAGATGAAAAGAAATCTGTGAACAAATATATATACAAAGAGGATCAAAACCTAAATATTATATTATACAAGAAAACAGTGATATGTCAAATCCACTCAGTGGAATATTCTGTAGCCTTTTTAGAAAAGATGTTAATAGCATAAGTTTTAGGGTCAGAAAGACCTAAATTCATGTGATAGACTATAACACTCACAAAAGCCATATAAGCTTGGGAAAGTAATTTAAATTCCCTGATACTCATTTCTTCACTTATATGTAAAATGACACTTATACCTAATATCGGTGAAGGAATGTTTCTACCACTTCACCCTATCCTTCTGCATCTGTCCACCTCTTTATAGCTGTCCCCTTCCCCCTACCCAAAGGAGCAGTAATTTCTAATCTAATTGGACACAGCACAGGATGTTGAAAAGACTACAGCAAACTAGTGAATGAAGCTATTGGGATTAACACTTCTACTCACTAACTCTTGCCTTTTCCACCCTCACACAGAAGAAATATGGACAAAATCAGCCTTATCTGGACAAGCCCCACCATATCTTTTCCCCTTATTTTCCCTTTTGTTCTGAGAAACAATGGCTAAAAGTTAGGCTAAGACTGGTTCTGCAGACCCAGCCATCTTTCCATCTCTCCTTCAGCTGTACCTGAATATATCGGTCCCAAGATTTAAATTGTGGGGAGGGGACTAATGGGAAGAGGCAAGGAGGAAGGAAATGGTAGGGGTGAGGGTCGCTTAAGTCTTGAGGCTAAGCCATGTACTCCAAAACAGTTAATGATATTAAAATACTAAAAGAAAATAAACCAAATTTTAATTATAGTTGACTTTAGGTTTTGATAATTGTAATTATTATTATTATTATTATTATTAAAAATTATTGGGATGACATTGCTAAAAAAAAAAATATGGAACGTTTCACGAATTTGCGCTCACCCTTGCACAGGAGCCATGCTAATCGTCTCTGTATCATTTCAATTTTAGTATATGTGCTGCTGAAGTGAGCACAATAATTGTAATTTTCATTCTTCTTTTCTACATATTCCCAATTATTCTATAATAAACATATTACTTTAATAATAAGATAACAATATTTTTTAAAAACTTATGGGAGTATTCATGCCTAGGCCAAAATCACATAAAGATAAAATTTTTTTCTAAATTTATTCTGTTTAAGAAGCAGTTTCTGGACTTAACACTGTTTAACAAGGCTTTAGTAAAGACAGAGCTAAAACTCATGAGTGCCACAAATGTCAAATAGCTAAAAATTATTTGTAGCTCTGGAGCTAAGTATAAAATTCATTAACTGGCTTTCAGGAAAAATGTATACAATTACGCTTACCTTCTCAACATCAGGCAGACAATCTAGCAGGTCGACAGTGTGTTTGGAGTCAATTGGATCATTCTTACAACCATTTGATGACATTTTCAAGGGATTTTTTGCCATTGCATCTAATACAGCCTCATAAAGCTGCTTTGTTATCAGAGGAGAAGGAAGTTCTCTTAAATAATCCTTAAGAACACCTTGAGAAAACAAATAAATCAGAGACAGTTAGCAATTGGTCCTCAAAGTGAAATAGAAAACTGTGGTAAATTTTTTTTTTTAATTTAAGTATTATTACAGCCAACTTTTAATATTTTGAACATTATAAAAGCAACAATGTAAAAAGTATAAAACAGTAACATTTTATACTTATAAATTGCCTCATTAATTGACTTTTGTTTTCAAAGCATGTTTAAAAAGCACACATGTAGTTTCCAAATATCATACATAAAAGTTTGTTGCTAATAAAGTAAATCATTTTTGATACATATACCCTATTCTTCCCCCATAAAAACCTCCTCTAAGTGCATGTAAAACAAAAGTTAAGAAATCAAGGTACATTATTAATTGTAAATTATTCCAATTATATGAATTTTGAATTCCTACACTTTAAATTGATAATGAAAGAATGTCAGTGATCAAAGCCCTTGCAAATAAGACCTATATATATTTCCTCTCATGTGTGTGTGTATACGTGTTTGTGTGTGTATAAAAAACATAGGTATTGGATGGTTGGATTATTTTTAGTGCTACACTATAGAAGAAAAAAATCATTCCTAAAATCAAACTAATGAAACCAAAATCCAAGAACGGAAAACATCAGACTTGTCACTATAATAGGAATGAGAGAAGTCAATTCCAAACACATCATAAGTGGTTAGGAACTAAGAGATATCACCTGTAGTAGAACAACCTGGAAAGGGTTGTTACATATTAGCAAGGTAGGTAAGATGCTAGCTAAAGACTAGAGTGTGATCACAAAAAAAAATAGGAGATATTTCTGACACCAAACATCAAAATATAGACAATACTAATTCAGAACATGCTCTCAGGTTAGAATTTAGTTTGAAAGCTCAGTTTGAACTTAAACAAGATCATATAAGCTTTCCATCTGCTAATCTAAGTTTTGATAGTAACATGGTTCATTAGTTTCTTATGCATCCTTCCAGTGTTTGTTAAAATATAAACATATTGCCACATAACTGTTTATGAAAATATAAATTATATATTACTATGTTCTCCTTTATTCCATAAAAGGTAGCATATATGTCTTCTTCTGTTTCTCATCTTTTTATTTACCATTGTATGCTTGAATCTTTTCAGTACATAGCTTCCTTTGTATGTATGCAGGTATGTCGGTAGAATAAATTCCCAAAACAGGATCATGAAGTGAAAAATGCATTTGTAATTTTGAGGGAAAAGAAGAAGTAAGGTTTGGGGCTTCAGCATCTGGGTGAATAGTGCCATTACTTGAAACAGGGGGAAAAGAAGGAAAACTATATTTTAGGGGATAGAAAGGAATTTTATTTTGAACATATTAAGCTTAAGGTAACTATGGGACATTCAAGGCTGCTGGGTATAAAAATCTGAGGCTCAGGAAAGAGATGGCTGGAGACAGGGATCTGAGTGAGAATGATCACCTTAAAGATGATAACTGGAACCTTAGGAATGACCGCGATTATCAGGAAGGCATACAGAGTGATATGATAAGAGAAGGCCCTGGAGAACATCAGCTCCTGAGGGGCTGTCAGGAAAATCTTCCAAAGGCGACTAAGAAGAATGGCTAAAGTATGAGTAGCAAGAAGAGGCAGAGCAGGTGGCAGAAACTGGCCAATATGCTGCCAAGGAAAGGATGTTTCAAGAAAGTCTGTGATGTCAACTGATACCCAACAATAGTTAGGTTAGATAAGAACTATGTTAAATACTATGGAGAACAGTGTTTCTCAAACTTGGCTGCACATTGAAACAATCTGAGGAACTTTAAAATAATAGATTCCAGAGCCCCAAGTCAGTCCTACTAAATCAGAATCTCCAGAGGTCAGGGTTTACACCTCTGTATTTTTAACAAATTCCTGTTGCGGTTCTAAGGCAGCAGTAGGGTTTTGTAACTAGGTATAAGAAACAATAATATGATTTAAGATAAGGACCAAAAAATGTACCAAGGAAGGAAAGCAGTAACCTTGGAAACCATAGTTTCAGGAGAATAAAGGAGACAGAAGTCAAGTTGCAGTAGGTTAGGAAGTAAATAGATGTTAAAGAAACAGAGAAAGAAGAAAAAAAGATAGGCAACTCACTCCAGAAATCTGGCTTTGAGAGAAGGTGACGACCACAGAGTAGCAGGAAGGGCAGGATGAAGCAGGATCAAAGTAGGGATTTTTTTTAAAGATGGGAATGACTTCAACATTTAATTGCTAATGTAAAGAAGATATTAAAATGGTTTTTAAAGTCCAGGAGAGAGAAATATAATCAATTAAGCAAAGCCCCCAAAGAGGAAGGAAGAAAAGACTCCTGAGAACATAGGAAAGAGTTAAAATTAGTACAAAGTGTGAGGAAGATCATTTCTACACTGTTACAAAAAGGACAGTGGAAAGTGAGAAAGGATGTATGCCAAAGAAGTAGGTTGGCAAGTTGGGTCACAAGAAGTTGAGGAAGTTCCCATCTGATCACTTCTATTTTCTCTGAGAAGTTAGGAGGCAAGGTCATCACTAAGAGTGTGACATGGTGAAATGCAATTTGAGGAGAATGAGAAGATATTAAATAGACACTCTAGGGAAGGAGGGAGAAAGGGAGGGAGAGATAATAAAAAAATAATTATTAGCTATTTTATTTTAATTATTAGCTACTTTATTGTGTTCACTTCTATCCTCTATCCTCCTTCTCTACTCCTCCATCCCCCACTACTAGAATGTAGGCTCCTGAGAACAGGAAGCTTCTCTATCTTCTTGAGCCCTGTATTCCTAGCACCTAGAACACTCTCTGATGCATCGTCAACTCTCAACCAAATCAATGGCCTCAGTTTCTTTCTTAAGAAGCTAGTAGAAAAAAAGGAGCATATTATACTCAAAGTAACAATGACAATATAAAAATCATAGCAGAAATTAATGAAAGATAATAAAAAATAAAATTAACAAAATCAAAAATTGGTTCTTTGAAAAGATCAACAAAATTGATCTTCCTCAACTTTTTTCAATGAAGCAAAGAAAAAAAGAGAGAAGATTCAGATAACTAAAATCAAGAATAAAAGAGGGGACATCACTATCAATCTCACGGAAATAAAAAGGATTATAAGTGAATACTATGAACAGCTGTATGACAATAAATTAGAAAACTCAGATGAAAGTAGAGATATAAACTACTGAAAGTGACTCAAGAAGAAATAGAAAGCCTGAATAGACTTGTAACAAGAGACTGAATTAGTAATTTTAAAGCTTGCCATAAAAAATAGCCAGGCTCAGATAGATGCTATCAAATACTAAAAGAAAATTTGACCTAATTCTTCTTCAAATACTAAAAGAAGAATTAACACTAATTCTTCACAGACTCTTCCCCAAAACAGAAGAGAACACTTCTAACTCATTCTACAAGGCCAATATTACCCTGACACCAAAATCAGACAAAGACATCACTATAGAACAATATTTAGGAATACAGACACAAAATTCCTCAATAAAATACTCACACACTAAAACCAGCAAAATACTTTTTTAAAAGAAATCATGACCAAGTGGGATTTATCTCAGAATACAAGCTTGGCTACACATCTGAAAAACAATTAATGTAATTTACCATATCAACAGAATAAAGGACAAAAAACAACTGATTATTTCAATAGTCTCAGAAAAGTCATTGAAAAAAACTCCAACACCCTTTCATGATAAAAACACACAAAAGACTTGAAATAGAAAAGAACTTCTTCGACTTAATAAAGAGGACCTATGAAAAACTCAGTCAACATCATAACTAAAGATTGAATGTTTTTCTCCTAACCCAGGAACAAGGATATTCACTCTTGCCACTGCTGTTCAATATCATATTGGAGGTTCTAGCTAGGCAATTACTCAAGAAAAGGAAGCAAAAAGAATCCATTTTTAAAAGAGAGAAGTAAAACTATCTCTATTTGCCGATGACATAATCTTGCATATATGAAATACTAAAGAATCCACTAAAAAACTAATAGAGCTAATCAAGTTTAGCGAAGTACAAGATTAACATGCAAAAATCAATTGTATTTCTGCACACTAAATATTAACAGTCCAAAAATAAAATAAAGATAATTCCATTTATAATAGCTTAGGAATTTATCAAAAGAAGATCTAAATGGAAAGCTATCCCATGTTTAGAGATCAGCAGACTTAATACTGTTAACATGGCAATAATCCCCAAATTGATTATAGATTCCATGCAAAACCTATTGAAACCCCCACTAGCTTTTTCACAGAAATTTACAAGCTGATTCTAAAATTCACATGGAAATGCAAGAGACCCAAAATAGCCAAAAAAATAAATCTTGAAAAAGAACATTGGACGATTAATACCTCTCAATTTCAAAATGTACTACAAAGCTTCAGTAATCAAAATAATGTGGTATTGGGATAAAGACAGACATATAGATCAGTGAACTAGAATTTAGATAAAATAAACCCTCACATTTATGTCAATTGATTTTTGACAAGGTGTAAAATCAGTTCAGTGGGGAAAGAATGGTCTTTTAACAAAAGGATTCGGGACTGGTCGATTGTATGTTAAAATCACTTAGGCTAATGAAAAGACTGTGGTTGGAAATATAACAATAGGCAAGATATCAAAGTCTTTATTGAATAAGTAGGAACGCCCAAGAGTTCTGTAGATGATGTTAAGTAAGAAAGGTAGAGGTGGTGTAGAAATGAGCTTCGAAAAAGCCTTACTCCCCAAGAGAGCATAAATTTATACTCAACAGTGAAAAGGTAATAATCTGGAAATAGCACAGAGGAACCAAGAGAATACTGACCAAACTTCTTCTTTAACATATACAAAGGTATGCAACATATATAAAGTGGTTGGCATTTCATAACCATCAATACATGTTAGATGTGCAGTGATGAAAATGATAAAGCATTTTGTACACAGTAGGCATAAAATAATTGCTTATTCCTATTCCTTAATTTATATCATGTGATCTTTACTACCATCATTAGTTTTGCAGTCTAAATCTACCTACAATGAATAGCAATATTCACTGTAAAGGAAACAACTGAATTACAATTAGTGGAAAGAAAATTTTATTTGGTAGCTTTATTAATATATTTGGTAGCTACATAAAATTTTATTTCCACTAATTGTAACTCAGTTGTTTCCTTTACAGTGAATGTTACTATTCATTGTATTCCTTGGCAAAGCAAGAACTTGGTAGTTCTAACAGAACCCAATATGCCTCGGTAGTTTGAGACTTGCCCTATAATACAATTATATTAAAACCTAAAAGACCTCCAGAAAAGATAGATAACTTTATAGCTTAGTAAAACATACATTTCAAATATCAATATCCTTTATATAATTAATATATTAAGTGATCATTAATATAAATGGAATTTTAAATTAATCCAAGTTCAAGATAACTTACTTCACTATACTTTAAGGACAAATAAGGAGTTATTATTAACAAATATTAAGCACTTAAAACATGCTCAATGCACATTATGTTCAATGAAGTGAAAGTTATAGTTCCTTCTCTATAAGCAGACAAAGTGTTCATAGGAAGAATAACCAAAAGATTTTACAAAATTATACAAAGAGGAGGTAGTTATATATGTTGTGACATACAACGTAACTACTCATCGATCTAGAAATTTGCTGTATGGCCTTATTCTAAAATAAAAGTGACAGACAAGAGTACCTTAAGCCATACTGCCTTCATAATATCTTTCAAACACTCTGGGGACATAAAAACCTTAAGGTTATAAGTTTGTAGTGACAATCTTTAATGCTACAGGAGCTACTTAAGGGAGACTTGGGGAAAATGTGTGATGAAGTTTATTTAGTACAACACAGTAACTCTTTCATTATGTACTTGAAAATGCAGACAATTATAGGTAAATAAAGAAATGGTTCTTAAAAAAAAAAAAGAAAGAAATGGTTCTCACTATATCTCTGAAGCTGCTCTGTAATAGATACTATGAAACTATATGCCTCTCACCTTCATTCAAGCACAAGGACTAACTACACAGGAAAATTCTAATCATCCCTGATGGGATATAGGTATCGTCACACTTAAAAGAAAAAAAGCATCCTAATCACTAAAACTACTTCCATCTCTCAGAGGCTGGTTTGTAGTACGTGTTTTATTAATTGTCCATCACAAAATTCACCCTGTTCTCTCTCTGGCCCTAGATCTTCCAATGATTAACTCCTATCATATAGATCTCAGCTCAAAATGCACTTCTCAGAGAGACTTTCTTCTCTGACCAGCCTAGCTAGCTTCAGGAGTCACCAAGCTGACTATTACCTTCAATCAGTATCATTCCTGTTGCCCTGTTTACCACTGCTGAGTTACAGTATCCTGCTATTCACTGGGTTGATTACTGACTCTCTTCCCCTACTTAAATACATACACCATGAGGACTGGGATACTGTTCATCTTGTTATTTGTCCCTGGTGCCTAGAAGAACACCTGGCATATAGTAAAAATTCAATAAATATTTAGTAAATAAATTAATTAATTTCCAGATATGAAAGGGTAAGTAAGTAGATTCTGGTCACTCCTATACATAGACCACCCTCGCCCCCGCCCCCACTCCTTTGGAATTTTCACTTTGATTTCTACTACTACCATCACGCTAGCTCCCCAGGAATATAAAGTGTTCGGTTTAAAACTCTGGTTCTGATTTAAAGAATAAAATCAAAAATAACCTTCAGATTTTACTCTTAAGCACTGCAACACAAAGGAATAATTTTTTTTGAAGTTTTTTCCCCTAAATACACAGGAATAACAAAAAAAATCTACAGAATTACACATACTCACCTTAAAGAGTTGGTGATCTACATCTCCTTACCTTTCTTTTAGCCCTCCTAGCTACCTGTATATCTCTAATGTAGTAATATTATAAAACCTATTACATGGAAACTCTCATCCAACTAACTTGGAAGGGAGGAAGGGAAGGAGGGAGGAGGAGGGGAGGGAAAGGAGAGGAAAGAAGAGAAGGGGTAAGGAAAGAAGGAAGTAAAAAGAAAGGAAGGCAGGGAAGGAAGAAAGGAGGGAGGAAAAGGGAGAGAAGGAAAGGGAGGGGAGGGTGGGAGAGAAAAAAATTCTGATGTTTCCAAAGGATCCTCATCATCAGTTCTGGATTCCAGTGTGAGAGTGCACCCTAGCCATCTCTCACCACTCACCTGCCTAGTGCTTTCTTTTTTATCAAGTGCTGTAACTCGTGTAGTTTTCCATCTCCAAGTTTTTGCTAAGAGTGCCCTCCTTCAACCTTTGCCTGGCTAAATCCAGTTCACCTTTTAAAAGTTAGCTGAGGAGTCACCTCTCCCAGGAAGTTGTCTCTAATTTTCCCAAGATAAGACTTTAGGATAAAACCAAATTAAATTTAGGCTACAAAATAGTATTTCAGTACTCTTTCCTACAGACGTAGTCTTTCCAAATTGATACATAAAATAAAATCTATTTATTACCTGTTATTACATTTATATCTGGGTACTGGTTTTCACACAGAACAACAGCTTTGCTATCCCTCTCAAAAGCCTCTCGAAGTTCTTTCTTGACTGCTGCCGAACCACATAATCGGTACAGGCCTACTACCTAGAAATAAAATTATGGCCACGTTATGGTAAATTTGATAAAGAGAAAATAGTATAGTATGTATAAATCACATGAACTTGGTAATCAAATATGTTTTGATGGCACTTAATTAAAAATATTTCAAACACAGCTTTTAAAATTTCATAATAGACTATATTGATTAGTTTAATAAAAACATTCTATTCCTTCATTTAATTTCAAACAATATACTCTGATTTCGAAAGTGCTGGCTATCTTAAGCAAAGACACAATCGCTTTCTTTTAGTTTTATATGCCCAATCAATATCTCCATGCCCCATGACGGTGTCCTTTCACATTTTTTTGCTCTAGACTGAAATATATATCACAGTGGTTTAACATGGGTTTTGAATTCACAAAGCCTTGCCTTATCACTTTTTGCTTGGTGAATTTGGGCAAGTTATTTAATCTCTTTAAAACTCAGTTTCCTTATCCATAAAAAAGTATATAGTTGAAAAAAGTTTCCAATATACTACTTGTGTAAAATTATCTTTTTTAGGAAAGAAAAAAGATACTCAGGAAGAAATAAAAGCAAACCTATGATTTTTTTAACTTATCAAATTAACTGATTATAAAGTGATGATGGAAATTCAATTAAAATAGTATATCAAAGGTAAAATAAAACCTCTATCTCGAAATGTACATAAGGTGCACAGATAAGATAGCACCCACCCTCTCAACCTATGTTAAAAAGATTTGTTTTTTAAACACTGTTAGTTCAGACAGGTTCTAAAATATTAAGTCTCAAGAAGTTCACTGGGAGGAAATCAACATGGTATCTGTAAAGAAAAAGCATGCCTGATTAAGCAATCCAAGTTTTTTTAAAAAAATAAACCTTCAAGAAAACTAAGGAAAATAAGTGGTTGGCACCTATATTTCCCCATCAAAGACTATTTAAAAAGTTCAATTATCTTGAAGTAAGTTATGAATAAAGAAATTATTTCAAGACAGAAATAAAGTAAAAACAATAGGAACTGCTAAGAATGTGAACTAGGAATCATTTTAAAAAGTTAAACCCAAAAAAATAAAAAACAAAACAAAAACATATTATAAATGACCTAGAGGAAGGAGTACACAAATGAAATGTCCAGGTTTACTTATTACACTAACCTCTTCTGAGTCATTAAATAACTGATAGAATACACTACAGAAGGTGCGTCTTAATAAAGGAAAGTGTCAATAATGGATACAGAGAAACATTATCCAAAATATTTGAGATGGAAAGCTATTAAGTATTAAGTGAAAGATAGTAAGGAACCTATGACTATTTCTAAGAGAAGGTAATGCAAGGTGTTGTTATATTCAAAAGGATTATCATAATATAGGAATCCAAGTAATGTACTGGGAATAAAATTCAAATTTCCTACTCTTATCCACATTCATGGTACATTCACAGTGAGAATAGCATGTGCTATGCTGGTCACATAATTGCAAGAAAGACATGGTAGAAATGTACATGGTCCATAAAAAGGAAATGTCATCACATTAGAAGAAATTAACTTGACTACAGCCTTTCTTGTGTAAGCACAATTAAGTATCACAAAATTCCATAAGGATATAGCCCCTTGAACTTGAAAAGGAGATGAACCTAGAACAAATTAAAGAAAGTAATACTTTAATAGTAAGTAATAAATTAATGGAACATTCTGAAATTACATATCTTTTAAAGGTGAGTAAAGGAAAAATCTAATATACACATTTCAAGGAAAGGCTATTTTACAATATATCCCTATCTTCAGAGGCTGACTTCTTGAATGAAACACTTGAAGCACAAGCTTGATGCCTCTATCAGAGATAGAATCTGTACTGGATGGACCATGAGTATTATATCTATAGTAATTTTTCTCATTAGAAGCGAGAGATAGGTGATAATAGCCTTTAAAGCATTTGGAAGATGCCATAAACTATTTTTTGTGTGACTATCAAAACCTGATTTTTATGGTGAAACACAAGAATAATTGCCTTTTTAGGTAAACAAAATTTAAACAGTATGCTAGTCTGTAAAATGTCCAGAATAAGCCTCTTTCTAGGGGATGGAGTAGGTAGTGAGAAGCAAAAGACACAAAACATAAAAAAGGTGTTTAAAAAGTACAATTCCAAATGTACAACTGTAAAATTTACTTTTTAGTTCAAAAAAAGTTATTAAAATGATTCTAAACTTTATAAAAATAAAATGCATTGCTAAAAATGCTTTCTCAGCATTTAAAATAAGCTACAACAGTTTTATATACCTCCTCTTTATAAAATATTTCAAAAAATACACTATAAAAGTTCAGTGCTATTTGAATTACTTATTTTAGTATTCGATTATAAATGATTCTGTTTAATAATTAATTTAAAGTCTGCCTAAAATCTCTGACCTCTCTACACACTGCCTGAAAAAGAATGAGGAAAATCAGAGAACCTGAAGAAAAAAATAACTGCACCAAAAGTTGGATCGAAAATTAAGGCTTCACTCTCACCTAGACAACACAAACTCAACCAGATAGATCATACATCTGAGAAGAGCTTTCAAACATTCAGATGTCCTATCTTTTAGCTTCAAGAAACTACCGTATCTATTTTTGTAGATATAAACATATAAAACCCATAGAGATTAAATGACTTGCCCAACATTTCACACATAATAATGGAGGAGAAACCAGAATTCAAATTTCCTGCATCTTAATACAAAACTCCACTAACTTATGCTGTTTCTACAGTTTCCATGTTAAGTTCATGGTAAGTTATTTTAAATGTCTTTTTATATATAAAGAAATCATATTTCAGATTTTATAATATTTACCCTTGATGTTTTTAATCAGTGTTATAAATTCTGATAGTAGAATTACCTCAGAATATGATTTTTAGTCTTAGTGTTGCAAAAATGAATATAAACAATTACTTGTACCTCAGAATAATATCTTCAATGATATGCTGTTTCTCATTGTTATAGTCTCATGACATGTATTAATGAAAATTTAAAAAAGACAAGTTCTACTAACTGGTTAACATTTACATATCTTGTCACAAATAGCACCAAGTTTTTTGTTTTACTGTACTGCTTTATACCTTCTTATTTAAAAGGAAAAAAGAATGAGATGTGCTCATATTAGTAGAACCTCCCCTCATCCTCTATGCTATCCAAAGTTGACACAAATAAATTTACGCTTTCCAAAGAGTGGGACAGGGGAGAATAGGGAATAAGGGCAGGGAGTTAATTTTAGGAGTAATGTTGGTTATGAGAGTCACTGTTGGAACCATCCACCTAGAGAATCAAACTACAGAGAAACATTCCTTAATTAATTATTTGCCATGTTATCCATTCTGGCTTATCTAGGAATGCCATTATAAGGCAATCTTGATCTCTAGGTGTAAGGCCCATGCAGCTCTGCATCAAAACAAAAATTGTGAACCTATCTAGCATGCTCTTAATCACTAACAACATAAGGCATGAATTATACCCTAAACAGCAATGAAATTTAAAAAAATAAGAAAATGTCTAAATTAGATTCTTTTACCTTACCTTTAATTCCTTTCCCCCAAGACCTACTATAAATTTAATTAATTAAAATAGATAGATAGATAGATAGATAGATAGATAGATAGATAGATAAAAAGAAAGAAAGGGGGTGGTAAAGAAACACGGAGAAATAATACCTGACAGCCTCGCTTTACAATTTCCATAATACATTTCTGTATCAGAAGTGGCACCATCAATCCTGTATTTTCTTTCTCTACAACTTTTTGAATATCAACACCAAATATTACTGGTTCTCGATTTATATCTAGTCCATGAAGAGAATTCTCCCACTGCTCCAAAAGAGTCACTTTCACATAAATAAGACCTCTAGGTTCAAGTTTGACAGCCAACTGATGTGTCTTTGTCACTCTGAATAAGGTGGGGAGAACAACAGTTCCGTGACAACACACTCGATTTTTTCTTGGAGTGGGCTCCCAACTGAATACTACTAATTTCAAATGCTGAGCATTTTCAATTTCAATGTTGAAAGTGTGATCCATGTCTAAAAATGTCGTCCGACATGTGAGCAAAGCTGTTCTTGCTTTGTTTACTGAATCTACCTGAATTGCACAAAATATGTCTTTTGAATCTATCCGAGGTGGTTTTAAATCCTCAGCACCATAAAAATGCACACTCATGAGCCCAGATATGTACTGTGAACACTTAGGTTGATCAGAAAAGCTGTAATGTCTAAAAGCATCAATGTCAATTTCATTCTTGCTACAACCATTCGGAATTATTTCTTTTCCCTTTCCAAATTTGTTTTCAGATCCATGTTTGCTAGATTTAGTTATAAGTTCAGGTGAATCTCCATCACTGAGGTAACCACCTTTGCAAGAATACTTAGAACTCATAGAGGTTTTCTTCTGGTAGCTGTGCTGAGACGATACACTGGTATCAAGATGGTACCGACTTATAACATTCCTCTTGGCAGCTGTGGTTGTGTTCCCAGAAGGGAGAATAACAGTATGATGAATTTCTTGATAGTTACATTTAGACAAGGAAGAAGTATTATCTGGACTGTTTACATAATTCAAGCTTCCTTTAACACTCAGTTTTCGGCTAAGTTCTGGCAACCTTTTCATTTTCATGGAAAGTTTCCTCACAGTTCGTGGAGATTTTAATTTATCCGGGAAAGACCAATTAATTGAACTGCCTTTTTTCACAGGGCTAGAGCTTGGAGAAGATGGTTCTACGTGTCCCAATTCAGTCTTATTTGTAGCAGTTAGGATCCCAGGACCTTAAAAAAACAAAGTATTATAAGGTGATATGTTTTGATTCCTACTTCATAAAGCACCAACTTAACAAGGCTTCACATAAACAGAAAATTTTCCCTTGTCCCATCTCAATGGGGAGATTTAGTTTTAAGTTTAGGTGAATATCCATTACCATATTCAAGCAGAATAACAAGATATCTAAAAGGCTTACAGGGAAAAGAAGTTATCTCCCTTCCCCTCTGCTTTTCTATTCTGAAGGTTTGGAGGAAGGGTAAGGTTTGGAGGAAGGTTCCTTATAGATGTTTCCCACTGCAATACACTTCAGTGAGTATGTTATTTTGTAACTATAAAGAGTGGATATCAGAGTAAATTAGGATAGCTTCTTATAAAACATTTATTTTAACATAGTTCCTATTTTAATGTTTACTTAGAAATCCTACTCTAAAATAAGAATTTTTTCACTATAATCCTCTAAAAACTAAACTTTATCACATAGTGGTGCTAGTTAAAGAAGTTAAAAAGCAAACAAGTTTATAATTCTGACAACTAAGAGCCCCTCCTTTTTCTAAAATTCTATTACAACATATCAGCAAAGATTATACTAGAATGAACTCTACTCAATTAAGAACTGAATACTGAATATCATAACTCTAACTGAATAATTTTCAAAACTGTAAAGACATTTTCTTTCCTGTATTATCTCTATATGATAAATCCTTAGAACTTCAAAAGCTGAATTAGGGCCTTTCCTTGCATTGTCAACATATAAAACAGACAACTCAGAGCTATAAATAAGTCTTCTTATAATTTTCAGTTTTCATAAGAGTAAAACATTAAATTTTTTTCCACACAAAAATAGCTTTTATTTTTAATGAATGTCAAAATTATCCAGGTTTACAATAAAAGTTTTAAAAAGATACAAAAATGAGTAAGTAAATAAAATCCTAAACTGAACTACCAGATTAACCACTGTAAATACTGCGGTGAAAATAATATTAAAAGTAGTTTAACAGAAAGTTAATATTTAATTATTATTAAAAATAATAACACCAGCCAACATTTACTGAGCTAGATAAAATATGAAAAATTTAATACTTAGTATGAGCAGACCCTCATTTAATTCTCATAATATCCCTATGAGTTAAGATACCAGTAGCCCCGCATTCTCCAGCTAAGGAACCTCATGCACAGAGCTGTCTAATTTGTCTAAGGTGAGACAGAACCAGGATTCAAACCTAGATGTAGGCCTTCAGAGCCTATGCTCTTCAATACTATACTTTCAGCCTCTTCATCTTTCTATATATAATTGATTTTTTTATATGTAACTGATTGTTAAAGACTTTTTCTCAACTATTAAGAAGTTAAAGTATTCTAGTTAACATTAAACTTTCAAAGCATTCTAGTTAACTTTAAACTTTCAATATCCCAGTTAAGAAAAAAAAAATGTACACACTAATAAATTTTATTTTTAATTTGAACCTGGTTTAGTAAATTTTCAAACTAATAAAGCAAAATAGAAATATCTCCTATAATCTAATATTCAATAAATTTAAATTGTTCCATTAAAGAAACAATCTAGTATTATTCCAATTATTTAAAATTTAAATTAACTTTTTTTACTTGATCTAACTATTCCATATAAAAATCTCTACTAACCCTAATATCAGAGGCTACTCTGTGTAATATGAGAAATGAGAAAAAAAGTATTTATTCATTTTAAAAATTAATAGATTAAGTGAACTTTCTTTAAAGTATTAATATTCTCCCTCCACCCCTCATTATGTGTCCTAATGACAAAGAAGTGGTTTCTTTACAGAGAAAGTACTATTTTAAGTATGCCTGCTGGGCTTTTCTGGTAAGCAACTAATAAGAAATAGAGTGTTTGATAAACTAGACAAAGCATTCTCTTGTATTATAAATTGCAGTACAATTCTATGGGTTTACTGGTCTAAAATATTCTATAGTAATTGGAATCCTGTCCTAGTCTGTAATCTATTTTGTCAGGGTGTAAACAAGCTACCCGGTATATTAAATTTTTCTAGGTTTTATTGCAGTTAATCTAACAATTCTGACTTTTTTTTACACATTATTCATTAAATATTTCCCAAGACTCATTAAATAAGTCTCTAATTAATTGTTAAAATGAAATACTGTATATATTAGCAATTTCTACTACAGATAAGACTGAATTTGTTAAAACAGAAATGCTTTGTTTTTATAAAATCCGAGTGAAAATATTACCAAATTCAATAATCATTTAAAAGTGAACCATAATTATTCTAATCAAATCACAGACTAGCAATAAAGGGAAAGTACAAAATGAAAATATTTAAATATAAATTTATGAACCAGGCTAGAATCAAGTGAAACTGGCACATTCCTTCAGGACCTAGAACAGTAACTGGCATAGAGCGAAAACTCAGTGTTTACTGAATAAATGAATTAATAAACTAATTGTTAATTGCCTATAAATTGGTAAACTTTCTAGGAAACACAATATAGGAATTACCAATAGTAGTTACCATATTCAGACCCAATAATGATACTAGTAATTGATCCTAATGCAGGAAAAAAAGATCATGATGAAAATCGTTACAATAATAGTGGAAAAAAATCTATTAATATCCCACATTAGGGACCTAGTCACACAGATTAGGGCACATTAACGCAATTAAATACTATAAAGATTGGGAAACAATAATGTTAATAATAATGTTAAATATCTACAATACAAGTTGAAAATACAAAGTGAAAACAACAAAAAAAATAGTTACCCTGATTCCAACTATATAAAAGACACATATACATCTAGAAGTTAATAAGCAAAACACAAGTCATAATTGAGGTAGGATGATTAAAAAATTATCATTCATATTCAGATAATTCAGATACTTCAGCTTACCTACTCCTTAATTAAAATTCATTTTGAAATTCAACCATCCTCTTTGCCTATTTCTCCATAGCTTTCTGGCAGTATTGCTAAAGAAAACTGACCACTTTAGGTAACTAAAACAAAAAAAGATGGCATATAAATAAACTATCTAAATATTTCCTTTGGCCAACTTAGGGTTGTGCTTATTATACTTTAATAATATGTTAAAGGAAAGAAAGACACTAAAAAAGGAGACATAAATGACAGTTTTACTATTCTTTAAATGTCTGTCAGTCTTTACAGTTCACAATTTGCCACAAACATAAAAAAAAATAAAGTTTAAAGACAGTAACTTAAATTAAAATGTGCAATGCTTTACAGACACTGGCTTTCTAACTTTGCTTTTATGCCTTCTTGCCTTTTCTGCTCCATTCCACATCCATCACTATTTGCCACACACCTGTAAGCCTTCCCTATCATTCCACCCTAATAACCACCTACATTCCTAACTATTGATTTATACAGAATTTATTCTTCTCTCCATCCAGATTACAAAAGAAACACAAACTTATTCTGGAAAATCACTCTACAATTAGAAACACACACACACAAAAATTTTTAATTACCTCAACTTCAACACCCTTGGGGGTAAAAACCATTAACATTTCCCCATATAGCTTTTCAGTGTTTCTTGCAAAATTGGCATCAGATAGTACGTACTGTTTTGTAACTCTGTTTTTCTCTTAAATATAACATTTACTCTACTTCTTCATATCTCTAAGACAAAGATTCAAATTCAAGTGGTTTACTTGTAAAGTACAGAATCATCGGCAAAGAAGTGAGAAAATTCAGGGGAAAATTCAAGGTGAATTATCAAACATGCTACTACTATGGGCAACTGGAGCTTAACTTCATGAGAAAACTCTTGGGAAACATGTAGAATTATCCCACCCAAGGAAGGAGGAATCTGGGGCAGGTCTATACCAACTCCTATCAGCACTGGTTGAACGGCACTCCCACACTGCCTTGCAGAGAGACCCCCATCACTTCGGAGAGAGCCTCACACAGAGATGCACATCTTGATGGTCTGAAGTAAGTTTATTACTTATTTAAAATGCTGCCTCACTTAAGTAATAAAACCCAAGTGATATGGAAAAGGTACTGACAGCATCTGCTATGCCCCACATCTTTGGATATTTTGTACCATTTGAAATTTCATAAATTAGAATGATAGTATAAAACACAAATGCTTTCTAGTCAACATTTGATATTTGCAACTAAACAATAAACATGCCTTATGCTGTTTCCTGGGTAACATATCTGTAACTAAATTTGAAAAGAAACACATCAGAAAACCGAAGACAATCAAGGAAGAATAAAACTACTAGAATGAACTATATAAAATTCTATTTTTTGCAGATCAAAAATGGTTGAATATCAGCAATTTCATATGGTTCAATCTCATATGTATTGAACTTCAATTATGTCCTTTCTGGGTTCCATAACTATTATAGAACCTATTTGCAAGGTCTTTACTTCTACCTCTTATTTCTTTTTCTCTTCTCCCTTTCCTTTATTCATGGGGAAGCATAAGCATAAAAGTGCAAAGTAATGACTACTGATATACCGAAAATGCAAATTTTTGGCTGTGGACAGGCCAGGTGTGAACGAATAAATGAAACAAAATAAGATTTAAATAAAGAATATAGCTTTCTCTTCTACTCTCCATGATTCCATTCTTTCAACTAAGAGAAAAATAATTACTAACTCAAAAGACAGACACATTATAGCACATTAGATTACAAAACCAAGTCTGTGATAATTTATTAACCACCATGTACATAAAAATATTTATAAACCTTTTTGAGTTTTATTTTCATGAAAATACATTCTTTTTGAGGAACAGTGTATATCTACAATAGAGATTTATATTTAGTTTTAGCTACAGCCAAAGAACTGAAAAATAGAAGAAGAAAGAAAAGGCAGACCTATAATCATCTTTACCTGTAAAGGCAGATTTCAGCACGGGGCTGTCCTCCACCATTATACCTTCTTGTGTCTTGTGTCCAAGCCTTTGCTTGTACTGCTGCACAAACTCTGTGGAATGGATAAAACCGACAGGACTCACTTCATTTGAATGTGTGGTCTGAACACTGCCTGTGTGTTCGGAAGAGTATAGCAAGTCCTCAGGATGCTGCTCTTTCATTAGGTCTCTGCTAGATAATACTCTCAAACTGACAGCAGGAAACTTCAGAACAGCAGAGTTTGCCTCGCTCTGACTCAAAGCATTTGATAGACCAATGTCATCATCTTCAGGAATGGGGTTGTACCATATTTCCCCTTCATCATCTGCATCATTTTCCTCATTAAAGTCTAAAGAACAGTTTCCTGATAACGAAGAATCTGTATTACACACCACACATGTACAATATTCTTCAGGTGATTTGAGGAAAGGTTGTGATAGCTGATGTTTAGGTGGAGAGACAGGTGAGATGGATAAATGACTTATATTTTGGCATTTCTTATTTTCTTCTTCCAAATTATAAGACCTCAGAGTACTCTGATGAAGCCAATTGCGTTTCTTTGACACAGTGATGCTGTTAAGTGGCTTTTGACCTCTGAACCCAATATTACCCTTCAGATCTTCGAGTTCTCTTCTCTTCACTGTAGGCCCATAAACATTTTCAAATAAATCTGTTTTAAAGAAAAAAGAAAGAATATAATGCCTGGTAAATGAAGAAAGACATATCCCCTAAGACTAGTTATTAAAATACTACTTTTAAAAAGAGAAAAAGAGAAAAAGCAATATTAACCACATTCAGAAAATAAAACAATAAAAAAATTTTTGAATTTTTTTTTTACCTAAAAATTATTTCTATTATTTAGAAATCAGACCATGAGTATAAGTGCCATAAGAATTCTATGAAAAAGTATAGATAACCTCTGAGGCTGCCTTTATAAACATAACAGGGCTAACAAAGCCTTAGCCTAAGCAAACCACAATTTATAAAAAGCTTACACTGAATGCTTTTTACATAGTATGCCTTTAATTAATATTTGAATAATTTTTGACTCACTACAAGGACCAGAAGTCTTTAGAAAACACAAGTAATATATTCTTACCTTTACAAAGATTAACTTTGAATAAATCTTTCAAAATAAGTGAACCTTACTCATTACTAAATTCCTCACTGATTATTAAAATTTCAACATTTGTTTCCTAATCATATTATACAGTAGCTGGGTTTAAGTTCTAAATATCTAGGGAAAAAATAAAAATAAAAATCCTTTAAGAAGGTTCCAGATTAGAACCATTAACATTGTCTCACAGTAAGCACAACACAGCTATTATTATTGACCAGGCACAAACTTAAGCAACAAGAATAAATAAAAAAGTCCCTGCCCTTAAGGAATTCATAGTCCTGTGTGTGTGTGTGTGTGTGTGTGTGTGTGTGTGTGTGTCGGCAGCGGAAATCCTCAAATACCTAGATATCTGAAAATGTTAAAATAATGTGACTTTACAATTGTATTTAAAACATTAATTCCAAATAAAGAGGAAAAATTTTTATACTTCAAAAGAGTTGCATAAAGCAGGCTTCGATGACAGTCAATTAAGATAAATACAGATCATAATACAAGTTCATTGCACATAGATATATAAAACAAAACCATATTTCTAAAACTTTCAGATCATGACAGCTTTGTGAATTATGGAATTATGGTCTTGTGCTAATTTGAGTGTGTATATAGTTGGTTCATCTTAGTATTATAGAAAGTAAAATAATAGACAATAGCAAGTCTAATAACAGACACTGAGAAAACCACACTAAACTATGTAAAGGAAGCTTAATAACAACCGAAAGATTAGGTTCATGCATAATCGAGGTTTTAAGAAAACCTCCCTTCTACTGAAAAAAAATCCTTTAAAAATGTAATTTTTTCTTTTTTTAATCATAAACATTACCTAACCAAGCAGATTAATAATAAATAAATAAAATTTTTAAACCTTAAACAAATTGGGTTTCAAATTCAGTTAGTTCCAGAGGCATGAATAAAAAAATGTATAATTTTTTTTGAAACTTGAACAAACGTATCAAGATAGGTGATTGAGGGGACTGATAATTCTAGAACTTCACTACTTAAAATGTATACCAAACAGCAGCATCCTTACTGGGAGTTGGTTAAAATGTAGAATCTCAGGTCTCGCCCCCAAACATTAAATCTGCACTTTAACAAGATTTTCAGGGAGAGCAATGCTCTATAACTGTGAATCACACGCATATTGAGTGGCAAAATCTAGAAAAGATCCTTAGTGATTCTCAAAACATAAACACCACTTAGAAATGTGGGACTGTGAAATCAACACACAACTTTCTGCTGAATTTGTAATTCTCAGTTTTCCTGCCACCAGCAACTCCGATGTTCTATGGCACTCTTCCCTGCAAACAAACAAACAAAACCCACAAGAAAACAAACAAACAAACAAACAAACAAAATGGATTTGCTTCTGAGAGATTTAAACCTAGAAAGCAGTCAAAAGATATATGCCTATAGCTACTGATCTTAAAAGAGCTAATGCATAAAAAAAATTGTTGGAAAGAATCATAACGTACCTCATAAATGTAAGAAATCAGATCTATAAATACTCGAGAAAAGAAATCGATGAGAATTTACATTAAAAGTGTCAACTGCACTTTAAGATATGTTGTACAAGACCACACCAGCTAATTAATAGTATTTTAAACAATTGTCTAAAATTTTTGACAAAATATTAACAAATTACAGGCCCGAAATTTTTCCTTTCACAAATCATGGAGCAAGAAAAGCACAGTTGAAGTAAGGCAAATTATTTTTTAAAGCAGTAAAAGAACAAAATAGTTCAACCTGGTACTTTTGAATTTATTTCTGAGTATCTCAGGCTAATTAAAATTTGCTTATAAAGACTTATAATGAAGTACAGTTGGCAAATAGATTAAAATTCCTTCATAATCTGAAGGCTTGCAGAAACCTGACAATATTTACTCTGTGTAATGACTTTAGATTCCTTAAATAATCATCTCAATTAGGAACAAATTGGCCAATCTGTGACTACTACATATCCAACTACAACAAATCATTGTCATTATTATACTATCAAAAGTTTTAGTGGTTCGTGGTAAGAGCCATATCATTTTGGCCACTATTAGTCTCAAAAATTTCCAAAATACTTACATAGGTTAGGTATCTCCATCTCATTATATAGTTATTCTGTATTATAAATTCTAACTATAATTTTATTTTGAAAGAAAATATGCTCATAAATATCGTATAGAAAACGGATATAAACCTTTTAGGTTATTTAACATCTTTACAACCAAGAATGTACTGATTCATCTGCACTGTCCAATTAATTTTTTAGAAAATGTGATTAAAAGTAGAATCAAAGTAACATCAGCTCAAATTAAGTAAACATTTAAAGGTAAAGGTTTAAAATGGATATAGCAGTTGATTTTAAAAATGCCTCAAAACTTATTCTAGAATTCTCCCATCTTCTTTGCAACTTGAAGGGTTACTTTACCCCTCTTAATCTTGTTGAAATTCCGTCCATCTCCTCAGTCCAAGCAATTTAATAGAATTAACTGAATCAAACCTCTGAAGAACTTATAGTCTCTCTGACCTTATATAAATACAGATTTCTAAGTCATAAAGACCTATTAGTATATGCAAACTATATAGTAGTTTAAATGACTTTGGGCAAACTACTTAACCCCTCTGTTTCTTTGATTGTTGTTAGAACATACCTCCATGGTGGGAGTGGAGGGAGTGATAAAGATCAGATGCAAAACACCTAAAGTATCCAGAATGGTTTTAATAACTTCAACCAACCTTCATGAAAAATAGTTATAAAAAAGTAAACTCTCCAAATCTATACTAGATATGTAAACATAAAGGATGAATTGGTGATTTGAAAGGAAATAACATCTGAGAAAGTTGTTTAAATCAGAGATTAAGCTTTTGCTTAGATTTCTTGTAAAATATGTAAAATGCCATCACATAGTAATTCTGTTTCATTTTAATTTCTTTTAAAATTAGTTTCATTTAGTTTCTCGATGAAAAAAATCACTATGAAAAAAGATTACTATGTTCATTATCCTTGAATGTTTACACTAAAACTTAAAGTATTAAAAACCATCAAACAATAAATGTTTAACCTTTGCCACAGAGGGTAAAAATATTTGAAGTTTTATAGAGATTTTTGTTATGGCTGAAATTTAACTGACTTACAAAGAGTTAACTGAATCAAAATCAGAGGAGGTAAAGCTATACAGCCATAAAATGTAATAAATGGTTACAAATACTTTATTACTGGAAATGCATATTTTAATTTGAACTTAGCATAAAGTACACCTCCCTTCAAACAAAAATATTACATTCTACTATCATTTTATTTAAGTGAAACGAAATAAATTTGAGGGGAAATTTTGATAGGTGGGTATTAGAGATTTTTAGATTCAAAAAACTTTTCAAGTTTGTATACATTTTAAAAGAATCATTTGATTTGTTCTCATTGTGCAATTAGTAGCTTTGTGAACTTTGTTTCTCCCCGCATTTTCATGTTTATTGGTTAAACAAAGTTAATGTGTATAAACCAGTCCTGTAGGATTTGTAATTTTTACCGGAGAAACTGCCAAGTATTGTGAATGTTTTTACATTCCGGCACCTAATATTTTTAAAATTATTACTGACATATAGTATTATGTTCACTAAAAGCCTTTACATTTAAGAGTGTAATTCAAAAGACTTATTTTTGGCTTAGTCTGAAGATACACTTCTTTCAGAAGAGAAGTTTTGCTATTTACAACATAATTAAGAGCTTTCTAGAATTGATAACCTGAATTTTCAGTGGAAATTTAAAATTACACACATACAAAATAGGCAGCAAAATCCTAAAAGGACAACTTAATTTGACTATAAAATGACTATAAATGACTATAAATGTCTACACTTTCTTAAAAAGCACATAAGGGATCTTTTTCTTTTGATTAAAACACTAGTGCCCTTGTTTACCAACAACAAAAAGATTACTTTGTTGTTTTTTTTGTGGGAAGGTTAGGGGAGGGAAAGGTGGAGAGAAGTATGTGAAATCCTACCTGATGAGAAAGAAATTTTACTATGGTAGTTTTGGGGGTTTTGTTGTTGTTGTTGTTGTTGTTGTTGTTGTTGTTGTTGTTTTACGGGGGTGGGGGGTAGTTTGGCGCTTTTGTTGTGTGTATGTGTGTCTGTGTGTGCACACGTGCCTAGAAGAGAGGGGGAAGGAAGGTGTAATGAGTAAAATGACAGTTTATACACTCTGTAAAGTCTACCTTGGATCAAATTCAAATGCACAAACTCCACAAAAGTCTACAGATTTGCCTAGAGCTACAAAGAATAAAAATCAAGGCAGCACCGCCCAATCCCAAATCTACTAAAGGCGTATAGTGAACTTAACCTTTATTCACTGTTGTGCTTACGTTGTAGACACAATGGTTCGTAGAAAAGATACAACAAAAACCCCAAGTTCCTCATGCCACTGTCTTAGAAAAGAAAGCAAAACAAGTGAATGTTTTATACCAATTAACCTCGAAATCGCAATAAGCTGCCACTTATATGACACTTACTTTGGCACGGGAACACACCTGTCTGCAAAAACAGACCTACTCTTGCCTCTTAAGACAGAAGCCCAGTTAGTAAACATTAAGGCTGGCAGTGTTAGCATTTTGATTGCAAAGTATTCTACCTGTCAGCGTAATTCTTTCGTCTGGAGGCACCGAGAGGACTGGGCTTTCCTGCATTTCCAAAGGGCCCAGATTTGGAGAGGTGGCCTGAGCTCCTGTGACTTTGGGGGGTGTTCCACCGGTGCGACCCTTCATTCCCAGGGACAGCAGGCGCCCTTTGTACATCCACTTCTGCAGCTTCTTGACTGTCACCGCGGGCGGCCTGAGGAAGGGGAGCCCTTCCTGACCGTCTCCTTTGCTGCTGCGTATCACAGGGGTCCCCGCGGAATCCCTGTAAGTGCTTCCCGGGGAGCGGCTGGGGTCCTTGGGTTCGGGAGTCAGGAGGTCGCAGGGCGCGGTGACTGGGGCGCTGCCTCCGTTCCAGTCGTCCATCCCACCTCCACGTGGCGGGGGCTGGTCTTGGTCCCCGCGCGTGCCGTACCTGATCCAGCTGTCGCTTGGCCACCGCTGGAAGGGAGGCGGCTTGGCACCCACCCGGAGGCTCTCGAGGCTTCTGCTGCAGGACAGCTGCATCCGAGAAGTCCGCAGGTGGCCTCTCCCCGACACCCTCGGAGGCGACCGGGGCGGGGACACCTGCTGCCAAGGGCGGTCCCCGCCTCCCCGCTGGGTGCAGGCTCGGCGGTCCACTGCGCCGCAGGGGGAAGGCGGCTGGCCCAGAGCCGCGACTCCCGCAGCGCAACCGCGATCCGCCCAGCCCCGCCGCGCGCCCGAGTCAGGGGGCAGGTCGTGCATGGCCTGGATCAGCAGATAATAGGCCTCTCGCAACTGGGTCTGCAGCCTGCCTGTCTCCAGGCGGCCGCCCTCCGCCCCCGGGGAGGAGCCCGCCGCCGGGGGAGGCGGGGGTCCCCGCTCCGCCTCCGCCCCCTCAGGCTCGGGCGCGGACTGGGAGCCGCCGGGCAGGTTCTCGTAGTAGTCCGCCGCCTCCTCTCCGCTGCCCCCGGAGTCCGGCGGGACGTGCGCGGAGGCGCGAACGAGCCCGCGGCTGCGAAGGGCGGCCTCCTCCCCGCCGCGCGGCCGAGGCCCGAGCGCCCCCGACCGCCCCGGGCGCGCTCCCTGGACCCGCGCCTCGGGACCCCGCGCCTGAGGCGACGGCGGGGGCGGCTCCAGGCTCGGCCGCGCGCTGCCGCCGTGCTCGCGCGGGGGGGCGCCCGTGGCACCCCCGGCGTCTCCCTGGGCAGCGGAGGAGGCCGCCCCGAGCCCGAGCCCCCCGGCGGCGCGGGGACCGCGCCTCCCCCGGAGCCTGGACAGCGTCCTCCTCAGAGGGTCCGCCATCCCCCTGCGCCTCAGGAACCGGGCTCGTCCCCGCCGCGGGGAGAGGTCGGAGCCCCGCTTCCAAGAACGCGGCGCTCGCGGAGGCGGCGGCGGCGGCTCCCCATGACCAGCGCGGGCCCTCGCGGGCTCCTCACATACTTGGCATAACTCTGCCGCGGGAGGGGGTGGGGAGGGCGGCGGCGCCGCAGAGCGCATGCCCCGGAGCCCCGGGCTGCGACAGGGCGCGCGGGCTGCGGGGCTGCGGGGCTGCGGGGCGGCGTGCGGCGGTGGGCGTGTGGCGCGGGGCCAGGCGCAGGGCCAGGCGCAGGGCCGGGCGCGGAGGTGGGTGAGGGTGAGCCAAAGGAGACCCAGGGAAGCAGGGCGAGCGCACCGAGCGTGGGGGCGAGGTGAGAGTCAAGGTAGGAGAAAGACCGAGGCGGCAGGTGAGTTTTAGAGGCTGCAGAATTTTAGTTAGGGAGACAGAGAAAGGGAAAGTGCCCTCCTGGCTGCCACCCTTCACCTTCGCCACCCTCCCCACGGCCACCGCTGCACGAGGCGTGTCTAATATAGCAAGCCCTAGCTTGGGAGAAAACAAAGGTTGCTTTGAAGGACCAAGTATGTGTACAGGTGTATCTCGCTTAGTGTAACCATGTGTTCCAGAAACGTTCCGAATCATTTTAGTTGCACAATGAGCTATTTCGAGGGAATTTGCAGCAGTTCTTTTTCATTTAAGAGGAATCTTTTTGTCGGAAAAAAAAAAATCACTCGTGTCTCTCTTTAAAGTCTTTTTTCCTTCCCTTTCTTTTCATTCAGTGCATGCTAACAAAATTAATTCTAACATTAACCAAAACTTGTAAAATGGAGCCGCAAATACAGTGAGCGTCCTCTCCATCGCCCAAATAACACTTCATATTTATTAAAACTAGATCGAGGAAAAATTGGATTGAAGTTGGGAAACAGTGTTATTTGGAAATAGCAACTCTCTCAAAAACATGTACTATGTAACAGTCGTAAACTGAAGTACCTCGTGTTGTAATTAGTGTTGCCATAATCCCTGATTTAGTTACATTTTTTTAGTGTTTACATATTAGAAAGGGCCTTCGTCTACCTAGCTCATGAATGTACTCCTAACTCAGCACAGAACTTGTATATAGTAACTACTCAAGATATATATATTGGATAAATGCTTGCATAACAGAATAAGAATAATTTAGCTCTAACTTGCCTTTTCAGACTCAATCTTTCTATTTATGTTCCTTTTTTCTCTACTAGTCAAAGGCTCCAGTATCTAAATGTGCTTTGATCTATATTGCCTTTGTTAGTGTGGTCTCCACCTCCTGGAATAATTTTCCCTTCATCTCGATTTGCAGAAATTTCACCCATCCTTTAAGACTCCACCCAACTGCCTTCTCTACGAAATCATCTCTGATCTCCCATTCTTCCAAACTCCAATAGTATTTTATTCATACCCATGCATAGTATATTTATTGTTTTCTTTTCGGTTTATACAAGGCATATGGTATCTCCCTACAAGAAAATTCATAAATTCCTTAAGGGCAGAGACTATTTATAATTGATTTTTGTATCCTCCACAGAGTATAAGTGTAGTATCATATACTAGACACGATGAATAAATATTTTTAAATTAATGCCAACTTTAATTTGAAGTAAACAAACGGCTTTAATTTCCAGTCTGTTGCCTAACTCTCCACTAGACCATACTGTATTAGTGTTGTTTTAAAATTCTTTCAGTGATGGATAAGAATACAGTTTGTTAAATTATCTTAATTCTTATTTAAGAAAATACTATGAAATGTTACACTTGAATTTGCATGCATTACTATTTATAGTAATACACTATTTTTATTCCACATAACCAAGGCCATTTAATGAATAATCAAATCATAAAATTATGTCCCTGTGAAATATTCCCACAGGAAATGACCAAGAGTAAAGCTGCCAATAATGGCGTCTATAAACACAGTTTGATCTCTATCTTAAAAATTGTTTCCACTCCAACTCTTGGTTGCAAAATCTTTTCATTCTTTGTAGTTAACATAGTTGTTAAGAGTAGCATAAGTTACATGTATATATTTATATGTATGAATATATATATGAATAGGAAAAAAATATGTATGAATGGAAAAATATAACTTGAAGGTCTAGGCTAAACTTCATTCTTAATTCAACTCATCAACTTTTTGGGCTCAGGAGTTACAAAACACATTGGCCAATATAAAATACTGTGCATTGTTCTAGGCATTACTCAGAACTAAGTCTGATGATGCATAGCACAACCGAACTTAATGCCACTTTGAAGCTGAAAATGTTCTATCACATAAATTCACAAGTTTTAAGAAGTATTTTGGGTCACGGAAGAAATTAGTAAGGCTGCCATGGCAATGTGGCATTACTTAATGACCTTAAAAATGCAAATCCACTTTGTGTGAATTTCAATTAAAAGTTTATTAAAATATTCTAAAACAGTGCCCACAGAATTTATATTATACATATAATTAAGGCAGTGACAAGATATAAACATTAAGCTTTATAAAATCCTTTATGTGTTTTAACAATTTATACCCTATTATCCTAGTTAGTTCAATTTTTTAATATTTCTAATCAACAGATTTCTATAAAGATTAGGGGTTTGGGATACATTTTCCAGTGTTTGTACTTGTTTCTCACTGACTTGGAAATCATTTTGACTCCCCATGAATTAACAACTATGTGTTGGCACTATCACAAAAGCTGAAACAACTCTGGGATAATAGGGCTCCAGTAAGGCAGGGAGCCAAACTGGAGATGGGGCAGTACTGACTCAATATGGGAGAAGAGGGTAGGGGAGGAAGGGCAGGTTGAGACAGAGGGCTAAGTTTAATAGTAATAGAAGGAAAATGTCTAGGTATGTTTTGGTTATTTTCTAGGCAATTAGAGCACATTTCTGTCTGACTGCTGCTCGGTCTTCCATTATACTTTTAGTAGAACCAAAGACAAATTTAACTCTGGCAAATGCTCAGTTCTCTCTGAACTGCCTTCCAGGGATCCTCTGGGGTAGGTAGATAGACCTGCCTGGTCCGCCAGGCAGTTCCATCAGTATTGAGTAAAAACTATTTCAGCCTAAGCTGACTATATTACCACTGCTCTGAGGATCAAAGATAGCATGTTCTCAATGCAGTAATTTCTACTGTATTTTCATAATTAACAATATTTGGGAATTGGCAACATTCCTTACCTCATCCCCACCCCTAACCAAAGTGATGAAAAGGAGGCTTTTGCTAAATGCGTATTTATTTTCTAACTTTCAAGATATGCATAATGTTTAGAGTATTCACTGATGTTTCATATTCTCATTATAGATTTATGATACATAATTCGCTCAAGGTCACTGTAAAAAGAGAAGGGGAATTCAAACCCTGTCTGATTCCAAATTACTATAGGCCTGGTACAGTTAGCTCCTTAACTAGAAAAAGAGTAGATACTTGCTATAATAGCACTTGCACTGACCTGAGTCTTTATTTTTTGTTTGTTTGTTTTTAGCCTTTGTTTTCATAAATTATTTAGTTGGTCACCTATCAGAAAAGAGCTTAATATTTTATGAGCTTTTGTGAAATGCAGCTGAACATTGGAAATCTGCTTGTTGAACATTTGAATGCATCTCAGTTCTTCAAGTCAAGTTTTCAAGAGTGTTAGAACTAAAATCTATAAACCCCATTTAAAGGCAAATTTATTCTTATTTAAGCCATGATGTGAAACTGCATCTTGTAAATGTAGTCTAATTTTAAAAGTAGGACAAGCTACAATTTAATACTTTAAAAACAAAATATGTACAACCTTGAAACCTAGGAGCTCTCAAATAAGCCTCTTTCAAAAGTGAACTGATGGTATAGCCTGTCTTTCCTAAATGACTTGTACCTTAGGGTAACCCATGGTCAATGAAGGGAAGTTGATTTTTCAAAAAGTGTCAATCTAACTTTAAAAAATTGGTAGACTATCACTATTTTGCACCCTAATGAAATAGCATATCTAATCATGGATATAGGTGAAAAACTGCACATCATAAAGAGAGGGAAGAGGAGAGAGAGAGAGAGAGAGGCAGCCTGATATTATATGGCCTTTCTGATCAAGTACACACCACCTCCTATGAGGTATTCTTACCAAAAATGAGCCTGAATCTGATTAGCCTCAAGATCTGATTATTGATTCCCAGGAATTACAGGAACTATTGAGGAGCACTTCAGATAGCACCATAGGAATGCAATAACAAAATCCAGATTATAGGAAAGAACAGGTCAGAGGATCCAGTTTCTTCAACATGTTAACCAATTGCAGTGCATGGACTTCACTTGAAGCCTAATTTAAACAAACATCTGCTAAAAAAAAAATTATAACCCAATTAGGGAGGTTTGAACACTGACTAGCTATTTGATATTGAGAAACTGTTATTTTAAATGTAATTTTTTTAAAAAAAATAGTTCTTGATCCTTTAGAGGCAGATACTGAAATATTGATAAAATGATATGCAATCAGAGCTATGTTTCAAAATAATTGAGGAAGGAGACTGGGATTGCAGAAAAATAAAGATGAGCTTTGATTTAATGTTGAAACTGGGTGATACACACACACAGGATTGTTATACTAGTGTGTCATTTCTGTACATGTTTGAAAATTTCCATAATTTTATTTAGTAGGAATCAGACTTTTAAAATATATCCTGGCAATTGTTTAAAGCAACACAATTTTGAGGGCATCTAAGTGGTTTACACTGCAGAGATAGCAAGAGACTATTGGAATCTAGGTCCAAGAATTATAATTACAATCCAAACCCAAGGTGGTATAATGAAAATTATTTGAAATCAGATCAAACTAGTTTGTCTCCTAACAAACTGATTCGTCATATACCCAAACTTCACTTATTATAGTGAGCTCTTGTTCATCTTTGCCAATTCCAAATCATTATTCCTTCCTCCTAAAACTCCCTTTTTTTTTTTTTTTGGAAGTACATGGCATTAAAACGATATCACCTGCTGCCTCTGCTTTTTATAGTCATCTACCAACTTCCCCTTCTATTCATTCTAGTGTCTGCCTCACTATCTTTTTCTTGCCACTATTTTTTGGACACCACTCTTGGTGGTTTCATTATTCACAAAAAGGATCCATCAATAATACCCTGGCCTACTGCCTCCTCGAACTTCTCTTTTCTTCCACCCACCTCAGCCACACAATCCCAGAGTCACATTAGACTTCGTCATAACTAATAACTGCAAACTCTCTAGACAGCAATTTCTATTTTGTAGCTCACTCCTTCCAGCACCCAGACTCTAGCAACACTTTGATCCCACTAACCCTCTAGTCTATCACTGCCCTCTATCCTTTCTTCAATGCTTTCTCAGTTTAGATTGCAAAATTCTTGTATAATCATTCCCTTGAATACATCTTCAACTTTCTTGTCCCTCTTTCCCATAGTCCTACTCACTTGGTAAAACCTCAGTTCTGGTTAAAACTAACTTTCCCACATACTTTGCATTGACCCTTGGATGGCTTAACGTTGCTGGAGAAAAGCACATCACAAACTTCAAGTGGTCCTTCAGTGCTGCTAAACAACACCATCGAATTTCCTTAATCCACTCATTTTCTCTTTTTCAACTTTTTAACACCACCACCCGCTCCTTACTCTCAATTAGGACTTATCTTTTTGCTGCACTGAGATAACAGAAACATTGGAGAGAACTTCCTCATCCTTCCACCCCCAAATATACCAGCTGGCATTATTTGTTCTTTAATATTCTAGAGCCTCCCTCCCCCACCCCTTCACACACATTTTCACCTTTAGAACAGATGAGCTGCCCTGCATCTGCCTGAAGCGAGCCAACTCTCTGACATCCTCTACCACTGTCCTCTCCTCCATCTGCTCATTGCCCTCCAGTCACACTGGCTTCCTTGTTGCTCCACACCAAACACACTCCTGCCTCACAGCCTTTGCATTTGCTTTTCCCTCTGCCCAAAATGATTTCCGCATAACTTGCTCCATCAGGTCTCACTTCAAATGTTACCTCCTTAGAGAGCCTTCCCTGACTATCTAAAATGATACTTCTACCACTTATACTTATTTTGATTTATTTTTCTTAATTGTACTTTATGTTATATGATATGATATGATATGATATTACATTATATGTTTATTTGTTTATGGGACACCACCACCACCCTTAAATGCCATAACTTTACCTTGTAAAATAGTTCTGGCATGTATAGGTGCTCCATACATATTTGTTAAATGAATGCATGATTTTTATGCCCAAGAGCAAGTTAATACATGTTTGTTTCCTCCATGTTAAAATCAGTTTGCTATTGTTTCATGCAATATTGGTAACAGCATTCAAGAAAGTAACAGACAACATAAGTGAACCTTGAAAGCTATGCTAAGGGAAAGAAGTAAGATGCAAAAGGCCACATATATGATTACATTTATACGAAGTGTCCAAATTAAGCAAATCCATAGAGACAGAAAGTAGATTAATAGACCAAGGACTGAAGAAAGGAGAGAATAAGGAGTGATTAGTAAAGGGTATGTTTTTTTAGGGTGATAAGAATGTTCTAGAATTAGATTGTGGTGATGGTTGCACAATCCTGTAAATATACCAAAACCACTGAATTTTACACTTTAAAAAAATGGTGAATTTATAGTAAGCAAATTGTATCTCAATATTTTTTAGATGGAGCACTATTTTTCTTACCTTTTATCTTTAACTATACTCCCAGCTAATAATCATGGAATATCTCAATGAAAAAGAAAATGTTTTAAGGGAATCTTTAAGAGAGGATTGAAGATGCAAATAAAAAGCTTGACGGCTGTTTCACTGGGCAATTGCCAGAAATTCACATACCAGATTCTAGTTTTTCAACAACTTTCTATTTGAACTCTACATAGTCAATAAATACTAGTGATTTCTTAAAGTTGACTTTTTTTTTTAATCAAATGAATTAAAATACCAAATGAATTTAAATCTGGAGTTAAATAAACAAAAAGACTTCTGATCCTCTCAACCTCTCACTATCAAGGAAACAAAAGCATTTCTAACATTTAGAAATAACAAACTTTCCTTCATTTCCTAATGAAAACTCATGACTCTTTTATGTAAACAAAATCAAAGAACATTACTTACACTCAGAAGCAAGAAACAACTGAGGAAAACCATAATTACACTGAAAGAGATAAGTAAACACATCTTTAGCCTGTTGTATTCTTTTGCCTGAGGATTTTTTTCTAAGGCACAAGATAAGAAGTTACATCATACCTAACATTTGGAATAACAGGGAACCACCTTAGGGGAAAAACAACCAGAAAGCTTCCGGAAAACTTCAGTTATATGTATAGAGGGAACTTCAGATAAGCACTTATTAACTATTTCAGATAATCCAGAAAAGAATATAAGACTCTCTTTATTACATAAAACCAGTTATTTCCCCCTCCAAGCTCATTTTTGTTAGAGAGCATGCAACTGTTAATACCTCCATGGTTTTACTTTAGAAAAAAATCTTGGTTTTATTTCAGTTGCTATTTTAACTTGTGGTATACCCATCAATTATGACACATACAAGAAAGTGGGACATAGTATATGCAAGTCCAGGAATGTCCACTCAGTGTAGAAATGGTAGATCTTAAGAAAAATGTGATAGATTAAATATTTGTGTCTTTGCAAATTTCATATGTTAAAGCCCCAATATAAAGGAATCTGGAGATGGGGCTTTTAGAAAGTAAGTTATGAGGGTAGAGCTCTGGTCTGATGGGATTAGTGGCCTTATAAGAGGAGATACCAGACAACTTGATTCCTTAATTAAGAGAAAATAAGAGTCTACAGAGTCATTAGCAACATTACTATGGCAATAGAGGGGTCAGGACCCTATGAAAACTGAGTAATTGCTCTGAAAAAATCTAAAGACGACCTTCATGCAAAGACAGCTTGATCTCACACATCTACAGCAGGGTCCAAACTCAGTGCTCACCAGGATCAGGCAGGTCTTGCCAATGAGTGTACCCGCCCAGGGATAGCAACCAGAGAAGGGAGAAGCCATTTAACAATGGTTATTCAGGCCTGAGGAGGATGTAAGCCCAGTTTTCCGAACTTCTAATACCAAGTTCTTCATTTCTAAAAACACTTTTGAGCTGATGAAGTGATGCTTTTTTAAAAATTATAGATAACTTGGAAAATATAGAAAAGCAAAGACAAGTGAAAAAAAATCTCATATAACCTCTCCTCCCCTCCACACACATATACCCCAACTATTAAAGTGGAATTCATATGAAGGATAGTTGCTACTGGGAAACCATGATTTTCAATATTTCAACAAAATCATTAGTATTAAAATAATATTCTGGTAGTATAGAACAATTATCTTAGAGTGTGAGGTTTTATTATAAATGTCGACATGGTATTTGCTAGTGTATTTGATCTAGGAAGGAAAAAGTAAACACTTATTTTACAACAAGAATTTAAATGACCCAAGAAGGAATGTCATTACTACCAGAATCTCTGTGAAATTACATTGAAAAAAAAAAAGTTTTGCTTTAAATGCAGAAGTTCATTAATCTAACAACGTTGTTTTTTTTTTTTTTTTTACTATGCATACAAGTTGGCAACTGCATAATTACATGCCAAAAGGTTGTCCAAATAAAAAGGGAATGAAGCTCCTAAACAAAGTTCAATGCGTAAGTCAAGACTGCCTGGAGGTATGAGAAGCTTTATGTCTCTGTTTACCCCAGGAGTAAATTAAATAAATGCATATTTAATATATGAATCATAGTTATATTTGGTTCACATACTACAGGCAGGGAGAAACAAGAGAATTCTTGCTCGGATAAAAGCTATTAATAAAAACTGAACATAGAAGTCCAGATAGTTCCTCCTAGAATGCAGTCATGACAAGAACAACAAAATATCTGCGGAAAAAAAGGCAAACTAGCATTTGGGATAAAACGCACACTCTATCTCAATTATAAAACATGGACAGAATACATGCAGTATATTCGAGGACTCTGAAAAGTAAATAGTAGCAGATGGATTGGGGAAGACCGGAATTCAAAGGATTGCCAAACTGATGGTGAATTTACCTTTTTTTTGTTGTTTTATTTCGGTATCTCTTGACCTAGATGCAATGCAGCCTTACACCTGGAAGTGGGCACTGGGCCCCCCCGCCCCCCAAAAAAGGGAGAGCTCCCGGAGAAGGGAGCTCTCTCATGAAAGTGGAAGGGAACTCATAATGCTCAGAGAAAGTGCAGAAACCCTGTTTTTTGTTTTATTTGGTTCTGTTTTCCCTTCTCTATGTTTTGTTATACTCCAGCTCCCAAGCATTCCTGTGGTTGTGATCATGGGGGCCACAGCGGGAGCCAACAAGAGCTAACACTCTATGGGAGGAAAACCTTCCTCTGAATGGTGGCGCCATGGCCCCAAGAGGGTGAGACGATTACCTTTTTCTCTTTTTCCATCCTTCTACTGCTTGGCCCCGGTTATAAGCACAGTCATACAAGTATAAAGCAGAAAGAGGTAACTAATGACTCAGCTAGGCCAAGGACCAAAAGGGGGAGCACAGAGTAACTGAGAGACTGTGCCATGGACTGGATGTTTATGTCTCCTTAAAATTCATGTTAAAACATAATCCTCAATGTGATAGTATTTGAAAGTGGAGCCCTTGGGAGGTGGTTGGGTTATGAGGTAGGATTCCTCATGAATGGGATTAGTGTCCCTATAAAAGAGTCCCCAAAGAGCTCACTCACCCCTTCCTTTCTACCATGTTAGGATACATAGAAAAAAGACAGCTGCCTATGAACTAGGAAGTGGGCCTTCATCAGACACCAAATCTGCTAGTGCCTTGATCTTGGGTTTCCCAGCCTCCAGAACTGTAATAAATAAAGAGCTGTTTAAACCACCCCACCGATAGCACTCTTGTAACAGTAGCTTGAACAAACTGAGACAGATTGTTTATGAACTCCTGGGCTCACCAATGGATTATGTATATGTGCATCTGATTCTGCTCAGCATACTGATGACTTTGAGAACTGACTAACAGATAAACCACGACCATGTCCCAACTGACCACCAGATAACCCATATGCAGGACAAATCTGAAAAGTGCTGCAAAGGTTTGAAAAGCTGAGCTGACGTTGGAACCACAGCCCACAGAAAGTGGGTCGAAACTTGCAGCCTTAACCTAGTCAGATCAATTGTCTACTTAAAAAAAAATAGATAAATAACATTTTTTTCTTTACAAAGTTTAAATAAGACCCAGAGTTTTGGAACATAATGTTCAATGTGTCCAGGATGCCATCCAAAATTACTTGGGGTACAAAGAATGAGAAAAATCTCAACTTGCTTGAGAAAAGAAAATCAAAAGACACCAACACCATGGTGACGCAGAGGCTGGAATTATTTGACAAAGACTTTAAAACAGCTATTATATAAATGCTTAAATAGTTAAACAGTCTTAAAGCAAATGGAAAAATAGATTCAGCAAAGAAATAGAACCAAATGGAAATTTTATAGAAGAAAAATACAATGACCAAAATAAAAAATAAACTTCACAGGATAGGCTCAAAAGAATGGAGATGACAGAAAGAATTGGCATACTTGAAGCTATTTCAACAGGAATTTTCCAATCTAAACAACAGGGAAAAAGATTTTTAGAAAAATGAACAGAGCCTCAGGGGCCCATAGGTTAGTAACAGAAGGTCTTACATTCACGTCATCAGAGTCCCAGAAGGAGAGGAGAGTGTGGTGCTGAAAAAATATTTGCAGATGTAATGACTGAAAACTTTCCAGATATGACAAAAGATATAAACATGGAGAGTTAAGAAATTCAGCTAACTCCAAACAAGACAAAGCTGAAGAAATCCATGCCCAGATGACATAATCTACTGAAAACTAAAAGAAAGAAAAGAAAGAAAGAAAGAAAGAAAGAAAGAAAGAAAGAAAGAAAGAAAGAAAGAAAGAAAGAAAGAAAAAAAAGAAAAGAAAAGAAAAGAAAAGAAAAGAAAAGAAAAGAAAATTCTTAAAAGAAGCCAAAGAAAAATTATGCATTAGCTTATGTCAGACAATGATTCAAGTTAACTGCAAATTTCTCATCAGAGCCATGGGGATCAGAAGAAAGTTTCACATCTTTCAAATGTTAAAAGAAATTAACTCAGGGTATATATGTATCTAGATATACTTTAAGAGTAGATAAAAACTCTGATGAAGGAAAACTAAGATAATTCATTGTCAGTAACCTTTCTCTAAAAGAATTTTTAAAGTAAGTTCTTCAGACAGAAGAGAAATGATACCAGAAAGAAACTTCGAAGTGTTTCTTTAGAAAGGAAGATTATTCATTCTGTTTACATTTAATTAAGTTATTTATATATTTGGATTTAGGTTACCATTTTATTACTTGTGTTCTGTGTATTCCCTCTGTTTTCCTTTTAGGTTTTTGAACCCTCTTTAGTATTTTATTTTTTATCTATGGTGATTTTGACTCGGTATAGTTTTTTTTTTAGTTGGTTTCTCTAGGGATATAATATGCGTACTTAACTTTTCACAGTCCACTTTAACCCGTATTGTACCACTTCAAGTGGATAGTAGAAACCTACCCACATATAGGTCCTTACCCTCTCCTTTAATATTATAATTCTATTGTCTCTTACATCTACATACATTGAAACCCCATCGGAAAATGTTATATAATTTTTGCTTTCAACCATCAAATATACTTTGAAGAATTTAAGAGGAAGAGAATAGTCTATTATATTTACCTAGACATACAACATTTCTATTGCTTCTTCATCCCTTCAATAAAAATATCTAGGAAGATGAAGTGAATGTTTCCCTCTCAGCAGGGCTGATCTGGTTTTCAACTGCTGAGAGTCTAATCTGCCATCCCTGCGGGTGGAGCAGCATGAGTAAGGCACAGAGGTGGGAAAGTAAAGAATGTGCTTGTGAATAGCAAGGGGTCTGCTTTGATAAGAATGTGGGGTTACCTGCTGGGTAAAAGGAAGAGGGAGAAGTTTAACATCTTGTCAGAAGGTGTGTCTGAGGCAAGACTGTGTATGAAAAGAGAAGTCTTTTCCCCAAATGGAAGTGGCAACGAAGTAAGTAGCAGTTATTGCCAAGACCTGTCAAGGCTGAAGGGAAGCAAAGATTTCATCCACTAGCATTATGTTAACAAAAGAATGAGCCAAGCTATAAAGTCATTCTCAGTGTAAACATTCCAAAACTGCTCTTGGACAAACTCAGGAATGTTGGGATGCTAAAGGACCCAAGAAAATGTGTGAATGAGGTCAATTACAGGTCAAGACAGAAAGGCAAAGGAGAACAAAGAAGATGAGTTATAGCTAAAGAGACAATCAATGAAGAGACCACCAGAAATCTCCTTTTCGGAAGATGAGGAGCATGTTTTCATCAACATCGGTAAGATGATTCACAAGTGCAAAAGCTGAAATTGAACTCATAATTTAATAAAAGGCTTTAAGAAAAATAATAGATTTCTCTCTGAATACTTAAACATCCTAAAAATATAAAATTCCCTCCTGGTAACACAATTTTGACATGTAGAAATAAATACCTTCACCATAAATTATCTCCCACATTCTTTAGAGAGGCAAACATTTCTGAACCAATAAAAATAAGAAGGATCACTAATGATTTCTGATTATCTGTGGCCAGGGAAAAGGAAAGGAGTGATATTGTTCTGTGTCCTTTGAAAGACAAGTAACGAGTCAAAGTTGCTCACTTAGTTTATTTAATATGTTTTTAGAGCATGATAAATCGATTTCGAAAATATGGGTTTGATCACAAGAATGTGAAGTTCAGCACAGGAAATATAGTCAATAATATTGTAATAACTATTCATAGTGCTAGGTAGGTACTAATCGGGGGGATCACTTCATAAATTATATAAAAGTCTAACAATGCAAGACAGGGCCAATCTCCATCCCCAAGTGTCCTTGACACTGCACCTGAAAGCAAGTGCGAGCCAGAGTTGGAGACAAAAGGAAAGTTTATTAGAGAAGGAATAACGCTCTACAGAGACGTCGTGCCTCTCAAAGTCAGAGAATCAGACCCGGAGTGTTTGAAGAATTGAGTTTATATCTGTTTTCACGGTGTGGGTATGCAGTGTTAAACGCCTGGGGAAGTAGTTGTTAGTATCTCAGCAGGAATCTTCCTCTAGGTTCCCCGTGGTCTGGCTCTATGCTGATCAGCCAGGTTCCTGTGTCTAGCAGCACGTACATAGAAGGCTCTAATACAACCTTGTTTAATATTTAGTTAATTTATGTCATTCTCATGCCTCTTTCCCATATTATTACCACTATGCTGTACACCTGAAACTAACATAAAATAATATTAAATGTCAACTGTAATTTAAAAAGTTTAAAACATTTTTTTACTATATGGGCTTGGTTCCATTGGCATAGTGCAATGCCCCAAAGCTTCAGACTTAAGGAGCTGTCATTTAATTTTTGACTAGTGACAGAATTTTGGTGTAGAAAACTGCTTGATTTAATAATCATCATATCTACCTCCACACAAGATTTTAAAGCAGGATTGTTTTCTGAATTTAAACAATTCTAGCATTCTGTTTCATATCTATGTGACTGTTGACTCTGAAAATCTTGCTTCTACAGTCACCCGGCCCTCCCCCGCTTAAGCCCTGAGGGTCTCATTGCTCATAGAATACATTCCAAACTTCCCTCCTCAGGCTTTAAAGGCTTGCATGATGTGGCTTCTGCCTATACTTCCATCCTCACCTCATACCACTTTCCTCATCACCCTCCAGCCACACCGGCCACCTTTCTGTTTCTCAGACCTATAAACCATTTCTTGCTCAGGGACTTTGCACAAGAATTCCTCTTTGCAGAGAACAGGTGGCTGGCTCTTGCTCATCCTTCAGGTCTCAGCTCAAAAGTCACTGCAACAAAAAAATCTCTAGTCATAACAGATATCACAAACTGTATTTTTTAAATTGATACATTTTACTTATTTTCTATCTATTTCTCTGATGAGGATGTAAGCTCCAGGGGAACAGGGACCAAGTATAGATAGAACCCAAATGATTCTTCAAGTTTCAACTCAAATGTTGTTTCTTCTATCCTCAGAGCATGGGATGTGGTCAATAGTTGGTGAACGAATGAATGAAAGGAAAAATGGAATAGGAGTGAGGCAAAGGGTAGTGGTTTTAATATAGAAACATAAATCAGACTGAGACTGTGAAAAAAAAGGATTTCTGGAATTGTGGCCACACTCCAAGAAATACATGGTATCACAATTATGGTATCATTTATAAACCTTGAAGTTAATTGTATAATAAATGAACAGGGCACCTATTGGTTCAGGTTGTTATGAAATTGTTCATTTACTATTAAAACTGTAGCAACATTTAAAATCTGAAAATCTGACAATATTTGCCACTTTCCTCCATCACAGACCTAATACAGGAGCAAATAACTGAAAGTTGTTCCAACTTGAATCAAAGCCTCTAAATAATATCTTCAAAAAGACTGTCTTTTTTTTAAAACAGGAAGCGTAAATAAGTCATTTGTTTAACATTGAATAATTAACTATTTCTACCACAAGGGAGTCAGATCTAATGAAAGTATATCTCTTAAGAAGATATCTTGCTATGTGTATTAAATGTTAAATAGTTTTAAAATAACTTCTAAATATAACTTTTGCTTTATAGAGTATTAACTAATAAATAATCAATGAAATGCACATTAAGGAAAATAATTTTTAATAGTTTATATTATTCATGATAACAAACAGAAACTGCAGAACAGAATGACCCAGTTATTCCCCTCACTTTTAAAGAAGAATGCCATACTGATAAGGACTTTTGTGAATAGAAAGTGCCAACTGCTGGAGACATTAAAACCATTTATATTATTTGTTAAATGGAAGTCTTCATCTTGCTTCTAATTATCCGCCCCAGCAAATAACCCAACAACGGCCTTCATAATAATAACTTAAATTTTCATAACACTCGGTATGGAATCTGTCTTTACTTAAGAAGTAAAAGAGCGAATCTTAGCTCTTAGGAATTTATTTTCCAACTGTAAATAGATAGAACCCAAATGATTCTTCAAGTTTCAACTCAAATGTTGTTTCTTCTATCCTCAGAGCATGGGATGTGGTCAATAGTTGGTGAACGAATGAATGAAAGGAAAAATGGAATAGGAGATCACCCCAATTTTAGAGTTTTTTTCCCCCACAAATTGAAAACAGTTCTCTGAGAAAGAAGACACTAAAAATTGAAATTTTTAAATGGAAATATTAAAATCATAAATTGTAGTAGGGAGAACCATCTCTATGTCATCTAAAAATCATTTCAAAGAGTAAAACACAATCCCCAAGAACAGAACTTGTGCACTCAGCCCAAAGGGCATCCATCAAGTGCACGCGTTGGTTTGTTGTTTTAGGGCTGCTCTTGAGAACATGGGTTATAGGAAAGAGACTTGTTCCCATTGGCTGCTATAAATAAAATTTGAATCATTATATCATCTCTGAAGGGGGATTATAGAAATACCAGGCATAGTTTCAAGTATAGCAATTTATACAAGTACCTCTCTAAATGTATGTCTTGGGATTGTTGCTAAGCCCGGTAATAAGGGGCATTCCCACTTTTGCTAAGGCATATTTGTGTGACAGACTAGACCCAATTTAGGCACTTATTTACAGGTCAAAGCCTGCAGGCCTTGAAAGGAGAAAGCAAGGAGCTCACCCAGCCTGGCCTCAGCTCCTAGGCAGCTGTGTAATCCCACTGAACCTGTTTGGCAACTTCCTCAGTCACTGCTGCAGCTTGCAGATAAGACCCTCTTGGAAAGCCTGATAGCCCTCGTCAATAAGGAAACTGCAGACAGCAACTGAAATTTTCCAAAGTATAGACACAGATTCTCTGACTTGAAAGAGTATTGATACTCAGTCATTACAGAAAGCCTAAGATTTTTGTTAAGGAAAGATAGATGACAATTCTTTTCTTTTTAAAGTCATACACAAATCTCAAACTTACCTTGATAATAAACAACCATTGTTTACCTGTTGCATCACTGAAGCAAAATGAGTCATGATAGCCTCAGGAACAAGACTTACATTGGATTTCCGCTGCTCTTTTTCAGCAATGGGTTGGAAAATGTTATACAAACATGGCTTCGGTTTCACAATTTCCCTATTGGATAGGTATTGCAGATCCCATTTTTCACATTAGCATGACTTTTCTTGCCTGCAGAAAGGCATATTGGGCCTAAACCAGGGAGCAAAGGAGAGCCCAATCTGTAATAAAGTGAGGCTTCCAGCCAGAGGAGGAATGGAGCTGTCTAGGGCTGAACTGACCCATGGCTCTGTAATAACATGTCCCTCTCAGGGACTAGAGAATGTTCCAGACATTCTGTTAGTCTGTACTTTTTGCTTTCAGAACCCTGGTCACTAAAGAGAGACTACATTTATTAAAACTAGTTAACAATAACACTCTCACTGTGAAAGGAAATAAGTTACCGGAACACAACACTCAAGAAAACCTTGAAGATGTTTCAGTCAGAGAAGAAAGAAAAAGGCTGAGTGGGTAGACAATGGTAAGAGGGCTGGAATGTAGAAGCCCAAGAGACCCAGAAAAAAGAAAAATTTGGTGTATGTGTCTAGTTAAGCCATTAGAAACAGTGCCCTATCTCACCATGTCTGATCACTCATGGGCTTTTGCTGATAGTGCTTTCACTAATAACTGTCCTTTCTTTGTAATAACACTTTTTAGTCTAAGGGGTAGAGTTCCTTTTGGGATTGTAATTTCGCTTTTCTTTTCTAAACAGCTTTTCACCTGTTTAAAAGAAGTTATATATACATGTGAATGGACTCACAGTGTAATAACTGAGAACACTATAAATTCTTTGCGTTGCTGCCATAGTGAGATAAAGCACTTTAATAATAAGTGTGCTGTAGTAATTTGATGACTACAAAGTACAATCAAGTTTAAGGAAGGAAGGAGGAGAATAAAATCATTAAATAGCAGGTCCTGAAGGAAAACACCAGGATGTACAGATGTGGGTAGGTCACTGGAGAAAGAAAATTAAAAGTATGATGTGGGTAGGTCACTGGAGAAAGAAAATTAAAAGATTTCATTAAAAGTATGAAAAGAAAGGAAATCTTTTAACAAGTATAGCTCTTTTGAATCACAATGAAAACTTACTCTCTCAATGTATATTCTTTCATATTGGTGCTTTTTATTTAAATGGGAAAAGTCTTCCTATGAGTGGGATTGCTAGAAAGAGGGTGTGTATATTTTTAATTTTATTTTTGCTTTCCAAAATAGTGTAATAATTCATATTTCTGCTAGCGATGTGTGAGAGCGCTCCTCTCCATATGTCCCTGAAAGCAATAGCAGTTACTTCGCTTTTCTATTAGTTTACTTTTTTAAAAACCTTTTTTAGTAAAAGGTTTAAAACATAGTAAAACTCTTACTCTTCATTTTTCATCTGTATTGGAAACATTTTTCCTAATTTATCATTTTCCTATTGAATTTGTTCGTGGTAATTTTTTCCACACACACACACACACACACACACACACACACACACACATTTTATAATTGAGTAGTTACCTACCTTTACTTTTACAGCTTCTGGGTTTCATACTAAAAGTCTCTCAAACACCTAGGGCTAAGTTTCCATTGTTACATTTTTTACATTTAAATCTCAAATTTATCTGAAATTATATTTATATACTAGAAAGTAGTGGTTTCACTTTTATTCTGCCACATGTATAGCAAGATGTGTGTCAGCAATATATGTAAAATAAATCATCCTAAACCACTAAATTGAAGTATCACATTTTGCATGGACTTAATTTCCATATGTCCTGGGACCAAGGATGCATTCAGTGTATAAACAATGAAAACAGCATGGGCACAGACCAGTTAGAACAGATGCTGTCTGGAAATCAGTGTTACGGGGACCTCATACAAACCAAGGACCGGATAGCAGTCCTGCTTTGACTGGGTTCTCTATTCTGTTTCGATGACTTATCAGTCTATTCCTATACCAGGATCATACGGCCTAATTTCTAATTTCAGAAATCATTAAAATTATTAGAAATAATTATCAGAATGTTAATAGCTAACACTTATATACAACTTACTATGCGTCATGAATATTCTAAGAACTTTATGTATATAAACTCATTTAATCCTATAACAACCCTATAAGTGAGGTGCATTCAACCATTTTATAATTGAGGAAACTGAGGGACACAGAAATTAAGGACCTTGCCTAAAATAAGAAATTAAGTCAGTATTCAAACCTAGGCAGTCTGACTGTAGAGTCAGAGTTAGAGTATTCTTAATTGCTATGCAATAAATATACATTGCATTTAAAAAATCATCTCAATACATTCAGTAAAAAACTATAATAGCTTTTCTCTACGGCACTAGGGGTTCTAATCATAGAACCTCTGTGTTATCACTCCTGGAAACTTTCTATCTCTATACTTTTGTTAATCATATAATAAAACTTTCTATATTTTAAATCACCTTTAGAGATTTTGATCATGAAAATTCCCACAAGTGTTCATCACAGTTGACAGATGATGAGCACTTTGACCTTTAAATTCAATTCAAAGGCTTAAGTATTATGGACATTATGGCAACTTGGTCATTATGCATTATGTTAGAAAAGGATAGGTAATGTGATAGTACAGTCAGTGTTAATACGGTAAGGTTTTTTTGTCACTCCCCATGTCCAACATGAGCTGTAGGGGGTTGAGGTGAGAAGTGTACCTGTCGTTCCATATGGGTCGATGGAGGCTCCACCAGTGTATGATGCCACCAGCTCATCCATTGGCTGTAGAGGAAGAGAGACCAGGGAGAATTCATGTTCACTGTAAAATACCTTGCACCAGATGTCACAGATGTCATTATACATTACTCACTTTGCCCTGATGAGAACTTGTGAGGCCTTGCCTAAACTGCAAGAGGGCTGGGATGTGTAGTCCTTCTGTATTCCTAGGAAAGAGAACCAAACAGAGCCAAACAGCAGTTGTATCTATCACATCCATTCACCTCATACTTGCTGTGATTTCAATCTGTTGTGATTGACTTATTGATTTATTAATTAATTTAATTAATGATTTTGTCCATTCATTCTTACAAATGGTAACAAAAAGGAGATAATTAGAATTTGGATAAGCTTTGTCTATACAAAGAGTATTATAGCAGTAGTTTATATTCTTGATAAAGTTCATGATAATGGTAACATTAATGACAATGATAAAAATTTATTGATCATTTATTATTAGTCAAAAATTTCTCCTGGATTATCTCAGTTATAAAATAGTTTCTAGTGTTCTCTGAATTTTATAGATAAGTGACGCTCAGACAGCTTAAGCAATTTGCTCAAGGTCACAGGCATGAAGGAGCAAGACCAGAAATTAATTTATGAAGGCTGAACCCAAAGTCCAGAAGGCTGAACCCAAAGTAAAGGTCTTATCCGTTAGACCATAGAGTCACAAATGAATTGCAGCTGTGGTCGATGATATGGTTTATAAACACAGCTATACTTCAAAGCCTCTATAACCCTTTAAACTGGCTAAATGAGGCAGGCTTTGATTCACATAAATTGGCCTTGGAAAATTTCTTAGAGATTATCTAGTACAACCCTCTCGATTTTCTTGAAAAGAAGTTGTATTCGTTAGGATAAAGTTAAACCATACAGTGGTTTAGAAAAAGAGTTTATTTTTCTCTCATGTAATAGTGAAAATGGTCCAGCGTCTCATGGTCACTCAGAGATCCATGGTCATTCCAGGGAGTTCCTCTGCTAGGGCTTGTCATCAAAGCGAGGCTACCACATTCAAGTTCCAGCAAGCAATTAGAGGGAAGAGCATATGTACAAGGTACATGCAACCTCGGCTTCCAAAACATTAATGAAAACTGAATGGGGAGGGAGAAAAAAGACCCAAACGGCAAGAATATGTGATGGAAGAAGAAAGAAAAATGGTGATCTTTTGTTTTTGCAAGAGGAGGAAAAATTATGGGTTCAAAGTAGAGACTTTTATCAGTCACAGGTTAAAATATGTCTCAGAGGACAGAACTGCTTCCTGCCTTTTCCCTCTTTTCCTTTATCTCTACTTTCTCTCATTACAAGTATACTCAGAAAGGAAAAGCCTGAAAGTGTAAGTGACCTAGCACCACATCAATCAGAAAAGACTGACTGACGTGCAGGACACACTTCTAACCTGAAACAGTTAACTGGCATGCCAGCACTGAGATTTTCCAGTTAATGGAAATTCTAATTTAGCCTTTTCTGAATCAGAAATATCTTTTGCTTGTTTAGTATTTTAAATTTGATCAAAAATTTAAAGTCAGCAATGTACTCATGTAATTTAATAATCAAAATGATATAAGGAGGTTTACTCAGAGAAGTCTCTCACTCTGGTTCCTATGACTGTTGTGAAAATGCACCGGATAAAGAGATGATTTTATTATGGCTATTATAATAGGGAGGATGTTCATTAATGAAGGACATCTCAAAGAAAAGGAAGGGTAAGGGTAAGGAGTACTATCAGGAAGGATGAAAATAAGTGTTATTTCAGACAGCAGGGGGTCCTTTGTTGTTTCCTGGAACACAAAAGGGTTTGGGGGATGTCTTAACTTGCACTGTTTTCTTGGAGGCAGCATGCAAGTAAAGTTCAGCATTATCACTCTTCAACCTCCTTCCCCACAGGTGATTACTTTTATTGGTTTCTTGTGTATTGTTATAGTATCTCCTTATATAAACACGAGCAGATATATATTTTTTTTCTTAAAGACTTTATTTTTTTTTTTAGAACAGTTTTAGGTTCACAACAAAATTGAGAAAGAGATACAGAGATTTCCCATATCTCCCTTTCCCCCAGCCTCCACAACCACAGCCTCCTTAATTATCAACATCCTCCTTCATTATCAACATCCTCCACCAAAAGGGTGCATTTATTACAACTGATGAACCTACACTGACATACATATTCATCCAGGGTTCATAGTTTACATTACAGTTCACTCTTGATGTTTTACATACTAAGGGTTTGGACACATGTATCCGTTATTGTCATATCATATGAAGCATTTTCATTGCTCTATAAATCCTCCGTGTTCCACCTTCATCCTTCCTACTCACCCCAGGTCCTGGTAACTTCCATAGTCTGGCCTTGTCCAGAATGTCATAGTTGGAATCATGCAGTATTTGGCTTTTCAAATTGGTTTCTCTCGTTTAGTAATGTATGCTTGTTTGTTTTCATGTCTTTTGGTGGCTTGATAGCTCATTTCTTTTTAGGACTGAATAATATGCCATTGTGTGGTGGATAGATAGTCTCATCCTCCATTTTCTTATACAATAAGTAAAAAGTATCATAGTTATATACCTTCCGAAACTTCCTTATTTTATAATTCTATATTCTAGATATCGTTCCATATCTACATAGAGAGCTTATTTTCCTTATTTTTTCCCACTGCATACTATTCTCTTGTGTGGATGAACCATAGTTATTTAATCAGTCCCCTATGACACTGGAATTACTTCCAATATTGTGCTATCATAAATAATGTTTTAATAAATAACCTTGCACATATAACATGTATAAGCATTTCTATAGGATAAATGCCCAGAAGTAGGATTGTTGGGTACAAAGGTAAATATTTGTAATTTCTGTAGATTTTGCCAAATTGGATCATTCTGCCCTCCTACCTGCATTGTATGAGCATGCTGTGTTCTCTTAGCCTTACCAGAGTATGTTAAGTGGAATTATTTTAACCTCGTTGGTAAGAAATAGTATCTTGTAGTGGTATTTATTTGCATTTCTCTTAAAATTATCTATTTGATTCAACAACTACTTTGAAAAATTATTTAGCAAATAGACTCTACCGAAGATGCTGACCCCTTGAATAATCACTAATTGATCACTCCTCCTCAGTGTAAATCCAAATGAGTCTTGTCATTCCACATGGTGGAAAACAGCAGGTCTTCAATTCATTCTATATGTTACCATCTGTTCCTCAAAAGGTTCTGTGCTCTGATAAATTTGAGACACCTGGCAAAGAGGGTGGAGAGGTTTTTTTATTGAGTGACTCCTCAGAGCCTGTGTAACTCTCATGCTCACAGTGAATTTCTAGCAGAGAAGAATCCTAGACTTTGTCCACGGAGCACTCTGCTCAGAGCATCATCAGCAGTAAGTTTTTTTATTACATTTCCAGGAACATTGATGGAGAAACACTGATGGAAGAGGGTAGGTTGAATGTATACCTAGTCAATGGCCAACCATTGTGTGTTTTTTTATTTTCTTAAATATAAATTCATATTAGTTTCTTAATTTTTTTTTCCTCTAAAATTTGAGGTGGGGGAGAGTGAGGATTTCTGTTAATTGAAGATAATTAATAGTTGGATTAACTGAGATATAGGATCAGAATTGGATTTGGCTAGCTTCCTTCTGGGCCAGCCCAGGGAAATAAGGACATTGGTGAACTGCTCTTTACTAGTCTTTTTTTCCTTGCTTGCTTTGCTCAGTACCCTATGGAAAAACAGGCTGGCAGGAAAAGACCCGAAAACTCATTTTGCTCTAAGATGCTGTGTTGGTTCATTTGTTCAATTAAACAGCTTCTAACTTTATTGCTTTGTGCTTTGTCCCTGAGTTTGTCCCACAAGAAATGTAAGGCCCTGTTGACTCCCCAGCAGTCCTTAATCCAGTTAGGAAGATAAGATATACCCTGCAGAGAGGTAACAATGTAAGTGTGATTAAGTGACAAGATGCGAGTTAGGATAATGTTACTTCTCCCAGAGAGCTCCTCTCTTGGGAGTCTGCTTTTTAAGTCTCGAAAAGCTTTGCTGGGAGCTCTCTCGTGAAATTTCCCCACTTCCACAAGCCTGATAAGAAGGCATTTTCTCTCGTTCTTTTTTTTGGGAAGAGGTGTTCCCTGGCATTTTCCCTTTGCTGGCTAGCTATGGGTACCTCCTGTCATGGGGCAAGCCAGCTGCTATGGGGAATTCCAGAGACCTGGCCTGCTGGAATGCAGAGGCTATTTCTTCAGTAGCTTTTGGCTCCACCTAAGGTTTTTTTTCCCCTCTGTTAAGAGCAATAATATTATCAATAATGTAGGAGCGGGAGGGAAGAAAGCGAGTCCACTTTTATTATTGTTTTCCTCCAGTTCTCTTTTTACCTCCAAAGTGGTCTTTAGTTCAGAGTGGCCGCAAATTCCATTTGCTGTGGACAAAATAACCAGGTCCTCAATTTGAGCACTGGTGAGTAGTTTTTTGGACTCTGAGTAGCATTTTGGAGCAGTCTGAAAAGAAACATGGTTTTTCAGAGCAACAAAAAGAGGACATATTTTAGAAATCTCAAATTGCTTCTGGCAAGGGACTTAATATTTAGGACTTCAAGGAGATACACAAAAATTTTGAAAGTACTTATTTAAATGTGGCCTCCAAAAGTTAGGAGCAAACTGGATGAACTTTACATATGACTCTGTTTTGAATTCTTACTCACAAAAATAGTTCTATAATCAAAAACTATAATCGAATACTTAATTCCAAAGATGTTGTCTCAGTGTTATTTATGGTGGTGAAAAATATGTAAAATCTGCACATATATGCATAGAAAAAACACTCTAAGAAAAAACCATAAATCAAAATGTTAACAGTGGATCTCTATGCTAAAAGTGATTTCTATTTTTTTGTTTATTTCCCCCCCCCAGAACTTCTACAGTGAACATGTATCATTTTCAAAATCAGAAATTTTTTAAATGAAGATTACTATTATAAAGAATTTGTATCTAACATTCATGGTATGAGAATTAATCAAAACAATGTGACTTAAATATAATGAATTGTTATTGTATTTTTGGTGTAAACATTATTCCTGTCTTTCAAAAGGCTAAATATGTTTGTAGTAAAGAAAGAGTTTAAGTTTTTGTTTTTTGTACTTCTGCAACATGTGGATTTTTTTTCTTTTGCATTTAGATGATGCAATTGAAAACCTGTTTTCCATCACTATCGCATTTTCACAAATCCCTGTTGGAAAAATTAGTTGAAATCATGATAATGCTAAGAAAAATCTAATCTTTTCTCAACTAATTCCTTTGGGTTTAAAAAAAAAAATTCGACACTAGGCTGTGTGATCTGAAAAAAACCTCCAGGGCAAAAGATTAAATTAGGAGCTCTGGTTTAATTACCCAGCAAGACTGACACAGGATAGCCTTGCTACTGTTACAGTGGAAACAAAAGTGGAAAAAGAATAGAAAAACCTAGGCAGTTCATAATTAGACAAAGTGACTGGATGAATACAGCAACTTGTAAATAAGTTAAAAATACACAGGGCCCTAGCCAAATTATCTAGAAAATGCCACTCACTGTCGAAGGTTTTAAGTCAACATCTCCAAGTTGGCGCCAGAGGCTACTACCTGGCAATCCTATTTCTTTAAAAAAAGCATCGAGATCTTTTTTACACCATTGAAGCAGTAAGGCTAAAGGAGCCTCTTTCATGTGTGGTTAGTGAATTCCAAGTGCTTCAGTTCTGAATTAAGTCACTTACCTCAGGGTTCCAGACAGTCTGGAACCCCAAAGTAAGCCCTTCCCCCAGATGGTACCTTGGTGTAAAGAAAAAAGAACTTGAAAACTCAAAAGCACCCTATATTGGAAGGGCTTATTATCTTCCTTCCCAACTATGGAACTGTCTAGGGAAATTAACCCTCTCATTTGTTAACCTCAATAACAGGCTTTAACAGATCTGTAGCCATGGATGGCTCAGGTAATTGTCCTAATTAGTTTGGTATGGAGGGAGGCTTGGAACTTGTCATTAAACCTAAATTAAAAGAAAAAAATGAGTTTATGCCTTATAGATTTGACATATGGATTCCAGATGTTATGAAAGAAATGTTACTGCTAAGGCTTTTAGGCCACTTTTTGTAGTTAAGGAGAGGATTAGGGGAGAAAGCCTGAGGCAGAACATGGTAAAAAGAGAGGAAGGTCCTATTGACTATTAAAAACTCGGGGTGGGGGTGGTAGCGGCAGCGGTGTGCGGTGTGCGGTGTGCGGTGGGGTGGTGTGTGTGTGTGTGTGTGTGTGTGTGTGTGTGTGTGTGTGTCCCCAAACTGAAAACTGGGAAAATCTAGCAACAAGGTCTTAAAATCCCCCTGGTACCTGGGCCTCAGAGGAGTTATGTCTGAGTTGACTTCCTTATAGCTTTGTTGGCAGACAAGTCACCTCCCTACTTGGAAGTGATTGTTATTTCACTGCAATTTCTCTCCAGAATTCTAAATTTAAACTGTTAATGCAAACTTCCCAGTATCTTTAAGAAGGTTGCTAGAATTTTGGTCCCATTTAGAAACAGAGACAGGTAATTATACCAGGAATACAGCTGCACTTTTACTTCAATGATATGCACCCAATCCTTTATTTCTTCTTCTTTTTCAGAAAATAGTAAACACAGGGAAAGGAACAGGAGTTCCAGACCCTGGGTACTAAAATATTATAGACACACAGGAAATGACTTTTCCAATCCAGCCTGTAAACCTGTCATTTCATGGGCTCGCCTGTGAGCCTAGAAAAGAGAAGCAAAGATCACAGAGAAGGCATTTCTATGTTATGGGAAGGCTGTAGCAGATGACTTCTGGAGGCCTTCCCCAGTGCTATGATCTTAAAAGCAAGCCATAATTTGAAACGTTACAGAAAAACCAATGAAATTTGAGGCAAAATCTGTGGCTTAAAGCTATCTCTCTTTGCTTAAAAAAATGTTGACTTTGAAAAACAAGTGAAAAGCTAAAATATATTTTTGGAAGGACAGGGATATATTCTCAGCCCTATTGCTTTAAGGTTTCAATTAAAAATACTCCAAATGTGATAAATAAGCTAACAACTCACTTTAATATGCATTAATCTTAAAACATTTACATATTGACTTTCCTTTATTAATCTATCTGAAAGATGTTTCTGGTGTATTAAACAAATGCTACACCTCTGGTTAGTGAACTAGTTTTGGATTCATTAATTCTCCAAATATTTGTATTCCGAGTACCCTCTAGGGATAAGATCTTCTTTGAATGAAAAGTAGAAGACAGGAATTAATCCATTGGCTCATTCAGGTGCTCCTTCTTCCCCTCCAGTGTGGTGAGGACTCTCACTGGGCCTGTAGCCAGAGCACCTGCCCTTCCCAGCACATCACTTAATTTCTCTTTACCTCAGTTTTCTCCCTGGAAAAGTAGGACTAGAAGTAGCATGTACATCATTGAACTAAATGAGCTAATACATGTAAAGCACCAAGAACAAGCCTGGAACAAAGTAAGTACTTAGTAAATGTTGGCTATTCATTTGGGACTGAGCATGGGGAAAAGCAACATACAGGCACAGATACAGAGATAAAGAGAACAAGGTGCATAAAGGAGGGAATATTTGAACTGCTTCTTGGAGGATAATAGGGGGGGTTCACTAAGTAGATTAAGAAGGGCTAGGCCAAGTAAATGGTACAAGTGAAGGCACAGAATCATGAAACTAAATAGCATATATGGGGAACTGTAAATGGTTCATTAGAGCCGGATTAAGAGGTATGTGAGAATGAGAGAGAACCCTTAGGATTTACCAACCAAATGTGTGATAGGAAGGGAGGCAGAGGGCAGATATCTGAGTCGATGGTGATGCTATTAACCAGAAACAAAATATGAGAGGTGGTGTGGGTTTTGACACAATGTGTAGTTTTAGACATACAGTATGTGAGGGGCCTTTGAGACCTAAAGGGAAATATACAATTGGATACACAAATCTGGGGGTGAAATTTGGCTGGATCAATAACCAGTATGGAAAATGAGAAGGAAACAACATAGGCTGCACTGGCATTCAAGGGCAGTTGGAAGAGGAGGAGCCAGAGAAAATAAACAGAGAAGAGAACCAGGGCAGTATGGAGGCCCTGGAAGAAACCAAAGGAATAAAGAGTTTCACATCAATTAGGATGTTTTTGACTGAAAACGACAGAAAATTTAAACTGGTTTAAATTGTCTAGATTTACTGGCCCAAATAACTGACAATACAGGTTTCTGGAAGATCATCCCTAAGCTGTGGGTGAGGAATTCAGTTTACCATCAATATTTAGCAGTTATATTGAGTGCCTATAATATGTGTCAGGCACTTTTCTATTGAATTAACAAAATAGGCAAAAGTGCCTCCTCTGGGAACCATACATACAAGTGATTCTTGGTATCTTTTTTCTTTTCTGCATTAAAACACAAATGAGATGTTTCAAATTGGGAAAACTAAGTGGAAGGAGATGCAGAGAGAAAGCTTTAGAATTTAATGAAAAGTTCAAAACATTTGCTGAGAATTTAACACATTTTTTGTAGAACTGTCTAGAACTTCTGTACTAAGTGATAATGGAAGGGTAAGACAGGGGAGTAGTTCTGTATGGAAACAAAACTCTAAAATCCAAATACCGCCAAATCATGGTTACCAACATGATTTTGCTAAAAGATAGCTTCTCTGTTCTAACATAATAGTTTGCACCAAAAAGCGCTCCATAAAACTTGCATGCAACAGGATATAGATACTAGTCTGAGCTCTGAAGCTAACTTATCTTTTTGAGACTATTTTTCATTCTCGAATTTGGAAATGATAAAACCTACCTCATTAGACTTTTGAAAAATAAAATGCTACTGTGTGATTGGTCTTTGTGTACTCAAAAGCACTATAGAGCATTAAGAATTAAAATTAGAAAGTTGCAAGTTTGTAATGGCTAAAAAACTGTTAATTTTCTCAGTAATGTTCTTTGATTCCAATTAGAACGTTTTCCATAAAACTCTATAAACTTACTCTTTGAATTTTAAAATACGGCCCACAAATGCTTCTTTTCTCAAACTTTAGTTTTGTTCGAAAGAAAATCCTTCATACCTGATAGGACTTCTTTATCCAAGCTGAGGAAACAATCAGAAATACTGATTTGATTCTCTAAAAAGGAAACAATTTTGATAAGAGGATTTTCCTTACCTATATTTTTATAAGATTCTTCACTGGGTTTTCACTACCAAACAGCTCCTTACCTTATACTTAAACACATCCCCAAGACATCTCTGAAAAGCATTCATTCTCTAATATAGCAGAAGATATAGAAGATATAGAAAGTGACATGAAAGTCCACTTTCCAACCAAGAATATTTCTGTAGAAGGTGAAACAATCCACACATAAGTTCATTTTCTCTTTCATTATTTGGCCATTATTTTGACAAGAAATCCAAGTTACAAATGGCTGAAACAGCTCCAAAATATTTCGCCTCCTTCTTAGGTGTACATCTCTGGCAGTTGCTTAATAACCTCACAAGTGTAGCCACTACCTGTCCTAAAACACCAAAACATACACCCTTCCAAAAATAGGAGTATTTGTTTTTCCTCCATTCTCTTACCTTCTAGAGAGGCTTAAAGCACTGCTGGGGACTGCTGCAGTGAGCTTTTGTTCTGTCTTAAACTAATTGGCATGAGCTAGGAGGTGAACCAATTGGTGGTAAAGGGAGGTTAAAAAGATTTTCAGATAGTGGCTTTTTTTTTTTGATGGGGCTATGGTTTGCTTTCATGTTGATATTTTAATCTTGTAATAGTTCAGTAACTTACCAGTACATGTATCCAGACTATATATTTCTTGATTTCGGAATCGCAGCCTCATAATTATAATTCATTTGTTTGGTTTGGTGTCACACTGGGGTGTCATGCTTTACTAGTTGATGCTACTCCCTTGTATATGATACCAAAGCCCTTCAAATTATTCACATACAAAGACTTCAACCTTTCTCACTTTATTAATTACTTCAATATTAGGATTCATACATTAGTAAACCTAGAGTTAGATAAGCAGCTGTAGAATTGGTTTTTGAAACCATTATACCATTACGTTCCTTCTTCATTCCACAGAATGCCATGGGTGGCACACTTTTAATGACTTTTACAAATTTTAAGATACTTGATCATGTTCCCAACTAAATAGATTTTACAGTTTTCAAATGTTGGCATCCAGTATGGGATAAAATAACGGGACTAAGGTTTTTCTTAATACGGAAAGACTAATGTCTTTTTCATATACAAGAAATGTACAGTTTCCTGTAATTAACTCTTGTCTCTTAAAGGCGTTAAAAATCATAAAAAGACGGATGCAGTACATATTTCCTTTTTATTGTTCAAAATGTTACAAATAATGTCACTACATTTTGGACTCTAGAAGTCAAATCAAAGATTATCTTCATGACTACCACCTCACTAATTTTCTTATTACTATATGCAAAGCATTAAAATAGGAGCTGTGCAGAGAAAACATATAGAAGTAGGGTTGTCAAATAAAATACAAGATGCTCTGTTAAATCTGAATTTCAGATAAACACATTTTTAGTGTTTCAAATATTACATCTACTAAAATGTTATCTAAAATTCAGACTTAACAACACATCTTGTATTTTCATCTGTGATATCTGGCAACACTTTGTAGAAGATCCTATCTTCAGGAAAACTTACAATTTAACAAGAAAATTAATGAATTTTCATAATATGAAGGATAAATGATACATGCAGTAATATAAATGATCAGGTGAGGAAAGGATCTTCACTACCACAGAAGGGTATCTGGAAGAAATGCCAATTACAATTCCTAACTTTGATTGGCAGATAGGTGGTTTAGTATGATTTTAGAGTTCAAGGGTTGTGAGTTAAATCCCAAATTCACTGCTCACTAGCTGTGTAATCTTGGATAAATTAATCTCCTTATTATAAAATGAGACTACTAATACCTGCTTTACTAGGCTGTTTGGGGGATCAGAGATAATGTATACAAATAAAGCACTGGGACCACAGGAGGCACTCCCTAAATGGAATTACCTACTACTAAAACATCACATGGTAAAGAGAGTATCTGTCAAAGACAAAAATTCAAATGTTAATGTTCTACAGTAATGGTAATATTGAATAAGTAATTTTATTTCCATGATCTATTTACACTGTACAAACACTGTTGAAAAGCACCCTACGAGTTCACAGGACATTACAATATATTTACTTTAAAAATATATTCCTTTATAAAAGGTTTATAGAACACTGACAAGTCAAATGTGACAAAACTCTTAAAGCGCGTCACCAATTCTGTGATAGCAAGAATGCTTCCAAATGATATCAATTTCACAATCACAAGTCACCATATGAGTTTTAAATACATACAAGTTATAAATAAAAAGTGAATTCCACAGTGGAAAGTTCCTGCAGCAACACTTATTAGTTAACATGTACTTTCATGGAGATGTTGTTTCATAATAATTTACAATATCAACTTATCTGCCAAAAAAGAAATCAGTAAGTTTTACAGTCCAAAAATTCATATTTGTTTTCTACTTTTTCTTCTTTATTGGTTCTCCTGGTTCTACTTTGCGCTTTTTAGAAGTATGCTCATCTTTTTCATCATCTTTAAACAGAAAAGGAAGAGTTTCAATCAGTAATTTAAAAAGAATGTTAAACATTAAGCAAAAATTAACTTTTAGAACTCTAATTTTAAAGTTCAGTAAAAATAAAGATTTTTTTTTCAATTGTAGTGTCATGCGAAATTCAGTGACCCTTCAGTACTATATTAAGGTAGTGTAAAATGAAAAGCTATTTTCAAATATTCTATAACACACACTATATATCTTGAAATATATAATCTATATTTTGCACAAATGGAACACATTATTTTACATATATATATATATATATATATATATATATATATATATATACATAAACCAAAACATTATTTAAGTGGCTTGTTCTTTCCTTTCCAATCAGCTTTCTCTCCCTGCGAAAACAACTCCCCTATCTTATCCACCTCATATGTTGTAGTTAAAAAGTTATATTGTAGTTAAAAAGTAACTTGCAAGTAGACATTTCACTGACACTGCATTTTCAATTTTGGCCTGTGTTGTTAGTTCTATTCCTCCCACCATCTTCCCCCCCATTCCTAGGAGAATATTCCAATGGCAATGGAAAAACAGACATCTTCCCTCCTTTATATTTTGAAGAGGATGGAGAAGAACCTTACACTAAATCTATGTCTTTTTAAACTTCTCCAGATTGTTACTAGTGTCGGTAGCCACAGAAAATTTCCAATTCATAAAAATGTCAAACCTGAAAAAGTGGACCCTTTTATTCAATTAAAAAAATCCAACATGTTTCAATGAAATACGGGGTAGCACAGACCAGCTGCTAATTTCCCACCTCACTGAACAAATATATGGTTTTATTTTAAGAACTCCATGTAGAAGGAATAACATGCAGAAGATGCTATGATTTATAAAACATAAATTTAAGCACATTACTGAATTCATTGTACTTTTGACTTTATTTTCTCAATCAATAGATACTCATAGTTTAACAACTATCATATGGTGGCCTATAAATTATTTTGAAAGGGTCCTTCATATTAACAAATCTGGGAAGCCGCTGATATCAGATCATAAACTATGGAGGAAACCAGAAGCCTTCAATTTCCTTCTGCTAACGGTACCATAGCAGAATATCTCTTTTGTTGATATGAACAATAATTAGTATCAACAGCAGGTGATCCATCTTCATCTTTGAACACAGCATGGTGATGTTATTCATATATTTCATTAAGCACTGTGGATTTATGTAGACAGTTAAGATAAAAGACAATTCAGATCAATGAATCATCCCAGGAATTTACAAAACAAAGTTTTAATCAGTAGTTTATCATTTATACACAAAAATACTGGCTCTTTAAAACAACTATATGACATACGGCTCAAACAAAGGCCTCTATTTTTTAATTGGAATTTAATTATCATCATGCTTGACTTTTGAGATTATTTTCAGTACTAATATAAAAATTAAAATTACTTTCTAAATCTACTAGAAAACCTACTGTTAACATATATTAAAAAGATGATCTTAAGATACTTCTGCTTTTAATCTTGCACTTGTTAAAAGTAAATTGTATAACAACAAAAATGCAAATTCCTAAGTTTGGAAAAATAACATCAGTGATTTTAACTGAAGAACTAATGCCATCTAGCGATATAACAAGGCATTACCTTAAAAACCAGAGCAGGAAAACAAAAAACACTTGAACCCAGAAACGCTGAGTTTCTACTCTGTGCCATGTAGTACAGATGCACTAGTAAGGAAAGCTCTATTATGGATTTCATATCACTGGAGGTGAATAAATTTAAATTATTAATACAAACAAACTTTCTAAATTTAAAAAAGCATTTGCTACTTTAGCTAATGATTAATTACGTTAATAAAGCTATAATTAATATCTAAGTATCGCTGATCTACATTTACAACTACCAAACAAGAGGTGCTAAAAAGTAGCAAGACTCAACGAAGAGTTTTAAATCTTTCTAAACTCCTCCTCTAAAATATCTGGAAGAAGTTAACTAGCTAAAAAGACAAAGGGACAGAAAACGGGAAGGAAAAGTAAAAACTAAGTAATCTGATAATCTAAAAATTTAGATAATTTAAGAATGTGGGGTTTGTAATATAGGATATTTTATAAATTTTAAAAAATGGAGGTAAAAAGGATGTCGGGAAAATCGATCGAATTTTACAGTGACTTTGTGAACATGCTACAGGAGTCCGAAATGGCAAAAATCACTTCAAAAATGGTAGGTACTTATGGTTATTAAAGATTTCAGAATTATCTTCTAATCTTCAGATTCAGTTTTAAACTGGTTGAGTGTTGATGGGTCCTTTTTTTTTTTTTTTTTTTTTTGCTATTGCTACCACTTTCTGATAGAGGACTGTCATATGAGCAAAAGGTCAGAAATTATGTATGGTAATAGTGATAATGTTTACCAAATATTTGGAAGTCCTTCTATTTGAACTCAATAAACAACCTGGGGAAAAAAAGATAATTCTTTCCACTTGTTTGTCCTGGATATATGATCCTAGACTTTCCCAGAGAGGAACAAAGGAGAGCATCAGTCCAGGGTACCTACTAGTTAGAATATCAACTCTAGTGGTCTTAGTGCCATTCTTCTTACAGCATAGTTTTCAAGCACTCTAGCTAAAACACATCAAGTCTGAATCCCAGTTTAACAAGGTATCATTTCCATTTAAAGACGTGAGTTTGTGAAAGTACCTATTTTAGAGCTTGCAATTTTCTTGTTTTCTGACCTTGGACAAGTCACATGAGCTCTCATTTCTAGTCACATGAGCTCTCATTTCTACACTTCTCTATCCTCTTCCAACAAGGTGTTGTAAGGATTAAAGAGAATTTATGCAAAAGAGCTTTTTATTAATTATATAACATACAGCACAATATGAAGTATTTTAAATGCCCCCTTCATTTGGCATCTCCAAAAAGATGTCATTTACTGAAGATGTGTCTTCCTTCATTACTGACTTCTAATCTACATTGAGAAATTTGTGAAAGAAATGAAAAGCCAAGTAGAATCAAAACTGGAGTAATTACCAGTTAGTTAGTTGCTACCCTTTCTCTTAAAACAAACAAAACTCTCTTCATAATTGCAAAAGGAGCTAAATAGATAGCCCTTGTATTATGGTAAGATCAGAAATCTGTTTAACAAAAATGGTAACCCTAAAATGACAGTCCAAAATATTTAGTCCAATTCTGCAATTGTCCACTGAATACTTATGATGAATATTACAAACTGTGATACAAACATAAATAAGACCTGGATCCTGTTGTTTAATGAACTCATTTTCATAAAAGAGATAGACTTACAAACAACTAATCACATAAAAGGTGGTAAGTGCAACCAACAGCATTAGAACACACAAGGTACAGAGGAACAATTAATTAGAAGGAGGTGATATCTGAAATTTTTCTCTTGAGTTCAATTTTGAAGGATGAATGAGTTTACCAGCCAAAGAGAGACGGAAGAACATTCCAGACCAAGGTACAACATATATTGAAAGGCGTGGAACTATAAAATGGCATGGTCTATTCGGTTTTGAATTTTAAGATCTTAAAGTGCTAGAAAGGGGGCCATGTGAAGTGAGGGTGGAGAGAAATGCAGGGCTTATTATAGAAGGCTTTGATTCTATCCTGTTGGTGAAGGGTGTTAAGCAGGTGAGTTACATAGTCAGGTGTGACTTTTAGAAAGTGAACACTGGCTGCAGTGTAAAGGATGGAAGTGGGTGATAAACATGTAAAACCAGAGATTACTATGACTACTTATAGATGTAAGTGATAAAGTTATAAACGAAGGCAAGCCAACCAACCCATTATTCTCCTATTATTATTTTTAATTACTACATAGTAATACTCAGTTTAATTCTTTTTGTAATACTAATTTTGGCTCTAAAGCACAACTTTTAATACAAAATGAAGCCTTTAGCACTTTGCAGCTGTAATCACAAGATTAATAATGAACTGTACTGTTCTAATAATAAGGTACCATATACCACATATACTACTTACTGGTTGAGATATTAGATTTCAACTTAAAGCCTGGATAATTTATGATCTTCCACTAAAATACAGCAAAAACTACTGGTTGAGATATCATAACTTCGAAGCTGACTACATACTATCTTTCCCACAAAACACAGCAAAAACTATTCAAAGACCATTGTAATCAGTGTGCTAACTCGCTAGATTTAAATTTCCTTGACTATCTCGATCTTTTTGAACTCACCACAGGGACCAAGAGCTATTACCATCAGAATCTGACTCTCCTTACCTGATTCCACTGTCTCCTCCCCTTCCGGTAGAAGCCTAGCTTTCTTAACGTTCTGTGGGGCATCATCACCATTGTCCTCATATACGTTAGACCATTTTATTGCCATATCCAGCTCTGGAGGGGGAGGTTTTTTCTCCGTAGTGTAGGTCTCCGGAGGTGGTGCATAGTTTGACTTCCATATTTTGAATTCTTTTGGAGGCTGTTAAGCAAACACATTAAGAGGCACTGTGACGAACCGAGGTTCCTGTAATCGGTATGGGCACATGCATCTCCCTGCTGTTCGCTTATTGTTCAGGCTGACTTCTTTTTTTTTTAAGGTGTAAAGACATTTTTCCATCAAAACCACAGTACTGTTAAGTGAAAAGCCAAAGGGTTCCCTGTACGAATAAAGCTAATAACTTTTAGTTACCAAAGAAGAATCCAGTCTCAGAGATACTACGCCAAGGCTGACCCCTTCAGGAGGCTGCAGCAGACACTGTCTTGGAGGCAGCACAGCAGGCACTTCGACTTCAAAGGGAAGGGGTCTCGGGGAGAAGCTGCAGCGAGGGGGGGCGGGGGGAGTCACCACCGTTAGTCCTCACCGCGCAAGGTCGGGGCACCGAGCGCGGAGGTTTGGGCCTCCTCACAAGTGGGCGGGGGCTGCGGGTCCGATCTGACACCCACCAGGCTGGGGGAGGGGGCCCGGGCTCCCCAGGGCTGGAGATGGGAGAGGGTGGTACGGCATCCCGCAGGGGGTGACTGCGTGTGGCGGAAGGGACAGCCGGCCCCCAAGAGGCGGCTCAGGAGGAAGGGGGCGGAGGCCGGGACCAAGCTCGGTAAATGGGGTAGGAAACCTCACCTCCTCAGGCGCCTTGACGACGTGCCTTTCCCAGTCTATCTGTTTGTTGAGCGGATTGTAGAGAAAGGCAGGGCGCGTCACGCTCCGGAATAGTTCGTCGGGTCCCGGCAGCCGCTTCTCCGTATTGTTTCCACAGCCACCCGCCGACTTCGCCGGATCCGAAGCCCTGCGACTCGTCTCCTCCGGCTCGCTGTTATCCTCCTCGCCCGAGGAGCCTGAACTGCTGCTCCCATAAGCCGCGAAATAGCTCAGGGGATCTTTCTCTTCCGAAGCCATGACGGCTACGCGAGAAGGCCGAGGGCTCCGCCGGAAGCCGGAAGTTGCTCGAGGTCCCGCCCCAAGACTCGCAGAGCATCTCAGGCCCTGCGCCCCCTGGGGGCTGTGCGGCGCTACTGCTCCCCCGCTGCAGGACAGGCTGTGGGCGATTCCGTGCACATTCACAAAGAGGGGCTTCTTTTGCTCATTCAGGAGGTGCCCTGAGAAGAAACAGGTCCAGAGTCAGTAGTCCTAATCAAACTTTCAGCATTCAGCGGGAATTCATTAAAGGCACAGAAGAGCCACCTCACTTTAGCTCTTGCCTAGAAAGACCAGGATTTCTTTCCTATCCTGTTGCATCTATTAAAAAAAGATTAGTGTGCTTCCCTCAGTCGTCACGGAAGACCTCTAAGTGTGGTGGACTCAACAAGTCACAAACGAAATCCTCGCCTGGTTGACCTCATTCCAGTGCACTCTGAGCAACCTCTTTGATGAAATTCCTCCTGGATTGCATCCCACCACTCTGGGGTCCTCCAAACTCTCTGTTTTCTCATTGTCAGCCTCCTTCCATGCCTGCTTTGCTCTGTATAGTCCTTAAACTTGGTGTTTCCCAACATGTTAAGTTTGTAGAGGGTGTTACAAAGTTGAACATCAGCCTGCCCTTTTTTATGGCATTATCTACCTTATTCTTGTGCCTCTCAAATCTGGGCCTCCACAATCTTTCTCTTTCAACCTCTGGACCAAACTTCCACCTGGCTCTTAAACTTTCTATGTGAACATCCTGCTTGGGTCTCAAACTCATATTTAAAGGATGAGTAACTTATTTTTCCATAAAACTTGCTTCTGCATTTGCGTTCCTTCTTAGTAAATGACATAACCATGTGCCTAGTCCCCAGGGAAACAAAATCTTTGACTCCTCTTCTGAACTAAGAGGGAATGATAGTCAAATGAAAGTGATAAAGTTGGCATCAGTGTAAACATTCACACACCCCACTTAAGGATGCCTTCTTATTTACACAACACACTCATCTCTGGGGGGTAAAAAATGTCCGTGTTATTCACTCTTCTTTCCTAGTCCTATTGCACAGGGATACCCAATCCCCTGGCTACAGACCGGCACTGTTCTGTGGCCTGTTAGGAACCAGGCCATATAGCAGGAGGTGAGCGGTGGGCAAGCAAGTAAAGCTTCATCTGTATTTGTAGCAGCTCCCCAGTGCTAGCATCACCACCTCAGCTCCACTTCAGATCATTAGATTCTCATAGGAGCATGGGCCCCTGGTGTCAAAAAGTCTGGAGACTGCTGCTATATAGCACAATACCTGTGAGCTTCTTGAGGGCATGAGTTGGATTATGCTTTGTTCATTCTTATATTCCTAGGACCAAGCTCAGCGCCCGTCACTGAGTAGATAAATCAATAAATATTTTATAATTTATACCTCCATCCAAGTATTATGTTGACAGAGAAAAAGGATGGTCTCAAAGTGCAAAGTTGGGGAGCCCATCCTCACTTGACACCAATTGCAAGTTTGTGGGTCCCCCAAACCCCTCAGGTTTGATTTGGTAGGACTCACAAAACTCACTGAAAGCTATTTTACTCATGGCTATGGTTTATTATAGCAAAAGGATAAAGCTTAAAGTCAGTCAAAGGAAGAGGTGCATGGGGCAGAGTCCCAGAGACTTCCACATGCAGAGCTTCCAGTGGAGTTGTAGACAGTACTAACTTCTTGCAGCAAAGATATGTGACCATATACGTGGAGTGTTGCCAAACAGGGAAGCTCATCTGAGCCTTGATGTCCTGAGTTTTTATTGGGGCTTGGTCATGTACACATTGTTGATTCCCATATGGCTGACCTCAGTCTCCAGCCCTTCCAGAGGTCAAGTTCGTACAGTGTGACCCAAAGCTCCAGGGCATAACATTTTGGGGGGATATAGTATGTCTTGAAAATGTATGCAAATGTTATACTAGTCCTGAATATACCTTTTATTGTAATATATAAAATATTTTAAATTACTTATCATTGAGAACAACTGACACGTTAAGAAGATAACCACATTTTTCCTATGGCTTCTAAAACTGGACTATTCTTGAGTGCCTCTGAGGTTGGGGTACCCAATTTGAATAACACGAGTCCCTGTTATCTAAGCCTCCATGAAACCAAGTCCAAGAGCCACTTCTTACTTGACCTTTTAACAAGATAGGCCTCTTCCTTGAAACACTTTGCTTCTTGCCGTCTTTCACAAGATTATGCACTTTCATTCTCTTCCTAGCTCATTGGGCCCTTTCAATTTCTTCTGTTGCCTTCTTCTCTGTCTTACCTTTATATGTGAAAGCTCAGGCTCAGCCCTCGGCCTTCCTCTCTTTTCTAGCAACCCTCCATTTTTAGGTGCTTTTTATGAGGTCTATGATTTTAAATATACATATATATATTTTGCTAATAATTTCCATGTTTATATAACCAGTCCAGAAGACTTCTCTGATCACCAAACTCCTCTATCTAATTTTGAACTTCAACTCCTAATAGGTCCCTCAAACTTAACATATTTGTGGTAGATTATCTACCAGGATTTTTTACCCTGTGCATGTGTGCCACTTTTTTCATCAAGAGGTGGAGAATATTTCCTCTCTTTGACTCTGGGCTGGCCTTGTGACTTGCCTGGTGAACAGAATGCTTCCACTTTTGTTCTCTTCGGAGCCCTGAGACACAATGTAAAGATGTCCAGGTGTCGTGCTGAAGATAACATGAAGAGAGAACCCCAGCCAGCTCCTAGCTAGTGTGTTCATGCGAAGTAAGGCACCAGACATGTGTGCGAAGTCATCTGAGATCATCCAGCCACAGCTGAGGTTTTAGAAATTTCCAGAAGATCCTAGAATGGGCCATTAGAAAAACTAGGAAGCTAAATCCAGCCCAATTTGTAGAATCATGAACAAATATATTGTCATTTTAAGCCATTAAATTTTGGGGTGGTGTGTGATGCAGCAATAGATAACTGAAAAATATGTCCAAAACAGAACTCTTCATTCCCTACCCTCAATATTTCCCGCTTCCCACATTTTCCCCAGCTCTTTAGATTGCACTATTATTAATCAGGTGCTCAGGACAGTCAGAAAGTCTTGTCATTTTAAGTTTAAGATACATTTGAAATCCAAACACTTTTTACCAATTCTACCTCTACTACCCTCATCTTTTGCCTGAACAATTATAATAGTCTTCTTTATTCTTTATTGCTAATTTTCCTTGACATTTAATAATCTTTAAAATTAGTTCAGATTCATGCATTGCATTTAGTGGTCATGTCTCTTAGTCTCCTTCAACCTATAATAATTTCTGTCTTTAACTTTCATAACCTTGATATTTGGAAGATTTTAGGTGTTATTTTATAGAAAACACCTCAATTTGAGTTTGCCTGATGTTTCCTAATAATTAGATTCAGGCTGTGAATCTTTGGCAGGAATATCCTGGAAGTGGTGTTGTGTTCTCATTGCATTCCTTCAGGAGGCATGGGGTTTCAATAGCTTGGTATTGATAATTTTAACTTCAATTTTTTTTTTGTTTGTTTAAAGTGGTATCCACCAGCCTTCTCTACTATAAAGTTATTTTTTCCTTCTTTGTTTAATATATAAGTATTTTGTGGGGAGGTACTTTGAAATTATGTCAATATCCCATTCTTCATCACATTATTTTATTTCTATTGGCATTGACTCATGGGTTCCTATTTTGTCCAATGAATTGTAATACATTATTATTTTAATGTTGAAATTGTCCCATATTTGGCCTGTGGGAGCCCCTCCTAATTGGTTTCTGTGCCCTCTGGACGTGCCCTACCATTATTTGAACACTTGCTTGCTTTCTGCCACAAGATATTCCAGGCTTATCTTATACTTTGCCCTAGCATTAGACATTTTGCCAAGGAACTATGATTCCTGTTAATGGAGAATGGTGTTTAAAAACCAAGACCTATGTCCTTGGTGTGCTCATTGCTAATGAGGTGTTAAAAGTTTCAGGTCCTCTCGGTGGACAAAATTAGAGAATGTATTTATATCTCTATCTGTTGAAAATCTTGAGTTCACACAGACACCTCTAATTTTAATCCAATACTACAGGATTCCTTTTAGTTTTCTCTTTCCATATTTGTAACTCTGTCTTCCAACATTGAGAAATCTGGTTCCCATTATCCCAAATAAGTTATTTGATCAGTCCTGAAAGATGCAGCCACCCTTCCATTATTGCTGCTGGCCCTTCCCTCATGTGGATGCCCTGCTTACGCGACTTTGGATCTGACATACTGCATTAGACTGCCCTCTACAGAAGTCGCCCTAACCTTGTTCCTACCTTCTCCTTCAGGCTCTGATTTTGAACATCCCCATAGACACCTTCACCAGCTCAGCTCTGTCCCCATAGACACCTTCACCAGCTCAGACACCTTTTAAGTGGACACCCTACTCTGGGCCCTAACACTCTTCTAAGCTATGTCTATACCCTTCTTACTGCTCTGAGGCTCTGAGAGCCCATCTGTAGTGATATTCTCATTCCATTTGAGTCTCAAACCTCTATACCCCCACCTCACCTCATACCATCTATATCCTTTTCAGCCTCCTACACTCCAATCTGGACCCGTACTACATCCTCCAAGGCCTACTGGTGCATGTACTTACGGTGCATGTCCCCACATAATGGCTTGTAGATTGAATTGTTAAACAGTACAGAGAATGAAAGGAAAGGTTAGAGAAGGGAAAGAGAAACACAGAGTTGAAATGTTGCAATAACTGACTCCTCTTTCCCCTTCCATCCCATCCCCCTCCAATATTCTCCATATAGCAGGCACACTGAACTTTTAAAATACAAATCAGATCTTACCACTCCTTTGTTTAAACCCTTTGTTTCCCACCTTAGAAATCCAAACTTTTGACAATGGTCTGTAAGCCCTTCTGTATCTGATTCTCACTATCTATAAAATCTCATCTCAATCCAGGCTCCTGAGTTCCCTACTCTTATGTTCCAGTCACACAGGCCCATGTGGTCCTAACTCATTCTTGCCTTAGAGCTTTTGCACTTGGTGTTACTTCTGCCTGAACTTTCCCATAGAACTTCATGCAACTGGCTCCTTCCTTATGCTTTAGGTCTCAGTTCAAATGTTACATGCTCTGAAAGGATTTCCTTCTTAGTGTTATCAATACTCTTTCCTTTTTAGTTCATATAAGCCCTATTTTATATAAATGGCAACTAGAAATATTTGGCTTTATTTCTATTTTCCAACTAAAATGTGAGTTCTATAAAAACACACTTTATCATTCTATCTCTAGCACCTAGAGTAATAAGTACTAAATAATTATTGAATTAATGAGTCAAAAAAATACATAATCTCTGTTTTTACCTTTCTGCCATTTAAGAAATGTTAGTGAGAGAACACGGAGTTGTGGATGGAGCATTGATAGGAGTCAAACAACCCTCAATTTTAATCCTAAAGAGCTGTGTGATTTTGAGTCATTTACTTCACCCTGAGTTTCTCATATGTAAAATACATAAATTAAAAAAAAAAGTAACAATAACACTTAACTTGCAGGGTTGTTAACAGAATTAAAAACAAGATCATACATGTGAAAACACCAAGCCCAGTTACTTGGTACTCATGGCTCTGGTTTCCAAATATTGTTGCATATTGAAATCACCTGGAAATCTTTACAGACTTCTGATGTCTGGCTTCCATACCCAAACATTCTGATTTAATTGGTACGGGGCATGGCTTGGGCATTGGGATCTTTAAAAGCTCTCCAGGTGATTCTAAAATGGGCAGCAAAGTTTAGGAACCACTGCAGAAAAGACAACCATCTGATAATTAAATAGCATGGCAAATTCAGAGTAGGAACTTCAAGAACGGCATTCAAGTTATCTGTGCATTGTTTGTGCTTAGATTCAGCTCTTTCAAGAAGCTCTCCTAAGATTACATTTAACAACTATGGATCTATTTGCTTCTTGCTTTGCCTTTTTTCAGTCGACAGTGTACATATTTATCCAGTGACACAACATAAGGCCAGAACCTAAAACTTCTTGTTCCCTTTCACATTACTTAGGTAAAAAGACAGTAGACGTTAAGACTTGACTTCCACCATATACTGCACAGAAAATTATTTTATATTGGATCTTAGAGGTAATTGTGAAATGAAAACAACTAAGTTTCCAGAAAAAAAGACTATCATCATGACATTGGGACAAAGATTTCTTAAAAGAGCAGACAAAAATCACTAATCACAAAAAAGCCAGAGGAATTAAAAACTTTATCAAAAGAAACCAAAAACTCCCACGTAAACACAAAAAACTCAAAACAATTAAAAAAAACAAAACAAAACTGCCAATATCCTAGCTTGTCACTAAGGCCAGTGTTTGACCTTATACTAAGATTGACATGCTGACCAAAAATGGAATTAACTCTTGAAAGTGAGTTCACCATGAAAAGACATAGGAGCTTTAAATGCATATTGTTAAATGAATGAAGCCAATCTGAAAAAGCTATATACTGTGTGATTCCAATTGTATGACATTCTGGAAAAGGCAAAACTATGGAGACAATAAAAGGATTAGTGGTTGCCAGGATAGGAAGGGGGAGGAAAGAGGAAGGGATGAATAAGTGGAACATGAGAGTTTTAGGGTAGTAAAATTATTCAGTGTGGTATTTTACATGACATTATGCATTTGTGAAAACTTATAGAACTGTACGACACAGAGTGAACCCTAACATTAACTTACCCATACTATTAACTTTAGTTAATAATAATGAATCAAGACCCATTAATCAATTCTAACAAATGTACCACACTAATGTGAGATGTTAATATAAGAAAAAGGAGGAGACGGAATATACAGGAACTCCGAATTTTCTGCTTGAGTTTTCTGTAAACTTAAAACTGCTTTAAAAAATAAAGTCTATTTGTTTCCCAAAAAAGCAATAAAATGATGGGCTCAAAGGTATCGTTTTATATTATGTGATAATATGCTATCTGTGAAAAGGAACTTTTTCACTGCTGCATTAATCAACCTAGTAACCAATTGCACTGTATCATATCAATCACTCAAAGTTAAACATTTTTGGCAATGGCTGGTTTTCAGTGTTTAAAGGAAAATAACTGATTTTATAAGATTCAGAAAACTCAAAAGCCTGAGTCTGTTAAAACCTTAATTTTATTGTCTATGTAGTTATTCAACAGTCTGAAAGAAAACTCCATGTTATTAACTCTAAATATCAGGGCTAGAGCATATCTAAATATCTTTGATTCTGAATAAGTCCTATTTAAATAGAAAAAAGTAACTGCATATCAAATTTTAATTAATGAGATGGAAACTCTACTTCCACTTGAAATGTAATGTCACTATTTTCATATGCTACATTGGAGGTAAAATGTGTTTCTCCATAATCCTTAGAAAACATTTATACAAAAATTCATCCAGTCTTAATTTTAAAACAATATGTCAATCATCTTCGTAATTGATAAATTCACCAGTTTATCCAGAAATGCAACTTGATCTTACAAATTGAAATATTTTCTCTATAAACTAGTATGTTTTATTTACTTCCTATTGAAAAGTCTGAAACTTCCAAAATATAGCACCACAATTTAAAACTTTTTATTGTTAAAAGCATATTTCCATCTTTGCTTTTTGCAAGTAATGGAAATATATTAGATGGATTTCAGTTAGAATGATAATTTAAATGAACATATGAGAACATAATTTACAAATGCATACAATTAGTCAAACTTTGTAATGTAACTAAAAGACAAATCTAGTTAATAGGCTTCTTATTCCAAGTAGTATTAAAAACAGAATTGTCACATACACACGCATACAACATTTTGTTCTAGTTATTTCAACTTGTATAGTGGTCCTCGTTAAAAAAAACACTGTAAAGTACAGGAAAAGTATTTTTAAAAATCTCATCAAATGACAAGTAGTAACGAGTTTTTGCCAAGATTTTTCTTTAGGAATGAAAATGATAAAGCAAAGAATGTGAAAATCTTAAGGAAGTAACATTTATTAAAGTTAATAAGAAATATATCTTGGCAAATTGAGATCTTAGGTGGCTCACACTGCATCAGATGTTTCTCTGCATGAGAAGGGGACGCTGTAAGTGTCTATAAGCCAAACTGAGTGGGAAAGAGATTTTTTTCCAGTACACTGGCAGTTTTCTCATCAGTGACTGGCTTTTATCGAATAGAAACTGCTTAATCCTAAAAATTTCTAGCACAAATGCACTGAGAAAAAACATTATTCCCAGCTAAGGCTCTATCCTCAAACACAGATGTGTTCTCTATTAAAATTAGTCTTAAAACATAAAAAATGTGAAAATACTAAACACCTCAAAAACGAAAGAAACAGAAAATACTGAAAAATACATGATTGACATGAGTTACTTCAACTATCTGAAAGTATGTTTTTATTCCAAAAGAGTCTATTTACAAAGCATGCTTACATTGCATTTTAAAAGATATGTATTGGATGTTATTAAGTTAGTTTAGCAATTTTCATAAAAAAATTCATATCCTTTCAAACATATTTTGTCATTTAAAAAACTGCAACTGTCATTGCCGTGAAAGAGCACGTGATCTTAAGGGAAGAAACATCTCACTAGAGTTTCCACAAGTTCCTTCTTCCAACTGCAGCTCTGGTGGCAAAGGAGGAGCCCCAGGGTCGCCAGGCCGGGGAAGCGTAGTGGAAGAGAAGGTAGGATTTTCAGTTCTGCCTACTTCTAGAACAGGCAAATTCAGAGAAGAATCAGTAGAAAAAAAGGGGGCTGTGCTGGATTCTCCTTCTGGATGGTACATAACAGTAGATGCTCTCAGTTTTTCAGAGAAATTACTTTCATCTGAATTTGACCTAGAGAGGTTGTTTGTGGCTCCATCTGGAAAAGGCTCACAGCTGCTACATTTCAGCCCTACAATAAAATTAATCAGATATCAGTGAAAAAGTAACAAATACAATTGAGTCCATGCCCATCTTATTTTTTTTTTAAAGATTACGAGCTAGGTACCACACAAGCAAAATTTAAATAGCAATTTATAAATTCTGTCATAATCCATTTCACATTTCATGTGTTTTTTCCAACAACTATTAAGTGTACTATTATTTACTCTTTCTAGATAAGGCAATAGTCTCAAGGAAGCTAAATCACATGCTGTAATTCACATTTGTATACTTATATACTTAACCACTGAAGGACCTGGAAAATAATTAAGTAGCCCCTAAAAATTTTCATAAAAGAAGTAGCTGTCACAACCATATTCTTTAGCATTCTGGCACCAAAAAAAAAAAAAAAATTACCCAATTAAAACAAAATTTAAACATGGCATATGCTAAAATTCTATGAGTTAATGTCAATTACTGATTCTTGAATCACAGGGTATTAGAAGTGGAGGAGTTTTAGAGGTCATCTGGGATAGTTTTTCACTATTAGAGATGAGAAAACAAAAGCCCAGTACAGTTAAGCCATGCCCAGAAATCCAGGACTACTTCATGGGAAAGTGAGAAGCAGGTCCCAGGTCTCCTCTTCACATTAAATGGAGAATGTCTGTTTCTCAACTTAACAATTTACTTAAATGACAGTGGTTGTTCTGATCAAATAACTTTACCATATCCAGAGGATATAGCTAACAATTAGCCTTGGGGGTAGGAAGAATAAACATGAACACAATTTATCTTTCGTTAAACTTAGCAAATATTCAATACCTAACTATCCACAGGGACAGAACCCTCTGAGTTGTCACATTTTATGTAAAACCTGTAAAGTCTATAAAGTATATTTATAAGTACTTTATTCACATTAGTTTTCCAACTTCACAATATATTCAGCATTTCTGTCCCATGGTACAGAAACTATTTTCTTAAATATGGCCTAGAAAGGGAAACTTCTAATGTGTTCCAGCATGGACTTACAGACTGTGAGCTCCTTAAGGGCAGAACCCTAAATTACTCATTTCTGTATCCCCAGTGCCTAGAACAGCTTTAATAGAGCTATATTATAGTCACATTTAAAACTTAGGTGCTCTAAAGAGATGGAGAGCGAAATAGAGGTTTAGGGGGAGGGAGACTTAAATTGCGCAGGCAATGCCATACAACATTCCAATCACTGAGTATGCGTGCTCTGGGGTGAAGGTGAAACAGGAGAGGTGAATCTGCTTCATCAATCTCAGTTCCTATGCCTCTCTCATCTTGCCAGATTGAGTGTGATTCTAGTGTTTAAAGTTATGTATGATCTATATAACACGATTCTTAAAAACATAAGCCAACTACTTCATCTCGTGATCAACTGGAGAAAAATGAACAGAGTTGGACTTATTAAAATACTTTGCCTATATACTATTCATTACGTGTGATGTACATTTTCAGAGGTTACTTTTGAAAAAATTAACCTTACATTCTGCTGACTTTAGAAACAAATCCTGTGTATACTGTGGGACTTTATTATACATTTTCTATAAATGGTATTGTAAAATGAAATATAGAATATTGAGTGATATTCCACTTTTCCAATGTAATGACATCATATAAGATTAAAATGTACATTGAATGTAATTTTAAAGCTTAAACTTTCTGAATAAAAATAAATGATCATTTCTGAATTTTCTGTTTAGCAATTTACTCTTAAAAGCATTGTTACATTTAATGAACTCTTGGACACCTAAGATATTTACCTTTCAGATGTTCTAGTTTTATATTTCGAAGTTTTAGCACTTCATCTGTAATCTTCTGAATCAGGAAGTTCTGTGTTTTTTCTCGCCGAATAGATTCAACCAGGGTATCTAGTCCTTTAGGGTTTTCTTGTAAGTAGTCTAACAATTTTCCAGCCCTTTTTCTACTTGATGTTCGGCAAGAAATTTCTTCAGTGTCTTCTCTACTAAGTATTTTTTTTGCACGTAGATGATCAAAATGTCTCTCAGCTATGATTTTTTCACACAGGTATACACGCAAATTTTCTAAAGCCTAAAAGACATAAATGTATGTCAATGTTATTTTTTTAACACCTAAGGAAATCACATAGGTGATTATTAGTTAGGAATATTAACTGGTGGGAGAAACATGCTGAAGTCAGGAGGCTCAGGCCTACTAAAATGCATGCTAATAAGATGAAGTTCCAAGTAGAAAAAAGTAGGTCTAGATACTCCTCATAGCTCTGCCCTGCTCTGATCTCATTTTCACACCTATAAATGATGACCTGGCTATTGTGAGGAGGGGTTGTTCTAATCTAGAGGGACTGGGTCTGTGGAAAAATGCCTGGTACATAGTAAGTGATCAATAAATGCTAGTGATAGTGACAATGACAACTTATTCGACACACTTATGAGCAAAAGGCAATGGAAGATCCTAGCAGTACCCTAGCAAATGGTGACAGAAAAGTAGGCTAGGTGAAGGGTTCCTATAGGTCTCAGTCCACTGAACTCCCATATTCATTTATTTATTCAAATAACAAACAATTCATATATATAAATACCTAGTATGCCAAGTGCTGAGCATGCAATCAACAAGACTTGAATCTGCTGAAGGCTCTCTCTGGGTGTAAAAATGGGAGCAGAAGCTTCCATATATTTTAGTTATCAGTTATCAAAGAATCCAGCATTAATCAGGACCAGAGAAGATAACTTAGTGAGGGGTCTCATAGCTGATAACTTTCTCATGTGTAACTTTCCATCTTCCTAGAGTAAAATCATTAAAAACAAAAAGAAAAACAAAAAACTCCAAAAAAAACCCCCAAAACCCACTAACCTAAAAGGGCCCATAATGTGTCTATCTTTGGAGTCAGGTGGAAAAACTATACTCTGACTCAGGGAGTCAGTTGGTAGAAGGGATGTAGAATGATGTGTTTGGAGGGGGGTGGGGGTGGGGGTGGGGGGGATGGGGTGGGGGAGCGGGGAGAGAGACCTAAAGGAATAGTGAATGACAGAAGAAATTGAAGAAATAAAAAGAAATTATAGAAAATAGGCCTAGATCTGAGAAGTTCCTAAGGGGGCTCAATAAGCAGAAAGTTGACATGGGCCACAGTAAATGGCATTAGTAGTTCAATGTCAGTGACTGTATCCTAGCTCTTCCATTTATTAGATATGTGATCTTGGGTAAGGAACTTCTCTGTGCCTCAGTTTTCTCAATCGAGATGAGGAATAAATTAACACTTGTAAAGTACTTAGAAAAGTGCTCAATAAATGCTTGTGGTGGTGACAATGATGATTCATTTGACTCACACTTATCACAATGAGCAAAAGGCAATAGAAGATCTTAGCAGTACCCTAGCATATGGTGAGAGAAAAGTAGGCTAGGTAAAGGGTTCCTATAGGTCTCAGTCCACTGAACTCTCACATTTATTTATTCACATAACAAGCATTTCATATACATAAATACCTAATATGCCAAGTGCTGAACATGCAAAGATCAACAAGACTTCAATTCTGCATGCAGAGGGCATGTGGTCTAGTTGGAGAGTACATACCACATACAAGCCAATAATTATAAGACAATGTGATATGAACCAGGAAAAAAAAAAGATTATGTCAAGTACTGGGGAAGCACAGCCAGAACCTGGGAAATTTACAGAGGCTACGCTTTTGCTAGAGGCATGAAGGTGCAAAACAGAAAAACACTGAGAAGTTTGGGTAGTTGGAACACATGCTGAATGTGAGAGGGTGGTGAGAAATGCAGGTAGGAAGGAAAATTGGGTTTGGAGCATGGAATAATTTTTATGACATGTTGAGGAACACACATATTACTCTGTAGCCAGAAGACTCATCCGAGGTTTATAAATAAGAAGCAATATGAAAACTTTTACAGATGATGAGTGGGGACTAAAAACTGAGGTCAAAGGAGACCAATAAGATTATTGTAATATCATAGATAAGATATATTGTGTGCATCAATTTAAGCTGTGGGAATGGAGAGAGAGAGACTAGGTTTAAAAGATGAACTCCCTGAAAAATCTCATCTGTTGTCATTCTAACACCTATGTGCTAATGATTCCCCAAATTGTGTATGTGATTGAGACTGTCTCTACCTAGACATCCAAAAGGCACTTAAATTCAACATGTCCAAAATCAAATTTATCTTCCCCCATACTTTTCTTCTGATATTCTCAACTCATTTGGGAGTACCACCATCCATCCAGTCATACTATAAACCTACAACTGATCCTTTACTTTTCCTCTCTTTCACTCATTTGTCACATATGCTCACCCATTCACCAAGACCTGCCACTCTACCCCTTATATTTCTCTAATCTGCCCATTCATCTTTATTATTAGTGGTACTTTAGTTCAGGTCCTTATCATATGTTATATAAACTATCAGCAATGGACACCTAGCAATACTTCCTACTTCTCTCCCTGCCACTTCAAATTTCTCCTTTATACATCCATCAGATCTTTCAATTTTTCAAGAGAAAATGGAAATCTGGAGTGTTATATGAACTCTAATAAGAAATGTTGTCGATTTTAAAAAATTTAAAACACAGTATTCCGCTTGACTTAGAAGGATAAATTTCCTCAAGAATGGCAGAAAGTAGAGAAGTTAAGAGCATGGCTCTAGACGTAGACCAGCTTTAGTTCAAATCTCAAATCTGCCATATATTTCTATGAGAACTAGGGCAAGTAACTTAATCTAATTTTCCAGTTCCTTATTGATAAAATAATACTTTGAAGGACCTCTAGAACTTGAGGGACAGTGCATATGAAGGCTTGATACAATCTCTGATACAAAGTAAGTGCTCAATAAATAATAGCTATTTGATAATGGCAGACAGGGTGCTTCATAGTATGGATTCTACCTACCTCTCCAGCGTACTCTATCACCACCTCTCTCTGTCCTTATGTTGTACCTAAAACTATTGTTCATCATTCCACATTTCTTTACATTGTTGTTACAGAGGTTGTTACCTCTGTGTTGTTTTTCCTTCTCATACCGCAAGTTGTTATTCATCCTTTAAGATTCAAGACAGTGGTCATCTCCTTCAGGAAGCTTTACCTAAATTCCCCAGACTAAGTTACGCACCCCTTTCCTCTGCCTTGCAGTGCCCCGTGTATACATTTCACTTTTTTATATTTTAGCTTTCCACTTCTCATCCCCCAATTCATTGCCAGATATTTTCATTCTGTCCCGCTACCCTTCTCAAAGTCACCAGAGACCTGCTTAAAGCCAAATCCGATACTTTTCAGTCTTTGCCTTATTTCTCAGCAACATGGACACAGTTAAGCACCAATTCCTTGAAATATTCTTGCCCTATATGCATAACACACTCTCCTGGCTTTCTTCCCATCTGTATAGCTATAACTTCTCTTTTTAAAACTCTTCTATAATCTCCCTTCTCCCTTCTAGCTTTCAACTCCCTAGATGAACTCATTTAATTCTGCACTTACATTTCCAGTTCAGATTTCTCTTCTGATCTTCACACTCGTGGGTCTAGTTGATGATCCGACATTTCCACTTACTAATCTGATTCCACTCTTCCTCAACTTCTACATTCAATCCATCATAGTTTTATCATTTCTATTTCAAAAATGCATCTGGAATTCTCCTATTTCATCCATTTCTACTGCCTGCACCCTGATCCAAATTACTATCATCTCTCAACTATATAAATTCTAAGAGTCTCCTAAGTGGTTTTCTCTCTTTTTACTTTTGTTCTCCTCGGTGCATATAACAGGCAGAGGGATCTTTTAAAAATATAACATAATTCAATTAGCACCTATCACATTTGGGAAAAAAAAAATCCAAAAATTTGACTACCATCTGTAAGACCTTTTATGATAGGGCTCTAGCCCACCTTCCTAACTTTACCTCAGGACATTCTCTGCCTTCTTCCAATTTCCCCAACTCACTAAGGTCTTGCTTGTTTTAGGTCCTTCGCAAATTCTAACCTGCCTAGAATGCTCTTCTCCCAGTTCTATTATACCCTTTGGGAACCAGTTCAAATGTAACCTTTCCTGACAATCCTATCTCAAGTAGGTGCCCTCTATTATTCTTTCAATATCTGTTTATCTCCTTCATAGAATGTATCATAATTTGTAATTATACATTTATTTGTTTTCAACTCTAATGATCTACATGTTTGAAGCAGGCAAGAACCACATATGTTTTGTTTTACTCTGTATACACTGTACTTAGCATAGTGCTAAGTAGTGTTTTGGATGAATGTAAAATTCGTTGCACTTATTTTATAATTTGTAATTATCCTTTTATGTTTATCTCCCTCCTTCCAAGAAATCAAGCTCTTCTGAAACCAGGATTGTATCTTAGTTTCAAATTTTTAAACTGTTAGATTCAACTACAGCCTCACAGCAGCATGTAATCCACATTAATGAAAATGAACTAAATTCAACCAAAAAGATGAGGTAAACAGATGGAAAAGAGAGAGAGGAAGAGTATAGTCAGGAACTGGGAGTTTCCAGGAGGATGGGTAGTGGTATACCATTCATCAAGACAGAGAATACAGCAGGACCAGCAAGTAGTTTTGGGGTAACAAAAAGTTCAATTTTAGACAACATGAGGAATATACAAGATATAAAAGTGAATTTCTAGTAGGTATTTAGAAATAAGTGCCTATAGTTGAGAGAGTAGGAAGATCAAATATGTGGATGATAATCTGAAAACCTAAGGTTATAAATCATTTTCAAAATATCATGAAAAAAATTTCTAAGGAAAATATGTCCACATATTTTTTTTTCCTCATAGACCTCCTGAAACTTATCAATGATTCCCCAAGGTTATGAATTTCTGATATGGCTATAAAATGAAATCATGGAGACAGCTAATATCAATGAATTGATAGAAAAAAATAAAGATCCGGAAGCCACTCTTCACATATGTTTGTGTACAGGTATTATATCCTTCCACTTGTAATGTCTCGTTGCCTGTTTTATTAGCTGTAAAATGGGAATGACAATTATCTTCCTTAGAGATTACTCTAAAGTCTAAATGGGAACATTGTAAACTGTGGGATGCAGCATCTAGAACATAGCAAGCCCAGCTCCTGAAATTCATGGTTTTACTGGCACAAATCTTGAATAAGACAACTCATTCACTCTACATTGTTATCAATGTCCCAGTCTTATCTCAACTCAAATGTAAAGCAGGGGCCTGATCTTCATTTTTTGTATTTTTCCAGACTCACGAACAGTACTTTTCCATATAGTAAGTGTTCCAGAAATATCTGCTGAATGAGGAAACTAAGGCACAAGTCCCAGTCGTTTCCAGTTTCTTTCTGCTAATGAGTCATACCAAGTGTAATTATGAGTACAGTGTAATAAACCCTACAGGGGAGGGAAAAGGGATTTGAAGCAGATAAACATTTAAAAAGCTGTTGTTCTGTCCAGTTCACAAAGATGATTTTGTGATTTTTGTAGTGTTAAGCCAGGGTACATTTCATGGTGAGTTTGTTTTTAATTTGAATTCACATAAAGTATTTTAGTGGCACTCATATAGGTCTCATACGGCAAAACAACTAAAAGCAAAGGAAAAAGAGAAACAAATCATACCTCAAAAAAGCCATTCTTTGAGAATAAATATTAAGATTTTCGGCAGCATCCAAGCAGAAGAGCAAAACTTAGTTACAAAATTATTTTTGACGTTTGCTTGTAAATTAATTCTCAACTACATGTATTCACCCCCCTCCTCTCAATTTAAATATGTGGGCGTTTGCTTACTAGGGGAATTCCAGGTTGTGCTTTCAGCTGTTGAGCTTCCCCCAACCCCCTTTGCAAGAGTTTCACATATATGCTCCATGGCTTGGGATCCTTTATCTGGTTCAGCCTTTGCTCCCCAGCAACCTGGGGCGTCTGACTCAAAGATGAACCTGAGCCTTCGATCCCGCAAAACGCGTCGGTCCCTCAAAGCGCAGGAGGGTAAAATCAATAGGGGAGAAGTGGGAAGTGGGCAAGAAGCAGATTGCGAAGAGACGCTCCAATGAAGGTTTCAGAATCCCAAGCCCTGCTTCTAGTGATTTAAAACGTGGATTAACAGGTCGCCAGGGGATCACTTCCACCAAGGCCCCTCGGATGCAGGGCTCGCGGTAGTCCGGTCCGTCCCTCCCACCCGCGGGCTCCTCCTCCGACTCGGACTCTGGGTTTCCGCTTTCCTCGCCCGAGGGGCTGCAGCTCGTCCCCGCCCGCACCCAGCCTGCGGGGCGCCTGGGCAAGGCTGTGCTACTCACATCCTTCTTCACTTCAGTCAGGTCCTCCTCAGTGAGGGACAGTGCGGTGGGCTCCATGGCGGAGGGGGGAGATGGCGCTTCTTCCGGCTTTTGGAGCTCGCGCTGCGCCGCCCCGCCTACACTAAAGGCTTCGGCCTCCGGATGAGGGGCGAGAGGCGGAGGCGGAGCAGGTCGGGCGGAAGAGGGCTGCCCCTCTGGAAACTGGGGGCTCGGAAGTCTAACTGTGCCGCTTCCGGCTCTGCCTTTCGGGCCAACGGCGCGCGGACCGTGACCTCCCGATGCGACTGTCAGCAGCCGGAACCTTCCTTCTGTGAGAGGCTCCGCAGGTGCCTTCCCCGTCGTCAGGGCCCGCCCCGTCTCTGCGGCAGCCAATCGCTGCCGGTCCCCGGCAGCAGCCTTTTAGGAGCGGCTCCGCCCACAGCCCGCAGGTCTGTGGCCGCGGGTTGCCTCCCGGAAAGGAATCGTTTCCGTGGGTGGAGCCCGTTTCGGCTACGCGCCGCGGGCACTCCCCGCCTTCGCAGACTACTCCGTGGTGCAGTCTGGTCTTGGGTGATTTGTGCCATTGGGTTCCTCCTCTTTTCCCAGACCCTGCCCTACCATTTCCTGTTGCTGTGTTTGCCCACTCAAGTTTTTTTAATTATTTGATCACACGCAGGCACGCGCTCATGTACCCTGCTCCCTCCCACCTCACAGCCTAACTACAGTACTAAAATATTTGAAAGAGAAAAACCACCTACGATCCCACCACTGTAACACCTAATTTTATCATCTGCATACTTTTTGGTCACTATTATAAACGTATTTCCTTATTTATTAATCTGCGTCATGAAGCTGTCTACCTCCTTAAGGCTACTGTGAAAATTAAATATCAAATGTAAGGTTCTTAGAGGTACTTGGCACACGGTATGAACTTAATTTACTATTTATTATCTTGGATTACTCAAACATTTATTGAGTCCTCACTAATATGTTCTAGGCGTCTGTCCTGCAAGAGCTCTCATTTTATTGGGGGAGACTGATAGCTAGCTATTCCCAGAATGGTATTCTAATAGAAGTGTATAGAACACGACATGAGTAATGTGGGTGAGAGGCTCAAAACAGCCCTGGGCCCAACCATTATTTGGACGACATGCTAAATAAACTAGAAATAAACTAGAGGGCATTTGAAGCTACAACGGTAGATAAATATAACAAGAGAACCAGAGACAAACTTGGGAACCCCAGCATTTAAGGGACGGGACAGCAAAAGAACCAGAAAAGAAAAATGTTGCCAAAGCCAATGTAGTTTTGATTACAACACAGGGATTCTACGTTTAACATTATGTCATGTGTCTTTTTCCATGTTGATACACAATATTTTTTTCTGATTGCTTAATCTTCCATTGTCATGGTATTACCCAATTTACTTAACCATGTGTTCTTTCATCTCGCAAATACTTATTGAATGTCAGCTAAGTGCCAGACGCTCTTCTAGGTAATGAGGAAACAGCTGTAGACAAAATAGGAACATCGTTTTTCTCCCGGAGTGATTGGGGCAGAGCAGATAGACATTTGAAAAATGTTACATAAATTATTTATTATGTTAGAAACTGATTAATACTAAGAGAAAATATAAAACGGGACAGTAGGATGAGGCTTTCTGGAGTGGTAAAATTTAAAATAGTGTGGTTAATGAAGACCTCCCTGAAAAGATGAGATTTGAGTTAACAATTAAAGAAGTGAGGGAATGAGCCATGTGGACATATGGAGAAAGAACATATGAATATAGAGAATAGCCAACGAAAAGGATCCAGTGTGACTGAGAAGGAGGTGAGGTCCTGTGTGCCACTATAGAAGTTTACTCTGACTTTACTCTGAGTCATATGGGCTTATTTTGAGTCAGACAGGAAGCCACTGGAGTGTTCTGAGCAGAGGGATGACTCGATCCGATTTATGATTTGAAAAGGAGCACTTTCACTGTCACCTTGTGATTAGGAGGATAGAAGAGGGGGCACCAGTTAGAAGCTATTGCCATAATCCAGGCTTCAGGATGTGGTGACTCAGACCACAGCTGGTAGCAGTGAGGGTGGTGACAACATTTTGAGGACAAGTGGGATAGTGATTTCATTTCCTTTTGAGAGGATCACTCCGGTTGCTGAGGAAAAGGTAGGCTCTAGGTGTAAAGGCAGAAACAGAGAGCAGCCGGAGGCTACCACAGCAATCCAAGGAAAGATAGAGAGTGGTATGACCAGAGTGGGAACAGTGGGAACAGTGAGCACTCCTCCATGGTTACCATACATTATCCCCAGTTTTTCATTATTATATTTGTTCCCAATTTTTGTATCTATATGTTTCCCATCCTTTTTCTTTTGGAATATCATTTCCTTGCATAAATTCCCAGGAGCAGGAGTATCGAACCCAAGGAAATGATTATTTTCTGTCTTTTCATAGGTTCTCTCCAAAGTATTGGCCCATCCATGTGTGAGAATTAACTGTGTTTTGCCATTACCATACCATTTCTGCTGATGGAGGAGGGGATTCAGAACCCATCAAAGCAAAGTGATTTGAACTATGCTAATTCAACATCCATTTTGATCAGACCATTATGATATTGCTGTTCTATTTTTGTTCTTTGTTCCTTATTTTTTAAAAAACTTTTAAAAGTTAAAATGATGTTTATTTTAATGCATTGCAAACATACATCAAAGTTATGAACTGGGGGATGTGGATCAAGCCTATGAATTTGTATTATTACTTAGGTCAAAGCTAAGTCATAAATAGGAATTTGATTTAAAATCCCTTTAAATGTAGTTATTCCATAACTCATGTTTTCAATTACATATGTGTGTACCTTTTTTATTATTACTTTTCATAATTAACTTTAGTGTTTTATTTTTTTTTTTAAATTTTATTAGTTTCAAGTATATAGTACATTGGTTAGACATTTATATAGTTTATAAAATGATCCCCCTGGTTGCTCTTTCTCGCCTCTGGCTCTACATCTAGCCATTACATTAATATTAACTGTATTTCCTATGCTGTGTTCCCCATCTCCATGACCATCTATCAACTACTAATTTGTACGTCTTTAACCCTTCACCCCTTCATCCCAGCCCTCCAACTCCCCTCCCCTCTGGCTGTCACCAGATTGTCCTCTATATTTGTGAGTCTGTTTTTGATTAGTTTGTTCTTTTTGTTCCTTAGATTCTGCATGTAAGTGAGTTCATGTAGTATTTATCTTTCTCTGTCTGACTTATTTCACTCAGCATAATAACCTCTAGGTCCATCTATGTCGTTGCAAATGGTAGGATTTCATTTATTTAATGGCTGAATAATATTCCATTGCATATATGAATCATAACTTCTTTATCTAATTGTCTGTTGATAGGCTTTTAGGTTACTTCCATATCTTGGCTACTGTAAATTATGCTGACATGAACATAGGGGTGTGTAGAGCTTTACAAAATATTGTTTTGGTTTTCTTGGGATAAATATCCTGAAGTACAATTGCTGGGTCAAAAGGTAAATCAATTTTTAACTTTTTAAGAAACCTCCAGACTGTTTTTCAGAGTGGTTGTACCAATTTGCAATCTCACCAATAGTGTATGACGGTTCCCTTTTTTCCACATCCTCACTGACACTTGTCGTTCCTTGATTTATTGATGAGAGCCATTCTGACAGGTGTCAGATGATATCTCAATGTGGCTTTAATTTGCATTTTTCTGATGATTAGTGACCTTGAGCATCTTTTCATATATTTTTGGCCGTATTTATTTCCTCTCTGGGGAAATATGTGTTCAGGCCCTCTGCCCATTTTTTAATAGGATTATTTGTTTTGTTATTATTTAGCTTTATGAGTTCTTTATATATTTTAGATATTAACCTCTTATCAGATATAGCATAAGCGAGTATCTTCTCTCATTCAGTTGGTTGTTTTTTCGTTTTGATGGTTTCCTTGGCTGTGCAAGAACTTTTTAGTTTTATGTAGTCTCATTCGTTTATCTTTTCTTTTGTTTCCCTTGTATTTTTGTTCTTTTTAAATGAAACATTCAACCATACCAAACTATAAAGAATAATATTACAAACATCCTATGTGCATTACCAAGATTTAACAAATATTTATATTTTTCCACATTTGCTTCTGTTATGGCTTTTGCTTATCAAATGTTAGTGGCAGACGTCTCTGAGTCTTGAGACTGCTTTCATGACATTACTATACATCTGATTTTTTCCCTGTCATTGACTACTACCATTTCATTTCTCACATCTCCAATCTTCTTCTATCCTCAATATTCATTCTCTTATTTATTTATTCAACTAAAAAGTTGTGTCTGCTATGTGTCAGAAGTGGAAATTATGGAATGCGGATCGGGGTTGGGTAGGACTGAGTAAGGAGTTTAGAAACTATTAACAGCTGAAAGTTTAATATTTTGTTTTTGAGGCCATGTCTAAATGTTCCCAAGACAAATTTTCTGTGTCAAGGCAGCTGTATGTGGATGCTCTATGCCTTCGCAGAGCTAGTTCATGGCAGGCGTAGTTCCTGCTTTCTTTCTAGTGTATCATACTTCCTTCATAAGCAAACTTATTTCCTCTTCTCTGCTAAATCACAGGGTCAGACTATAATAAAGACTGAGTGTGTTTTTTTAAAAAAAGCTTTCCCATTCTCCACCTTGCGGTAATTCTACCTCCTCCCTGTCCCTTTTATCTCCACCTCAACTTCTAGGTGTACCATCTACCTTATACTATGAAATACAAGGCATCTGATAAATATACTGTGAAAAATACAGTTCAGGTGCTGAAAATATGAGGTGGCCTATCATAGTGGTTAAGAATGAGGATGTTTGGCATCTAACAGATCTGGGCTGGTATAATAGTTTTGTAGGACTGCTGTAACAAATTACTACAAGCCGAGTGGCTTAAAACAACAGAAAATTATTCTCTCACAGTTTTGAAGACTGAAATTCCAGTATGTGCAGGGCCATGCTCCCTCTGAAGGCTCTAGGGAAGAATCTGTCCTTGCTTCTTCCTAGCTTCTGGTGGTTGCCGGCAATCTTCGGCATTCCTTGGCTGTGGCAGCACAGCTTCGATCTTTGCGTCCATCTTTACATGGCCTTCTTTTCTGTTTTCCTCCTGTGTCTCTCCCTCCAAATTCTCTTCTTCTCATAGGGACACTAATCATTGGATTTAGGGCCCTCTCTAGTCCAATATGACCTTATCCTAACTTGACTACATCTGTAAAGACACTATTTTTGACTAAGTGTCTGAGGTGCCAGTGGACATGAATTTTGAGACGACACTGTTCAACTCAGTACAGTTGGATTCTAGACTTGCCAGTTATTAACTGTTTGACTTGGGAACAAATAATAAGCATTCAATAAAGATAGCTATTGTAGGAATGCAGAGGGAGGAAAGAGGAAATCATTTCTGACTGACACATCAACATGAAAGCAGTGTAGTTAAACTGGGCCAGAGAATTTTAATAGGTGGAGCTTTAACTGCAGTTTAAGGATTTATTCTAAAACTTCCTGCCATACACCAGGTGGTGTACTGAGCAACGAATTGTATTCCAAGTGATTGTGAATTATAAATTTCTTGTAAATAGTTGGGGGAAAAAGCAGCCAGCTCTGAGACAGACACTCCTGTTTGTTCTTTTTTTAATCTATCAAATTATTCATTAAATTTTTTTTGTCTTTATTAAAATATAATAAGCAATTAGTTGCTTATATTTACACTGTACAAGTCAATGAGTTTTTTTTTCCACTTATACTTGAATTACAATAATATACCAGTTTCAGTTGTATAGCATAGTGATCAGAGATCCACATAATTCACAAAGTCATCACCTACCCCACTCCTGAGTTTTAATGGTAATACAAATGAGATAAAATTCAGACATTTCAACTCAGGGATTCTGTGAAGACTCCAGGTGGTCCTGATCCCAGGAGTGACTCCCAGTTCTGGAGGAAAGGACCAAGAGGATCTGGGTAGTATGGGCCTGAACAAACTCTATGAGGACATTCACAAGTGTACCCTAAGACTAGGACATTGTTGGTGCTGATGAGGACCCTGAGAGTAGAGGTGTTCCCTCTGCCTGCCTGCTAGAAGACTGTTGGTTTGGAGAGTGAGGACAGGAATTCGATATTAGGCTTGCATGTTTATGGGACAAGTACCTTGAATATAATTGTGGGAAGCAATATACTATATTCTAGCAGGGAAATCTCAAGGGAAAGTCTAGATCTTCTAGTTGTACAACTGTCTGGAAGAAATAATCACTAGTAATGTATTTCATACTCACTTTGAGCCAAGCATGTTACATCTGCTGTTGTAATTTAATCCCCACAACAGTTCTTTCAGGTAGGCTTTGTTATTTCCGCTTTATAAATAAATCTGAGACTTAGAAAATATGATTTGCCCAAAGCCACACCTCTACCAAGTAGCAGAATCGGGATTCCAACTCAGCTCTGTCTGATAACAAGGCCAGCCTCTTAATTACTAGCAATAGAGTGAGCTAACTGCTTCAGGGTATAGTGATTCAGAGGAGCTAGGATTCTCGAACCTACCCTGGGGCAAGGCAAGAGGCACAAAAATGAGCATTTGGGTCTGTTCTCAGTCCCTGAGGTGGGAAAAAGCAAAGCCATGGAACTTCCCAACTCGTTAAATGCAAAAGAGAACATTCTAAGATTGCAGGAAAGGGAGCTCTGAGGCTCTTGATGGACCCTGAACCACAACCTCATAAGAGCATCCTGCAGAGGTGGAAGAGGCCAAAGTGTGTACTTCCCTGCCTAGCACCTCCAGGCCTAGTGATGTAAGTGATGGGGCAAGACTCTGAAGGTAGCATCAACATAATTAAGTGGAAGCCAAAGCTCAGGAACATAGTAAGAGGACTTCTTAGTCTATATATAGCGAAGTTTTGCTCTCTTCTGGTGAATGAAGAGGTGGTAACAAAACACCATCCCATGAGTTCAGACGTTTGTGTTTCTTTCAGATGTCATCTCAGGGTATAGAAGGAATCCTGCGAATGAGAATGCCTGCTCCTGCTGAAAGTCTATGAGGCATTATGTCCAAAAGTGAGGGGAGCTGAAAACCAGGCATGGTTAAATAATACAAGTCACAGAAGGAGGGAGAAGGTGAAACTTGCAAATTCTAGGTTGGGCTCCATCGAAAGCATAATTTTGGAAGGAATATCGAAGGGGTAGTTTCTGGGTGCCTCTCTTGGAAGGGTGGGGTGACCACTGAGAGGCAGCATGGCTTCCCTCAAAATCACTCATTTCCCTTCCCATTGGCCATGGTTAGAATTAGTGGTTCTCAGTCCGGGCTGAATCACCTGGGTGCTGATATCTAGGTCTCATTGCAGAACAATTTTTAAAAATCTGTGGAAGCCCGAACAGTGGTAGGGTTTTTTTTTTTTTCCTAACAGTTTTATAGAGATATAATTCACATACTATACAATTCACTTATTAAAAGTATATAATTCATCTACAGCCATGCTTCCTGAACAAGCTTGATTCTGTCTGATCTTGGAAGCTAAGCAGGGTTGGATCTGGTTAGTACTTGGATGGGAGACAACTTAGGAAGATCAGGTGCTCTAGGCGTAAAAAATAAATTAAAAAACATAAGGGATTTTAAGCTGAAAAGGTCCTTGCAATCTGTGAGGTCAACCAAGGGTTGCCTTGCCTAAAAAATAATAAAGTGGACAATTCAATGGTTTTTATTATATTAGCAGAGTTGCACAACCACAATCAATTTTAGAATATTTCATCATTCCTAAAAAGAAACTCTGTACTCTTTAGCCTTCACCCTCACTCCCCCCATTTTTCCTAGCCCTAGGCAACCATTCATTCACTTTCAAATAGATTTGCATATTCTGGACCTTTACTAAAAATGGAATAATATATAACCTTTTGTGCTTGGCTTCTTTTACTTTCTATAATGTTTTCAAGGTTCATCCATGTTGTAGCAGGAATCAGTACTTTGTTCCTTTTTTACGGCTGAATAATATTCTATTGTATGGCTACACCACATTTTGTTTATGCATTCATAAATTGATGAACATTTGAATTATTTACACTTTTTAGCTACTATGAATAATGCTATTATTATGAACATTTTTGTAACATGCTATTGTGTGAATGTATGTTTTTATTTCTCCTGGGGATAGCCTGGGGTGGAACTGCTGAGTCACAGGGTAATTCTATGTTTAACTTTTTGAAGAATAGTAACAGTTCTGAAAAATTCCCAGTTGATTCTAATAATATCATTAGAATCACAGTCAAGGCTGAAAACTAATGATCCCAACAGAATAACGAAACAGAAGGACACACTCTGATAGCTTCAAAGGTGACATTTCATAATCTTTGGGGATCCCTGTGGAACAATGAGGTTGGTTCATAGATGATTTTCCAGCTGTACCCAAGATACTAGTGATTGCTGTTAACATGCAGGGAAATGTGCCTTAGCATCTTTTTCTTAATTCCATTCAATTTAACATTTATCCTAATGAGTTTGGGGGATGAGTATCTGGAGCAACAACTTTCATACTTTTTTCTAACTGTGCAATCTTTTATTCCAATGTGGAAGCTGAAACTGATAAAGGTGGAGTTACTCTAGGGACCACTGAGAAGAGGGTGGGTTCTCAAGACCCTGTTTGCTGGGCCTGTAGACACTTTTCTCTTCTAGTCACCCAGCCCCACCCCTTCTGAGCCCTTCCTCACAAGACCCAGGGATTTCTAGAGCATCATTTGAAAATCAGTGATCCAGAAGATATTTTTAAAATTAATGCATGGATAACCCAAACCTGAGAACATAAAATACATTTAATGACAGACTCAAGGTCAACATGAACTGTAATAGGGATCGATATAAAGTAAACAAAACCAAATCCAAACTGAACTTCTCTAGAGTAGGTTATCTTGAGAAGTAAAAAGTTTTCTTTCTTGCAAGGTATTTAGGCATATCCCAGGCGGCTTTTTCTATGAAGAAAACATAGAAGAGGATTCAAAACCAGAGGTAGTTGGCCTAAGTGATTTCGACAGTGGTCACAACTCTAAGCCTTTGGGCAACTAACTGCAGACTGCCAGAGCCACCTGTATCTTGAAGATCTCTGCTAGACTGGGGAAGGGCTTGGCTTGCAGGATAGGAAGCTGCTTTTCTCCTTTCTCTTCCTTCTGATTTTCTTAATCCAGTTTCACTGGGGTTTTGGCTTAAAAAGGGCTGGCAGTGATTGCACGGCATATCCGATCTACTATTGTTATTATTTAATATTTAATCTACTATTCTCCAACTAGATTACTACTGCAGTAAGGCTAGCATTTTATCTGCTTTTTTAGTGCTGCTCCTAGAAGAGTTCCTGGCATGTAGTAGTGTTGTAAACTGAATGTTTGTGTCTCCCCCAACTTCCTATGATGAAATTCTAAATTTCAGTGCGATGGTATTAGGAGATGGGGCCTTTGGGATGTGATTAGGTGAAGAAGGCGAAGCCCTCGTGAATGGGATGAGTGCCCTTATAAAAAGAGGCTCCAGAGAGCTCCCTTGCTTCTTTTTCTGCCTTATGAAGATATATATGTATAACGAGAGTCAGCAGTCTGCCATCTAGAGGAGGGTCCTCACCAGAACCAGACTATGCTGACACCCTAATCTCAGACTCACAGCTTCTAGAATGGTGAGGAATAAAATTCTGTTGTTTGTAAGCCATCCAGTCTGTGGTTATTTGTTATAGCAGCCCAAATGGACTAAGACAGTAGGTGTACAATAAATACATGAATGACTGACCAACTAGATAAAAGCTATTCAACAGGTGTCAGTTAAGCAAGATGAATATTTTCTAGAGACCTGCTGACAAACACTGTGCCAATAGTTAATGATGCTGTATTATATACCTAAAAATTTGTTAGGAGGGTAGATTTCACATTAAGTGATCTTACCCAATAAAATAAAATGAAATAGAATGAAATGTCATTTTTAACTTTTTTATGTCAGCATACCTTTTCCATTACCCCCATCCAATCCTTTATGGTTTCTCTCAGCAGTCATTCTTACTTCTATGACACACCAGGATGCAGCTAATGGAGAACTCAGTGTTCTATAATTCTTCCCGGTCTTAGCTCTAACCCACCGCCCTAACCCATTCCTTGCCCATCCTCCATTCTGGCCTCCTTCTTTGTGGTTTCTGATTCACATCTCATCCTCTGGTTTTCAACCTTACGTCACTTAAACTTGAGTTAATCCTTTATCACTTACTGTTCAAGTTCAAGCAAGTTTCCTAACTGTTCTGTGCCCCAGGTTTCTCATCCACCCAGGAAAAAAGCTTAAATATGTAATGAAGAATAAAGATAGAATATTGAGAAATACTAACATATAAAGGCTCAGACATAGCAACATCTTATCTTATAGATTGATTGAATGCATGTAAAGTGCTTAGTCTCTTACATATATCATTCAGGCAATAAATGTTAGTAATTATCACTTTTATTATTTTGAGACTTATTGTCTTTATTAGGATGAGTTACATCTTTCAGAGCTGATGCTCATCAGCACTTTGTTGATGATGACCTCGATTCTCCTTGGCCACAATGCAGTTTCTTCCCTCAACTCTGCTGCCTTGAGGAAACTCAGCCCTTAGGTTTCCTCCCTAGATGTTAATTCCCTCTGGGCAGCACCCACACCCTGTTACTTACCTTCAAAGCAGAAAGAAAACTCTGTACTACTGAAGAATAACAGTTGATTCTGCATTTTTGGTTGGGTATTGTGCACCTAGTTGAGCTAGTTGCCTGTTCTTGAAACTGCTTCGTGCCAGGTCTAAAAACTCAAAAACGACCACTTGTGATGATCTGGGTTGCAGTCAAAATTAGTTTAGTTCTATCAGCCACCAGCAGTCTCTTAGAATCTTTGCTGCTTATTTCAACTGCAGGTAGTTCCAATAGCAGTGGAAAATGCAACAACCTTTTTACAATTGGAATAGCATTTTGCCCTTGTTTTGAGAGAAAAAATAATTCCATTGTGCTTTTTCTAGGCTTTCTGTTGTCTTCAAGCCTCTGACTCACAATCCCCAGGCTTCAAAGCCTAAGTCCTTTCCTTTCTGCTCAGAAAGGCAATTTGATCTCTATCTTCTAACAAACTTTATCATTTACTGAGGCTTTTATGGCTTATGATCTCTCCCCTCCTCTAATGTAAACTCCATAAAGGCAGAAGTCTTTTATTTTATGATATATTCAAGGTTTTTGTAACAGTGCTCAGTTTATAGCAGTACTAAATAAATATTTATTGAAATGGAATAAACAAAGAAAACTTTGTTTTGAATGCTACAGAAAATTCAAGTAGAATAAGAACAGAGAGAGAGCCCCTGGTTTTAAAATAGGAGGTCATTCTCGATATTAGAGTGAGTAATTTCAGAAGAGTGTGCTGTGTAAGCCAAAATGAAATGTTGTTATTTTAAATTCAATTTTTGGAAAAGCTCATGAAGGCACATAGTTTCAAGAGGTAAGGAAATAAAGCTGCAAGGTTAGACTAGTTTTCTGTATGATAATTTTTTCATTTATTTTTACTGGCTCCTGGAAATTGAAATATATTGGTCTTTATTTGATGGGGATGATGACTTGAGAAAAAAACGTGCCTGAAATATAAAGCTAAATTCTCAACGGGCCATTCTACTCTACCTCAGACAATTGGAGACAAAATACAAATACGAAGACAGGAATTTCCATTTTCATTAGATAAATATATAACAAAAGATTTTGTTAATATATGCGAACATTTCTGGATCATGTTTCTTCTAGGAATATCTTAGTGCTCACTCATATATTATTGCTCTCTCGGCTTTGCTTCACATCCTAATAGAGCTGTTTCATGTGTTAAGCATTGTTTGACATTATTGTAAGTCATGCCCAGATTCCTATAAGCATGTGCTTCTTTTAGGGAGATTTATAAACAATGCGAGTAAATCTTTATCTCAACCAGCCATTGTTTTTCTTAGTTGCTCACAGAGGCGCAGATGGAGGATTCTCTGAAGTCATCATGACTGAAACAGCAGATTAGGACTGAATTCACATGCCATCCAGGTGTCATGACTTTACGACTCTTGCCTATGAATTTAAAATTTCTTTTAAGAATAAAATTCGGTAGTTTGTACACCTTCCTTTTGGTTTTGTGGCTGGAAGCTGTTCCCTGGCCTATCTGGTTTGGTGGCTGGAAACTGTCCCATGGCTTGTCTGGGGGTGCCCTGGGCCATTTTGCGTGAAAGCAAGTGGGTTCCTTGTGTTCCTCTCCCCCAGCTTCCTTGTCAGTCAGTCACACTGTTGCTGGTGACCCTTGTGAAATTGCCCCTCTGCTTGGCACGGCTATCTCTATGGGCACTGTAACTGCTACTACCATTTAGGTCTCAAGGAAGGGAGCTGTTCTGTCCTTTGCTATTCAGGCTCAAGAATGGACTCTTCTCCTAGGCCATCACAGTAGAGAACACACCTTATTGTTCTTTTACCATTTATTTACTCCATGTAAAAATAATAGAAGGAAAGTTTCAATCTGAGAATAATTTAACAACTAACATGAGATGTGGCTAGGCTTAGAGCTTACAGGCTTAGATCTATCATGTTTTAGGTGTGCTGCCCAGAAGCTGACTCAGAGGCACTGATTTGAGCAAGTAGTTCATTTGGCAGATAATCCCAGGAAGCATCAGTAAGAGAGTGGATAAGTCTTTAGGGAAGAGAAGAAGTCTAGATAGCGTGCACGGATAAGATTACCATTCAATCCGATTAGGAATCTTTGAGAGACAATAGAGAACTGCCCTCACCAAGATGATAACCACTAGCAACACATGGCTGCAGAGTATTTGAAATGTGGCTAATTGGAAATGAGGTCTGCTCTAAATGTAAGTTACACATAGAATTTTTAACACTTAGCACACAAAAATGTAAAATATCTAACTGATAATTTTTATACTGATTACATATTGTCATGGTAATATCTTAGATATATGGGATTAAACAAAATATATTATTAAAATTCATTTCACCAGTTCCTTTTACTTTTTAAAATGTGATTACTAGAAATTGTAAAATTACACATGTGAATCACATTATATTTCTACGAGACAGTGTTCATGTAAAAGATGCCTCAGAATTGTCTTACCTGAGAACTGAAGAAAGTTGGTGGATTTATCCACCTGCTCCAAATCATCACTGGCCAAACACTTTCTTGGGGGTGCTAACTCCTTGGTACTTCTGGCTGCCACGTGCAAAGCAGAATGTGCTTTTGAGTTGGAGAGGGCCCTAGGCAAGGAGTCAGTAAGAAGTGGTGGATGCCAAGGCATTTTTGGGGGGCACACACAGTGCTCGGTACACGCTCTCATTCCTATCTTCCATAGCAAAGGCCATCCTAATCAACAAACTCGAACTTCAAGGGAACACATACCTTCATTGCTAGAGGTGAGGTCTGGCATGCTGGTCTTCAAAAGACAAAAGAATGCAAAGCTTAATATCAATACATTTTCCAAAATCTGGTTTCCTCATTCAGTTTTTCAACAAGACATCGACAGCTCATCCCAACTTGTGCAGGACCAATCCAAGTCCAGCTACTTTTACTGCTTTCTCCTCCATGTAAGTTCCACATGTTTGTCTTGCAGCCCTGCAAGAAACCATGTCAAGAATACACGTCCACAATAATAAGCCTTACATTATGGGTGCAATGCCTAATCCAAATGGAATGGAATAATATTTTAAAGAATTATTTCTGTGTTCTCATACTGCCCCTCCCCCCCACCCAACCCTCACAACCCTTCCAACTCTGAGCACACTGATTTTCTTCACTTGCACTGGAAGATCTTTCTCCCAGCTCAGAAAACTAGATATGAGTCATCCACTGCTTTAAGGGAAGGATGTCACTCTTGAACCAAAGAATAAAGGAGGCAAATTTGTAGCATTGAAGTTCAAAAGTCACGGGTGCAAGTGTAGGACTGAAAGAGCCGGATGTATAACTGCCTGATTGCAAAGCAAGCCCTATCTCCCAGACTAAAGATTCCACAGGCTGGGGGATGGGGAGAAAGAAAGAACCTCAAGGACAGAAAGAAAGACAGCTGTGCTTCACTGGAACATGGCCCGTGGCCCATCAGCTCATACTCCTAGAGACTTTCACCTGTCCTAGAGACCTAGATTAGATGTCCTGTTCACCAAGGGCGAGGATGGCCTGTGGGCTGCAGCTCTATGATGATTAGCTAGGTCCAAAGACAACTACCTGTGCCCCAGGATTTTGTTCCGCTCTCTGCCACACCCATTCCGTGTGCAAAGACCCCTTCCAACAGATCAGCACACTTAAAAGCTCCAGGGTTAAAGTCTTGGTCACCTAGAGGGTCTTCATGGAGTAAGACCTGGGTAAGTAGTACCGCGGGACACGAGAGAATTGGTCCTAACAAGTCAGGACAGTGGTGGACGCACACCTGCATTACACTTCTTAGGGTAGGAGTATTTCTCCAAAGGAAATGTTATCTCTGGAAATCTGTCCACAGTTATGACAAATCTTACATTAATGTGCAACTTCTTTCCTTGAAGCGACCTTGTTTTAACCCTCACCTCCACCCCACCCTAGTCTATTAAATAGGCTTCCCGTGGCAGAGAAGCATTTTGCTCAAAGGTAAATCAATTGAAAAGTATCCAGTGTTCAAAAAGCCCAGAGTGTGATCTCACCTAGTGTCTTCTCGTATCACATATACTTGGACTACCTAACCAGAAAACCATTTGAATGAGTCAGACATAGTCAGTGAGAGAGGCATAAGGCTGTGTGAGCTGGCCTCATAATTACCCATGCAAAGGTATGTTTCGTGTGGACTCAGCATACACCGTCTTGTTTTGTTGAGGTGGTTTGACTCAGTGGGTACATTACAGCAGTTGTTTTTTCACGCCCCAAAATTGATTAAAGAGGAAAGTAGAAAGCTGCCCATGGGAGTTCTGTAACATTTGGCTTCCTTAGGCTAATTTTGGGCAGCACATGTTTCTCTGTCATTGACTTGTGATTGCTGCTTTAGATCTGCTAACACTGGAAACAAGTGTTCAGTGCCCTATGGATCCAGCAAATATTTCAGAAGGCAGCCTTTTATACTATATGCTTCCAGTGCTAGGTGATTGATTGTGGGTTAATGATAGAGAAGACAAATAGAAAATATCTGAAATATTTGAAAAGAAATGACAATAAATCGCTTCTCAGATATTTTTACAGTCTGGGGTACACCATCTGTTGACCAAGGTAAAGATGGTGAATGTTTTTGGAGTGATCCCAAGCCATATACGCCCTTCTCTGAACCCTGCACCAGTTGCCACACCCATACAACATGGCCCCATCCCCCATAACTGATTGGAAGGGATGTGGGCACCCAAGCTGGATCCATCGGATTTTCCCCTGTGGAATTGGGAAAAAGGCATCTGAGCCTCCTGAGCAGCCATATTTGGCTCCTGTGTACAGATCTGCAGTGAGAGCAGAGAAGGAAGCAGATGCACAGAATATAGGAGAGATGAGGATGGTGTGGCCAGACAGACAGCAGCATTGTAGCCTCTGGCCCCTGGCTTTCCAGGTCTGTGCCAAGCCCTCCAGAGGCCTCATTATGCTACCTATTCATGGGTGCCATGATGTATCTAAAATAAACCCTCCTCTCTGCTTAAATGCCTGAGTGTCTGTGCAAACCATGTCCCCATTATTTTAACAGAAACTCAGACTGTTTTTACTGCATACAGACAGCGTGACTGGAACTGTATGTAGGACGGCTCTGCATCTCTGGATCACCGCATTCCTTACAGCAGGGGTCTCCAACCCATGGGCTGTGGACTGGTACTGGTCTGTAGTCTCTTAGGAACCAGGCCACACAACAGGGAGTGAGTTGCAGGCAAGTGAGAGAAGCTTTATCTATATTTTCGGCTGCTCCCCAGCGCTAGCATCCCTGCCTCAGCTCCACCTCAGATCATCAGGCTTTAGATCCTCATAGGAGCACCGGCATTCTTTCTTCACATCTTGAAGGAGAAATAGGTCAAAACATTGCTCGCTTCCCTCACCTGTTCTCCCACTAAAGACGCCTTCTGGACCCTGAAGTCCACATGAAAAAGCCAGGAGGCAGGTGAGCAAAGGGCAGAACAGCTTCTCTTTTCTCTGTGTAGGTTCTCACCACTCTACATTTTAAAGTTGATTAAATAAGGCATAGGTGAGAAAGGATACACTACCTTTTTTCCTGTCTCTTTTTCTCCATTTACTCATTCAATTGAAACTTGTAAGGCACTTACCACAGACCAGGCACTAGTTGAGATACTAGAGATATAGTACCTCCTTGAGCTTATATTATAGTGTAGGGAGACAGGCAATAAATAAACGTCCAGCTGAAATGATTTCAGATCGCGAGGACCCATGAAGCAGACAAAACAGGGATGGAGGATAGAGAGTGATTGTGCATATGCATACATGCGTGCCAGTGTGTTGGCTCCTTCAGGAAGAAAGTCAGGAAAGGATACTCTGAGGCGGTGATGTTGGGTGGACACAGGAATAACAGAGAGAGGAGAAGCTGGTCATGGGAACTTGTGTGGGAACAGCTTTTTAGGAAGAAGTAGTAATATGTTTCAGGGTGCTGGGACCCTGTCCCTCCCCTCTGACCTCCCTCACTTCTTTCCTTTTCTTTGCCTTTCCTCAACTATTAACTGAGGTCCCACTAGGACTCGGGGAGCTAGCTGGAACAGATCAAAAGAATAGGACAGAGTTTTGCCTTAGAGGAATTCACCGAGTAGGTAAGGAGAGAGACAGAGGAGCAAGTCATTAAAATACAGGGCTATGTATGGATCAGAAGTATAAAGTGCTATTGAGATGATGGGAGCACAAGGGAGGCTGCAACTACCTGCCGGTTTCTCTTGAACACCTGCCAGCACCTGGGTCCTCGAAGGAGAAGGCTGAGCCTCTGAAGAATCAGAAAGTTCAGTTTCTTCTTAATGTAATGCTCTTTACCTTAATGCCTGCGAAACAGAGTGAGAAGTTTATTAGAACAATCCAGCAAAGCACACACACCAAACACTAACAGGGAAACCCAGTAGAAAACTGGAATTGATTCAAGTTGCTGAGAAAACAGGAAAGGTGACATTTATTTGCTGACACTAAACACACACACACACACACACACACACACACACACACACACACACACACACTGCTCAGGGAAGGACCTCTGGGGGGAAAGGGAGAAATTGGCAATCATCCCTGAAAATGTGTAATCCAAGAACGGAAATTTTACAGAACAAGGAAAAAAAAACCTTAACATAACACAGGGTCAGAGTGAACTCTTAGTACTTATGTAACTGATTGACGGTTTAAAGGAAATGGTGTATTTACTTAATAGTGTGACTCATTTAAATGGAACAGACTTTAAAAAGCCCACAATGATAAGGTTTTCCATTTATTGTTGTGGGTTCATGGGACACTTAATGACACTGAAGTCCAAAAACAGGGAAACTGCCAACAGAATGTGTCTGTGCAAAGACAAAAGAGGGAAAGGTTGTACTGTTTAAATAGTTCCAGAGGAAATGCTAACTCAGGCCATGCTGTTCTGCGTGTCCTCAGACTACAGCTGTTGGTGAGTAGGTGTTGGATGTTAGGTAAACGGAAGAAGTGACTGTAGTGGTGGGAGGTGTGAATGCCAGAGCGCAGCTTGGGTTTGCGGTAAACACCAGAAAGAGCATGGAATAGAGGTGTTTTAATTACCGTGTCAGAACAGAATTGATTATAGGGTAACCAGATGTCCCTCTTAAAGGAAATTGTCATTCTATAAACATTCACCTCAAGAAGACTTTAAGAGAAAAGACTTGGCTAGGACTGGTTTAGCAACGTTACTTCTTCTTGGTGAATTTGGTATGAAAAACTGGGAGCTTGGCTCAGTGCCTCGTTTTTCCTGCTTGAGAGCAGGCCGATCTGCTGTGAGCACATGTTCTCCTCAGCTCCTCGGGGGCAGGATCTGTCTCTGCAGGGCGAGGCTAGCTGTGGTTTAGCACTACCTTGAAAGCATCGTACCTAAAGCTGAGGTTCCATTTGCCAATAGGCACAATTTAGATCTTCTAACCTAAACTTTATCAGCAATAAATGCAATACTTTGGCTTCTAACTACTTGGTCTTTTGTCTTATTTCTGAATAGTTTCAGAACTCAAGCTGGGAAGCAAAACATCATTACACACCACACAGGAACCTGGGACAGGGCACCTCAAAGATTCCTCTAGAGCTTCAGTCAGAAGCCCATGCACCTGCCACTCTGGAGAGATGAGTCTTATATGTTAGAATAAAGGACACACTCAGTGGTTTCTGATCTGATCCCCAAATCAAAAGTCACAAGGACACTCTGCGTGCCGGGTGTGACTTGGTAGTTGAGCCACTTCTTACTTGAGCGAGTTTAGGTAGCGTGCTGCAGAGAACAGCTCTCAGGAGAACAATATTCCTGTTTCAGCCATGCTGGGAGGCCAGCTAGGTTTTAAAAATACCACTAATTCCCTTACGGGTTGGAATGTGCACGGACACCAAAACAATGACAACAAAAAAGCAAACAAGCAAACAAACAAAAAGCTCTTCAAAACAAAACCAACAAATAAACCCCTATATAAATAAAACTAGCACTTTAACTGATGGTGTGTGACATATATAGGCTAGTTTGGGTACTGAAAAATAAAACAATATAACATAAGTTCTGTAGGGCACCTTACAGTTAACAAACCACTTTAGATACACCCATTTATGTGAAAGGATGAAAAGAGGAAGAAAAATGGGAAGAATGGAGGGGGCCAGAGACATGGGGTGAGTTAGACCAGATTGTGGGCAGATTTGCCTGGGACCACCATGTACAGTTGTACTTGGCTATGTACTTGCTCATTCATTTATAGTGGTCTCAGAGATATCTGCCAGGTTAGAAAGATCGTAGACTTATGATACTATTGTCTTTTATATCTCTAACTACATCAGATTCCAGAAATAACTTATACAACTAAGTGAGGCAACAATTCTGCCATTCAGAAAGTCACATGACCCAAGTCTCATGTGCAGGGCCCTGAAAGTCTTTCTGGGCCAGTAGTGGGACTCCTCTTTATCAGGCTTGCACACCAGAGCTAGATTTCCCCATAGATGTCCATATAATGCTTTCTAGGGACAGGCCTGACTAGGATGGAAGAAAAGTTATGTTTACTGAGGACCTTCAATGTATCACAAATAGAACAGAAACATGCATATTATCCCCTGAAATTCTCTTAGTGACCTATATGGTAGGTGTACACTATTTTATAAATGAAGCATTTGAGACTCACAGAGGCTAACTGACTTATCCAATGTAACCATGGCATCAAATAACATCTGAAATCTCTAGGAAGAGCTGGGCAAATATTAAGATTAATGAAAGGAGTGCTTGCTAAAGACAGGGATGGGATAGGTAGATAGAAATATGCAGATATATGAAATGTGATGTTATACTTTGAAATACCAGCAAGAAAACTATGTGAGTACTTGCCAACAACTGACCATTTGCAGCAATTCGGTGAAGAGTCTGCCTGAGAAGAAAGCAACTCAAGAGGGACGTGTTTCTGAAAAAAAGCCACAGAGAGCAGATGCCACCCAGGTTGGGAGCCCAAAGACAGCACCCACCCAGATATTGAGAATGAATAAATTTTTGCTCTTGAAGTCATAGTATGAGAAATGACCAATTTTCATAGAATGCATAATGATATTATAGTAATATAGGAATGTGGTATTTTATGAGGCAAGTTAACTATGATAAGCAAGTAGTTTTGAAAAAATAACTTTTACTTTTTATTTTGGGAATAAAAAATATATAACTATAATGAAACCCCATGTGCCCATCACCTGCTTCAGTGATGACCAACATTCATCACACTTTTTTTTCCTGGAGTATTTTAAATGAAATGACTGTCATCATATCACTTTACCCGTAAATAGTTCAGTATGCATACTATAACAAAAAAGTTATTTTTAATATAATCTCGATGTTATTATCACACTTAACAAAAGTAATAATTTCTTAACATCGTTCTTAATTTTTTAATACCATTCAGTATCTATCTATGTTAAAATTTGCTGGATTGTCTTATAAACACCCTTTTATAATTGATTTGTTTGAATCGAGGGCAAAAAAAAAAGACTTATACATTGCATTTGGTGGTCATGTCTCAATGTGGAGCTTTTCACCCATATCCACTGCATACTTAATAAGTACCACATAAACTATAGCACCATGAGGAAGTCTGGAGTCACAGGGCTATAGATGAGTAACCACAGTATACACTAGGAAATCAAACACATGAAGAGCCCTAGAATTGTAATCAACTTAAAATGACAGAATTTTTTTTTTGGTAAAAAGCCTAAGTATTGTGCCCAAACTGCTTATGAACTATAAGTGGAAAGAGTGTGATGGTGGAGAGACTCAGCAGACACCAATCAAGTGATTATTAAAAATATCTCTATTAGTAAGACATATCAATCTTATTAACCTCTGGATACGATGAGAAGAACACAGTATCAAAAATGCATAACATGATTCCAGAAACAGAACAAATCCAGATTTGACAAAACAATTGACCAGGACTCTTTGAAAGTGTCAAGTTCATAAAAGACCGAGATACTTACAGACTGCAGGAAATAAGAAGACACGACAACTAAACGCAATGTGGGATTCTGGATAGAATCCTGGAACAGAAAAAGAACATTAATGGAAAAAACATGGCGAAATTCAAATCAGGTCTGTTTTTTAGTTAATAATATTGTACCGATGTTAATTTTCCATTCTTGATAATTATACTCTGATCATGTAAGATTTTAACTTTAGGGGATTGGGTTAAAGGCTATAAAATAATTTTTTGTACTATTTTTTGCAAGATTTCTGCAAGTCTAAAACTGATTCAAAATCAAAAGTTTTATATGCATGTTGGTTTCTGCATGAAATTATCCAGAAATGGTCAGCTATTTCTCCAGGTTGAGATAATTCATTATTTTGTTTAAACAACTCAGCCAGAATTTTAGTTTGTCTTTCTTCTTTGCTGGCTTCTGATGCATGGGAAGCATAGATCATAATCACTTTCTCCTGATAGTGTATACTGTCCCATATCCTGCTCCTGGTCACCACCATCATTAGCATACACGTAGGCTTTTTGATGAAAAAACTTTCATACTCAATTTTCTTAGTTTCCTATGTGTTCTGCTTCCCACCCCTGCCAATTCTACGACTCCTCCCCACCATCTCCCGGGCTTTGGGTGGTACCCTCAGGTCTTTCCCCTTTCAAGTGAACCAGGCTGTTCCCCACTTTCAATCTGGTCAAGGAGGCTTTGGGAGAGGATAACCACCACACCTCAAATGGCAGTGGGCGGCATGAGTGCCCATGTCCAGGCTCTGACAAGAAAAGCCTTGCAATCTGATTTCCAGGCAGTGGCATGTGCTGGAGTTTCTGGTGGGCTGGACTCTGACGTGCATTATCTTGTATTAATGGCAGCCCTGCCAGTCTTTCAGCAGAAGGGAGGGAGGGGGATGGAGAGCCAAAGAGCAGTGCTGTCTTGTAGATAAGGACAATCCTGACATTTCCATTCTTCATAATGGACTACGCATACTGAACTATGGACAATAGTATTGCTGATTCTCTGCTCAAATCTCTCCTAAGCAGAGAGGATGTTCTTCCTAGTCTGTTCTCTCTTTGAAGTGGAGTTTGGAGGTGGCAGGGGCTGTGATCATGAGAAGGGCATGGGACAGTACATAAACTCGCCGAGGGCAGGGACAGTGTTATAATCTGTAATCTTCTCTATAACACTAGCAATCGGTTGACTGCTGGCATCTAGTAGATCCTCAGTGAAATTGTGTTGAATGAAGGAGTCGAATGATGAAAGAAGGCCGTTTCATTTAGTGTCATTTCCTTAGCAACTTTTTCAGTTCAGATCTTCAGTGGCCCAGCGTCAGTCTCCCCAAATCAGTTTTCCCAAAGTCAAAGGTTTTTAAATTCTTCAACTTCCTGTTTCCTAAAGTTTGAGAAGTGGCCCAGGAGTGCCCAAAGAGGAGCTTGTGATTCAAAGAGCTTTCGTAGTCTCTTAATTTTCAGAGTGATATACCATGAAGAAATTAGCCAAGCAAAGCCAACTCTTGCCTTTCCGCTTTGGGTGCCCAACTCTTGGTCTTCATTGCCAGAATTCCCGTTTTAAAGAACTCAAAACTTATACATTTCATTGCTCATCCAATCAATATTCAAATCAATATTTATTGAGCTCCTTTGGTGTGTCAGGCCAAGAACTGGGACTGCAAAACTAGGCATTGCTTTTCCTCAGGAATGAACTATTCTACAGATTATAGCTGCTCTATGATCTTTGGGAAATACGTCTGCATCAGCTTGAACTTGGTTCCAGGTATCTGGGGAGGGGCCCTCTCTGCTCTCTCTGATGGGAACAATTCACTTCTTTTTGCATCCCAGCCATTTTCACCCAGAAACCCATGTTTTTTCCTTTGAAACCCTGAAGACTGGTCCTCTGACCCCTCAGAAAAGGTCTAGCAATGAAGGTTTCATTGGATTTGGTGGTCTGCTGGCTAGGATTCTGGCTAGAGTAATCTCATTCTTGGACCTGGATATTGGGCTCATGATAAACAATTGACAAATGAGTACAGGCTATGCTGCTTTAACCAGAGGACCGAACAGTTAAGTTAGAAGTTTACAACTCTCAAGGAAAAATCCAGAGATAAATGAGTGGTCCAGGGTAAGATCATCTAGGAAGCCAGGCTTCTTCTATCCTGTTGCTTCACCAATCCCAAGGGCTTGCCTTTGTATTCATGGCTGAACTTGCCTCACCAAGACCAGGTCTGGGTTTCAATCCATAGGAAGGTAGCAAACGAAGAGGACATATGACCTATAAATTGTTCATATCACTTTTATATCCTGTTGACCAGAACTTACTCTCATGGCTATAATGGAAAGAGGCTGGGAAATGTCTCCAGCTGAGTGGCCACACGCTGGGTAAAATTTCCAGGGCCTCTTACTAAAAAGAAGGGGATACTGGATACAGCTGGACAATTAACCAGTCTCAATCACACACTCCTTTAGTCCTTTTTCCCATTGCCCAGATTGTTTTGGCGATTGTTTTGGCATCCTTACATTATTGGCCTTCAAGTCTCATTCTCATGTTTCCTAACCCTGTGGCTCTCTCTGGACTCCTGAGCTTGGCCAACTCAAGACTGGTTCTTTCATCTCTTCCTCTGAGTTCCTGTTAGCAGCTTGCTTAACCTGGGTATGGAGAGGGGCTTCTCATGTGAGAGGTTGTCTCCAAGAGAGAAACAAGATGTTGACAGCAGAGGCTGGAGCCACCCAAGGCCAGATCCACTTATTTATTCTACAAATGTTGCAGGCCTCCTCTGTATATAAGCTTATAGAGATAAAACATGTATGAAGACATTGCTGAGACATTTCAGGGCTTATGAATAGGAGAGAAAATAGCTGAGAATGAGCACTTGAGGAAGGGTCCAAGTATCAGCTGGAGACTCTGTCCACCGAAGTCATGATTGCATCATCTTATTCCTCCTTCATCTCCTCTTCAGCCTCTCTAGCATCACTATAACTACCATTTATTGGGCACCACCAGTGCCAGGCATTTTACATGCATCATCTCTTTTAACCTCTACTCCAATCTCAAGAGGTAGACATTATTATCTCTGTCTTACAATTTGAGATCAAGCGAGGCACAGAGTGGTAAGGGCTGACTTTATATTGTTGTAAGGATTAAATGAGATAATTCATATAAAAGCAACTAGTTCATTGCCTACAAAATAAGAAGTATTCACTAACTATGCTAGCTTTTATTGTTTTAACAGAGGACGAAACTGTGGCTTACAGAAGGGAAGTATTTTTGGCTGTGTTGGCTCCAGATTTTACATAATGAAGGGGTTTGGGGTTCTGTTCTGGTTTAGGAGTGTTGGGGGTGCTGTTAGAGGACTCATCTCAAAGCTATGCTTGCATCAAAAGCACATCATGTTAACTCAGCTTGTGCATAACAACGGCACCAACATTTTCTAGTATGGTTATATTCATACTTTACATAAGATAGAAACTATTTTAATTGTTTATTACAATGATGATGATTATTATTTGGAATACCTTGAGGTCTGCTAGAGATCATGGGTGGTTAAAACCCCTCCAAGCTGCCTTTTGGTGTCACCATCGTAATGGCCCACGCTAGGATATGATGAAGCCAGGATGTGAGAGTAGCCCTGATTCTAGAGCCCATGTCTTCACTACTACCTGTGTCACCTCTGTGAGCTGGCAGATGTGACTAACTGGAGGTTTGGTTTTCCCTCAGCCTGGCCTCCTGCCTGAGGAGTTGAGGGTTGATGAGCTCATGTTTCTGTGGCTCTGTCTTGGGGCCACTGTCACCGTTTCTCACAAGTAAAACTGAGACACAGAAACCCTAAATGTAGATTTATCTCTCATGCATTTCCTGAAGAGCAGAGAGATTTCTAACACATAAGATGAACTTGGACTGGGTCTCTTCACTGTTCTCCATTGTTCTAGAAACTTGTCTCACAGCATTAGGGCAAATCTCCTGTCAGCTCAGCATGCTTTACAGCTGTGAGAATCTCCATTTAATCAGAAGTTTCATTCTTCCCAAGAAAAGCCCAAGGTGCTGTCTAAGATTTCCACTGATAGCACTAATTGTACGGCCTTCCTGGCTAGCCCCCAAAGGGGTCATAAAGGGTTTAACAGTTTCTGGTTAACTGCGGTGGCAACAGGGGAGCTGGGATTTTACAAACAAAGATTTCTTAAATCTGAAGAGAATGTCAAAGACATTGGTTTTTAAAAGCCTGTGTCAGATTCTGACCAGAGGTAAAAGTGTTTTTTGATTAGCTCTAAGTGAAAAGCAAAGCTAGCTCTGCCCTAGGGTCATAGATGGCTGACTCTAGCCTCTCACTCCTTGATTGATCCATTTATTCCTAAGTCGCCAAATATTTATTGAGAATCTACTATGTGTCAAACACCATACTAAGCTCCTAGAATGTGATAACCTCCTGGAATGTGATAACCTGCACAGCCTCTGACTCAGAGCTCACTGTGTTCCATAGAGAACACAGGTGTATAGTGAGTGAGACAAGTACTATATTTTCTTTATATTGAGCCCAAATCTGTGAGTTTCTTCATTTATCAGTTTTTGTACTTTTCGAACATCCTGAGCACTTGCTGTGTTAGATCCTGAGGGTATGATGTTAGGGAAGGCTTTTTCTACCCTCAACCTCTACTATCTAGGGTGAGAATAACCTGAGCAGGAAAAACCAAAAAGCAGTGTACTGACAAGCACCATGGTTAATTTCGTGTGTCAACTTGACTGGGCCACAGGGTGCCCAGATATTTGGTTGAATATTATTTCTGAGTGTGTCAGTGAGAGTGTTTCTGGATGAGATTAACATTAGAATAGGTAGACTGAGTTAAGCAGATTGCTCTCCCCAGTGGGAGGGCCAGCAGAAAAGGTAAGGGTAAGAAGGAATTCTTTCTCTCTGCCTCACCTCTCTCTCCCTCTCTCTCTCTCTCTCTCTCTCTCTCTCTCTCTCTCTCTCTCTCTCTCTCTCTGCCTCACTGTCTTTGAGCTGAGACATTGGTCTTTTCCTGCCTTCAGACTTGAACTCAGACTGGAATTCATATCATCGGCTTTCCTGAGCCTCCAGCTTGCCAACTGCACATCTCAGACTTCTCAGCCTCCATAATTGTGAACCCAGACTATACACCAAGCAATTGGGAGAACCCAATGGGAGCCCTTGAAATGTCTGGTGCATTGAGCAAAAGTGCCTTTGCAGGTTCATGCTTTTGAAGTGTAGGGCAATGAGGACTGAGTCAGACTGCAGAACGGTCTGGGCTAGCCTCCTCCCCTGCCGTCCTTTCCTCTGCTCTCGCCCCATTCCCTCTCCCCTATCCTCTCTTCTTGTCCCCTCCCCTGCCCTTTCCCTTTCTCTCCCTCTTCTCTCCTCTCTTTGATTCCTCTTCCTTTCTCTGTTTGTTGCCTTCCCCAGCTACTCCTGGCTTACATTATTCTTAGATTCTTGCCTTTCTTTTAAAACACAGGTTAGGGCCAGGTGGTAGTATTTCATATAAGATGTGAATAATTAATAAGAATTAAAGTGTTGTCATCCCCACACTTACCCCAGGGTTGGTGATTTTTTATTTTTATTTTTTTAGCAAGGGAACAAATCCTTAGCTAAAAAGCTGATGCTTCATGGGAGAAAATGCAGACATGAGTCAAGGAGTGGGTGGTAAAGGGGTAGTTTCCTGGCTATAAAGCCTCTGGACCCTCCCAGATTACAGTGTGTACAGATTTTAAATATCCCTGAAGGGACTTTGACTTCATTTCTGGTTTCAGCAAAGGCAAGAGAGGCAGTCACAGAATCTGCACAGGCCAGGTCCACAAGCAGGTCATAGGAAGGAAGGCTTTGTTGACCCAGGGGTCACATGCGCTACCAAGGCTACCAAGTCAGTAGCCACAGCAACTTATCTCCACTTCTCTGTGCCTAAAGGCCTCATGAAAAATGTAAATGACCACTTGAGGGCGCTGTTACTCCACATTTTGGGGGGGGGGGGCGGTAAAAACTGCAGTCAGCTAACAAGCATGTCCAGAATTCCTTTGTTTTGGGGGCTCAACCTAAGAATGCCTCCAGGAAAGAGGGGAAACACATACTCCTAGATCTGCATGAAAATGGAAAAACAGTGGAAGGGAAACTATACATTCTTAAAATGCCTAGGCGTGTAATAATTTTGAAATTTTAATAGGGCACCTGTTTTGATGTGCAGCTTAGAAGGCATGTCAAACAGAATCAGGGTTTGAGCCCCAGGGCCATACCTACTAGCTGTGTGATTTTGTGCAGTGACTGATTCTCTCTGGGCTTCAGCTTTGTCATTTGCTTCATAGGACACTTGTGAGAGTTAAAGGAAAGAGGCACATAACACCTCTGGGCACCATGCCAGTAATATAGAGCAGAAAGAAAGAAAAAAGAAAGGAAAGAAAAGAAAGAAAGAAAGAAAGAAAGAAAGAAAGAAAGAAAGAAAGAAAGAAAGAAAGAAAGAAAAGAAAGAAAAGAAAGAAAGAGCCATTGTCACTAAATTCTATTTATAAAATTTTTAAAAGTGACCAAGATAAGATTGGCTGGGGTCTAAATCTGTACAATTAAACTGTATGTAAAAGGAAGGGTTATTTAGACAGAGGGGTGGGCCACGTCTGGCCAAGCAAAGAAAATGGCACCAGAGAGGGTAACTTGATTTCTCCCTCCTCTGTACAAACATGCTGTATTAGTAGTACTGCATTCATAGGCTTGACTGGCAGAGAATCGGCTTCTTTTTATATTACTCTCAACCTTGTCATTTTGAGCAAATTTTATTCTCATCTGCTTTTGCTTATTCAGGCTGCCGTTCACAGGAGCAAAGTGATGGCCAAAATATAATGCAAGATTTGGGAACTTGAGAGGAAAGAAAAGATTACCAGTTAGCAAATTAATATACGGGCCATGTGGACTCCAGGGTTGATATAATGAGGAACTTGGTATGTGTGGTAATTATGTGCACTTGATTTGTTTTAGAAAAACGTATAAAAATAAACATTATTTCCTCTTTAAAAAGGCCGTGATGGCAAGAAGCATTCTGCAAGCAATTATTTTATACTCTTTGAAGGGTTGGGCTCTGTCAATGAGTTTTAACCACTAAGGAAAAGGAAATCTAATTGGGGGCTAAACTAGTTTTAGGAATGGCTGCTTCTGAGTTTTGTACTGACAGGTGCTGGTGAAAAGCTGATGAATCCCATTCAGGAATATAATAGGCTACATCTGTATGGCACCGCATAGAGTACCAAGTACTTTTATATATACTCTCATTCGATGTTCCCAACCACTCCCTGAGATATGAAGAGAACAAAGTATTATTACTGTCATTAAGAAAAATAGCTTTATTGAGATTTAATTCACATAGGAAACAACTCACCAGTTAAAGTACATAATTCAATAGTTTTAAGCATATTCATGGGTATATGCAACGATCAGCAAAATCGATTTTAGAATATTTTCATTACATCGAAAAGAAACCCCCTATTCCTTAGCTATCACTCCCTCTATCTTCTCCTTATTCCTTTCTCCCCCTACTCCCAGCCCTGAGCAATTACTAATTCACTTTCTGCCTCTATAGATTTGCCTACTTTGGACACTTCGTATAACTGGATTCATATAATATATGGTATTTTGCGACTGTTTTCTTTCACTTAACATGTTTGTTTTGAAGTTTCAATCATGTGTCAGTACTTCATTCTTTTTTATTGGTGAATAATATTCCATTGTATAGAGGTAACACGTTCATTAGTTTGCATACATTTAGGTTGTTTCCCTTTGTTTACTTTGAAAAATGTTGCTGTAAATAGTAATGTACAAGTTGTATGTGTGCGTGTGTGGACACATGCTTTTATTTCTTTTGTGTATATACTTGAGTAGAATTGCTAGATCATATGGTGATTCAGTGCTAAGTGTCTGAGGAACTGTCAGATTATTTTCCAAAGTGGTTGCAGTTTACATTTCCATCAGCGATGTATGAGGGTTCTGATTTCTCCACATTGTTGCCAATGCTTATTATCTGATTTTTTTTTTTTTATTTTAGCCATTCTGATGGGTGTAAAGTGGTATCTCATTGTGCTTTTGATTTGCACATCCCTGATGACTAATGAGGACAAACATCTTTTCATGTGTTTATGGGCCATTTAAATATCCTCTTTGTATTTATGGAGAGCTGTCTCTTCAGATTCTTTGCCTGTTTTAAAGTTGGCTTGTCTTTTTTATTATTGAGCTGTAAGAGTTTTTTATGTATTCAAGATATAATATCTTATGGGTATATGATTCGCTAATAATTTCCCCCATTTGGTGGGTTGTCTATTAATTTTTTGGATAATTCCTATGAAGCACTAAAGTTTTCAGTTTTGATAATCAATTTCCAGAGACTTTAAATGTTTGTTTTTAAAATAATAATCTTCATCAGTTATATTGGGGAGCCAGTTCACAAATCTCATGCTGTCATGCTAGACATGGAAACTTTATTATCATTAATTAATAGATTAGAACAATGTTTATACATTTGGGAGATGGAGGGTGGCAGAGGGCAAAGGAAAGTCACCTGGGAAAATCATAGAATTCCAGGGTGGTAAAGGACATTAGATGTTATCTATATCAGATTCTACTGAATAGAGCAATCTCTCTACAGCTACTCTTGGATGTGATTCTTAGGTCTCTACTTGAATCCCCCCAGGAACGAGGAACTCACTGCTATTAAATAGACTATTATCCCCAGGAGCAAATAACTAAGTAAAACCAAAGCAGCTTGTACTTAGCAAGGTCTGCTGTATGTACAAACAAAAGAGGAAACAGAGAAAAGAGGTTCTTTGGAGTCCTAAACAACCTCGTGTAACCAGCAGGTCATGGGCAATGCTGTAGAAAGGCAACTAGCTGTTTTTGGACACCAGGTGCCGAAGAGACTGCTCTAATTTTAGCATTAACACAGTGCTTACTAAAGAGGTCCAGGACTCATGGGTCTGGAATGTGACATTCTTTTCACCCTCAGGTTGTGCAGACTCATGTTCTACTGTTGATTTCCTCCAATCATTTTCCGATATTGAGAGAGAGAGAGAGAATAAGACCACATAACTGTCATGTGCCTGAAGAATTTGCCAAGAAATATGATTTCAATGCCAACATTGAGAGATAGAGCTGGCGATGGTCACTCTGACGGGCTATGAGCTCATGTTCATGCTGGCATTGTGCTGATTAGCATCTACCCTCTCAAAATCCTTTCTCTGCCCTTCTCTACCAGTCCTGGGACTGACGAGGTTTACCCTAGCTGGGGTCATCTCGTGGGCCCCGTCACTAGCCAGCTTGTAGTTTTTGTTCAGTCAGTAGGGAGCACCAGAAGATCAGAGAGTGAGAAGAGAGGCTGAGGCACTGCTTCCCTGCTCTGGAACCTGATGTCTAGCTAGAGCAGTGGTCCCCGCTCTGTGTCAGATCCAGTAGTATGATTTCCTGTCCTTGTCCCGTTGGGCCTAGGAGTACTGTTGACAGCTGTTTTTTGGGTGTCACACCATCTCTAGTCTGTTCCATTAATGCCCATACCTTTGAAACAGACCTTCACTGAAATCTCTTTATTTGATTCAAGTAGGGGTGAATCCTGTTTCCTATCAGACAGATTCTTTGTTACCATCTCACCATGGTAACAGTGTTCCATCCATCTCTCTCAATGATGGTCAAGCCCAGAAAGAAAGCAAGCCCCATGTTGCTGTGGTACCACTATCTCTAGGGGACCTCATCTGTTCATCTGGGTCCCAGGAAACAAAATAAGTAACTTTGTTCATATCCTACCCTGGAATTTCAAGCCTCTGTTGGATTCATGAATCTGTTCATTCCACAAGCTTCTTCCAGAGGTAGAAGAGCTAACATTTCTACATGGCTCAAATGCTGCTTGGACTCAGGACTTGTTCAGTTCCTGAACTCCCCTGCACTACTGTGAAATATGCAGAGTCTTTGTGCTGTTACCGAATAGTGGGAAATTTCGGCACGTAGCCCTTGGCATACTGGTTCAAGGATGGACATGATATCCCAAAGTCTGAGCTAATCAATTAATTTCCTTGCCCATGCGCAAGAACGTTTTAAAAATCAGTTTTGAAAGGTTTAAGCTTATGAAAAAGCAAACTACCTTCTTAGGTCTGTGTTGATTCACTCAAGCTTGCTCTTTGTATTCATAGTCAAATGACTAAGCCTTCTGTTTATAAATAGAGGAGTCTTCCCAAGACCTGGGGATCCATCATGTCACAAGCCAGCCCAGACTATATTTTACCAAATGGTTAGCTGGTATACTGATGTGAATCTTTTATTTATTTATAGTTACGGTAACATATTTGGTACTTACACGTTCTCCTAAAAGACTGATACCCATTATCTCATGCTATAAGTGGCCCAGCTTTCACTGAGTTAAAAACGAGTGTTTGAAGGGAGATGGGAAACATTCCAATTTGCCAACAGTTCCCTAATGGAAGTGTGTCTTTGGAGCAGCGGTGTCAGCTACCAAGGAAACCTGTGAATTCTCCATGGAAGCTGTCAGGCCAGCTTAGAGGCATCAGTGATGAAAATCTTGAGTTATTTCTGGAGTAGGTGATTGATGTTTCAAATAGAAGATGACACTTTGATGGGATCCAGACTTGATGTGATAGGAGTTAATGAGGATAATGGTGATGATAATGATATTTACATTATACCGTTCTTCCAAAGAACCTTTCAGTCCTTTTATCTTGTTCATATTGAAAATGTCCCTTTGGAGAGGGGGAAGGTGTTATTAATCTGTTTTTCAGGAGAGAAAACATAAAGAGAGTTAATTGCATAGCTTTCAGTTTGGTGGTGAAATTTTTAAATGACACATTAAACTTGGAGAAATTAAACTTAATGCCAGTTTCAGTTTTCATTCATCCAATACAATTTTGCTGTACCAAGCTCCAGAAATATCACTCCCTGACCCAAACAAAAGTCTTCAGGGGATCCTCACAGACTGCCAAATTCAGTGTACTTTAACAGTCAAGGCCCTTAACATTCCAACCTACATAACTTCACTATGTTCTTATATTTTCCTATGTTTCTGCCAAACGAGTCCACTTGCTTGCCCCTACCATCTGTCCTGAGCACCTCATTCTTTCCTAATGTTCATCACACTTGCAGTAACTTGTTTCATAACTGTCTTCCTATTCAGATGTAAATTCCAGGAAAGTAGGGACTGTCACCATTGTATCCCCAGGGCCCAGCAGAATTAGTTGGCACACAGTAGGTGCTTCTGGAGAACACACCATGCTCTCCTACCTCCATGACTTTGCTCATGCTGTTCCCTCAGCCTTGAATGCCTGCACTTCCGTCTTGGCCTGTTGAAGCCAGAGCTGTCCTTTCAAGCTCAGATCAAACCCAACTCCACTGTCTGGTGTACCCTGCTTAGCAACCACCATAGTGCTGTTCTTTTTAGTTCTTACTTAACTTTCTGCTGTGTCGTGATCATTTGTGTACACGTGTAGTCTTCCTTCTCTGCCCGTCTTAGACTGTCAGCTCTTGAAAGACAGGAGCTGTACCCAAAGACTGGCAGAAAGTGGGTATGTTAAACATGTGCTCACATAGCCAAAACTATTGTTGGCTAGCATTCTTCAGTCAGCAAAATTCCAATTTCCAGAATCTGCAACTCATCACAAGAGAGGATTTTTCTCATTCTTATCTTCTTCCATCCTTCTGGAAGGCCAGGAAGTCAGGGAACCCCTGCCAACTCTTCCTTTAAAGTGTGTCTCCCTTCTCCACTTTGAGGAGCACTCCGGCACTTAGATGGCCACAGAATGTGTGCAGGGATGGCTGTTGGCATTTTTTAGCTTCATTGCCCAGATCGATGACCACCTGAATAAGAAAGATCTAATCAATGCAACACCAGCTGAGAGGGTGTGATTGAATCAATGACCTCTGCAAGGATTTTTAGTACCCATCTGTGCTTCTGGTGAGCATTTACTCATACTGTTCAGTTATAATAAGAAGACACTAGTCTGCACTAACTCTGGGTGTGTGTGAAACTTTATAAGCCGTGCATTTTTGATAGCTTGAAGACCCCTCAGCTACTAGCAATGTGGGATACTGAACACCTGCAAGGTAACACACCACATGAATTAGAAAGAGCTACTTCAATAACAGTATCATGGAATATTCTAGGTTGTTAAAATTGATCATATAGATCTATATTTATTGTCATGGAGAGATGCTCTAATATATTGGTAAGTGAAGGAAGCAGGCTATAGAACAGCATAATTACGTAAAATTATTTTATTTTTATATCTATTCATAGATGTGTAGATATTTTCCAAAATGTTAATAGTAACTATCTCTTCTAGGTGATAAAACTTAAGGTAACTTTTTTTCTTTACTTTTGTTTTTATAGTTTCTTTTGTGTTTTTCAAATTTTACTTTTACAGTGAGCAGTTAATTTTACGATCAGAAAAAGAAAACAAAGCTACTTTAGAAAAAAATTGTTGAAAATAAAAAAGCCTCGCCTAAGGCCATGCTGCCCTGAACATGTCCGATCTTATCTGATCTCGGAAGCTGAGCAGGGTTGGGCCTCATCAGTACTTGGATGGGTGACCACCTAAGAATACCAAGTGCTGCAGGCATTACAAAAAATAAATAAACATAAAAAAGCCTCATTAAAGAAATCTTTAAATTTCCTAAAAGATGCTTATTGTCTAACAAACAAAAGCAAAACCCCAAACTCTTGGATGAGTGAAGAGAAAATTTGTTCGATTGCCTCTGTGCACTGTACTGACCAGATAGGAGTCAAAGGGAGCAAGGGAAACCTTTTAGGGAGGAGCACGGGTGAAAGCACGATCTTCTGATGCAGCGTGGAGGGCACGCGCACTTTTTAGGAGCCTGAAATAAAGTCTCTCTTCAACTATCATTTTAATCCAGGCTACTCATGGCAGTTGATTTATAGTCACAGTATTTCTAATTCCACAGCTTATAAGAGAAGAGAGAAAACTTCCCCATCTCTGAGAGCAAAGAAATTATGACTTCATTTGCCACAGCAGTTTCTGTTTGTTTGTTTGTTTGTTTTTTTTGTTCGTTTTTTTAAAAAGAGACATACACTGTTGATCACAGTACAACTCACACTTTATTCCATCGTGATTGGTATACTTGTAGGTTCAGGACAGCAAGAGACTAAAATCAGTGCAGAACTTCTCTGGACTACAGGGCTGTGAAAGGCATTACTGGTTTTGGCACACAGAGTGGATAACCATACATTGGCTGAAACAAGATGGTCAGTAAAAGAAAATGCACAAACCTAACACTGTGTGGAAGTCATGTCTGAGTTCTGTAGAATGTTAAAGAGTAAATAATTACAAAGACTACATGCAACTCTAAATAAGCCACGGTATTTATCTACAGACTGTTTTCTCCCCTTTGAGATGAAGAGATGGCCTTAGAAATCTGTTCACAGTAGCTTAAAAGAGCAATCAATACACATTAGTGAGATCTGCTTATTGATTTCTATAGCAATCCATCACAGTTGAAGAGATAATGCTAAATAATGTACTTTCTCTATATCGTTCTTATTAAATTGAATCTTACTGACTGACCAAGTAATTCAACTTTTACTTACTTACTTACAACTACTAATGTCTTTATAATGTCAAAAAGCAGTTTTTGTTAGTTAATCTATTCTTATAAATCACAAAGGACAAGAGGGGAACCTATGAAACAGATTATCATTCCTCTTCAAAGATAACATTATGCTGATGAGAACACCAAGGAAGTAATACTACTACGCTGCAAATCTTTTAGATTTTCACATTATCATATCACAACGGGAGTCTAAAAACCCAGCCTAGTTGGTGACATAGCAATGCAAAATAAGATTCTGTAGAAGAGGCACACAGATTCTAAGTGATTTCTTGAGACAAAGAGAAGGAAAGAAGGAAAGGAAAAGTGAAAAACAGCCTTCTGTAAAACCAATTGTTCAAAAGAAAAATCTAATCATTTGCAATTGACTAAACATACTAGAAAACCATTCTTTAATTTGGAATGCTAGGAGTAAAGACATTGGAAATTATATGCCGGTTAACTTTAACATTAGGCCTAATCCATCTGGTTGGGTTTGTTTTCCTGTGGTTGCATTGAGATGTTGAACTTTCAGAGGGGATGTCCCAGCAGAAGGCCATATTTAACCCCAAAGGGCAACCGTAACTGCTAAGGACAATTTTTCTTTATTAACTTGGGCATGTGGGTAACATTTATTTTTTCTTTCATAAAAACATATTATTCACCCATGATAAGACAGTTGGAAATATGACATTGACTAACATAAGGATTATTCACAGGATGCATATAATTAGATATTTGCATGTGAAGTGAATTTTAAAGTTAAGCAATAAGGAGGAGAAGAAATTCCTCCAAATTTTGGCAAAAATCATCAAATATATGAAAAAGACAAAAAGTGGTTAAATGAGTCCTGGTTTTCTCAGAGGTTTATCACTCCCAATTGCTAAGGGGGAGATGAAATGAATGAAGGTGACTGATTACATACACACAGGTGAGCAGAGCAAGTCTTGAAGTAGTATTTCTTAATCTCCCTGATTCTTACTCTTAAACAACAAGCCACAGGCAATACAGGAAAGGTGGAGATGACTCGGAAGTTCTATAACATGTCTGGATCAGTCACCATTCCTTGGAAAGTACCATTTCCTTGGTCTGCTAAAAGACATTTTTTTAATTGCACACCTAAAACTTACTGGATTTCGTTTACCAATGTCATCATGATAAAAATAAAATAAAAATAAAATATAAGTAAAGTCATTTCCCATCAAAAAATAAAATAAAATAAAAGACTGATTCTTTCAGGTTTAAGTAAAAGACAGCGATCTCTCGCCTCACGGAGGCATTGTTCTATGTAAGAGATTCATGTCGGTTTAAGGTTGTGCAATTTGAAGGCTAGAGAGAAAAGAAATTTTAATTGAATTCCACAGTAAATGTTCATGGATATTTTAAAGTGTAATTGTCCATTGTCAGCAGTTGGTTTCAAGCATCAAGCCAATCACTTCCTGAACATGCTCCATCTGGCTTGCACTGGACCATCAATAATCATTTTTAGATGTGATGTCTCTTTTGAAGTAAATAACTTTGCTAGGCCAGGATAACTGCTGGGGGTAGAAGGCTGGAAATAGGGTGAGTCACAATGGAAGGAAATAGAAATGAGCTGAAGAAAAAATAAGTATTTTCCCCAAGGTCTATATGTGGATAGTAATGAAGCAAAAATTCATGTAATGTGACTTAAAGACTTTCTAAAACGTACCCATGGGGTATTTCCACGTTTCCTGATCTACAATCCCCTAGCAACTGTCTGGTGCTGAATTTACCTTCTTAGGTGTGGTGCCCTACTTCTTCTGGAATTTAGATCTCTGGGGAAACCCTGTCAGGATGTGCCTCTGTGTGATGAACTCTCCCCCAAATAGCAGCTCTGATTTTGTTCACAGTTCTGCTGAGGGCTCTGTCTGCCCCTCTGGGGTAGAGTTGGGGTGGTGGCAGAAGATGTAGCCGTGAGGCAGAGGAGACAGGCGGCAGACAGGGTGAGCCTGCAGGAAAGAATCCGGGAGGCAAGACTCCTGATTTTACCCAAGGTCAAGGTGACTGTGATAGAAGTGAGAAAAGCCAAAGAAAGTAACTGGAAAAAAGGTTTTCAGAGTTGCAAGATAAAAAAGAGGGAAGGGAGGAAAATCCATGGGCCAGGGAATTTCACAGGAAGCAAAGATGATAAATGATACACACACACAAAAAAATACACCCCAGCTTATCTGACTGATCAAGAAGACCTTCTTCTGCGTATATTGGCAACTAAATGGTTTTCACACTAATAATACAATCACTAAATGAGTGTTTTCTTACAACCATTAATCACATTTCAATAATTCATTAGCTCTATATTTTCTAGGTTGCTTAATTCATTTAGCAAATCCACAGCTTAGCTATCACCCGGAAGGGGCTATCACCGCAAGGGGAGGGAGGGGAAGGTGCAGAAAAAAGCAATTAAAATTAAAATTAAGCTTTTGTAAACCAAAGTTAGTCACACAGTGGCACAGTAGATTGTCAATGAAAACGACAGGAGTGGGGACAGTTGTTGGCCTTTTGAGTTCAGTATTGCCGGCTGCAGGGACAGACTGCCACTCAGGAGTCTACCTTCTTGTTAATTAAAACCGAGCAGCAGGTGAGCAGCCCATCCACCTTTTCCAGTTCAGACAGGCTCACGGGGATCAGCATATGGTCCTTCAGCTTTTCATAAACCTATTGTAAAAATCAAGGAGAGCGAGAGAAGAATAATTATGTTTCTGCTTCTGTCTTACCACCTGTTGTAGAGAATTAATTTGGTTGTGAATTTAGGCTTTTCACCCATTTAACCCCAAGCTGTGCAAGCAATCCAGACCACACACATGCCCACAGAGCTCAGAGCATTGGTTAACCACTAGCTCTGTGCTTTAACTTCAAAGCCAGAGATGTGTCAGAAATGTGGTTGGTACCAGACATGCCTCTACTCTGCTGTTGTTGTTGGTAGATTACGTGATACAGGAAAGGTGGTGGCTGTGTTTTCAATTTGAATGTCACTTTCTCTCCACACTTTAAAACTCTCTCATCTATACTTTAACATTTCTTTCTTTATCAACACCACCAGGAAAAATGTGACAAAATATAATTTAAGCAAAGTATTTCATGTCATACTGCTTTTAAATTACAGTTATGAATTTTATAGCATCTTTCGACACTCATAGAAAGGGTGTGCCTAAACTTGAAATAACAGTCCACAAATTTTTCTCTAATAATCAAACAAAGCACATTAAAAAAAAAAAAAAACCCATCTGAAAACACAGTACCTAAAAGACAATCTACTATGCTCCTTTAGGAAGCACCTTGGTCCTTAAAATTCACTGCAGTGGTTAAGAGTGCTGGAGCCAGACAGAGTCAGGTTCCAAACCTACTTCTGTCAACTCACTACCTACACTGTGACGTCAGTCAAGTGACATCGGATCACTTTTGAACCGTGGATTATTTCTCTGAAAGACTAGCATAATAATAGTGCCCTCACAGGGCTGTTTCAAGGAACTGATAATATAATGCATGTAGTAGTGTACTTGGCACAGTGCCTGGCACAGGGAAAGCCCTCGGTAAACGTGGATTCTCTGATGGGGAGCAGCTCAAATTTGTCAAAAACCATGACACAGTTGACTTATCTAATTGTGTGCTTAATGAGTATCTGAGTGTGGGCAAGGGCATTTAATCAGAGCTGGAACACAAGTACTTATTTGAAAAGCTCTGACTACCAGGCATGATCAGCTCCATTACAGTGCATGCATTAGTGACCAATGACATGAATGAGGAAAGTGAATTAAATAACTTTTCTTGTGCCCTAAATTATATTATCCTTTCTGCTTTCTTAATAATTTGATAAGTATAGAGGAAAAGAAGTCCCTGTTATTTGTCGCTCCGACATAAAAGAAATCTCCAGGCAGGGAGACTGTCAGGGAGGCCTACCTAGGTGCAGTGGCCAAGAAGGATGATTTTTACCTTTGCACTTTCTGGATACTCTTCTGGGGTTCGGTACAGCAACACATGGCCTTTGCTGGGGATATTTAGATAGATACAGTTTGCAGCCACGTTATCAGGCACAGTGAGTTTGTCGTAGCGGTGGTCACTCATCTGTTGCATGGTCTACAAGAGAAACACAGCAGGTTTAAGCAGAGCGTCTCCCCATACTTTCAAATAGAAGGAAGGCAATGCGATGGAATATGAGCTTGTAAGCGATGCCTAAAACTTTCCTCTGTGTTGAAGTTCCTGTCTGTTACCCTTAGTAACTTAAAACCAGAAAAGGAAAACCTGATGAAGCTGTGATTCTTTGGAAGAACTGCAAGGGTTCTTGTTGTTGTTGTTCTTTTAAAAGCGTGTAGTCTCTAATTTTAAAAAGGTTTTAAAGCTGTCTATAATTTTTCTAGTTTTTGTTCATAAGACTTAACAGTAAGACACAAAATGGCCACATATTTGAAATACCCATCTGGGGTTTTGACATATCTTTGGCCGAGTAAGCAGGGCTGACCCGAACTATAGGAAAAAAAAGACCAGAACAATGATCAGATGGTCAATAATCTGATCTACACACACACACACACACAAACACACAAAGACACACACAGACACACACAGACACACACAGACACACACACATACACACAATTTCTTCTATGAACATTTAAACTGAATTCACCTGTCCGTTGGCAGGTTATGCCCTTAAACAATGAGTGAAAAAATCACCTGGGCTTCATCCTGCCACTGGATTCTGGGTTGGCAGATTTGAGGTGAGGCATAGAAATTTGCATTCTGAAAGCCCTCCAAGTAATACTGAGGCAGACCCCTGGACCACACCTAGATAAAAACTGATTTAGCAGGTCTATTAATCAAATAATGGGTTTATTAGTAACTTAGTATAAAATAACTTTTAAAACAACACAAAATTTAAAATATTGATACTCCATCCTTCCACCTCAACACAATCAAAACAACATCCCCCCAAAAATAATCACCTCCCCAAACCACACACATAACAAAAATGCACAAACATCAAAAACACAGCAAGTATTATTTTAGGTTTAGTATGTAGAGTCTTTCCATTCTTTATGAACATCTATATGTTTTAAGGAATCAGCCTAAACGTCATATAACGAAGCTATAGCAAGCTCTTTTCCACAATCTGGTTCTAATCTTCCTTTCCAGCCAGGTGTCCCTTTACCCTTCACTATTTTTGTGAAAATGTGCTTCTTATTATTAGACGCCAGAATCAGGTAGACTTGCCCACTTGGTTGCGGTGGCACCACTGGACAGTAAGATTTATGGTATGAAAGAGTGGAAGAGACAGAATGCTCCCAAGAGAACATGGAGAGTGGCATGTGGTAAGCTTTTCCTGACTCACCAATCCCATAAACCATTCACTTCTCCTAGTGTGGAATATGTCAAGGGCCGAGAAAGGCCAGGAGTAGATTGATCATGGAATATCCTTTGTAGGGAAGGAAGGAAGCATCATGAATGGAGAGAGCTTATGCACTACATCAAAAGCCAAGAGACACAAATGTGAGCAGGATATAGATTCAGGTTTTGAAGAGGTCACAGTGTAATGGAAGAGACTGACCATAACAAGCAGGGTACCATGCTAAATATTTTACCTTTTATTTAATCTCGAAATTCCCATTTTATAAATGAAGAAACTGAACTGAAAAAGGTCAAATCGCTGGCTCAAGTTTACATAGATGATTTCAAACCCAGATCTACGCAACTCAAACCTTTCTTTATTAATCATCTCACTTTGGTCTCTTTCTTGGCTTCCAGAGCTGCAGCGGCTCCCTCTCTCCTACGAACTACCATCAACATTTGGTATTTATTATTTATTCTCTTGTGGTATTATGTATTTTTTTTTTCATATGTAATCCTATTATGACACGGTACAGTTTGGTGTAGCTCCAGGACTTGACTGGGCACCTCTCTTGCACTTTTTAATTTAAATTGTTCTCTGAAAGGATAGGGCCCCTATTGTGGATCAACTGTAGGGTGGGTTCTTCTTTAGAGTTCTGATTGAGAAACCTTAGATCTATTTGAATATGTGAACAATTAAGAAGTTAAATTCCCTTTTATGTTGGTATATGTTTAAATGAAAAGTAGATTTGGGAAGAAAAATAAGATTAGAAAGGGGAAGTTGCGTTTTAGTAAACGGTATTAAAGGTTATTTTGATGGCAAAAAAAAAAAAAAAGATGTTAAAGACACTCCTAAAGATTGTCTATCCTAAGCAAATTAGCAACTTCTTCAATTTAGCCCTCTTTATAAAATAGATATGATCAGAAATAATAGGAAGAGGCTTATATAAGAGGAAAAAATCTTAACTCAAGCCGTTTTCTATTATGAATTGCTATTTAATTACATCTTATGTGGACTTCCTTTTGGGCTGCTTTCAAAACACAGCAATGGTGGTTTCCATTTATTATAGTCTTGGGGAGGGCACATTAAGAACATCAACTTGGTCTCAGCTCCAACCTTTAAGAGCTAGTAAGCTTTTTTAAGTTTTTTTTTTTTTTCTGACTTCTTGGTTTGCTCACCTATAAAATTGGGATAATAATAGTCTCTCATTCTTATTGTGAAAGTTAAATGAAGGTAATGTACATAATAAAGCACAGTAATAAGCTCTTAATAAGCCACTAATATTTTCTGACAGCATGAACAGACAAAGTTCAAGTTTCCAGTTTGCAAGCTCATTTACTATGCTGCCAAGCTTTAATCTTCAACCTCACTCTTAAAATAGCTTTTTTTTGGAGGTCAATCTTTACTTTTAAAACCATATAACACTGTACCCTCAATTTCCAATGGTGATTTCTTTAGCTGTTTTCTTTCTAAAACCTACATTCTTTCATACATAATCTAATGGTTTAGCATCTTTTCTGCTTGGATCCCCTAGAGAGAATCGCTAATATGTTCCCAGACTTTTCAAAATTAGGAAGCATTTTCATATGAGAGTTTTTACAAAGTTTCTCTTTCTTTTCCAATGGATTGCTAGCTCTTGAATACAGGTCCAGGCATAATGTAGTGAACAAAGCATGAGGTTTGGAATCAGAATTGCTCTGCCACACACACTAACTCTGTGACCTTGAGCAAGTCACTTAAGCTTTCTGAACCTCAATTTCCTCAGCTGTAAAATGCGATGACAACGTCATTACTTATTCCCCATAGGGCAACTTTGAAGATTATTTAAAAAAACAAAACAAAACAAAACAAAACAAACAAACAAACAAACAAAAAACCAGAATGAAGCAGAGAAAGGAAAACCTCTTCAATAAATGGTGTTGGGAAAACTGCGAAAGAATGAAACTAGACTGATATCTATCACTGCACATCAAAATTAACTCAAAATGGATTAAGGACCTGAATATAAGAGCTGAAACAATAAATTGCATAGAAGAAGACATAGGAACTAAACTCATGGACCTTGGACTTAGAAGATTTTATGAATTTGACCTCAAAAGCAAGGGAAGTAGAAGCAAAAATAAATGAATGGGACTACATCAAACTAAAAAGCTTCTGCACAGCAAAAGAAATTGTCAACAGGTAAAGAGACAACCATCCGAATGGGAAGATATATTTGTAAGCAATGCCTCCAATAAGGGCCTAATATCCAAAATATTCAAAGAACTCAAACAACTCAGTAACAACAAAAAAAGAAATGATCCAATCAAAATGGGCAGAGGACCTGAATAGACACTTTTCCCTAGAGGACATACAAATGGCCAACAAATATACAAAAAGATGCTCAATATCACTAGTTATTAGGGAAATGCAAATCAAAACCACTATGAGATACCATCTCACACCTGTTAGAATAGCTATAATCAACAGGACAAGTAATAACAAATGTTGGAGAGGATGCGGAGAAAAAGGAACCCTCATACACTGCTGGTGGGACTGCAAATTGGTATGGCCACTATGGAAAACAGTATGGATGTTCCACAAAAAACTAAGAATTGATCTACCATATTGATCCAGCAATCCCTCTACTGGGTATTTACCCTAAGGACTTGAAAACCCATATCTGAAAAGATATTTGCACACCAATGTTCATAGCAGCATTATTCACTGTGGCCAGGACGTGGAAGCAACTGAAGTGTCCTACGATAGATGATAGGTTAAAGAAGCTGTGGTACATATATACAATGGAATATTACTTGGCCCTAAGAAGAGATGAAATACTGCCAGTTGTGACAACATGGATGGATCTTGAGATAATCACGCTAAGTGAAATAAGCCAGACAGAAAAAGTTGAAAATCACATGATATCACTTATATGTCTGATATAAACATAAAAGCAACAAATGAACAGGACAAACAAACAGAGACTAATGGACATGGACAATAGAATAGTGGTTACCAGAGGGTGGGGTGAGGGGAGAGGAGGGAGGTAGATGGAGTAAAAGGGGTCAAATATGGTGACAGAAAGAAATCTAACTACAGAAGGTGAACACACAATGCAATATATATAATATATATATATAATATATATATGCCTTACTGTTGAATTGTACACTTGAAACTTACTGGATTTCATTAACCAATGTCATCATAAAAAATAAAAAATTAAAATAAAAAGAACAAAACAAAATGATCATGAATGTGATATGCTTAGCACAAATTCCTAGCACATATTAAGTGTGAAACAAATATGAGCACTCTTCCTTCTTTGTTTCTTGGAAGTCACCTGGCATATAGCAGGCAATTAAAATTTGTTTATAACTAATTGATTAATTTCTCCATTTCTTTCAAGGGATATAGGGAGCACACCAGGATGGACTTTGTGATCAATTACGTTTTTGAACAATTGCATTCCTTCAGGAAAATGAGATATGGCCTATTCCAGAAATATAAATATAGTTCATTACTTAAAGTAAATCAGGTTAAAATCAGTGAGGCCACCTTTGTCTTTTTCTTTACACTGTACAGAAGGGTACTGTACTCTATGGTTCTGATCCGAATGACTCTGGATGTAAGACAATAAGGAATGGTGGACCTGGGGTGAACTAGTGAGTGCACAAGCACCTAAAAGCATTAAAATAAAAGAGTAAAATAAAAAGCTTCGTATATAGCCATCTTCTAAGCAAGTGAGAGAATTGTGGGTAGCATATTTTGGTCTATCATAATTGTGAGAGCTAGTTGCTCCCACCATTCATAAGCTCTAGATAACTGCCAGTTGGTTTCCAGATTCACAGCCTATATATAATTCATTGCACTCTTTTCCCATAGGTAAAGAAATCACCTATGGCTCAGTACAAGATGAGTTAAAATAGAAAAAAGCATGGCAAGACCACACCTCATAGGCTGACTATACCTTCAATGGTCCTATAAGTTGCCTGGGCAAATTTCCTACCTCTCAGTCTGACTCATGCATGTCCGGTGTGACTATGAAGCAGAAACATGAAATATGGAATTGTTGCACATTCCAGAGGAAATGTTATCAAGGATCGTTATCGGTGCTGACTTCTTGTTTATCAGTGAGGGAACAAACTAAAATTCCAGGGTTGTGCCTACCTCAGAAAGTGCCCAGTTTCTTTGGAGTAACAGAGACTGTATGCTTCCTGCCTCTCCCTGCAATCGTTGTGCTTTATTTACTTGGGCTCAAGCTTTCTCCATGCTCCCTCCCATCCCCCCACCCATACCTCCTTGAGTGAAAAATCCCCTCCATTCCCTACATAGTTCCTATGTGTTTGCTTTGTTCTTCAGTTATTTGAAATTCTAATCACTGCTTCTCCTCACTCTTTAGTGTTTCTCTCTTTTCTGGGCTTTATATTTATAATTTATAGCTTCTGTTGGGGGCAGTCCTAAAATTACTGACATAAAGGCCAGTAAGCATTTAAAGTACAGTGTTAGAGAAAAGCTCTGCAGACACCCTGGACACCAGAAAGATGAACAAGTGGTTCCTAACCACTAAGCAAACTAAGCCTGAAACGTCATTGGAGGCAAAAATGACAAAACCGAAGCTGTCCTACTTTGGGTGCATTACGAGCCAGGGTTCTTTGAAAAGGAAAAAATGCTGGGAAATATTGAAGGCAGCAGGAAAAGAGGAAAACCAAATATGAGATGGATTAACTCCCTAACAAAAGCCATAGGCATGAGTCTACAGGAGCCGGCCAGGGCTGTTGAGGACAGGACATTGGGGACATCACTCACTGACAAGGTCGCCAGGAGTTGGAACAGACTCAATGGCACATAACACACACACTCCCAGCCTAGCATTGTTTGAGAATAGTTTCATTTTTTTTTTTCATTACTGTAAGGAAAGGAATTACAATATCCTTAGTGGGGAAATAACTTAAAGCTGGGAATGCATAAAGTAATTTACTGATAAATTCTACCGAGAGTTATTCTTAAAATAAATGTCTTAAGAAAACGAGCAAAGCCACCTTAGAAGAAGGTTTTCAATTAATTTATCAAGGCCCTCAGGTTATCATTTTAAGACAGGTTAGAAAATGTGCCAAACGAAATGACTTTCAATAATAGAATGGGCCCCATTTGGGACAGTGAGTGGTTCTGCTTAACTGTGAAAAGACAAAAAATACAAAAGCAGCCAGGTGTAGTCTTTCTAAATGAAAAGGATTTAAGAAGTGTAACTATAGATGATAAACAAAAAATACTTTTTATTTCTATAAAAGAGCTAAAGGTGTTTATTACAAACACAAAGAGTTTCTGTCTTTTGGAACAAAGCCCAGGTTTCTTTTTTTCCTGTCAGAGTAATTGTTTTCCTTTTTTTGTATATGTTGTTATTGTCTAAATAAGACAGCTTGCCATCTATTTATAGCTGGGTTCAGGAGATTCATGTATATACACAATGCAGGGTGCCCACCAGTTAGAGGAAAACACACAGAAAAAGATTCGGGAGACTGGATGTCCCTCTAACATCTTTGCCCTGCTGTATTGGAACTGGCACTGTGAGGACACACTCACAGGACCAACTCGCCTGGCAGGGCATCACCTCAAAGAGCTCAGACTCCCCAGGAAGGAGCCAGGGTGAGGTGGAGGAACAGGTTTTGTTTCCGCTTTGTGGATGCACAGAAGCTTTTGTTAAAATATGGGCATCATTTCAAATATCCTGAGAATGTAGCAATTTGACTGTTTAGTTTCATGTTCCAACTTTTTTTTCTAAAAAATGGTAGAGGAAGTGAATCGCTCCGGAGCACTGTGTAAGTTAGTGTTCTTTTAACTGCAGGGACTGTACTTATGGCCTCTCACTGCGTCCCTTGCCAGAACCAAAAAAAGAAAGCTTTATACCCTCCACAGCCACTACCAAGTCCCTGGAGACCCCAGACTCTGGAAAACACACAGAAGTTCCATAGCACATTCATGGAAGATCCAAGAAGTCAAGATACTGCTTCAAATACCTTTTCTGACTTTTACATTCTCCCTCAAAATTATTCCACTTTGTGTAAAATCGAGTAATTATTATTTAAATTGGATATAACTGGTGTTCAGTTCAATTCCATAGTCTTTGTGGAGGTTCCCCTTTGGGCCAGGCACCATGGCGATGGGAGGTGGGAAAGAGAAAGAGATACAAAGGCAATGCTGTCACAGGCTCTGCCTTCGGGAGATAATACTTTATAATTCAAGGCAGGACAAGCAAGTGAAGGGTATGCTGGCAGGAAAAAGAAAGTCAACCTCACTTCCATCATAGGCTCCTCCTTAAGGAAGAAGGCACGCAGTAGAGAGGAAACGGCTCTGAGTATCGTCTTGGTCATGTTGCGGTCTGTTACACAGCTGCTGCTTTGGCGGAACCGGCCTTGCTCCCCAGAGTGGAGCTGTCACAAAACAGAGTGGGAAGGGTCTGGCTTTCAGCCCAAGAGAATTTATATGGCTAGCTGCATTAACAATCAAGCATTTCCGGCAGTTCCCAACATTTCTGGGAATTTTCTCATCCAAAGGACTGGAAAGCAGCTCCATTTTCCCACTTGTTACTCATGGTTTCTTTGTATTACAAGAATTAAAAAAAAAAAAAAAAATTCCTGGGCTATGTCATTTCACAGAACAATTTAGGACAAATTGGTCAAATGCCGCAGTAAAAGAATATAGAAGGTATTTAGAATATTTAGGAAATATCTGGAGCACATTTTTGGCTTGCTCATAATTGATCTTCCTATGAAACATACATATGTACCCAACTAAACGTATCAAAACTGAGCCAATATTAAAAGCAACTGATTTTAGATTCCACTGAGATATACAATATATGGTGCTCAAGCACACTTTTCATTGCTATAGGATATCTAAAATCATTCATTGACTTATTTATTCATCCATTAAGAGTTTATTGAGGGTATAGCGATAGAGCGACCAATAAGTCTGGGCAGAACTTTTAAGGCTAAGTCAATATAGCTTATGGATGAAATTATAGAATTGATATCATGTTCTCATTTTTCATAGTCTTTCTGTAGATCAGGTCAAAATAAACAGAACCTGAGAAAGGTTATCTTTTAAACATCCTGTCTGAATTGATGGGCTGGCTGTACAGATTCCAAGAATGAGGTTACATGGTTCTTTTTAGTTAAATCTGAGCATACTTTCAATGTCAAATATTCCTTTCGAAGCTAGCTGCCATCTCCTCCACAAATTCTCTTTCATGTTTGAAGATGCTGCTTTTGCTCAGATATATGACCTACATGAATATGCGGAAGAAAGATTTCTGTTATTCAAACTACAACCACAAATCACATGAACCATTTTTGAAAAGACCCCCAAAAATAAGTTTTTGTGGAAGGCTGGGAGAACCTCCCACTCTAAGCTCTGTACATGAGCAAGAGGAATGAGATTCTCTGGGCGAGTCATAGCCCTGATTAAGTTTCTGATTTCAGAGGTGAAGAGGAAAGAAATTCATACCAAAGCACTCTTTTCAAAATGCAAAATCTGGGCTCCTACCCTCCCTTCTTACCCCTGCCCATGCATTCTCTAAGACTATGTGCAGAAGCAAATCTTCCACAGTCTTAGCGTTATGTTTTATATATAAGTACAGTAGACAGCTGTCTACTTGGCTATCAAAGTCATGCCCTGATTATGCTTGTTTCCCCAGATACCTGTACCCTAAATCTCATCGTCAAAAATTAATTCTGGGTATTGGGGGCTTGATCTTTCAGGTTCTCTTGGGTCATGTGATAGCAAGAAACAACTGGAGCATTAATGGAGGTATTTCCTATTTATTTATAGTTTATCAATTCTTGATTCATTTCTCAAAACAAAACATTTTTACAGATGAGAAAACCCAGGTTCAGAGAAGTTCAATAATTTGTTCAAGGTCACATGTTAAGGCAGTAAATCCAGAATTTGGGTCCAGGTATGTCAATATCCAAATGCCCATCTCTTCCTGTCACACTAAACTACCACGTTGCCAAAATACCTTGAAAGACTAGACTCTGAGCTCACAAACTGGCAGCCTGGGGGCTAATTTATTTGACATGCAAATATTTAAAAATTTGCATTTAAATGCATTTGCGACAGAGAAGGTCTAGCCCCTGAAGCCTTCCTAGTTGCTGCTGGATGACCTGGGTTGGTTTCCTAGAAGCTAGGATTATGTTCTTTAAGTAGATGAAAGAGGAGCAAAGTCTTTGGGAATGGAAGAAGACAGTGGGTGGCAAGGCATTATTGTTTCTGGGAGCAGCAAAGGGGCAGGGCAGGCTCCAAGGTAAGAGACCAGAAACAGCCAAACACACACACTTTACGATGAGGCTCAGGACCAGCCCCATTTACTCTGACTCAACTGCTCATGGATTAACGTTTATTCTCTGTATGAACAAATGATTCCCTGGTTATTTCATCAGTAGGGTATGCACTAAATTTTTTTTTTTTTTTTTTTGCAATAATTGTGACTGTTTTGCACTGAGTCATTCAAAATCCTCTACTCAAACTATTTGCCCATTTATGAAAGAGTTTTTACTGTGAAAGGGTTAGGGAAGAGACTGTGCCCACACAAAAGCATTCTTTTTTTTTTTTTTTCTGGAACAGGATGAAGAAAATCATCATCGGGACCTCCAGTCACGCTATTAAACTGTACTCAGCCTAGGTGGCTAAGGAAAAAGTCTTCAGCACATTTTAGTGTCCTGAGATCTTCAGTTCCAGGCAGTAGTGTGCTGGTGAATGTGGGGAGAAATCTATGTACAATATACCCATATACGTTTATTATATCTAACTGATATAAAGGATGGGTAGCACATAATTTATAAATAATAAAATGTTCAGTACTCAACTGTAAATGTCATGTTGCCAGTTGATTCTCACAGAATGCTTCTGTTTGTTTTTTCAGTGCTTGTGTATCTGAGGCCAACCTATAGTTGCATTTGACAAATCAGTGTCGTTCCCACATGGATGTTGGTTGATATTTTTTGTTTACACTAATGAGACAAGTGAAACAATGAAGACATATATTGGAAACTTTGCTGGTTTGGCAATAACATGAGTGAATTCTTTGCAGTACAACAGTTTTTGAATACTAAAAGAATATTTCTTCATTTTCCCTCTCAACGTAATGGCTACACACATGACTTACTTTTAAGTTTAATCTGCGGGATTAAATTTTCTGTCACTTTCTTATGTCTAGACAATCAATAAAATGATGAATCAAGCCCTGTTTTGTAGCGTTTGCTGATTTCTGGAATGTAAACATCCCACTGTGTCCAATTTCAAGTTACTAATGTGCCATATGAGTATGGAGTTGAGAATAGATGCGTAATGGCACACCATTGTATAATGTTACCACCATAGCACATACAACAGATGTAAATAACCTTAAGAGCACAGCCATGGTAAAATGGAACATACTAAGGAAGTAATGAGTTTTAAATATTGATTACCCTTGTTTTTAGTATAATAATATAATTTAATTGTTAAGTTTATATAATCGAATGTTTAATAATGACTATGTTTAACAAGCAGCTGGCAAAATTACTAAAAATTTAGCGACTGGCCCTCATAAAGTGGTAGGAGCTGGCTCCAGCAAACCACTGCCCTCCATAGGTGATTTCGTGGTTTTACAATACTTGGTTCCTAGATTTCAACGTAAGTTGGCCTTATGTATGGATTCACTTTAAATTACCTTCCACCCTCTGTTAATGCCCTGAATAAGTTTAGCTTTAAAATTTGGCCCTTGTAACTTTTGCTTCCTCATGGGTAGACAAACTCATTGGGGGTTAACCTTTAATGAGTTTATGAAATACACTGATGGTACAAGGTATCATGAACTCTTGGAAGGAATGATGGCAAATTGGATTTGCTAAATAGGAGCCTAAATTCATCAAAGCTTTCAAACATACAAGAGAAGGTGATGGGGTTTCCCTTTTCACATGGACTAACTGGAAGCTTAAAGTCTGAATGTTCCATGTGTAAACAAGGAAATGAGAATCCATGGTCTGCATTTTAAGACTTGGCTTCAGTTCAAATCATTGTTTCCCACTTTACATCACCTTTTCCTTTTATTTCTGGTTATTTTGCTATGGTTTACGCATCTTTCTAAGCCACTGTTACAAAATATGTTGAGGTATGATTATATAATTTCAACAAGTTCTCCTAAAAATATTTTTCTAATTAATGACAATACAAATTATAAACAAACTTACAAGCTTCATGTTAAAGATTCCAATACGAAAAGTTAAAGTTTTATTGGACTTAGTAGAACTGAATACACTTGTCGAAACTCATTGAATTGTACATTTAAAATTAGTAAATTTTACTGTATAGAAATTATATTTCAATAAAGCTGATTTAAAAAAATTGAAGTCCACACAGTATAAAAATATATATACCTTACCGTTAAAGTGTACAGCTAAAACTTATTGGATTTTATTAACCAATGTTACCATAAAAAAATAATAAATTGAAAAATAAATAAATAAACATAAAATAAAATAAATTAAAAAATCGAAGTCCTCTTTCTTCTCCCCTCTCTGTCCCGTCTTTCTATCTCTTCTCCCTTTCCTTATGGGTAACCACTGTTAAAATTCAATATGGGTCCTTTCGTTCTTTTTTTTATACACATACATGCTCAAAATAAAACTTGTTTACCACATGCCACTGCCAAATTTGTTAGTGAAGGAGCCTGAATATCCCAATTCAGAGGCCTCTAACTCCGCTTCCATCAAAGGCTGGTTAGCTCTGCACCCATGAAGGCAGTGACATATGACTTTGTTACTCAATTTCTGTGATTGTATCACATTTATTACATTTTTCCTATGTATACTAAGTAGTCCCAATGCATGAAAATAATATGTTACACACAAATCTAATAAATATTGGGACTGTATATAACTGTTTAATTCCCTGCTACTGAAAAACACTGTTGCTGGCATGGACTACTCGATGTTCAAGACTCACTGCTGTCCCTAAATGCATCAGGGAGAAGTACCCTAACTCTGATGCGCTCAAAAACTGAAATTTCTGTGAAACAGAGTTGACAGATCTCCTTCATATTTCAGGATGGGGTTTCTTAACCTCACACTATTGACATTTGTGGCTGGATAATTCTTCGGGGTGGAGGAATTGAGGGGGGTGGGGCCTGTCCTGTGTATTGTAGGATGTTTAGCATCCACTACATGCCAGTACCATCCCCCTATCCACCTCCATATTGTGACAAAAGTATTTCCAGACATTGCTGATTGCCCCTGGTTGAGAAATGCTGTCTTTAGGAGAAAGCCATAAAATCTATTCATATGTTAGGAAAAGACCAGATTAATGGGAAATAAGAAGGAAAATATAAAAAGAAAGAGAAAGAAATCAAACTTCCAAATAAGTATACTGTTTACTCTTCTGTTCTTCCTCTAAATTAATAAAATCCCTGAAAATAAATAAATTGATGTTTAAGAAAAACAGTTGTCCCCACATATCTTTTACAAGACACTCCTACAAATGACTATAACTAAGCCATGGCTAATGAAAATAGCCATCTCTACTTTGCCTACTCTTGTGTGGGGAGTTTCAAGTTTTATATTTCTGAAATGAAGAGGAGAAATCTTGGTTTATATCTGGATATGGTTTTTGTTAGTGTCAGACACTTGGAGGCTTGAATGTTGATAAGGTACTCTGAGCACCAGGGAAAGTGATGTCATTTTATAGAAAATTAAGAATTATAAGTTTAAGAACTAGGCAACAAACAAACAAACAAACAAACAAAACCCCCTACTCTCATAGGGTAATAAATTCTTCTCAAATTTGGCAGATTGGAATATGGCAGTAATATAAAGACTTAAAATTGAATACAAAATGTTGGTGTTTCTCAAAGACTTGGCAACTCTCATTTGTGATTCAGACCTCTTCCCTTCCTGTTCTTTCCTCTTTCTCCATCTGTACATTCCCATTGCTTCTAACAGAGGACATTTTTGCTTTCTCTTTTGCTGTATTTTCTCTTGCTGATCTCAAGTCTCCAAGTGTCTCACCTTTCACCCTAAAGGACTTATATTTTCCTAAATAAAGATAATTTTCCTCCTAAGAAGAATTGAGAGTTTAGCTCTTCCAAGGGTCTAAGTGGACATTGTGGCTGCTTCCATCACATCAATTCCCTGTTTTCTCCATAACAACTCCACTTTTCATTTGTGTACCCACACATTGCTGTGAAGTCAACATAATTGGGGGGAAGCTAATTCTACCCCTGACTCTAAGATTGCGACTCTAGGCCAGAGGTTCCTTTCCTGATTCACAGTACCCTTAGATTTCAGTAATATATTCATAGTGTCTCTAAGTCAAAACAAAACAAACAAAACCCCAAAACAAACAACCCCCCCCAAAACAAACAAAATAAACTCCACAAATCTTTCAAATCTAACACTTTTGTTTATTAAGTAGTTAGGCCCAAAAAACTTAGTAGAACGGTGTGTGAAATCTGAAAAGTGTATCTGTGTTCTTTCTGAAAATCTAAAATATGCCATAGCAGCCCCTTTGCTGCAATGTCCCAGCGTGCCTCAGTGCAGTCAGGGAATGTAGCTGCAGTATAATTCACCATGGGGTTTAGAGTTATTCATTTAGGAATAAAGAGATGACTGATTTGGACTAATAAAAATGATCAAGATCTGAAAGCAGTTTTCTTACTTTTCTGAGAGGACTGATGTCCCCCTCTCTGAATGTGGGTGAGGAAACACGCAGACAGACATTGCTGGCAGTCCCCTGAATAGGAGCTCATCTGTGAAAGATGGAAAAGAGACAAAAGAATCTGGTTCTTTGATGGCACCTTTAAGCAGACAGATCAAACCTGCTCCAAAGTCTGCATTACTTCAGAAATATGCAGATGAATCCTTACTGTTTCAGTTGCCTCGAATTAAGGTTTCTGTTAATTGCTAGTAAAGACAGTCTTTATCTTTATGTCTACCCCCTACAGTAACTTAAAAAAATTTCTTTCTCATGTGAAAGGAGTTTTGAGGTCATAGTGTAGTGTAGAGACTTGACAGTCATCAGGGGTCTAGACTCCCAGCTTTTTCTCTGCCCTACCTGAAATACAGCCTTTGTTCTCATGAAATGAAATAGCTATTGGTGTTTCAATCATGACATTTTTTTTTTTTTTTAAGCAGTAAGATTCAAGAAGGGGAGAAGGTCACAATTCCTCTAACACTTACACTTTCGCCTCATTGGGAAGTATTTAGTCTCATTGTTATACTCAGTACAAAGGAAGCTAAGAAATGCAGACTTAATTCCAAGTGGCAATGTGCTCATTTAAAACTCAAGGTTCAATTCATAAAGAAGGAAAGTTGGAGTGGAAATTGAAGAAGGCAACTAGCTGACTGCTATTAGCTGATTCAGAGAGTAATATTTCTTTTACATTCCCACTATACATATTTTAACCTCTGTCCATTTAGGCAATTGACATACTGTTTGAATTAAATTGAGCCAAGGTATTCAAGTCACCCCAGAAGCAAAGATGATTATCGAAAAGCTTCCAGGGAAGCACGATTACATCACAGGCCCTTTGTGCAGTGCCTTGCAACAATGCTTGACATGTGGTAGGCACTCAATACATTTTTGTTGAATGTTAAATGGATGAATGATCTTTTAGCAGTGCATTTCGATAACTCAAAATCTTCCTAAAATCTCTTACTGCAATTACCTATAAGACACGCTCACTCAGACTCAACCTTCAGTGAAGAGCAAGGAGTTGTAATCAATATTGGCCACTCAATCTCCGACTTCAACCAGCTTAGGTTGTTCTCCAGAGGCCTCTCTCAAATTCTCCCCAAGAAGCTCAGGGATGGGACCAGACAAACATCTTATCCAAATGGAGACTGGGGAGATTGGGGTTTCCCTTCTTCTTTCACTCTTCCTACTTGAAGAGTGTGCTATCATGTTTGTTTTCAAGCCACAGGACTTCAGAGCTGAGAAGGAACGCAGACTTCTCTATTCAAGTCCAAGGGCCAATGCACCTAATGAGAATTAGAGCAATGAGTACTCACTGCAGATACACTGTATTTAATATACGAATGTTATCAACAGTGAGAAAGACACTAGATGGAATGCATGATAAATGTCTTTTATTCTGTGAGCATGTCCCCCAAAAGACACAGTATCTAAGAGAAAAATTAGCTCTTCATAGCATTTGTATTTCAATGATCTAGCAGAGTTCTCCTAGATCTAATAGTTTTCTTCCATGTGACAGCTATTTCTCGGAAGTGCCAGTTATTTTACTCAATATGATATTATTTTGAATGATATTAAGTGGCATTTCTGTTTAAGGACATAACAATTTACTTTGGGAATAAACTTTCTCCCCCATCCTCAAATGCTAGCGTAGGAACTGACGCCCGGTGAATTCCAGACAGAGCCAATGTTTCTCACAGTGTGGTCTATGGATTACCTGCCTCTGAATCAGTGGTTCCTGGGTTCCATCCCAGACTTGCTGAATTAGAATTTCTTGTGGTGAACCCCAGGAATGTGAAGTGCATTTCGAATGTGTACTTTACGTGATCCTTGGGTACACTAAAGTTTGAAAACTACGAACTTAGACTTTTCAAATTAAATTAACATGATCTTCATACCTAAAAGGTATTATTACTGCTACTGATATTATAACTACCAGTAGCTAACCTATATAGAGCTCCACTTGCCAAGGTATGTATAGAAAAGGAAGTAAATGACTAGAGAAAGTGCCCAAAATGTAACAGATTCGACAACTTTCATCTAATTTCTAAATGTTTTGTTGTTTTTTTTTTTTAAATCCTCTGTATCATGAGTCACCTCTGGATATGTGGTGACTGCTTTGAACTTGGTCCCATTTCAGAAAGAGATAAAAGGGAATTGTTGTTGCAACCCATCTCCAAAGCTGACTTTCACATTTGTAGACAGATAGTTTCTGAGAAACACGGGGCCCAAACCACAGCATCCAGTGACCAGAAGTGAAAAATAGATTCGGAAATATTCTTTAAGATTTCTGAACTCAGAACACTGCGAGAGATGAAAACAAGGAGAAATAGCAAGTGGTTGTTAAGAGCAGGCTAATACTAGCAGAATAGTTTTGCAGGAAAGTGGTGGCAAATTTATTTTTAATCTGTTTCGCTTGCATGCCATTATTTCTAAGGATGATCCAAATCCCAGTATTGTAACAGGTACTGTGGATGTTTTCCTTAGAGGCCTGAGAATAATTCACAGTTAAAATATCACTTCTAATTTAGTGTCTACGTTTTACCATATGCTTTATTAGCCTTCAGCTGAGCAATAGGATACTCATCAGCACCTAAGGCATTTCTACATGTGATTTCCATGGAGAAACAGTAACCCAAAACTCAACCATCCTCCCTCCAGCTCAACTGACACATTTCCTAATCCCTTCAGTATCATGGGTACCGATGCTGGCATAGCTGAGAGTGTCACACAGGTCATGCTGTGATGTACTATCTCTGCCCATGAGGCAAGAATCATCTTGGCTTTTTCTCCAGCCTTTTGCCAACTCAAGTCAGCCAAGAAACAATAGGACACTGCTGGAGATGAAGGGCATATAAATGTTAATGTAATTGTTTTGTTGTGCCTAGAGAGTGAGTAGATAGAGACAATAAAAAAATAAATGGAAAAGGGTAAAGGAGAGAGACTGCAAATTTGGATGAGCCACTGACTGCTGCCAGCGGAAACTGAAATGGGAGCCAACCGCGTTAGTGTCTTACAGGCTTTGCCATCCGGCGTCTACCAGAGCTGCTGTCAGTTGGATGCGTTTGAGTATAGCGCAGTTCCCAACATGTGACTCTAGGTCAGTGAAATCCAGCAACATACTCTTGCCAAACAATTTTCTGTAATTTGTTCCTGTGTAGATGAGGAGAACTGAAGTCATGGTGACAGGGAGAGTCTGAACTCTTTTCCAAAAATTCCACCAAAGCCACCCCATCTGGTAGTCATTTCTGAAGTCATTTTGTCCATCACTGTCCCCCAGGGCCTAGTACAGTGCCTGGTAAAGTACAGTAGCTCTATAAATATCTATGGAAGTGTTAATCTGCTCCTTTTTTTCCCCCGAGCTCCTTCAGGTCCACCAGCCACGTCTCTAATAGACCTTAGCTTCTGCGTGGCCCTTTCCATTTCCATGGCTACTTCCCAGTCCAGAACCTTCTGCCTTTACCTACGGACTATGTATCTAACTAGTTTCATTACTCCTAGTCTTTCTTCCTGTTAAACACGACAGGCAGAATGTCAGACATCTTTCTGAAATACTGTCTTCGGCTTTTACACTTCTGCTAAGAAAACTCTGAGTGGCTTTCTACAGCCCGCAGATAAGAAAACCTCAATTCCTTGGCCTTTGGACCAGGCTCAACCTATATTTTGGACCATGACTCTCTTTCTTTCCTGGCACACACCCCCTTGTTCTAGCCATTGTCTTTTGATTATAGAATAGATATTCTCCCAGTTGTCTTATTTGTAATGACCCCTCCTCCTCTGTGCCAGTATATAGCCTGTTGTTCTCTCAGACTTTGACTCCTGCCTCCTGTGATCACACCATCCTCAGAACTCCTATCACCTCTGCTAGGACCCTGCACCATTTATCAGGCATTTACCTTGTGTTACACTGTGGCAGTATTTATCTTTAAATGTCCCATCCTGTCCCTACAGTTAAGCTGGAGGAACCCTGAGGACAGAGACTGTTTCTCACCCATCTCAGTGTCCTCCGTGTTTGGGACAGTATCCTTCGTATAGTTGCTGTTCAGTAAATATTGCTGTATGTGTGTAAGAAGCCTTGGCTTCAAGCTCAACTGTGATCTCCTTTCCATTGCCTTTTAAAAAGTCATTTTACAGAAAAGACAGTAATAAAAGGTTTTGGAAACCCTACTTTTTTTTTTCCCTATTAGATTTCTATGCATGAATTAGAAAATGATGTCATTAGTTATATATCCAACTTAATAGTTATACATGTCACTGAAACCTCAAAGAAAAATGGAACTAGTTTGGAGTCACCTGTGGTTTTCTGTCCTCAAACAGGCATGAAGATGTTCAGCTAAACACAAGTCTTCCATCACCTACAGCCACTGAAAGAATGATATTACAGTGGTCAAGAGATTACAGTGAACCTGCTTTGGAACTATCCTTATCACTGGTACTTCATAATTAAATGGTTGCTACTCTTTGCCAAGTATCTGTATACCCAAGACAGTCTTTCACTTTGACTGCATATCATGACATTTCCAATAGGGAGGAACGAAGCTCTCATTCCCTAGTGAGGCTGATTCAATTCTTTTTTTTTTTCAGGTCAAGACTGCGTGCAGGAAACTAGGGTCACACAAGGAGAGTGGGAGGTAGAACTGGAAAGACAACCTGTGGATTTGGATTCTAAGTTCTCTGCTTTGCCCTGGTAATTCATTTTGGCCTTCTAGACAATTATGCTTCTTTAGTAGAATTGACATGTTATTATATTAAAAAGTTAAGTTCTTTTCTAAAATCAGTAATGGCATGAAGTTTAATCTTTTTTCTTTGTCACAGATCTTCACACATCATGATCAGGTCTTGTGAGAGAACTGTGTGTGTGTTGGGAAAAGGAATATGAAAACATGAGTCAAATGCAAATATCCTGTTCTCAGAAAATGATAACATTAACAATTTTTGGTAGCTCAGAACACTTTAGTAAGAAATTTTAGCATGCTAAATGGATTTAATGATGGCATTTCATTTATTACCCAGTTAGGTATTATATTTTAAGTTTATACAAAGTTGAACTCTAGGAAGCAAAAAGGTAAGGAGTTTCTAGCTTTCTATGGCTTTAATTTGGCTACTTGCTCTACTTGTACTGCTACTTGGAGTATGTTATTTTGCACCTATATTACATAGTGGTTGGCCTCTTCAGGTGCACATTATTCAGGTGCTATTGGAAGTTTTAGGGATCCTTGAAAGCAGAGGCTTTCAACTTAGTCTGTGCACCAGAACTGCCTGTGGAGCTTTTAAAAAATGAGACTGCCTGGGCTCAATCCCAGACCCAGAACATCGGAATCTTTTGCCGTGTGTTTACAGAAAGTCCCTTAGGTGACTTTAGTTTATTATATTTACTTTATTTTTTTAAATTAATAATTTTTTTATGGTGACATCGGTTAATGAATCTGATAAGTTTCAGCTGTACGTTTTAACAGTAAGGCATATATATATTTACATTATATATTCACCTCCCATAGTTAGATTTCTTTCTGTCACCACATATTTGACCCCCTTTACCCTGTCTACATCCCCACTACTCCCTCACTCCCTACCCTCTGGTAATCACTAGTCTATGGTCCATGTCCATGATTCTCTCTTTGTTTGTCCTGTTCATTTGTTGCTTTTAGGTTTATATCCCATGTACAAGTGATATCATGTGATTTTCATCTTTTTCTGTTTGGCTTATTTCGCTTAGCGTGATTATCTCGAGGTCCATTCTTGTTGTTGCAAATGGCAGTATTTCATCTCTTCTTATGGGTGAGTAATATCCCATTGAATATATGTCCCACAGCTTCTTTCACCAATCATCTATCATAGGACACTTCAGTTGCTTCCATGTCCTGGCCACTGTGAATAATGATGCTATGAACATCAGTGTGCAAATATCTTTTCGGATATGAGTTTTCAAGTCTTTGGGGTAAATACCCAGTAGATTGCTGGACCATATGACAGACTCATTCTTAGTTTTGTGAGGAACCTCCATAGTATTTTCCATAGTGGCTATACCAATTTCTCAGGTGATTTAAAACTCTACCTCTCATTAGAAGTCACTAATTTAAGAACACTTAGAGATTTTTTCTTTTGCAAGCGGGAGTCTCAGATTGAAAGGCCCCTGAAAAGACTATTTGCTCAACCACCCAACAGATGCTTGAATACCCTCTACAACATTCCATAGAGCCTGTTGAATACTTTTTGGTGTCCCATCATGTAATGGACCAAATGAACAACAGTTTGAATATAATTTCCTCCTTTTTTTCACCTGACATTTTCTTGTATTTTTCAAGAGAAAAAAAAATAACGTTATGATTCCCTTTCTCCTACTTGGCCAGTGTTGCCTTCTTTCTGCCTTGGGATTAGTGTTGAAATTCATCATGGCTGTTTTGGTCTTATGGCTTCAGATTATTTATTGCCCTATTATGCCAATGCATTTTATTTTGGCCACCTTAGCCTTGTTGGCATACAGCTCTGGGAATAGTGTCAGATAAGGCAATTACTGCCAAGGAAAAGAAGCATAAACAGTTGTTACAATCTCAAAGGCTATTTGGTTTTATGTTAATTTTTTAATTCAGACATGGTCGTTTTTTAAATCATTGTTTTGTGGATCTGGTGAATACAACTGGAACAGACAACCAGATAATAAGACTAAATTAAGCCTACAATAAAATTGTCAATATGCCCTTCATAACAGTGATCCAACGTGGGAAATCTGTGGCTATACACCATGATTCTTTGTGACAACAATTAAAAATTCAGTCTTTATTTTTCCATTTCATTCACCCTGTTGATACTAGTTAGCTCTCATTTATCTCTTTAGTTTTTGCTATTGCTTTTCCTGTTGTCATTAAAGGAAATTCCAGGTAATTAAAAAAAAAAAACATACAAAATTGACGTACATTAAGGGGTTTTCCATCTTCTTTTTTTTTTATATGATCGTATATAAAATAACATGGACATTTTTGGACATAAAACTAATGCTGAAGCTGAGTCAGAATGAGAGGAAATACTGTCTGAGTGACTACTGTTATGCAGTCTTTCAGAAGAAAAATATGTTTGTGCTATGCAATTTAAATTAGCTGCAAAACAGCCCAAGTTTTCATTCAAGGAATCTTACAAATGTAGTTAGTTATTTCAGGAAGCAGGTAAGAAACCTAAAAGACATTTCTGTCAAAATGTATTATGAGTATTTTAATTTAAAATTACAAGTCTACTGGAATTATACTTACTTTATTTCATCTCCATTTACCTGATAAAGACAAAAATGGAGTAGTAACCTCATAATTCTTTTCTTACCACATCTTTTTAGTACTTCTATTAAAAGCATTTAAAATAATAATTCCTTATGATACAAAAGAATAGAATTATTAATAAAGGCCACCAAACAAAACTGCAGATGCCAAAAGGAAAAAATAACTGGTCTCCTGCATGGGGTTAGGAAGGTGAGAGTGCTCCACTTGTCCAGCCAGCAGACGGCACAGCCCCCAACTTGTCAGTACTACAGCCCCTCAAGCTCCAACTCTGAGCTCTGCTAAGTTAGCAACTTCCTCATCTGATTAGTTTCAGGAAAATTTTGGCTAAATGTTACTCCCTTCCCCTTTACCTCCCCGTCTTCTTTTCTTTGTCCTCCTTCCCTCCCTCCCTCCTTCCCTCCTTCACCTCTTCCCCCCTTCCCCCTTCCCCTTTTCCTTCCTTCCTTCCTTCCTTCCTTCCTTCCTTCCTTCCTTCCTTCCTTCCTTCCTTCCTTCCTTCCTTCCCCCTTCCCCCAACCGACTGGAGGACTAAATGCTATCAAGAAGATTGAGTTAAAAATCATTACTGTGAGTTCCTCCCAAGGGCAGGAATTACAACCGGTTCTCTTATGACGGAGAGCATGTAATTAATACAGGTTCTTTCAAAGGAAGTCGATTTTGAAACGAATCTAGAAAAAGAACGGCCGGGATTCAATGCAAATCTACTGTTTACTGTCTCATTTTTTTCCTCCCTTACTTTATTGAGGTATAATTAACAATTAATAATTGTATATATTTAAGTTGTACAGGGCTGTGGGGTGGAAATGGGGAGATGCTGGTTAAGTGGTACAAAGTTTCAGTCTTCTTTTTTCTTAATTAAAAAAATTTAAAAAAGGTTAGTCTGTGGAAAAGACAGGCTTCATATAGAAGGTAAAGTAGGGGTTTGGAAGTTAGACCTTAGCTATTGGAGAATTATTTCTGTAAGTTAATCGCAGCCCGCTTCCAACAATATAATGTATGTATTTTTCTTCTGAACTTAAAATTAAGAACAGACAAAGTGGCCCAATGGACCAAAACTCCCTTTTTCCTTCTTAAAGTAACCACTATCTTGACTGCTAACAAAAGAATAGTTTTGTCTCTTGTTAACTTTAAATGAATGAAATATTTATGTATGTATTTTTTGAAGATTGACATCTTGTGCTCGAATTACACTTGTGAGCAGCATTTCTGGCCGTGTAGCAACTAGAGCTTCCATATCTTTGAGAAGGTAAACATTCCTTCTGTAAGATACAAAATACAGGTCTATTGCTTATGTATGAATTAATTAATCTTACACTATTTTCATCCTTCCAGAGGGGCAGGATGAAGGTGGAAGTTGTCCAGGGGCATGAAGGGAATAATAAAAAAGTACAGGAGAAAAAATATAGAAAGGGCCAGTTGGTCTAAAGACTAATTTTGCTTGGATAATAGTATTTCTAACATGACATGCTAAATATCTTTAGGACTTTGTTCAATCAACCTAACCCCCATACTTTGGCCATGTCAACAGTAAAACGCAGTAATAATATGTCCTCCTTTTTGTCTTCCTTATATTAAACATACTCTGTGTTAAACGTCTATTAAATGTACACTGTATTAAAGGTGTTTTAAAAAAAATGTTCTAGGCTTTTTAGCAGAGAGTTGCTAACGTCTTCCTAGATGGATGATTTCACTGAAACATACAACACACACACTATTAAGTCTACTAAAACCTAAACAGGTCTGATGATTATCTTCATAAAAATCCACTTCATTAACCAAAAATAGATTGTAGGCCATTAGAAAGTGTTTTAAATGCAATAGGAAACCCTTGGGCTCTCAGCTTTGCATAAACATGTAAGAAGTAGTTTTCAGACTCTGAAGGAAACAAGTGCTCTGCAAGCAGTGACAGATGTAGGAAGTAATCAAGCTTGCAGTGTGCGGCACATGAAGGCACAATTCACCTCTGTTTAAATGCTATGCCCTTCAAAGAGATGCCCAACTGGCCAGAGGCTTCTCTACAGAGACAAGACTGAGACATGAAGATTTGCAAGGGAAAAACATATTTGGGACCGAACTCACATCTTTCCTGGATCCTAGCAAAAAAAAAAAAAAAAAAATGGGAAGAGAGGGATAACTGGAGAAAGGGAAGGAGAAAGGGGACGGTCCACTGGAACCAATCTATGGCAAAATAATGAGAAAGACTTCCTAATAGAAAAAGAATGCATGTGGGATGGGGTGGGCAACTGGAAAGAGGAGAATCAAGACCCAGGAAATCTGATTCTGAAACCATAAGATCCTATTCAAAATGCTTTATTTCAACTGATTTTGGTATTTTCACCTATGAAATGATAAAAATAAAACCGACATGCTTTCATGTCTCCAAAAATGCAGTAGGATTTACCCCACTACTAGTTTCACTGATTGTTCTAATAAAGGAACCAAAAATGTTCTCCATCAGCCATTCAGTTCTCTAATCTGGATCCTGCTGACCCACCGAGCGTTGACCTGAGAACAGGCCCTCACAGAAAGCTCATCATTCGGTTCGGTTTGTCCTCCTGTTTTTCATTGCAAGGTAAGAGGGCCTTTTTGATGTTAGAACATGGCAGGTGGGCATTTGCCAACTCCACAGGCCCCTGGTTTAGGAAGCACATCTGCTGATGGAAATATGATCTCCACAGAATGCCTTTCTAGTCAGTGAGGCTTATTTATAACTTCTGACACAGAAGGTTTTAAGGATAGAGCAAACATCACTATTAACACTAACTCGACTAAACATCACAGGAAAGAGGACTATAAAAGTTTGGTTGTCTTTTCTAGGTCATCAGTGGTCCTCTTTACTAACTGCAGGGTCTTCTCCGTAAATTTTTTTTTTTTTTTTTTTTGCAAAAGGAATGATGATCCAACGTTTCTGAAGCAATACAGACCCTTCTGCTCAGAGCCTCATGGGGTACCCAGATTCCTGCTTCAATGGGCATAAACTCATCCTCTTCCACACTGTTAAGTCCCTGCCTCTTCAGACATCACCTGCCCCATCCAGCTGTATCTCCAGGAGAGCCCATAAGAAAACTCTTTATTAGTTGGGTCAGTTTGTTCAGATCTCATGTGTGTACTTTGCTCAGTCTTTGCTGATACCATGTCTCTATCTGGAACAATCTCTCACTGAATCCCCCACTGCCAAAAATCTTTTAAGATCCACATTCAGCCCCATTTTTCTCCATGAAGCTTTCTCTGAATATCTAGCCCTCAAGGAGCTCCCTTCTCTCCTCTGAACGGTAGTTAGAGCGATTTCATATAACATAGTGCTAGTTTACCATATTGTATTATCTCTTAGTCTGTTATGTGTTAGTTTCTCTGGACTATTTGAGTTAGGGCGCCAAGATATTTGAGTTAGGAACCTGGTCTATCCAGAATGGCAAATGGGGCTACTTTTTCTAATTTGTCTACCCAGAGGAGGCTTTTTTTTTTTTTATTTTCTAATTCACGCAAAGGCACAATATGAGCCAGCTTCAGCCTTCTGCTTCCCCTGTAATCAATTTTAGACATGTGTAGATCAACCCACCTGCCATGGATAAACACCACAGTTAATCCCTACGGAGAAAAATAATCTTCCTAGACCCTCTGAGTGACAATATTCATCAAATTCTCTCTTTCAAGACACTATCTTTTTCATATGCTCAAAATTAACAAAGCCTTCCAGACGAAGAAGAATAAAAGACATTTTCTAAAGGAAACATAGGAAAGCCATCAAATTTAAATCCTGAGTCAGATTGTTCAGGAACAATTGTTAAAAGTCTTAGAAATACAATCTGTGATGCAGTTTGAAAAAAGGAAGACAGAAAGGCCAGGTGAACTGGTTGAATTGAAGAAACTGGAGATGATGAATAGGAAAAATTCAGCAATTGAGAGGCAATGACTGCTTCCCACACAAACCGTACCAAGTCTAGCACTGAGGTACTAGAGTAAAGACTGATAGGAAAAAATAAATAAATCGTGCACCTTGGGGCACACAGATTTCCTCTCTTTACCTAAGAGGAATTTCTGTCTTTGATCCTTTAGTAAGTCATGTAAGCTGTTGTGCAGGACCACTAGAGACCAAAGGGTGGTAGTCCCAGCCCACTCTCTGGGGTGAGTCACTTGATCTAGTTCTTATCTACAAAATGGAGATAATACCAAATCTATCATTCATTCATTCATTCATTCATCCATTCACCTGATATTTATTAAGGGTTTTCTGTGGGCTAAGCATAAAGGAATGCAAAGGTGAGCAAAACATACATGGTGTTTGCCCTTATTTAGCACCCACCTCATCTCATGGGGCTGTTAGTTACAGAGAAGGAAAATGTTTTTGAACTGTAAAGTACTGTAACATGGAAGGTCTTCTTCATTATCAATGAATTCCAGTCTTGATCTAGTCGTGTAACCCTAGACAAGTCGTATTTTTTTCCGGGCTTTCCTATTCTCAACTGTGAAATGAGAAAACTTTCTGTCCTAAAATTTAAGTATTCTAGATGCATATGAAGAAGTTAAAATTTTTAGGTACTTCTGAATCATGGCTTCCTAAAAGACTGTTGTAAAATAGTTCAGATATACAAAAGGATAAAAATAATATAATGACCCCTGTGTACCAATTACTGACTTAAGAGAGAAAGATCACAAGGAGCTCTCCTGGTGGCACTCTCACCACAAATCACTGTGATGACTTTGGTGTTTGTTATTCTGAATCATGGCCTTTCTAGGAAACGTGGTGTGTGAGTAAGAGTGGTTCGTCAGTGAAGAATTCCTCTTGCACTTAGGCGTTCTTGGTTCCTGATGAATGAGAGGTCATGACAGTGTGTGTCAGAGAAAGCTCAAGTACCAGATTGTTCTCTTCCTTGTCACTTCTGCTTGTTGCCCACCTAGCAGACAGAATTAGAAAAACCATGTGGCAGGCATTGCTTCCTGCATTTCGAAGGTGCCTAGTTTTGTATTTACCTTGAGGGCCTTCTGTGCAGATTCACTGGATCCGATTGCGATAAGGTTAGGCCCAGCCATGCTGCAGAAACTCTTCAAATGCAAAACATCACCTACTGGGACTGTGGAGACCGCATAATCCTATGCATACAATAGAAACAAGTAGTTCGGCATTGCAGAATAATTCTAAAACTGATTTAAACCTGCCTGAAACATTCCTGCTCCTTTGGAGGCTGCCAGGGGCCTAAATATCTGGAAGAAAACCTGGAATCCACAGGTTTTGCTATTGGCAGTTAAATGAAGACTGCATCTTAGAAGGAAGTACACAGCCTTCTTCCAGGTGTGTGTGTGTTAACAGCTTTGCTAGTTGGGCTTACAATGGGCTACTGCAGAAGGATGTGCCTGAATATCCTGTGCAAACTACAGCCTCACACCTTCATGGGGTAACAGAGCTTCATGGGGGTTCTAGCAATTCCTAAGCAGTCTGGTGAGCCACCTATTAATGAGCAATAGAGTAAAGAGAACCTGAAAGGATGTACGGCAACACCTGGAACAGTTTCTAGCTCATGGTAGGCACCCAAGAACAGGTGATCCTTGATTCCAGTCTGAAAAAATCCACATTTCATGTTTGGATCAATTCGGTTTCTGGATTTTTTTTTAAGTCATCAATTGTGCCATTAACATCTGCTTTTATGATTATACACTGGGAGAAAGCAGAGATCCATGATAACTTTGGTGCTGCTGGGTAGCCCATAATACCTATTTATTGAGAAATTTGAATTTGATAACTTCTAAAATTCTAGTAAACATACAAATATTAGGAATTATTTTGCAAAGCCAGTTACATGTAAATACTATTATTCATGACCTATCGATTTAATGAATCTATGAATATTTATTAAGTAATTATTCTGTGCCAGGCGTAAATTTTCTTTTACCTACCTTAAAAGTGTCAGCCAAGATTTCAGCACCTCGTTGATTTGTCCTTTTGGAAAGGCCCACAAAAAATTCTCTGCCTATAATAAATGTCATGAAACATAGTGAGTGGGTGGTACCAGTGGTGGCACACTATTTATTTATCAATAAATAACAACCTTAAAGCATTGCACAGTTCTTTTCTACCACAGAAGGCAGGTGCATTCATACTCTGACCGCTGCTTTCTTTACATAAATCCGATTTCAAACTATTGCCCTTAGAAATAAACTTTTCAAATTCATAAAGGTGGAAAGTGGAAAGGTAGCTGCCAAGGGCTGAGGGGAAGGGGAACTGGTGTCACTGTTCAATGGGTATGAAGTTTTAATTTGGGAAGGTGAAACGGTGCAGGAGATGGGTGATGGTGGTTGTACAACAATGTGAATATAGTTAATGCCTCTGAACTGTGCACTTGAAAAATTTTATGTTATGTGTATTTTACCACAATAAGAGAATAAAGTTTTTATTTAGGAAATAATAGAATTAAATATATTAATAATCTGTGATCAGAAATTAAGTAATAGCAATGACAAGTTAGCAGTGCTTCCTTTTTTCCCCTAAAAGAACGACACTAGACATTCTTGATAAAGTTGGATTCCTTTTCTTATAATGATGATATAAGGGCTGAAGAAATCACCTAGTAAAGTGAGTTTCCTGCTGATTGAGTTTCAGGTATGACTCTGAGCTGTCTTTAAAACTATACATCTATGTATTTCAAACCAAAAGATTAAATATTAAAGTTTAGGAAGACAGAACTTTCTTCTAATTTGTCTTTTCTGAAATGCTGCGATTTTCCTTCTTAGAAGACAAAACACTAAATAAAAATGGTCTCCTAGTTATAGGCAAACAAACAATTTAGAGTAGAGAGAGTTTGGCAAAACATAAACGTGGGGATTCTTATTCTCCGTTAATTCTTTGGAAAATAATTCTACATGAAAGGAGGGGAAAAATCTTCCAAGGTAAATCAGCATATTTTGCCCCAAAACAGTAGGGTAAAGTAGAAGAGTAGCCATGTAGAAAAAACTGCTTGATAGATTTTACAAATGTTACTACTTTAATCTTTATGTCATACTTATAAAAGGAGTAAATGACATATGTCAAATGATGTTATGATAAATTCTAATGGCTCATGTTTTTGGTAGACACAGAAATCTTTGGTAGCAAATTGACTTTTTTTTTGGTAATGGTATGACTGTGTTGTCCCTTAAGAAAATTCACTATGTGCAAATTAAGGCTTAAGTTAAGAAAACGTCTTTTATCAAATAAAAGTTGACTCACTTAAATTGTCAGCTACGATTTTAAAAAATTAAATCTCCTTAATAAAACAGATCTATAAATTAGACCTATACATGATTTTTAAGAAAAACATTTAATGCATTATGCAAATTTTAACAAATTTATAATGGGGCTTGTACACTATTTCCATCTGCAAAGACTAAAGGGAGATAGAAAAGTACAAAGAAAAGGAAACTGCATTTTCTTTTAAAAGTAAGTTGGACTTCTGTTTCTGGCAGTATGATGGGCTAGATCCCCTAAAGGGCCTTCCCAAAATACTAAAAATTTTTGTTTTGGTTGTTATGCCTCTTATTATATTCTTCTATGCTAATTTCTTTTCCTTCCTCATCTCATTCCTTATAGGAGAAACCAATCATTTGTCCTATTGACTATCCTGCATTCTGCATTTGGCGGATTGCTTCCTTGTGTATCATCTAACATTAGAGTGTTCCTTTATGCTTTATATTTTTGGTAAACAGAGTTTCATGTGGATGCTTAATGAGATTCTTGTTAATTTTTTTTTTTTTTTGATAGGAGTACTTCAGTGGTGGGGTTATGCTTCTATTACGCCACATCATGAAGCTCATGACTGACTGTCAGTTTTAGTGATGCTAGAATGATCAGTGTGTTCAGGTGGTATCAGCCTGATTGCTCTATTATATGAAGTTCCCCATCATTAACAGCCTTTGATGAACACTGATCCATTATTTTATTAGTGATCTACATTTACAGGCTAGACTTCTAAAAAGAAAAGCTTTCCTCAATCAAGTATTTGGTCTACTTGAAACAGAATTCATAAAAGAAAGATAGGTTACATGTTTGAGTCTTTGTCCCAGCAACTTAAAGTAATAACCAATATGTTTTTTTTTTTTAAATTATCATCAACTAACGAGTGGAAGAATAAATCATAATGAAAATCAGAAAACATTTAGAAGTAATAACAAAACTATTCATCTCAAAACATGAAGGATTCAGCTAAAGCAGAACTTGGGGAAAAGTCACATAGCTTTAAGAGATGGAAAGGCTCAAGATTAAAGACACAAAACTCCAACTTGAAAAGTAAGAAAAAAGAACAGAATTAAAAGCAAAGAAATCTGAAGGAAAGAAATAAAGGTAGAAACAGAAAGAGGAAAGGAAACACACAAAAGAGGGTTCAACAAAGCCAAAAGTTCAATCTTTGAAAAGATTTAAAAATTTGACAGATCTTTGGCAAGAAAAAAAGAGAAGGCACAAATAAACATTATGAATAAAAAGGGGACATATCTATAGTTGCTGTAAAGCTTAAAACATTTTTAGAACATATGATTAATTTCGTACCCAATATTTGAAAACTTAGATAAAATAGATAAAATTTTAGAAAACAACTCACCAAACTCACTCAGAAAACCTCAATAATCACATAATCATTGAAGAAACAAAGTGTTTAAATCTTCCCGCAAAGCAAGCACCAGCCCACAAAGGTCTGTTTATAGGTAAGTTCTATCAAAGGTCAAGGAACACACAATTCAAATAGTACTGACTCTAGAGAATAGAAATATAGGCAATATTCCCTAATACATTTTATGAGGTTCATATAACTCTTTTACCCAAGCCAAGCAAGAATAACAAGAAAGAAAAATTACAGGCCACAGAAACAAAAGTTTTAAACAAAATATCAGCGAACTAAATCCAACACTTTAGTAAAAAGAGAATATACTACGATGAAGTTTGTCTTCCTCCCGGGGATGCAAGACTGGTCAAATATCAGAAAATCAATTAATGTTATTAACCACATCAATAGATTAAAGGAGAAAATTATATCGTCATCTCATTGAAGCAAAGGAAAAGTTTTTCACCTGAAATTCCATTTCTAGCTTTTTAAAGAAACTCTTATACATGTCTCCAGGAGACACACATGAGAATGTACATAGCAACATTGAAGATACAGACAAAAACCGAAAAACACTCAGATATACATTAACAGGAAAATGAATATGTACATCATGGCCTATTCTTACCACAAAATACCACACAAGAATGAAAATTGATGAACTATAGCTACATGCACCAAACTTGATCAAAAGCAGAAAAATCTCACAAGACAATGCAGTGTGACTTTAATCGCATAAAGCTATTAGAAGTCAAACTAAACAACACATAATTTAAGAATATGTACATTGAGGTGAGACCCCAAGAAAGACAAAACAGTGATTAACACAAAACTCAGAACAGTGGTTATCTCAGGCTGGGAGGAGAGAGAGGTTGAGATTGGGCTTCTGTGGTCCTAGCAATGTTCTATTCCTTAAGTCAGGTGGTAGGCACCCAGGCGTTCACTTTATTATTGGTCTTTAAACTGTACATAAACATTTTATAACTCTTTCTTATATGCTCCATATTTCACAAAAATAAATATAAGTCGAGATAAACTGATGGTGTCTAAGAGAAATAGGATTAAAACAATTTCTGCCAGTAGCTAGCCGTTCACCCAATAGATTTCCCAGCGGAACTGGAGTTGGAAAGCTGCTCTCCTTCTGTCCATTTCCTCATCAATAATTAATGAAGCTGAGTTACAGCAGGAAAAGGACACAGAACACGTGAAAGTACTACAGATTCTGTTTCTTACCCCGCTCTGCCTAATTCAAAAATCGAGTGACGATGGTTGTGCAATATTGTGAATGTAATTGATGCCACTTGAATTGTACACTTCAAAATAGTTAAAATGACAAATTTTATGTTATATGTATTTTACCACAATTTTTTAAAAGGAAAAAAATTGAGAAGTAGGAAACAGAATGCCGGACTAGATATTAGGTGCAAATGAGATGTTAAGCAGATGAAGCTCTTAATATCCCAATATGATCTCAGCTTTGAATAAAATAACTTCTAAGATACTAACTTACATATTAAATATACCCCCCAAAAAGTTTACAGATAGTGTCAAAGGCAAGCCTCAATGCTGAGTACCTACTTAGAAGTTGGAGCAAAAACATTAGGCTTGAGATGCTGTGGAAAGACCTTTGACCAATGGAAGAGGTTCCTGGTATAAGCTACGCCATAACACAGATAAGATTTTAGGGAATCTGTTCAGCTCATCTGTTAAGATAACTAAATGGCTGTGAATACAGCTTGTTTTAAACCATAGTTCTAATATTATCAGTACTTGTTTAAAAGTAATTTATTAAATGGCTACATTCTGGCAAAAAGGAGTTTTATTGTTAGGAAATGTGATTTACACATCTAGCTTTCCACAAAAGCTTATTTTCTAAAAGAAACACGCTGTCATTCTGCTCTGCCAAAAAGAATGAAAGTGCCATCAATGAATATTCTAAGGGGAACTTACTAGGCAGATTCAAAGAATGCCCAAGTCTGCTTGGACACATCCGGAGTCGAGAATGAAGCGTTGGCCCCTTTGGCTGCTTGTTCTGTGTTCTTTAGGCTCCATGGGTATGCACACCAAACTCCAGAGGCAGGGCCTTTGCCACTGACAGTGGTAGCTCAAGTTGTGCAGTATACAACCCCAGGGTACTGTTCACAAACCTATAATAAGAATGGTGCCCCCTGGAGCTCAGCAACACAGTGATCCCACCCATAGGTACGTGACACCCAAATGTCACAGGATAAATCCTCCAGGAACATTATATCAAAATGTAAGTAAAGCAAAACATTATTTTTATTTTAAAAAGAAGATGGCTATGTTTTGTCTATATACATAGGATTCAATAAAAAATTCACATTGGCTAAAATATTAAACTTCCATAAAGCTTCATGCTTTCAATGGGCCACCTGGGGCTACACTCCAATATCTCTGGGGATCAGCCTCTGCTGTTAAGGCTACATCTGTGAAACAGGCATTAATTCTCTGATATATAAGGTAAAATGAACTCTCACTATAAATTAAAAATTATTATTGATTGTCTTGCTTATCGGTACAACTAGAATGAATCTTGGGATCCAGATTTTAACACATGATGTTACAAAACATCATATGATCATAAAGAGTTAAAAAGGTTAAATGCTGAAATTAGTGTTTCTTGAGTAACTGTATTAAACCTACTGTAAAAATTGATTCCAGTTAGACCAATAATAATATTAGGTATTCATATTTGTTGACTTTTGCTATTATTCATCTGCTTTAAGCCAAGTTAATTTTCATTGATAGTTATTTAAATTCATCTTGCCAGTTGGAATGAAAATTACTGTAAATGAAATATCTTGAATTAAGAATCTTTTAAATGCAAATCAGATATACTGCCACACAATGCAAAACCCATAAACTCACATTACAGAAGAACTAGTAGACAAAATCTATGGAACGATATGTACATACCGATTATGTTCTTGTAAAATATATGTAAATATATGCATACACCCAAAGGACATACACCCAAATATTGAAATGTTTATCTTTGAATGAAAGTTCATTTTTTGCTTTTTTTTCTTCTGTGCTTTTCTGTATTTTCCAAATTCTCCGCATTTAGCATTTTTGCTTTGGTAATTAAAAAAATCTATAATAAAACAAGAGAATATAAGCCAGATATTAGAAATATTTTTGTATCGCAAAAAGTAAATACAACTGTACCTGTGAATAAGACGTCTCCACCGTCTAAGGTTGCATTTTCATCTTTCATCTCTACTATACTGAGCTGAAGTTTTTCTAATGCTTCTTTTATCATGCCAACCTGTTGAAAATGATTCAGATTAATAGCCTACCATTTTCTAACAAGAAAATGAGTCATCTAAAACTTCTGAACATTGAATCATGCCCCCATGTGCAAACATGCATGCGCGCGTGCACACACACACACACACCCTTGTGAATATATGAATATATGTAGTATAGTCTGAACTAGTCATAATCATTTGCAAGAGAAAAAATTACCTATTAGAAATTCTCCCTTTAGTTCCCTCTAGTCTAAGCTCAAGTCAACGTTATAGTCCCTTTTTCTGTTGGAGGCTGACTAGTTAGGACACTGTTGGAGAGTGACTAGTTAGGGCGCATGAGTCAAGAAAGATGGGAGGCAGAACACCCAATCCTCCTAGCCTTGCCAGAAAGCACAAGATTTAATTTTGAACATTAAGTCAGTCAGAATTACACACACTCAGAGTAAGACGTGGGAGGAATATCAATGACAATAACCAGTACCTTAAAATCACTCGAAAGGACAGTCATTGTTTTCTATGCAGATATTTTCTGAAATGTTAGAATATCTAAGCCTTCTCTGTATATTTGAACTGTTATTTAAATTTAACCTAGATCCCTAGAGGAGATTAACAAATACAATAAGTATAATAAAACTAAAGAATATTTGAAAATAAATTTCAGGGACTTTCTATGATTCCAGGCTGTAGTCTCAAGCAGAAGAGATATTCTGGGCTGAACTAGGGAATACTTCTAAGGATGTTTAATACAAGAAAAAAATTTAACACATAGCAAATGCTCTTTAGAGTTCACAATTTAATGCAAGTCTTTCCAGCAGCTCAACGAAATGATTTAAATATTTCTAAAGGTTTGTATAAACTTTAACATGGTAAAGACATACATAGAGAAGACATGAATTGGGACTAAGGGCAAAACTGAGATCACATGACACTGAGAAAAGCAAGTAGTGCTGCCAAAATAATGCCCGGTTCACATAGTGAATTGTCAATGAAGAGTTTAAGAGACACAAATATAGTAGAGTAACTTCTAAAGTAATAAAATATGAAAATACTTTGACAACAAGTTTGACATTCATACAGTCAAAAAACATATGAGAGAGGATACAAAAGAAAATAAATATATCATCTCATCCTTGTCCTGGAACTCATGTAAAAATTCCACAAACCAGAGTGACTCAGAACAATAAAAAATTATTTCCATGGATAAAATGGTCTTAACGTTGTAATAAATACATCTAGCGACTTCTTTTAACAGTAGGTTTTCCTATGTAACAGGAAGTAGAAATCATTGGTATAGCATAAAAAATAAGCAAAATACCATTTACTATGACTAGTTGGGCTGCAGCGAACCCAGGAAAACACAACTGTTTCTGGCATCTGCCTCTGTGTCCATGGAAAATTCATTCAGCTTAGAGAGCGATCGTGAGAACTGAGCTACTATTACCTTTTAGTTTTTATTATGAATGCTACTGCTTCTGTTATAACGACATTTCAAAGATTACTAGATATTCAGCAATAACATGTATTTTGGTATAAAAGTTTATAACTAACTTAACTCAGGAACTTTATTCAACTCTTTAAGAGTTTAAAGAGAACAGAAGTTTCAGAAACATTGTATTTCTTTAAAAGTCCTACATCTTTCGAATTAAAGTTTTAGAGGATAAAATGCTTGTGGTTTCTTAAAAGTTAAAACAGCTGCACTGACATGAAAAAACTGGCTTTTGTGCAAAGGCAGTAGTACTTTAAAAAAAATATTCAGTCACATCTATATAAACAAAGTCATCAAGATAGGTCTATACCACAAACACCAATGACACTCCATTACTTTCAGAATGAAGGGGAAACACAAGTTAAAAAAACATTTTAAGCATCAACACAAGTTCAAAAAAAATTTTAAGCATCAAGTAAACAGTTTTGAGATTTGTATGACCATATGGCATCAAGTCGGCAATGCTAACCGCTGGGAAATTTCTGGAGAAGAAACGAGAGGCTAAACTGGAGGTCGTCCATTGAGAACCACATACTGTTGGCACCAGGGTTTCATGCAGCAGACAAACTCGGCTGCAAACAAGGCCCAGTGTTGCCCTGACACATGGACCCACAGCAAGCCTACGATTCTGGCAGGTAAAACACTAAACATAACTATAGATAGAAGTGGGAATTTTTGAAGGAGAAGATCCAAACCATGAGCCTTCAAGAAACTGCCCTTTCTGTGGTTACATAGCCATGGTTAATGTTGACTTAAATAGCTTGCAAGAGGAAAAAAAAAAAAAGACCAAATAACACACCCACCTTTCACTGAGACACCGTCAGAACAAACAGTATTAATTCCAAAGGCTGAGTTGAACGGGTCAGTTTAGCCAATGAAATTAGAAATAAATAGGGTAAGTTAGAGAAATGACATTAATTTATTTAAAAATTAACTATATAATTTTCATACTCTATTCTAAAGATTTACAAGACCTTTCTTCCCTTTTTACTCTACATGCATCGTTTCATCTTTTTACTTTATATTTCTATTTTTTTTTGCCCCATCTTTTTTCCTCCCACCCTTTGCTACAGATTTTTTCTCTGCCACAGTGGGTTCAGACCACCAATACTCCCAATCACTCAACCCATATCTTTCTTTTCAAGAGCTGGTCTAGTTTTTGAGGTAATTATCTTTTCCTTTTCTTCTTCCCTCCCTCCGCACCCCCTTTTTTTTCCTGGAGTACTATAATCAAAAAATATAGTTTTGGGGGTGATACATTCATGGTTACTCCACTGGAAAAAACTGTATAATGTACTGATCAAGAGCCTGGGATTCAAATCCTAGCTCTGCTACTTATTGGCGGAGTGACCTAGGTTTGTTTAATGTTCTGAGCCTCAGTTTTTACGTTATTAAAATGAATGGTTAGTCATCATAAACAGTACTAAACTCCTCTTGACCATTAAATACATTTTAAAGCACTTAGCACATAGTAATTGCTCAATAAACCTTAGATACAATTTTTATTATTTTGATGAATACCAGCTTGTGTGCACCTAGTGACAAATACTTGTGCTATGAAACTAACCCACGAGAGAAAGCTGTTTTTTTTTTTTTTTTAATTTGGACAAGTTTCTTGTGTTTTACCATCCCATGACAGATGTCATCTGCTTTTCAGTGTATTAAAATTAGTCTTTTCTACAAAGCCCATGTAAAGTTAGAGCACAAACACTGAGGACAGATTTAAATTTAAATCAATCCAATTTGATTCCTTCCAGATCCTGGAAGCTGTCAGGCTATGCGGTAGATTTCTTGTATAATCTCTGCTTTGAAATAGCCCCTGGAAGTACTATATAGGGTGGGAAGTGGGCCTGTCTAGTAAGATGTCCCATAGGACTCAAAAGAGTGTCAGCGAGATGAAACAGAATAATTATAGTTACCAATAAAGACATTGCCACTTTAAAGGATTCAGTCTAAAGAATTCCCTCTCTTTCTCAATGCTGGTCTCCTTTTCTTACCTTTTCTAACCTACTCTCTTCTTATCTTCTTTTATGGCTTTCATTTTTGTTCCATTATTTGTCCTATCATGTTTACATTGTCATCTTGTCTTCTTATTTCCCTCCTTTTGAGTTCTCATGGTGATGAGAAAGAACCGGGGATTTCAATACAGCCTATGTTATTTATTAGCTGTGTAAGTTAGGACGAGTTTACCTCTCTGAGCCTCAGTTTCCTAATCTGAAAATGGGATAACGTTTTCTAACAGGGAGTATGCAAGTAACAAATAAGCTAATATACAAAAAACACCTAATTTAGTGCTTGGCACATTGTGCTCAAAACTAGTAGTTGCTGAGATCACTATTATTTTAATCTAAATTAATTCAGTGCTTGGTTTGGATTCTGCTTACCTTTCAAAAAGAATTAAAAGATAAAAATGTACCATTTTCAGCATTAAATAAAACTCTTTTGATACCAACTCTCTTGTTCTTCTTGCAAAATCTCCCCCAAATACAAAATACAAAAACAAACATAAAACCTTATATGTTTTTATTCATAATAGCTTGCAATAGCACCGTAATTAGTTTAATATTCTATTTAGATATCAATATTTTCCAGTTGGCCCTGTCCAAAGTTGATTTTGTTGCGTATTTTAAACATATCGTTCACTTTGAATGTTTCACACATTCACTTTGGTTGCCATGAATGTTGTTGTGAGGCCTGTTGAGCAATTCTGTGCAGCGACACCATTAAAAATCTGCATCAACCTCTGTGTACCAAGCTGCTTTTCTCTAGCCGCTCCTGCTCAATTAGCTGCCAGATGTTATGACTACAAATACGGGCCATCGCAGTGGCCTGCCTGCAAACGATATGTCTCAATCACCTACTGTTCGGCCCTGCGGTGAGAGCTGTGCTATCACCATCATCACCACTAGGCTTTCAATGCTCATTTAAGTGTTCTGAGTCCCTTTTAACTTATCGTGTTTATAGGAGCTTTAAAATTACACTGTCATCCTATTCATACTCTTATCTAGCACTAAAAAAATGAATTGCAGCAGCCTAGCTTCATTGGTAGTTGGTAGTTGGAGATGTTTTCATTTTCTCAACTTGTTGCTGATTTTGTTTTGCCTTTTAATGTTAAGTATGACATACAGATCATGCTGAGAAAGCCATGCAAAAGGCTGATGTGACAGCTCTTGCATGTGAAAAGGTAGCTGGCTTGGAACTTGATGGTGCATCAAAGTTACACTGTGTCGTCCTGGTCAAACTCAAAAGGCTCTCACATTTCATTTGTTTGCGCCACCTTAATGTTTTGTGTTAATCAGCATATTTTTGGTCCTGTGGCCACTTGGAGTAGTACATTTGGCTGAATTTTTAACAGTACTTAATGTCCATATCGTGCTTTCACATGTATTTTCTTATTTGATCCACATTTTAGTTTGATAAACATTTAGTGGATTCCAAATATATATATTTTTAAATCAGGCCACAAATAATAATAACAATAATAATAAACATGAAACCACAGTCCTTGTCTGTGGGAAATTAACAATCTAATGGGGCAGGTTTACCTTATGAAAAATAATGACCATAAGATGAAAAATTTGTTGTGATGCTGACAGTAACTCCAAAAAGTAAGAAGAGTAGGCATCAGTATACGTATTTTACATGGGTGAACTGAGACTAAGGGAGGTTGACTGACTTGCTGAGTTAAGCCTCCTGAATTCATGCCCATGTCCATGTTCACTGCACTGTGTGATTATGATTCTCCTGAGGTCTCATCATGAAGCACAGCCTCATCAGAATTGGAGCACACGCCTTCTGTTTTCCAACTCTGTACATTTAAGTCCACTGGGTATTACGAGATCCTATGCCAAGGTGACTTTGGATTCCATTATCTCTTCCTATCAGAGATGGATGACATTTTTGTATGTGAGGGTCTTAGAATTCTAAGGTGCAATGTGATTAAAATGCTAAGTAAAATGAACATTACACACAAATCACATTAGGAATGTTCACCAAGGATGGCTTATATATTATTTACAACCCTTCACTGTGGGATGCCTTAGGTTCATGTTCAAAGAATGTTCAGCAGTTAATTCCTTAACTTTTCCACATGTGCTGACTAAATGACTAAAACTAACCAAAACTACAAAAGAAAAAAAAAAAGATCAAAAAGAGGTTTAATACTAAATGACTCAGGCTTAAAAATTCCTAAATAAAAACATACTAGAATCCTCTTTTGAACTCTAATTTTAGGACAAAACTCTTAGGAGGAATTTAGTTAGCAATATAGTAGCAAACAATATTTTCCTCCTATGTGCCAGATGCTCTCCTATGAGCTCATATTTAACTTATCTAACCCTCATAATCTGATGAAACTAGTACAAGCATTATTTCTGTCCCATAGATGAGAAAACCAAGGAAAGGTAATTGACTTGCCCAAGCTCTTATAGCAGTAGAGCTGAGATTTGAACTTACAGAGCTTTGCTCTGAAGTTTTTGACCTTATTTCTTATACAATTTTCAGTATCAAAAAAAAAAAGATAAATTAGGTATCTGCTATGCAGTCAAATGAAAATAAAAGTTACAATGACTGTGAGAATCTACAATATCTCTTAAAAAGAGATTATGTTCACTTTGTTTGAACAAAAATGTGGACTCAGACATTATGGAAGAATAAAGGGACAGGCTACAAATTGCAGCAATCTGAACTTAGGTTTGGTTTCTAAAGATTCTAATTTTTTTTTCCCCCAAGCACAGACAAACTAAGGTTAATTAATCTGGGAAGCCACTACTTCATCTTTCCAATATCTAGATCAGATTATTAGAAGGGGTTATTTGTGGAAAAATCTTTGTAAACAGTTGTATTTTAATTACAGTGAGATTATAAAGCATATGGACATGTGGACATACTCCATACCCAGGCACTATATTGACTCCAAACCAATCCGATTAATCTGGAAAGATGAGAAGGGTTTCTACTGCATTGGAAAGTATAGTAGGCAGAATTCTAAGATGGTGCTCAAGAATGCTACCCCCTGATGTATATTTTGAGTCAAAATCTCTCTTTGAATGTGAGAAGAACCTGTAAATACAATGAGATATCATTCTTGTGGTCAGGTTATGCTTCATGGCATAGGTAAGATATGTTGCTGATGTAGTTAAGATTTCTAATTAGTTGAGTTAATCAAAGGGGAGATTATCCTAGGTGAGTCTGACTTAATTGGGTGAGCCTTTCACAGAAGGTTTAAAGGTCAGAGGTGGATAAAGTCAGAGAAATATTCTATTGGTATGGAAGAAAGTAAACAACATGTAGGGAACTGCCTATGGAGGGGGCTGACACGGTGGCCTCTAGGAACTGAGAGTAACTCCCAGGTGATAGCCAGCAAAAAAAACTGGGGCCTTCATCCTGTATCATAAGAAATTGAATTCTGCCAACAACCTGAATGAGCTTGGAAGAGGACCTAAACTCCAGAGGAGAACACAGCCCAGGTAACAACCAGGTGTACTGTGCCCAGGCTTCTGACCTACAAAAATTGTGAGATAATAAATGGGTGCTCTTTAAAGTTGCTATGTTTATGGTAACCTGTTACATTGCAACAGAAAACCAATGCTGAAACCCCAAATTTAAACAGATTTTTTTAAAAAGTGTTTTTAAAGACCCTTCGTTAGAGGTGAAAAAGTTGAACTCGAATGTTCATTTCCAAGTTGTTTGTTCAAAATACTGCTCACATACTCTTAAGGTATTTTTAAGAAGTTACCAATAAAATAATGTTTTAAATGAGTTTAGGGTCTCAGATCCATCAATTTCCTTAATCTGTTATTTACTGAAATGTTGTACAGTTATATTTTAAAATGAGGAAAACAAGTTGCAATCCTGCTTTTTATTTTAGTTAAAAATCTATACATGCTCATAGAAATTAAAATGAGAAAAGTATATTTGTAAAAAGTAATACAAAGCAAGAATATTCTTTAGGTCATTCTAATCTTATCCTTGTGAGCAAGACACCATGCTAGGCAGTGGTCAGTTACCATCAAAATAGACATGGCCTCCGATGTATAGTGCCCATAAGGAGACAGACGTTAAAGATTCACACAAGTCAACAAACAGTTATACATTATAATAAAAGCTTTGAAGGAAAACAACAGCATGCTTTGAGAAATAGAAGAGGTACTTGATTCAGGGGTCAAACAAAGTCACTTTGAGGAAGTAATATTTAAGCTAAGAAATCAATATGTTAATAGTAGTTATCTATCTCTGTTCATGGGTCATCTGGAATTCTTCCTTAGAATCAAAAGGGATGTCTGAATGATCCTCAGATTGTGAACAGTTCAAACTTAGTCTATCAGACGATTTAGCAAAGGGTTTACTGTATTTAACAAATGGTCAATAGAACTGGAAATTCTTTAATATGTTAAAATCTTCAAAAGTTGTTAGGGTCAAGGACATGTCAATAATCCTGTAATCATTCTGGGAACTCATGATATTTATAGAATGGTTAACATGTACAAAAGTTTTATAAACTTCTGGCTCATTTTCCTCTTTTGTAATAATAATTGTTGCATGAATAACTCTTGAAACATTTCCCACAGACTATTAAATATCCATTGCATTTTTTCCCATTGATTTCTTGGATTTTTAAACCTACTGGTTTATTTCTAGTGGCAAGTTTTAAGAATTAACCAGGATATTTAGCATCTTTGTTTCCACATCTGTAAGATGAGGGGGCAGAGCTTAAAAATGAGGTAATTTCCAGCTCTGGATTTCTGAAAGTTGTAGTCTCAAAACAATTTTTGGCATTCATAAATGCGACTTTAACTGTAATTCTATCTCCTTTCCATGGAGTTTACTGAAAGCATACCAAAAGATTACTCACGAGTAAACTATGATGATGTTTAACCAAATTCAATCGGAAATCAGAGGTTGGGTATATGAATGGAGAGAAGATAGGGCAAACCCATAAGTGGATTTAAAAATCCTAGAAGGATAGGAACCCTCAGAGGTGAACAGAAAGATTCTAATATAGTAGGGAAAGACTATATCTAGAAAACAATGTGCGTAAGTACAACTTAACACTAACTTACGATACTTAAAAAAAATTAATTAATTAGTTAATTTTTTTTTATTATGGTGACATTGGTTAACGAAATCCAGTAAGTTTAAAGTGTACAATTCTACAGTAAAGCATATATATATTGCACTGTGTGCTCACCACCCATAGTTAGATTTTTTTCTATCACTACATATTTGACACCTTTTACCCCATTTACCTCCATACTTAGGTTTATTTTATTTTTTGAGTAAACCAAGGTATTTCTGATTACCTGCCAACAGTGGGAATACTTATACTATACAGAGCATCCTCAATGTCTATCCACAGGGCCAAATGTTGTCAGGCCCTGCTTCGCTGCTAACCTCTACATACTTTCTCATATCTACGTAAAGTATAGTAGGTTTCATCAACTTTGGATTAATCCTTACTCAATTCTCAGGATCAGCCATGACCTAAGAAAGGAAGATCTAAGAAGCTCCATCTAGGCACATGCTTTGGGATTTAGCATTAAATCATTCTTTATACTTTGTCCCACTTGAGACTGGACACGGGCACTGCTTTGGTTCTTTTCTCTGAAGTCCTGTGCTAGTAATTTATCTCAGTCTCTTCCTATCAACTGAGTCCTTCTCTGTGCTATCCCTAAGGATTTGAGCATTGGTTCTTCAGTCTAGCACTGTAGAGGAGCTTTCCAGGTGCCTGCTATATGCATACGATCCCTGTTATTTCTCTCCATCTCCTCAACATAGAATCAGTATCACCAAGAGCTAAGAATTCACCTCTTAACAATTCATAACTCTAGTCCTCTTTTATAATTTTAATGCCACAGACTTACCATCATTAATAGCAAGTAAAATTTATTAAGCTCTTTTTGAGTGCCAAGCATTGTGTTAAGTGATTTTACACAGATTATCTCATTTAATCATTAACATATCCCTTCAGGGACCTCCTAGGCTAAATCAGTTATGGCAATTCCACCTCTCTTGCCAGGAACTGGTGCAAATGACATAATTTTGGCCACCGAAGGGAGGTCTGTTGAGAGGTTTCTGGAGGCACAGAAAGAAACATACTCTCTTCTTCTTTTGGACATTGTCCTGTCTGAATAGGTGCTGATCTGAGACCACAGCCATCACTAAGGATGGCAGGACAGGGAAACTGAAAAACCTGGGTCTTTGATGATATTGACGAGCTGACGAGTTGATCCATTGATCAACCTCAGAGGCCTGGAGCTCTTAATTTATGAACTTTTGAATTTCCTTACCTATTTTTAATTGAGTTTTCTGCTAGCTGCAGCTAAAAGCAACTCACTTACTTATATAACCAAACTGACAAGCAGTACGATAAACCATATTACTAAAATTTGTTATATTTTGATGTAGAAACAACCATTAATGAAGGATTTTTCTTTCTCTAGGAATACATCCTGACTTACCATTCCACAAATTACACAATATGCAAGATGTGACTTTTTAAACTGTCTTGGTTGATAAGAATGCTGATCAAATGCCATTTATAACACTAAGACTATCCAGCTTACAGAAAACAGCAGATTATAACTAATACTTTGTAAAGCCAAAAGTGCCCAAGGAAGTATTATATTACTCAGTTCTGTAGATAAAGCGCAAATGTTATACTCCATATTTCAGACTTAGAAGTTAATGTTCCAACACTCATCTCTGAACCAGTGCTCAAATCTGGAGGATGTGGGAATAAGAAGGTTAGACAGAAATGCTGAAAGAAAGCTAATGGGGCTAGAGTACAAAGGAGAAATAAAAACAGCCCTGAATAAAAGTGAGAAAGATCCCTCTCATTATCTGGAGTGAACACAACAACAAAGTTCTAGATGGTTAAAAGTTCCTCCATAAAGATGTCATAGGAAGACACAGTCTTCCAAAAGAAGGCTGGAAGCAACGTTTAGCTTTTTAAATGAAAAACAGGGCAGGAGCTCTGCTGATGTTGTCTCCTGACATACAATGTACTAATTCGAGTGGTCCATTTCCTTGATGACAATAACGATATAACACATGTACTGAGCATGTAAGAGCAACTCACATTGCATCTGCAGAGAACAAATAAAAACATGATTTATCACTAAATACTGAATGAAAATAGGTATCAGCTGCCAAAAGGCCTGCAGAATTTAATATGTTGAGAACTAGGGAACTGACAAGTTTCTAAAATTTTAAACTAATTTTCCTGAAAGTTGAGAAGCATAATTTGCTGTTCATATTGTCCAAAATAAGCACTGGATAGCCTGAGGTGCCCAAAATTTTGTGTGAATTCAGAGAAGCTGCATGCTGCCATTTATAAAGGCAAACAGCCTTAAAGTATGAGAAATATTTTGTATGTTCAGTGCACAATTCATACATTGTAGGCATTAAGCTGCCTCAGAAGCCTTCTAACAGACCTCTGTTTCCACTCCAACTGCAGGCCCTGGCTGGGTTAGATATGCCTTCTTTGTGTTCCCATGTGCCCCAAGGTATCCTACTAACTAAATATCTGGCCCCAGTAGACTCTCTATATGTTTATTGAATGAACAACTGGACAACTTTGCAAGTTAGACAAAATTTCTAGAAATGCTATAACAAATTTCTGTATAAGGCAAAACTACCCACTCTATTTAGCCAAAGCATAGTAACAAGGTGGGGTGACCTCTTCTAGACAACTATTGTAACATTTCAAGGGTGAGCAGACTCATCTTTACTTCTAAAGACCTCCAAGTGAGAAAACTACCCTGCGTATTCATCATAATAACCACTAAAGGCCACTCTTCTCTCAACCTTCTCCAATAATTTCTTTCATTTACCTAGTCATTCAACCGAGCATCTATTCAGGATTTTTAATATACTTGGCACTATTGTAGGCCCTGGGACTATACCAGGGAAGAGAGAAGACCCCTGTGTATCATCTGGTAAGGATATAGAGAGAAATACAATAAATAATAAACATAAAAATTATTACACATATTAGATAATGGTAGGTACTATGCAGAGCTATAATTCAGGGGATGCAATACTTAAAAAGTGAGTGATTATTGTAGATTGGGAGGTCAGGAACAGCCTTTCTGGAAATGTGACATTTGGGCTGAGATGACCGAAATGACTGAATGACTGAAAGGACCAACCCTGTTGCCATCAGGGAGAAGAATGTTCCAACAAGAGCCAGGCAAATGCTTTAAGATGAAAATAAGGTTAACTAGTTCAAAGAACAGAAAGATAGACAGTATGAGGCTTACACAAATAAGGCAAGTGTTATGGGCTAAATTGTGTCTCCCCCAAATTCATGTTAGTCCTAACCCCCACTACCTCAGAATGTGACTATATTTGCAGTCTTTAATGAAGTAATCAGGTTAGCATGAGGTCACTAGGGTGTGCCCTAATCCAATATGACAGGTGTCATAAGAAGAGCAGATTGGGATACAGATAGCTATGGAGAGATGACCATGTGAAGACACAAAAGGCAGCCATTTACAAGCCAAGAGAGGCCTCAGGAGAAACCAACCCACCAACACCTTGATTTTGGACTTCTAGCCTCCAGAATTGTGAAAAAATAAGTTTCTATTATTTAAGCCACCAGTCTGTGGTACTTTTTTATGGCAGCTCCAGCTCTAGAAAACTAATACAGCAAGGTAGCAGACAAGGGGGGTGGCGGGATTCAGGAAGAAGACAGAACAGACAGAACTGTGTAAACCAGCATGAAGGGTTGGAATTTTAAGTGTTATCAGAAGGCTCTGGAGGTTTAAAGGAGGGGAGTGATGTAATCTAATTTACAAAGATAATTTTGGCTAGATGCATTGTGAAAATGGATTGGAAGCAGGGAAATTAGTTAAGAGGCAACTGCAGTAGTCCAAATGAAAGATAATGGTGGCTTGGACAAAGATAGTAATAGCAAAAACAGAATAGTAGTGAATATGGAATGTGTTTTGAAGGAGAGTTCATAGGACTTGGTGGTAGATTGGATGTGGGAATGAAGGAAAGACGGGAATCGAGAATAACTTAGATTTTTGTCTTGAGCAATTGGGTGCACAGTGGACTAAATTTGATATAGAAAAAGCAGAAGGAAGGAGCAAGTATGGGGAGAAAATTTAAGAGTTCTGTTTTGGCCATATTGAGTTTGAAATGCCTTCTAGATATTCAAACAGAGAGGCCAACACATTTTTCAGAACTACACATAAGATTTAGGGGTCAATACAAAGAATAGAAAACCTAGGGACATTAGAACTATCTCAAACTGTGGACTGCAGGAAGAGGCGTGAGAAATCTGGTCTTGATAATTCCTGTTAACAAGTATTACAAGAAAGAGACTCTTGGACATATTTTCGGTCCATTGCTATTGCAAGGTATTGTGGCTGTTTGCAGCAATGAATGGAAAAATCTCCCTTTGGCAGGAAAGGGCTTCTTAATGAACATTCATTATGATTGCACAGATAAAGGTCTGAAAACACAGAAATGGATTGTAATAAACTTTCCTAATATAATAGGTGCGTGAGGGTTTCAAGTGCTACTTCTTGCCAATTGCCTGTACCTTCTCTTGTTAAATTAAATTTTGTGGAAACTATAAAACATAATGGTAGTTAAAGATTTTATTCTTTCAGAAACCATCAATTTTGAAATTATGATCACTTGAACAGGAGATAAGGTGAAGTTCATTAAGCAAATAAATAAAGTAAGCAAGGCTATAGGAAGACCTTTCAGACACGTTTTAGATCAGCTCATCCAAAATACATTGATACTATAGCACCATAGGACTAAGGAATCCTTGCTGTGCTAATTAAAACACATTCTTATTTCCTTATTAAAGTAAGCCCCCTAAGATCTTGGCTCAGAAACTCTTCATTAGCATATTCTCAATGACTGCTGTAAAGTGCTAAAAATGAGCAAGGCTGCATTTCTTTAAAAAACACACTATACTTACTAATATTTTAACAATAGAAACACATTTTCTTTGTAACTTGTGCAAGTTGGTGCTTTTTTGATTGTACCACATTATCCAGTTTTTGAACACAATATTTAGGATGGTTTTTATAATACCGGGATTATTTTTTGGAATGCTGTTTTTTTTTTTTCCCCTTTTCCTAGTCATGGGTTTTTAGGTTTGTTGTGATTAAAACCTTCATTAGAGATGTTTGTGACAGGCTCCAATCAGGGCTAACAGATTACAAAGAAATTCATTCTGAGAAGCTGCCTTCCGATGCCAGGTTGCTGTGTGGCAAGTGATTTTGTAAATATTCACCCTTTGTCATATGTTCAAACATTTGCTTCTCTTGGAGCTTATTTTTAAAAAATGTTAATGAAAAAACCACCAGCTGAGTATTTATATGCTTATGGATATTAAATAAAGCTTATTTCCAAACAAGGTTTTACAAATTTGCTAGTTTCAAAAAAAAAATTGTCCTTGTGTTTTGACAGTTGTCCGTATTCTGACATGGTAGTAATAAAAATAGTGACTAATTTCTCTTCTCTGTTATCAAATCTGGGCATGATCAGCTGGACCGAGACTGGAACAGTTTGGTAATATTTTCCTAATAGAAATTTCTAGTCAACGTTTTACCAAGATAAACTAATTATTGTCTAACTAACGAGTTTTGCCTTTCCCAAATTACTTTAGAAAAATATAGTAACGTTCTTGCCATTATAGTTTTTCCTCCTCTAAAAAAGAAGAGTTTATTTTTGCTTCTTATTATCACTAAGTCATAACTAATTTTTAAATAAACCATTAATTTGAGGAATAGCTACCAGCGATATAACACAGAAAGGACTTCATATTTGGTTTTGAGTACCACTCAAAGTAAAATAAACTTTATGCCATCTAGTGTCTCTCCTTATGAGGTAGAGCATGATGAAATTAGATTCTCATAAATGTCATTGCCTCTATTTATTGTCTTTTTCCTTGAACCAGGGCTGAGCTGGCTAGGATCCATTGTCTCTCAACCAGACTTATCATGGATCAGGTGCATTCCATTTCACGACAGGAATGTGCTTATTATAAAATGTACAAAGCTCATAGTCTAACAGCGCACAATCTGTTGGCAAAAAACATATTGTTTAATAGTAGGTCTAGTCTGAAAGTTTTCCGATGTATTGAAACTAAATTTAATATCCCATAAGTTGACACTCAAACCTTAAAATAAATCTCTAATGAACACGGTAATGTTTATGCTGTCTAAACTAAATGCATTTTAGCATTATGGAAATATACTCCTTAAGCATTTCTTATTGACATTATATGTAGTTAGCTAGATTTCATTGTTGCTTCCATTTCTCCTGGATGATAACTTGGAAACTTTGAAAAGTAAATTAACTCTTTCAGGTCCACAGAGCACACTTTAACATACTGCTTCTTTAATTATTAGTGTCATTTAATATTTGTGCAATGCACTGAAGAGTATCCTTATAAATACCCAGGGTGAAACTAAGAGCGACCTTTAAGAATAAGAATGTGGATAAATTGAGCAATTAAAAGACTAAGCAAAAACTAGATTACAAATTCTTTTTACAAGTATGACTGTTAATAAAGACTAAAAGGAAATGTGCAAAAATGAAAAGAGCTATATCGCTGGCTGGTGGATAATGGCTGTTGTGTCACTGGTGGACGGAAGAAAGTGAGAAATGCCTGAACATTTCAAACTTCATCTAATACCTACAACTACAGGTGCTACTGCCCACTCTGGCCCCCAGGCAGATCTGTGCGTAGAGAACACGGCTTGTCGGTGCACGCTTTCTATTATTCTAAACTTCTAAATAATATTAATGTAAGTCTGGGTAAGAAATAGTGAACCACTTATAGCTGTATAGAAAAAGTTTTTTTTTCTGCTTGATCTTTCTGCTCCTGGTTCATCTATGTTTCACTCCATCCAAGCTATCATTATTGGGGTCCCCTTGCTTTTGGGGGCTATCCCCTTGGACTGGACTTGAAACAGACCCAGCTTAGCTTTTGCTTCTGCATGACCCATTTCCAGTCCATTCAAACATTTCCACAAACTCTGGCAGTGCAGCTATGCTCAACACAGTAATGCTTTTCTGACTCTCTAAACAGTTAGTCGCCCAGTTTCTTGCTCTCAAGATCTTCTAGGCTTGTTTTTCAACTATAGGGAATATACATATCAACTCTCTGAGGGGTCTCTTTAAAGCCCACTCTCTGTAGACATCTCATTCCACACAAAAATCAGAAAGTATAGATCAGTAAAAATAAAATCATTAAAAATCTTGGTAAACTTGACACCATGCAGAGATACCATTGTCACATAATTTGTCACATAAACTTTCAGAATTTTCTCTTGAAGTATTTTTACGAAAACATTTTTTGCTCATACCACTATAAAATTATACTCTAAGCAAACATAGTCTATATTTAAATAAAACATGGAGCATTATTATGAGGTAATTTAAAATAAAGTCACACTTTGGAGATTGCTTTAAAGTGGACTTCCTGAAATATTGTCTTTTGAAACAATTTTTTAGTTATTAGGTAATTCCAAACATAAGTAAAGCTCCTTGTATTGAATTTCAGAATGCTTCAAAGACTTAATCCTAAATAAAGGTTCAGATTTTTATGGTGGTAAGAGAATTTGGAAACAACTTTATAAAACATTTAAATATTGAAAGACCTCAGGATCATTTGGGATATATGTTAAAATTTTAAGATACAAAACTATGTCACAATTCATAGAGCCTTCATTCTCTGAACATGAATGAGCCAGATAAGAGAAAGAAAAAAATAGAACTATTTAGTTATCAAAACTAATTTTTCCTGAGACGTTAGTAAAAATTTTCTTATGTGATGGCATGCAGTTTAAGTCCTGAACCAAATGCTGGGAAAGTAACCTTATAAATGCAAAATGATTAATTATTAAATATTGGACAGAGAGAGGTCCTCTGTTTTTTGTAGATATGCACAGCAGACCCAGAAGGCACCTGGTGAATCCAGGTCCTCATTGTTTTGAAGACACCTGATATCCCATTTCATCCAACGAGGCTGCCAACTCCTTGTCTGCACCGACTACATGCCATGTCCCCCATGTTATGACTAAAAAGGATCTGAAATTCATGAAGCTTGTTGAAAGCTCAACTGTCACATTCAACTCATTCCAAAGGGTATGGGAAAAAGAGCAGAGCAGATATTTCAACTGAAGCTATTATTGTGCTTGAATAACCATATTCCATTAAACCTACCATGAGATGTTGATCACATCAGCCATACAGTTGCATTCCTTTCCTTTATTCCAACTTGCCCAATTTCATTCTATGCAGTATTACTCTTTCTGTGCCCTTTATTACAAGGTTGTCCAGAATTCAAAGCACTTATTCAGTAAGTTTGTAATCCAGTTTAGTATGCTATTAACAGAGTTCTTGAGAAGATCATGGAAAAAGAAAATCAAATTTATTTTTGGGTCAATGACCAATTTTAAAGGAAACACATACTAAACTAGCTTCAAGGAAAAGGTCAAAATCCATGAGGTATTAAATGAAAAAAAAAGAAAAAACATTCATTTCCACAATTTTCCGACATTCCTTAAAAATAAAAACAAGCCTAAGTACGGGATGGCAAGGTCCTGGTTCCCCTGTACTAATGGCAGTGAACAATCCTGCCATTCATAGGAAGTTAGAAAGCAAGGGTTTTTCTTCAACGCCAGGGAAGTTTTGGCTTCCTTTCCCTTCATTTATTCTGGGGTTCAAAATTGAGCCTTATAAATCTTGAGTTAGTCTCAGAACAAATAATAATATACAATAAATTAAATGCTTTAAAGCTTGCTTTTAACTAGCATAACTGTCTCTCCATTATAAATGGTATATTAAAACCACTGTTGTATTACAGTGCTAAATACTAAAAATATATAAAGCTGAATATATAACCTAGAGAATCAAGCATTTTAAAGAACTAATATTCTACATATACTACATATTACTCAATGACTAATTTAGTTTATTCCTCATTTAAAGGTTAACTGGAAATATATGATGGAAATTACACATTAAAGTTAAGGAAATAAATGTTTTACTTTTAAAATTTTTACATCAAACAGAAAGCAATTATTTTCCTATAATTTTTTTTTTCTATTAGGTATATCCATATAAGAGCCTTAGAAGAAAGGATAGATCTCCACGAGCTCAGGGTACCAAATACGTGTCTCTGTCCAGAAAGTTTTCCAGTGGGTAGAGTTGGGGTAGCATTTCTTTCTACAGAGCAATTGGTTTGAAATAACCTGCCAATGAACTCAGAACATTTTTTTTTCACCAGCAAAATTAAGCTGAATAAAAGTAAAATTCATTTTCTGGATTTTTTTATGATTATGAAAATATTTGTGTCTATCTTTTTTAGAGTGACCAAGATTAGGTATAGTGAAAGAATTTTTCCTCTCTGAAACACCTTAGTGAGAACACATAAAAACCAACTCTAAATCATGCACAAAGCCATAGTAGAGAGAAAGTAAATGTTAAAGCAACAATAACATGATTCAACAAAAATAAAAATGAGTAATAGCCTAATATAAAATGCTGGGAAATTACAGTAATGTCACAATCCATCAGAAACAGCAAAACACACCATTACTTTAACAAATATTTATTGATTACCTAATAGATGTTAAAGGTACATGCAGATATATGTGTGGTAAATTTCCAGACTGGAGAATAAATACATTAAATAAAAAGAAGCTAGCATAGTATATATAACTCACAGAATCATGGAATACTAAAATCAGAAGAGATTTTCAAAGTCGCATAGATTAGGAGACCAAGTTCCATTAGGTTTAAGTAACCCCCTAGTCATGGGAGCAGAAGCAGGGCTAGAACTAAATCCCTTCATTTAAAGTGTAACAAGATGCCTGGCTCAGAAGAAATGTTTTTGAGACAAAAAAATTAAAGGTTAAGACTATGAATAGATAGTTGTTTCTACTTAAGAAGTTTGAGAATAATTAATATATTATTAATTATATATACATATAAATTTAAATTGTCTTCTTAGACTGAAGTACGGATTACCAGATTTCACTTAAAGTTTTCATATTGGCTGGGATTTCACTTTTCATGGCATTAAACAAGGAAACATCTGCCATCTGACAAAACCGAAGACCACAGAATAAATGTGCCTTGGCCCCGGAAGACAAGAGTGAGGATCATCATCCTCTGTGTCAGTTTTAGAGGTTTCCACACAATGCAGAGTTAATGGTCCAGGTGTTCTTCAACTGTTTTTCAAATGATTAAAAAATCAATCAATCAATCAAAGCTATTCACAATGTCTGCTAGATTTTCCCTAAAAAATTTTTTGATGAAGCAAAACATCCCTCCCTCTCTCTCCCTCTCTTCTCTCTTCCCCTCCCTTCCCTTCTCTCTTTCCCTACGCCCCTCCCCCATCCCCTCCCCTCACAGACATACACCCCCACTCCCCTACACACACATTCTGTAAGATTTTGCAGTAATCTGTTTACGGATTTAAGATTTGGCTTCTCAAATAAGATGATGACCTCTCTTCTTCTTCATTAATATTTGAAGCCTGCCTACATGAAAAATTGGAAAATACATAGTTTAAACTGTGACACAGTTTTTGTATTTTGTTTCTAATTTCTGATAGATGGATATTTTGAAATGTACCTAAAGTGAATAAAAACGTGTCATATGAAGAAAGTTTTCGTCATGAAAATGAGGTAATAAGGTAATTAGACTGATTTTTATAGATGACTTAGTGAACTCCACCCCATTATTTCAACCATATTCTTCATATTGCAATTTACGAAGGACATAAGTGAAAAATAAATTTGTTTAATACATGTGGGTGGATGTCAAATTTTGAAAACTAGAAAAGGATAAGAGAAGTTAATGACAGTGAATGAAATCTCCCCTATTGGGAAAGGCAAAGTGATAGAGCAGATATAAGCTATTAAGAGGGAGTCCTTTTATATCTGCTCTTCTCCTTAAAGGGTGTTTCCTCATAAGCTTTTCTCCAGATATGCTGAAGGTATATAAGCTTTGTTTATGTTCCTATTAAAAAAAATTTTTGGAAACCTAATGAGATGAGGGTTGCACTCTGCCCTAAAAAGCTTATCGAAAAACAGTAAATTAGTCTCTTGTCTTTGGAACCTGGGATTCTTTCTAACGAGTGAAAATTCTGGCAAATAAAATACCCTATTCTTGTAAATGAAGCAAAGATCCAGACAGATGTTTTGTGACATCACTAAGCCAAGAGTAACAGGAGAAGTCTCCCTATATTTATCTGAAACTCTACAGAAATTTATAGTGACAGGCAAACAGAAAAAAAGCCACTAGAATAATGCACAGCTAAAATTCTAAATTGAAAAAAAATCTCCAGTGGCAAATTTCAAAAATCTTTTTACCTTTACCATGTCTAAATTCCCTACTGTGCTTTAAATGTAAAAATATGTTTTAGGCTGAACACATAGGTACTAAAAATGTGTTGAAGGTCATCGATTGCCTCTTCATTCGTGAATAAATTATTTTCATTTTGGTTTATTGTAGCAAAGTCTGCTTTTAGCCTCAACACAATTATACAATGGTCTAACAGCTGTATAGGGCTTCATAGAGAATTAACCAATCTTTTGTTTTCACAGGTGAACAAACTGAGGTCCAGCTGAATTTCTTGTTCAGAGTCACCAGCTATTACAGTTCAGAGATGTATGTTTTGTCACTCAGATCAGTGAGCAGTGCTCTTTCCATCATGTTCTTAGCACAAACAATGATGGCCGAATAGCTACATGCAATGATGGTGCCCTTTGATTCGCTCCATCTGGGTGACTTTATATTCAAGCTTCACAAAAATCCATGAAGTATGTTTTATTTTCACAACCATTCTACAGAAAAGAAAACTGAGGCACTGAGAGCTCCAGTAATCTTTTTGCAAGCATCTGCCTCCAATTCAGTGTGTCTAAACTGAGCTCATCTTTCCTGCAAAGCTGCTGACATCCTTACAACTCAGTTAATGTCATCACTGTTCTCCTCTCTATCTGCCTACAGCATCTGGTCTTCCTACCTAGGTGGTCTCCCATCCAAGTACTAACCAGGCCTGACTCTGCTTAGCTTCTGAGATCAGATGGGATTGGACGTGTTCAAGGTGGCGTGGCCGTAAATTCATCACTGTTCTCTTAGTCACCAAGCCTGGAACCTTAGAGTCATCTTCGACTCCTTAATTCCCTACCCTTCTCTACATTTCTACCACTACAGCAATTTCCTAAGTGTGGCCTCATTCTCCATTGCCTGAACAATTACAAAGCGTTTTAACTGGTTTTCTCTTAATGGCTTTTCCCGCTTCAATTCATCACGCACATTTTACTCAGAGTAATAATAAAATTATTAGTAATTTTCTAAAACAACAAAAATCTCATCAGTTTAAAAACCTAAGCCACCTAACATTCAAATTTGAAACTTTCTTTTAAATGTATAAAGCTTTTTCTTCTATAAACTTCTTGTAATCCTATACAGTTGTGTGCAGTTGGTCTTATTTTCTCTGTTTTAAAGGTGGTGAACCGGGCCCCATGACATTAAACATTACACTTATGTAGCAGGTCATTTAGAAATCCACAAAATGAATATAAAAATGCATATAAAAATGCACCTCTATTTTCTCATAACTGCATATAGTTTCCAGAGACAGAAAACAATCCAGGTAAATGCAGTTAAATGCAGTAATTTCTTAATCATTTAAACTTTAAACTCAGTTAAATTTAGATCCTTCCCCCTCCTTTCCACCTCTTTCTTTCTAGGTGGTATTAACACTGAGCATTTACACAGAATTCTGTACTGGCATCTCCCAGGATATACAACCACCCCACCACAGTCACTGCCACTGTCAAAGATGAAATAGTCACACCTGCACTACTATCTGGCTCCATCGTCCGTCATGCCTTTTCTAACCATGTAGTCTGGTCCTGACCATAAACTCTCTTTGCACTATTGGCTCTCTCCTTTCTCTCTCTCCCTCCTTCTTCCTCTTCCTTTAATGTGTTGGCTGTTGTTGTTATTTCATTGTTACTAATTTTGTTCTGTCACACACACCCACATACACATATTCTTCTCTGCTTACTCATGGTTAAGGCACAGTAGACTAGGGATTGTTCTATGAACATCAAGGCCACCAGAGTACGTGTTACACTGTTGCCATAGAGTCCAGGAAGATGTAGGTTATTTCTACTCTACTAAAGACTTCCCATGTGGATCCCTGGATTCCATGAGATCCGAAGTCTCTCTGGGCTTTGCCAAAGGGAGCTCTTGGGTTCTATAATGGCAGTGGATGGTGTCTTTGATAGAAAATACTGAGGATCCCTCCTCTTGGTTTCCTCAAAGAGAAGGCAGGGGTTCTTCCTGCTTGGGAGTGACTCTGTCACTTAATCTCAGCCTTCTTTTGGGCAAAACTGGGATAATAACATACATTTGGTAAGGATTAGAGGTTATACAGGTACAACATCTAGTAAAACGATGAACAAAATCTCTTATCCACAATTTTGAAATACCAAAGTTCTGAAAAGCAGGAGTCTTTTTTTTTTTTTTAATTTAGTAGCAAAATATGACTTGTGCTGATGTGAAGGTATTTATAGACTTATTTATGTCATCATATTCTGGCTTCCGGGGTTTCAGAAAAGTAATTGTGCACCTGAAAGAGATTTTCTCCGGATATAGAATTCTAGGCTGACACTTTTTTTCTTTTTTGGTACTTTAAAAATTGTCATTACATTGTCTCATGGCCTGCATTGTTTCTGATGAGAATTCTGCTGTCACTCTTATCATTGTTCCTCTATATTCAATGTTTTTTTTCCCTCTGACTGCTTTTAAGATTTTCACTTTATCACTGGTTTTTAGTAATTTGATTATAATGTATCTTGGCTTTATAATGTGGTTTGGCTTTCTTTTGTTTCTTTTGTTTGGGATTCATTCAGCATTTTGTCTGTGGGCTATAGTATTCATAAACTTTAAAAAATATTTAGCCATTATTTCTTCCTTTTTACTGTCCTCCCTCCACATCCAACTGTTAAGTTTTTTCTTCAGTGTTTTTTTCTCTCTGTGTTTCATTTTTGGAAAGTTTCTATTGCAATGTCTCAAAGTTCACTGATCTTTTCTTCTACAGTGTCTAATCTGTCCTTAATTCCATCCCGTGTGTTTTCCATTTAAGATTTTTTTTTTAATTTCTAGAAATTTTATTTGTCTTTTAAAATACATCTTTCATGTTTTGCTGAACTTTCATTTACATATTTATGAGATTTTATGATAGTTGTTTTAAGATTCTTGCCTACTATTTCCACCATTTCTATCATTTATAGGTCTCTTTCCCCTGAATTGATTTTCCTTCAGAATATGGTTCATATTTTTCTGCTTCTTTGTGTAACTGTTAATTTCTATTAGATTCTGGACATTGTAAACTTTTACATTGGGTGCTAGATTTTACTGTATTCCTTTAAAATGTGTTGGCTTTTGTTTCAACATACTGTTATACAACTTTCGATAAGTTTGAGCTTTTTGAAGATTACTTTTAGGTTTTGTTATGGTGCCTCCAGAGCAATCTTTATTCTGGTATTGATTTTCCTTCACTACAAAGGCGCCATTTTTCTGAGGTTCTAAGCAATGCACTCCATATTTTGAGATCTCTCCATTCTGGCTGGTGGGAATATGAACTGTTCCCATCTATGTGTGAGTTATGAGAATTATTTAGCCTGTTTTCTGGTTCTTTTTACAGTCATAGGTAGTTCTTATGCATGCACAAACGAATTCTCAGCAAAGGCTGAAGGAATAATTTTGTAGCTCTCTAGAATGCTCTATGAAACTCCCTTGTCTCCAGTACTCTTTCCTGAAAATTCTATCATCTTGGTCTCTCCAAATTCTGATCTTTGGCCCCTCACCTCAGCAAGACCACTGGGCTCTGTTCTGCTCCCCCTCCCTCTTAGGGGCCTGGAAACTGCCTCCAGAAAATAAGCTGGAGTAATTAAAGATCTCGTTTCAATTGCTTTTCTTCCCTCAGGGTCATAGTTCTGTTCTTCCTGATTTAGCCATTATTTCATATAATTGGTCCAGTTTTCTAATTGTTTACAGCAAAAGGGAAATTCCTGTAGGCTTTCATGGACAGAAACAGAAGGTTCAAACCTGTACATTTAAACATTGTTACTTTGCTTCCCTGCCAACCTCTGTGTCAATGTTATATAATTTCTTACAACTCCAATGACCTTTTTTCTCATTAAAATAATGAGGACTAATATAGTCCCCTCTATCAAATACATGGATGATCTAGAGATTACTTCTGTGAGAACACGTATAATGATTCTTGATGATATTGGTGATGTTAGCATGAGAGGGAGTGGACAGTGAATGTGATAAAATTGTTTTAAGATTTATTTAAATGTTATCTAAAATGTTAACTCTAACAAAGCTTGAAAGCCATTAAGGAGACCATTTGTACCTAGACAGGAGATGGTCCTGTAGCAAAATGATTAATAAGCAAATCTAACCATTGTATTAAAATTAACAGAGACCCTGAAGCACAGCTAATAATTACTGCTGATTCTTTTCCTCTTCTCTTCTGCAATATCTATTTAAGCTCCTGAATAAGACAACCTTGGCGTGCCAAAGTACCAGGAGTTAAAGACACTAGCACAAAACAAAGCATCTAGAAACTGGGTCTACAGCTATACCCAGAGAGCTTTCCTAACTTAATGCAAAAACAAAATCAGAAAAGCTCAGGAAAAAACATTCCATTTAGGCTTGGTGTAGAAAATCAGGAATATCTTAGAAGAAAATAAAAGGTTAGTAAAACAGGCACTAAATTTTATCTTAATGACTGTATTCTTTAATAATTTGCTTTTAGGTGCGATATCTCATTTCAAAACACATTTTAAAAGGATATTATCAAATTGGAAAACATATAGTTATCTTCCTAAATCATTTTGCCTGTGGGAAACCCCTATGTTTGGACTACCAGCCTCACATAATGGCAGTTTAGTCGGCAATTAGACCAGCCCTGCAAAGATGTAGTCTAGGAGAGTAATTGAGTCATGAACATTGAAATCAGCCAGACTACATTTTGAGTACAAGATTAACCACTTACTAGTAGTGTGACCTTGGCATATTAGTGAACCTCTCCAACTTTTGGTTTCTTGACCTGGAGCTATTTTACTCAATTTCACCAATTTCGGGGTCTTTGTCTTTAAAGTGGAGATTATAACAGTGACTGCTTCATAGGGTTGCCCTGATGATTAAATGAAATAATGCATGTAAAAGCCTTAGGACAATCCCAGGAACACAGAAAATTCCATTTTAGTTACTATTACTATTACTACTATCATTAAGAAAAAAACTGCCTTCTGAACAGTAGCTTTATAAATACAAAGTAAATGTTATAAACAATGAGATTACAAAAATAATCCGAATGGTTGAATAAAATAAAAAATAATTATATAAAAATAATTTTAATCATGCTCATTGTTTCCTTTACAAATGAAACTGGAAGCATGGGCAAAAACAACACATATCACTTGCTTCAGTTCCCGGACCTCACTCCACCCAGTTCCATGTTAAATCTGTTGTCCAGAATCATTAGGTCCCTTAGTAAAGTATATTATTATGCTTTATATTTAAAAAATCATGACAATTTTATTATAAGAATCCGTAGGCCCTTCTTCTTTAACTTATCTATCTGGATGTAACATCCGGGAAAATTCTGGTAGATACTATCATTCTAGGACAATCAATGGCTTTCCAAAACAATGACAAAAACAGAAGAAAGTGTCACCTTCCTTGTCACTCCTGAAGATATTTTTATCTACTTTCAATGTAGAATATTTTATTTCCTGACTGATAGATGGTTTCTTTGTTAAGGTCCCACTGTCTCAGGGTTCACTAAAAGAAATTCAAATAAACAATTCCCAGAAGCTGTACAGCAAAGTGTTTAAATTTACAAGCTTTGGAATCGGACAACTTGGAGAAGTTGCTAGGTGACCGGGCAAGTTATTTATACTCTGAGCCTGTTTCTTCACCTGTAAAATGGACATTTAAAGCTGTTTTTACCTGTCAGTGTTGTTGTGATTAACAAAATGGTGTATATAAATCATTTAGCATGGTATCCTACCCATAATCAACATGAAAAACTCAGAACATCGAGTATATGCCACTTTCATGATTTATTCATCCACCGAACAGACTCATGTGCGGAGTGGCTGGTGCTGTGTCAGGCCTGCGTGCAATTAGTTACTTAGTTGAAATCCTCTTGACACGAGGGTCTTCACCAGAGACTGTGAGGCCTGCGAGGGTGGTATGTATCTCTGCGTTCATGTTGACAGCTACATCACTATTGGCCTGGCATGGTGCCGACTAGATAAGAGATGCTAATAAGATGTCGGGGTTTTTTTTTTTTCTTTCTTTCTTTCTTGAATTGATAAATGAGTAAGGAATGAATGAAAGATGTGATACAAGGATGATTAAGATGAACTCCTTGACCTCAGGTAACTCATATTCTAGCTGGAGTTGAAATTAGGCCCATAGAAGGGAAATGGAAGCAGAGAGAGTTAGGGAGGGAATTTTAGGCAGTGGGAATTTACTCCCTATGAGTAAAATACCAAAAGTTTCTATTACGGTAATGTTAATACAGTTCGGCAATAATGGCACAAGAATGTGTAATCGAACTTGACATTTCTAGACCTCTTAATTTCTAACAACAACAACAAAACCCCCATAAATATCTTTATTACTTATCATGGAAAAAGAAACTCTGGTGAATTTTATATCTGAAATCAGAGAATAGAAAGGAATACCTTATCACATAGTCTTCTGTGTTAGCTCAAACCCAATCCTACCCCCAATGTCCCTATTTGCCTTTGGTTAGGGGTGCCAAAACTAGCCTTCTCCTTTCCTCCCCGCTATGGGTACTTAGGAAGAGACATAGGACAAATGAGGATCAGATATCAACTTTATTCAGAGTTCCCTGACAATGACCAAATTGAAGAACTGGTAATGTCTCCTACTTTCCAGACAGAAGTAAACACAGCCTGATCTGCAAGCAGGGTGAATCTGATTTAAAAACCCAACTGCACCATCCTCCACTCCACCCACCTGCCCCAAGGCATTCCACAAGGAAACAGGAAACAGAGGCACAGGGCATGCTCTGCTGTGCAAAGAAAAAAAGGTAGAACCTGTTTCCTACTTTTGAGGCAAAGTGACTCGCCAATCCACTCAAAAATGTGGCTGACCAAGGGGATTATTCACTTCTCAGCATGGATCAAAGGACCAAAATGGTTCACTGCAATAGTTTCCTTTATGGAAACATGAGGAGAAGCAATAAAGGTTCCTGCCTCTTGTACTCCCTGTGCAACTTTTATTTAGGAGAGAGATGATCCTGTACTGTTTTTGACTGAAACAGATGCTTGTTCTTCTGCTATAGATAGCAGAAAGCCAAGCATTCTGATTTATTTTATCCTTGACCAGGAATAGCCTGATAAGACAAACTTACTAATAACAGAGTAATAACCAAAACAAGGAACTACACTTCAAATATCCTAAAATCAAAGTTTATTTTATTGTTTATTTGTATTATGAGTAATAACCTGGGAAGAATCAAATCATTTAGTTGCTTGGATGTGCTGTTCTCAAATAGCTCATCTTGGAGACAACACAGAAAAATGGTATTGCCCATGTTCAATACACATTTTATTGAGATTTTATTTTGGTCACGAGGAGTCCAGATATAGGATCTTACATTATTTTGAGGTTGCATCTACATCAGCCCTGTTAAAGGAACAGAACTGTGAGGTTGTAAAAGCCACCCCCCCTTTTTAAAATCTATGTGCCCAAGTACACCCAAAGGTTTCTTTTCCCCTTTGGAAAACCTTGGACTTGTTTTGCTGTATTCCAGCCACTTTCTCATAATAAAATCTTGGGTTCATTGTTACTACCTATGAAAACAACCAGGGAGGATTGCCTGAAGACTACACAGTCTGCTCTTCTGGAAACTGTAAAAGGTATATCTGAATTAAGAGTTCACCTGCTGTAACACAGAAGTCAGCGAGTTGCACCTACTATAGGAATGTGATAGATGATGCTATTTATATCATCACACACTGTCCACATGGGATCCCCAAGAGAAATTCCTCTCTGAGCTTAGCAGAAAGAAGATTTTTCACTTCTCAGTAACCGATTTTTCTGTATCTTTGCATCCTTGCAGGCTGAAATACCTACCAGGTTCACCTCTTAATGCTAGCAGTTGGAAAGCTTAGAGTGGAATTTGTCATTCATACATATTAATTGTATTCCTGGCTTTACTTGATGTTAATTATTCTTATTTTTTCCTTTATTCATATTTTCAATGGATTCTATCTCATATTTTACACATCTTATGCCTCTCGTGCAGTATGATGATGCATAAAGGGAAAACATGAAAATGTAAGCAGAGATAAGATCCATGCCCACAATGTGATTATACTCTTCAAAGATGTGGTTGGCAAATGTCTGGGTTTCTAAAGGTTTACTTATACAATGCCAGAACATTAGGCTTGTGAACAATTCTGAGTACACTAGACTCTCTTTCATCACTAAATTCTGGTGCTGTGTAGAAACTGCCTTTGAGTACTTAAAAGTAGCTATAATAATATACTGTGTGGATACAGTCTGACAATAAAATGACAGAAATGTTTTTTTTTTTTTCCTAAGAGCCTAGAGCTCCAAAGAGAGAGGGAGACTACTATGAAAACTTGAAATTTATTAAAAGCGAAATCTTTCATTAGCGATCCCTTTTTACCTTAATTTATTCACTTTCTGGAAGCACAAGAGAATGACAAAATAAATCAGAAATATTAACATAGTTCTAATAGCATATACGGAATAGCATGGTTAATGTTTACCTTAAGGAAAAAAGGTTGTGATGAAGCTGAAATATAATTTTACTTTGAATTTTAAGGGAAGCAGCTTTTGAACTATTTACATTTTCTATCATTCAGCTGTAGAACCAGGTACTGTTATATGTAAATTTTTAAAAAGAAGCACTATTACTATCTTATTTGAAAGAAAACATTTTCATAAACTTTTCTGTACCTAGTTCTTTTTTATTGTGTCCTGAAAGTCTAGCCTTTTAAAAGTTCAATTATACTTCTCTTTTCCAGAGTCTGTGAAAACTTTCCCAATCAGTCTTTTACTTAATAGCAAATGAGACTACTTTCCAAAATTCTTTATAGACAAAACATTTTTAAAAGACAGTATATACAAATCTCCCACACTATTTTAGATTCAGATTAATTTGATAATTTGTTCTGAAATCTATAATTCCAGTTACAAATACCAAGTGGATTATCTGGTAAATACAGCTGACCTAAAGTTTCATTTCTAGAAAACACAATTAACTAATAAAAATATTCTCAGAATTCTTGCTTTTGCTCCAAAAATATTAGTTTAACCTCAACAGATACCTCTCTTAAGAGAGCTGTGTACGAGCCCATGGAAGAGTGCCTGTTCCAAGTGATAAGAAGGATCTGTGTGTGTTGGCAGTGGGCTGGGGCTCTCCCTTAAGGCCTCCTAGGATTTGATCTGGAGACTAATGATAGCAAGTTTAACGGAATTTTCCCCTTGGACATGTAAACTCCCAGGTTTACCAAACAGAATTACAGAAAAGAAGTAAAACAAATGGAATAATAGTTACATCTAGGAAAACTCTGAGATGAGCCATTCAGAACGTGCAAGACACACTGTACTTAAAATGTACTTGAAGGCTCATTTCTGTATGGGCAGCCTAAACATCCCTAAGCTCTACTATTCAGGAATTTTATTTCCAGGCACAGTGTCCTGGAGCATTTGCAATTTTTCAATTGGAACTCTCAGCACTTTACTTTAAAAATAGCCTGAAGTCAGAAACTGAAACACTGATTTATTTTTTTTTCAACCCCCAAGTTGCTCCTTAGTCAACATAACATTGAACATTTCTGAACAAAGGGATTCTTAAGGCTAGCTGTGGTTCGGGCAAGTCCTAAACTTATCAACAGGAAACTAAGTATTCACAAAAGAAAAAAAAATATGTCTTTCCTCAGTTGAAAAAAAGATCTATTTCTCCCTAATGTTGAATTATGTATTAAATCAGTTCCCATTTTATTTTGGACCATTAATCTGTAATTTAACATTGTTAAAAAATGGATGGTTTGGTCTATTCGATGTCAAGTTGTTTACAAGAAAAATAATGCAATGAGTAGAACCAGAAAATAAATATCATTTCCCTTGTGTGATTGTTTACAAATGGATACATGTGGTATTCTTGGCAAAGTTTACACGTTACATTTTAACCACGTAATTGATGACAATAAAACACTTCAGTTAATACAAAATAAGTTCTATATCTTAAATCATAACTATATCCATTGTTATTTTTAAAAGGCTAAAAATTTTTTCTACAGTTTTAATAGTAAATTTATAAAATATTTTAAAGCCCACACGAAAGAAAAAAAAGTTTATAAAATTTTCTTTTAAGAACTGCATATTGTATTTCACAAATAAACTTAATCAGAAAGATACAGAGCAAGATTACAATTCACAAGTATTAAGAATTCAATGACCTCTATTGCTAGGATCCCCTTCTTAGGTGATGCCACCGGATCATATAATGACCCATTACACATGAAACTTCTACCTGTCGGATGGCAGGTGACAAACCCTGCAAGACCACATTCTAGAAGGCACTGCTAAGCTTCATTTGTCCTTACCATAGCTGACTGCCATCAAACTGCCATCCAAAATTGCTTTAGGGAAGCAGTTCCTCCGCAATCTTTTCAACAGACTCCCTGTTTTAACATCCACCTGTGTTACTGCAGAACAGTCTGACCCGGATTGAGCCATGGAGCAAATAATAACACTAACGGCAACTCCAGACAGAAAAAAATAGAAGTTAATTTTCCAGACTCTTGTGGGAATACAGAGCATGTCTGCTGAAACTGAATCCAAGAGTTCAGCGATATTGTAGACTCAAGTATTTCTTTATATTCCACGTAATGGCTTTTCCGTTCTTGGTATTTTATAACACACTACTGAGCCATGATTTAGAATGTGAGGGAAGTTTTCTCTTTCTCCCTCCTTCTCTCTCTCAGGTTGAATTATACAACAATTATAACTACAAAGTGAAACTCTAACAGAAAGCCACAAGGGTTGTTCTATTCAGTGCTCTTACTGAATGCCACCACTGCAATTTAAGTTGGTTTATGACAATTTTGTTTGTTTGTGTGGGGCGAACATCATTTCTTTAGGCATTAAGTCTATATTTCTTTCTTTTGGGTTTTATGTTGCTTCATTTTTGCCAGGGAATGACTAACTCTACAATCTGCCCTTGGAGAGCCTGACATTACATCCTCACTCTCTGTCATTTTCAACTCTGTTTTATCTTCTTTTGGCAAAGACAAATGCTCTTTTGTTGATACTACAGTTAAGCTATCATAAGCCTTTCTCTTTTTGTTAATGTAGAGACTACCAAATTCTCTCTCAGTTTTATACAGTTGCCGCTTCACATTTTTTCTGAGAGTAGACATTCTAGCATTTCTCTTCAGTTTATCTATCACTCGGTAGGCCAAATGGGTTTGATTCCATTTGGTCTACAATCTAGCATAACAAAGATTACCTAAAAGAAATAGCTTCTAAACTGTATCTAAGATTACACAGGGAAATAGTGAAACACCTGAGGAAAAGATCATGTTTTTCCCTGACATTAAAAATCTTACTGTAAAAATAATGTACTTGGTTCTATAATGGGTATATGTTGATAAATTGTTAGTACAGACATGGAGATATTTCTTCTAAACAAACACAGGTGTCAGGAAGCTTAAGCATATAAACAGGGTCACTCCTTATTTTTCTGTAAGTTTGCTTTAAAGTCTTAAAAAGTAATGTCTGGATCAACAGAATAGGGCTGGTACTAAGGTGTGGTTCATTCCCTGATTCACATTTGCCTGGGGAAACACTTGATCACTGGCTGAAATTAAAGTGCCCTCAATGAAGTTCTGCTTTATAGTCAGAATAGTCAATTGGAGATGGCATGCCGGTATAGAAGTCTTGAAAAAAGTTGGGGTCCACATGAGAAAGAGAAGAACTCATCAAGAGAGAGGAGGCAAGAAGCCAAGAATTACAAATGTTTTGTTTCTCCTCAAGAAAGAAGGCCAAGGTGCAAGGCTCTGCCATGTGCTCTTATCCCAAGTTCCCCAACATGAAATGAACGATCTTTCTATGTGCCAGAGCTATGATGTTTCCTCATATAAATCCCATAGCAACCTGGTATGGTGTGCATTATTATGTTACAGATGTGGAAGCTGGGTCCCAAAGAGGGTGAATAACTTGTTCAAGGCTACACCATCTAGAACATGGAGCTGCAGGATCTTAACTCGGGTCTGTCCAACTTTAAAGCCCATGTTCTAGCTCAAAAGCTTCATCCTCATGAGAGATTTATAGAATAGAATTTTATCCTGGGAAACTAAGAAATAGACGCAAATCCAATAATTTTTTTAAAAACTTGTTTTTAAGTTGACATGTTATACTCTATCGCTCTCTCTTTTTAAATTTGCAGTCCAAATAATCCCTTTCCTCTCATCGAAACAAAAAAATAATCTCTGTGATAAATTATGGGATTCTCAATAATGTGAAATCATCACCAAGTCCAAAAAGAGCATAAATAAAACAACTATTATATATTTTTAAACTTGAAATATTCAGGAAGGAGATACATAGAACATAATATACTTTACACGTTCATAAATTACAAGCTGAAAAAATTATACTTTATTCTTTTATGGTAGTTCTTTTGTTTTTACGTTTAAAAATAGTGTGCTAAATTACAAAGAAAGTCTTTATGACTCAAAGAGTAATGATGATAATTAGAGTATATTTAATAAAAAGAACACCTTCATTTGAAACATATAAGAAGAAATACACATCATATTTCCGTGGGAGTTTAGACTTTCCTCACTGAGTTTTTGTTTTTGGTGTCTGTGTCCACTTTTTAAATGTTTCCATTTCCTCTGCACACATATTTCTGAAGAGTTACGAACAGGATGTTTTCTCCTGCCTCTTCCCAAGTAGATAGTCCTCCAGCTTCATATCAACTTTCCCATTACCCCGATATTAAAATTCTGGGCAAAGTTTTAATTACTAATTTAGGAAAGATGAGACATTTTAAAATTTAATACGTTTCCCCCCTTTTTAAGACTACGTAGAATGAAGCCTCAGTGTGCTTGAGAAATCTCTTAGCAACTGAGAGTGGAGCTGGCCAACAATGGATGATTCACTGATTTAGCTTGAGTGCGCAGGAACGTCTGCCAAAAGGTCTGAATAAACTCACATTGCTAGACACTATGGTAAAATGTACCCTGACCTCTTTTAAAACTCTACCAGAGCGGAAAGTCAGAACTTACAGCTTTCCAGCAATTCACTGGCATCTGGAAATATGATTGAATTATAACATCTTACTTTTACAACAATCAATAGACTTCTTTTAGTTTATCATCTTCACCTAATTAGACAACTGATGCTACTAATTGGAGATTTCCAAAGGAACAATGCCACTGTGTTTTTAAGCACTAAAAATAATGGTTGCCCATTTAATTTAAATCTGAAAGGAGGCTTTTTGAAATCTGAAACTGAAAGAACTGATTGTTGGTGTGCTGCAATATTGACTCAAGAATTATGCAAGATTACCCTAAACAATAATTTTCACACTTAAAATTGGTACATATCATGTAACAGATATCCAGTGTCTGTCAGTTTATACATATATGTAGCAATTATATCAGAACATCCTATCTTATGTTGATATACAATTGAAAAGACTTCATTTCTTTTGGTTACATCTGTCATTTGTCTCCCCCAACATCCTTTTTAGGGGGTAAGTATTATTTCTCCTGCTTTAGAGCTAGAAGATGACGCATATGGAATTTAAATTGTTTGCTTGAGCTCATAGCTATTCAAAGGCAAGTCCAAGTTTGTAGTACAGATTTTCTAGTTTAAAATTGGAAATTAGACCTATTGTACTATTTCACCAATCACAACTTCAGCAGCAATAATGAAAATAATTCATGAAACTAAAGCCTTCTTTCTCAGTGTTGAACAAAAGCATATTTTCTTTTGCTGTGGACCAACATTCATCTTATCCCTCTTTATCCTCCTCTTTCTCTGTCTTCGTCTTGCATTTTTGGGGGCAAATATTCAAACAATAAAGATTAACTTATCCTCCCTCCACTTCTGGTGGTCACTGTTATCAATTTGGAAAATTCTCTTTCATTTTCTGGGCATTTACATAATTACATAAATACATTTAAAAGATGTAACTTTGATTTGTAGGTTTTTTTTTCTCTATTTACTATATTGTCACATATTGGTCTACAAATTAAAAAAATGCCTCTTGATAACCTTCCTATATTTCTACATATAAATCTACTTTGCTTTAAGAATGCTAAAAAGTATTTCATAATAGGTATCTTACTTTCTGAAATGGGGCATATTACACGTATCCACTAAAAATATACCTGTGCTTCCACTTTAAGTTTCAGCCATATCAAACTTCCTATTGTTCCTTAGAGATGCTCTGTTATGCCCCTTTGCCTTTTCACATGCTGCCTAAAATACCCTTCACTTTTCTCCATATGGAACTCCTACTCATCATCCTAGACCCAGCTCAAACACTGCCTCTTTTGTGAAGGGCTACCTAACTCCCACAGCAGGTATTTACTTCTGTGCTCCCAAAACAGTTTGCATTTACCTTTGTGGCATTTCATGCTGTTTCAGCATTATTCATAATTCATATATGAGCTTTCAACACTGTACAGGAAATGTTACTTATTAGTTAAAACCAATTTTGATGGTCCTATGCTAAAATTGTTATTAAAACTTAAGCTGTTGGTCATGATTTACTATTCTATTAGTCTTCATCCCTACTTGAGTTGTTGGGCTAAAAGTTACCTGGGCTGATAAAATGTCTGTTGTAATCACAACAATTCTCCTTATGTATATACCAACAGAGAGTATGAAAAGACAGATCTAAAGAAATTCTTTTAAATTACTGTTTATCTTCTTTCGAGAAAAGGAAAGAGATTAATATTGAGGACTTTTAGGTTTAGGTACTGAATATTGTTTAGTTTAGAGTGTATAATTTCAATACATTTTTAAAGGTAATTTTGCAGTAGTAGACATGACCTAGTCCCAAGCACATTTTGATTTTCAATTTTACTTAACTTTATCTTATAAATAATTGAGTCTTTGCTTCTCTGATGGGATACCAAAGCAAGTATATCAATAAGAAACACCCCTTCGTTTCTGATGTACCAGTCTTGGGGAATATGGACCAATAAGAAGCAGGCACTCTGATGACGGAGGGAGACACTAAATAAGCAGAATTATCATCAAGGCGGGGGCTGGGCAGCTGTAGACAGTATTAATCATTCATGGGCTGAGATAATGTCTTAAGACCCAACTCTATCCAACTGTATTCTTCAGAGGTCCTCTGATTGAGTACCTAGAAGAGACCCAGACCAGCCAGTTTTGGTCTAACCCACAAATAATCATAGCATCACGTAAACCACTGTGGTGCCTGTGAAAATATTCGGCTTCTGTCACCCATGAAACAGACCACTAACAGTATGACAGAGATGCAGGAGTCTAAGAAATAGCAATAAATTGTTAGGAACTGTCCAAACTAAATTTTCACAAAGCTTTTTAAAATAGAATTATTGCCTAAGAAAAGAATTTTATTTTAGCACGGTTTTAAAAATAATTACCTTCAGAAAGTAGAGGAGCTAGGAGAAAGAATTATAAATTAAATGTCTGAAAAAACTGCAATAAATAGTTACGAGCAAGATTTTAGAAACAAGTGTTACAGTCAAGTAAGACAAAGAGAAGACTTCACATAGCTGGAAAAACAATTAGAAGGAAAAGGGACCTGCCTTAAGCAGGAGGCTTCTTGCCTGACAAAGTAAATGTTGACCTTGATGAAGGGACTGATGCCGTGTTGACTATCAAACTGTGCTGTCACTGTTTGTCTTTCATTTTTGAATCCCAGCCCTTACCAAAATGACTGCTCTGTGTACATCCAGATGCCAGGACAGCAGACAGTTAATTCTATTGGGCCCTAAATATAACGACTGTGAAAAAGACATCTACAGTTCCTGAGAGCTGCCATGATGACAACTGCTGAGCCATTTGAGGGTAAACGTGTGTTTCGCTATCATTCTGAGGCTCCCCATGGAGACTGCTGCTGAGGATTCCTTAGAAGTGCTCTGGTCATGCTGGCTGGCTTCTGCTCTGAAAAGGAAGAATCTTAAGAAACCAGAAAAAGATCAGCTGACACTTCTGCTTCAGCCCTGCAGAGGCCAATCCATAGCTGGAAAAGGAATTTAAAAAGGATGAAAGTGAACCTCTACCCGACCCAGGCCTGGAAGAATTTTCTACACTGATATTATCAGGGTTTCCTTCAAAATTATCTTGTCAATACAGAATGTACTTGTAGAATTTAAGAGAGAAAGAGGTATTGGACTGATTTTTTGATTTCTACATGTACCAAATTCCAGGCATAATATTAGTGGTAGAAAATAGAATTAAAAAAATAATAATTTAAAACATTTTGTTTTAAGGCCTGAGATAGTCTCTCAATTACTATAAACTGTCTTTATAATTCAAGTCTATCTAACAAGAATTTATTGAGTGTAAAGTCTATTATACCATAATACATGCTCTAATGCTATTTGTCAAATGATACAAATGAACTCATAAATAGCCTGCAGATGGAAGACACTAAATCTCACCTTTTAGGATCTTCTACCAATTGTGACCCCTCTTCACTTAGGGCAAGACCACCTTCTTATGACTATAGTTTCTTGGTCATTATTGCCTCTGTGCATTTATTTAGTTGTTTCCCCCATCTAAAATGTCTTCCCTTTTCCACTATCAATTGCTAGGATGTGGCTCAAAAATCTCCCTAATCCCACTTCTTCCTACCCTCATTATGCTGAGGGTATCTATTGATAATACCCCTGTCATCAGTTGGAGGGATGAGGTGGATGGAAAGGATGCTCTTTCCATTCTTTTTTTTTTTTTTTTTTTTTTTTTTTTTTTTTTTTTATAGCAGAAAAGAAAATCTTTTTTTAGAAGGGAAAGTGTACTTCCAGATGTGGAAGTGGGCCTGAGTAAGAGAATCATGGCTCAAAAGGCCTCTCCATTCTTGAGAAAGCACAAAGTTAGTTTTCTGGGAAATAATGAAGCCTCTCAAGAAGAAAACAAATAGTGAATACATATAAAATAATTTGAGGAAAGGTTACTTTGATGATGTATTCTGAAATTTATTGCTGGTATAAAATGTAAAATAAATTCATCATTGTGTATATATTGGCAGAATAAAATGTAAAAACTTAAATCTATATTACTTAACAGAACCTACACGTCACCTTGATATATAACTCTTACTGTTATCAAGCTACAATTAATTTTAATGGAATCAAGAAAATTCGGTGCCTTTTAAGCAACTGAAATGAACCTCTGCTAACCAGGAGGTAAAGAAAATGTATTTATAGGTTTATTTTTGAAAATTACTTATAGTTTTACCATATAAGGACACCAGATCCCAGGCCTGTGAACCTGTGCCTTCACACATATTTTTTGCAGCTGCCGATATACTTGAGAGCCAAAGCTGGGCTTTGAAAGTTTGGATTCCTGTGTGTTGTGATAATCAGCTGGGGTTTGGAAATGCCTTCAAAAATCTAATGCTTTGGCACTTTAACAAGGCTTCTGAAAAAACAATTTAACATCTGGAATCAAGTATTTTGTGAAAGTCCAAGACCAACAGAGCAAAGAACATTTCTTTTAGTAACAGTTAAACTGTGGCACTTCCTTCTCCATCAAATAAATGGGTTTATTTTATAAATATTCCGAGGTGGCTTATAATAAGTAAAACACGGAATAGAAACAAGATACAGAAAACTGGATGCTCTAGGTATTTATCATTGAAAGTCTTTCTTAAATATGCTTCTTTATTCTTTCCTATAATTGTCTCTTCCAAAATTCAATTATGAAAAAAAGAAAAAGAAAAACCTACCAAAGTCAAGCCTCCTTCATTTAGCCTTTCTAAGAGACTGCAAAGTGAGGATGAGTAAAGAAGCTATAGAGTTTATCTTTTACCTTTCCCTACATGCTTCAGAAGACGGCAAAGGCGACAACCATGCATATGTATTTCCTAAGTCTCTGGACAGCCAGTTAGCTCAGGTCGAATGGAAAAAGGAATGGTGATTTCTACTGAATGCTTACTAATTCTCCAGAGTTTTAAATATTATTTAAAACAACATATTAAAATGTGTTCCCTACTCAAATAATAATAAATGATATCTACTAGTGATTAATATGTGTCCAGCCCTGTGCATTTAACTTCCAAAATAATTATTATCCTTTTCTTTTAATGATAAGTAATTAATACAGTAGTAGAGTGGAACTGGCATAAAGAGAGACAATTAAAACAATAAAATAGAAGGAAGAATCCCTAAACAGATCCATACATATACATGGGGACATAACTCTTGGCAAAAAGAGGATTGTAGATTAACAGGTAAAGAAGAGACCATTCAGCTGTGATGCCAGAAGACTTCGAGGGAAAAAATAAAAGGAAAGGAATTGGGTCTTTTCCTCATATAATACGTAAGAGTAGGTTTCAAATGGATGTAAAGTCTTAAATTTGAAAGGCAAAACTCTTTTAAAAGCTTTTAAAAGACAAAAGAAAAGGAATACAATTACATTAAAATGAAAAGTTTTTGTTCATCGAAAAATACCATAGAGTAGAAAGGCAAGCCGCAAACTTAGAGAAGATGTTTGCAAAACATAACCAATAAAGGATGTCTCCAGAACACATAAAGAATTCCTCTGAAAAACAACCCAACAGAAAAATGGGCGATCGGTAGGTACAGATATTTGAGAGAAGTAGAAATGAAATCCAAACAGTGCTTGGCACAGGGGAGGTACTCAAACAGTATTTGTTGAATGAACGAAAACATAAGTGGCCCATAAACATATGAAAAGATACCCAATCTCACTAGTAATCAGGGAAATGAAAACGAAAATCACAATGGGGTACTATTTCATAATGAGCACACTGGAAAAAACTAAAATCAAATAACATCAAATGTTGAAGGGGATGTGATGCGATGGACACTTTCATCCATTGCTTGTGGGAACATAAACAGGAGCAATCGCTTTGAAAAACATTTTGGCATGACTTAGTATAACTGAAAATATATACACCTTATTACTCAGATCTACTCTTAGAAATCTATCCGAGAGAAATTCTTGCATATGTGGCCTAGGAGACATGTCTAAGACTATTTATTCCAGGATTGCTCATCATAGCAAGAAATAAGAAACAGCTCAAATGTAAATCAGCAGTAGAATGGATGAATAAATTTTATATATTTATACACCAGAATATAATACACAGTAATATTAACCAAAAGAAGTCAACACAAGGTATATAAACTATGATTCTATTTATGTGAAGGTCAAAAACAGACAAAACTAAACACTATAGTATTGTGGAGGAATATACATAGATGATCAAAGAAAAGGGACTTTGTTAACATAAAATTCAGAGGAGTAGTTACCTCTGTGGGGAGGACTGTGACCGAGAAGGGGTCTTTTAAGTTTTGATTTAATTGTGTAATAAATACATAAGTGTTCATTTTATTGTCTTTCTTTAAGCTGTTTAGTTATGTTTTATAACACTCTTCAGAATGTATAATGCATTTTTGAATAATTAAAAAATTATATGTGAGTCACATTTTTTAATTAAAAGTTTTTTTTTAATGGTGATGTCGGTTAATGAAATCTGATAAGTTTCAGTTGTACAATTTAACAGTAAAGCATGTACATATTGCATTGTATGTTCACCTCCTATAGTTAGATTTCTTTCTGTCCCCACATATTTGACCCCTTTTATCTCATCTACCTCCCCGTTCCTCCCTACCTGCTACTCTCCCATAACCACTAGTCTATAGTCCATGTCCATGAGTTTCTGTTTGTTTGTCCTGTTCGTTTGTTGCTTTTAGGTTTATACCCCACATATGTGATATCATGTGATTTTCAACTTTTTCTGTTTGGCTTATTTCACTTAGCGTGATTATCTCGAGGTTCATCCATGCTGTCACAAATGGCAGGAATTCATCTCTTCTTATGGGTGAGTAATATTCCATTGTATATAGGTACCACAGCTTCTTTAGCCAATCATCTATCATAGGATGCTTTGGTTGCTTCCATGTCCTGGCCACCATGAATAACGGAGCCGTATTTTTAAATAAATCGAATTCTACATGAATCCCACCTAGGAAATATCTATTTCTATAAATTATATCATGAGAGCCTTAGTAAAACAAATAAAATAATTTTCTAATTTATCTATGTTGATATCCATTCCTTTGAGCTTTGAGTTAGCATGAAGAAACAACAGAAACAAAATTCGTTTTGAATTTTTTTACTTGAAGGTTACTAATGTTATCATAGTCTTTGTGTAACTGTGATTTTTGTTTCCTACTTCAAATAGTATCTGATTAGTTTGATTATCTGCAGGAAAATGCTCATGAAGTTTACAACACATTCCTAAATACTTATTTTAAAAACAGGTATCCCTATTTTCTGCAGAAGAAAGATTTGAAAATGGTGTGGTAAGATCTGGAGTGGATCAGACAATTGAACTGGTGTTTTTAAGCAAGTTTCTCTCAGTAACTTTTACTGGGTAATATTCTTACATGTAACACCATGCGAGATAACATTGGATTATATTTTATTTTCTAGAAGACGATTTTTTTTGGATGAAATCCACCAACAGAGAAATGATCAAATTTCCAGATGAAAAAAAAATCTGATTTTAGTGAAGAAACTCTGTTAGTATTTGGAGATGAAATCTGAGGCTTCCGTAGCCAAGCTGGCTGGGCTGGAAGGCTGTGTGGAGCACTGCGTGCAGCCAGGAACTGGCTCTAGCCAAGGACAGCTGCCTCCTTGGATGGGTCCATCCTCTGCTGGATGAAGTGGGAGGGGAGGAAAGTAAAGCCAGGCCTGTGGTCAAGAACCCCATTCAGAGGGAGACAAGTGGGTTCAATATCTTTGCGTTCTAGGAACTTTGGTCTCTATTCCTCCCATCATACCAGTCTGAAGCCCAGGATCATCACCCCAAGACCCTCCAAATGTTGACAGGCCTCATCCCCAGGATAGGGCTCTTGACCCCTTGTGCAACTTAAATCGACTTAAAAGTCTAATAATATTTTCTGAGCATTTAAGCAAACAGTGTCCTTTGAAAAAAAAACCAAGGTTAGACTGAATCCCACTGCAATCTAGGGAAATCTTTAAAAGCCTTAAAAATAATTCCTCTTTATCGACCTTTACATACATGACTCTCCCTATAATCTATAGCATCTTCCTGCAGAATTATCCAACACAAAAAAATAAAACCATTTCTACTGTCATCTACACTCCTAAATGGCTTCTATTTAACTTATTTGCATTAAAAAAGCCATATTGCTCAAAACTGAAAAGCAAATTTAGAAAATCAACAGCAATGTCGGCAAAATAACCTCAAAAGACTCCTATTTGAAAACTAAAAGTCAAAAAAAAAAAACCTTATGTCATAGTCATAAACAATGTCTTAGAAATTTAAATTAAATATATTTACACACCACATACCATTCTCCTAATGATTACAAATAATGGTTGCCTTGCGGAAAGACTGTAGGAAGTGGCAGGAGATAAGCTTTCAAAGAGTTTGATTAGGATGGGCAAAATGACCAAATCTGCAGAGCTCTTTGAAAACACTAGGGTAAGAGGCTGAAACAGCAGCTTCGTCTCTTTGAACCTCATTTGTTATTAGCGTGCTGCTGCTGCATGCAGATAAGATCCAAGACCAAATACAAAAACATACATTTGATTCAGCAAGGGGCTTATCTCAGCAACGGGACCTACTCTGCTAAAAAAAATTGGCTCAAATAAAGCATTTTTCCTTTTTGTCCTAACAATTCAGGATCTCCCTTTGGTGTGAAAAAAAAGTAGAAACATGAAAGGCTCAATTTTTATTCTGTCCCATTAAAATAAGACCAAAAAACCTCGGGAAAACAAAAAATTTATGAAGTTCCTTAAAAACCAAATTTCTTTTTACATGGTTTTCATTATATAATTTGACACATCTGGGGTTTATAAGTTATAGGAACAAAAAGTGAAAGAGCATTAGTTTGGTCTGGAATGGGATAACTTTATGATCTCAAATCAAGTGAAATACAATTTATGGACCAAATACCAGAGGACGGTCTCACATTTCATGGGGATTTAATATTTCATTTACATATTTCAGAGTAGTCGACAAAGGTTTTTATTTTTCAGGTTCTCACTGAAGCAGACTAGAAAATGTATCATTTCTTCAGACGTCCGGAAAAGCCTTTCTCGGGGCTCAGAAATGGCACTGCCGGCACTTTCAACACAATTCCTACTTTCCCTGGGCTTTCCTGGCCCACTTGGGTTGGTTCCTGGTTCAGGGGATGAAGCACCAGAACTGTTGTTTGTGCCATACTGTGCTTCCTACCCCGTTACTCAGGCCAGAAGTGCGTAAAAGTGTAGCGTACAGATCACAGGCCGGACAGGTAAAGCAGATCAGATCTCCTAAACTTGGCTCCACCTTCACTCTGCTCATGTATGGTTGGGTTGATATCTGCTTAACAAGGGAAAAAAGGGTCTTTCCTACCTCTTCCTGAAAAAAACCTGGACACTGATCCAGCCAATCTTTCCCCCTCCTGAGGAAAGCAGTGAAGTAAGATCTAAACCAACTGGTGAAAAGTTACACAGGGAATACATAAGCTGATACGTGGCATATGTGATATTTTTCTTAGGAAAAAGCCATGAAATTTGGAGAGGTCGTGCAGCCTTGCACAACCCCAGGGGAGACCATTCACATTGCATTTTATATGAATGGTGTTTCCTGGAGTTGTGCAATGTAGCCACCCTTAGGAATGCAGCAGCAACAAAAAACAACCTAGATAATGTTTTAAAAATATAAACTTTATGGGTCAGTTTTAGATTTACAGAAAACTTGTGAATCTACTACAGACTGTTTATATCTCTGCAACCAGTTTCCCCTATAATTATCATCTCACATAATATGGTATGTTTGTTACTATATATTGGTACTTTGTTGATAAACTGATGCAGTTTTACTTACTAAAGCACATACTTTATTCCAGATTGCCTTAGTTTTAGCCTAATGTCCTTTTTGTTTCAAGATTTCCTCTAGGATACTTCGTTGCATTTAGTTATCATGTCTTCTAGGCTCCTCTTGGCTGTGACAATTTTTCAGACTTCTTGTTTCTGATGATTTTGACAGTTTTGAGGGCCGTTGGCCATGTATTTTGTAGTGTGTCCCTTAATTTGGACTTGCCTAATGTTTTTCTCATGATTAGACTGAGTTTATGGTTTTTGGGCAGAAAGATCACAGAGGTAAAGTGCCATTTTCATCACATTATATCAAGAGCACATACTGTCGACATGACTTATCACACTGTTGAAGCTGACTTTGATCATCTGGTTGAGACAGTGTTTGTCAGGTTTCTCTCCAATAATTTTTCTCCCCCTTTCTATACTGCACCTTTGGGAGGAAGTCACTATGTTCAGATCACATTTAAGTTGTGAGGACTTTTGCTCTATCTCCTTGAGGGCAGAGTATCTACAAAAATTATTTGGAATTCTTCTGTATGAAAGATTTGTCTTTTTTCCCACATGCATTTATTTATTCAATCATTTATTTATATCGGTAAAGACTCAAGTATATTTATTTTACATTTTAGGCTATAATCCAAAATACTTTATTTACTTTGTTGCTCAGATTGTTTCATACTTAGCCATTGGGAGCTCTCTCAGTTGGCTCCTGTGTCTCTTTGACATAATATATCACCGTGTGTGTGTTTCTGGCCCTATAAGATGCTCTAGGCTAATCTTGTATATTTCTTGATCTAGTCCTAGGATCAACTATTTTTCCAAGAGTCCTGGAAGAATGGTATTAGCACCAACGATCATACCTAGCACCAAGATCTGGGTGCTAGGTTTGATCGTTGCTGTTCGGGTGTTGTTACTTCTAGGCCCTCTCAACTGTTAAAGCAAGAAACATATTTGCATATATTAACTCATGTATAACATATGTCTATAAATATTTCTATACGTAACCATCTGTATTTACATTAAGCTAAACATAAATTCACACTGACGTCTCCAACTCTAACCTATTACCACAGTGATCATTCTTTTTCAACTTCTTATCTGCAATCTCTCACTCCGACAGTGAGAGACCTAGCTTCTAACATTTGCTATCATTTACTTAATTGTTCAATTTCAGTATATAAGTATAGCAATATGAGTACTGTTAACCTGTCTCTCAAAGGAAACAATTTTGTCAACTATCATATAGTGCTTATGTACTGTTTCTTTTGCTTTTAATCTTACAGATTCCATTCATTTCCAAAGTTACTTAGGTCGGCAGCTCTTCCCCACCACCTTTAGTGAGGTTGTTTCATACCTTGTAAGAGTTAGATTTTTTTTTTTTTTTTATCACATTCTGCTTTCCACCCTAGGACTCCCAACCTCCTAAATAATTTTTTTTTTAAAGTTTACATACATTAAATTTGCTCTGTGTTTTGACAAATGCATAGCGTCATGCATTTCTAATTAGAGTATTGTACAAAATAGTTTCACTGCCCCACAAAATACCCTGTGCTTCACATATTCAACCCTTCTCTTTCCCTGAATCGTGGGCAACTAATAATCTTTTCACTATCCCTGTGATTTTGCCTTTTTCAGAATGTCGTATAATTGGAATAATAAAGTATGCAGCCTTTTCAGACTGGTTTCTTTCATTTACCAATATGCATCTAAGATTCATGTCTTTTCATGGCTTTATAGCTAATTTTTTCTTATCGTTGATTCGTATCCTTTTACATGGATGTTCCATATACAAGTCCATTTACCTATAAAAGAACATCCTTGTTGCTTCCAGTTTGGGGCGATTATGAATAAAGCTGCTATGAACATTCACATGCATGGTTTTGCACGAACATAAGTTTTCAAGTCAGTTGAATAAATATCTAGGAGCATGATTCCTGGATTGTATGGTAAAATCATGTTTAGTTTTGAAAGTGCCAAAACGGCTTTGCTATTTTACACTACTATTAGCAAATTAATGAGAATTTCTATTGTTCTATATTCTTACCAGCAATCCGTATTGTCAATTTTTTGGATTTTCACCATAATAGGTGGGTAGGGGTACCTCATTGTAATTTGCAATTCCTTAACAAATTATGTTGAGTATCTTTTCATATGTTTATTTGCCCACTGTATATCTTCTTTGGTGAGGAGTGTGTTCAGATTTTTTGCCCGGACTTTTAAACTAGATTTTGTTTTCTTATTGTTGAGTTTTAAGAATTCTTTGTATATTTTGGAGACGAGTTCTTTATCAGATACATATTTTGCAAATTTTTTCTCCTATCTGTGCTCTACTTTCATTCTTTTAACAGTTTCACATAGCAAAAGTTTTCATTTTAATAAAGTGCATTTATCACGTTTTTCTTTCATGAATCATGAGGGAAGTTTTGCTGTATTCCTAGTTTGTTTAAAGTTTTTATCACGAATTAATGTTGGACTTTGCCAAATGTTTTTTTTGTTGTTGTTGTTATCTATTGATATGATCACATGATTTTCCTTTTTCAGCCTGTTCATATGGTAGATTATATTGAGTGACTTTCAAATGCTGAATCAGCTCTGAATATCTGAAATAAAGATCACTTGTTCATGGTGTATAATTCTTTTTATACATTGCTGAATTTGATTTGCTAATATTTTCTCAAAGATTTTTGAATCTACACCCATGAAAGATATTGGCCTTTACTTTTCCTTTCTTGTAATGTCTTTATCTGGTTTTGGTATTAGGTAATATTGGCCTCATAGAATGAGTTAGGAAGCTAAGAATGAGTTTCTGGAAGAGATTACAGAGAATTGGTGTCACTTCTTCCTTCAGTGTTGGGGAGAATTCACCAATGAAACCAACTGGGCCTGGTGCTATTCTTTTTCTTTTCTTTTGAAGGTTATTAATAACATTGGAATCAGATAGTGAAGGGACTGACTATGAGACTACTGAGACTAGAGTATATTATGGATTATGCAACCCTGACATGTCCATAGTTTTTATGCCCATAATGAATTAAGGTGATTTCTGTCAATATATGACATAAGAATAGATATAAATACAGAAAAGAAGATCTTAGATGCACATACAGTTTAGTGAGCATGATTTAAAAAAAAAAAAATTCTTTTTCTTTCCTTAGCCAGAATCTTCATTTTCTCAAATGCAAAAATGGGTACCATACCATTATCTCCCTCCTCTTTAGTTCATATGGGTATATAATTAGAAAATACCAATTTTGGGGGGAGGTTCTTAAAGGATCTAACATAACCATATATTCTACCTCTCTAAAGAAAATTTCTAAAATTTAAAATTTAAAAAGTTTTGCATTGTTCTATATTTTCCAAATTTCTCTAATGAGTATTTGTTTATTAGTTTTATAATTATAAATGAAATTTCAAAATAAAAAAGAATCTATCTTTGGCTTTCCCTTCCAGCTTATCAATGTAAAACAAGAAATAAAAACACATAGGAAAGAGGTAAGAATTGCATTAGTTATACAAACAATAATGAAAATTATCGCAACCATACAGTCTATTGTTACAGGCTGTTTGTCAGAGAGAGTATACTTTTTACTAAAAAATTACTTATGCTTTGCTGAAAAGCCTTTAATGTTTCAATTGTTGAGATCATACAATATCATTTTTAAATTAAGCATTTCTTTACAGTTAATTTCTAGGTGAGCTGTCATGTCATATTAATTACTGGCTGAAGTTAGGTGCTACATTTCACACTGCAATTCTTTCATATTGAAACCAATATCTCACTTTAGGATTGTGTGTTCCATATTTGTACTTTTCAAAGGCGATCTATCATTTTTTTCTTGTCTTATTTTTTTCTAGATTTTCACGGGTTCATCTTTGCAAGCTAGCAACTTCTGAATGACTCAGTTTTTCTTAAATATTTTATTTGACTGACCTGAATTTGCATTTCTCTCCCTCTACCCTGACTTCAAGCTTCTATGGCTAGTCATACCATTTGTCAGACTTTTATATTTCTAGGATGGATAAATTAGAGCTAGGCTTTACACTAAAATGAAACAACACATATTTAGAGAATATATTCTTAAACAGAAGTACCAGAATACTCAAACAACTGTTTTCCAAGCTTGGTCACCATCAAAACATAAGAATTATATCTCAGGTCTGGAATTTTACATCAATTAAATGTTCCTTTGCAAGAACCTAAATCTAAAATAAGAAAGGTTATTATGATTTTCCAAAGTAGTTTAAAATTTCCCCTAAAACCACATACCCTAGTTTGGTTGGTGGCTTGTTTTAATACAAGGATAGTTTATGGTCCTAAAGAATTCTGGATTAAGCTAAATTCAAATCTTGCATCTACCTTGCATTAGCTGAGTGACCTTGGTGAAGGATGGTAACTCTATTATCCTGTGCCTCAGTTTCTCTATCTGAAAAACAGAGATTCATTCATTCAAAAGATACTTGTGGAGTTCGCATTTTGTGTTAGGCACTATTCTAACTGCCAAGAACATAGCAGTGAACAAAACAGATAAAATGTCCTGTCCTACTGGAGCTTACATTACCTTCATCACTAGTAAGGATAATTTCAGTACCTTCCTTATAGGATTGTTGTGAGAATTACATTGGTTAATACCTATGGAACACTTAGAACAGTGTCGGGCACACAGTGAGAACTCATTACATATTAGCCATCACCGCCATCATCATCACTATCATGAGGATATTTAATTTTCATATAAAGTTTTCCCTTTATATTTTCTCCATTCTTTGTTTCATTGGAACCCAGAAATAACAGATTAAAATTAGTGTTCCATGTATATCGCTGTATCCACGTATATCAATTTCCTCATCCATAAAATAGCAATCATGTGTGCCCTCTCCACGCCACAGTGTTGGTATGAAAATCAAATGAAATAATTCATATGAAAGTGCGTTATAAACTACCAAGTGCTACATGGATTAAAGATGTCATTGTGCAAAACCTGACATAAGTCCCTGCACTCAGAAGTCCCTCGACACATATATTTGTTCCCTAAGCAATTGAATGCCACCGTTCAAGCAGTACCACCAATTTTTGAAACCTAAGGCACTGTCTTATAAATAGATAACTAGCTTGCAGGTTACCCAAACAACTTCTGCTAATTTAACATTGGCTACCAATAACTTACCTGAGATCACAAAAGTACTGAAAGTCATTACATTTTCTTTGCACATCCACTTGGGCTAAGGTTCTAAACTTCCTTGTTATCTTCTGGATGCTCTTAGTTTAAGTTCTTTATGGATAGTGGAGGCAAATAAGGCTCAGAAAAGTTAAGTAACTTCCTCAAGATTATAACTAGTCGGTGTCAGTGCTGGTTTCCAATTGACTGAAGATAAGTATGTGCTGGGTGCATGCGCATATAATATGCAGTACAGGTCTCTGATTCTCATTTAAACTCTATTCAATTCCATGGTATGTAAAGAGCTCATTATTCTTGTTTCTGGTTTTTGTTTTTTGTTTTTTCTTTTCTTTTTCTACAAACAGTGGAAGAGATGATAAAAAATGAACTAGAGAATAGTCTATATTATGACATGACTGAAAAATCTGTTCTTTTTCTGAATTTTTTTAAATGGAAACCTCTGATTTCCAGCTGTCAAAGAATCTGCTCAGAAGAAACAAACTAGTTAGGGAACTTGAGAGTTTTTTTTTATTATTATTATTTCAACTGGGTCATATGGCAACTTGCATTTAAGCAAGACTTTTTACAGCTTTAACATCTCTATATAGAAATGGCTTGTGTGAAATACTTGTGTCTTGCCAGTCCACGCAGGGCCAGCTCAAAGGGACAGACCGAAGTAGTCATTTATTTTCTCACATGATCGTTAAACTGGGTGTGTTTACATGACTGTTGTCAACTGCTCTTGGAAAACAAACAAACATGGTGTAAATATCATAACAGAAGAGAAAAAAAGTGGAACAGACAGAAGAGATCACAACAGGGACCCCTGATATTTGAACATTTTTTTCTTTTTGCATGCTTTCCACTCAGAAACATTTATGTGGTCCCTAATGTACTGTCCCCACAAATATCTCAGGTGAGTGGGGGCAGGAAAGGCTCTGGTCCTTCCAGTGTCAAATATCTCCTCCAACACTGAGATCTGGACATGAATGAGGAGTATAGTCCAAAGAACTGAGGCTCAACACTTCTGTTCATGGTACCAACTCATATCCCAGTCTTACTGGTTATAGAAGGTTACAGACTGCTGTGGCAGTCAGGTGTTAAACAGCTGAATCCTGGCTAACTGCCACTAAGTTGTCTATCCATATTAAGAACCCAAGAAGTTTGTGTCACCCAAGATCCTTCAAGTTATCCAACTGCCTTTCCAGACTTCTTAGATTCAAGGCTCAGGAGAGGAATGTTATTGCATGTGCAGACGTTTGCTTGGGGACAACTGCTACTTAAGAAGGGTAAGGTTGTTGTCAGGTCAGTGGAAAGATATCTGAGAAGGCAGTGGGAATGGTCTGTTCCTCACCAACTTCCTGTAGCAGACTCAAGACAAGTAATTCCAGACAACACAAAGAGTCAGCAGCTTGCCTGTTTACTCCTGTTTGTCTGGATAGCAAAGAAAGCAGCGCTTTATTCAGAATGATTAAGCATTTTAGCTCCAGAGCCTTGCTGGGCTACAATTTTCTAGTGAAAGTGTCTCCTACTGAGAATGATAAAAGATGAGAATTTGTGGCCATATGGCTAGAGATAGCAACACAGAGAAGCGAAGTAAGCAAAGAAAGTAATTGTGCAAGTCCAGAGCTATAGCCAAGAAGTCGGAAACTGCGGAGCGCTGTGGGGATAGGAGGCTTCTGAGTCCTGCTGAGGATAACTAGGATAGGTCTGCAGAGCAGGTGAGGGAAAATGCCTCACCTTCCGCTTGTCTGACAGTGAGAAGACAGAGGTTCCAGGAACTGAAGTAGACTAGGCTACTCCTTAAGCTAGAGTTCTCCTCTTGTGTCTAGCGAGGAAACTTTTCCTCGCTCTCTCCCTTCTTTTAAAAGCTCTATGATAGTGTTTCCTTTGTGCAGAAATACATATTACCCTATTAGGCATCTCTCGATCTATTACTGGGTAAGCAGCACCTCCATCCCGGCAAAGCTGATGCTTGGAGGAGTAAGCAATCTTCCTGACATACATTCACTTACAGTCTCATAAAATGAGCAGGAGAGTTAAGCTACGTGAGGTGAATGGTCTCAAAGTGCTCCTCCATTTCTCACCCAGGAGGTTGCTTTTGGGGTTTACAGGAGGCAGAGCACTCAGAGGGTGATATATCCTCCCACAACCTCAGGCAGTTGATTGCGCTAACATCCCCAGTGAGTACTATCTATAACTCAAACATGATAAGTTTTATAAAAGTTCAATATTTTGTTTAACCTTAAGTACAATAAAAGGCATTTCTGAAAGAGCCTCAGGAAATGTGAGGTGACTTTGCAGTTACAAAATTTCTTTCATTCAGAAAACCCTTGTTGAGATGATTGAAAAGTTATTCATTTATTTATTTTTATTAAATTTATTAAGGTGACATTGGTTAATAAAATTATATAGGTTTCAAGTGTACAACTCAATAATACATAATCTGTATATTGCATTGTATGTTCACCACTCAAAGGCAAATTTCTTTCTGTCACCATATATTTGACTCCCTTTACCTTTATCTACCTCCGCTCACCCCTTTTCCCTCTGATGTGTCTGTATTTGTGTCTACGAGTTTTTGTTTGTCTTATTCATTTGTTGCTTTTAGTTTTATATCCCACATATGAGTGAAATCACATGGTTCTCAACTTATTCTGTCTGACTTATTTCACTTAGCAAGATCTATCTATACTGTCACAAATGGCAATATTTCATCTTTTCTTATGGCTGAGTAATATTCTATTGTATATACGTACCACATCTTTATCCAATCATCTATTAAAGGCATTTTGGTTGTTTCCATGTCTTGGCCACTGTGAATAATGCTGCAATAAGAATCGGGGTGCATATATTTTTATGGATAAATATTTTCAAATTTTGGGGGTAGATACCCAGAAGAGGGATTGCTGGATATGATAATTCTATTCTTAATTTTTTGAGTAATCTACATACAATTTTCCATAGTGACTATACCAATTTACATCCCCATCAGTAGTGTATGAGGGTTCCTTTTACCCCACAACCTCTCCAACAGTTGTTATTCTTTATCTTGTTGATAATAGCTATTCTTACAGGTATATCATTGTGGCTTTGATTGGCATTTCCCTAATAGATAGTGAAGATGAGCATCTTTTCATATGTCTGCTGGCCATCTCTATGTCTTCTTGGGAGAAGTGTCTATTCAGGTCCTCTGCCCATTTTTAATTAGATCGTTTGTTTTTTGCTGTTGAGTTGTATAAGTTCTTTATATATTTTGGATATTAGCTCCTTATTGGAGTTGTTGCAAATCCCTTCTTCCATTCAGGAGATGTCTTTTTGTTTTGTTGATGGTTTCTTTTGCTGTGCAGAAGGGCTTTAGTCACATTCATTTATTTTTGCTTTTACTTCTCTTGCCTTCGAGGTCAAATTCATAAAATTCCCTCTAAAACCAAGGTCCATGAGTTTAGTACCTATATTGTCTTCTATACAATTTATCATTTCAGGTCTTATATTTAGGTTTTTGATTCATTTTGAGTTAATTTTGGTGTATGGTGACAAATAGCAATCTAGTTTCATTCTTTTGCACATGGATTTCCAATTTTCCCACCACCATTTATTAAACAGACTTTCTTTTCTCTATTATATGTCTTTAGCTCCTTTGTTGAAAATTATTTGCCCATATATATGTGGATTTACTTCTGGGATCTCAATTCTATTCCATTGGTCTGTGAGTCTATTTTTCTGCCAATACCATGGTATTTTGATTACTGTAGCTTTGTAGTATAATTTGAAGTAAGGCAGTGTGATAGCTTCCACCTTTTTCTTTTTTCTGAAATTTCATTGTCAGTGTACAGGTACACAGTGGATTTTTGTACATTGATTTTGTATCCTTCAACTTTACTGTATTTGCTTAATGTTTTTAATAGTTTTTTGGTGAAGTGTTTAGGGTTTTCTATATAAAGAATAATGTCTTCTATAAAAAGTGACAAATCTGACTTCTTCATTCCCAAGCAAGATGCTCTTTATTTCTTTCTCTTGTTTGATTGCTCTAGCTAGGACTTCCAATAGTGTATCAAGTAAGAGTGGTGAGAAAGGGCATCCTTGTCTTTGAAAAGACAAAGTATTCCCACTTTTTAGGTTCATGTCCTTTGCATCCTCTCGTAGACTATAAGCTCCTTGAGGGCAGAGGTCTAGCTCTGTATGGTAATCCTGGAGTGTAAATGAATGAACAAAGGCTCGAGGTAGCTAGATGGAGCATCACCAAACAGACAACTCCTTGAGGGTGTGGCCTCCCCATCTCCCATTTTCTTTTCCCAATGGGCTAACACAGTACATGGTATAGAGCAGACCCTCAGCTAACCTATGCTAAATCAGTGAGAAGACTCCCCAGTGTTCCTCCCAAGGCTATGATTCTGAGATGTCTAAGCAAATCCAGAACACAGAGATAATACAAATTCTGTTGTTACAGATGCTTCTAAATATAGCCAAATCTATTTTATTTTTGTGGATTATTCATGGCCAAATTTTCTGCCAGTGGATTCTACCCTGCTGGGAATGACGAAAGAACATCACATCCCTTAATGTCACAATTGAATTGTACTCAGGAAATGTGGTTATTTTAATATTATTGTAAACCAAACATAATTAAGAATGTGACTCTTCCCAAGAAAATATTGCATGACATACTCCAGAAACAAATATAAATGAATTTTAGTTTACTTGATGATTTAGTTGATCTATTCCACCTTCCATCAGTTAATCCACATGATTAGTGTTTAAGGCATCTACGAAACCAACAGTTTTTTTTCACTTTTCTTTCTGGCATTTTAGCATCTTGAAGGCAGACTGTGGTGAAAGCAAATTAGAGGCATGAACTGTTCGAGACTGGAAGTGACTCTCAAAAACACAAACCAACAAAACATAACAATACTCCAGACCTTACAATTCTCCGTTTAGTTTTGGATTAAACTTCTTGGTTCAGAGAAGATGACTCCAAACCATGGAATCCACTCTGACACTGATATTTACACTGTGTGATACCAACCCATGTAAAAAAAAACTGGTTCAGGGCCAGGCTGTACACACACACAGTATTTATTTTTTTGTTTTTGCTTCTGAGGTCCTGCAGGTGCCACTTAGCAATTTTTCATGAAAAGGCTGAGGTGCCAAAAGAGTTGTAATTAGGAGGTAAAACATCAAGGATCTGGCAAGGGACCCGAGCTGGCATGTCCGGAGGGAGGGAGCAGCAGGAAAGTAGTGTGGGTTTGAGCTTAGCTTGGTGGGGAGAGAGGACTTACTTCTTCACCTCTGCATATGAAATCTACCTCCCCTCATTTATTTCTGGAGAATACATCAAGTATTTGGTTGACAGCTACAGAGATTCCTGTCCTTAATTTTAAACAACAATGGCAATTGCACAGATCTAGCACTCAGTCTGAGAATATCCTTAGAATTGCCCGAAGGAGGCTAATTAGTACACGAAATTGTAAGGAATTATAAAGAATTTCACAGGTAATATTGCTAATCCAAAGACCAGTCAAACAGGTAACATATATACAATTTGTACTGAATTCTTAAGCTGGAAAAAAATTGAGCAAATTTTTAAAAATCTCATGCTTCCATATTTAATACCATTCTTTCTTAAGAATATCATCAAAATCATCTATGTTCTCTCATAAAACAACATCAACAAACTAACAACCATGCAGTGCAATCTAAATGTATGATTTGTAGCCCAAGCTACATTAATTATGGAGGAAAGTACTAGGAAAACTGTTTTACACCTACTTTATTCCTTCTACCCTCTACCTTAATAGCACATAAAAATGCCTTGCTTCTCTTTTCCTCAATGTTTTATTACTTTTTAGGTTTTACATTTAACATTTTGAACCATTCAACATTTATTTTTATATGTCTGTGATGCACAATTAAAAAAAAATGATTAGTCAGTTGCAGAGCCCATTGATTTGTGATGTCTCTTATCACATTTATTAAATTATTATGTACACCTGAGTCTGGTCCTAGACTATTCATTATACTTCCTTAATTTTAATGTCTACTCTTGCATCAGTACCACTTGAAGTATTACTCTTTAATATTATGCCTTAATATCTTATAATAAGGGAAATTCTCTAACCAGATACAACTCCCCATTCTTCAAAAGTGTACTTTGCTATTTTTGTCCACTTATTCTTGAATGTAGACAAACTTCAACTCATCTGTGAAGGCAAAAAAGCTCTTGCTGGGATTTGACTGGAACGATATTAGATATATAATATTAAATGATACTATATTAATTATTAAATATGTAAATTGATTTAAAAAAATAAAAATTTTCACAATATCTAGTGAGATTTAATAAACATCCAGAAACAAGTCCTTTTATCTTTTTCTTGTTTTATGTCTCTAAGTAAAGCTTTATAATTTTGCTTATGTGGGTCCTATAAGTTTTTTAATAAAGGTTTTCCCCAGGCATTTTATATTTGCAGAAGATTTTAAAAATATTTACTAATAGATTAGTGCTATTATATGAAATATCAATTAATCTTTCCACCTGATTTGCCATTAGTTTTAATAGTTCTCTACTTGATTGCCTTGGGATTTCTAGTTAGATAATTTAGCAAGGCAAATAATCATGACTTTGGTCTTCCTTTCCAAGTCCTTCATTTGATACATATTTGTTGAACATCTACTATACCAGGCATGATACTAGACAATGGGAATACATGTTTGTGTAATGTATATAAAAAGCCCCACCCTAGTGGAGCTTATATTCTAATGGAGGATAAAAACAATAAATAAACACAATAAATAAATATATTATGTGAGAAGGTGAGAAATTTTCTGAAAAAAATGGAGCGGGGAAAGGGAGACAGGTGTTGAAGGTGGAGGGTCTTGCAATTTAAAATAAGGTGGTCTGTGCAGAACTCTCTAAGTAGCTTGATGAAGAGAGAGGATGAAGCATACATATGTCTGAGAGAGAAGTGTTCAAGCCAGTGATACAAAATCCTGAGGAGGGAGTGTTTTTGGGCAGTGGCCAGATGGGAGTGAGTATGAGACATAAAAGTAATGAAGTAATGAGGCATCTGATCGTGTTGTGCCTCTTTTGTTTTATATTTTATTGCATTGGCTAGAAATTTAAGAACAACATTAAATAAAGGTGACAACAGGTCTCCTTAACTTGTAATAATTTTCAGTAGAAATACTTTTATGTTTTTATGTTGAGCATTGATTTAACTAGTTATTATTTATCATATTTTAAAAATCATGTCAATTTACCATATCGGCAGAATAAAGAAAACCACATGATTATCTTAATGGCTATAGAAAAGCCTATTCATGAAATCATAAAAACTCTCAGCAAACTAGGAATAGAAGGACTCTTTCTCAATCTGACAAAGAGCATCTATGAAAAACTAACAGCTAACATCATATTTAATGGTGAAAAAACTGAATACTTTCCCCTAAGATTAGAAATAGGTTAGAATTTTCATGCACATAAATTCTTTCAATGTCGTACTGAAGGTCCTAGTTAAAACAATAAGTCAGAGAGGGGAGGGAAGGAGGAGGAAGAGAAGAGTAGAGAGAGAATGGGAGGGGGGAGAAGAAAGGAAGGAAAGAAAGAAAAGGCATACCGTTTGGAAAAAAAGAAGTAAAATTATCTTTTTTTATGACATGATCATGTAGATAAAAAATCCTACAAAGTTTACACACAAAAAAGCTAGAATAAGTGAATTTAGCAAGACTGTAGCTACGAGGTCACTATACACAATTCATTTACTTATATTTCTATATACTAGCAAGAAATAACTGGAAAATAAATTTTAAGAAACAATACTATTAAAAATAGCACCAAAACTATCAACTAGATAAGGAAGCTACAAAAGTACAAAACATTGCAGGGCTACATTAAACACAATCTAAACAAATATTTAGGTTCCCTCTGATTCCATATTAGTAAGATGTCATTTATCCCAAAATTGATCTACAGATTCAATATAATCGATAAACGTATGATTAAAAGGTAAATGAAAAAAGTTGTGGAATTTCCTCATAAGTACTCAGGAATACTACTCATATAATGGATTATTATTCAGAAATAAAAATTAATGACCTACTGATACTGGCAGGAGCATGAAGGAATTTCAAAAGGGTATGCAGATAAAAGAAGCCACATACAGAACCCCTCATTTGGCAGTAATGAAGCAGTACCCTCATCTATCCCTTGCCAGAGCAGTGGTAGAGGAAGTCAGCTAAAACAGAAGATTCAAATAAGATCCAGTGTTTCATAATATAATACCTAAAATGTTCAGGTTTAATTGAAAATCACACATCATCTCAAGAACAAGGAAAATCACAATTTGAATTAAAAAAAAGACAACCAATAGATACTAACACTAAGATGACAGAGACATTAGAATTATGTGACAAAGATTTTAAAGTAGCCAACATAAAAATAAATGAATGAGCAATTATAGACATGCTTGAAAAAACGAAAAAGATAGAAAGTTGTAGCAAAGAAATAGAAGACATGAAGAACCAAATGAACTTGTGGAAGTATAACAAAAGTTCTAAAACTCATGTCATCAGAACCCCAAATGAAGAGGAGAAAGAAGGTGAGGCTGAGAAAGTACTCAAAGATATAATGGCTGAAAACTTTCCAAGGTGGCAAAAGACCAAAACGTACAGATTCAAAAAACTGAACAAATTCCAAACAGGATAAACTCAAAAAATCCTCACCAAGATACATCATAGTCAAACTTCTGAAAAATAAAGACGACAACAACAACCACAACAACAACAAATGCTTGGAATCTACGAGAGAGAGAAATGATACCTTATCTATAGAGGAAAAACAATTCAAATTAAAGTGGATTTTCATCAGAAACTTTGGAGGCTAGAAGGAAATGACAGAACATTTTTCAAGTACTAGAAAAATTGTCACTCCAATATTCTATATCCATGAAAATGTCTCTGAGAAATGAAGGGAAAATCAAGACATTCTCAGATAAATGAAAACTAAGAGAATTTGTTGTCAGTGGGCCTAACCTAAAAAAATAATAGCTAAAGAAAGTTCTTTAAACAGAAAAAAAATAATAAAAGAAAGAATCATGGAACATTAAGAAAGAAGAAAGCAATAGAAAATATGAGTAAATTCAATACTGTTTTCCTCTTGTGTTTTCTAAATAATGCTTAACATTTAAAGCAAAAATTATAATACCATTTGATTCCAAATGTATGTACCAGAAGGTAAGGGGAAGTAAAGGAGGAAAACGTTTTGATATTTCACTTAAACTGATAGAATGTCAAAATTGGTAGATTGTGGCAAGTTATGTATACATGTAATATAACACCTAGAGTAATCACTAAAAACCTACAAAGAGATACACTCAAAAACACTACAGATAACCAAAAATAGAATTCTAAAATTTGTTCAGGTTTTCAACAGGAAGGCAGGAAAATGCAGAGAAATAAAAAAACAAAAACAAAACAAAAAATAAAATGGCTCATTTAGCTCTAAAATATCAATAATTACATTAACTTCAAATGGTCTAAATATACCAATTAACAGTCAGAGATTGAAAAAGTGGATTAAAAAATCTAACACAACTATATATCATCCACAAAAACCCACTTCAAACATAATGATGTAGAAAGGTTGAAAATAAAAGAATGAGAAACCTTATATCATGCAAACCTTAGTCAAAAGAAAACAAAAGTAGCTATATTAAGGTTAGATAAAGTAGATTTTAGAGCAAAAAAAAAAACTACCTGAGACAGAGAAAGACATTACAAAATGTTAAAAGAGTCAGTCCTTCCAGAAGATTTAGCAACTCTATATGGCTATGCGCTAAAACACAGAGCTGCAAAATTTGTGAAGCAAAACTGGTAGAATGGAAAAGGGAAGCTAACAAATCAACAATTATAGTTGGAGATTTCAACATCCCTTTCTTGGGAATTCACAGAACAAGCAGACAAAATCGGGAAGGATTCAGGAGAACTCAACAGTACCAGCAACCAACAGAATCTAATCAACATTGATAGAATAAAGAACAACAGCAGAATATATGTTCTTTTTGAGATATGTTTAACTTAGTATATCCTGGACCATAACACAAACCTCATCAAATGTAAAAGAAGTGAAATTACACAGAGTATGCTCTCTGACTATAATGGAATCAAACCTGGAATAACAAGAAGATAATGGGAAAATCTTCAAACACTTGAAACCATACTTCTGAGCAGTCAACGAATCAAAAAGAAAGTCTCAGGGGGAAATTGACAAATATATTGAAATGAGTAATAATGAAAATATGAAATATCAAAATTTGTGGGACACAGGTAAAGCAGTTCTTTGAAGATAAAGAACAAAAATCAAAACATTGAAAACAGAAAAACAATGTTACAAAAAGCTGGTTCTTTGAAAAAAAAATTGGTAAAATTGACAATCCTCTAGCAACACTGACAAGGAAAAAAGAGAGAAGACACAATTTACTAATATCAAAAATGAAATAGGGAATAGTACTACAGATCCTGAAGACATAAGGAAAAATAAGGGACTACTACAAAAAAACTCTACACTCATAAATTCAACAACTTGAAATGAACCAATCCTTGAAGAACACAAACTACCACAACTCATTCAAGGTGAAATCAACCATGTGAATAATCCTATAACAATTAAGAAAACTGAATTGATCATTTTAAAACTTCAAAAAAGAACTCTCCTGGGCCACACGGTTTCAATGAAGAGTTCTGCCAAATGTTTAAACATTTGATAGCACTTCTACACAATTTCTTCTAGAAAACAGAAGATGGAACATTTCCCAATTCAATTTAATAAGCTATCATTATCCTAATACCACAACCAAAGACAGCACGTGTGCGTGCGCGCACACACACACACACAGAAAACTATAGACCAATATCCCTGAGACACAAAATTCCATAATGAAATATTAGCAAATAAAGTTCAGAAATATATAAAAAGAATTATGTACTATAATCAAGTTGGCTGGTTCAATATTACAAGACTAAATCAACATAACCAACCATATGAAAGGTAAAAGAAGAAAAATCATGTGGCTGTATCATTAGATGCAGAAGAGGATTTAAAAGAATTCAACATGCACTCATGGTAAAAACACTCAAAAATATAATAGAGAACTTCCTCAACTTGATAAAGATGGTCTATAAAAACCTTACAGATAACATTATGCTTAATGTTGAAAGAATGAATGCTTTCTTTCTTAGATCAAGAATAAAGCAAGGATATTTGCTATCACCATTCACTCTTATTCAACATAATACTATGCAAGTTTTTAAAGTTTCTCTGAGAGATAAATGTATACACACACACCTGAAAGTAACAAAACTATGTTAATAAATAAATGCTCATCTCATCTCAGAGGTCACTAATTGGTAAGTCCTCCTGGACCTATCTATTTTAGACGGGCACCCACTCTCATTTCAACTGTACTTGGTGTTTCTCGTAATCATAGTTCTTATCACTGTTACAGTTGTCTGGTTATTCTTCTTCCCACCCAACCCTAGTAGTTTCTGGTATAGTGCCTAGCACACTGAACTCGTGTAGGTCTTTTATCATAAGAGCTGGCTGGATGACACGACAAATTAAAGTCTAAAGGGAATTGACAAGAAGTTTTGTGGGACAGATTCCTCTCATTACCACTGACATTAGAGTCAGCTGACAAGGCTTGAAACCTGATTTTTCACTGCTTCTATGTGGGTATCGATCTGGAAGTCTCTGCTCCCTTCTTTCTTTCTTCAGCAACCTTTGGGTGAGACGGAAACAGCACACTTCACCCATCAGTTTCCTAATTTTTTTTTAATGCCTACAGTACTTGGTATTCCTAGGTGGTCTCCCATCCAAGTACTAACCAGGCCCAACACTGCTTAGCTTCCGAGATTAGATGGGATCAGGAACGTTCAGGGTGGCATGGCCACAGAGAGGTTCCTAATTTTTAAAGGCATTTCATGCTCAGTCTTATTCCTTTGACTAGAGCCACTCTTTTAGTTTCTCATAGTTAATCACCTCACTGAACTCTGCACAAGACTTTGACAGGCTCACTCATAAAATTGTCCAATTAACACAGGGCAGTGGGAAGCAGCCTGGGTCCTTCCTCCTCCTTCTACAGTCTCAGTGGGGCTGACTGTCAATTCTAGTGCTCCCCATGAGTTCGATTCACATATAAAAACATATTCATAATGTGGCAACACAATGTCACCAAACCCTATGAAGCTTATTTGGCCCTCATGCAAATAGAAACTCTGCAAACCCTCAGACATCTATTTGGATTGTCTTCTTAACTACCTCACAGTGCATGAGAGAAAGTGTTTATCTTACAGCAATACCGCTGCAAAAAAAAAAAAAAAAAAAAAAAAGAGCATCCTCTGGCAACTGGGAATTTTCTGCATTATGATAAGGTAGTGGGAGAGGGTAAAAGGACAGCAAATTAGTAAATTACTCTACTAATGGTTATAATAGAGATCAAGCTAAAAGCAGAACAGGGAAGTTAGAAGCAAGTTTTCACCATGTATTAGTAGGCAATCTTAGGCAAATCACTTAATCTCTTGAGGCCTTGGTTTTGCTGCCTGTAAAATATAGATATTAACACCTATGTCAGAGGATTAAATGAGACAAAACATTTCAAGTCCCTGACACAATGACCACTCCCTAAGTGGCACTAGTAATGGTCACAGTCAACCGTGTCTAAACTCAGCCTTATAACCTGGCGTTGTGGTAATGGGCCAGTATCCCCAGTGCAGGTGATTGCGCTTTTCTGGAGAGCAAAGATTGGCGACAGCTGCTTATGGAAGTAAGATTAAGTAGCATAAGACCCACTGCTCAGGTATAATGAAGTGATTAAGAATTAGGAGTTAAGGGCCGTGTCTACACTCCTCAAATCAAGTGCCATATTTTAAAATTAGAAAATGTACTTGGCTTGTGCCTTTATAGAACACTATGGAATGTATAAGACAATTAAAAACAAAGTGTAGAGTCATTGGCCCTAACACCATAAATCCTGCAGATTACTTCAGCTTCAAGAACACAATGGAATTTTGATGTGTGGGAAATAAGGCAGAGGACATTCCAGATAACACAGACAAAGCTATAATAATTTGTTTTAGTAGCACACAAAACAGTATTCCCTATTATTTCTCAAAGCTCTAAAAGGGTGTAGTACTTAAACTTTATTTTCTAAAAATGCATTTTCACAAACTTGAGAAAAATATGCAGCATAATTTATGTAAATAATGAGGTGCTGTGCTTTATTTCCCAGCACATTGAAATAATTGAGAGAGCCAAAGAAGAAAAATACTGCTTTGTCCCTGCAATCACTGTATTCTTCCTAGAAAAACTAACCCACCACTTTTCTTTGCCATCAAACAGGTATTTGACATACCAGAGCTAATATCTTTTATTAGTGCCATGTTGATTTAATGTTTCAGGGAACAGGAGAGTACAATATACTAAAATGGACAATGAAGGTTTTAGTAGAAACATACTTTCCAGTATCAACTGCCAGAAATGTAAATAGTTATTCTTCTATTCTCTTCGAGCCACCCCAGCTGACCCCAAGCAAAAAAGAGACAAGCTATTCCCACTAAGTCCTGCCCAAATTGCAGATTCATGGGCAAATTAAATTTTGCCATTACTTTAAGCCACTATGTTTTGGGATAATTTTTTATGCAGCATTAAATAACCAGAACAAGGATGAAGATGATGATGAGGGAAGATCTATATTCAAAGGGCCCTTGGATTTCCAAGTATGGCTAGCTGGAAGGAGCTCTATTGAGCAGACTAGCGTTGGCCAAAATATAACTTCTTATGAGAGACTAGTGAAGAAAGTGAGTTAAAAGTTTTATAACAGGACGGTAATTAAGAGAATAGATTTTTGACTCATCAGACCGATTTGATGCTAAATAACTTTGGTTTTTACTAAGTTTGTGATTGTAGTCAAGTTACCTAACTTCTCTGAATTTTAATATGCATATCTGGAAAACTAGTCATAATATCAAATTCGTAGAGTTATTGGAAAGATTAAGTGAACTGACAGTAAGTGCTTAATTAATGATGACTGTTATCATCATTAATTAATGGTGACTATTATTATTGTTATTTCTGCAGTAGTCGATTACTAATCTGTCAGCTCATACTGGTCACCAAAGCATTCTTTTATACAGACAATTCACCAAAGAACCAAGAATTTCCCACTGTATCCTCTATATTATCGGCATTGTGCTAACACTGTGGAAACTACTGAAGAATGTAGACTGTTACCCTGGGAAGCCAACAATCTAAATGTCCCAAACTGAGATGACATGTTGAGCAAGTGAATTCAGCTTCCCAAGTATTTGATGCAATTCCAATCTCCAATTCTTCCTGCCTAAGGGCTACAATGCTATGGAAAAGGCTTTCATCACAATCCCTGCCTGCTACGGAGAGTTCTGCATATTATACATATCACTAGTATTTAGCAATCGATACATTCTACACCATACTCTTTTTCTTCTTTTCTAATATCTAATATCAAATATTTCTGAAACTATCTGATCTTTAAAACAAACTTTAATTGTCTAGCTACTGCACATTAAAAGGTGCTTTCTATGGAGGATTTAGAAGCAACTGAACATACAGTTCAACTAACACTTGTTGAGCACCTGTTAGGACCCAGGTATAATCCAGTGAAGACTATGAAGCTGAGATTTAACTATAGTGGAGTAGCCTAGTATCTGATGAGGATAACAAGACAATTCCTTGGTAATGAACAAAGTTGGATGATTAATTTTCCTATTTAAGAGACATTAATAAAAGTATTTTAAAAATGTTAAAAAATAAAAAATAAAAGGATTTTAGAGAAGCCAAGTTTAATTTATAATACTAATAAGACTATGCATGTGTTCTAAACAATCAGATAGCAGCCTTTGATATGATGTGTCATAGCTCTGCATAGGGGAGTTTATACTTTTTCAAAAGAAATACAGAGCTGTAATTGAAGATCTGGATAATTGTCCATGTCAAAACAAAACAAAAGCTATAATTAGATTTAAAAACCTTTAGTTCCACATAACTTCTGACTAGCTTATTAAGATTTTGTCTTTCGATAGTATCCACAAAAATGAATACTGAGTCTCCAATGTTTATGAACATTAACCAAAAAAGAAACACAAAATATTGTGGTATAATTGAGGCACTTTAAATTCCTTATTATACTTTCTCTTAGTCAAGAGCATGCTTTTTTATTTAAGGGAAAGTCTGGTTTGTTTCTCGTTTTTTGTTTTTTATTTTTGATCCCCAGGTCAAATCTTTAATTTTCTTTACACTTCGAAACAACTCCATCTTCTCTGGCTATTAGCCTCTCTCCTCTCCAACTTTCCAATATCCCACTGAAATCGATGAATAATAATACCCCAATTGCATTGTGAGCTTACTGGGGTCTAATCAGTGGCAAGCAGTCAGGACGAATTAGTATATAGTTCTATGAATTATCTCCTGAAACTTCGAAGTTTATTTTTCATCCCTGGCTCTACACAGTAATACTCTCAATAACTCATCTTTGAAGGAGCTGGAGAATGTTATGTAAAACTATTCAAGCTCCAACTTTTCATAGGTCAGAAATACCCGGGGGCTTTGGTTTTTAATGTAACTTCCTTAGATAAAAACCAGTTTCCGTTTTCCAATCCGGGAAGTGGATGTCTGTAATACAACATAAATTACACAGTTTCTGATTTTACTGTCTAGACACCAGCAACCCCCTAACACTGCCTTCTCTGTCAAATATCTGGGCAGGGACCAAAAAAAACTGATGTCCAACTAAGCTCGGAAATATATTTCCTCCAACTGAAGTTGGCAGGACTTGGGTGAGCACATTTGAAGCCAACAAAAAGCAGGATTGGAAAATTAAGAATGGTTAAAAAAAAAAATAGAAAGAGGGCAAGTACGAAACCTTTTCACAAATTAACAAGGCTCAATGGCATCGAGTACTTGAAAGGTTTCCATCTCCACCTTGACTTCCAAATAAAGTAGCTTATCAGCCTTGCAGATAAATGCAGGCATTTTTATAGCCTTACCATTCTCAGTAGAGACTCCACTGTCTGACAGACATAGATAATAAGAGAATTAAAGTGCATGCTCAAGAGGATAGCAATGCTCACCTGAATTTTTACAGCTCCTCTTCTTTGCACTTAAAGTCAACCTGACAGCACACGAGTAAAGATTAGAGCATGCAGAAAGGAGCCAAGAAATCAGTCGCTCGTACAGAACTATATAAAGACTGAAGATTTGCTACTCTTTTCAGAAAACCCAACTGCTTTACTTAGAGCCAACTTAAAAAATGCTACATATCCTAATAATAGCAGTAGTAACAGCAATGGCAGCTGTTATTCACTAAGTGACTACTACACACCAGGCACAATACCAGACGTTTTGTATTTACTGCTCTTACAACAGCATGGCTTTCAACTCTATGACATGTTTGCGACAGAGCAGGATTCAGGAGAAGACAGGTTTGTCTTGGAGCACACATCTAAGGGGAATTATTTTCTGATTTTCCAAAAGGATGATTTTTATATCTTGCCTATATATAGCACTTTAACATTACAAAGGCTTTTCATATTTTTTTCATTTCATCTTCACAAAAGCCTTGAGCAACAGGAATCATTACCCTTATTATACATATGAGAAAACCAAAGCTCAGACTGTGACCAAAGCCACACAGGGAACAGGCAAGACTGGGACACAGTTGTCCTGACTCCAACTCCCATGCTCTTCCCACTACACCAAAGTTACCGCCTATGAGAATGGGTCCAGAGACTACTGTGAATGCTAACATGTATCGAACATATAAAGTCCCTTCAATTCAACTAACATTCATTGATTACTGACTGTGTGCCATTCACCTCACTCAGTGTTGGAGGCTCAGAAGTGAAAAAGTCACAGGTGATATAGGAAAAGAGTTCAGAGATTACTGAGGTAGACAATCATGCAAATAAGAAACTACAATACAGAGTGGTGTGTGCTGACTAAAGTACAGGAGACACAATAACTTTAGGATTTAACGAAAGCTTTAAGGATGAGGAATGTCTGAGCTAGGTTTAGTAGAATGAATTCAGGAGTTCAGCAAGCAGACTCTTTTTTTTTAATTGTCAAGAAAGAAGGGTAAAAGTGATTCATGCAATGTAAGCACTGTGCCCAAGCCCAGACCAGACCATAGGACATCAAATTAGAAGAGATGGTTAATGTTAGAAGCAAATGAAGATACACAAAAGAGTAAAGAGATCTTTCTCTCCTTTCTAATGGGTATGCACACTCAATGGAAGTATCATGTTTTAAAGCCAGATGAATTTATTCCAACAGTTAAATATCATCTCCAACTCTGACCATTGTTTAGAATGGCAAACTAAAATATTACATCTGTACTAAAATAGTACAGATGTCTGGAATATCCAACTGCTTGTTTTCTGGTACATGTCTAATTGGGGCTGATTAGAAGTTGAGACACTCATGCTGAGCTGTACTGCCCCAGAGACAGCTCATGAACTTGGAGTGCTTTTAGGAAGAGGGAAAGCTGAAAGCCAGCTTAGCTCAGTTGCTCATCTCCATTTCAATTCCACTTTATCTCTTATCTCTAGGCAATATTATTTCAAAGACATCAAGGTGGAATTCCTACCTTTGGGGCCCACCATGAAATATTCTTTCTTTCGAAATCCTTATTTTTCCTCTTGTTTTAGCCTACCTCCTTCCTTCTTCCTCTCCCTCAAACCCGGTGATCTAATTTATGGCTTAGCATCCTGGAGATATCAAGTTTCTGACTGGAAATCAAGGATTTCATTTCCAGTCAGCTTGCCACCCCCCCATTCTTCTTCTTCCCTTGTCCCATTTGCCCTCTTTCTTCTCAGTCACCACTTTTTTTGCAGCTTTTTATGTCTTAATTTTTACCTGGAGACAGGAGAGAAGTGTTCTCACTGAAGGAATATAGGACAGGCCACCTTCCAACAAGAGAGAAAAAGTCATCATCGTTGAATTTCAAAACTTGGAGGGAAAAGAGACCAGCCTGTGGTCTCCTCACCCAGTGCATTTTTTTTCTTTCATTACAGTGCAGTGTTCAGATTCAGTTACTAGTAGGAGGAAGCTAGCTATCCTTAAAACACCAACCATTGTTTATTCATATGCAAGTATCTATCTGCCCTGTCCACAGACTCTGCTGCTATAAGCAAACTTACTCTGGCCTTTGACTTCGAAGCAGATTGAACAAATATTGGTTTCCTAGCACAAACCCAGACTATTCTTAGGCTCATCCACTACCTATGACTTGGTTGTCTGGCTCAAAAATTTAATATACGGCCATGAGACTCCCCATTTGGGAATATGAAATTAAGAAACTGGAAGTCTAAGTCAGATTGATATGGCAGCTAAGTGAAAGGGATATGAGATAAATTCTGGATCACGAGGAAGCTAAAGTTATGAGGAAACAGAACAGAACGAAGCAAATCTACAGAAATGGAGGAAGCATGAGGACAAAGAGAAATTTCACATTCCTAATGATTTTGTGGTTTCAATTTGAGTATATCCTTGCAATTTTCCTCCTTTTCCTTGTACTAGACGTGGCTAGATCTCTGTTGTTTGCAACAACCATAAAAAATCTGACTAGAATTTTTGACCCGACCATACGATTGCTCATCTTAGCCTGGAGGTAGATCTGATATCTCTCTATCTAGTTCCAAATCTTGCCAAAGATTCAAATTGAGTTACCAGGAATTGTAAGTTTAGTCAGTCCGAATTATGCAAAATGTTAACCAAAAGTTACACTGGCCTTTGTTCTCTGAATTTCCTCATCCATAGGCTAATTCTCAATGGAAATACTGGAAAGATTTCTCCTCTGCAAAACTACCCTCTTCCTTCACATTCAATCATCAAAACGAGCCGGCTCTGTCCCTGTATTCATCACTTATTCTAATCAACTGGAGAAAAACATGGAGAACTTGTACAGTACCGTGTGTTCAGTAGTAAATATCAACCAGTTATGATCAGAAGCCAGAATCGTCACCATCTTTTCTTATAAGAACATCAAGGTCTATTAGTTTGAAGCTGTTATCTGGAATACGTATTAGAATTTATTATTGATAATTCTGCTCTTTAATTCTTTCAATCGCCTCTGTTCTAAAAGATAAAGAATGGCAGGAATTATTGAGTGAGAGGTTCTGAGAATCTGGTTTATTTTAGAGTTCTATGAAGTATTCATTTCCTCCTCACACCACCCACCTTTGTTTACAAGAGAATGTCTCTCTATTGCTCTCCTTCGGTGCAAATATTCACATGAAAAACATCTACATAAATGAGTGGTGTCATAATTTGAAGAAATGTGTCGTGCATCAACAGGAGCCATAAGTCCCCACTGTGGTTCAGGACACTCCAATGACTCAAATGACCTTTCTGCTAAAGGATTTGCATCACTTCCTTTGTTCTAGTTTTGAACTATATGGAATTACAATAATGTGAATAATTTTTCTTCTACAAAAACAACACAAAATGCAGGAAATCTATAAAAACAGTTTTGACAATTGAGACAATCACATTTTAATTTGTTTAATTAAACAGAGTAAGATTATTTTTCTACCAGCAAATGCCAATTTATTAAACTGTACTAAAGTCAGTTTATTTATTAAACTGAGCCAGAAAAGTAGCATTTAATTGATAGCTAATTACTACAGGAGTTGGAGAAGGAGAAGAAAAATTAAGGGTATACTGTCAAGTCACCTTACCCTAAACTTCCTAATAGGTCGAACCTAATAAAAATTTTAAAACATATGAGCATGTGTTGAATCTGAGTAAGCAGACTCGTCCACCAGGGCAAGGCCAGTGACTAGGGATGGTTCCAAGTGTCGGCAGAAGGAAGAAGAGTCAGAATGGCAGCAGCATCAGAGGCTCCAGCAAAAGGGACCTGGATGATAGGTTAACCAAGTATAAGACAGGCTGGTGTTTGGCCTGGCACATTTACCAAGCAGATATATGAGATATATGAGAGGCCTGGCACAACGTGGCACCAGATGGATTAGTAGTAAGTTTCAGAGATTTTCTCATACAAAATCAATCTTGAGGTCTTTCATGGGAATCCAGGCAAGAAATCGGCAAAGGGGATCAAGATATAAACCCAGTTAATGGAACCAGGGAACAATTTTAGCATATGAAATGAGCAATGGTCATATCAGACCAAGGCCAACAACAAAAAAGATCACTGACCAATGGGCCCTTTAATTTGCCCTGCTGATAGCCAGACTGCTCCAAGAGCTTCAAATAGGGCCAACATAGTTGGTAAGAAAGTGCTTAGAAACAAGAAACACATTGTGAATGAAAGGATTAACAGAGGGAAGGTGGTTTGCACTGGATGGGGTCCTGAGGGAACCTGAAACCTAGGCCTAGGCACGTGGAAACACGTATTTGGTGGGTGAAAGTCCACACAGGTTGGGAGGTGAGTTTGACACGTGTAAGCTGATGTGGTGGTGAAGAGACAGGCAGACTACATGGTCCAGAAGTCAAAGATGACAGAGGCAGGTCCCCATGGGGCTAGGGTACAAGGGCAGGACTCTAGTCCTCTACAGAAGGGAGAGAGACTATTCGTAAGAACAAAATCGGAGCTGTACAAACAGAAGCAATGGCATGGGTAATGCATTGATTTCTCTTGAATATGGGTAACATTGGTCCCAAGAGCAAGACTGAAGAGAGAGACAGAGCAAGGAGCCAAAGGCTTACTCAAGCCATCACAAAAATTAAGCATCTTAGTTGTGGGGTTGAAGGATGCTGGAACTCAAAACTGGGCGTGTCATCCTACCTTCCCTCCTCTAAGATACTGGGAGAACAATGTCCAGACATACTTCTATGTGCAGTCCCACTCTCTCAACCAAAATGCTGGTGCACAGGAACTAGCCAAGTTGTGTTATTTCTTGTATTGTGGATTGTATGATTATTTATCTTGTTGACTTGGAGTCTATGTTACAAACTGAGACACACACAGAGTTAGGGCAACATATATCTATTCCTGAATAGTGGAAATCTGTGTCCCTATCTTTTATGTATTTTTCATGTAATTTTCCCTTTGATGACACTCTGGAGAGACTGAACAAGAGTTAATGTAGGCACATGGATGGAATTAATCCTTATTTTTTTATTCCAAAGAGGCAGGAAGCAATGGCCCCTTGAGCAGGATTCCTGTTCAGACTTAATCAGCATGCTCTCCTATGTAACAGTTAAGGTCAAGATTCTCCATGGTTGTTAAATTCTTTGGCAAGGAACCCTGTCAACAAATGTCAAGCCCAGACTAAACGTATCTGAAGACACCGGTCAGGCCCTCTGTGATTCTCTTGGGTGGGGAAGGTTTCCGGGCTAGCCTCATGGATGAGGGGTAGAGGGATGAGTAGTTGCTGAGCTGAATCCCTGTCTTTAGAAAGAGAAGCCTTTGTTTCTCATTTCTATTTGTGTCCTCACTAATGGATGTGACAGCTGCCTCTTGGAAGCATCAAGACTGTGGCTGTGGTCCTTGCATCAATAGGGTCTCACTAACCCATATTCTCTAAAAGTTGGCATGGTGGTTTGTGCCTTCTCTGTAGTATAGTGGCCAATTGCCTGGGCTTTGCAGTCAGAAAGACCTGGCTCCCATCTCAGCTTCACTACTTAGTAACTATTTGACCTTAAGTAGTCATGTAACCTCTCTTCAGTTTCCCCATCTATAAAATGCAGGGAATTGTATGGATGAGATGAAGTAGGGTAAACAAAGAAGCATGCACAGCACACAATAAGTGGGAGTCATGTGTGTGCTTAGAGCCTACCCACCTCCTAAATTCTAGGTATAGGGTACATATTCTGATAGATTAGTCTCCTGGTTTCCTGGGTCTCTCAAAGCTAGAGGCCTCTCCCAGGAATCCCACAAACTAGCTAGTCCATTAACATGGGTAAAAAGCTTGGCACACTCTGTGCCACTTTTGTAGATTCTGCTATCAATGGTCTGAGAGCCACCTCAGGCAGGCCGGGGACTCCAAGGGCTAGTTCTAAGGCTTCTGCAGAGTATTATGGGACTGGGGACCCATCTTTAGGTGTTGTGGCAGGGCATTCTGTGGCTCAGGTCCTACGGGTACTGAGTTTTGAGTTCAGAGGCAGCCTTATGAGGCAAGTTGTCCTTTTCTTTATCCTTTGCAGCATTTACCACTGTTTTTAAGTACACATATATTTGTGATTATTTATTTTGTTTATCTCCCCAACTACACTGTTCGTTTACTTTATCCCAGTTTAACATACAGCAGGCACTCAACAATAATTGCTTATTGATTGAATAAAAGTCATGTTACCTTTTTTTACATATGACAAAATTGGACCCAAAGGTTATTTGCCCAAGTTCACCTTGCTAATGAGAAGTAGATCTGGGTCTTTAGAGTTGACCGAATATTTCTAAGAGTAGGCTTTTTCTTTCAGGGTCCCTTTCAAAGGGTTGTCAGAGCTTAATGGTCACAATGTGAGAGATATTGGCCAAATCTAGTCAGTCAGAAACATCATTAAGAATAAGCTGGCCATCTCCAGTCCATAAATAATAATGTCACTATTACCATTATGTACGATCTATCACTCATAGTAACAATGTTACCACTGTAATTGCATTTGTAAAGGGCATCACAGCATTCAGAACATTTGATCTTCAACATCCTTGGGAAGTGGGCAGAAAGATATTTTACACAAAACTGAAACTTGTCAAGTGCCCAAGATGATGTAACTGAGAAGTGCCAGGGAGAATTTCACCTTGCAATGAAAAGAATTTTAAAAGTTCTTAAAAAATGGAAAACATTAAAATTGTAAAGAAGTTGGAAATATGAATTTCAAATCTGAACACCCATACATGACCAATTCAAGATCAAATGGTAGGTTTAAAAGCAGATTCTCTAAGTATTCAGTCACTCAGAAGATCAGAACGATGAAAAGAAATTATGGAAAGGGCAGTATCTTTTGATTTGGTTAAGTAAGATGACTTACTCCTAAAAAGGTGAGGTGGAGAGAAGGCCAGCACCTGCCTTCCCAGTAGCACAGGGTGCTGGGGGACTGGCCTAGCTGCCCCCTGAGGCTCAAATGGGTGTTTCTAATGGTCTTCTCAATCTCCTGGCAGGTTTCAGGTGGAGTCTGCACAGAAGTTCAAAGCACAAGAGCCATGTATCCTGACTGCTAGGCAGAGTCTCAATGTCTGGGCAGGTCATAGGCAGCAAGGCCACAGCCAAAGGCATAGAAGTGTCCAATTCTCAGGGAAAGGAAATAGCAAGAGAAAAGCACAGCATCAATTCTTAGGGGCTTGAATGACTGCTCTCTAGAAAGACAGGCAGCAAACAACAGCAGAAAGAGGACAGATCACTGATAAAATTGCTACTCTTGCATGGTACTATAGGCACTTCAACATATTCATGCATCTAGTTATCATAACAAAGTTATAGGGTCGTTCAAACTCTGCTAGTTGTTACATATGATGAAACAGAAGCTCAACATGCTCAATGCGACGTAGCTAATAAGTAGTGGAACCACAACTTGAATTCAGAGCTGTCCTCTTCCACCGTCGGGGCACATGGAAAGGAGGAGCATGCACAACTCAAGGAGTGTTGCAAGAACCAGTGTGCTTCCTGAGCCAGTTCAAAAGCATATATCTCTAGGAACCAGGCTCTGTGTGAGAGATGTGCCTGCTGGAGATGATGGTGATTGAAGTACAAGAGATACTTTGGCATCTCAGGTGACTATAGATCTGGGGAGTGGAGCAAGCTGAAGATGCAGGTGGGCAGATCGGTGGCGAGCAGGGGAAAGAAAAATAAGTAGAAATGAGGCTTGGGCCAAAAAAACATAAAAATGTACTAGGGTCTAATGTGGCACTTTTAGTAAGAGATGTGCTTCCTGAATACTTGCCATCCTGGGCTGTAATAACAACATCAGAATTTGGTTTACAAATGAACGTATTACTTTTAAGTGTATGGAAGTATCCTATAGAATTTATGTGAAGGAGTCCTTGATATTTGAAGATGCCTGTTCACTGAGAAGAACCTAAGACTTTCCACAAAATTTTCACTACCTTCAAACTGTTTGCTTTTCTTCTCTTCCTCTAAATCTCTTTCACTTTGCTGCATTTAGATGAGTGGTTTTACCTTCCTACTAAGTAATAGAAAGAGCATCTGAGACCAAACTGCCCACTGCTCAATGAAAGTCAAGTGCCTTTGACACATATCAAAATTCTACTGTTGCTGCAAACAGTAAAGATTCTCAACAAAAGCCAAAATAATAGTTTATTTAAGTTTTGTTAGTTTCCTAGATAACTTTATTTCAATGACAATAACCCACAGTAAGAAATACACTTTACATTGGAATCCACAATACATATGGGAACATGTATATGCATGTATGTGTATAAATGAGACAAAGGTTACATGAAATAAACCTGTTGTCTTATGGGTAATGCACACAATCTAATAATTTCTATTGGATTCTCAAAAAAACAAAAAGTGAAGTTGACCCAGTAGGTTGACTTTATGATCTACTTAAGCATTGAAACTTGTAATTTGACAATCACTATCCAGACCCAGAATATGAGAACAAATTTATGGTGTTATAGGAACTGTCAAACAAGAGGGGTGTAAAGAAAGGCAGAAGTCCAGGAACTGTATATGCTCTCTCTCCTCTACTGATGCTCTAGAAAAAGGTGACTTTGAGAGGCAGGGAGGGTGACATGGCAGTGATCACAGACTGAAAGAGCCCAGTGAAAAAGCAGAATTCATTTAAAAACATATTTCTCCTGGCTAGTGGTGCACCAAAACCATGTAACTCAAGAATCCCTCTAATCATTTTTGATGACCCATATTACTACCAGGGTATTGTTAGAAAACTGATTTTATACAAACCTGATTCAGAATAAATATTATCTTCCCCCATCTCCTTCCTCTCTCCTTCTCTGTGTGTATGGGTATTTTTAAAACAGGCCATGGGACAGTAGCTGTTACATTGGTAAAATTTCCAGTCATTAGGCTGACCTCAGGGCAAGCGTTTCGAGGAGCTTGTACAGATTCATAATGGAGCCCTCAGCTGCATTCAGGCCAGTGAGCTCTATCTTGAATGTTTTCCTGTGTTTACTTTCAAGAAAATGTTCTCACTTAAATCCCTATTACTCCCTACACCCCTACCAAGAAGTTTCTCTCTAGGGTCCAGTTTGGAAGCAATATTGATCCTCAGTTTTCTTGCAAACTACTCAGAGACTTCAGTTATCCAGCTCATTGCTCACAAAGAAAAATGCAGACATGAACATGACAATCACACTACCCATTTTTTTCTCATGTAATTACAGCTCTAAGATGCATAATTCTGTGCCCTATTCCTACAAACACACGATTTCTCCAGTCACAGCCACGCATCGTTTGCCTCTGTTATTAATGTCTTTTGTCAAAATTTTCAAAACACTCCTTTTGGAAGGTGGGACAAAAGAGCACGTGTGAGGGAGTACACTCCACTCTTACTACTAGGCAGCTCAGCTGTGAAAAGGGGGTTACCCTGAAAATCGGATGCTCTGTTTCCCTGTAGTCACAGACCATCTCAGTACTAATTAGCCAAATACACTCTATCAGAATGAGCTACAACCTGTAGTCAACCCAAATATCTCATACTTAATGGGTACCATCACCATCAAATATTGCTGAAATGAGTTACTTGGGGGAAAAGATTTAAATTTCTTTTGAGCATTCCTCCATAAAGGATAAATGATACATTTCCACCTATTTAGTGTTGCAGAAATATGAAGAAAAAATGGTAAAACCAGTGATTTTCAAGGTTCTTTCTCCACTGTTAGGCAGTGGTTTGAGAATGACATAAACATTATAATTGTTTTAGCACATTCTGTGTTTTGACACATTCTGGGGTTCTTTGAACAAAAAAAATTGTGCTCGAAGTTTCCATCCCCACCTGGAGGCTGCTGTTAGAGAGATGTGAGAGTGCAAGCCCTCCCGATGCAAACGGTTCAGAGTGTGCTGTCGCTACTACTCTGAAAAAATGAAAAAGATACACGTTCACATGGAAACTGTGCTTTTCCGTATTAATCAATGTAACCTTCCCTTAACTGGTTTAGAATGTCACCAAAGAAGGAGAGGTAGAATCAGCTTCTAGCAAGTAGCAAAACTGACAATCTTCTTCCTCCTCATGTTCCCTCATTTTCCGTCCTTCTTTCTTTCCTTCCTTCCTTCTTTCTTTCTTTTTTCTGGATGCACAGGGATTCAAACAGCCAGGACATCATCACTAGAAAAAGTCAGCTTACGCAAGTAGAAATCAGGAGTGCATAAGAAACATTTGAGATTTTGACTATGATTTCCAGAACCCACTAGCCAATAGACATGGCCCTCCAGAATTTCTATAAAGAGGCTAAGTGGTGTAATCTGGTTGAAAGGAGATACACTGGATTTTCACATTTTTTTACCATGACCCAGAGTAAGAAACATATTTATAATATATAATTAGTACACTTACAAACACAAATGTATACAAATAAAAAAATTTTCATGACACAGATGCAAGAATCCTGAATAAGACATTAGCGAACCAAATACAGTAAAATATTGAAGAGATTATACACCATGATCAAGTGGGCTTCATCTCAGGGACACAGGATGGTTCAACATATGCAAAACAATTAATGTGATACACCACATAAACAAATTAAAAAGAATCATATGATCATATCAATAGATGAAAAGCCTTTGACAAGATACAGCATACATTTATGATCAAAACACTTAACAAAATCGGCATAGAAGGAAAGTACCTTAACATAATAAAGGCTGTATGTGACAAACCCTCAGCCAACATTATATTTAATGCTGAAAAACTAAACACCTTCCCTCTAACATCAGGAACAAGGCAAAGCTGTCCACTATCGCCACTGTTATTCAATATAACATTGGAAGTCTTAGCAAGTGCAATCAGACAAGAGAAAGATATAAAAGGCATCCAAATAGGAAACAAAGAAGTCAAACTGTCACTATTTGTGGAAGACATGATTCTCTATATAGAAAACCCTAAAGACTCCACAAGAACACTACTAGAAACAATAAATAAATACAGTAAAGTTTCTGGATACAAAATTAATGTTCAAAAGTCCATAGCATTCCTATACTCTAATAATGAAGTGTCAGAAAAAGAAGTGGAAAAATAATTCCTTTTCCAATTGCAACAAAAAGAATAAAATACCTAGGAATAAATCTAACAAAACGTGTGAGGGACCCAAATGATGAAAACTACAAGACACTATTAAAAGAAGTCGAAGAAGATACAAAACAATGGAAAGATATTCTGTGTTCTTGGATTGGAAGAATCAACATAGTTAAAATGACCTTATTACCTAAAGCATTATACAGATTTAATACAATCCCCATCAAAATTCCATTGACATTTTTTAATTAAATAGAACAATAAATCATCAGATTTGTAAGGAAGCACAAAAGACCCCAAATTGCCAAGGCTATCCTGCCAAAAAAGAACAAGGCTGGAGGCAACACTCTGCCCAACTTCGATTATACTACAAAGTGACAATAATCAAAACAGCAATGTATTGGCAGAAAAATAGACACACAGACCAGTGGAACAGAATCGAGAGTCCAGAAGTAAACCTATATTTATATGGGAAAATAATTTTCAACAAAAAAAGCCAAAACATACAGTGAAGAAAGGAAGGCCTCTTCAATAAATGGTGATGGGAAAACCGAAAAGTTACCTGGAAAAGAATGAGACTAGACTGACTCAAAATGGATTAAGGACCCGAATATAAGACCTGGAACAATAAATTGCATAGAAGAAAACATAAGAACTAAACTTATCGATCTTGGACTTAAAGAGGTTTTTATGAATTTGGCCTCAAAGGCAAGGGAAGTGAAAGCAAAGAAAGTAAATGAATAGGACTACATCAAACTAAAAAGCTTTTGCACAGCAACAGAAACCATCAACAAGGTAAAGAGACAACCATCCACATGGGAAAATATATTTGCAAGCAGCGCCTCTGATAAGGGCCTAATATCCAAAATATACAAAGAACTCATACAATTCAATAACAACAAAAAAACAAATGATCCAATTAAAAAATGGGCAGAGGACCTAAACGGACACTTCTCCCTAGAGGACATACAAATGGCCAACAAACATATGAGAAGATGCTCAACATCGCTAGCTATTAGGGAAATGCAAATCAAAACCACAATGAAATATCATCTCACACCTGTTAGAAAAGCTGTTATCAACGGGACAAGTAATAACAAACATTGGAGAGAATGCAGAGAAAAAGGAACCCTCATACACTGCTGGTGGAACTGCAAATTGGTACAGCCACTATGGAAAACAGTATGGAGTTTCCTCAAAAAACTAAAAATGGATCTACCATATGATCCAGCAATCTTTCTACTGGGTATTTACCCCAAAGACTTGAAAATTCATATCCGAGAAGATATTTGCACACCGATGTTCATAGCATTATTCACGGTAGTGAGGACATGTAAACAACTGAAGTGTCCTATGATAGATGTTTGGCTAAAGAAGTTGTGGTAATATATACAATGGAATATTACTCAGCCATAAGAAGAGATGAAATACTGCCATTTGTGACAACATGGATGGACCTCAAGATAATCATGTTAAGCAAAATAAGTCAGACAGAAAAAGTTAAAAACCACATGATATCACTTATATGTGGGATATAAACCTAAAAGCAACAAATGAACAGGACAAACAGAGACTCATGAACATGGACAATAGACTAGAGGTTACTAGAGAGTCAGGGGAGTGGGGAGGGGGGAGGTAGATGGGGTAAAAGGGGTCAAATATGTGGTGACAGAGAGAGACCTAACTATAGGCAGTGATCACACAATGCAATGTATATATACGCCTTACTGTTGAACTGTACACCTGAAACTTATTAGATTTCGTTAACCAACACCACCATAAAAAATAATTGCAAAAACAAAAGTTTCATGGAACAATACTGACCTTACTATGTTGCTGTGCTTTATTTAGAGTTAAACTGCTTATATATTGTGGGTAGCTTGGGAAGCTTGGAGATTAAGGGAAGCCTAAATCTTTAGAGATGTTTAGTTTGAGGGTATCAGTGAAAAATTAAGAAATCAGTGTCCTTTTTGACTAGAGACAATCTCTCTCCCAACATTATATTTTTCAGAAAAAAGGGAGTTGGAAAATCAAGGCCCTTGATGGAGAACTAAGACAGCAAACAGAAAGTTAGAAAAATACTAAAAAGCAAGAGAAAAGATGGTTTGAGTATCTCAAAATAGAGCGCTAGAGTTAAATTTTTCCATATAAAACTCTTGAACTGGAAACACGTTTATATCATAAATGGCTTAGAACATGACACAAAACTAAACTGTAGTTATATTATTCTTTCTTCATAAAATGATAGTTCTCTTATGACTAAACAAAAAAATAATAATAAAATGGATGTTTTTTCTATAATCATGTAACTGCAGTGAGATTATTTAATTAACTAATTCTAGGTTTTCTTAATCATTTCAGTCTAAAAATGTCTAGCATACGACAAGCATATTTGCAAATTTAAAAAATAATTATATTAAAATCTTACTGTGTTAACCGTATTAATTTTGTACATAGCTTACTATAGAAAAGCTACATTTAAATAGGTGCCTTTTGTGTATTTACTCAGAAATATAACTATGCAGTTTTGGAAGACGAAAGTCAAAATTTGGAAAATAAATCTCAAATTTTAGCACCAGGAACAGAAATCAGCACCTATGTTTATAAGAAAGAATGGCCATGGGCAAGTCAACTTCTAGTTATAACAGAAAACACAACTCACAGCATGTACCTTGGACCTACTTGCCTTCCATTTCTTTGAGTCATTGCTTCATATTTACTGCAGAAACATCAACTGGTAGACATGGATAAAAGTGATTTGTGATGTTAGAAATTATGTGGGTGCAGGAGTTTAATGCTCTTTTAATGGCTTTTATTTAAAGTTTTCTATAGGAAAAATTATTTATCAAATGTGCTATATAAATGGTTAAGCACAGTTTCTGAAATAGAATTAACAAATTCAACTTCATTTCATAATGGATTATCATTAGCAAGGCAGGAGTTTATATGACTGGTTAATTAAGTAGAACAAGTAAAATGTCTTAGGTTGAATGAAATCCAATATTTTTATTCATCAAACCCTAATCCCATCTCATGAATGTAAGTTATTATAATTTCTCCTTCTATTTCTCCCCATCTACTCTTTTTCTTTCCCACCCTCCACTTCCATTCCACGATACCCAGAGTTCCAAAAGGAAAGTATAGCATCTCCAAGCTGGATAGACTATTAGATCTAATCACTGCAAAAATCAAAACTAGTGTTCCCTAACCCCTAAACAGTGTTGTATCCCTACCATGCTGCCTACTGCAACACGTACAAAACGCAACCCATGATTACAGGCGCATGCTCAGTTGAGGCTGCACTCGATTCACATTAGTGTGAGATTCAAAGGTGTCTACTGCCAAGATGGGGACATTTGTGAATAAAAACAAATTTTAACAAACATCAAATAGGAAATAGTCCTCCGTTACTTGCCATTGACATGGATAAGGTTATATACTGTTGACCCTTGAACAACATGGGTTTGAACTGTGCAGGTCCACTTATAAGTGGATTTTTTTCAATGAATATACGGTTGACCCTCTGTATCCCCAGGTTTCATAACCATGAATTCAACCAACCGCACGTCAGTAGTTTACATCCATGGCTGGGAATCTGCAGATGTGGAGGGACAACTGTATACGTGTTCTACACTATTTTACATAAGGGACTGCAGCATCTGTGGATTTTGGTATCCACAGGAGTCCTGGAACCAATTGCCAGCAGATACTGATGGACAACTGAATGCTTGAGGAATCAAAAGTTATACATGAATTTCTGAGTGTCCAGGGGTCAGTGTCCCTAACCCCTGCATTGTTCAAAGGTCAACTGTATGCTATATATTACACATGCCAGGTTTGCCTGACATACCCTAATATGGCAAATTTTGACCAAAGGGGAAAAATTACTGCCCAGTCAAATGACATTCTATCTTAAAAAATGAGTCTTAAACTTAAAGTGGGCTTCAGTCCACTCCAGAGAAGGCTACATTGCTCCCAAACTGTTCTGGAGAAGAATCATGGAAAGGATGCCAGATCCTTATGGAGCACGTGGTAGGAGAAAAGATGGGAGTACAGTTAGAAATGGGGTGTGCTAGGCCCCAACTCCTCCAGGCCAAATCCCTCTTGGCCCAAAACAGTAAATATGGTTTGATTCTCTTAGTGAACTTCAAACTTGGAATCCAAAAGCTCAGAGATCTGAGAGGGCAAAGAGAGGGCTTTTTTTTTTTTTTTTTAAATCCTGTATCCTTCTCAACATTAATGAAATTAATTCTTACTGTACTATCATCCTCATACTGTCTCATAATGCCCTCTATCTCTGAAGACTGCCTTCCCCTGGGTACTTCTAGCTCATCACTTCTTCTGAGAAGTCATGGTGTGGGTCAAACACACCTCCTGGAGTTTCCATAGCACCAGAGTTCTGTCATAAATCCTGTCCTCTTGTTCTGAGTGTCTGCCACTGGCCTGCCTCCCTTGCTGGACTGTGAGGTCTTTACAGGAAACAGTGGAATCTAATTCACTTACATCTCCCCAGCACCAAACATTGGTCCTGGAAAGTAGGAGACAGTTGCTGAATGCACAAACACGTATGAGTGATACAACTATTATTCCTTTATTTTCATAAGCAAGGTCATTTTTAATGCAATCATGGCACTCATAATTACTGCCAAAAACAAATTAGAAAACTTTAATATGTCTTAAAGAAAATAAAAACAAAGGAATCGAAGTCTATTTAACAAAAGTAAAGGTTTATTTGCTTACACATATTCAAATCAAGCAAAATATTGATGTATTCATTTTCATTGGAATGACAACTTACCCCTTTAAGTCCATCCAGCTGCAAAAGCAGATTAAAAGTTGTATTCCTTTTAATTTCCTAACCTAAAGTAGTCATGTTTGCCCACATGAATTTGCTGGGCAAAATTAAACCAACTCTGTAATAATTTGTACTTCTACCTTCATATTCTGCTGTGCTGATTTCTCTGGTCATACTTGCTTGGATGATCCAGACACATAGAAACAGGAGTCCAAAGTCTGGTGATTTATTCCTTTCCATGTGATGCTACTGCTCCTTTAGCACTTGGCTTCAGGAAGACAATATACATTTTCAAATATTAAATTATATGACAATGACAAAGTGAACTAGGATGGCATTACATGCACACATTTTTTTAATGGAATTTGTTGCTTGAGATTATTCCTGCTTGTCTGTTCGAATGAAAAGTACTTGTTTATGAAATGAGCCTGAGGGCTCTGACAGATTTAATACTTAATGTCAGTTTAGAGAAAGCACGGGAAGCCAACTTCAAAGGTCAGGGGAGTGTTCTGATGGAACATCGGGGATTTAATTACGGTAAATAAATATTTATTGACTATTTGGGGTGAACGATGCACTGTGTTCTGTATAAGATATAAATGAAACCTTTCTCCTTCTCATTAGATTTGTTATTTTATCTTTAATTATGATACCTCTTGATTAAGAGAAAGAACTCTACCACATGCCCAGATCTCCAGTTAGAAAACTAGGCTTTCTGAAGTAGTTATAGATTTTAATAGCAAATGCCATAAAATAAAATAATAACCAGCTCTCAATTCTTAATACTGAGGTTCATAAGAGGCCATGAATAATTTATTTATGATGCAAAGGTAGTAAATGTGTCTGTTCAAAAGTCTTAAGTAGATTTCTCTGTGTTGTGGTTTATAGTAACAGATGAATACCTACCATTACTGTAATAAAACTAATTTTGAAGAAATCTGAGATCATTAAGAATTCAAAAACACGCACAAGCAATTTTCCAGCATATCTGAATTATAAGGGATCCAACCCTGTCTTCTTAGTCTTATAATGATTCTCTAATGATTCTAGGAATGTCTGCAGAAAGCTCATTTTCGCTAATAGTATCTAATAGAAGTCACTCCCTACTCATCATGTTCTTTATTTTCAAGGCTTTTAAGATCAACTGCACGGAAATAGATTACATTATTGGATGCATCCCAGTTTCCAAGATACATTAATTTCCAAAGGTTTATTGCCAAGGCCATGTAGAAGAGTTGAAAAAAGAAACACCCTGAAAGGGAGCAGTTGTTCTAACCAGTTGCAGGTGACAATTTATCAAGAGCTGATAATCTGCTGCCATGTGAAGAGCCTCCAACCCGTTCACCTCCTACCTTGGTTAGAAAGTAATTTCTAATTATGGTTTACAGCAGTTTTCTCACCTAAGTTAAACAGAAGTTTGAGGAAATGTGTGCATTTAAAAAAGCAATCTTCCAGTCTGCTGGTAAATAAGACAGAATTATGCATAAACTGTGCCTAGGCAATCTTGGGGTTTCATGTAAATGACTGAATTATTTTGAACCAAAATGAAAATAATCTACTCTCATTTATGAGAGGAGGGAAGTAAAATAATTCACTTAGTTAACACTCGAGTTAGATTATATATAGTTAGTGTGTGCAAACGGGATTCAGGTAGCTAGCTGTTCTCTATTGATTTAATGTTCTGCTATGATTGACCACAACTGGCAACAAGCACTTCAAGCAAAAATGACCTTTACATTTTCATGAAAACCTCAGTTCTGCCACTTATTAGCTATGTGTGACTTTGGACAAGTTACTTAACTCTAGTTACCTAAGTCTCAGTTTCCTTACTTTTAAATAGAGCTCATAATAATAACATCACCTTTAGGAATTATATACACACATAACTTGGCACATGTTAACTTGTCATTAGACATGATGTTGATGCTCACCTTGCCTCTGGGATTAGCATAATTATGCTTTTTCCTAACCAAAGAATAAACCCAGGGCTAAAATACGTAGGTATGAATAGTTAAGTGCCCCATCAGAAGGGGAATTTCTATTTAGATATGTATTTCTCAGCCTTTCCATTTATGTCCACATGCCCCACCTTGACATCTAATTCTACTTTGGAGATTTATTACCTTGTTCTAAGCATTGCCTTCTTCTCAAAGAGGTCTCTAACAATGCAAATGCTCCAGGAAAGGATCATTAAAGCCATTATTACTTTGTGAGAATGAGTTTGTGTGATTTTTTTTTTCCAAGACAAAATATCCCACACACTAATACTTGGTACTTGGGAAAAGACAAAAGCGCTCTGAAAGAAGGGCAAAAGAGCACAGGACGTATTTCACAATTTTGCTTGCATAAGCTTTGTCAATTATCATTTATTAAGTACTAAAAACCCAGAAGGAATCTGAAGAAAGTGGTATTAGTAGTTGCCTATGGAAAAGGTCTGGGAAGTCAGGTACAAGAGTTGGGAGAGGAGGGTGAGACTTACTTACAATGCATATCCTTTTGTGCCTTTTGAATTTGTCACTGCAGGCACGTATAATCTATCAAAAAATTTTATTTTTCTTAAAAAAACCCAATCCTTCCACCCTTTCACTTGTCTTACTTCAGCATTTAGATATTTATTTACAGGACTTTGACATTTAGAAATTGACTTTTTTTTTTTCCTCTAAAAAGTCAAGTTAGATTCATTTAAAATATGACTGGCTTATCAAGGCTAACGTACTTGTTTTCCAAGTATTAAATATATTAAAATATTCATGTTCCTGAATACAAAGAGTTATTAGACAACTAACATTATTTTCTGACTTTCTGTATATATAGTTTTTTAACTAAAATTTAAGCCTCCTGCAGACAGGGTCTGTGTTTTATTAACCTTTGGAGGCCCATTGTGGCAAACAAAGAGCTCTTATAGAAGGCTTACTTTCTTGAGTTCTGTTCTCAGTCTTTTCTTCTGAGGAAGAAAAGTCATTAAATATAACATGATATTTTTATTAAGAAGGAACTTCTCAGGAATTTTATTAAAACAAACTAACAACAATAAGAGGCAGAGACAGAGAAAGGCAGAGAGTGAAAAAACAGTTTAAATCACCCACACTTGTCATGAAACTTTTGGGACTCATTGAGAATGCTTGCAAAGTACCAACTATGTCATAAGGAGGGAAAATTAAGGTTGAACTAAAATCATGGACACATTTGTTCAACAAAACATTTGCTGCATAACTACTGTTTTCAAGGCCTTGGGGATAAAATGTTGAACAATGCAGACATGATCTCTGCCCTCATAGTTTTCATAATAGTGGGGGATACTGAACAGTAAGCAGGCAATTACCATGCAGTATAATAAATACCATAAAAGGAAGCACAGAAGGTTGTAGGTGTTCACAAAAGGAGAACAAAGCCTATGCTTGGGAAGGTGATGAGTTGAAATCCTGGTTTCACTGTTTCCAATCTTTAATCTTGGCCAATTTATTTAATCTCTCTAAGCCTCAGTTTCATCGCTTTAAAATAGGAATAATGGTAGTATTGAGCTGAAAGAGTTGATGTGATCATTTATTGAAATGCATGTCATAAATCTGGTACAATGTCCAGCAAATGGCAAGCACCGAATAAAGATTAGCTAATAATATTAATAGTAATAGTAAGCTGAGAACTGAAGCATGATTACAACCAGGTAAAATGGAAGAGAGAAAGAAGAGTGTCCCAAGCAAAGGAGAAATGCACACCCAGAAAAACAATAGCATGGTGAGCTTAAGACACCTGGGGTGGGATCAGAGGTACAGGTGAAGCTGGAAAGGCAAGCAGAGCTAAGCTCAATGAGTTTATCAAGCTCATTAAAGGCCCCTCAAGAATTTTAATCGCAGGAGGGACAGAATAGGTTTGAGTTTTAGAAGGACCAGCTCGACTACCGTATGGAGAATGGAATGGTGAATGAGGAGACAAGAGGCAAGGGGGTCAGTGATACTTTTTAAATAATGTCTCTGCTGTTGTGGAATTTCAGTTAGGGAGGCAGGTGTCACATGAAACATTTATTTATATATATATACACACATACACACAATCCAACAAGGACCTTAAAGTAGTTATTGTCAGCTTGTTGGTATTAGGTAATTAGCATTTCATTCATTCATTCATTTATTCAACAAGCATGTATTGACACCAATGAGGGCAGTGAACTGGTGCTCTGAAAGATTTCAAAGAGAGTTAGTTATTCTGCATGGCCTGCCTTCCAGAAGCAACCCATCCAACCTGATTCCCTGTATTCCTCTCTCTGGCTGAAAGGTCTGTTATGCTGGTGAGCCATATCATGTGCAGTGGCAAAGTTATTTTTGGGAGAAACCACACACCAGCAGGAAACTCAAGCTGGGAGGCAGTACTACAGAGCAGATAAGGATGGAATCTAAGGTGTGAAGATGACTCCCCTTCACCCTCAGAAGGGGAAATGTCACTCTAACTACAACAGTGTACAACAGAGTTCTTACTGCTCAAGAAGGAGAAAAAATCTTCCGTGATCCATTGTTAAGTGAATAATATAACTAATATTCATAGAATGTCAAGTCCTATAAATTTCAGGGGGATTAATAAATTCTGCAACAACTCTATAAAATATCATTATTATAAGAGAGAAAACTGAGGCAAGAGACACTCTCCAGGCCAAAGAATTAAACCCAGTCTGATTTTCTTATTCACTGTACTATGTAACCTCTAGCAGTGGACCACCAGGCTGATACTAGAGTGAAGCTAATGTAAAATGAATGCCTCAAAAACCTGACAAGGAAGAAAGATCACTGCCCACTTTAGCATCAGGAAGCCCAAAATTTAGAAAGTTTTATTAGAGAAATAAAATGGAATGGATGATTAAATATGTGACAGTCTCTTAAGAGGAAATTGGACTACCTTCATCAAATAGGTACCATTTTGAAATGGTTTTTGAAATCTATTTTACTCTTTTAAGTATAAAATATGGCCTAGGACACATTAGAAAGTATTCAAATGGGGTTCCATGCTTATCACTTTAAAGTAGAGTACGTCATCTCACAGACTCAAAGATGGAGAGGTGTGGCAAAGGAAATAAAAGAGCTAAGAGAATCGGACCTGTTACTCTTTTGGTTTTCTGCTAAAATAGGGTGAAAAAAAAGCTGATTATCTCATTGAGAATTAAATGGAATATACTTATTCTCACAGACCCTGTAAGGTTCTATCAACTAAGTAATGAACCATGTGTAGAATAAGCTCTGTGGGGCATTTGCAATATGAATTGAATAAAGACAAAATAGGGGGGTGGGGAATCCCTAACCTTCCAGATTTGAAAGAAACCACCAGCTTCTCGCAATGCCTCTTAATGCCAATAGCAACACAGAGTCTTGAGCCTGGGCTCTCAGAAGTCAATGGGAAGAATCCCAGGTCAGATGGCATTTTAAAATCCAATCTCACTCTACTCGTCTCTTCCCACTAACCTACCTTGTATTTAAAGCAAGCACAGCCATTTTCACAAGCTGCGATGTTTTAAAGTAGTCACTGTCCCCTGAGAACACACAAAGCTTTAATTGTCATGAGTTCTAAAACATTGAGAATAAAGATTATGGAATTTGTGAAATAACCGTTTCTAATTAACACACATGCACCACCGAGTACAGTTTTAAGTCTAGCCTACATGTGCACATTCATCCCAGCTCACCAACAAACCACTCCCCTTGCATATCATTCACTCGCCAGTCCCTTTCTGTGGATTCACTTGCCACCACTGTAAAGTAACTTGGGACGCCCTAAGTCTGTGGCACAGACACCTCCCAGCTTCGGGGAGAACTTGGGGGCTCCAGTGTTACCAATTGGCACTGTCTCCTGGAGTCCTCGCCCTGCATCCACCCGCTTGCCCGGAGCGCCACCCCTCCATGCCCCTGGGAAACACTCAGAGTTGCATTGTCTTTGCTGCTTTTTAATCTTTACAAAGAAAAAATGATTGCGAGATGGATTCTCCACCCCACCCACCTGCCCGAGTCCACAAAACCACACTCAAGCGGGTTGTCTCCAAGGCAGCCAACCTGCGCCAACAGCCGGGAGGCGTGAACAATGAACTTCTCTCTCTCTCTCTGACTCTCAGGTACACACCCTCTCCCCGAAATGGGAAGTTTTGAGCTGGCCAGGGGTCCAATTACACGATTCCCAAGGCAACTCGGGCGCGGACAGCAGGGGAGGGCCCAGCGCTCATCCCCGGCCGCGCCCCTCGCGTCTCCGGGCAGGCAGTTACCTCCTTCCTCCGGCTCGGCGCCCCGGGTCGGGTGATGAGGGCCGTCTCCTCGCACACCACGGCCACGTCTTCCACGAACACGCAGTCCGGGAGGCTCTCGTCGGCCGGCAGCATCACCACTTGCAGTCCCAGCTTACTGCCCAGCACGCCCACGTAGAGCTGGTGCTGCCGCTCTGCGCGGGCGAAATCCACCTCGTCGCCCTTGGTTCTCCTCAGCGCGTGCTGGCACAAGGACTCCGGCAGCGCCCGCACCACGGCATGGGTGGCCCGGCCGAAGGCAGCGGGGTGGCCGAGCGTGGCCATGTCTCTGGGCGGCGGCAAGGACGCAGCAGGGGGAGCGGCGGCGGGTGCGCCCGGCAGCTCCCCTTGGCAGCCGATGAATGTGGTGCAGGAACCCGCTTGCGCCCGGAGCCCTGCCTGCGCGACTGAGCATGCCCAGAGCTCCGGGCGCCGGCCCGCGCACAGCCCGCGCACCCACCGTGGCGCTCCTGGCTTTTGCGGTAATCCCGGCGCGAGTTAGAGTGCAGAGCACAGCGCGAGGAGTGGGGCTGGAGGAGGTGACCGTGGCGGGGGTGAGCGCGAGAGGTGGGTGTAGGTGGGGGAACCTCGATGAAGAGTCGCCCGGACCTGACGTTACCTATGTTTCGCCGCAGGTGCACACCTCGCAACGCCTCCAAGGCAAACTTGGAGAGCGTCCATAGTCTGGATAGAGCGACTGGAGGGCTTCCTGGTGATCAGGCAAAGGTTGGGATGATTCTTTTGTAGATCAGTACTTTGACCTCTCTTGGTACTTACTCTCCTGTTCTCAGGTTGCTCAGCGCGTGGTACCCCCCCCCTCCACCCCCGCCCAGTCTGAGCTTGAGAATCTCTCTGTACATCCAAGTCCACATTACCTTGACTTTCTCTGCAAATGACCTCTCATCCCATGTGAGACTCGAGGTTATAAAAAGATTGTATTTCTTTCAGTCTTCTAAAAAAGAGCAAGAGTCCAAAAAGCACAAACAAAAAGAAAAATAGAGACATAGGAACTCAAAGTATTTCAAGGACAATCAGCTCTCACCAACTTTGTGATTCTGGAGTGTTCACCTCCAGGGACCACAGAGTTAGGGAGGCAAAGACCAATCTTGCTTCCCCCGCAATAGATACGTGCTCACTTTGTGCGGTGTTGGATGTGTAGCATCAGAACTCCTTGTCGTGGAGAAAGAGAATTTCTAACTCCTCCTTGGCCTTCCCCTCAGTTTGTACAGACTCCGTGGAATTCCTGTGATATCTGTTGAGCGATTCTTTTCCCATACCCCTCAGGAAGTGCCTTTCCCTTCTTAATGGTACTTCTGCTCTTTTTGAGGGGAATATCCACTTCAAAAACCAGATTATAACGCCAAAATAATCTCAGGTAATAACCCTCTTTCCTCATGCTCTATAGTACATTTCTAATTTAAAGATTGAGTAGGTAAATCATAGAACATTAGATTTGAATGGGACCTTAGAAACTCTCTCATCTAACTTCCTACACGATGTTCTTGAATCCCAGCTAAAACATCCATGATAGTTATTGAATCTTTACTTGAACATTTTAAACCTCACTTACTTACAAAGTGTATTCCACTTTTGAAGAACAAGATGGTTTTCATTTTGGGGTTAAATACCCTTGGTCTGAGTTCTGCCTTCTGACATTACCTAACATGCTAATATTCACATATCTGAAGATAGTTCTGATATTTCTTTTGCTGATACTACTCTCCATCCTGACACCTTCCAGAACTTAAGCCTGAAACACCCAAAAAATAACTAGTGATTTCATTTCTAAGTCCATTCAACATTCTGGTCATCCTCCTTTCGATAAATACCAGTTTGCCTTTATCCCTTTTAAATCATGGTATCCAGAAAAGAAACAATTCCTCCTGTGTGGTCTGGCCCTGCACTGACTATAGCAAACCCCTTGTTCCAGATTCTTGGCTTTCATTAACACTAATATTGTATTTGGTTTTTCAGTGGTCTGGTGCCAAGGCCCAGGTCATAGCCTTCTTGCCAGAACTCTGACTCCAGTTTTTATGAAATGAGGGTTTCTAGGAGCAGATCAATCTCAGGATGGTGGAACAGTTGTCCCAGCTGAACCCAGAGAAGATATGATCTGCTTTCTCTCCCTTCTCCCAAGGGTAAAAACTCGAATTTACCCAGATCATGTGGCATTTCTCACCTTCAAAAAATGAGGGGTCTAAGTGAAGGACAGCTATGACCCTGACACTGGGGAGTGGGACCACAAGTAAAATAACAAACTTTTAAGACCTACTAGGTTCTACTTCTGAGGCAAAACTCTTAAGAGGACCCAGGCTGCCCTATTTGCATCAGCCTCATGTCATAAATCACTGAATATTCCCACTATTGCTATAGGTGAAAGATGACCCATATGCTGAGCTCGCCCAGGTTAGAATATGGGACTTTGTTCACTCCTTTACCCCAAACTGAGGCTCCATACACCTCCAACTAACCTCTACTTGCCAACCTTAATTCATGTCTGTGCCTTGTGAGAGCCTAAATGCTTTACCTGACACCTAGTTCCCTGACCCTAACTATGAACAGAGTCCTATATACCGCTTTGGGCTCATGTCAGCCTTGCAGCCAATTAAAACCTGCAAGTTTTTTCTTACAAATCGATGTTAGCCGTGTTAAATTGGGTTATTGGTTTTTAAGGTCCAAATTTGTATTTATCTCTATTAAATGTCATCTGCTTTGTTCCAACATGTCTAGTTTTGATTCTGTCATCTCGTGCATTATTTATTACCTCTCATTTTGTGTCATCTGAAATTTGATAAGCATGCCTTCTGTCTCCTCTAGCAGTTGTCAAAAAAAAAAATGTTAGAATGTGTATATTGGTGAAAAGAATAATAAAAACACCAACTGCAGTAAATTATAGTTTACATGCCTTCTTACTTGAGCAACGAAGAACTGTTTTTAGGAAAATGGACTTCATTGAGTCTTACACATTTATAAATGCATTTTCCCCACAAATATTTATTGAGACTTACTGAGGCACAACACCATGTTATGTACTTCAGAGTCAAACAAGAAGCATGAAAACATGATCCTTGACCTTGAAGAGCTCACAACTTCATTGGAAAAACAAGACATCCAAAATTGGAGCTATGATAAGGGCACATAAGCAGAAGAGATAACAAAATGCTACAGGAAGTTGAGGGAAATAGATATCACTGTGGATGATGGGAATGGAAGAAAGCTACTTAAATGCAATTGGATTTGGTTTAGGCCTGGAATAATTTTTAGGATGTGAATAATGGAGAATTCTAATGAAAAGTATATGCAAAAGCCAGACACATGTTCAAGGAACAATTAGATCAGCTTGATTCACATATGTATGGGTTAAGGTGACTCTAGCTACTTTAACAAAGCAACCCCAACACATATAATGGCACAAAGTTGATAGAAGTGTATCTCTTGTTCACTTAAAGTCTAATCATGTGTTCCTGATTGGTTTCTGACTCCTCAAGCACTATTCAGGGGTCCAGAATTCTTCCATTTTGTGGCTCCAGTTCTTCAGAATTTGGCATCAGGTTCACCATGCTCAGTTTACTCAAGCTGAGAGAATGGGAAAGAATATGCCATACCATGTGTGAGAGACTTAATAGGCCAGGCCAAAAACCACAGGGAGGGTCTGGAAAATACAGCCTCTGTGGACCCTGAAAGAAGATGAAATGGATTCGGGAAACAGCTAGCTGGTTTCTTCCCCAAAGTACAGTGGGTGGGGGTGGGGGGAGGAATGGTAAATAAAGGTAGAAAACTGAGCTAAGCTTTCATCACTTGAGCAATGGAGAAACACAGTCAGAAGACTAAGTGTAGTTTCTAGATCCAGACTTTGTGGATAGAAGCTTGGCTCTGCTATTTTCTTATTATGTGATCTTAGACATGTTACTTAAAAGCTTTTGGTCTCAGTTTCATCTTCATCTATAAAATGGGAAACAATAAGCTCATTATTATAGGGTTATGGTAAAGGTTAAATCAATAATGCAAAGTGCTTATAATGGTATCTAGTGCCTAGTAGATGCTCAATAAGTATTATCCATCAACAGGTTTGGACATGATTTCCTACCAAAGGCCAAACCACATATCCACATCCACTGAATTATCAGAGTCCTGCAAATATCCTAATGCCTTCCAATAGAACCCAAGTTCTTCCTAAATTGACAGACCAAAGCTCACCCATAAGTTTAATCATAGATTCAATACATATTTATTGGACTCTTGCTATATGCCAGGTACTGTACTAGGCCCTGGGGATGTACTTGTGAATGACAATGTGGGGCTTATGGTCAAATTGCTCCTTTTGCTCTTCCATGCATTTCAAGGCCTTTGTAACTACCTAGAGCTGTTTCAACACTGACCGAGAGGCAATTTTTCTTTTTCATTGATACTATTACTAGTACCTGCATTTGAAGTCAATTTTAGATATTTTAGGATTTAAATAGACACTCCTGCCTTACTCCTTTCTTACTCCATTTTTAGCAAATATAACATTTACTTTTATTGGAGATGAGTGTTTGGGGGTGGTCATGGGAATCCTAAAAGACAATGAGGGCTCAAGAGTGTCTTTGTTCATCCCGAGTGCTAGAAATACTGGATCAAGTAGGCGCCTGGATAAGTCTACAATCTGACACTATGTCCTGAGTGTTTCTATGTGAAAATCATTAAATTTGACACAAAAACCTTTACTGTGGCAGAAATCCATTGTGCAGTATTTCTTTAATAACAAAGGAGTGAACGAACGGGCAGGCACTGGGTTACAGATGGTGCCAGGGTAGCCAGGGCTCTGGTTCCTAAAGTCGTGATGTGTAGCCTCCTAACCTTGGGTTCTTCAACTTTCATTTGGAAATTCATTCATTAAACAAATATTTACCAAGCACCTCCAACGTATATGGTAGAGTATTATATAAAAACAGTGAAGAAGGCATCACGAACTTGACTTTGAACACTGGCTTTCCTGCATTCTAGTTGTGTCACACTGATGTGCTCTAGACCCATGCTACACCATTTTCTGTCTTTCTCTAAGCCCTGGAGGAATGGCCTTCATGGATTGTGTGATCTGCGATCCCATTTTGTTGGCTTTGGCCAATGGGAGGCGCTTACAAACGATTAGCGGGCAAGAGGAGAGGTTAATGTAGTCATTCCTCTCACTCCCTTCCCTCTTTTTTGTGGTTCTAGCAACAGCTGTGGCCTTCTATAACCACTGCTTCTGTCTGGTGGCCTCTGTTTGGTGATTCCAGCTCCTCGCTAGGTTCTGATAACCCCATGTAACTACCTACATGGAAGTAAGCAGCGCACAGTTCAAAGTCCACTTGATGTATATATTTTTAAAAGATGTAAAAAGAGGTAATTTTCAGAGAGAGTATTTGGCAATATTCAATGCATGCGGAGGCTGTGCCTGGGACCAACCACTCTCTCCAGTTTCTTAAAGTGTGTCCTGGCAATGTGAATGTCAATCAGAGTAGCTGTGGAAGTGATCAATGCATCTGACGTAACAACCATCAAGTACATGCCTGTTGTAAAAATGTTGACAAAAGCAGCCAAGTTAGAAATGCTAACTTTCAGACTCTAGAAAGAAGTGGCCAATTTATTACACCTCAGTATGAATTGCTTGATGATGTTCCTGGAGTTATTTATGTGTAGGGGTGGTAATGGCTTCTCATTTTTGCTAGATCCTGGGTGCTTCAACATCTTTTGTTGGTTTTCTTTATCCAGCTCACATCTCTATAAACATTTCTTTATTAAACATTCTCTTCAACAGTCTTAGTTGAGAATGCCATTTGTTTTTTTACCAGAGTCCTACTTGGGTGAGTCACTTGAATTTATGTGTAACATAGTAGTTACAACACCTTGTTGTCTGAGTTGTTTTGAGGCTGAAATGTGACAGGGTATATAAAGGGTCTTAGCATAACACCTGAAATCAGGAAGTATTTAATTAATGATAAACACTAATATTAATTGCTATTGTGTTCTTGTTACCAGATGTGATGATGAATACCAAAGTTTCCACCTGCATCTGTGTAAAATGCCCATTTCTACCATCAACATATCCAAGTTCTCCAAATGAGATAATACATAAAGTGAGTGCCTACCTTAGTAACGGGCACCCTGTAAGCACTCAATAGGGCTCTTGGGTCTTCAAAACTCATGCTTCTCTTCTACTCACCCTCTCCCCCAAAGCAACATTTCCCTTTCCTGAATTTCTATAACTCTTGCGCTGCTTATTACTATCTTATAGTGGTGTAATAACTTATTGATGTCAGAGTCATCAATTTCATTACAACCACATTAGGGGCTAATGAGATCATCGAAGTATACTGGAAAGTACAAAGCACTGTATAGATGTATTAAGTTTGAAAAACAAGTTTGTGATGTGTTATAATGACATGCAGAGGTTAGTGTGGCCCTAAACTTTTATAATTCTTTTTTTTTTCAGTTTCTCAGAGCTTTCTGCAATATTATCTTTCTAGAATTATTTCTAGCAATTATTTCTTACCCAAATGTATGTTTGTGGGGGAAGAAATAGATTAAGGGAAAAGCCATTTCAAATTTTGGCAGTCTAAATATTGAAAAAAAACCCCATTTCTTTACAGTTGAAATTGCTGTATATGTGTATATGGATATATGTGCACGCAGGCACGCGCGCATACAAACACACACACACACACACACACACACACACACACACACACACCCCAGGGCTCTGATAAGCACCCTCATTTCCTTATGAAATAAAGTTACTTTATTTCCTTATAAAAACAATACAATACCAGGGAATTGTCATGTTTGTTCTTGTGGCATCGACTCATAATTATTTTAACGTAGCGTTAGAACACACATCCCAGGAACCTTCCTTCATGTTTTCTTCTTTGCATCAGTGACACTGCTCTCTCCTGCCCTCTTTTTCCCTCTCTCTCTCTCCTTCTATTTCATCGCTTTTAAATGTTGATGTTTCCCAGAGTTACCTGGCCTCACTCTCTTTTCCTCCAGCAGTACATGTTCGCTCCTGTGGATGAATTAATCTATGCCCATGACTTCAAATGCCACCTCAACGCCAACGATGTCCAAACCTTCATTTCCGGCCCTGTGCTGTCTCTCGAGCTTTGGAACTGCCTAAAACACATCTGTTTGGCTGTCCCGCAGAAGTTCCAGAGTCAACACGCCTAAAGCTGAACTCATTATGTTCTGCCCAGAATTGCTCCTTCTCCCCTTTCATTTCCTCTTCCATTCACACAGTAGCTCAAGCCAGTGATCTGAGTGTTATCCTTAGTTTCATTGTCTCTTTTGCTGCCACATTTAATCAATCATCACTTTCTGACAGATTAATCTCCTTAAAATGGCTCAAATCCTCCCATGTCTCTCCACCCACTCTGCTATCACCTAGTCTAGAAAATAATTATTGATCTCTGGATTATTGCAACAGCCCTCCTATCCAGAGTGGTCTTTCTAAATTGCAAATCTGACCATGTCACTCCATTGCCTAAAGCCCCTAGTGGTTTTCCAGTACCCTCAGAATGAAGTCCAAAGTCTTACCATGGTTCACAAGAACTCTCCCTGTCCTCATTCTAGTCACTTCCCCCAGCCTTTCTCAAACATGGGCCTCTGCACATGGTGTTTCTATCACCTGGGGTGTGCTTGACCCATCCCTGCTTGGGTAACTCCTAACCTTCCTTTCAGAGTCAGTGAAGGCATCACCCCTTCCAAGAAGCCTTCCCTCACCCCCTTCCCCCTAGCTGCATGTGATGTACCTGTATCTCTGTTTTCACTCCCATCACATAGTACTGTATTATTTGCTAATCTGAGGAGCTATTGGCAAACAAACACATCTTTTTATTGCTGAATCCTCAATTCAGGTGTTTAGAGAATAGCTTACTTAAAGCAATAGATGACATTCACCTCTCTCTACTCTCACTACCCATATTCATAAGAATGGGTTTCTATTCTTTCAAACTAAGAGGATTATATCAGACCCCTTCTAGTTCCAGGAGTCTATGATTCTATTGTTCCAAATTTATTCATACAGCTAACATTATTTACTGACTGGGGGGGGGCGGGAAGACAGGTATTAATAAAAGTCATATAATTAAATACATATAAACTAAGTGCTATAAAAGAAAAGGACCTGATATCCTGAGCATTATGATAATAGAAAGTCCATCTATCTGGGGAATCAAGGAAAGCTTCCCTGAGGAGGTAAAGTTTGAGCTGAAACTTGAAGAACATTCCAAACTAAGTGAACATATGAGCAAAGGCAACAGGTGAGAGAGAGCTTAATGTTTTTGAGGAAGTAAAAGAAGAATCCATGTGCTATAGCTGGAATGTGGGTATTATTGTTAACCTCCTCATAAAAGTGAGGAAACCGAGGGTCAGCGCCCAGCTGAGAGCCTGATACAAGGTAAGGGCTCCACCAAACATGCTTCCTTAGTGATGGGACGTTTGCCAATGATGTGCAACCTGCCTTCAGGCCTCTTCCATAGCCTTTTACAACTAGAAGAGCGTTCCCTACAAACCTAATGTTGTTCCCTAATGTTGTCTTCTGTGAGCATCATCCCAATTTAGAGAAATCGGTATAAAAAAATCATCTAAGAAAACATTACCTGCAGAAAATATAACACATCCTGTTGGTATTACAGGTAAGAGTATAGTTTAAATGTAAATCAAAACTAACGCATGCCAAGATTATCTAACTTTTTAAAATGATAAATGATTCACACTATTATATCCATTACATATATTTCAACTTTCATGTGAAAGCTAGAGTAAAATGGTAATTTGTTTTCATGCAGGTCGCATAAGCAGCTACTTACTAAATTTCCCAGAATTTATTTAAACACTTTAGTAAATCGATATATGCATTAATATAACATGCTGCACAGATTATCTATAATTTAGTGGTCTATTTTTTAGATATGTTATGCTTTTACACCCTAGTATATCAGCTTCAGTTCTCTGTTTAGTTCTTAAGTTATTTTTAATGTATTTATTATAATTGAAAAAATTAATTAACTATGCCTTCTGCCAACTCAAAAGTGGGAAGAAATTGGAAAGGCCTTTAAATAAAAACGTATTTAAAAATATGGGAAAAAAAAAGAAAGCAAGAAGATTGCTTTAGAAAAAAAATTTTTTTCCTGTGGGATTGCTCGTGATAGATAAACTATCCTGGGGGAAAGGGGACAAGAGTATTATAATCTTCCACTGCCCCTTCCACAATGTATCTACAGCTTCGCTTTCTGCATTTTCAGTTACCCAAGGTCAATAACAGTCCAAAAAATTAAATGGAAAATCAAGGAATAAAAATTCATAAGTTTTAAATTGTGTGCCATTTTGAGAAGTATGGTGAAAACTTGCTCCATCCTTCTCCATCCTGGCCAGGGAAGTGGGGCATCTCTTTGTCCAGTGCTACCACACTGTATATGCTCCTCATTAGTTAGTCATTTAGCCATCTTGGTTATCAGAGCCATCTTGGTTATCAGATCGATTATCAAAGAAGAGAGAGAGAGAGAGAGAGAGACCACATGCATATAACTTTATTATAGCATATTGTTGTAATTGTTCTATTTTATTATTAGTTATTGTTGTTAATCTCTTACCATGTCTAATTTGTAAATTAAAATTTTTCATAGTTGTGTGTGTGTATATGTATGTATGCATAGGAAAAAACAGTATATATAGGGTTCGGTATTATCTGCAATTTAGGTATTATCACTGGGCGTCTTAGACTATATCCCTAGCACATAAGGGAAGACAACAATAGAGAAAAATCTGAATTGCACTTTTATGGAAAATCCATGAGTTCACATAAAAAGACTATATGATTCATCTTTAAGAAGAAAAGAAAGCTTTTTGCCAAGAACTCTTACTGACATCCTAATTAATTTTAGGGTTTGTCTTTTCAGTTGTAACTTTCCTTTTGCAACTTACTTTCTATTTCCTGAGCTTTCTGATATTGTCTGCTTCCTGGCAATATCATTCTAATCCTCATCAAAAATGGTCATCAGCTGGTAAGATGAAGATCAGGGGAAGAAGCCTGGCATTTTCAGAAAAGACTGATGAATGTCAATTGATGAAAAATGAGCTATTAACATTTGGGAGAATAGTCCTTAGGATCTACTGCCACTCTATAATATTGTATTCACCCAATTTTGTGTTACTTTATAATATTTATTCTAAGGAATATGGTGAGACTAATATACCCTTTAAAAGGAATTATAGTTTTATTGCCTTCTGAAAGTTTAAACATTTTTATTTTACTTTAATTTGCATTTTGCTTTAAAAAGATTCATGGTTTGCTATAGCCTAAGAGGTAGTAACTGAAAATTTTAAAGTGGTTAATATCTTGGGATTATTTTTTCACCCTCTTGTTTCTCTTTTTGAAAGAAAATTATTTGTTTATTTGTTTGTTGTTTTTGTTTTTGTTTGAGGTTATGACAAGGTCGCACAGTCTGAGAGTAAGGTAGGTTAGATCACAAATCAAAACAGGCAGTGTTAGTTCTATATGATGCAGGAACTGGTATTCTGGAGGTGGAGCCCATGTGAGTATCATCAAAATGTCAGACAATAAAATATTGCTAGTTCTGTTTGCTGGGTCTTGTCTTAATCCCTTTAGGGTGAAGATGGTGTTTCCAGCTTCCATCTGTTTGGCTCTGCTTGGCGGAGAGTCCTGAGGAGCTGGCCTACTCACGTTTCCCAGAAGAGGTCACAAAGATCTCATTTGGGAATTTCCAGAAATGACTATGCCCATCTTAACACATACCGGAATCTAAGATAATATTTCTTTGCCATATTGTTCTGAAGCAGATATTTGATTAAATTCAAAGAGCACATGTCTGCTCTCCAAGGAACAACTGCAAGCAATTAAAAGAGAAAGTAGAACATGTGACAAAATAGCTATTTCTTTAGAAAAGAGAGAGAATGAAAACATTGCAGATAGCTCAACACTTCTATCAGCAGGTCGAACTGTGTGATAGTCAAAATTCTTCTTAGTATTTTTTAATGTTCCCAACCCACATACTATTAGCAACTCCCATCTCTGTGTTCCCTCCCTTAGCTGAGGCTTAAACCACTACTCCCTTCCATAACCAAGTTATATTCACTCTGGAGTTTATTCTTTCAGATCTTCCTAAATATCTAATTAAACCTAATAAACCAACTTGTACTAGAATCTTAGTAGATGAGAATAACTTTAATTAATGACATACTCTTTTGGTGAATGACTATGTACTTGGCACTGTGGCTAATAACCTGCTTAAGAAACAGTTTTTTTAATACAAAATAATATTAAATGTCAACCGTAATTAAAATATAAAAAAAAGAAGGAACAGATAAAGGAGAATAAGAAGTCCAATTTTCCAGGTATAAAAGAAATAAGTCATGGAGATGTGGTGTACAGCATAGGTAATATAGTCAATAATATTGTGATAGTGTTGTATGATCTCAGATGGTCGCTGGACTTACCATGGTGATCACTTCTTTAGGTATATAAATGTTGAATAACTATTCAGGTGTACACCTGAAACTAATATAAAATTTGATATTAGCTGTATTTTAATAAAAATCTTTTAAAAAGAAACAGTTTATTTATTTTAAAAATTGGGAATAACTAGGAAGCCCTACAATAAAGGAATAGTTAAATAAATCATGGTACACGCATACCTATGGGACACTCTTCGGCCACTAAAAATAATGCTTTTAAAAATCATACTTCCCAACCGAAGTGTCCTACGATAGATGATTGGCTAAAGAAGCTGTGGTACACATATACAATGGAATATCACTTAACCATAGAAGAGATGAAATCCTGCCATTTGCGACAACATGGATGGACCTCGAAATAGTCATGCTAAGTGAAATAAGCCAGACAGAAAAAGCTGAAAATCACACGATATCACTTATATGTGGGACAGAAACCTAAAAGTAACAAATGAACAGGACAAATAAACTGATTCAGGGATATGGACAATAGACTAGTGGTTACCAGACGGTAAGGGATGGGGGAGGAGGAGGGAGGTAGACAGGATAAAGGGGGTCAAATATGTGGTGGCAGAAAGACATCTAATATGCGAAGTGAACACACACATATACATATGCCTTATTGTTAAAGTGTACAGCTAAAACTTATTGGATTTTGTTAACCAATGTCTAAATAAATAAATAAATAAATAAATAAATAAATAAATAAATAAATCATGCTTCCATTCATTATGGATGTTAACTAAACTTATTGTGGTAATCATTTCACAGTACATATCTATGCTAATCACTATGCTGTACATCATAAACTTATACAATGTAGTATGTCGCTTATACCAATTCAACTAGAAAAAGAAAACAGTACTTTAGCATAATACTAGTTCTATTTTAAAAATATGTATAGGAAAAAAGACAATAAAATATACTAGTGATTTTGGTTATCTTTAAGAAGTGGGATTATATGTGATTTCTATTTCACTCAAACTTTTACGTACTTTCCAAATGTTTTTCAAGGAACATATACGTGAGTTTTAATCAGAAAATAAATAATAAACATTATTTTTTAAAGATAATTTCTCTTTGGAAGAGTTGTCAGTTTAATCCAGAAGATACTGGATTGGAAACAAATTATTAGTATGTTATGGTAAATGTTACAATAGAGTTTCTACAAAGTGTTATGAGAATAACTAGCCACTCATATACATAATGAAAGATTGAATATGCTATTGTCCCCAACGAGTTTTGTAGAAGTCTTTATTATTATAAGAAAAGATATAGTTCACAATTCCCTATCCAAATTTTACTTCCATGTGTATTTCAAGCTGCAGACATTTTTGGATTTTAGAAAGATAATATGGTTGAGTATATGTGTTTACGTAACACCCCAATGGATCTGGGCCAGCAACCCATAATCCAACATATTAATATTTCCATTTAGTGAGATGAGAATATTAATTTAGTTCCCAATTTTTTATTAGAATAAGGATTACAAGGCTTGTCATCAGGTTAGGCCATCAAATTTGTTGCCTAAAAGTCTTGCTTTCTGGAACCCTTTGGATTTCTGAATTGCAGTTAAAAGATTATGGACCTGGATGAGAAATAAGGAGACTCAGTACCAGAGCCTGTGTAGGGTGTCATCTGTTATCTGCGTCTCAGCTCCTAGCTCATTAAGGCTAACACTTGTTCTAAGTTTAGGAATCATAAAACTGATTGTGATTCATGTTACAGTTTGTGATAGTATTTGATCATAAATATGTACTCCAGGAGTGAAAATGCTCTAATTCTGTCTGAAGACATGAATGCGTAAGAGGTCTGCGGTTGTTTAAAAGGAGAAAAAAATGTTATTATAAACACAATTTACAAATATTGTAAAAACATCAAGAAATATGTGGGTCGTATTAGTAGAAATTATGTTAATAGAGCTGGCAAAATATATTTCTCAGTACTTTTTAATGGTTGTCCGTAAGCCAAACATTTCCTAATCTCTCTTGAAATACTGACAGCTAAGCAATCAAAAGGCTGTAGTTTCAAACATTAGCTATAAAACTGCTGAGTTTATTGATATGTAGCCAGTTTAGGAGAAATTTTATTTGTTTACTTATATGTTATATATAATGTGGTTTTTTTTCAATTCTGTGGTATAATGAATAGTATGCAATGTCTGAACTACTATTGCATATCACTGAGGATCAGTAGCAATTTTCGTGAGGTGACAGATAAGTGGTTTTACGCCCAGGAGATTCATCTGAAATAAACCTTGATGGTTTTCCTGCTGACAAGACTGACAGAAAGGAGGCCTAGAACAAAGATCAAAATCTTCACTTCTTGAAAACTGCTTTAAGGCTGGCTCCTCTAAGTTCTGTTAGTCCGTCTAGATGAAGCATTTAATTTTCTCTTGTGGATACAGTCAGGTATAGCATACTGAGCTTTTGACAGAAGAGGAATTTCTCCATGGTTCTACAAACCATACATTCAATGAATGTTGATTTGTTAATGCAAATTGACCATCAAGATTTAAATTCCTCAAAAATTCCTCAAAATAATTATTTAGTAATCATTACCAGATTCACAGTATCCTTATTACCAGAACTACCGGTTATTAGAAAACTAGTTGATTTGACCTCCTGTATGCCTTTTTAGCCTCTGGCTGGAGTCATAAAAGCAGAAACATGGCCCTAGGGCAAAAGCAGGTGATCACCTTAAGGACACATGTACCTTATGAGTCACTGGGAGTTGGCTATTTTGAATATTTGTATCACTGCTTTCACATAATACTAAACTCTTCTTAGCAACTGGTACAGGCTACTGTTGCTGTGAATAGCAAACTGGAGCTTCGATAAGGGGTTTTTTTTTTATGTTAAATTCAAATTTTATCAGCTTACTATAGATTCCTGTCTTTATTACTACCTGTTTAATATCAGCTAATATTGTGTAGGCTGCATAGAAAATAAATTAAGGACATGTGCATCTGGTCTTCTGGGACCTTACAGTTTTGAACACCAAACAGACACATAAGCTACAGAGTAAATGATTGCATGAATTAAATATGTAAAACATTATGTTGAGAACAAACAAGATAGTTAGCTTAGGTAGACCTTTAGTTGATGAGTGAAGAAGCAATTATAGAAGCAACCCACAGAGAACTGCTGGTTTTTAAAAAGGCGTAATTAATTATTTAATTAAGACATTCTTGCCTGGAGGGAAAAACCAGAAATTTTGCAGGTTTAGTAACTGCAAAATAAAGTTCTGGGGTGGGAGAAATATTCCAGGCCTCCTATTATTTTTATCTCCAACCTTTGAAAAAAATGGCATCAGAACTAAGGTCTAGCAAATTTTGTTGGATTTAAGTTTTGCTTTCGGCCACATATCATTATTAGCAAATATGCTATTTATATTGAGAAAAGTGTCAGTGTTGTGCTCAACACTGACTTGTGACAGTGCTCATTACTATAAGAAATGTTTAGGTTTTTTAAGGTGAACACAAATAATATATTTTTATGAAAAAAACTCCGTAATATCCAAATTAAAAAAACATGTACTAAGTGGCATTATTTCACATTTTTGCAAAATGGTGGACAGCTGCATTCTCACAACCCCTTCTACATTCACTCTATTGCAAATGTTTTTTTTATACATTTGTATATATTTAATGAGTACAACATGATATTTTGATAACTATATACATAGTGAATGATTATTACAGTTGAGCTTATTAACATATCCATCTCCTAACATAGTTACCTTTTGTGTATGTGTGTGTGTGTGTGTGTGTGTGTGTGTGGCAAGAATAGCTGAAATCTACTCTCTTAGCAAATTTTCAGTATACAATACAGTATTATTAACTACAGTCATCAATGCTATACATTAGATCTCAAGACACTATAGAAAATGAATACTAACACATTAGACATATCAGTGGATATATACTTCGAAAGTATCAATAGGACAATTAAAGTAAAAAAAACTCTGAAAATGAATTCTTATGAGGCCATGTTTATACAAGAATGTCTGAATAGTTGGAGTTCAAGCATTTATTTTATCTAATTTGTTCAGGGTAAACTGAATTAACAAAAGATAATGAGCTTAATTCTAAAATCTGTCTCACTAGAGCCTTTATTGACACAGCTGAAACCTTCCAAAATCAGCCCCTTTCACTTGGAAAGTGAATTCTGTCAGCTATCAAATAGTAATGATTTGTTTTCTGCATATTTCACATTTTAAAAGGACATATTTGAGAAAGACACTCGAGAAAGTTATCTAACTACAAAGTGGTAGAGATTACCTCACTGTCACTCTTGCTCTCCGGCAAGCAAACGTGGATCCGAAGTCCTAGCCAAAAGGTCATTCTACAGGGTGATTTCTATAGATATGTAACTTTACCACAAAGCATAAGAAATGTGGTTTCCTGGAGATAAGGATGAAAGTCCATTGAATTGAAAGCCATCATCTATACTCTAAAATGTTAGAAATAAAATACTCTTAAACAGAGAAGATCCTCAAAGAGGTGCCTTAGTATGGGGATGTCCAGCAGGGTTTTCAAACCACACACACAAAAAGTCTACAAACTTGAAATCTTTTCAAAAAAATTAAAAGGCTCCTGCAGAATTATTCTGACAGAATTCAACTCTTACAAGTCAACCAGAATTGAATAACTCACAATGCAGAGTTAGAATCCTTCTACAAAGAATTTTCCCTAAGCATTGGTTAAGATTTTCTTATATGGTATTACAATGTTTTTATCTTTAACATTTCAGCCAAATTGTATATTTTGTCATTCATTCAACCACCAAGTTACTACCAGATAGACACCTTCTCACTGTGCCCTCACTCGGCAGTGAGACAGCCTGCTCTCTAGTGTCTCAAAATAAGAACAGTAATCTCTCTGTGGGGGTATCACCTTCATGACTTCATCTAACTCGAATTACCTCCCAAAGGCCACATTTCCAAATACTATCACATTAGGGGTTAGGGCTTCAAGGTATGGGTTGGGGCAAGGGACCATAACAAAAATCTTCCCACATGAACATATAAAGATCTTCTCTATTCTTTTTAGAGCTGCACAGTGTGCTACTGTTACATCATACATCTTTAATGTTGAAACTGGGAAAACTGAAGCTGTGCTTAATTACTTTTGTTAATAAGAGCTGCGGCAATAATATAAGAAGACATGAGTCTTAGATTCAAAGGTGATATTTCTGATGAGGTTACACATAAGCTTGAATTATATTCAGATGATTGCTGAAAATGTACAAAAAAGCAATAATGTTTAGTGTACATTCATTAGCCCGTCATTATATCCTTAAAAGTTCAGCTTTCTAAATTAAATGATTGAAACGTTGTCTTAATATGAAAATAATGACTGTATTTGAAGGTGCAAATTATAGTAGTAAAACAAAGAGCTACAAAATGTATTTTTTATGTCATTTCTTATAAATGGTCAGTTTATCCCTGACTATTAATTATTAGGCATGTCATGTGGGCTATTCTAAATACATTAGTGTATATTTTGGTTCTAAGGAGAGTATTTGTGTAGAAGAAAATATAGTGATCTCTATAGATAAAGTTCAAATGTTTTGCCCGTTCACAGTCAGAGGCAGAAGGAAAAAGATGAGCATTACAGGAGAGAGAAGAATGGTCAGAGAGAGAGAAGGTGAACCAAAGTAGTGAGGTTATGGAAACCAAAAGAGGAAGGCATAGTCAATTGTGTCACATTCAAGAAAAAGTAATGATCTGGATCCCCAAAACAATACATCAGGAGACAGAAGTAAGATTTTTAAATATTAAGTAGTGAGCTGAATAATGAGAAAGTAAAATCAAAATTCTTTTTGGCTCTTTAACAATGCTATTCCATATTTATATTCCACTTTAGAGTAACAGAGTACTTCCACATAAGATATCTTTTTATGATATCTCAAGGAAATAGTCTTGTAGATAGATAAATGGAGAAAGATGCAGTAGAAAGAGATAATTAAAGATGCAAATAAAAGATAAAGTAATAGATGAAGTTAGTTTCCTAGGAGGAGAAAGAGGGAACAATTTAGTGCAGGAAAAGAGTGGGGATATTTTTAACTTTGAGTCAGAAGGAAGAAAAAGTGAGTTGGTGAAAAGTTATAAACATTTTAAGATAAAAATAGTTTAAAAAGATGTATGACTAAAGACCTGAAAGTAATCAAGGTAACATTGATTTGAGGTCCCAAATGGCAGGAGAAATGTGAAATGAGTGGGGAAATAATGATGTTGACATAAAATGTCAAAACAGTGACTCTTCACCTAGTCACAAGCTCTTCAAATCTCTAACACAATACAATAGTCCTTCCACTAATGTAATGGTAAGTGGACATTAAAATAATAGAGCCAAGAGCAAACTTCAAACTTGAAGTTTTAAATAACCCCAGCAAAGACTTTAAGAGAAGATCATTTGCTACACAATTCAATTTATAAGTCTGCTATGAGCTCCCATCCCCAGCCCACTCCACAGCAAGGAAATGCATTAAGAAAGTTGTTAGAATAACACACTCCCACAGGACAAGACACCCTGCAGTTTTTCAAACAACAGGAGTGTCAGTCTGTGGTCCAGTCTCCAATCACCCTCTTTAGAGAGTTCCACTTTTTCTACTAGTACTCAAATGTTTATAACTTTCTCCTTTAAATGTATGTATATCCAAAAATAAATTTAAGTTTGTTTTCTATGAGCTAACATATTGACAAACAAAAATATGATGGCTTTCCTTCTTGGCTGAAAATCCACGTGGCATGTCCATTTGGGCCCTATGCTACCTCAGCCAGAAATCCTGAGATTCTAGTCTTTCGGCTCTTTAAACAAACTCTACCGTTAACATATTAATTTCTTTATTATGTCTTATAGAAGGTAAAATTTGGCTATGGTCATGCCACCCTGAACAAGCCTGATCCCGTCTGATCTTGGAAGCTAAGCAGGATCGGGCCTGGTTAGTACTTGGATAGGAGACCACCTAGGAAGACCAGGTGCTGTAGGCATAAAAAATAAATTTAAAAAATAAGGGATCGTAAGCTGACAAGGTCCTTTCAATCTGTGAGGTCAACCAGGGGTTGCCTCGCCTAAAAAAAAAAAAGAAGATAAAATTTACTACATATACAATACACCTCTCTTTCTCCGTGGGAAAATAAAACAAAACAAACACACACATGCTAATGACAAGCATAGACATGTGTTTTTGAATGGACCTATCATGTTACCCTGTCTTCCCGTCTTGGTGGTTGGCTTGGGGAGAAATTTGTGACTTAAGTTGATCCAAAGCAAGTAACTTGAGATTGTTTCCAGGCTAGAGCCAAAGAGGACGAAATCCTCTTTCTTTGCTAGAATTGCTGCTGGGATGAGATGAGAGCCCAGCGTTGTTAGGAGCCTTGCTCCCAATGGCATGGAGAAAGCCATCTGCAAAGGGAAGCAAAAACAATAGTCAGAAATAGACAGCATGAGCCCTAAAAGTGTTCCTGCCACTGAACCCAGACATCCCCAGGACCAGATCCCTACATCCTGTGTTTGGGTTACAGAAGCCAACAAATTTTCCTTTTTGTGCAGGCGAGTTGGGATTCTGTCATTTGCAACCCAAAGTGGACCAACTATGCACACAATACCTATACTTACAAGGTGCTCGATAAATATATGTCGATTACATGGTTGCTTCTATGTCAGCGCTTTCTCTGTACCTTTTGCTTCTGCACTTCCTTTTTGTCCTCATTCTCAATAAGGTTTAATCAAAAGTAAGGCTGTGATTTTCCAGTAATCACTGGGTGCTCTAGTCCCTTGACGCTGTCCAAGGTCATTTAACATGTTTGTGTTTCAGTTTTCTAATTTGTAAAACATGGCAAATAATAATAGCATCTATGTATTTAGCACCTACTATATTCCGGGTACTGAATTAAAGTTTAATGTGCATTATTTTATGTCCTACAGCAATTTGGTAGCATGCATAACAATCCCCATTTTATAGATGAGGAAGCTGGAATGCAACAAGGTTAAATGAATTGATCAAGGTCATACAATTTGAGTGACAGAATTCTGGCTCATACCCAAATTGGTCTGAGTCTCTGAGCCTGTGCTTTTTCCAGTGTCCTATGATGCCCTACTTATTCAAAGAGGTTCTTTGTGTGTAGTAAGATAATGCAGGTGAAGTTGCTCTAAAAACAGAAAATGATCAAGAGTCATTCTCCAATTGACAACCAAGTTGTATGGAAGTGAGCTCAACTATTAACAAGGAAGATTTGGGTTATGAAGAACATTCTGACTAGCCCAGTTATAGCATTAGAAACAGTTATTAAAAAAAAATAAATGAGAATCTCATATAAATGAGAAATTTTATGAAGACAAAGAGCAGTCGAGATTCTGTTTCATTTCTGAAGCCTCAGTAAAACTTAGAAGGACATAAGTAAGCTTTGCTAAGCTTGGGAGAATCAAACCTCATTTCTCATTTTCCTCATTGGACCATTAATACTTATAGCCTGTCATTTGTGGCCCTGTTGATGAAGTGTGCTTATAAAATACAGACATTTTTACGTACAGATCTGGATGACAATATCAGTGGTATTTGAAACGAGCAAACATATAATCATACCGTTTATGTACTATTAAAACATGTACAAACCTTGTTTTTGTATAAATTTAACTGAAAGGAGGATAGATCAGGTCTACATGTAAAAAATAGTTCTTAGTAAAACTCTTCTGTTCTTCAAGCTATAATTACTATATCAAAAAACTTCAAGGAAACCACATTATGAACTGTTTTATGTCCATTTTCTTCATTAGATTGTGAGTGCTTTAGAAATAGAAATGTGTTACTCATTTTTTATTTGTAGAATAAATTTGGCATAGGTTGCACTGTGATTTTCATGAGTCCTGGGAACCTCTTCCTCCATAAAAATATTAAAAATTATATTTTTAATGCCATAATAGTATAAAGATGAATATATTAATATTCTATATTAAATATTTTCTATGACCTAAAATCTCATTTTTTTCTTTTTACTCAAAAAATTAAACTATTTGCATCATATTGTGGGCTTCAGATGCTGTGCTTATCTTGCATATGGATAAGTCAGTCCTGATAAGTATTAAATACAATTTTGTTGAATGAATGAAATGAATGAATGATTTAAAACTAACATTTCTCTGGTGGTAGTGATTCTTAGAGCTTTTATTTCAAAGTAATTTTTAGCTTAAATACTTTTCAAAAGCAACTAATTAATAAAATCATCACGAAGTACTAAGATTCATTTAATCTGAAGCCAACTATTGAAATATACTACTGTAAACAAAATTAAAACCCAAGAGCAGCGTAGAAGTCTGTCAATGTGGCAAAATAAATATTTTAAAATAATATCAGAGGTTGCTGTAATTTTGAACAAATACAGCACACCTCTGAAATAGTAAAATTTAAATATTTTCTCTTTAAAACTCTGACATTCCAAGAATGTCCGTTCATAAGGTGGACATACAAAAAAATGTGTGTATGTACTTGGAACCACATAATTATTGACTATAATTTAGTGAAACGTGTGCCCAGAACACTAGACCTGCTGCCTTCCCCAACATTGCTTTTGGAACTCAGTATTTCCGGACTGTTGTTTCCAGAGACATCTTTTTTTAAATGGAAAATTGATTGATGAAATCTTAGGCATTAATAAATGCTAATGCATATCATGAATTAAAACGCTGTCATTTTATAAGAAAGAATTATTGGCTGTGTTATTTCTTCTAGTAATTCCAAGTCTAGTGTTTAATTTACAGAATGAAATCTAGAAATCAATTATTCTGTTCATAGCACGGTAAAACTTATTTTTAAAATTATGTTTTAGAGGCTACCAGACTGGCTTATCCACTAACTTATAATGTAGAGTGTCATAACTGAGCAGTTTTTTCTTACTTCGAAATATATTGAACAGAGGAAGCATTTTTGCATTGTCTGGACAGAATTGTGTGCAAATTAATATCTGGATAATAATTCCGATTCACTCCTCCACAAAGGACATTATACATATAAAGTAGTGCTAGTATTTATGGGATGGATAGTTACCAGAACAGCTCTTAAAGGCTACATAATAAAAGTGCATTAAAGCTGCCTAAATTAATTAACCATAGATACTGAAATGGATTCAGCTAATGGATTCTGCTTCCCCAGAGAGTGCCCTCTTTTAATAATAAAAAAAAGCAAAACACATGTTTTCCTCTTCTTTTTTATAACATCCAGCCTCCTGACCAAGTGGGACGGAGTGGGATGGAGACTGCACACACCACCCCTGAGCCAGCAGGAGGGAGAGGTCATCTAGTGATCAGACACTCTTGCTTCTCCTCTCCAAGGGCAAATGGGCTGCCTTAGCAGCTGTCGCATCCCTTCGAAACAGGAAACCGGTCTAGAGTTTCAAACTTATCTCCTGTATTGCATTACCAAACTGGCAGTCTTGCCAGATCCTTGTAAATCCTGTTATGTATGAAGGTGGTGAAGGCTTGAGGGACTGGTGAACAGGGAGGGTGTTTGCGTTTGGGAGGGGGCACTACCTAGCTCAGCTAGTTGCCATCTGGAGATGAAACAAGCATAGAAGAAGAGAAAAAGGCACCAGGTCATTTGGTCTATCTCATGTCAATAGGCAGAATCAACATCCCAGTGGAAACAATAAAGCATCTTTGTGATAAAGTTGCTAGTTATCCCAGACATATAACAAGATGCTTCAAAAAGCCAGGCTGTGGACTCAAAAATCAGTTATTCGGCTTGCTTTTCAGTCAGACAAACCCCTTGTTTTCCTACTTTTCCCATTCGATGTTCTGCTTTAGGCATCTCATTGCTCATTAGCAGTTCCAGCAGAGGGCAGGCAGGAGAAAGGAAAGAAGGCATGTATTATAGCAGATGATCTCGAGTCTTCTGAACATGTTAAGGAAAATTTTCTTAAGAGCAACAAAGGTCTCTCTGTTTTTTTCTTTTTTTATCTGCTGCATAAGATGTTATCAATTTTCAGGGTCTCTTCTCTCAGGGAATTTATAGTCTGATCTGAGAAGGGAAACTGAAGGCCTATGAAATAATGAGAAAGCCATGCTCTAAAGCCATCCCAAGTTATCCCAAGTAAAATCATGGGTTTTAAGAAAAGGAAGAGAGGTCTTTGTGTGCTGAAGTTGGTGATAGCATTTATAGATTAAAAGTATACATTGAAGTAAACAGTGCAGAGAAGTGAGAGTTCAAGTTTGGGCAAATGTAATTGTGGAAAATTCTCTAAACAGGCTTGAGTGACAGCCTCTCAGAGAGAACTTGCAGGCATCCTGTTAGAATTCGGTTTATGCAGGACAGGTCTCATCGGATCTCAGCACCAGACCTTTGTGGCGACCAGCCAGAGAGAAGTGACTGGGAAGTTAGATTGGTTGGCATTCCAGGAAGAAGAGTACTCAGTATCTTTCCATATTATTCATTAAGATCTGTGTGACAATGTCATGAGCAACTCACTATGGGGAGGTCTTCATCAGATAAACAGGGCTGCAAAATTCATAGCGAAGGAATGTGGACTGGAGAGGCACTCCCAGCCACAGCTGCTACCTGAACACCCAGGACTGGCTGAGAACCAAGGAGACATGCTGAAACCAGGAGCCTCAGCGACGAATGGCAGTGTTACAGCCGCTTAATCTTGAAATGAAAAGTAATTGCTTCTGGCTTAAAGAATAAAGGAAAAACAAGATCAGCCTTGGCTGAATTACATTTTTTTTTTTTTTTTCAAAAACAACCATGTTGTAGACCAGATTCTAAAACTTGCTTGGTATTTGAAACTGTGAGGAAATGGATGTTTTCTGTCAATGTAATTTAAATCTATCCTCCAGAGTACTGATATATAAGAACACTTGAATGCAAATACATTTTGATTAACATGATTAAATCAAATGTGTTTACTTTTAGCTATAAGGGATGACATCTAAAATTTAACTTACCTGAATATAATTTTAGAAAGTTGGTCTTCAAAATAACTATTGCTTTTTTTTTTTTAAAGCATTTTCCTACCTCAAAGTCTCAGCAGAAGCTACCAGAACTCCTTTTCTGTGTAGATGAAACTGCAGCTGGAGAAGTATGGAAAAGGGGGGAGGGAAAGGCATTTCAATACTTCTAATATATTTCTATGATGGAATTGTCTGCTCTATATACAAAAGTATTTGTAAACATTCATAAAGGAAGAGCTGCAAGTTCAAATTATTGTCAGAAGGATCGAAAGATGGCTTTAACACCCAGCTGAATAAGTAATATTTGTGTTTTTATCTGTTTACTTCTCAAGGGGCTAAAGAATGGCGAATGTCAGTAGATGTTCTAATTATACAGTCTCCATTTCCTTGAGAGTAAGGGAGCAATGACAGAGAGTAAAAACAGAGCAAGAATGAGAACGAATAAATCTTGCCTTTCGAGTTTCAATTTTTAAATTACATGTATTAGTTAAAAATATTTGTGACAGACTCCCAATGATGTACAGAGAACTAATTCAAATTCATATTGTCTCCTAGAGTTATGTAAAATTGCCTATATAAATAGCAGTTTCACATGTTTTAATCTAATATTATAAGTCCTCACAGAATTATCATCAACCAATAATAACCAATTAGGAATAAACTCAGTTTGTCTTCCTGCCATCATTCTGTACAAACATGAATATTATAAAAATAATGACACATGATATCTTCTTATAGGTGCCAACATTGAGGACAGTCCTTATAAAAAATCCAAGGCTATTTATAAACATTACTCATAGAATATGTTTCTGCTTCATTAATTCAAAACAGAAAAAAAAAACTCATACTAGAAGTTTTTTGGATACCACCAGTTTTGGGGATTTAACCTAATAGAACAGCGTCATGACACTGATGACTGCACTTGCTTTCTCGTGAGCTCTGGCCAGTGGACAGCTGGAAGGTCAGCTAGAGACCCAATGACTTAATGCGCAAGAATTACAAACCGGGGGCTTTTAAAAAAATGAACAGTGTCATACAGCCCATGAGGTAGAGAAACAGCCATAAACAACACTAAGAATGCAAAGAATGTTCACAGCTGGTGAACCTCCTTCTACTGGTATATGACACATAGCCAGTGACCCCTAAAGCCGCAATATTTCCAAAGATGAAGGATTACAGTACTTGGTAACACTTTAAATATATTTTTTAAAGCAATCCTTTTTACACCAATACTCTATCAATCTTTGCCAAGAAAAGGTACTGAGTGTTGAAATACCCCCAATTTTCTCTTTTCTACTGAGCATGATTCAGATGTCAGCAAGGTTTCCATTCCCATTATTGAGAAGCTTTAGACAAGAATTCTGTTCTATGTCTCCAAAAATTACAGCTTTAAAGTATAATGTAAACATACATTTTCATGGAAATACACAGCGATTGAAAACTTTTAGATGATTAGGAAGTGTCTGGTATGTTGTAAAATACACTTTTAACCCAAACATGTCACCTGCAGATTTAAGGCAAACACAGTTTTCTATGTAAAAACAAAACAAAATTACAATTACAAAAACATAATCTCTCATGTGAAATATATTTTCTTTTTATCTCCTTTTACTTCTAACCTATTGTGTCTTTATGCTTATAGTTTATGTTTAAAGCATTTCTCTTATAAACTGTATAGAGTTGGTTCTTGTTACGTTTTTGTCCAGTTTCATGATCTCTGAATTTTAATTGGAGTGTTTAGTTCAATTACATTTAATATAATTATTGATGTTGAGTTTACATCTGCAATCTTGCTATTTGATTTCACCCATCTATTTGTTTTATCCTATCTGTTTTTTGGTATTTCCTTTCTTCTTTTCTTCTTTCTTTTGGGTTCGTTGAGAATTTTTAAATATTCCACTCTAGCTCCTCAATTAGCTTAAAAGCTATATCTTCTAGTTTTATTTTTTAACAGCTGATCTAAGGATTGCAACATGCATCCTTAACTTATCACTACTTTTGAAGTATAAAAAAAACTTACAAAAATACACTTCCTGTTCCCCAACTTGTCCTTTGCACTATTCATGTCATACATATTTCTACAAATGTTAAAATCCCCACAATAAATTGTTACTGTTTTTGCTTTAAACTTCATAGTAGTTTTAAAAACCTATAGCGAAGCAATCCTGAAAAACTTTCTAAGTTGATCCTCTACTAGCTTTTTTAAAAAAATTCTTAAACACATTTATAAGAGCTACTGTAAAGTCCTTGCTTGCTAATTCCAACATCTCTCTCATCTCTAGGTATGTTTAATTTTTTTTTAAATGATGCTGAAAGATAAATAAAACCAAAATGACAACAAAAGCAATAACTCTTGCAGAGATCACACATACTCAACTGCTGAAATTCCAGGTCCCTGAGTCCCTTCTTGTCACCTGGGAGTATGTGAAGAGTCAAATGTTCCCCTCTTTGCCACTTGCTTAGCACTGCAATCATTGCCTCCTTCCCAAGTCCTTATGGCTTGTGCATGGTGGGAGGCTGCTACGCATGTCAGCATCTCCCTGAGATGTTGTTCTTCTGGCACCATACACTGCTAACACCAACACTATTGCCATCCTGTTTGCAGTGCTGCAGCCACTGGCACAGGGCTACTCCAGGCCAGGCAGCTTCTCACTAGACCCTAGGCCAGTTTTAAGAGGCTCCTTTTGCTGTTTCACATCTGGGAGCTAGAGATGATGGGCCTACCTCTCATGCTTCCTACTGTCTCTCTTAGCAGAGCTGCAGGAGAGCCCAGTAGGAGCCCCACTGCCAGAATACTCAGTGCCTCTCATCCGCCCTAGACCCCTGGGGTTGGTTATGCTTCTCCTCCAGTCGGATTTTCTCATTGACATAGCTACTGGTCAGAGGATTTATGTCCCCTTGGTGGTACCTCTTGTTGAACAAGTGCTCATTAAATGGGTAAGTATTTGCTAAGATGTGTATAGGATCCTATTAATTGTCAAGAAATAATTTTTAAAAACTGAACAAATACATAGACTAATAACTTAAATCCAAATATTATGTTTAATAATAATAATAATAATAAAAGTCCTCTGCTTTTAAAAAGTTGAAACCTGCTGAATTCTATAGGTCTTCTTTAGTCTATCTGCAAAGTTCATTCACTAATGCGACAAATAAATACCAAACAAATGAAATGTACCAGTTTTTGTACCATGTGCTAGGAATACAAAATAGACAAGATGCCTGCTCGCCTGGAGCTTCCAATAAATGAAGAAGCTACTATCAGTTACTTACAAGTGCAATATCAGAGAGCGGTATGTGATCAGAAGAAAATAAAGCAAAATGATAGGGTACAAACTAATGAGAGGAAAACAGTAGATGAAGAGGTGAAGGAAAATCTCTGAGAAGGTGGCATCTGGGCTTAATGAAAATCTAGGGAAAAGAAAGTCCAGGCAGAAGGAAAAGCGAAGTTATGAGAATGTAATGATTTAGGAAGTGAATGACAAGAGATGATGTCAGAGAGACAGACTAGCCGACACCATCAGCCTACAAAACTATGGTAAGGAGTTTGGATTTTGTTCTAAATATAGCGGAAGCATTGGAAGGTTTCAAATGGGAATAAAATTCTGTGATTACATTGTTAAAAGACATGTGTGTGTATATGTATGTGTGTATTTTAAAAGTCAGAGAAATCATGACTATTCCCACCCAAATATGTATCTCCTATAAATAAAAATTTTATTCTCTATCACCACAATGTCATCATCATATCTAAGAAAACTAATATTTATTAAATATCATATAATATTATTTAATATGTAGCTCATGTTCAAATTTTTTTCAATTGTTCTCAAAATGTATTTTAGCTGTCTTTATTAAGCCAAGAATTAATCAAGGTTCGCATATTGTATTTGGTTGTTACGTCTCTTCAGTCTCTTTTAATCTAGAACAATTTCTCCTACTCTTTTTCTGCTGCTGATAATGACTTTTGGAAGAATCCAAAAAAAGTTAATTTAAAAAATATCTCACATTTGGGATTCCTCTGTAGGTTTCCTTATAATTTGATTTTTCTTTGAGCTCCTGTAATTTTTATATTTTTGAAGTTAGTTCTAAAAGCTTATTTAGATTCGGGTGAAACATTTTTGAATAGTTTATAAGCACTTCTGTGACTTTTATCTGCATAACATCAGGAGGAACGATGAAAGAACCCCATATTATCAATGCTAAGATCTATCACTTGGTCAAAGTGGTGACTGCTAGATCTCTCCTTTGTGCCCTTTGCAATTAGTATGTAACCTGTGTGGTGATGTTTGGTCACTCTGTAAAGATCCCGTTCTGCAATTATCTTTCATCATTGTTGATCCTTGCCTGAATTAATTATTTTGTTGGGGGTTGCAAAATAGTGACCTTCAATTATTACCATTCCTTCTTTGGCATTCTTTTCTAAAGATGAGTTTTCCCTAATCGATTAGAATGATATGTAAAATTCCTACTAGAAAAGCAAGGTAAATGTTCAGTTATTTCCCTTTTACTACTAATTTTAGAGTAAAAATTTCTTGAATAGTCACTTCCAATTATGCAAATGAGTTTTTTCTTCTTTCCTTCATTTTTTGGATCACCACTATGAACATATGGATTTCTATGTATTCAATATTTTACCATCAATTATAGATAGTCAGCTTCAAATTGTCCAAAAGTTTTCTAATGGGAATCTTTGCAAACTAGCACTTGGGCCCTTTTAACATGTTCCCATAAATCACTGAGCACTGTTTCTGGTACAATAAGATATCCTAAACTCACCTGGTAGTTTTCCTTCTCAACAACTAGAATAAACTAAACCAGTGTTGTTTTTAGTAGGTAATGGTGAGTAGAAACCAAATCTGCCTTTGAGGTATGCTTATTGCTAAAGGTATGTTATTGCTTCTATGTTCTTTCAGCGTACAGAGCTAGAATAGATGATACATAGATGATAGATAGATAGATAGATAGATAGATAGATAGATAGATAGATAGAGATAAATAGGTGCATATAGACATACATGTACATATTTTTAATTCATGAGTCCATGTCAGTATTTTTAATTCAAATTTAGTATTACATTTAATCTTGCAAGTCTTTTCTCATTAGATGTTTTAAAGGAAGAATAAACAGAAGAAGATAATGAGTGGATGTGTAAATCAAGGGAAATAAAGGGTCAAGAGTGACTCCCTAGTACAAGCACACAGAATATAATCAATCATATTGTAATAACTATGTATAGCGCCAAGTGGGTACTAGACTAATTGGGGGGGATCACTTTGTAAATTATATACATTTTTAATCAACTCAAATTGAGAAATTAAAATTAAAAAAAAAAAAAAAGGAATGGCTCTCTAAGTTTTTACCTTGAGAACCTGAACCCGGATGGTTGCTGCTCCGGCTACCATTTTATCAAGATGGGAAGTAAGAAAAAGTAGAAATATTCATGGAGTGGGCATGAGAATGAGAAATCAATTATATATAGTTCAGAGTTTTATTTATTAGTTATAAAATCAAATAATCTATTTAACAAGTGGCACAAATAGATGAGTCAGAGACTAGGATTTTACATAGGTGTAAAATCTTTATTCAATTACCAGTCAAGATTCATCTGATATTGGGTACCCTTCAAATACTGTTAACATCTGTAAAGTCACTTTACCCTAATATGTGGATGAATCTTGATACTTGAACATGACTTATTAGGGCAAGAAAATCTAGGTCAAGCAAAGGAGGAAAAAAAAAATGAAGGCGAAGATTTCGGGGGTAGTAAAGAAGAAACCTTAAAATGATCCTGGATTTAAAACATGGCATATTAGTTTGCTAAGGCCGCCTTAACAAAATACCACAGATTGGAAGGCTTAAACAACAGGAGTTCATTTTCTCACAGTTCTGGAAGCTAGTAGTCCAAGATCAAGGTGGTAACAGGTTTGTTTTCTCTCAAGGACTCTTTCCTTGACTTACTGATGGCCACCTTCTCCTTGTTTCTTCACATGGTCATTTCTCCATCTGAGTTTGTGTGTTCTAATCTTCTCTTCTTATAAGGATACCAGTCATACTGGATTAAGGCCCACCAACATGACTTAATTTTATCTTAATTACCTCTTTAAAGGCCCTATCTCTAAATATAGTCACATTCTGAGGTACCGGGGGTTAGGACTTCAACATACAAGTTTTAGAAGGACACAATTCAGTCCATAACACATGGGATAAAAATAAAAGCTATATGCTAGGATGAAGACACATGCTCAAGAAAGTTAACAAACAAGTCTTTTCAACAGATGGGTCTCCTTTATGACCGGGCAAAGACAGATTGGTGGCTTTATTACTCTACTAATGCTCTAAGAAGTTTGAAATGATGATTAAATGATGAGCCACACATTTATCCACATGTCTATGGTCAATGATGAGTATATACAGAGAAAAATAGAGACAGAAGAATAAATCTACTCCATTTCCACCAAGATTTTCTAGGCTTTTAACTTGAGTCATTATGCTTAGCTTGCTTTCTGCCAGGGGGTTGGCATTTTAATCATTGCTCTTTCCTTTTTCTTTCAGGACAAGTATCCTTGTGCCAAATGACTCATCCGATACCAGCCTTAACTGTCACAAATGATATGGGAGTGGCAGGTTTCATCTATCTTAGCATAAGAAAAATTAAAGAAGAGGAAATCAAGTTTTTTTAAGGATGATAGACTGGCACTTTTACAGATGGGAAGAGCAAAGGCCAAAGGCGGGCCTGGTGAACTGACTTGCCCAGGGACTCAAGGACTTGCTCAGCTAGTTAAGGACACAGCTAGTGCTCCATCTTTTGACTTATATCCTAGTGTTCCTTCTGCCTCACCACAACTAAGTAGTTCTGTGTTTAATTTTTTCTGTTGAAAAACATTCTTGAAAGTATTGCTTACGAATGGTTTGAAATGCCAAAGAACATTCTGATATAGTGGTTAAGAGTACAGACTGGTCAAACAAGCCTGTGTTTGAATCTCAGTTTTATCATATACTACTATGTAGCCTTGAGCAGATTGTTTAACTTTTTAAAGCCTCAATTTTCTCAACAGTGGAATGGTGATAATAATACTGCCTACCTCAAAGAATGGCCCTGAGGACTTGAGTTGAAGCATTTTTTTAAAAAAGTAAACAGCGTCAGGTACATCATTTAAGTGTTCAATAAATAGCAGGTGTTATTATTCATTATAATATCCTTATTTTATCAGAATTCAAGATTTCCATTCTGGTTTCCTACATAAAAATGAAGCAAAAATAAATAAATAAGTAAAAGAACAAACAAATACCATTAGTCAGACATCAATCTGTTTCATAGGTAAAAGGATATTTATTACAACATCCCAAGATCTAGCAGTTGAGCACAAGGGCAGCTAACAAGTATAATAATTGAATCAAAAGTTTTCGCAAGTCTAAAGGTGAAAAATCACAGCCTAAGGAGGAAATCAAAATCTCCTAGGCAATAGGGTAAAAGGAAAGGAAGCTCTGAAACAAAAGAAAGAGCCTGGGGGAAAAAGAAAGATATTGTTAGATCTACAAGCTCAACAAAAGTATTGGTGAGGGCCAGGAGTGAAACAGACTACTCTCCAGGTAAAAGAATGATGTTAAGATGCCCAAAGAAAGTAAAAGTTATTTCCAGCAAAAAAAAAAAAAAAAAAGACTCCCTGTTTTTCAGAACCTGGGATCCCTTAATGTCAAGAGGTTTATTCTGATACAGAGTCATGGGAAGCATTGGTCATAAATTCTGATTAGGCCTGCTTCGGTGACCCCCATAAAACACCAGGTAGTCACTGAGCCCATGCACTTGAGCTGGTTGCTATGTTAATGTTCTTTAATCAGTGATTTTTTTCAAGAGTTGGGTTCCAGGACCCTGCTTGAAAGCCTATCACTCAAAATTAATGAAATACTATTAGTATTTTAAAGTATCTAATTGTGCACGTGGGAAACTCCAGCTTCGCTTGAAGTACCAGAGCATTTTAGAATGCATGTATAGTACAAGAGATACTTACTGGAAAAGGCTATTTATTGTTGTTAGTCTTTATTGCCTCAAAGGCCAAGAAGCAAAACCCAGAAGTAAAAGCACTAAATGAATTTATTCACAAAGTACATAGAGAAGACAGAACCCGAGAAGCTCTTCCGGAACAAATGTCTGCAAGTTCCCCAGTTAAAAGGAGAAAGGCACTTTCAATTATGCGGTCACTTCACTTCTTGGCTTTGCTGAAATGGTCTCCCAATGAGCCAGACTCATCCTTACTTTTTGTTTATTCTTTCCCTACTGATTCCAGTTCTCATCTAAGAGCTGTGTTGGGAACATTTTACAAGGCAATTTGGTACTATTTATAAAAATATTTAATATGATTATTCTTTGACCCAATAATTTTAGGAAATTTTTCTATAGAAATTCTATCTTAAGTGTTCAAAGATATAGGTATTAGGAAACATAGTGTCCCATTGCCTAAAATACTGTAAATTGAAAGCAATCTATATGTCCAACAATATGGACTGGCTAAATAAATCACGATGTAGCCATACACCGAGCCTGGAGTCAGACCACCTGATATTGAGCTACTATTTTACCACAACTTACTAGTTGTGGCTACTTATAGTTATTTTATGTTACTGCCCATCAAACCACAACAATTACAGAAGTGTAAAACAACACAAATGTATTATGTTACTGTTAGGTAGATTAGAAGTCCAAATTGGGTCTCAACCGTGTTGGCAGGGCTGGGGTCCTTCTTGTAGAGTCTAGGAGAGAATCTCCTTGCTCATTCAGGGGTTGGCAGAATCCAGTACATTTGTTGTAAGACTGAGGTTTCTCTTTCCTTGCTGGCTGTCAGCTGAGGACAGCACTTGGCTCCTGGTCCTTGCACATAGACCCCTTTTTCACAAACAAAGTAGTGGAGTTCTGAATCCTCACATTGCCATGTCTCTGATCCTATTCCCACCATCATCTCTCTCTCTAACCAAGCTGGAAAGTGTTTCACTTTTAAAAACTCAAGTGATTAGATTGCCCCGCCCCCCCTCACCCAGATAGTCCAGGATAATTTCCCCACCTCAAGGTTTTAACCTTAATCCCACTTGCGAAGTTCCTTTTACCATGTAAGGTAATGCATAAGTTCGGGGATTTGGATGTGGGGACATCTTTGGGGGCCTTAATTTTATCTACCACCCCTCTCTAAGCCTCATTTCTTCATTTCCAAAATGGGATTTTTCCCACATATGGTTTTTGTAAACTAAGATGAAACAAGCTCTTGCCACACAGTAATCACTCAGCAAATGTTAGATATCGTCATCGTTACTACATAGGCATTAAAAATTTGAGACAGAACCCATATTGTTGACATAGAGAGATGTTTAAAAGATATATTTGAGAAAAAGTAAGCTATAAAAGAATGTGTGTAGGATAACTACTTTTCTTTAAAAAAAAAAAGGAGAAAAGAGAAAAAATGTATTTATATTTGCACAGGAAAAAAAAGTCTAGATGGATATCAAAAGACTGAGATTGAGAATGCTGAGTAAGGACGTGGGATTTTTTTAATAACACATATTTTAAAATTTAAAGTGATAACCACGTTAGGAAAATAACTAGAATGTTTAATGTCCAAATGAGTGTGGGAACAAAAAGGAAATAAAGAAATGATTATTCACAAAATGACGAGAAGGGAAAAAAATAGCATTGAAAAATGTTGGAAAATAATAAATTCCAAGTAAGATAGTAGAAATAAGCCTAAACATGTCAATAATCACAATAAATACAAATAGATTACATCTGCTTATTAAAATACAGAGATTCTCAGTTTGGAGAAAATAACAAAATTTAGATGTGTGAAGTTATCATTAAGGTAAAATTTTTAAGCATAAACATTAATAAATATATTGATTATAAGACAGATAGTATGTAGTGAAAGTATAGGAACAGAGATAGTAAGTAAAAACACCAGTTTCAGGCTTGTGGTTGCTTTCAAGAAGAAAAGAAGGGAAACAGTGTGAGAGAGGGGTACAAAGGGGTATCCAATGATATCTATAATATTTTATTTCTTTCTAACAAAAGTAAAATATCCAAAATATATGTTACATGATGTTTGTCTTTAAAATTCTGGATTGTTACATTTTCTAGTTTTCTGTGTATATAAAACACATATTTTTTAATTTTTTAAAGAACTGTACTGAGAAGTCAGAAATAGGGATGGTATCCTGAAGGCACATGTTTTTTGGATTCTGAAAAAATTCTAAAATTTTAAAGGAAACATGAAATTAGGGCAGACAGAAATGTATTTCTACTTCCTGTTCGTTGGTTAAGGTTACCGTCGATTGAACACTAGAACAAGGTTAAGAATGAAACTGTTTGAAAATGCCCAAAACATGTACATGAAAATGTTGAAGAAGACGTAAACAGAAACTATATGCAAATTTAACAAGTTCTTAAATGTTGTCAAGAAGCAAAGAAACAATTGAAATTGTAACTAAATTTTTCAGAGAAATTTAATTTTGAGCCAGATTCTGAAGAAGAGGTTCATGGATTTCTAAGAGAGAATAACTCATATAGGAAAATAGACTGTGCTGAGGCACAAAGAAGGGATCTCATCAGCAAAATGCAGGGGGCAATAGCAGATTAAAGTGATTGGAGCAAATTTCCTTCTTGAAATTCTGTAGAGCTATGAAGACAGATATAGATATTTACATGGACATAAGCACCGAAAAATGTCAATATACAAATAAATAGAAAATTTAGAAGATTTAGGCTACCAGAAAAATAGATCTGACATCATAGATTTATAGCAACTATGACAATCACTTTCTTCTCTATATGTTGGGGGACTCCAGTAGAGCCACAGTGAAAATGTAGGCAAAGAGCCAGTATTTATGAGTTGCTTTGAAAGAAAAAAGGGGAATGCTGATGGAGAAACATGAATGACCCTAAGTTCATTCTCTTTTGGAAGTGATAGAATTACCCCTCTAGAGTTAGGTATAATTTCATAATTTAACAGATAAATATCTCTCCCCCATCCCCCCAAAAACCACAGTCTATTTTGAAAATATCTCATTTAATTCCATAGAAATATCCTAATGTTAGGTTAAATACACCTTCTTGCCTTCAGATTAATTTGAGTAAAAGGCTTAACCTAATTTCTGTTGGGGACATGTAGGTGGCCATGACCACTAAATGGAAATTTCAGTCAGTCCAGACGTGTTGTTTACATCACAGAGGTCACCCCATGAGCCCCCTGGTCATTCACCAGGTCCTGTTGTCTCTGCCTCCTCATCAAGGCTCATGTCCTATTCCTACTACTATTGTTCCAGATCCGCCCTCATACCTGAACACCGAGGCAGCTTCCCCATGGTCTCCCCACCATACTGCCTGTCAGAGCGAACTCTCTCCCACTCTCTCTCTCTCTCTCTCTCTCTCTCTCTCTCTCTCTCTCTCTCTCTCTCTCTCGGCCAACCTGAACAGACATCTGCTATGCTTTAAGGCCTTCTGCAGTGACCTCACAATGGGGTTGCCTCACACTGATCTGTGTCTGAGTTGTGAGATGGGTCACAGGCCATGTGTTACTGATGAATAAAGCCCCAAAGACTCCAATGACATGTTTGTTCAGCCCTGGGTCTAGAATGCCCTACCCTCGTATCTCAGTCACTGGCTCTGCTGCCTGGCAAACTGGCTCCTGCATGTTTCAGCTCAGATGCTCTCTCCTCTGTGAATCTATATTCCTGACTTCCCCAGCCAGCTCACATTCTTCTCCTAAAGCCTTGCTGCACTTTATATAGACTTCTGAAAAAGACTCATCTTGTTGGATTGCAATTGTTTATGCAACTGTCTCCCACTCCACTGTAAGTTCCTTAAGGACAGGGACCAAGCCTTAGTGCTTTTTACAATGCCAGTAAATAGCAGCTTCTAGTACATTCTCGGCACACAGTGAACACTAATGGATGTTGAATAAATAAATGAGTGCTACCACTTACGTAACGTAAAGAGATGACCCGGTTAATTAGATCAACAATCCCTCCTCCCTCCATTCCTGCTATACATGGCAGCAAGGAAAAACCTTTCTTCCTAATTATGTCACACAATGCTGTCCCATGAAGTCCGCATTTTGAGAGTAAAGAGTGAAGGAAAATATTTTCTTTTATAAAATGAAAGACCTTGATTATTGGCAAAGTGAGAATACTAGATGCATTAGAGGAGAGAGTGGCCTAGCTATCTTTTCTATGTTCCTGTAACTAATTACAGATGAGTAATTAAAGAACATTGGTATCCATAAAAATCGACCACAAACCAATAAGGACGATTAGCTAAATCATAAAAATTCCATGCTATTTATATTTTCCCCCACACATTCAATGCATTATTCTAAATGGAAAAGTACAAATATTGGGATAAAAACATTTAAACTACAGAAACAAGAAACTCCAAATGCTAATCCTGCCCAAAGGGCAGAATTTAATTCTGTGCTAAACTACTGTATGTGGGATTAAGAGGCATGGTTAACCAAACATTTGAGAACAAGTAATTACACTGAAGCTCTCTATCACATATTTGTCTCACACATAATTTACACAACAAGCCCACAGAGGGGAAAAATAAAATGCTGTTTGAAAGATTTTTTTTCAGCTACAAATTCTTCAGGCTGACTTTTTTTTTTCTCGTAGAAAATTATTTACTCTTATGGTTTTGGATTGGACAGTAGTGGGATATTTTCTCTCTGATATGTAGGGGCAGAGAAATAACATCTTTCACTTGTTATTCTTGCCTATATCCTTCCAGCCAATCTTGGGCATCTAAATGTGGAGGTTCATGGTCTCCGTAGTTGGTTTATGTAATACTTTCAGAGTAGAATGGATATGCAAGGGAACACTTTCATTTATTTATTCATTTCTTCAATCAACATTTATGAGACACTTTCTATGTGCCCAGAATTGTGCTGGGCTCTCAGGATACAAGTGAACAAGATAGTGTCTCCACCCTTGATGAGCTCATAGCCTGGTAGCAGAGACAAACCAACAATTACGATGTAGAATGACTTATAAGGGACTTATAAGGATCCAACACCTGTCTGGGATGGTCAGGAAGGGCTTGCAGGAAGAAGTGCCATCTAAGCTGCATCTTGAAAGACCTGTATGGCCCAGAGCAGGGTAAGGAAGTGGAAAATTCAAAGCTGAGGGAAGAGCTGGGAGAGATCAGAGTAGAAAAATGAGAGTAGGTAGGGCAGGGTGTGCTTACACATGGAACAGAGGAGATACTTACAAAGATATAGAGTCTGGGTGTCTAAGTAAAAATTTTCTGTGCTCACAAGCCAAGCAACAGCTTCTCCAGTCCTCCTTCCTCTCTCTATTGGGGACACCTATGATAAAGGGGAAACCTGAGAGCTCAAGTATATTTGAGAGAGACATTAAGCTTCTATGCAGCAACATCTTGGCTGGACTGATTCTGGCATTTGCTCTTCTTTTAACATTTTTCCATGAAGGAGGGAGATATCTGCCATCTACTATAACTTCTTTGCACCTCCAGCCCAGCTCTGGCTGTAATTTGGTACTTGGCAAGAGCCTGACCTGGGGCAAGGGATTTAACTTCATTGAGTCACAGTGCTTTGCCTCTAGAACAGATTGCATTAAATATGTGAGTGTATGTAAAGTGCTCAGAACAGAGCCTGGCACTAAGCAAATGCCCAATAAATATTAGCCATTGTTATTTTACTCCCGATATGGGAAGTTCTGTTGCTGTTGCTGGTAGTTGACCAGTTGTTTAAATAATCACCATGTCATTTATAGAAACGGCTCAGGAGTAAAGTAGTTGTTTAACGTCTTTGGCACCAACAGAAGATTAAGAAATTTAGCCCTGTGAACACAAAGACTAAACCTTACTGGGCTTTCAAAAGAGTTATGTTACAATGGAATTTTTTGTATGTATCTATTCATTAAACATTCATTATCCCCACAGTTATTGGGTGTCTACTGAATGCCAGGCCTGAGGGTACAAAGACATCTGAGTAGGACTAGAAATATATTATTCATTCAATACAGGTTTAGCAAGTACCCAGAAGTGCAAGTCACTAGTGAAGATAAAATGATACACTTACACCCTCCAGCAGGAAGTAATACATGCTACAAAGAAGAAGGGACAATAGCAATGAACACCTGTTGAATGCTTTCTTTTCACCAGGCTCTGGGCTAAGTAACTTACTTGGATTATCTTCAAGTGCTATGGGAGTTGAGAGGATGGAGACGTGGTTCCGAGCTGGGGTGATTAGAAAAAACATCGACAAGGAGGCATTAGAATAGGATCTAAGAAAATAGTTGACTTCTGGAGCACTATGCTCAACCCTGGTTTTACAATCGAAAGGATCCAATGGCTTTTTCTGAAGATGTTTCTTGGTACAAAGATTATTTTAACGGAACTATCCAATCAAATGGGATTGTTTCTAGTAAAAACTTTCATCTGATGATAAGTAGAACTACTACCAACCTGAGTAAGAGTCCAGGTGTAAAATTAACAATTTCTCATTATGTCATCAAGCCCGCTAGTCATCTCGCCTGAATCAAGGTTCCAACTCCATTTCTCCCCAAATGTTCCTTCTTTCCCACAAGTCATCGGGAATGTGTTCGAAGTACACTCTGGTATCCTGTTCCCAATTATTGCTTGTGTAATCTATTGATAAAGTGAAGCCAAATATGAGTAAGAAGGAAAGCCTAATTAGAAACGAAGCACTCAGTGTCCTGATGGGGAAAATTCCAGGGCTTAAAAAAATTAAAAAAATCAGTGATGCATAGTTTAAAGGCATTGTCACTGAAGAAATAATCCCAGTACTGAATAAACTAGAAAATGGATTAAACAGATGGGGAGAGTTGTCAGTGGCAGAGAATGGGCACCTACAGAGAAATCTAATTATTTAGAACATCAATTTGTGTCTTGAAATGAATGTTATAGTAAATCTATATGAAAAGGAATATAATATAAGCCACAAAGAGTGAACATATAACAGGTTACGGAGTGATATAGAAATGCTGGAACTTCTTTTTTGATTAATTAATTAATTTAGTTAAATAGTTGATTTGCATGACTTTTTCCTTTTTGAATTTACTTGAGTGAATCAACTAAAACAACTAACTTTTAGTAGAGTCTGGATGCAGCTTTATTCTGCTATACATACAGAAACCCTTTTTCATAAAAGAGAAACCACCTCAACAACACATGTATCTAATTATGCTTCTCTATCTACACCTATCTGAACACGTTTCTATTCAGTTGACCATCTGCACTTAGGTCAGCTCATAGGACTTGTATTTTGCCCTATAAGAGAAACAGTAAAGACTCCGTATATTTAAAAGTCTTAGAAAGTTATAGTACCAAAAGCTCAGTTTTGAGTGTCAGTGAGTTGCTGGATGATCCTTATCAGATCACTTAGCTTCTATGTTTTCTAATTATTGTATTGCACAACTAAAAGAATGCTACACACACAGACACATACCATATTCTTAAGCACTGAGAGACAATAGATTAATGAGGAGGCTCTTACATCCACAAGACACAGAGCACTGGAGGCAATCTTCTGAGTGATGGCATAACAAGTTGCTATTTATATTCCATCTTCCATCCGCTGATGCGAACTAGGGGTCTTTCCTTGCCAGAGAATAATTTTAGGAAATGAGCTTCCTGGTGAGCTCACAGCTTAACACTGCTTGTATCACCATCTTGAGTCAGCAGTGGATAATGCTGTGCAGAATAAAAAACTAATTTTAGTCATCTGTGGGATCCTTGTAAACACTCCATAGTGACTGTTTTAAAAGTCAGTGTGAACTTGCTATCTCTGCTTCGTTTCCTGCTCCCAGTAATCCACCAAGGGTATTTTTAGGTGATGACATCTTACAGGACTTGTCTAGGTGAGTTTCTCTATTTCAGAGCTGATGTTTGAAAATTTTGCCACAGATGTTAAAGTCAGAAGGCCTTGTAGTTAAATGAACCAGAAAAGTGACTAACAAATATGGCAACAAGGGACACGGACATGTAAGTATCCTATACATGCTATAGGAAAAAGTGCTACCTATTATATTCTCATTTTAGCAACACTTTCAGTGAGTCCCAGCCCACAGCTGCATGAAGGGAGATGAGAGAATAATGCTTATCCCAAAGCTAATAGCTTTCCCTCCAGCTACCACACTGTACATTTGGCGTGTGAAATGATCCCTCAGCTTCTTCATCATCTCCTTGTTCTGTAAGGCACTCCTGGGCTCTGAGTCACATTTCATTGGCAATCACATGCTGAATATAGAGTACCTCTAATTTGTTCAGTATTTCGTGGGTCACTGAGAAAGAATAGGGCCTGAGGACAAACTCGACTGGTCAGATCGCCCAGATCCAGATGTGTTTTCTTAGCCTGCACCGCTTGGCCAAGAACTCATATTTCATGGAGTGAGAATTGTATGTTAAGACCTTGCACTTAGCTTTTGTGTTTCTGAGAAAGATGCTGTGTTTGGCTGTATTTATCAAGGAATGTGAAAACCAAGAGGAGGGGCCAAATTGGGAAGAAGCGGGTAAGGAGAACTCTCGGCAAATGAAACCTCTGAGGTTAGCAGTGAATCACCCATCAACCGGAAAGAATGTGAAGGAATCTAGTCATATGTGAAAGAAGTTTTGTTTTTTGTCTTTTCCTTCTTGAAAACCTTCAAGCCTGGAATGTTTGATACCAATTTGTCTTGGTCTGAAAACAAAATAGAGAACTTAAAGTGTGTGAGAAGCAAAGGGAGGAGAGTAGGGGTGGGGGGGGGTGGGAGGAAAGAGGCAGAATCAGAAATATTAATAGGGAAAAAAAGGGAAATGGTGTGTCCTGGAATTATTTTTATAAGAAAGGCAGTTAATAAGAGTTCCAGTGTAGAATTTCTATTTCTTGAATTTGTTAAAAGTAACTTTGAGAATTTTGGATTGCGGGAGAGGCGAGACTTTGCTATAGGAAACTTCATTTAAATGCTCTTTCCAAAGAAAACATAGAATATACCAAGATATACAATCTCTGTGTGGCTTCGCTGTGCTGCTGGAAACTCAGCCCCACTGATTGATTCTTCTTTACCAAGAATTCCAGTGTCCTCATTTACCCCTCTAAAAGCGAGTTTGATGGACTCCCAGTTGAGTAAAGCAAGTCTTTCAGAGCAGTGAGGTAGCTGCCACTGTCTGACCCATCTGCTAATGAAAGGCCCATGCAGTGGCCTCTGTGAACCATGCAGGCAGTGCTCCTGCAGGATCCTAAGAAACCAAGCCTTTGAGGAACTTTGTGTTAAGGAATGTCTGGAATGTTTTTAGGCCTCTGAGGAGCCAATATGGTCCATGATGAAGAATGGGCAAATCAATATTACAATGTTCAGTAAGATCCATTCAGATCAGAAAGAGCTCAGGAGATAAAAATCATTAAAATGAGGGATAAGGTTGCCTCTTCTCAACCATTAAATGAAATTTCAGAATTTCTTTCTGGATTCCAACTGTATCACACAGACCATCCACTACCGTCTGGGGCTAATGAGAGGGTAGGTGCTAAATAGGCTTTAAACTAAAAAAGTAGCTACTTGCATTTTTTTTTTTCAAACTACCCTGTAGCTTTGTATATGAATGAGTGAACATTGTTAAAATATCAGCATAACTACACCTTTGATTTTATGTTATTAATTACGGTTATTCATGGAATCAGGAAATTCTATTTCTAATTACATTTTAAAGGCTTTAAATATATTTAAAGGTTTTTAAAATTCTATTTATAGGTGTCCATATGCATGTATATATACACACACACGTATGAATATATTTTGCCTGAATGCCTCTTTTGTTTATTATAACTGTAAATTTGCTGAAGCTGAAAACATTGCTTTAATAAAGATATTTAGTATTTAAAATCATATTTAGTGTGTAGAGTGACATAGTTATTTGTTTTTTACTTTTTATTTTACATATTCATCTTAAGATTTCTCAAACTTTTTGTCTACATTCCACAGAAAAAAATACACTTAAAATGTTTACATTTAATTTAGTACATTCATGTGTTTATGTTTATATGCTATTTATATACATATGTAAGTATATATATCTGCAACAAAATTTCATAAAACAAAACCTATCTTTACAAAGTGTGATACGCTCTGGTATTTTTTAGTTTATTCTATTTCTTCTTTTGTATAAAATATCATTCATGATAATTTCCCTACTCACTAATGGGACTTGACCTACAGTATGAGAAACACTGTTCTACCTAGGCCTTTAAATAATTTTATAATCTTATTAAAGAAAAGAAATGTTATAATGCAGTAATATGAGTACCCATTTGAAACGGTTCAGGAAATAAATGAGTACTAATAAAAGGACTCTATCTTTTTAATTTAAGGACTCCATCTTTTCCTAAACTAAATTATAATCATTATTGTTATGTTATCATACTCTGGAGAATATTAACTTTTTAAAAATGAGAATAGGCATATAACTCCTTTCTTCTTTTAAAAGAACATTTTCACAATATTTCAAACTTAAAAATTAAGCTATTTCTTTCTTTAGGTTTCCAATCTCCACTTCTAATTTTTTTTAAAAGAAAGATAACATTTAATAGAATACAAAATTAAAAGTCTGAGTTTTACCATAATAGACTTCTAACTTCTACACGTAACTTTAGAATTATAAAATATAGTCTATGCCATGTTACCCTGAACAAGCCTGATCCCTTCTGATCTCAGAAGCTAAGCAGGGTTGGGCCTGGTTAGTACTTGGATGTGAGACCACCTAGGAAGACCAGGTGCTGTAAGTGTAAAAAATAAATAAAATAATAATAATAATAAAGGACTGTAAGCTGACAAGGTCTTTGCAATCTGTTAGGTCAACCAAGGGTTGCCTTCCCTAAAAAAAAAAAAAAAAAAAAAAATGGAATAATTATAAAATAGCTGTATGCAGCATGAAGATAAAAGCAGAATCAGGCTCTGAGCACTGGGTTCCTTAGAACTGATATGTAAATTTAACTCAAATTATTTATTTATTTATTTTCGCATCATTGCAATATAAATTTAACCTTTGAAGATCAGACATTAACTATCGAAAAGGGTAATTATTAAAGAAACTTTGTGGTATCTCTGTGAAAATGAAGAATCATTCTGTAGTGTGAATAATGATTCCCTAATACAGAGGTCTTCTACTCGATAAATTTGATGGGCTGATCAGAACCCAGTAAGCTGAATGCCTCAAGAAGACTACTTTTGAAATATACTGTGTATTCCACTTTAACATATCTAATTTACAAATTTAGATTTTTGCATATTGAATAAATTGAAATGGGCCCCCCTTGTACTTTTTCTTGACATTGCTGCCTACAGAGTTCACAAACTGGTGTGGAGAGAGAGGTAAAATGCCAAGTACCACAATGTGGGTTCCCTGAATAGCAAGATGGACAAACTCTGCTGATAAGAGTGACCCACTGAAAATCATATTGGACTGGATCCCTCCTCAGTGGCAGGTGGAGTAGAAACACTGTACAAATTTCTTTCCCATGCAAAATGGGAAATTTTGACTATACAACTTGCAACAGGCCCTTCTGTCCCCCACTTCTACCTGCCTTTTTTTACACAGCCTCCCCTGACTCACCCACGATGGTGCTCACCACACCCAATTGTAAGTGCCTGTTGACTTTTGCCTCTCTCAATAGACTCTTAAATTGCAGAGGGCAGGCAGGGTGTTTATCCTGTCTACTGTTGCATCTCCAAACTAGCACAGTGATCTGGGCACATTTCGGGAACATTCCATAACAATGTGTTGAGGGAAAGTATAGATAAGTGAATGCATTTTAAATTAAGCATCCACTTTAACTTGTATCTTCCTCAGGAGTCAACCTTCTCCATATACCTGGCTCAGTACAAAGCAACTGCCAAGCACTCTTCAGGGGAAGTGCCCCCACAACACTTCCCCGGCTCTGCCCCTTAAAAAGCCAGCAAGGAGTCCACTTCCAGGGGCCCTCCAGGCAGCAAGTGATAATAGCTCCAGCTCCATGACAGCAGCCCTGGGAGTCTCAGAGGGTGTGGAAACTGCTGACTCAGGTTATCTGGAAAATTCCTGTAGCAGAAGTGATGACATCCAGAATCTGAAAGAAAAATTCAGATGTTATTTTTTGCTTTATCTTCCTTCAAACTTTTTGCAGCAAGTATTTCATTGTTAAAATGAGAAGGAAAGAATATGTTCACCAGGTAAATTGCTATTGGCAGCATTGTCCAAGGCATATAATAAGCTTTCCATAAATATTTGTTCAATGAAGGTATAAAGCAGAAGAATCCAGTTCCTACACACGAATTGCTCTCTTTCAGGTATTAGGAAGAAGTACCTGAACCAGGTGGACACAAATGGCATTTGCAATCACTATCCTATTAGATTGAACCACATGAAACTGTCATTTTAGTAGGTCAAAAAGAGTCCAATATCAGCAATTTCATATAGTTCAACCTATTAAAGCTTTAAATGTGTCACATCATTGCTAGAAACAAGTCAAGGATGAATCCTGCTGATAATAAGAAAGCCTGAATAGCATAGCAGGCCATTAGCAGCCTTTTGGGAGAACTAAGAACTGAAGTGGACATGAAGGATGTACAATCACCCTAAGTCCATTCTTCCAAAGTATATTCTAAGTCAGTAGTTCCCATCTTTTTTGGCACCAGGGACCGACTCGTGTTCCTATGAGAATCTAATGCCTGATGATCTGAGGTGGAGCTGAGGCGGTAATGCTAGTGCTCGGGAGCGGCTGCAAAAACAGATGATGCTTCGTTCACTTGCCTGCCACTCACCTCCTGCTGTGCAGCCTGGTTCCTAATAGGCCATGAACCAGTACGAGTCCCAGTGGTTACGGGTCCCAGGGGTTGCGGTCCCCTGTTCGAAGGCATTTCAGTTCTGCAGACATTTTATGAGGAAAGAAGAAGACTGATTTAGAAAATGCTGTGAACAATATTTTTTTCCTAAAGTTTCAGAATTTGTATTAAAGGATCACATTAGCATATCAAAGAATCTGAATGGTTTGACAATAAAGTCACTTGACCATGTTTAATCCAGGACCTTCCAAATTTGATTACCGAAGCTTTATTTGAAAGCAATGCCTACTGTCACACTTAATAGTCTGGGATTAGCAGGACTACTGCCCCATGATCCAGGGCCCTCCCAATCTCTAACTCCTTACACATGGATCCACTACATGAGCTAGAGAGACCCCCTGACAGAGGTCCATTTCAATTTCTCACTGTTTCTGAATAATGGGAAAAAGGCAGAAGCTCAGGATACTCCACAGGTAAATACAGAATTTGATTTTATATTCAGTTCGTGCATTTCTCACAATGCTATGAACCTGGCATTTATGTATTTTAGTGAATAATATTAATAGACACTTAAGAATAACAATACCTACCATGTTTGTATATTTACCATCATGTACTTTTCACATTATACCATGCTTTACATTTTCAATATCTCTAATGCACATTTCATCGCTCACACTGAGCTGAGAATTAGGTATTTTGCCCCCATTTTACAGACAATCTTCAGTGCCTCAAAGGCGTTGTTTGTGGCCCAAAGTCCACAGCTGGAATTTGATGACACTAGTTCCTGTGCTCCCTCCACCACAGCGATAAGAGTCACACTTCTTTGGTGCTTCTTATGAGTCAGGCACCAACTTTTAGTCGTTTAACTCAAAATAAACCAATGAAGTACTATTACTATCCCCATTTTACAACTGGGGAAAGAGGCTGACGTTAACCAGTCTTGCTTAAAGTAACAGCTAGAAAGAGGTGGGGCTGGAAAAAGACTAAGGCTGATTGAAAGCCATTTAACCACATTTAATCCAGAACTTTCCAAACCTGTTTGACTAGGAGATCATTATTTATATGACTATTATTACAGTTAACAATTTAGGAGAACATAGTTTGGGAATCACAGGACCAACTCCCTCTCCTGATCAGTCATCTCTAGCCTCTCCCAATCCAGAGTCCACGCCTTTACCAGCGCACCCTACTTGCTTCTAAAAGACTCCGCAGTCTCCACCAGCATATATGTCTCACCAATCTAGTCTCCCAGCCCCAGAAACTAGAAGTCAAAAACTGTCCATTTGTACTCTTGATTCTCTCTAAAGCTTTATAATGTGACCAAATCGATATAGCCAATTTGTAAAGGTTAACGTAAAATAAATTATAATATAAAGTGACTTCTACCTCCACAGTCCATATGGAGAAAAATAATCTTTTACGGTATGAGTAACTAAAATTACTTAGAACCCTCGAGGTCTCCAGGGTTATGAAACCACAAATTAGTGTGAATAGAAAATAATTCTATGAAGGTTGTGTAAAAGAACTGAGTTCAACATAAGTCGCCTTCAATTTCACCATGGCTAGGATAGATAAGATCTACCATTGACTGGATGTTTATATGGGGCAGACACTCTGCCATGTGCTTTCCACAGATCATCTTATCTCACAACAACTTTATGAGATACATATTGTTGTTATTCCCATCCTACAGAAGCAAAATCCACTAGGAGTTTAAATAAGTTGCCCAAGGTCACAGCTATTTAGCAAGTGGTAGAGCCAAGAGATGAAGGGGAAAACCTGATTTTTAAATGTCCCAAGCCATTTTAGATGCTAACTCTGGGGTACACAAAGCAAGGCCAAGTATGAGGCCCTAGGTTCTAACAAAGTGATCATTTGCTTTTCACAAGCCTTACATTAAAAGGTACATGACTTCTACCAAGTAGTTACCCTTGAGTAACCTTCAAAATCTGTCAACTGGAAATAAGATTCCAGAGAGGGAAACCCTAAAACCTTTAATTGTTCTAAGATGATATGTTGGTTTGGTAGATCTGGCTCATCTTAAAAGGAAGTTTTTTGGGAAGATTATAACTGAATAATATGGCATTAAAGAAACATGATTCGAGTTCTCATGTTTATAAAATCATAGTTGTCATTTCTAAGTTTCCCGAAGACTATTTTGCAATCTTTTGCTAAGCTGGAGAAAACCAATACTGTACATACTTAGGTACATTCTGCACTTTTCTTCCCTTCAACAAAAACCTCAAAGGGTTTTGGTATTTTTAGTTACTCACAGCACTCAAAAAAGGAATTGTTTTTCTCTATATAGAAATTAGAGGGAAAAGTCACTTTATGTTCTAAAATAATTTATTCTATATTAATCTTTATGAATATGCCACATTGCTTTGGTTACTTTATAAGGCTTTCAGAGAGAATTAAGACTAAAGTAGGGAGAAGGCAAGAAAATTAAAATGTTAATCAAGCCACATTCAGAGACTGTAATATGCTGATCAGCCCTGCAGCCAGGACAGCAGGAAACCTTGGGAACAAAGGAAGATTTCTGCTGAGATTGCTAAGAACCCACTCCCCACACCCGTGAATGACCAACAGTCATTCCCTATGGCTAAAATCCTGAGGATCCCATGGATTAAAGGCCGGGAACTGCCAGCAGGCCTTTCGCTCTACATATTCTCACTTTTCGCTCCTAAATACTCTTCCTTTTCTTCACTGTATGAGCATATCAGAGGAAATGGGTTAACAAAGTCTTTTAAACTATAACTCACGGGAACTAAAGAATGACACATAAACTGAATTCCCTGAACACTCACGCCCCTACTCACTGCCTTTCCACGTCTCTCTCACTATCCCTCTCATTCTCTGCCTCTGAGAGGAGACCACATTCTGTCTGTGGAGTGTTACCCTTTTTCTAATAAATTTTCCTTTTGACTCTAACTTTGGCGTGTGTGTTAAAATTCTTTCTACACTCTCCACCAAAGGATCCTCTTCTTCTCTCGGTACAGGGTTTGGCCTCCCCACCACTTGGGGAAATTTGCCCTGTCCTGCATCAAGACTGCACAGTGTTGGAAAACCTAAAATAACTGCAGACTCAAGTAGTTTATTGTTTCTTAAAAACAACTACGGATGGACTTTTTAAGGAGGCAAAAGAGATAAAAACAGAAGATAAAATGATAATTTAATGAGGCATAGAGGTGACCCTGAGAATTTGCACCTAAAGAAAATCTCTAAGTCAAAAAAAAAAAAAAAAAAAAAAAACCCACCATAAAATAAATAATCCTGGGAGGCAGTAAAACACGAGATTAAAAAAAAGGCTCTGCTTCCCACAGCCTAGGTTCACTCGTTAGGTATGTGACCTTGGGCGAGACACGTATCCTCCCTGTATTTAGTTCTTCTCTATTTAAAGGAGGTTGTTAACAAGACCTACCTCATAAGGTTGCTTGCTGAGAAAATTAAATAATTTATAAAAAGCCCTTAGGACAATGCGTAGTGAGTGCTCAATAACTGTTAGCTATTTAAAAACAGAAAATGTCATTATCCTTGTAGCCTGTAGGAATGGGTATGGAGAAGGTAAGGTAAACAAAGGCACGTTAAGAAGGTAAGCTAAGTTCAAACAAAACGAGGATAATCATAGGTAGAGTGCTGAGACCTAAATGATAAAATTGACACATTGTAGGTGCTCAGTAAGTATTGAATGAATGAATGAATCAATCAATCGATCAATCAGTGAATAAATCTATAAATGGAGTCACAGAAAGGAAGTCTTACTTTCTAGAAAGCTTAATTCTTTGCCTTCTGCAGGCCTATTGATCCCATCTAGTCTATCCATTGGACAGAAATCATCCACCATAATTCAGAATAGTCTTTCTATTCCTCATGCAGCATCTCAGTTCGATGCAATCATTTTAATCTTTTTCTAAAACTAGACTAAAATATACACAATGATGCAACGAACTTATAAACAAAAACTGTGACTTTAAGTGACCTCAACATCATGATAGGAGAAAAAGATATTTAAAAATGAAGTAATATTTAACACATATTTCTGTCTAAATAGTGTTATTTAAATGTATAAATGTCCTGTATGGGGGGAGGAGTAATGTGTGTGTGTGTGTAGTATTTGCAAAAAGATAACTATAAGGAAAAAGGAAGGTGCGTTGAGTGAGGGGGTGGACAGGGGATGCTGGAATATTGGTTCTTTTCCTGCCACTTATTCCATGTTCCTGCAATTCAGTTACATACCTTCAGAAATTACTCTTGGCTTCTTTTTAATTCTGAACCATGAGCAAAATCACAAACACATTCGACAACAATATGTTCCTCTTGCGTAAATGTCTCTTCTAGGCCACATACATAATTAAAATCCTGTTGACTCAGGAATAATGTCTCGGAACTGAATGTCCAAACTCTGTAACTTGCTGCCTTTTCTAACCAGACAGCACAGCTGCCAAGAGCTTCTGGGCCCTCTGCCTCTTTTCTCCATGTATAATTATTATACATTATGTAGCATATATTTGATTTGCCAAAGCCTGCCAGCAAAGCTTCCTGTGACTACTTATTTGAACTTTGTTGTGTATACATGTGACCAAAAACAAAGTGTACCAAAGCAAAAGAAAAAAAAAAAAGAGGTGGGAGGGTATGTTCTTAACAATTCTTTTCTTTTCATGGAAATGAGATGAAAGTCTTAAGGCAAAGAAATATACACGTTTTGTAAAGCGAAATTCACTTAAGCTGAAGAATATTTTAAAAAGTAATGATGCCATATTATAACACAGATCCTTGGTTTCTAATATTTAAAGTGAGGAAATAAACTTTAAAAGGTCTTCAAAATATATATGAGGCATAAAATAAAGCACTTTGGCTTTTCTTCACCTTTGGGCAGTATCAGATTTAAACCAGACATGAAAATCTATCCCATTTTTAAAGATCTCTAGAGAAAGAGGTTGCACAATATTTCTTAGGAAGTTGTTCCAATATTCCTCCCAGTCATAAAACTCTTACATTCTAACCTAAATCCCTCACGCTCTATTTTCAGCCCATTTCCTTTTGCTCTTCCTAAGGAGGGTCGAAGAACAGTCACTCACTTACCAAATCAACATTATGAGGATATTCCCTGGGCTGTGTATTTTTTTTCAGCAATGGAAATTAAACACACAGTCTGCAGTTGCCTGAGTCTCTTCTACTCCTTCAAAAATATTTAGATGTGATATTGGCTCTTTTTCAGTTCTCTGAAAGTTCTTCATTCTTCTACAAATTTTTAGAAAGTCAGGTCCGTCTTTTAAGGACTACTCAATTATTTTAGTACATGTCAATAAGCTACAAGTAATTGCAGATTTTAGTATATCTAGTTGATTCAAATATTTTTACTAGATAGCTCTCTACTTATGCTCAGTTTTTTGTAACTTATTCTAGAACTTATTTCAGAAAAAGAGTAATCATCAAACTTTGGTGTGCATTGGAAAATTAGGGAAGCTTCTTTCAAATAAGATGCTCAGGTCTTGACTCAATAAATTATAGTCTTTTGGGCCCAGACACCTTTCAAATGCTCTCAGTCAGAAGCTAAATTTGGTTTAGTTATCAAGGACATTTTTTAAAAAAGTTATCAAGCCTATTATTAAAAATGAAAAACAAACAAAACCACTAAAATAATAAGTGTGTTTTCTTTCTCTTTGGTAAAGTCAATTCTGCTTTTGCACTTAAAACTGACACATTAACAGAGTCAGGTATTTGGTGCTGTACTGAACGTAGACATCCCAATCCCCATTAGCAGGAAAATCAAAACCAAAACTAATCCACGCCTACAAATTTCCCACACTAGAACTAACTGCACTGCCAATCGGCTGTTGATGTATAATACGTTATCACATAAAAATGTGATTATGACAAATATGAGACTAGCACTGTCTGCAAGTATATAATACATTCAACACAAGTTACACAGTTCAAATATAAGCTGGTTTCAGTGGACATGAGCTCATTTAAAGGACTCTGAAAGACAAGGTAAAGAAAAAGCTAATGACTATAAAATAACATGTAAGTAGAAACATCAACGTAGTGGAAAGAGCTGAAAAGGAGTTGGAAGTTTCTACACGAGAGGCGAAATCATCTTTTTCAGGATATTTTAAGGTGAATCAGGGTAGGTCTGTGCTTAGATACTAAACCATATGATGTTGTTATTATGAGTGTTGGATTGCCATAAAAGGGGAACACAGGGGCCGGTCTCAGTGATTTGTCCAAGTGTGCTCGGTTTCATTTCTTTCTCAGATATTTTTAAGTATCAGTGAGTGTTGGATTACTCTAAGGGGACTGCCTCAGATAATCTGTGCTCTGCATTTTCACATAAGTAAACAGGCAGAAGGGAAAATCAAACCAAACCAAAACAAAACAAAACACTGAAAGTTACTAAAGCAACCACACATCCGTGCAGGTCAAAATGAAAGGTCTCAGAAGTTGCTGCAAAAGGAAAGAAGAGCAGCAAAAAGATGGCAGCCAAAGGCCAAGACAGTCAAGGACAACTCAGGTGTGCAAATACAGAGATATCCCTTGAAGATCTTTTCACTTAGCAACTTTCAAATATACAATGTACTATTATTAACCATAGTCCCCATGACGTACGTTATATATGCAAATATCAAATCGTTAGGTTGTACACCTGAAACTAATGTTATAATATATGTCAATCATATTTCAATAAAAATGGAGGTATATATTCATACCAATTTGTCCATGAACGTGTTCTTGTGCAATCAACTATACTTAGCACTGTTGACTGAGCTTTTCTTTTCTCTTTGGATTCAAGATCATAGTCCTTTTCTAGTTCTCCAAACTTTCATATTCTTCCTTCTCTGGTTCCTCTGTTTTCTTTTCAATGAATCATCTACATGCTGTTTTTCACTAGAGTTTGCATTCTTAATTCTCTTCTCTTTCTCCTCTATATCCCCTTTGTTTAAAAATCTTATCTGCATCCACAGCTTCAACTATCACCTAAATGAAAATGACTAAAACTACATCTTTACCGCCATATTCTTCCCAAAATGAAATTACAGATTTCTAAATGCCTCGTCACATCTCCATGTGAAGTTGGATTCAACGTGTCCCAAATCAAACATGTCAGTTTTGCTTCCATACTTGCTGCTTCTCCCATAGATCACCAATTCCAGCACCTGTGTGGCGGCAGCACGGTTCCCCACCACACCACCAAGCAACTCTCAGGGCTTCAGCTGGGTGTCATACAATTCAACTCAATCATGACACTATCCACCTGGAGATAGATTCAACAGGTTAAGGATTCAGTCCTACAAGACTGCCTCTATCCCTACCCCACTTCAAACGCCAGTCACAAACCAAGGTGCTTCTGACTGACAGGCTATAGATTGGCAGGACCCATGACTCCTTCCTTGGACTCCAGATGCCAGTTGTAAGTTTAGATTGTTACCTGTACTTCTGACCAACTGGCTATAAATCAGAGGCTCCTCTAACCTCCTCCTTGGGTTCGATTAATTTGCTAAAGCAGCTCACAGAACTCAGAGAAACATTTTACTTACTAGATTAACAGTTTATTATAAAAGGATATATCAGGAACAGCCAAATGGACAAGATGCATAATGCAAGATATGGGAAAAGGGTAAAGGGTTTCCATGCCCTCTTCTGGTGTACTACTCCCCCTACGTCTCCCCGTGTTCACCAACCTGAAAGCTCTCCAAACCCTGTCCTCTTGGGTTTTTAATGGAGGTTTCATTACATAAACATAGTTGATTAGATCATTGGCTATGGTGACTGATTCAACCTCCAGGCCTTTCTCCTCCCTGGAGGTCAGGAATGGGGCTAAAACTAATGACCCTCTAATCACATGATTGTTTCTCCTGGCATTCAGCCCCTTCTTAGGTAAGGTCCAAAAGTCTCCTTATTAACATAACGAGAGACACCATTGTCACACTCTCTATGCTTAGGAAATTCCAAGTGTCTTGGGAGCTGTGATCTGAATGAATAAATATATACTTTTCCTATAAATCACAATATCATAACCTGTATCTTCTGTTTCTCCAGTTAGCAAGTCCTGTTGATGGCATTTCTAGGCAAGGCATACTCTCACTGGTGGTCCTCCAGATCACCCCTTCCTTAACTCTTGCCTAGGCTATTGTAATAATGTCCCAGATGGGTTCCATACCTAAACTGATTTTTGCAATTACTGGCAGGTGATTTTGATGGCATGGTTTGATTTATCATCTCTCTTCTTTTTAAAATCTTTCTGTACTTCTCCACTGCCTATCAAACTTACTTTGACTCTATTTTTATAAAAATAGTAAGTTTATTGAGCATACTATGTGACCAGTGCTTTACATGTATCATTTTATTTATTTCTCCAAAAAGTTTATAAAGCGGGTATTTGTGTATAAAATACATAATTATAATTATAAAATATTAAGATATTTTCATCAATAGTGGATCTACCATTGATTCAATCATCTCATTGTAGATGATGAAGAAATAATACACCAAATATAAATATCAACTTTATAAGATTTTTCTTGATTTCAAAAACATTAAAATGAGAAAAAAAAATATTTTCAAAGAAATACAATATCATCCCATTTTATACTAAGTAAATGCTCTTTCCAATGTACTATTTCCCCTTTTTCTTTGGCCTGTGGTTCAACTTTTTAGTCTTATTTCCTTCTCTTCACGTTCCTTACATTGATCTTCTCCTTGCCTTGGCCTCAATTTCTCCTATACCAAAAATATGAGTTCCTTCTTACTCCACATGTCCAAAGACCGCCATGTTTCAATGCCTGGCTCCCTCCTTTCTTAACTCTTTCCTGATTGCCAAATGAAAAGAACCTCTTATTCCTCTGAATTACCATGCATTTTGTACTCTCAGATGAGACTTCTGTTTGTATCTTGTGATAGGGTTATGTATACTCTACTTCTCCACTAGAGTGTAGGTTTCTTTGAGCTCCAAATTGTAAATCATACCTCTTTGCACAACTACTCCCAATGCCTTCCTCCTGTCACCCCTATTAAACCTAGCAACTTCTTGCATATAATAGACTCTTAAAAATATGTATCAATTGGATGATTAATCAGAACACATTCTGATTTCCCTCTATCATTCATTATGACCAAATGAAGACTGGTGGTCCCCAAGCATTTTGCCATTGCTCAGCCAGGAATCAAGGTGTAGGACTTCAGGAAAAGCTAATTCTGCCATAATCAAGTCACAACTTGACAGGCCCACCAACTGTACTTTTTCTAAGTGATAGTCTTTTTATTTCTCTAAGATTACAACTTTTGTTGAAGGAGGCTCTTTAGAACTTAGGCTGAACCAATCTTCCTTTCAAAAATATGAAAACCTTTTAAGCAACAAACATGAGAAATGCCCTATATGCTAAAGTGAATTTTTTTTTTTTTTTTTTTTTTTGTAATTTTGTTCTTGCCATTGCTTGGAGGGGAAGTTGTGGGAAACAAAAATATTTCTTGGCCTTAGCCTGAATATTTCATAGGAAAGTGTTATATTAAAAAAAAGTATTTCACAGGCATTTGTTTGTATTCCTCATTATTGTAGTCTCAGACATTAGTAAATGATGCTGTATAGATTTGTATTTGTTCATTTGTTTATGTTTTATAAAATATATCAGGATCCTGTGGTGGTAAAGCTTGGAAAAACTTTTAAATCTTATTTTCTCATTTAGTTCTCAGAATAATTCTTTGACGTATTTATTAATATGCACATTTTGTGAATGAATCATCTGAGGTTCAGAATTCTTAAAGACTTCTTTTGCCCAAATCACATAGCTAATAAATGGCAGAGGTTGGGTTTGCACCCATATCTCTTTACTCTATGGTCTAAATGTGGTCCATAATTCTACAAGAGGTCATATGAGAAACTGATGTTTTAAAATATGACACCATTCATGGAAGAGTCTGACAAACTGCCATTATATCCTGACCTTTGAAAAGACACCAAGAGTGAATAATCTTAAATGCTTACAGCTTGGACATGCAAGAATCTATGAGGTTTTTAAATGTTTTTCTTCAGCCCATGACTGCTTAGATTATGAAGAAATCAGAATCCTTTATCTTCTCAAAACTCGTCTCCAAGTTCTCCTATTTCCATCTATCTGGCTTAGAATTCTTGTCACAAGAAAACAGATGGTTTATGTCACCTCATATCTCAATTTCTGAAAATCTTCCAAACTCATAAATCTAGATTAATGGTGATAAGATATGAGGATCCAAGAACTAGATTAATGGTTTTCCAGGTTTTTTAAGGGAACAACCCTCTGTCTATCTGCACCCTCAATCAACATATAGATTTATGAAAAGCCACCCACAAACAGGGAAAAAGCGATGGCACCAATACTTAGGCCCACCTTTCTAACACCAAAGTGCACTTGTATACACACGCCTTCCAGCCATCCTCCATTCCCTTTCTGCCATAGTTAGTATTATTATTTGGGTAATAGTTGTTAAAGACGAAATGAGAAAACACAGGCTTTCAGACCACAGCAGGACATCACTGAAATGAACCTATGCTGAGTGGCTACCACTGAGTGATTCCACAAAAATTTATGAAATATATGTTTATGCTTGACCTTGAGAGATGGGCATAATTATTCTCATTTAACAAATGAGGATACTGAGGCTCAGCAAGATTAAATAACTCACCCAAGATTATACAGCTAGAAAGTGGTGGAATTGGGATCCAAACTCTGTCTTCCTTCAAAGTCTGTGCTATTAATGATTCTACTACACTGGTTCTCAGATCTATTTTAATATGCTATTAAGATGTATATGAAATCTAATATAATATATTGACAGATTATCCTCACAAAGAGCCAGCAAATGTGGTAGTAAAAGACAAAGAATGATTCGGACCCTCTATTGGTTTCTATTTCTTCTCTCCTCTCTGGAATTGCTCTTAATTAAATTTTTAGTCAGAACTATCTATATACATCTAACATACTGAACCTTAAAAACAACAACAAAACAACAGTTCAAACGTTCTACTGTTTTGAAGAAAACAATAACTACAAGATATGAAGAATACTCTGATATCTATCTGAGTAAAGGACTTTTCCAAGACTGGTATGAGACTTGCTCATATGTACACAGGAAACAAGTAACTGCATCTAAACCTTCTACCAATTCCTGTAGTTCTGGACCATTGACCAATGCCAAAATGTTATTCATTTTAAGAACACATGCCTACAACAGCATGCAATCCCAGTATCTGGTAATTCCTGGAATGGTTTAGAGGACATTTAGAAAGAAGAAACATAGCACTTAAATTGGTTATGGTGAAATTGGATAGTGGTGGGTACAGTTTTCTGTTTGGGTAGCATGGTGCCATCTTTGGATAAAAATACTTATTTAATTATTTGCATATTTTGATGGGCCTTATCCATATACATTTACAAAAGTGGGCTGAAAATGTAAAAATAAATAGTGATACTATTGATAAGAAGTGTAAGTCTCAAACTTAATACACTTAAGATGAAGGTGGAAACGAGTGACCAGGGCGGATGCAGAGAAACCTTTGCCTCAATTGGATGACGGTTGGACTTCGGCCAGTACTCCATGTGTCTGGTAGTGAAGGGAAAGAATTAAAGAGCACAGTAAAATGTTAGAAACATGTAATTAAAGGCTATTTCTAAAACAAGATGTATTTAGAGACTTGGTAGCATTTAAGTTCTTTGGTACTAACATACTGTTTGCAACAGGTAAATCTATTATTTGAGTCTTGCGGATTTGTTCATATTTTCAGGAATGCATTATGTACAGATGTACATAGAGGGCTTTTTGTACCTAATTGTTTTGTCCCTATGCCTATTTGTTTAGGCTAAACAAACAAATTGGGTGTCAGAGTGATGAGGGCTGCATAAAATGCATAAGGAAAATAAAACAACTTCAGATCCAGGAGCTGAGGCGAGAATCCAGATTTCTGAGTGGGGAAAAGCTGAGGTTAATGCAGCTGCACACCAACACCCAACAGAGGCTCAGGCACACGCAGGCAGCATTGCTTGATGGACATAAAGCCTTCAGGGTTGCTGCCTTCTTTCAGATGTCGTGGGAAAAAGAAACTAGACATATGAATTGCACTCAAGTTCACATTCTAAAGAACAGCTAAATAAACAACCTCTGAGTACAGTGTCCTATGAACCTAGTCCCAGGAATTTCTCGAGCTGGGACAAACATCTGCCAGTTAGTACCCAATTCTGTCACCAATTTGCAGTCATATTTTTGTTTGTTTGTTTGTTTGTTTTGTTTTTCCTTTATTCAGACATCCAGAAGCCATTTTGTAGGTGTGGTTTTATTGGCCAGCCCTCCCTACCTTCATCACACTGCCTTCCCTTGCACTAAATAAAATAGAGAACAAATTTCTACCCACCAACTCAGCAGTGACTACAAGACTCAGCTCACAGCCTGCAAGCCTCAGGATGGATGGAACATGAATCCTTTTAACTACCTGGACACAGTAGCTGACTATCAGGAAACTGCCTGTGGCTTCTACACATTGCCACACTATTTGCACAGCTGATGGAAGTTTGCCCTGATTTGAGGAATTTGGCTCTCGAGGATCCCCCTTAGTATTCCCCAAGGGCCCATTCACCCTGTCACACCCGCACAGATGCCTGCGGAGATAGGAACAGTGGGTTCATTTTCTAACTTCCTCTATACACACTATAATTCTACACATTTATTTAAAAGTGGGGGGTCGCAGAAGAGCTTGGGGAGCTGCAAAACCTATGTTATATGAGATATTTAAAAAAAAAAAATTAAGTAAAATCAACAACCCCCTTCCTCTGCCACTCAAACATTCCTCTGCTTCATCTAGCATCCTAAACTCGGCCTTTCACATTTATTTGTAAGCATGAAGCAGGGCTGGGATGTGACTCCCAACAGAAAATGAACCTTTCCAAGGCGGAGAGAGGGAAGCTCAAAAAGTCAACCAACTCTCAAAACAGAGAGGAGAGAAGCAGCAGAGCAGAGGCCTTAACGTTTTTCTCTTTTAATAATTTAAAGCCTTGCTATTAGCAGGGGAAAATAAAATGTCGGACATATGATTTTATTGTGACAGTAAGACATAACAGAGGTGATAAGATAGAGGGAATAATTTCCTGAGGCTTTCATGCTTTTTTAAAAGATAAGAATCAATTTTTAGCTTGTCGATTATTAAAATGTTAAAAATGACAGTAAGCTATTAATTTCTCCAACTCTCACTACTAACTGTGATTGCAGTGGCAGTTAAATCTTGCCAGTGGTGGGGCCTGCTTTTCCTAGCTGTGAATAACTTCTTTCACTAAGAAAATTGGTCAGGGAACAACTCTCCATTTGAGAAAGAGGTGTATATGAGATGTAAATGTATATCCAAAATGTTCCCGTTCTTAATTTCCTTCTCTTGCTGCTAATTTTCTCCTAAACTAAATAATTAATCTCTCTACACTGCTCAGATAAACTCCATCTAAATCAGCTCAATTTGAACAAGGAGAGAAAGGGAAGGCTGATCCTCCCACATACGTCTCACTGCTTTTCTTCAGAGGAAGTAAAACTATAGTCTCAATGTCTTGTTTTGTTGCTAAACTCTTTGAGTTGGACTCTTGACTCTCCTCAATGACTATGCAACTTTGGACAAATTACTTTCACCTCAATTTCCTTATTCGTATCCATTTCCTTTTGTGTAAAATTGTAACAATAGTAGTTTCTAACTTTTGTGGTGGTTGTGAAGATTAAACATAACACACCGTGAATGGTACCTGAAACAACGTGAGCTCTAAGTAAAAGTTCATGATTACTATTATTGGTTCTTCCATCTCTAAATGATCAGATTCGAGCAGATCACACAAGGATAGAAGGCAAACGATACTGAACTGAGATAGAAAAAGTCACAGAAGAGTTCTGAACTCACAGTGGAGTAGAAGCAAATGAAAGTCAATGTAGTCATCGTTTATTAAAAATCTAAACATGACGTTATACTGGTGATGATCCATAGGCTAATGATTTGTAAGAGGTGGGGATAAAATGGCTTTTTTGAACACATGATAATAAGCAGAATTTTTTTTGCAAAATAAGAACTTGGAAAAAAAATTTTAAAGACTGAAGAATTAAAAAAAGAAAAATGCTTTAAAAAGAAAAGGTTAATGAATAAGCAACAAACTAACTTTCTGTTCAACTGATCTCCATAAAAATGCTAGTGTTTGGGGACAGAAATAACCTCATATTATAGGCTTTCTGGGATTGATTGAGTGAGGGAGTTGCACTATAAATTATCCTGTACTCTGGGGATTGAGTTAGACCCACAGTGTAACTCAATCTCTGCCCTCACCCGTCTCAGAAACCCTTTCTCATCCTCTCAAAAGAGAAATTTGGCCTTGTGATTAAGAGAAAGGAGGTTACAGGGTGGGGAAAACCCTAGCGAGAGGACTGAGGCAACCACTTGCTAGCTATGTGGTAGTAGGTTACATAAGCTTGCTTAGCCTCGGTGTTCTCATCTGAAAAATGGGGCTACTCATAGTACCTGCCTCAGAGGGCCGTGTGAGCATTCAGTGTGAAAATGCACATTAGGGATAAAGGTCTCCCACCACAAGGGACAGTAGGCAGAGCCTAACCCGATTGTTCACTTTACAGATAAGAAAACTGAAATCTAGAGAAGCTAAAATCTAGCCCAAGGTCACACAGTAAATTTGTTTCAAAGCCTGGATTAAATTTAAATCCCGATTCCTAATTCAGTATTTTTGCGCTATACATGCTTCCTCCTCCATGAAGCTTTGCAAATATTCTCACACATTGATTTTGCCCCTTTCTGAACATCAACTGCATTTTCAACCAGTACCATCTGTATAGCTCTCGGATGCTCTCAAATGTTAAGTGTGTTCCCTCAACTACGTTATAAGTTCCTTGAAGCAACAGAAGAGGTTTCAAATGTCTTCTATTATCCAAAGATGTTGACTCTAATGCTGGGCACTCACATTGTTAATTGATTAATAGAGTGGTTTCTTTGGGAAGAGGTTTTACTCTGAATAAAATGTTACTGTGAGGAAGAAGCTGACCAGTTGTTCAGGTCTGCAGAAGATTAGATAAGAGGAAATGGGTTTCAAACATGCCCAAGGAGGCACATAAAAAATTAACTGCAAGGGAATTTTAACACAGGAATAATGGAACAAAGAAGGCTGAGGACTCTCTCTTCATGGAAATGTTTTTAAAAATAGAGTCTATTTTTAGACAGAAATAAGTTGACACAGGCCACTGGTTCCTAACCTATAGTCTGTAAACCTGAAATGTTGCAGTTAATTGCAAAAGATCTGCAAATCAATTTGCACATCAAACATTATAGAACGAATAAATAATGTTTTGCAACAATATGGAACCCTTTTTTTCACCAAAACACATGTGTAGTCCATTTTGATTTAATAAGATAAAAGTTTTTTTAATAGCATTGTGGATTTGGTTGTAATTTTTGTCTATTATGTATTTTTTTAAAATTGATCAATAAGAAAGGAGCTAAGATTTTTTGAGAATTTACAGTGTGGCAAGCACAGAGCCAACTGTGTTAGAGAGATTATTTTGTTTACCTCTTAGTAGCACCCAGAAGGCATGCACAATTGTTATCCCTGTTTACACATAAGAAACTGAGATTTGTAGAGTTTAAGTAACTCACCCTTTGGTTTTACTGGTAATAAATCATGGCCCTGGAATATGACTCCAAAGCTTGTAGTATTACCCATGGTTAGGCCACTTTCTAATTGATGGGTGTAAAACATTTTACCTAATTTCATCCATGTGTACATATGTAGGAGGTGAGTGTTTGCTCACGAAATGTGATATTTAAAAAAGATTCTCCTATCTGTAAGGCTTAGAAACAACACAAACTGAAGGTAAAAAGTGACCCCAGAATAATTAGCTCTGTGACTTTGGGCAAGCCAGGTGCTCAAAACTAAGGGAACCAACTGATTGACTTCTAGAGATAGCTCCAAGTCAGAAATTCTAGCATTCAATACTTCATGTCAGCATTTCCCAAAATAGATTCTGCAGAATTATGGTCCCATTGGCTGCTTCACAGAAAAAGGTTTCCATAGCCAAGCTAGTTTGAGAAACACCATAAATTAAAAGAACCACCTTACACAAAAGAGAATATACCCTTTTGGACATTTATGATTACACTTGCACATATTAAAGTCTCTGAGAAGTCCTGCAGAGCACTGGATTACACGAAATTAACTATGGTCTCTTTTTGCAGGACTTCTCAAAAAGAAAACCCTTTTTATTTTGTGCGACCGAATACCCTAAAAATATTTGGGCATCAATGACCCCTTCTGTACATAACTATTTCATAAAACTAGTTCCATAGAACATTTATAGGTTATAACCCAACTCTGGCAGTTAAAATATCCTGTATTAATGTGGTAAGCTATGAAAAGTGACCTTTATAAAGTTTTCCAAATATTGTCATTCTATAGTGGTACTGGCTTTCAGAAAGCTCTTCAGTCTAAAGGTATATTTACTTAAGGACTATACAGACTGTTTTTGTTTGTTTCTCTTTAAACATAGAAGAAAATTTGTATAACAATGACACTCTGAAAGTTATGTTTTTCTATCCTTCAAAACCTATCCTAGATTAATGGTTCTAAACTTTACCATCATCAAAATCACCTAGAGGGATTGTTAAAACAAGAAGGCTGTGCCCAACCAGGAGTTTCTCATTCAGCAGATCTGGAATGAGGCCTAAGAGTTTACATGACTGGCAAGCTCTCAGGTGGTGCTAATGCTGCTGGTCTAGGGAGTATACCACCCACCTAGAACTCTTGGATTAAATTTAGATCATGAAGTAGAAGATGGAAAACATTTGGTCTCTGTTTCCATCATCAAGGGCTGTTATCTTTTCTCTTATTTTCTGTAAGTTTGAGTCTAGGATATTTAGCCAAATATCTATGGGGTTTTCGTTGTGCTTTAAATTTTTACCTATGAAAGTTTCAAAAGATTCAGAAATCAAAGATGAAGATAGAATGTTTTTGATCAAGTTTTAATAGAAGAAGATATTCTGAACAGATTCAGTATCAATCTAAGAGCTAAATCTTTTATTTATTATTTAATCATAGGGATTAAATTTCAGTAGCATAATTTATTCTTATCCCTTTGGAGGAGTGATTAAGTAATATTCTGTAGACAAAATATTACATCACTAACACTTGGGCTGGGAGTTCATTCATTGGAACCCATAAACCTTTAATTTTAGAACTTAAATTTTTACAATAAAATTTCTATGGTGCTAGAGAAGCTATGTAGTCAAGGGGCCCTTTAAAATAATGGCGATTATACATGTAGCTGCAGAATCACAAAATTGGCACTGCCTGGTATAATAGATGTGTTCCTATGAAATAGCTCGTCAAATTACTGTCATTTGGATCCTATTTACATATTTACACATTCTAATTTTAGATATGCCCAAATGAAACTGTTTCCTAACTCTGTAGTTTGAAGTTTCTGCTTATTTCGTCCTCCCTCCACAGCCCTACTGACTTTTCAAGGAAATAAAAACAGAAACTAATCTTTACTGAGCATCTTCTAGGGGCTACATCATTTTACCTACATCAGATCTGAGATGAGGAACTGATTCCAAGAAAAGCTGAGGCCCAGAGAGGTTCCAGTCCCATGGATACATGCCAGCTGTGACCAGTCCAAACTCTACCTCGCTTTCACCCACATTACCAACTATTTTCTTCAAGTCCTTAGTGATCTTTGGATAGAAGAAGGGAGGTCTCTCTTTAAAGGACAACTGTAGGAAAGAATTATTTGGTGTTGGGATGAATTACCCATACTCTATAAGCTTTAAAATGCTTATTTTCACATACGTGTCATTTTAGGTGAAAATATTTAAAGTTGAAATTAAGGGAGAGAGGCAGGATGGGTGGGTGCTAACTGATGGATACAATTAAATCAAAACATTTTACTTAGAAGGATGCAAAATGTTACACCTTTACAGATTCTTGTTTAATAAGCCCGGCAAAAAACCTAAGGATCTAAAACATAAATAGTACAATTTACAGGTTCTCAATGGGTGCATTTACATTAATCTGAGACTTAAGAAGGCACATAAGTATTCGTCTATCTGTTCTAACCATAGTGAAAACGCCACCTCCAACTCATCAGCACTGCCTCGGTTGCAGCAGGGTTCTTGGTTAAAGAGAAAACATCCTGTGGACCCAGGCTCTGAAACCTTGTGTAAACAAAATCCTCCCAAGTAAGCACAGCTCTGCCCACAGGGCATTCTTTAGCATTTAGTATATATGTAAGCTGAGTTTCCCCCCATTATCCTTATGACAGGAAGGACTTTATGAAAGTATGTTTTTTTTTTTTAAAAAAGAGGACCACAGAAGTTGACAATGACCTAAACTACTAACCATTAATGTCAGTCAGTCAGTGAAGAGAATGTTACTAAGGAATCTAGGCAACTACACAGGGCTGCTCCTCAGCTCTGGAATGAGGCAAGAAATTGCCAGTTTTAATAGTTCCTGGGTATGAGAGATGTGGAAATTGGGCTGTTTATTATACCTCTGGGAAACTTAGGAATAAGCAGGTTTGTGACTAGAGCTCTACTACTCTGGGATCTGTTGATTTTCGCTGGTTGATTTTCCAGATTACTTGGGTAACCTTATAATAACAGAAACCCCGCTTCTTCTGAGTAGACTTATACATCACCATTCTGCATTAATGGTACCAACTCCTTGCTCAGACTGTTGTAATTTCTAAATGAGAAATACAGACCAACATTTACATTCACAAGAGTCGAATGAAGCTTCCATTTTCCTTCCTTGTATAACATTTACTGACTACTAACTCCTGTGAGAGACACTAGTGGTACAGAGATGATAAAATGTGGTCTGTTTCCTCAGTGGTGTCAATCTAATCCACTGAGGAAACATAAATGCATACGACATAGTAATGGGACAGATGTTACAACAGAAGACAGGACATCATGGGAGACCAGAAGACAGCAGCCTATTGCATCATGCTTCACAGAGGTGACATTTCATTTGGGTATTAACTGGTAACTATAAATTTGCCTGATGGAAAAAGACTGACTAATAGAAAGAACCCTTTATGCAGAGAGATCATATGCAAAGACGTAGCAGTGGGACATGGAGTGCTAAGGAATAGTGAGAAGTTCTGTGTGCTTGCGGCAAAGAGTTTGAGGAAATGATGGAAGAAACAGCAGAAAGTTTAGACCTTCTCAGCTAGGGCGAAGGTTTGAGGGTGGGCTTGGGAAGTTGAAGGCAGGTGCCTAACACTGCTGAGGCATAGATTTGCTGGGATGGGGAATGGTAAGTGGGATAAAATTGCAAACGGATGACTAGTCCTACCAAGTATCCAATCCAAATACATCTGGACAAGTTTTTGCTGAAGGAAGGTCCAAGACTGTAGATGAACAGTACCAGTTTAAGCATTATCTCTGGTGAAAGAGTCACTGCTACTGTTTCTCTTAAAGATCAGAAAGCTCTCTCCTTTTCCTTCATACATACTATCTACATACTTTGGCCATTTTTCACCCCAAATCTAACCTCCCCAATGCATCTTCCACATTGCTGCCAGAGTCGTCCCCCTGAAACACAGCTTTAAAACCTGGCTTCTCGATGGCTACAGAGTCTGAAGCTTAAATTCTTTAGAGCTTTAGCTTTTCCTCATACAACATACCTTTCTATACTTCTATGTTTTTGCTCATGTAGGAATGGCATGTCTTTCTCCTTTATTCTCAATCTGTCAAAATTCTACTTGTTCTTAAAAATCTAGCATAATGGTTACCTCCACAATGAAGCCTCCCTTAATTCTTCTGGTCATGATTATTTCTTCCCATCTGACCCATATTCTCTTGCTGATTCCAGTGAAGCACCTATTTAGTCAGCCTTGTGTTTTAGGTGATCTTTGGAAAGATTTTTTTGGGAGTAAGTAGGTGATCTTTTGGAAAGATTTTTTGGGAGTAGGGAGAAAGAAAGAAGGGAGTGAAGAAGGTTGGCTTCTGAGTAAGCATAGCAACTGATTCCTAGACAAGAATCAGGTATTCAGAGACAGTTGAGCAATAAATAAGTGAAACATAATTAGAGGCCAAAGTGGAAAACTTTATTTTCCAAAGGTGGCTGCAATAATAGTCCCAATATCTTCTACAATGTGGCTTCCCATTGAGAGATGGAGTATATTCCTTCTCCTTAAATCTGGGATGATCTTATGACTCACTTAAAACCAATAGAACGCTGCAGAGGTAATGCTGCATGACTTCTGAGGTTAGGTCAGAAAAGGTGACACAGCTTCCTTCTGGTTTTCTTAGGACATTCGCTCAGCCTCCCTGTAATATGTTCAATCACCCTGAGACTGTGGTGCTGGAGACACCACATGTAGGTGCTTCTGTAGACAGTCCCAGTGGAGCTCACACTTCCAGCCATCCCCACAAAGGTGCCAGGCATTAGAGTAACATCATCTTAGCTCTCTTGAGCAGTCCACCTGCCAGCTAAGTATCACTGAGTGACCTCAGTCATCTCAGGAGGAACAGAAGAATCTCCCAACTGAGTCCTGCCCAAAGTCCTAACTCACAAAATCCATAAGTTATAATATAACGGGTACCGTTCTAAGTTACTAAGTTTTGGAGAAGTTTAGTACATAGCAGTAGATACCAGAAAAGCCAGGAAATGAATCCCCGACTTTACTTTTTATTCTTAAAGCTAATCAGTCTTCTGAAAGACTTGCTATCACTGACCACTTCACAATGAAGACTTCTGGGGCAGTTGGTGAGAACCAGGGAGGACCTTGGGTCTTAATTGTGAACATAAGGCCAGAAGCCACTGAGGACCCAGAGTTTACAAGCAAAGAGTAGCGTTACCAATCTGGCCAGTAGAAGTTGTTCTGCCATAGGCCTACGGAAGCTCACTGCACTCTGTGGAAGCACACACTGGTGGTCGGAGATTCTTTGTACCTGACAGATGGTAGAGACTAGAGGATCAATAAATATCTGCTTTGTGAACTGACTGAATCTAAGGGCTGGTGTCAATATTGATGGTACTGTTTACTGAGAGGCAATAAACAACTGGTCACCATAATAAGTCTGTAATTGGGTATGTGATGAAGATCTAGACTCTCCTTCTGAGGCATTTTAATTAGAGTGCTTGCAGGTTGGAAGTTGCAACCAGCCTCCTAGACTCTCTGTAGAGATTTTATGAGGATGCTAGCTGGGAGTCTTGCCCTCCTAAGGTGATCCAGGCCTTTGTGCTTACCATGAGCATTATCATTTGAAGTTTAGCTTTGTTGCTCACACAGTATTTACATTTCTCTTCCCTTCATTCTGTGGAACTTATTAACTAAGTGTTAGCACACACAGATGCCCCCTAATAGTTTTCAACTATTATTCCAAAAATTAAATAAAAAGTTCCCCCTTTCTGAACTTACAAAACCCTCTTTTTTTCTAAGGACTTTATTGAAGATCTCTCATCCAGATTTAACCCTATTACTGCCCCAAAGAGAAGTCGACTGAAGAGCAACGTACAGGTTCTTATTGTTTTCCTGAAAAGGAAATTGTGAGATTTTTGATCTCTAAAGAAGCTTTCTGCTCCTGGGAAAAGAGGTTAGAATCATGTCCTATATTTTCATAAGAATCTTTAATATTTTTATTCAAGGAATATTTTTGAAGCCATAATTATGCCTGAGACTGTGCTTTAAGCTAGAATTTTATGAGTAAGATTTTGCTGTGATTTTCAAGTGGCTGGACATTTTATTAGCCAAATACCTTATTTTCATTAAATTGACAACAAATTACATACTGTTCAGGATTATAAACTACATATTTCCCTCACATAAATATTAAGATTCCCGGTCTCCTGGAGAAATCTCAACTTTGTCTCTGTTTTTAGAATAAAGGCAGAGATTTGTTAACTGTACTGCAACTAAAATGTTAAACAAAAGAGGCTTTCACTCATGGATTCAGGCTAGGAAAGTGTTAAATCAAAACAAATGGAGAAATTGGCTTTCGGAGCAGACTGAATCAATTGTATTCAGGTCAGTTTTGGTCTGAGGATTCTAATGAAGACTGATCACTCAACAAGGGCTGAGATTAGCACACTGTCAGTCATCATTAATCACTACAGTAACCGGAATGGCCTGCCTTGAGTCAAGACACCTTTGCTTTCACATGTACTTCTCAATATTCTTGCTAAAGGCATACATGTTAATTAGTCTATTAACAGGTTAATGCATGTTAATTAACACATATATTATTATTTAAATAGTTAGGAGGGACTGCTAAGTCACTTTTTAAATGTGATATTATTCTCAATGATGCAGTCATTTGAAGCTAAATTTTAAAAAAACAGGCAATGCATTCTTTCAGGAGTTTATCTGCCTCCTTGTACCCTAAATTCCTTGAGGGCAGGATCTGGGGATGATTCATCTTTTAATGCTTCTTGGTGCCTGGCACTAGTGGCTTGCACACTGGTGTGAAGCCAATCATTTTGGAATGAATGAAAGAAGGCTCTTTAAACAGGAAAGGATGGATTCCACTTGAACCATAGACTGGTTCTCTTGATGACCATGTGATTTAAAAGGAACATTTGTAAAGCACTGTATAGTTTGCAAGCATTTTCACACACTTATTGACACCCAAAACCAAGAGTTAATAAACTTATTTTACTGCTGAGGAAAATGATCTTTAGAAAACTCATGGGATTCATCCCAAATTTTCTGATTTCCTAGTTTATAGAATTAGAAAACAATCCCCTGTCACACACACAAATACAGAAATACAGTCATCTGCAAGAATTCTTTCAATAGGCCCACGTTTTTAACATCACTTAATCTACCCACCTCGTTATTGTCAAAACTATATTTACAAGGGGAAAACATTGGACTACATATCCAAAAGATCACTTTTTTCGACTGCAGCCAGATATGCTCATACCCTATTCCTACAGAACACAGAGTGGCTGATGGAATCTGATACGAATGAATCTGCCAACCCAATTTCCAGTGTATGCACATAAAATTTGCTGCTTGGCTTTGCAAACACTCAACCATCAGATGCAATGTAGGGAGATTGAAAAAATCAATTTTAGCTTTTAAAACCTAAAGATCTAGTCCAGAAGAAAGCCAAAATGAAGTATTCTTGATCAGAAATGTGTATACCTGCCTTGCAATATTAGAAATGTGTCAGTAGGGTAAAATTCTCCATGGTACTTATTTTGACCTGTTTTTAAGACTGATGTAAATACATTTTCATCAAAATGATTTAAAGGCAGTCAGCACCCAGGACAGAAAAATGTGCTCACCATCCTCCCACTCCCTGCAGTTGTGCAAGTGGGAGGTGAGTGGTAAGTCGAGCAGAAGGCACGAGCAGGCTAGGGAGTGTTGCCTCTCCTTCTGTGAATCAAAGCCAAAAAAGGTTCCTCACTGCTGCTGGTCCTTTGATCTCTGGCTCCCTATTTTTAGAACTCTTCTGTCCAACACTCTCTGCCCCATTGCCATGACCTTTCATGACACACTTCTCATGGTGGTTATTTTGGGATCATATTCTTTCCCCAAAGTATTACTCCAACTAGAATTAATGTATGAGGTAGACCAGCATAAGTCCTTGCTTGAAAAAGTACCTACAGCACATGTTCTCAAAGGAGGGTGAGAGAGCTAGTTTACAAAAGACAGATACATCATCCATATTTTTAGTCATCAAAGCATTCTAGAAGGACTGCTTAATGTAGTAGATACCATAACCTCACAAAAGCATTATCTATGTGCAAAATCTAGGCATGTGGATTTAGAAAATGTGTCTAGCACAGCTAAAAGGAAAAAAAGGGAAGTGTGTGTGTGTGTGTGTGTGTGTGTGTGTATGTGTGTTGTTTAAGGGGCAGAGAAAGAGGAGATAAACATAAAGAATATGTAGGATTTGTCACTTCAGGTTTCTTTTCAGACTTTACTCTCCCTAAATCTATAACCCATATGTAAGAATCAGTACTCACAATGAAGAGGGATCAAGCATGCTTTGACTGTTCAGTATCCCTTAGAAGAGTATTTCCACAGAGAATTTTAAAAAGGAGAACAAAAGTTTCTTCACCATAAATAAAAACAACACATAGATCCAGAGGGAAAATCCCTACTCAGTGAAGACAAAGACTATCTTTAGTGTTCATCACTATATATATCTTGACTGTCGAGTACAGTGTTATAGCTACATTAATGAGATAATTTGATATAACAATAATAGCTAGGCTTTATTGAGTACTTAGTGTATGCATATGTAACAAGTAATGTTCTACAAGTTCTGCATCAATTAAGTCATCGAATGCTTGCAATGAACCTATGATATGTATGCTTATATTGTCCCCATTTGAGAGACAAGGATAATGAAGAGAAGCAAGATATCTTGTCCGAGGTCAAACATCTCTTAAAAAAGAGATCCAGAATTTAACATCAGGCACTTTGGATCTAGAGCTTACACTTGTAAAGAAATGATGAGGAGACTCGAAAGTATTAAATTGTTTCTCACTAACTTAACTATGTTCCAGAACAAAATCCAGTGGGTTTAGGAATATAAATATATGTAGCACCCCAAAAGGTAAATATCTGACATACAATCAAAAGTCTGACATATAATAGAAAATTACCAAGCATACAAATAAGCAAGAAAATATGATCTACACTGAGGAGATAAATTAATCAATAGAAACACTAAGAAATGACACATTTGATAGAATTAGCAGAAAAGGACATTCAAAGAGTTATTATAAATATATTCCATATATTCAACAAAGGCATATTAAGATTAACCATGTTAAGTAGCAACATGGGAGATATTTTAAAAGACCCAAGTCAAGCTTTAGAGTTGAAACTACAACGTCTGAGATGAAAAATATAATACACGTGACTAATGGCAGATTACACACTTATGATAAAAAAGATTAATAAACTTGAAGATATAGCATTAGAAATTATCTGTAATAAAACATACAGAGGAAAAAAAAAAGACTAAAAGTAAAATGAACAGAGTTCTAGTGAGTTGGTAAAAACTTCAAGTGACCTCATACGTATGTAACTGGAGTCTCCAAAGTACAGAGAGGGAGTGTGGTGAGACCAAAAAATATTTAAAGAAATAATGGCTGAATTTTTTTTCCAAATTTGATACAAATTGAAACCCACAAATCCAAGAAACCCAAGCACAAGAAAAAGGAAGAAAACTACATAAAAACACATCAGAATCAAATTGTTTAAAACTGGCAATAAAGAGAAAATTCTTAAAAGCAGCCACAGAAAAGTTACATGGGGAAGAACAAAGAACGTCATCAGATTTCTCATTAAAAACAACACAAGCCAGAGCAACATTTTGAAAGTAATGAAAGAAAAAACTGCCAACGTAGAAGTCCAATAACCAGTAAAAATAACTTTCAAATATGAAGGTGAAGTAGACAAATGAGTACATGAAACAACTGGTAAAAACTGAATAAAGTTTATAGTATAGTTAACAGTATTGTATTCATGCCAATTTCCTGGTTTTGATATTGTACTACAGCTAAAAGATGCCACCGTTGGAGGAAGCTGGGTGAAAGGTTCATGGAACTGACTCTATGTACTATTTTTGGCAACTTCTCATGAGTTTATATTATTTCAAAATAAAAAAGCTTTAAAAAATGAGAATAAAACAAATACTTTTTCAGACATACAAAACCTGAAAGAACTCATCACCAGCACACATGCAGAAGAAATATTAAAAGAAGTGATTTAGGCAGAAGCAAAAATAATACCAGATATAATTCTAAATTTAAGTAAAGGAATAACGAACACCAGGAATGGTAAATATGAGAGTAAATATTTTGTTTCTTATTTTATATGTCTTTGAAAATATTAGCAATGTATCATAGGGTTTATAGAATATGCAGAAATAAAATATATGTTAAAAAATGCACAAAAACAGAAACAGGTGAAATGGAAGCACATTGTCGTAAGCTTCTTATACTACATGTAAAATAGTATAAAATAACTTAAAAGTAAACTGTGGTAAATTTTAAATGTATACTCTAAAGTCTAAAGTAATCACTGACATAAAATCGCAGAGTTATATAGCTCATAAGCCAATAAAGGGAGTAAAATAGAATTATGTAACAAATCAACTTAAAAAAGGGAAGAAAAAGTGCAAAATAAAAATAATGAATAGATGGGACAAATTGAAAACAAATAGCATGATAGATTAATCTTAACTATATCAACAATCACATTAAATGTGAATGATCTAAACACCTTAATTAAAAGGCAGAATATAGCACATTGTATAAAAAAGCAAAACAAAAAACCTACTTTAAAAATATAAATGTCTAACTGCTGTACTGTATACATAAAATTAATATAATGTTGAATGTCAGTTACAGTTGACATTCAACATTATATTAATTTTATGTATACAGTACAGCAGTTAGACATTTACATAACTTATGAAGTGAACCCCCTCGACAAGTCTAGTACCCCCCTGATGCCGTACATAGTTATTACAATATGATTGACTATTCCCTATGCTGTACTTTACATCCCATGGCTATTTTGTAACTGCCAATTTGTATTTCTTAATCCCTTGACTTTTTGCACTCAGCCACCAAGCCTCCTCCCATCTGGCAAGCATCAGTTTGTTCTTTGTATTTATGAGTTTGTTTCTATTTTGTTTGTTTTGTTTTTTAGATTCCACATATAAGTGAAATAACAAGGTACTTGTCTTGTTCTGTCTGACTTATTACCCTTGAGGTCCATCTATGTTTTCACAAATGGTAAGATTTTATTCTTTTTTATGGCCGAGTAATATTCCATTGTATATATGTATCACTTCTTTATCCAACTGTCTACTGATGGTTGCTTCCACACCTTGGCTATTATAAATAATGCTGCATCGAACAGTTGGATTAGTGTTTTGGACTTTGGATATTCAAGAGTCAAATTGCTGGGAGTATGATAGTTCTATTTTTAAGTTTTTAAGGAACTTTCATACTGTTTTCCACAGTGGCTGCACCAATTTGCAATCCCACCAACAGTGCACAAGGATTCCCTTTTCTCCACAGTCTTGCCAACACTTGTTTGTTAATTTTTGATGATAGTCATTCTGACAGGTGTGAGGTACAGTTTTAATTTGCATTTCTCTGATAATTAGTGATGTTGAGCATGTTTTCATATGTCTATTAGTCATCTGTATGTCCTCTTTGGAGAAATATCTGTTCAGCTCCTGTGCCCATTTTTTAATAAGATTGTTTGTCTTTTCGGTGTTAAGTTATAAGAGTTCCTTACATATTTGAAATATTAACTCTTTATCAGCTGTATTCTCTCATTCAGTAGGTTGTCTTTTCATTTTGTTGATGGAAAAACTCAATTTTAAATGTGAAGACAAGATGGATTAAAAGTAAAAAAATGAAAAAATATAGCATGTTAACAGTAATCAAAAGAAAGCTGGAGTTGGGAATATATTTCAAAGCAAAAAAATATTACTAGGGATAATGAGGATGTATTAGAGTTCATGAGAGAAACAGAACAAATTGGATATATATACATACAAAGAGATTTATTATAAGGAATGGGCTCATGTAAGTATGAAGGCTGCTAAGTTCTAAAATCTGCAAGACCCAGGAGAGTTGATGGTGTAGTTCCAGTCCAAAAGTTGGCAGGCTCAAGACCCAGGAAGAGCAGATGTTTCTAGTTCACGTCCAAAGGCAGGAAAACTCCAGTGTCCCAGCTCAAAGGCACTCGAGCAGGAGGAATTCCCGCTTACTTAGCCCTTTAGTTCTATTTGGGCCTTCAACTAATAGACTAAGGCCCACTCATATTGGGTAGGATAATCTATTTTACTCAGTCAACCAGTTCAAGTGTTAATCTCATCTAAAAACACTCTCACAGACACAACCAGCATCATGTTTGATCAAGTATCTGGGCACCGTAACTCTCAGTAAGTTGGTAAGTAGAATAAACTATCACAGAGGGTTATTTTATAACTATAAAAGGGTCAATTTATCAAGAGGATGTAGCAATACTAAATGTTAATGTACCTAATAACAGTAGGTTAAAGTACATTAAGCAAAAACTGACAGAACTAAAAGAAGTAGACCGATTCATAACTGTAGTTGATTTCAATACTCCTCGCTCGATTTCAAATAGGCAGACAAAAACAAAAAGAAAAACAAACACAAAAATCCAATGAGGATATAGAACACGTGAACAACACTGGCATACAATTTAGCCTAATTGACATTTATACAACACTTCATCTGCAACAGTATAGTCATTCTTTTCAAGACGGTTCATATTCTGGTCCATCAAACAGGTTTCAATTAATTTTTAAAAATTCAAATCATACATAGTTTACTTTCTGACCACAATGCAATTCAACTAGAAATAAATAACAGAATGATGCCTAGAAGATATCCACATATTTGGATCCTGTATAACATACTTCTAAATAACCCAGGAGTCAAAAATAAATCAAAAGGGAAATTAGGAAGTCCTTTGAATGGAGTGAAAATAAAAGCATAACATCAAGATTTGAGGGATGTAGCTGAAGCAGGATTAGAAGGAAATCCGTAGCACTAAATGCTTGTAACAGGACAAAGATTTTAAATTAGTGACTTCAGCTTCCACCTTAAGAAACTAGACAAATAAAACTAAACCAAAGTAAACAGAGGGAAGGAAATAAAGCCAGATGGCACACCACAGACAATGGTGGAATCAAATTAAATGATACCCTATAATGCTATGAAATGTAATGAAATCCAGGAGTACGGTTCTCTCACTCAGCACGCCCTCCCTTCTTGTCCACTTCCTTTGTGGTTCACTACTTAGGAAAAGATCTTCAATCTGGGCTCACCTTCGAAACTGTATAACAGAAATGTTGATATTCTCTGTGTTCCATTTAAGGCCAAGAATATAATTCATATATCCACTAGCTATCTTTGGAACACCTGAAGGTATATGTTTACCCAAAAGGCTGTAAACATCAGAAAGCCTGGATTGCTTACCGAAAGGAAGCAGAAAGGCATTCAAAACAAAAATATCTAACCCCTTATTAATGAGAGTTTGTTAGAGGCCCCTTAAGGCTTATTGCTGATACTATGTTCTGAGCATAGTCAATTAAATCTAAGCAGAGAAAAATATAGCTTGCTTTTCCAAGCTTTACAGAGGTATCATTGACAGTTCCAAGAGCAATACCATCCAGGGCGAGGAGACCTCACCCTTAGTATGAGGCCATGTTCAGTCGGGGATCCTGAAGCAGTTCATGCGCACTGTGCCTCTATGAAGGGAATTATTACACAGTATTCACACACATATATGCATACAGACACACACACTGTTTACACATGCTCTCTCACCCTTTTCGACAGTGCTGTCCTCAAGGTCATCTTAGTCTTCTTTGTATCCCCAAACGCCAGCATGGTGCAATCGCCTAATAAATGTGCTTTAAAAAGCAAGTGTGAACCCCTTAGATACTTAAAGGGTTATAGACAACATCCAATGTGATAGCATAGAGACTTAACAGAAAACAAAACATGGTTTCAGATCCAAGTTGAAACAAAAAAACAAAGGTTGTTGTGTTCTAATTGAACTCTTTTTTCTGAGTTCAACTAGACTTTTAAAACATTTTAAAGATGGATTTTTTTCTAGCCTTCAAAGAGAGTTTGGGTGGGACTGAGATGTATCTAAACCAGTCTGCCCATCCTTTTCCCACGGTGTTCTGGAAGAAAGCAGAAAGCGATGACTCACAACTTGGCACACTTCTTAGTTCCTATGCACTGACACCAAATTATACTCCAAAAGAGAGACATTTACAGAGGATCAAAACTCGGATGTCCTGGCCCTGGATGTGGTTCCCATTATACGCTCTCCAACATGGTGCTTAATTAACTGCGTCTGGTCCCAGATCGTTAATGGCTATTGAATGGAGAGGTGACTTCAAGTGGAAATTGTCTCAAGTTTTACTTTATGTTGCTTCAGAAGTCTTCCCTGAATTTGCTCCTACCACAACCCTCATTCTCTCCCTCCCTCCCTGGCCCCAGCTTTCAGGGTAGCAAGCCCTTGAAAATACTGTTTGCAAGATGGCCCAAGCTATGAAAGTAGGTCTTTTCTGGTTACTTTTTTGGACTGAGATTCAGGGACTTCTCTATTCAAAATAGAAAAGCAATGACCTTGAAAGTGCAGAAAGCCCAGAGCAAAGGAAGGTGAATGGAGTCCAAATTAGTTATAACAGGAAAATACAATGAATCCCTGGGAATGTCATAATTCACTATGTTCTTCTCATTCCACCCCTCCTTCCTTTCCCCAACATGTGAGCATGCAAGTGGGCGCACGCGCCCCCCCCACACCCCTCAATGTACTTGTCCAAAACCCCCTTTCTATAGCCATCTACCTTCCCTCTCTCAACAGTCTTCCAAATGACACGGTAGTACTCTAGGATAGCCTTAAGCAGCCATGACATTTCCTGTCTGTCTTTCAAACACAAAATCCCCAGATTGTACTTTCTTTATTACTTCTAATTAAATTCCACATCCTTTGGAACTTGTCATCTGTCCCTAGAAAACAGAAATCAGATATATCTAAATCATTCTGCATAGTACCTAGCAAGAAAGTAAACGTAAGTGCGAGCTTAATATCACCATGCCTGTTCTGATTATAATGATGATGAGGATGATGTTGACATGATGGTAATGATCTTATTCACTTTAATTTGTACCTCCTTTTAGAAGCTAGACTCACCAGTGGCTCAAAGACTTCAACGTCAATGGATCTGAAAGTGCTAAGAAAAGGTTAAAGGGCTGGCTGTACAAAGGCAAGGTATTAACAATAAAAAAAATAAAAATAAAAAAAAACAAAAACTAACACTCATAAAGGGAGTGGAAACTCAGGGAATCAGGATACTCTAGCAGAAATGTAGAAAGGGCACCAGCTTTGAAGTCAGTCCTGGGTTAGAATCCTTATCTGGTCACATTCTGTTTGATATCAGTGATGTTACTTAACTTCTCTGAACCCCTATTTCCTAAGCTTAGAAAGATGTTTAAATGTTCATTTTAGAGGATTCTCTTGAACATTAAACGAGGTAGCCTTTAAAGCATTTGGCTTGTGACAGGTTCCCTGTAAATATTAGTTCCCTTCCCTTCCCCTTCAGAAAGCAAAAGCTGTAGTGATAAAAATCTTCAACTGCACCCAAAGGGTCAGTCGTCTGTAATCAATGCATTTTAAAAGGCTCATCCTAAGGTTCTCACTTTTAGCTGTTTTCTCATGTCTCTTGAAGATGCACATGTTCTCTGCAACTACCAGCTTCGAAGGGACATGTACGTTAGAAAATGACTGTGCCTAACCCTTCCCATTTATCAAGATATACAAATCAAACAAGACCTCACATCTTTAAAGGGTGGGGGCTCAAAGTTAGATGTCCCTTGTCCATATTCCCAAAGCAATTTAACTGCACTGCACCTAGAACACCAATCACTGTTTTGTGTGTTTAAGCAACTGCATCTTCTCTAGGCTGTGAGAGCCATAATGACAAAATCTAGATATTATTTCTCTTTGCATCACCATCTAGTATGTAGTCTGTCATGTGTTACATTTATTGAATTAAACTGAACCATCTACCTTCTGTATTCACAATGCTTTACTGTGTGTTGTACACTTTATAATTCCCCTAGCAGCATTTCTGAGCGCCTCTAAAATTTCAAGCACTAACCACATATTGTCTTTGTCCTTTAAGAATTGACAGTTTAGATGACTAAACATTACAAACTTCCAGTTCTAAAATAAATAAGTCCTGGGGATGTATTGTACAGCATGTGATTATAGTTAATAATACTGTATTGAATCTTTGAAAATTACTAAGAGAGTAGATCTTCAAAGTTCTCATTGCAAGAAAAAAATTGTAACTATCTGTGATGATCGATGTTTACTAGACTCGGCAATCACTTCACAATATATACATATATTGAATCATGTTGTACAACTGAAATTAACATTATGTTATATGTTAATTATCTCTTAATTTTTAAAAAGTTAAAAACAACTATAAAAACCAGAATTGACTGTTTAAAAACAGCTGGGTTTTTTTGTTTGTTTGTTTGTTTTCTCGTGAAAGCTAAAACCTAATCAAAGGAGAGGGGTAAAAGATTTCGAAGAAGTGCCTGGGACTAACTTCAAACTGCTCCATGCTTTTTATTTATCGCCATAACCTTGGGCATCCTGCTCCACACCCCACATCCAAGGCCAGGGACACCTTTCGTAAGGCACATGCCAGGTGTTCTTGGTGAATGCTGGCAGGGTTCTATGCTTAGTAACTCCGTTGTGAAAGTGACCACAGGTCATGGGAGGTGACAGCTCCATCTGCCTCAAGTAATAAAATCAGTGGCGGTGACTAAGTTAGAGTAAAATTATCTCTCAATCTCTGAGTTCCTTCTCTGTTCTGACACATCTCTTTTTCTTCAGAGGAAATAGGAACAAGCTCAGGCAAGGGTCCCTGAGGAAAGAACCCTCTTTTATTGTTTAACTCATTCATTACCAGACTCATGAAGAAACTGCGGTCCACAACTACTGATAAGCTCAAGAAACATTAAGAAATATATTTAAGTGACAACCACAGTCAGTTGTTAAAAGGAAATCAAGAAGTTGAGGAAAAGTTCCTAAAGTTTTAAGGCAGATTTCGTGGAGGGTGAATACCATATTCTCCTTCAAAAGAATGGTCTTTGGAGCCAGATATTTGGCTCTACCTTAACAGCTCTGTCTTTGCACCTGTTACTTGAGCTAAGCCTCAGTTTTCTCACTATTTAAATACAAATAAAATTCCCTACAAAATTGTTTATAAACGTTAGATGAGATCACTAACTCATTTATATATACTAACTGCCTGGTCTTTGGTAGGCAAAACCCAGGCCTCACAGGTATAACCATTCCTATGGCTCCCCAGTGCTGAGGCCAAGTGTCCGCAGTATTAATCCTCAGGCACAGCATTTTGTACCTGGCTAATCACCTGACTGAGTACATGTCCCATGAACTGGGGCAACCCCACTACCTTATAGATGTGGAAACCAAGACAAATCGCCTCATGGCTTACCACTACCTGTAGGCAAAATTGAAATTCTTTGACAAGCAAAGTCATTTGAGTGCTTTCTTAGAGGGTCACTAGGGACCCAGTGTAAGCCAGAATGCTGGTCTGGATGGGTCTTTTAAATCACATCACCTGTATGCCATTTATCAAGTGATTTTTAACTAGAGTTCATTCAGTCTAAAGTATACTGAATATTCTCTAGAGAATAAGGCTAGCTCATTCTATGCTAATCATTGAAAAGTAAAGGAAGGTAATGTTGTTTCTTAGTAGTAGATAATCGTAAATTATTAAGCACTTACTATGTGCCAAGCATTCTGCTAAGCATCAAAAATGTTTTTATGTCTTATTTCACATAATTAACTGATAGAATTTTCCTTTATAGTTATTCCTTGGACCTGCAGAAAGCTGGCACAAATAAATAGCTTTAAACTTTCTGTATGATCTACTTGAATATATACGTACTATGCCCCAATCAAATCTTTTCTAAATTCTAAATGTGGTATGTGGGGTTTTAAGTAGGCAATGAAGAGACAGGTATCTTTGGAAATAAAACACAAAAGGTGGACGTGAATTCTTAATTCCTTGAGTCTTGTGCCAACCTATTTGATACTGACTTATAATTAATAATATTTCATATTGCTCAATCATGTCTAGAAGATGGATTGCAGGGTGGAGTGGGAGAGGTGCCTTCTGGTTCATTCCAGCGAAATGTTTCTGCGTTATCACAAAACAAGAAGTTTTGTAAGGTAAGGGGGTTAGAAGTGCCTGGCTTCCTGTGGACAAATGCCAGGTGGAAGAAATAAACAGATATAGTTCCCACTGAATATGAATGACCTAAAAAAAGTGTTTCTTATCATGCTGCCAAGGCAATGCCAGCTGCTTACAACATAAATTTGGGAGGAAAAGAAAAAGGGAGACTGAATAGTGTTTGAGGAGTGAGTAAAGTAGAAAATGAGAAAAGATACTGATTCCAATTTTGTTGATAAAGTATAAACGCCTACAACTGAGTCAAGTGGCAACTGAGTCAAGTTCTAAAACAAATGAAAGTCTAGCCCATTAAATTAAACCTGACAAATGGAGCCCAGGTGCTATTCCTCGATATTTAAGGAGTGGCTGGAAGTGACAATGCTGGAGCAGGACAGTTCTTAGACACGTTCAGTGCGGAGATCACAACTGGCAGCCCCCCGACATTGTCTTCTTTGGTTTTCCTACAATTAAACTAAAAGGCATTTTAACATCATTTTAATTAATTGCCGACAGTTTAAAATTAAAAGACCTCACATAAAAAAACCCATATTTCTGGCATCTCTTTTAAAAAATGAGCCCATGGGCAATTACCGGACTCACATTTTCACCTACCAACCACTCAGCACCCACATAGTTCGTTCCAATTATCCTAAGTCCAGGTGTCAGCCAGTCTGAGTCCTTGAAATGGCATTTTGTTACCTGGCTAATCCCTGTGAGCCCTTCAGTGCATGTCTCATGAGCTGGGGCAAACCCATTATCTTACAGATGAGGAAACCAATGCAAAACCTCATATGGCACTGACTGTAGGCAGAGGCTCAATGCCATAATAATCAAGGCCATTTGAAGAAGGTCTCAGCTGATGTCTCTTGCCAGTTCCCCAAATGAATCCTATGGTCCAGCCACATTAGGTAGACCCTCATTATGCATGGTCAAGGTTCCGTTCCCTCTGTTTCAAATGCCCGTCCTCTGTCAGATTCCTGCTCATGCTTTCAGACTCAGATTAGTTCCATCCTCACTCCCCAGGCAGAGAAGTGTCCATATAGCATGTTGCACTCACTTCAGCAACAGATCGTATAGTCCTCAAAGGGAAAGAAAGTCAATGTTAAACTCCCTTTTTAATGTCACCAGTGCCTACCACAGTGCAATGACAATAGTGAACTATGAATAAATCTGAGGTTCAGAGTGGGAAAACAATCTGTCTTCAGACACATAACTAATTGTACTCATAACATATTGTTGGAAAAAAAACAGATAAAGCATATCCAGCCCAAGAAGAACACGTAGACTGATGAACCACCATGTAAATGACATCGAAAACCTTATCTCAGTGACAAATGCAGCTCCCACCAGGCCAAGCCTTATTCCAGAAGTAAGGACTGCCTGATCAATGTGGCTTGTGAAGTGTCAGAAGGACCTCAAAGGTCCCAGATAACTGGGACCTTCAGGCCCCATCAGCCTGCCAAGGCACCAAAAAAATCCACTATGTAATCTTATTTCGTTTAAGTTTTTTTTTTTTTTTCAGTTAAAACACAACGCCTCTTGTCCTCTCCTCTGAAAGCCAGTATATTAGGCAATTCTCAAAAGGTTAGCACAGCTTCAGTTAACTCGTCAACTATTTTTCTATCTGATGCATTTATCCTGGAATATCTGGGTAAGTTGTGATAGAGTTACATAAAAGTAAAGTTCAAGCAGAGGGGACAGGCCTGAACTCAAGTAAGAGATGTAGAGCAGGCAGTATAGCACAGTGGTTAACTGCAATGCCTACTGAAACCAAGGTGCCTGGGTCCAGTTCTGCTATCTGCTAGCTGAGTGCCCTTTAGCTAGTTACTTACCTGCTGTATCTCCATTTCTTCATTTAGATAGAAAATGGTGTTGACAGGAGGATCTTCCTCAGTGGGGCACTGGAGAATTAAATGAATCAATATATAGATAGTAGGCACTCGAAACAGTGCCTGACATAGAGTGAGTCCTATATAAGTGTTTGCCTCTGTTGTTATTAGAGGATGGCATGAGATTTGACCCTGAAAAAGATTGCTCTATGTTTATTACCTGCTGTCTCCTTTCTTAATTTACTGATAAAGGATACAACGTCTGGAGAGGATGAGCAGCTTAAGAAAAGCTACAGGCTAGTGGATAACAGAGCTAGGGCTTCCCATCCAGGGTTTCCTTCCCTCTCCATCTTCCATGGAACTTACTGATGAGGAAGAGAGGAAGAGGTTGTGGGAGACCAAGAGAAACCAAGAGTGACCTCTAGCATGTCTCCCTCCTATGAATAATGGGACCAGGTCCTTTGGGACTTCTCCCTAGAGTCAATTCCACATGCCTGTTCTCCGGGTGGGTTCGATGTCTCAGCAAACGCTGCCCTTCGACACAGACACCCACATTCCCGTGCCTGAGCGTACTCTCTAAGTCTAGCACAGTGCAGCAATCGCTGCCTCGCTGGAAGGACGAGTCAACAGAGGAGTGGACAGGAAAAGTGACGTCCACTGGAGGGGTGCGAGAGGGGGTTGGGCGGTGGTGGTCTCCCCAGGGCCCGCGAGCGCGCTCACCACACTGCCTGGGGCCTGGCGGCGGGAAGCCTGGGCGCCGGTACCTTTCAGCAGTGCAGCGGCCCCGCGGTGGCTGGGCCCACTCCTAGGACCTCCACCCCGCCCCCCGGAGCTGGATGACGGAGCCTTGAAAGACTTTCACCAAATATGGGCTGGGGCTGGAAACGTCCTGCGCCGCGCGCCGCCGGAAACCTCGAATCCTGGCAACCGCGGCGACTGGGGACGCTCAAGCCTGCAGGGGGCGGCGAGCAGCAGGCGGCCCGGAGCATCCCGATGCTCCGGCGGAGTGCCCCCTCTCTGCGCGTCTGCTACCCAGTTCCCGCCGCCATCCCGGCTTCCTCTAGCTCTCCCTGCCCTCACTCCACCCGTTGGAGGTGAGGAGATGGAAGGGTGTGGAGAGCAAAGGGATGGCACTGGGCGCCACTTTAAAAGTAGCCTTTCGCTATCACCATAAATTGTTCAGTTCAGTTCGGTGGTATAAAAAGCGGCATTGTAAGAGTTGTGCAGGCGAGTACCTAACTAGGAGGACACGTGTGCACGCGCATACACAACTATCACAGGCACTCCTGTCCTGTCGTCCAAATCAGTGGTTCACAGGGTGTGATTTCCCGCATGAGCAGCAGCACCATCACCTAGGGACTTGTTAGAAATGTAACTAATAAATTCTGGGATGGGGCCCAGAAGTCGGTCTTTGAACCAGTCCTCCCGGTAATTCTGAGATAACGCTTAAGTTTGAAAACCAGTAGTCCAAGAAACCGGAGTCGCCAGGTTTAAGGCGATTATTATTCTCAGTTGCCGCCAGACAGTGAACCCTTCATTTGGTAACCTAAAATTCCCTGGCAGCAGCGGGTGAGAGACGTCCCTATTTCTCAGCGCAAAGCCAGGAGCTACAGAAGACAAGCAGCCCCTTTTCCCGCTCTGCAGTCCTAGGAAACAAGTTGGCCCGTTATTCCCTCTTGGAGCACCAGTATGGGGGGAAAAAAGGAGGAAATCGAGCAAAAGAGTCATGCAGAATTAGCACTCGAAACAACACTTACCCATAAACATTTGCACATTTCCCCTCCAATCTGTCAACAGTGAACTGATCTGCAGCTCTCAACAGAGGAGGTGAGAAGGCGACGGGATGTCTGGGGTTTCTGGACGGTCCTTGAACAGGACATGAGGAGCTGCTGTTTGTTCCTCTCGCCTGATGCTGTGGTTTACTAGCAGGCGCACCAGGACATAGTATATGGAAAGGCTGTGCACATAGGTTACTCCAGTCTCTCCCACTCCCCCACCTCCTGGCCCAGTTTGCTCCAGCTTCCCAAACCCCCTCCCACAACACACCCCCTGCTTTAAATAGGCAGTTGATGGTAAGGTTCTCCAAGTTTCTCCTCTGGTGCAAACTCATCTTCCAAGATTCCCTAGTTAAAGTTCAGAAACAAACCCACCCATCCTTATTAGAAAACTTTAATTTTTAAAGGAATCTCTGGAATGGCGTGTGCGCGAATGCTATTCAATGAACTGAATCTCTTTGCCTGACCCTCCTCTTCCCCCACCCCCCACCCCACACACACTTCAATAAAAAGGAACATGGTATATACACAGGCCAGTTGGGTCATTCACTGTAATTTTATTTTAAATCATGATAGACAGATTGCGTGAAAAACAAGGAATTCAAAAGAATTTCCTGCTCTGGGAACAGAAGTTAAGTCTATATTTAACAACATTTGAAGCTGTCAAGAATGCTTTGTGGTTGGATAACAGGCAGAAAAATGTTAAAAACGCAGGCTACTGCTATACCCAAATATGGAAATATTGTTACGTCTGGTGTCTGATTCACCATCTGGAAATACTTACAACCATGAAGTCAAATAGAAAAGACATCACAACAGAAGCCAGGAACGTTCCTCTCCATCCATTCTCCCTCTACCATCTCCTCCACCCTGAACTGCCCCTACTCACCCCAACAGTCGCCAGTCACTTCATGAAGAAGGAAACAATTATGAAACTCTAATACAGGAAAAACCATTTTTCTAAACAATGATGAATTGGCCTGGGTACAATGTAGGGTCCAGACCTTCTTCACTTTATTTGAATAACACCTGACAATCTATTGTCTTGAAAAGTAAGTCCCCCATCCCAACACCCTCCAACAAAAGCCTTTGAGATCCCACTCCCTCTAGCAAAAAACCCTCTTAGACTTATGAAAGGGGATTTTGGAATGAATGAATGAAACTTAACTCTTTCCTGTCTGTTCTCTTCATTGGAGAATGTTTTCACTGTAATACCTTCTCATTGTGCTTATCAGAGTCATTCACAGAAAAGTCTGCACTGAAGAAGGCCTGCTTAAGCAAGACTGCTAACTTATGAAGACTGAACAGCCCTAAACATGAAAAAGGACAACATAGCAAAAAAGCCATGCAGTTCTCCTAAAGCACATATAAAAGGGAGACTAGCATAATTACTTGTATATGTTTTTATTAACACAAGAAGATATTTTAGAAACTTTGAGGGAAAGTTTATCAATCACACCAACAATATTGATGCGGTTAAAGTGAATTGCTTTTGGGGAGGGGGTCTACTGACTGTGTTGCAGGTAGAATAGGATCTTAAAACCTGCTAACTTTTTATTACCGAATATTACATATTAAGTCTCTTAGTTCTATGTACTTGGAGAGAAAAGCATTGCAATTCACTTGAAATGACAGGTTTCTAAGTGATCTCAAGGAAAGGAGTTTAGAATTCTGCAACACTTTCAGCTTTAAGGAGTCTGCTTTTTCCAGAGATCCATTGAACACAACGGTGCTGGAATCTAGTTTGGCCTTGCAGTATATATATACAGGTGATGATCTCAGAACAAATCACTCTACGGTGGTCCCTTCTGCTTCTGGCTAGATGCTTACTGTGCATTGCCTCCTGCTCGTGGAGGGAGGCTGGAAGCTCTTACCCCGTCTCCCACATCCGTGAGGAAGTGCAAGTCAGCCTCCCGGAGAACTCCCTCTGTCCGTTTCCTCTCGGACTTCCAACCCAGGCAGTGGGCTGGAACTAAAGTGGAAACCTCCAAAAACAAACAAGTGTGACACACCAAAAAAAAAAAAAAAAAAAAAAAAAAGAAAGAAAAAAAAAAAGGCGGGGGGCGGGGAATGGAAGGGGGAAGACCTATGCCTGGAAATCTGCCAGATATGAAGAGAGTTAATTTTCCACCTTCTCATTCATAAATGTCACTACAGGTATTAATTTGCACTGAACTTGGCTAATAAACACCATGCCAAAGCTTTGGGACTTGATCCGAGCATACCTCTATGAAGTCCACAAGTAGATTCCTGGCTCAGAGACACACTTCCACTTCCCCTTCCCCATTCGCCTCTCTCAATAGATAACTTGACTCTCACCTTGGTTGTAAACAAGCAAACAGTTCGCTGCCTTTCCGAGGGTGAGGGCTTCCAAAGCTGTCCGGTCAACTCGGCATCACCAAACAAAACGACTTTTGTTCCTCCCTCTCAGGTCCTCCCACCCTCCCAATCCAGACAAAGTTCTGAACTCTCCCCCCGCCCCCATCCCTTTCCACCACCATCGCGCCAAAAAGAGCCCTCCCCAATACAAGTCGTAATTTAAAGTGAAAAAACGGAAGATTGTTTTCTTGGGTCCAGGACCAAAAAAAGAAAAAGGAAAAAAAAAAAAAAAAAAACAGTACAACGGAGCCAGGGGAGGCGCTTGGCAGTAGCCCGCGCCAACCAGCATTCCTGAGATGTTTGAGAATTCTGGAACGCGCAGACAGAGCCTACGTCACTGCAACACGCGGCGCCCAGCCGGCCCGTATAAAAGGCGGGCTCTGCGCGCTTGGGCAGACCGCGAGCGAGAGCGCCCCCGAGCAACACTCGTGCCCTCCGCGCCTCTTCGGAAAGGACCTCGGCAGGAGGACGCCCGCAGCCCGCTCGCCGCCCCGGCCCCTCGCCTCCTTGCCACTCGGCCCACTGCACTGCACCGCACCCGCTGCCCCGACGCACACCGGTGTGTTGGCGTCTTTGCTTCCGCGCTTGCCCAGGCTTCTCCTGCGCGCCACAATGAGCTCCCGCACGGCCAGGACGATCGCCGTCGCCGTCACCCTCCTCCACTTGGCCAGGCTGGTGAGTTCTTTTGCCACCGCTTCCGCGTCCGCTCTCCCAGTCGCTTCTCCTTTTCCCAGATTGCCCACGGCAGCAAAAAAATTAAACTGAAAAGTTTGGGGAGCGTTTTGGGGGTAGCTCTTTCTTTAAGCCCTCCTTAAAGATGTGTCTGTGGCCTCCTGGCGGACGCAGCGCTGTCCGGGATGAGCCGGCCGGACGCGATCAGAGACCCCCCTGCCGACAGCGTCATAGACCCCCGTCCCTTCCCTGGGCTCCCCGCGCCTTGTCTCACGTGAGTCTTTTCTCCGCTCTAGGCTCTCTCCACCTGCCCCGCCGCCTGCCACTGCCCCCTGGAGGCGCCCAAGTGCGCCCCGGGAGTCGGGCTGGTCCGGGACGGCTGCGGCTGTTGTAAGGTCTGCGCCAAGCAGCTCAACGAGGACTGCAGCAAAACGCAGCCCTGCGACCACACCAAGGGGTTGGAATGCAATTTCGGCGCCAGCTCCACCGCTCTGAAGGGGATCTGCAGAGGTAAGATGCTTGTGGTTTGGCCCCTTTAAAAAAATAATAGTCCCCGTAGTCCAGAAGTTTAGTAATTTTGAGACCATGTATGGTGATGCTTTGTTGTTGGTAGCTTGGCAGAAAGGCACATGATTTCAGCAGTCTGGAATGCAATTCAGTGTGTCTGGACCTAACGAAAAGCGCATACGGAAAAGTGATTCCTGACTAACTTATTGTTCTGGTCTGGAGTCTCCGGGGAATTGTAGAGAACTTTACCATAAATTGAATTTAACAGCAGAAAATATGTATGCGTTTCGGGCTGTGGTTTGGAATCTTAACTTGATTTTCTCTTCCTTTTCTCTTTTGGTGCTCTTTGCAGCTCAGTCAGAGGGCAGACCCTGTGAATATAACTCCCGAATCTACCAGAACGGGGAAAGTTTCCAGCCCAACTGTAAACATCAGTGCACATGTATCGACGGTGCTGTGGGCTGCATTCCTCTGTGTCCCCAAGAACTTTCTCTCCCCAACCTGGGCTGTCCCAACCCCCGGCTGGTTAAAGTTACCGGGCAGTGCTGTGAGGAGTGGGTCTGTGATGAGGATGGTGCCAAGGACCCCCTGGAGGACAGGGACGACCTCCTGGGCAAGGGGCCCACATTCGATGCCTCAGAGGTGGAGTTAACGAGAAACAATGAATTAATTGCATTTGGAAGAGGTGGCTCCCTTAAGCGGCTCCCAGGTAAGTTAAGACAGCCTCCAAGACGTAGTATTGAAATACATTCCTAGTTTAAAGCTATAAAGAAATGAGTACTTGAATCTGGTTGTGTCAATATGCCTCTGAGAAATCTTCCCTCTTGTTTGTCTCTCCAGTTTTTGGAATGGAACCTCGCATCCTATACAATCCTTTACATGGCCAGAAATGTATTGTTCAAACTACTTCATGGTCCCAGTGCTCAAAGACTTGTGGCACTGGTATCTCCACACGCGTTACCAATGACAACCCTGAATGCCGCCTGGTGAAAGAAACACGGATTTGTGAAGTGCGGCCTTGTGGACAGACGATGTACAGCAGCCTGAAAGTAAGTTCCTGTGGTGGCCAGTAGACTGTTGCTGGACACTTGGGTGAGATGTGAACCTCTCTTTTAAAAAAGAGAAACATTACCCCTAACTTTCTTTCTCTCCTCTTTCTTACAGAAGGGCAAGAAATGCAGCAAGACCAAGAAATCCCCAGAACCCATCACGTTTACTTACGCTGGATGTTCAAGTGTGAAGAAGTACCGGCCCAAGTACTGTGGTTCCTGTGTGGATGGCCGATGCTGTACGCCCCAGCAGACCAGGACTGTGAAGATGCGGTTCCGCTGTGAAGATGGGGAGATGTTTTCCAAGAACGTCATGATGATCCAGTCCTGCAAATGCAACTACAACTGCCCACATGCCAACGAGGCAGCTTTTCCCTTCTACAGGCTGTTCAATGACATTCACAAATTTAGGGACTAAGTGCTACCTGGGTTTCCAGCACAAGGGTGGACAAATTGGGGAGAAGAGTGCCAGAATCACGGAAACATGGGTGGGGGCGGTGGGGGTGAAGGGACTCATTGTAGAAGGGATGCATTGCTCATTCTCGAGTAGTATTAAGGTATTTCGAAACTGCCTGGTGTGCTGGTGCAGATGGACACTAAGGCAGCCGCGATTGGAGAATACTTTGCTTCATAATATTGGAGCACATGTTACTGCTTCATTTTGGAGCTTGTGGTGTTGAGGACGTTCTGTTTTCTGTTTGTAAATTATTTGGTAAGCGTATTTTTCTCTAGGCTTTTTTCCTTTCGGTTCTGCAATTGTAAGAGATAATTAGATTAGTTGGACAGGTAAAGCCTTCATCCTTTGACAGAAGTAAATGGGAGGGGGTTTCATCCCTTCCTGAAGGTGACACTCCGTGAGTGTCTGTGAGAGGCAGCTATCTGCACTCTAAACTGCAAACAGAAATCAGGTGTTTTTAAGACTGAATGTTTTTATTTATCAAAATGTAGCTTTCGGAGAGGGCGGGGAAATGTAATACTGGAATAATTTGTAAATGATTTTAATTTTATATTCAGTGAAAAGAATTTATTTATGGAATTAATCATTTAATAAAGAAATATTTACCTAACATCTGAGTGTATGGCATTCAGTATTTTTAGAGACTGTCCAAAGTCATTGGGAATAATCCAGCTTATTCATTCAGTCATTCAAACAGGATTTATTGGGTGCCTGCTTTGTGCCAGGATCTATTCTAGGTGTTTGTGATAGAGCAGGAAAATAACCTACAAAAAAATGAGACAATGATTGTTTTATATTTTTAGTAGAGATAAATCTTTGCATTTACAGTAATCTGTATAAAACCACGTATTGAACACCTGGAATTGTGAGATGCACAAGAAGGAATCCGAAGCCAAGTTTATGATTTTTAAATAATAATGCTTTATTTTTATAAGAATTCAAAGCCTAAGGGTTTCCATCTCCCAAACACTGTGAGGTGGGTATAGTAGTCATTTTATCATTTTAATTACTAGGTTATTATGCATGCCAGTTCAGTAAAGGAGAGAAACTTCAATGAAAACAGTTCATAACCCAGGCTGTGCATATATATGTCCATCGGCAAGATTAAGTATGGTTGAATAATGTGTTATTATAAAAGGTCACTTGTTTATAACTTCATATTTTCCCAATATTGTTCTGAAAACTTAGGAGGACTACTTAAAAACTTACCCTAGGCTGGGATCAGAGAAAAAAATGTTTGAGTCTCAAGGAGTCAGTTTGTTTTCATTGAATGAGCTTGAAGCAATGACTTGTGTTAATCCTAATAAGCCGGTGATTAGGTAAACATGCTGTTAAATGCAAAAGAATGCAAGGAATTTCAAGTACTTTCCCAATAGCGTGAGGACCAAGCTATCCCATCCCCCTTTCCTTTTTATAATATACATTATATTGATGGAGGAGAGAACAGTTAGAGCGGGCTATCCAGAAGGTCAAAGGCTAGATGCAGAGCATTCCTAAAAGGAAAGGACCTGAATCACAGGTCTAGGAGAGGTTGAGAAGGCTGCGTCAATGTTTGTGAAAATGTTGGTAGCCCGTTTTAGAAGAAACGACATCTTTAGAAAGTGCTGACAATAAACCTTTTACAGAGAGTTTTCCTTTCATTGACCCTCTTGGCTCCTGTTCAAATCCATAGTGAAATATTTCAGTCTGCACTTGGTTAAGAGAGTACTTGAATTTTTAGGCAATAAGAGAAAGTGCTTTAAAAGGGGAGGAGGGGGACAGCTCCTGGGGTTCTGGAAGGGTGGTTTTTCAAAATAGTTTAATATTGATGCTTTAATGAAGACCCACAGAAAAGCACTGCCTAAGCATCGGTTTTAAAGCATTACTGAAATTCGTAAAGGTAATGTAAATGTGATAGTAAAATCTATGGGCAAAGGCCTTCATTCTTGATTTTGACAATGTCTTAACTGAAATATTACAACTTGTGCCTACTGAGTAGTCAGTTTTTCTTGCCTGAGGCATTCAAATTTTGAGGTATTTGGGAATTTAAACACCACCTGGTTCAGTCGTGCTTGCAGTTAAACTGTCAGTGCAATATAACAAGAGAAATGTAGTAAAGGTGTGAGGTTTCTGAGGTGCTATCTTGTTGAGCAGACACCTAAATTCATAGGTAAGATTTACAGATTCCCATGCACCAATCCTGAGGTATTTCCCTCCCATATTAGAGCCCAGTGAATTACTTCTTACATAGACATCAAGGGGTAATATTTTATAGATCCTTTAAGTGTGTAGGGAGTTGATATTTGTCCAAATAAGCTCAAGTGCGAAATGAAACTCGGCATGTGAAAACACTAGCTCTTTGGGTTATTAATCTTACTGTAGTAAATACAAAAAGAATAATGCATAAGTGCTGATTGTATTTAAAGAAGAATGATCAATAAAAGAAAATAAATACTGTCCATCTCATTTCTCTAATTCAAATTCAAAGTACTTGAGAATGAAATTATATAATTTAGAACATATAACTTTTATCTAGTTCCACATGGAGCTCTGCCTACTTCAAAAATTGAGAAAACAAAATAAAAAACCATACATCTGCATATATGAAATAGATGTTACATAAGCATTCATCATAATATACACATATATATACGTACCCCTCCACACAACAGCAAAGAGCATGTATTCTCACTTTCCAATCCCCAAGCCCCTAGTGGTCTTGACTCGGGTTTTTGTTTGTCTGATCTTTTTTGATAGGGATGTAAGAACTGAGACTTATAGGATCACCTCAGAATCTTAGGAATTTAGTGAATTTTAAGAAATATTCAATTGGACATTAAGAACTATAGCAAAGGGTTTCACCATGAAGATTTTTACATAAATGTGTGTGCTGTCCACTGCACAAAGAGCTGCGACTAATTCAAAATTAGCAAAGCATATTTTAAAGTTATTTTTCCAGTAGAGACCAGACTTGATTAGTTCACAACCTCTTCTCCTGTCACTTAGCAGTATTTGAATGTCAGTTGAGCAGTAGCAAGGGTCCAGTAGGAGCATAGCACAGAACAAAGCTGTGTGTTGTGCAGAGTGGCAGGTGATGCCATGGAAAGAATCCCAAAATGAAATCCAGAGACATGTCTTTTGGCACTAGCCTTGCCATTAATTTACTGGGTGACTCTGGGCAAGTTTATGGATTGTTCTCTCCTGTCTTAAAATGGAACAATAGCTTCCAGCATTTTTTGTCACTCAAAGCATTCCTTTTCATATACTCTCTTTGGTGCATTGATTCCTGTACCTTGAAAACTTTGTTTCCTCAAGCGACTGAATATATGAAGTGAAACTGTTCAGATCTTTCTTGGGGCAAATGAACTCATCTCTATGAAACCTCTGAAAATATAATATCACTGAGCCCTCTTTACTCTCTAAAGCACCCCTGGTTATAGAATGTGGCAATTGTACTGAGAAGCATTTGGTAGTGCTTTATCATTTTCTTACATTATGCTCGTATACTATGAATCTACCCTTTTTCACGTCCAGTGCAAGCATCCGAATCTAAGCCATCATCATCTCTTGCCTGAATTACTGAAATGGCCTCCTCACTTGGGCCATTTTGTATTCTCCAAAGGTGGCTATCTTCCATGCTACATGCCTTTCTTCGTTGTGACCCTATGGCTCCCCCATCAGAAGATGAGGTCTAGTTTTCCACCCTCTTGGCTGTGGGTGGGCTCTTAGGCTGCTTTAACCAATGAATATCTGGGAAGTGATACAATGTAATATCAGTTCTAAGTGTATCACTGGCTAGGACCTCTTCTTTTCATTTTGAAATGAGCTTCCATGTAAGTAGTACAATTGCCCTGGAATCACCAAGCTGTGAGAAACCCATATACCACATTGATAGGCCCTACAGGATGCGATGCCATGTGGAGAAAGAAAGATCAAGGAGTACCTGGCATCACACACACATGAGGAAACCATCTAGAAAGTAGATTTTCCAGCCCCAGTTGCCTCACAAGTCTTGTGAATCAGAGATGAACTGCCAGTTGAGTCCTTACTAGAATTCCCAAGCCATCAAATAGCAAACTAATATGGTTATTTTAAGACCCAAAGTTTTGTTAGGTGTTGATTGTTACACAGCAATAACTAAACATCATTGGGTTTCATTCTTGCCCTGCAATGATCCCTTTTCCTTCCAGGATCCAGAGAGAGTCTTTAAAAATGTAAATCAGAACACATCAGTCTTAGCTTAAAGGCTCCATGGCTTCCCATTACTCTTGGAATAGCAATCTACTCCTTACTCCTTACTTGGCACATATGTCCCACTCACCCTCACTCACTATAATCTCACTTGCCCTTTCCTCTTTGAAATAAGCCAAGTAAGTTCCTCTTCAGGGCCTTTGCACTTGCTGTTGCCCTGCCTCAAATGCCCTTCTCCTTGATCTAAGCTGCTTATCATGCAGGTCTTGGCATAAATGTTACCTTCTCAGTGACCTTTCCTCATCACCCAGTCTAAAGTAGTTCATTACATTGAGTGACTTTATTTTCATTATGGCACTTAGCACTACATGATATTTTCTTGTTTATTTATTATGACCATTCCTTTTAGAATAAACTCTATGAGAGCAGAAACCTTTGTGTCTTTTTCACTACTATAAAAGCATCACTTGACACTGTGCCTGGTATAAAGTAAGTGCTCATTAATATAGAATTAACGTTGTCTTAAACTGAAACTAAATCAGAAGGCCCCCCTACATTGGCCCAATATCTTCCTTCTAATTCCCCTTGGGCTTTTCCCTAGCCTGTTGGCCATTCATTCATCTTTTCATTCTTACATCCACTCAATAGACACTACATTCCAGGCACAGTGCTATGCAGTAGTTGAAGAAGCATAGTTCCTTTACTTTGAAGCACACATGTAAGCTAAAGTTTGTTAAGATTGGGTTTAAGCTGCAAATAACAGAAAAACCAAAAAACAATGCCTTAATTAACATAGAAGTTTATTTCTCTCATGTGAAAGTCCAGACAGGCAGTGCTGAGCTGATGTGATTCCCCCAAATTTTCATGGACCAAAGCTCCTACTATCTTGTAGGTTACCATGCGTAGCCTCTATTCCCTTGTTCGCCTAATAACACATGGCCTCATCTAGCTAGCTGCAAGGGAGGTTAGGAAATGTAGTTTTTATCCTGGGTTGCCATGTACCCAGCTAAAAATCAGAGATTCTGTCACTAAAGAAGGGAGAACCAGTAGCCAGTACCACATAGTCAAAAAATATGATGCAATAAGTATAACAGGGCACAGAGGAGGGTTGAAGAGAAAGCTACCAACTGCCTGGGGCTGGGATTATGAGGGCTTCCTGGGGGAGCTGCCACCTCAATTGTAACTTGAAAGATAAATAGGTTGGAAACTATTCAAAGCTCTTGGTGCTTAAGTTGAAATTTTCTGAAATCCAGTGGTACCTTTCTTATGTCAGCCATAAAAAGAAATAAAAAACACCTGCACCACCTGGATTTAGAGACTGACAGGACATTAGTATCTGAAACAGTTTGTATTTTTCCTTTGAGTTCAGAAGTATCATGAAGAAGACACCTGTATTAGAGTTCTCCAGAGAAGCAGAACCAATAGAATACATGTATACATATGTATATGTGTACACACACACACACACACACACACACACACACACACATATCTACAGAAAGAGAAAGAGAGATTTATTTTAAGAAGCTGGCAATCATGGCAGATGACAAGTCCACAAGCCTGAGGACAAGCCAGAAGGCTGGAAGCTTAGGTAAGAGTTAAATTCACAGGTCTAGCCAGACAGGCTGGAAACTCAGGCAGGATTTCTATGGTGCTGTTTTGAGGCCAGATTCCTTCTTCTTTGGGAAACTCAGTCTTTTCTCTTAAGGCTTTCAACTGATTGGACGAGGCCCACCATGTTTGGAGAGTAATCTATTTTATTCACAGTTATGAATTTAAATGTTATTCACATCTTAAAAACAGATCACAGCAACATCTCTACTGGTGTTTGACCAAACAAAATGGTGCCATAGCCTGCTCAAGTCTACACATAAAATTAACCATCATGGTATCTGTGTAGTAAAACCTTTTGGGGGCAAGAAACTCATGTCCACTTTCTAAAATGGAATGAATTTGAGCAGAGTCAGAGAATACAAAAGTTTTGCTAGTTATCTCTAAGATTTCCTCAGGCCTGTCATTATGCTTGTACATGTGTGGGGAAGGGCTCCAATATTTATTTTATATTGACCGAATTCATGGAATATCTCAAGAAGGTTCCTAGACACTGACCCTAGGCACCATACAAAACCAGCAGGATCTATCTCAGTCAGGATGGCTGCAAAGCTGAGGAGTGGAGAGAGAGCCTTATAAAAGATCTAGAGAATGGCTTTCTCCAAATCTGCATGGATGTGGTAGGACAGAGTCCATCACTTGCACACACTCCAAGACAGACAAACAGTGCTCCTTTCTCTGCCCATTCAGGCAAAATCCTCGTTGTCACAATGACACTACCACATTGTGACTGGGTATTTAACTGTTTCTACCAGATTTTAAACTCCTTCAAGAGTCTTGTCAGTGAATGAGTACCAACGAAGAATTGATTATAAAGAGTTTGAGAGCTATATTTCGGTATTTTCAGATCTTCATGAAGAAGAGAAGGCAAGTTTGTTCTACATTGGCCCAGGACAGAGGTCTCAAGCTGGTGGTTCAGGTGGAATTGGGCCAATACACAGATACACTTTGTTCAGCCTGCTTAGGGTTTGTAAAACCTGGAATTTCTTGCCAATATATGAAAACTGAGAGATTAAAAAAAAAAATAAAAAATTCTGGCTTCTTTTGAAAAGTCATAAATATGGCAGCAGTGGATGGTGGTTTCTACGTGGCAGTTTCTCCATGGTGGGAACTAAGTTGCAGCTTCCTCAGTTAGAGTGAGTTCTCTGCAGTTCACCAGTATAGATCAATGAAGAAGAGATACATGTGTGTATGATTGTGCTTGGGAAAGTGGAAAGTCAGGAAGAGGCAATCTTTAAAAATCTAAAAAAGGCACAACCTAGAGCACCACTTTTACTACATCAGTGCTTAGAAAAACAATTTTAGGCATGGAAGTGCCAAGTTACAAAACCAGGAAAGAATAGAGACCACTTCATTCGTTTCGCATGTCATGGAACTGTAAGCACGCCCCACTCCCCAGCTTCTTTCTACAATTCTAGTATGTATTTTTGTGAAGTGTACATATTCCATTTATAATACCATGTCATATTTTCCAACAGACGCTGGGTAAGTTGATCAAAGATATATATTGCATCCTGAACCTCTGCTGAATTTAACCAGCTATTTTTATAGCAACCAAAGAACCTTTCCAGGGGAATCGCTACAGATAGCCAGGGGGTTTGTGCTAGAATTTTTTTTTTTAATGACTCAAAGTTTTTCCTTCAAGTGCTATCACAGATAATACTCATTTTTCAAAGATAATCAATGAACTCTGAAGAGATTGAGGCCTCGCCTAAGTCCAGTTACTTTGCCACTAGCGTAGCAAAGTAAGTGGAAGGTAGACCTCAGGGGATTTATTTTCCGAGCCTCTCCCTGACAGAGGTATGTGGGGTACAGGAATGCACTTGGGTTGCAGGGAGGTTTGACTGGTTCTTGGCGTCGGCGTGGCTCTTGGGTGGACTTCCGCCAATGGGTTTCTTATAGGCAAATCAGCATTGTCAGCCTCCCACAGCAAGGACGATGCCCTTCTCCAGCAAACAGAGAATGATTCAACATGGTAAAAGTTAGATCTTCTGTTGAGATTTACTAGCTAAAGAAAAAAAGTTGTTCATTCATGGAAGGAGTTTAAATTCTGGGTTCATGAACAAAACTATTCCGAACTAGTTTTTTTCTTGGAGAGGACATGTCTTTAACTGACTTCTTGCATTTAAGATGATACTTGGCCTCTTAAATTGTCTCTTTAATGTTTGGTTTTCTCCTTAATAAAAAGAAGGCATACTTATACAAATTTAGTATTATGGGAGAATGTCAAAAACGAAGGCCCCTAGTAACTTGACACACACACACACACACACAGCCACTATTAACTGCATATTTTTATAGATTTTGGAATATGCTTAACCTAGCACATTAATATTAGTATTATGAATAAAAAGATAAGACTACATGTAGAGCCTTACATTTACTTGAAATTTACCTTGAAAGTCAATTAATGTTCATACATGTAATTCTCCCTCAGTCACTGTAATAATTTCATAGGCTTTTGTTCTATTATTGAGGTGCTATAAATTATTTAAATACTTGGTGTGGCAAACACTACTAGACATCTCCCCGTTTCCTTGATTTCTTGCTAGCAAAGCCTCATTTTTTTCAGGTGTTCTCCCTACCACGTGTTCAGGAGAGGAAATCCTGATCCTCGCCCCTAACCCCAAGGACTGTATCAGGACTGGCTTTACTCAGCATGACCGGCTCATTTTCTTACCAGTGGTAGGTTGTGACAGTCCTGATCAATGACACTCGAGGGAGAAATATTCTGAGGGGAGGGAGAGTTTCTAAGAAAGAGTTTTCTTGACACTAAAAATGACGCTAGGAAAGGAAATACCTTTCTTCTTTACTGGGTATCACCCCTTCTGAGCCCAGGAGGGAGAATCATTGACATGTAGAAGATGGCAGAGCAAAAGGTGGGAAGACTTTGGGTCCCTGACCAGATCACTGAGCTGCTGAATCACCCGACCCTGGGGCCACCTGACATCCAGATGTCTTTTTTGGTGTGATAATAAACCTCTTATTGTTTTTGTTAAGTCAACTGTTACTTATAGTGAAAATCATCCTAATTGATAGTTTAACACTTGCCCCTTTTTGAAGCCTATGGGCTTTACAGATACCATAATGATAATCAACTCCAGAAGAAAAGAAAGTACTTTTAGATGTGGATGAATGAACCAACAAATAAATATTTGGCAGGAATTTAACCTTCATTCATTTACTGAGTATACAGCACTTAACAGTCCATATGCCAGCCAGACATGGTGACAACCAAGAAAATAATGAGACATAGTCCCTGTCCTCAAAGATGTCACATCTAGCAGAGAGAGCAATGTCTACAAATAATTCTGGTGCAGTGTCAGAGAACCGAGGAACATAGAGTGAAGTCAGAGAAAGCTTCACAGAGAACAAAACATCTGAATTGGTTCTTAAAGGATGAATAGGAGTTTGCTGCTTGGAACCACCTCCAAAATTAGAAAACACCAAAGTATCTGAAGCCTGAGAATCCTATCAAAGACAGCATACTTCTAGCTTTAGACAAGACCTGCGTAGTAACAGCCATTTTGCATCTTGGTTTTAAGACTGATAAAAGAAAAGTAGCTCTCAGCAGGGACCTGCAGTAGACATGCCCTGGTGATTGGGACAGGCTTGTCCCTTCTGTGAGAGTTACCTTTGGAAATCCCCCATCATCACAGTGGTAAGAGCTGCCAGCCTGCAGAGGATGGGTTAGCATCGGCATCATTAAAAATGAGCTGGAAATGGCTGAGTGCAGCCACTGCCCCAAACCACCAGGAGACAAATTAGTCTGCTTTTCCCACATGACGGCCTCAATATGACAAGTTGATCTCAAGCTGACAGGACCCAGCCTAGACCTGACCCACTGGCAGGTCACCTGAGACAGCCCCAGGGACTACTTGGACCCAGCAGTGAAGGCAAAAAGCCAGAGAGAAGTGGCCTGAGTGACCTAGTTACTGCCACCTGACACTCTTGTGTTTGTGCCACAAGTCAGATTCTCCAGAGAGGCCAGTCTCTGCATGGCTTCCGGTTCCTCCTGGAGTACAGCTCATGCTTACCACTAGCTGTGCACAGCTCTCTTGTTCAGGATTTTAAGGCCTGCAGTAATGTAATATATAAACAAAAGGCCATAGCAACAGGTCCATGCTGTGTCTTAAATCTCATCCATCTATTCCTCCAGACACAAAGGAATATCATACTTGCACTCATAATCAGAGCGAATATCAAGAAAATGTATAACTAAACAGCCAAGAGTCTTTACATTCTGTATGGACAAGAATTTAAAGTAATTCATGATCTTTATGGTCCTCATAAATGATAACTGAATTAGAGGATTTGGATTATGTTATTATGTCAATGCACTTGTTCTAAACCATTCCAGGTGTCCATATATGCTCCTAAGAACTTATTTAACCCTCATGGTCACTCTCCCTGTCATCTACCTAGAAGCTGTGCATTCTTTATGCTCTCCAAAGTCAGAGACCAAATCCCTTGGCATGCTGTGAGAATATAGCCACTTAAATAAATAGAACATGGCAATAATTCAGCACCAGCAATAGGAACCACTGCTTTTTCGGGGGTGGGAGGGAGTGAGAAATGGTAAAGCTAAAAAAAGGAAAGAAAGAAATCCCCTGTAACATTAGACAGATTGTAAGAAATTATTCTGAATTTTGGCCAAGAAGTTGAGATTAGCAATTACATTCAACTTTTTTTGTAATAAAATTTTGACCTTAATAATAGAAATTTATTCATTTGACATATATCTGTACATTTATTTATGTCTATCTACACACACACACACACACACACACACCCACTGTTGTTTATATTCACATTTGTTTTATGCCAAGCACAGTGCTGGCTCTTGGAAGGCACAGATGACCAAGGACTTCCCACTGAGGAGTCAGAGAATCAACATCAAGTTTCTCATCCCGGAAGGGCTGCTACCCAGACCTGTTTCTGTTACTATGCTCTTCTGGTTTTCTCAGGACTTGCACAGATGGAAATCACGACCATTCCCTATTCCCATAATATAAGAAGGATGAAGCCACTTCAGCCCAGCTGCCCTGGATGGCTGTAGAAAAGGACATTATTTCAAACTTATCACTCACATTTTCTGCAAAAAAGAAACTCATGAGGTATGTTCACTCAGGGGCCCAATTTTATTCTTCAAACATCAAATCCCACTTGGAGTCCTGTAGCATTAAACCATCACTCAGCACTTTTATATACCCTGTTTCATCTAAGATACTGACAATTACAAGGGACACCATCATTTTATTTACCACTAAGAAAAACCCAGCCAATTTCTTGGTATAAACTATGTCATACCATCTGCAGTAAGATACATTCTGATTTCGGAGCTTAAAGGGTAAAAAAATGTACTTTCTAAAATCAACGACATTCGGGGCTGGTCTCTCCAACTAAACCATGAGTTCCTAGAATACAGGAATACACCTTACAACCTTTCCACTCTGCCGTGCCTGGTGCAGCGTCACGCACACAGAAAGTATGTTGTAAACACTCTTGAATGAATGAATGCATAAGTTGCTGATACAAATCCTATGCTTCCCTTACAGGAAAATATGCTGAGCAATCAAGTAGAGGCAGGAAGGTCCAGATGGGGCCTGGTTCTTCCTGTCGCACCCAACATTGGAAAAGTCAGACTTACTGAAGAAAGGGGGCGTTCCTGTGCTCCTCCAGCACTCACAGCGGCTTGAGGCCCACTCACCTTAAGGTCTGGTCAATGAGCTGCTGGCCAGACACACTGCGATGCCGGGCTCCCCAAGGACCTATTTATGTTTCTCCTGAAAACCGGTGTGTAATATCAAACTCTTGAAAATAAAATCACAGTTTAAGTGCACTGTGGGAGCTGGCTATTTAGAGCAACCTGCTGGTGAGTTCTCTTGAAAAGTCAATAACCACCCCAGATTTATCCGTTTTATGACTTTGGATTTTTGTGTATCGTGTTCCCATCAAGCAAGGCACACCCTTATATCGAGTTTCCCCACAGTAGCGTCTTTGTGCTGAGTCAGTGGCTTGAAGGGTTTGTGCCATGACCGGCATCTCTCCCTTGAGGGTTTCTGGTCTGCTCAGGCCCCAGTTAGACTAAACCCCCTCCCCCAGCTGCCAGGGTTTCCCCGTTGTTGAAGGAGCAAATGGAAACTGCATCTTCTTTGTTTCATTTACTTTAGAATGAAGTTTTTTATGACAAGGGTTGCATTCCATTTAGAGAGATGGTCCACAGAGATAATACAGGTTGTGTGTGCCCTGCACAAAACAGAGGATAAGTGTACATGCCGTACGTGCATAGATAGAGAGGGAAGGCGCTTCACATATTTGACTCATGTGCACTGAGCACAGGAAACATTCCAGGTTCTGTGCAATTTCTTTTGGGAAATAAAGAAATGAATAAGACTCAGCCTCTGGCCTCATAGTCGGTCTAGTTCCAGTAAGCTGTGCTGAATGGTACAATGCAGGTCTGAGGTTGTCTCATCCTAAGAGAGTTGGGGAAGGTTTTACATGGAGTAGAATGTGGAAGTTGGGTTTTAGTAGAAAAGGGGATGAAGAATGGTCAACCCAGTTAGTGAGAATAGCTTGTGCAAAGGCACAGGTGTGCAAGAGCATAAGAGCCCTGGAAGCTGTCAGGCAGAGGGCACTCTGCAGGCCCTCCTGTTATTCCCACTCAGAGCCATCACATTAAGGTAAAGGACATCCTTTGACTGGGCCCGCAGCTGCAAGGTCTCCAGGGAATCCTACCCTTGACCTCCCAGATATCCTGTTTCTTACAGACCTATGAACCTATAGTCTCTCTAGTTCTGATGCTTTTGGAACTATAGGACCCATTAACAGAAAATTGGGTCCACACTCCTGAAAAAAAATCCCTCCTGAAGTTTTGCAGCCTAGAGGGTGAGAGAAGCAAGAGGGATCCAGTTAGGTTCTCTGATGATGATTCTGGAACAGGGCTTTAGTACCAAATCAGGAATGCCAGATAACTTCCTTACACTTGTTCAGTTCCCTTCTCTAGCCTTCCTAAATGGTCACATGTTTATGAAATCTGCAGGCTCATATTAGCCTAAACTGCTTCTCTGAGTCCGCCCCGGGTGTGTGCTAAATAATCCTTAGAAAACACAAAATCTCATGACCCCTTGAATTCTCATACCCCTAATCTCTGGGCTCAGTCTCCTGTCATCATCAGTGGACAATTCCCCCATTCATTGTTGGCAGGGGGATGTCAGGTGTTTTACTTCTTAATACTATCCAGTTAGAATAAGGATAACAGAACTCCAGGGATGAGTCATAGGACCTTACACTGGGGAGAGACTTAGAGGTTCCTGGTTCTAATTACTGCCAGAACCCCTTCCCCACTTCCTCAGCTAGGGGCAATCTGGAAATAGCAGCCACTCTGCCTCTTTCTGGAGTTCATGCTCCAGAAGTGTTAGCCATTCTTCTAAATATTAACTTGAAATCCATCTTCCTATAACTTTTAGTAACTGTTAATGGTTCTCCTGGAATTCCTCAGAATGAATTTAATCCAATTCCACTTGTCATATTTAAGTCCTCAAAATTATGTGCTCCATATGCACCTGTACTCCAAGACTTTCTTTCCTTCATCTTCTTTTTTCCTTCCTAGAATATACATTTACAGTGGGTACAATTATTTCTCACGTGATCTAGTCTTCAGAACTTTGTTTCTCTGATTGCTTGCTTCCAGATACACTTGAATTTGTCAAGGTCACTCAAAAAATGGGATATTGGGGGCGGGGGTGCATAAACAGAATCCACTAGATCTTCTTTGAGTGCCAACTCCAGTAAGTTTATCAGTTCCCTTAAAGGACCTAAGTATACTATCCACCTTCCCTCCTGAACTGTGAGCATTTATTCTCTTGTCTTGCCAGACCTCCGCACAAGTACAGACTTAAATTTCAGAATCCAGGAGACAATATGGTGCAGGAAAATTGGGTCTTAATTTTTTTGTTATTCCCAGGTCCCAGAACAAATCCTGGTAACCAGCAAACAATTAATAACTATGATCGATCAACCAATTCATTTGTTTAATAAAAGCAGGCTAAGCTTGAATTTAGTTTCTTAGCAGTACATCAATACTTATGATTAACTGAAATCTCATGGTCTTTTTCCTATAAACTTCTGTAAAAATAATCTGCCACTCCTATTTATATTGTTGGCTTTTCTTAATGTAAATTTAAGACTTGGCATTTTTGTAACACACTCTTCCAGAACAATGATTTATAATTTGTCATGATTTTGTTGGTTGACTAGGCTCAGCTGGGTGGTTACTCATTTAATTACTCACTCAGCTAGGAGCTTGGTTGGGGCTGGAATGTCCAAGGTGGCCTCTCATCCTCCAAGATCTCTCTTCTTGTGGTTACCCATCATTCAGTAGTCTAGCCTGAAGAAGAAGAGCGGGCTTTTAAGAGAGTGTTCCAAGAAGACAAGTCTCAATGATCAGGCACCTATTAAGCTTCTGAGTGCTTCACACTAATGCCTTGTTGGTAATGCAAGTCACATGATGAAACCCAGAGTCAATGTGGGAGGGCACTGCACAAGGTCATGGATGCCAAGAGGTGTGGTTCATCGGGGGCCACTGATGTTACCATCTACCACGTTTATCCTTATTCAATTCTATTGTTATACTTTTGAGGAGTATTTTTTTCTAATGTTTTTATAAATCCAAAGTTTTCTGGACATAGATGGGCAAGCCTGATAATGATGAGGAGGAGAATGCATCATTTATTGTCTACCGTGTGCCAGGTTGTTCTTTACACTCCTGTGACTATGAAAAAAAAAAAAAAAACCCAAGGACTGAATTATTACTCTCATTTTAGAGAAAAGAAAAGAGAGGTTCAGAGAACCACAATAAGTTCCTCAAAGTCTCACAATTAGCTGAAGGCAAGATTTCAACCTATATCTCTAATTCCAAAGCATGTTTTAATCACTGTATCATACTTTCTCAAAATTTGAATTTTGACTCAAAGATATATACAATATCCTACAAAAATATGTGTTTTTTTTCCCTTCAAATTCTAATAAGGAACTCAAGAAGTTGGAAAGTGCAAAATAACTTTTCTTTCTCTAGAGTTCTTTAAATGTTTAAATCTAATTTTGTCATAGGGTATTTTGGTTTCTTTGGTTTTATATAGCTAATATTCCTGAGTAGTAAAGGAGCTATAAGTGCTGATCATACAGTAGAGCTGAGATGTTTAAATATCTGAATAGAGATTCTGATAAGGCTTTATATACATAGCTATAAGGCAGGGCTCCTATACAAAAAAGCTTGGTTTGAACTTAAAGTCAATCTTAACTCCATCCATACTGTCTGAATTGCCAGCCTAATAGGCCTCCAAGTAAAGAACTATGCTTTTTTCTTTATCTACCCTGGTAAATTATTAAAGGGCTCTTCTGCCTAGAGGGAGATCATTAACTACCTGGGAGGTTGCAGAAGGCATCTGGCAGGTGTAGCAAGGTGAGCCAACGAGGGCAGCTCCAGTTGAGATGGCCTAACTAGGCTTCCTCAGGCAGCTTCCACTGGTTGTCCAGAATGAAAGAAAGGCCACCATTGGTTGGGGGTAGGGGTGAGGATAAGGCCAGTGGGCAAGAATAGAGACAAGGATGAGAAGAAGGAGGAGGGCCTCCCCTGTCCAAACTGCAAACAGGTTTTAAACTCATTAGGTAATAAAAACCCCATTTGCCTGATTGAATGTATGTCATATGTACCTGCATTTATCCATACTCCCTCTTGGAGGGTGAAATTATTGGGTGACAGCCCTGTTACATGTAAAAGTGAAACTGGGGTGACTGCAAGATGCGTCACTGGAGAGACATTAGTGTAGATGACATAGGAGAACATGAGAAGTGGGAAGAAGTCATAGACTATCACCTAACCTCTTCACTAGTCCAACCTCTTCATGTCACAGATAAGGCGACATGGGAGGTTACGTGGCATGGCCAAGACCGCTGACTTCATTAGGGTCAGAAATGGGACTAGAACCCACATCTCCTATGTCTAGGGCAGGGCTTTTCCTCAGCATTGGTGCTGTTGCCAATCTCAGTAGCTTTAATGACTGTACTGGGTGGACAGTTGAAAGCACTTTTCCCAAGGAGTCAGGGGACTGGAACATCTAAATCTTGGCCTTTAGATCAATAACTCACAGCCTGGTTAGTTCCATGACCTCATTCTCTCCTTCACTTATTGGAAACTGGTGCAGCTATTGGACTACTCTCTTGCCTGTGAATCTGCTCTCTGTTTTTCCATCCACAAAGTGGGCACAAATACAGACTTTCACTCTTTCCCTGTGCAAGGGTCTGGAAAGGATTCCTGAGGTAGCTCGTGGTTCATCTTGAGTGAGAGTCGTTCGCCATGATTCACCTGCGGGACGTCAGAACTCACTCTCATGCAGCCTCTGATTTGCTCTCATCCTGCAAGGCGTACATGAGAAGTCACATTTTTTTTGACTTAGTGGATGATATTTTCCTTTTGTGGGTGGTTGTACACCAAGCCAACTATAGGATAAAACTTGGTGACAAAAGGGATGGATGGAGGCACGAGCCAGGAAGAAAGATTTGCCTACAATTCTTTAAACTTATTTAAAAATATGTTAATTGATCTCACTGAGAACAAGGTCCAGGATTGTTAAGTCCCTGTACTTTGAAGGTTACCTACCATCTGTGGAAGAGACATGCAGACGTAAGAAAGGTCCAAACCTGTAGAGAATTTTAAACAGTTTATTTGAGCCAAACTGACAACAATTGCCGGGAAGCAAAAATCTCAACAGATTAAGAAAATACTCCAGAGAATGGCAGTTTTACAGCTTATTTTATACATTAGGATCAAAGGAGGAGACATAATGAAGGGCTATGTGAAATCCATTGGTGGTAGATTAAGGGGATGGAAGAAAGCAAAGCAGGGAGATCTTAAAAGTTAATTATTATTCATAGCACATAGAGATGGTATGGGACAAGATAACCATGAGGGGCTCTGTGGTCTCTTGCTCTGGTGCTGTGGGTTGTGCCCTGAGAAGTCTGTAAAAATGGATTAATTACTCTGACATTCCAAGAGTATGTTATCTTAGATGCAAAAAAGAGAATAGACAGGCTCACCCAAGGTCAGGATTGACCTTTGTCAAGAAAGCCACAGGCCCAGGATGCAACTGCCTCCATGACCTGGTTTTAGTTAGGAACTTTTAGGTTTAGACCAGCCTATGTGGTTACATTCCATCTCTGAGTTTGTAAGGCCCATCATGCAGGCCTCCTCTGAGCTCATCAAGTTAGTGTATGGCCCCCTTTACGTCCACAGACCGATGAAAACAAACCATTTTAATTCATGAGGAATGTGAGGTGTGGAGGTTACATGGCATGGGCAAGGCCAGAGATGGGACTAGAACCCACATCATCTTCCACCTCCCAGGACAGGACCTTTTCCTCAGCCATGAAGCTGATGTTAAAAGCACTCTTCTAGGGGCCAGGAGCCCTGTAGAGCCAGACCACAGAGTCTCTGCTTCTGCCTGGAGCAGCCAGAGGAGGTGACATATCAAACTTTGAGAACAAGTTGAAAGGACTTAGGGAAAGCCATTCCAGGCAGAAGGAACAGCCTGGGCAAAAGCGAGAGGCACTCTCGGCAGCCATGGGCCACTTTGGCTAGAGATCTCCTTCGATACAGGAACCAGGTGCAGAATGCTAGGCCTCATTTTCTTCCTTGTGGGGGGCCTCCCAAGGACACCTGAGAGCTCAGCCTCAAGTTCTTATTGTCTGAGGTCACCAAGCCTCCTGAAAGTATTTCAGGAATGTGGAGGCCTGACTCACTCTCTTCCTTCAGTTCATAGTCTGAAGTTCACAAAACCGCTTTCTCCTTTAGTCATTCTTATTCAAACATCGGCCCACATGCTTCACAGATGGAGCTGGCAGGAGGAACCCAGGGACACTTTTTTTGCTCAGGATGTGAAAGTAGATGAGGAGTTAGGGAGATCAAGGAGACATTATTCACCAGGGGCTGTCTAAATGCACAGAGAATGTCTGGCTTGTTCAGAGAACAGACTCCTGGCAGAATGGAAAGCTATGGAGGCCATCCTCCCTGTGTGTAGATTTTCTTGTCTATAAACAAGGACAATAACCACACTTACTTCAAAGAGTTGTGATAGAGATTGAGTTAATCCTTGTGAAGTAAATAGAATACTGCCTGACGTATAATAGTAAATACTAGTTTATTATTAATATTATAGCTCAGAGTTGGCAAAGAGTGAGTTTTCTAAACACAAAATGACGGGGGAGAGAGGAAGTCTTCCTGGAACAGCACTATGTGGGTTAAACCTGAAAGGAAAACGTCCCCTGCAGCGTGTGGAGCTGTCTGGACAGGAGGACTTTGGACATGGCGTACACACAGTTGGAAGGGCAGTGCCAAAGTTTAGAAGAGAAGACACCGAAGTGTCACACCGGGCTGGATGCCAAAGACAAAGTTGTAACTAAAGTGTTTCTTCCAGGTGGGAAACAGGTATCAAAATATCCAGAAAATAAACACAAGGGCACACAGAAGAGACATTTGGAGTGTGAGCTGGGCATACAAATATCTCACTTCAAGGTCCCAAATTGGTATTATTCACCTTATTTCTCCTGCTGCTATGGAGCACTGAACTAATCAGTGAGGCAGGCCAAGAATACTTTTTGACTCCCTCTCACTTTAGAAGATTGACAAGTGCCAGGAGGATTCCAGATCAAAATGCCCGTCCACACTGCCTTCTCCTTGGAGCTGGTTTTCAGATCTATTTTCAAACACATCATCAGTTGGTCCTGACACCAAGATTTGCATCTAAGCAGTCTTACCGCTACCAGAATTCTATGCGGTAAAGGTGAACCTCTCTCTGCCTTTTGGAACACTCTACAGGGAAATTCTCACTCCTGCCCAACTTAGACAAAGGCACTTGGTACCCCAGTGGAGATACAGAGGAGGGAGGCATGCAGCCCTAGGGAGCCTTTGGAACTCATTTTGCTGGAAGAGTGCTTTATTTCTTCCTTCTTCCTCAGCTCCTCAGTCCCCATCCTCACTCTCCTCCCTACTCTAATTGGAAGGGTCCGGCACTTGCCATGGTGTGCATCTGTCATTACAGTGACCACAAAGTAAGAATCCTACATGAATTTGAAAGTCCTTTTTAAAAAGTAAAAATAGTCCCAGTAGAAGAGATAATTCAAGGGTTTCACTGGAGGGAATTGAAAAAAATAATTACTAGCTCAAAGAAAAAGATGGTTGAATAGATAGGAGGAGAAGCAACGTCTGTCCTGTTTTCAGACCAATGAGCAGATATAAATTACATGACTCTCTCGCTTCGTGAAAAGAAACTGGAGAGTTGAGATGAGGTGATTCTTGAAAAAAGGAAAGGTTATTAGATTCCTTACTATTAATCATTAAAATTGCTCAATTTTTTATTAACCAGCTTTTTTCCCCTAATAACAAAATACATGCTTATGGCAAATAATTCAAACAGTGTAGAAGGGAATGAGGTGAAAAGTAAAATTCCTTTTCTCTACTCCACGCCCTCCTCTCCACCCCTGTGTCCCACCCCTGCTTAGCAGAAACCACTCTTAACAGTTTTTCCCCATCTTTCTAGAATTTCCTATGTACATTTTAACCTCTTCTCACACTGTTCTCCTTCTTACTCACCTGCAAGAGACCTTCAACCCTGGGATCTTGCAGCATTCTACTTGCTTTGTCAGGAAATCTCTTATCATCTTTGTATGGCCGGACCTTTCCATATGTTGCTACTATATAGTCAATATATCACCTACTTTCAGAGATCTTCTGTGACGTCTCTATTTAGACAGGAATCCCAACAGCACTACCGTTCTCTATCCACACACTCCATGCTCACCACTGTCTACCCAACACCTAGCGCAATATCCATCACAGAGAGGTTTTGATAAATGTATGATAGATGCATGGGTGAGTACATTAGGCGCACATGTGCACACACACACATTCTTTCCACAAAATATAAATGGGATGATGGCACGGGAAATATAGTTAGCATTAATATGATAGCTAGGTGGAGGGTCAGGGGAGAAAGGGAGCAATTGAGGGGATCGTTTTATGAACTATGTAGATATCTAACCAATGTACTGTATACTTGAAGCTAACCTAAATAAATTAAAAAAAATAAATGGGATGATACATATATAGAATTCTGCAATTCGCTTTCTATTTACAATATATAATAAAAATAATAATAATGAGCATTTCTTAAGAACTATGTTTCGAGGATGATTCTAAGCTTTTTACATGTATTATTTCATTCAATTCTTACAACAACCCCATATGATAGGTCCTAATACCACCCCACTTTACAGATGAGGAAATAAAAAAAGTAGGGACACAGGGAGGTTAAGTAACCTTCTAAGGTCACACAGCTTGCAAATGACAGAGCCAGCATATATAAATTTACTTCGATCTTCAAATAACTGTTTAGCTTTAAGTAATATATTTAATTTTTTTTTTTTTACTGTGGCAAAATATACATAACATAAAATTCATGAAATTTACTATTTTAACAATTTTTAAGTTTATAGTTCAGTAGCATTAAGGACATTCACATTGGTGACAACCAACACCACCGTCCATCTCTGGAACTTTTTTCATCTCCCCAAACTGAAACTCTGCACCCATTAAACAAAAACAACCCACTAACCCACCCCGCTCCATCTAGCCCCTAGCAACTGCCATTCTATTTTTCTGTCTCTGTGAATTCGACTACTCTTAGGTACCTCATATAAGTGGATGCATAAAGTCTTTGTCCTTCTGTGCCCTTCGGTGGCTTCTTTCTCTTAGCATAAAGTCTTCTTTAATTAATGTTTTAATAAATAATTTTACTGACTAAAATATTTGTGCATACAATATGAAATTCAAAAGGAACAAAAGGACACATAGTAAAAAGCAAGTTCTCCTATTTCTGCCTGCAGACACTCTTGGGCAAACACTCTCAGCACCCTTCCGAAGATGTTCTCTGTATATACACTTATATGCCTACATATTTCTTTTATACAAATAATAGCATATTTTACATATGGTTCTGTTTCTCCATTTCCCATTTAACTGCTGCATATACCTTGGATATCACTCCATGTTACTGTACTTAGAACAGCCTCTCAGTAAATTATTTATTGAAATATAATATACATAAAGAAGAGTGCGTATACTGTAAGTGTACAGCTGGATAAACTTTCACAAACTGAGCACACCCATATAACCAGCACACTGATCAAAAAACAGGGGAACATCACCAGTTCCCCGAAAGTCCTTCTCATGTTCCTTTCAGGACACTACTCATCCCCTCACCAAGAACAACCACTCTCCTGACTTCTTAACAGACTAGATTAGTTTTGTCTGTTTACATAGTTTTTTGGAAAAGAATCACACTGCACATACTCTTGTGTCTGGCTCATTTCATTCACTATTATGCTGGTGAAATTCATCCATGTTACTAAATTCTCATTGACACTTAACAGCGTCTTTGAATAAGTTAAGGTGCTCGCTGCCAATGATGAGACCGTACCTGCTGGCTTGAGGTTTTGTATGTCATACACACATTCTCTCAATCTCATCCTCACAGCCCTCAAATTTCTGTAATAGCTTTGTAAATGCCTTAAAGAGTCCACAGATAGCTGAAGGGAAGAAAGGAGCAACAGCCTTCCTTTCTGATCAGCATCTTTGCAGCCACAGCTCAATAAGACATGCTTTTTGAGGCCTCATTCACTCAGCCAAGAACTTAACTCTCAAATTTCCTAAACACAAGGAATCATGACAAAGCACTGGTTTGCATTCCCTCTGCAAATGTTACTTTTAAAGTGGAGTCTAAACGACTTCCAAGTAAAAAGCAAAGCCGCTTTAATATCAGCAAAGGGCCTAAGAAAAGAGATGTAGCTAATGTGTTCCATCTGTTTGCTCTCTTGTGCCTTAAGACTCAAAACAAAATACCAGTTTGGGAAAGAAATCATAATATACAGGGCAGGAACAAGGTACCAACAAGGCGGAGTTGGACACACTGTCTAACTTGTGTTTCCCACTTACGAATTTGAAATCCCAAACTGTCAAACCAGTCCCCAGCCTGACTGCCATCCTTAGCCTGGCAATGACAGGAGTATCTATTTCCAGATATGAGCTGTTAAGTAGCAGAACCAATCTGCATGTTCATGTGGGACCCATCATCACTGCCCTGATTGGTTCAGGAGGCAACATGCAGGACTGCATTCTTGTGGTTCGCCCTTTCAGAAAGGCTTTTCCCAAGCACCACGCGTTGTCTGTACTGGGTCCAGCAGAAGGGGAGGAGGCAAAAGATGTGCCCCATGGCAGACTTTTGCCAGAACAATACTGGCTTCTTGCTTTGGCTCATTGCATTCTTTCTCCCCACATGAGCCTTCTCCTGGAAGGTTTCCTTGCATAGACCCCAAAAGACCTCTTCTCTATTTATGGAGAAGAGCATGGAGATGAGAAATGGCATAAGGTAGGTTTTCATAGGGGGCCACAAGCTGGCTGGAATCTGAAGAGGTAAAATATAAAAGGAATGTTAATCCTCAATGATTGAACAGAAGATAAGCAAACATTGAGTGACAGAGCAAACATGCAGGAAATATGACCTACGTACCCTTGGAAAGGCTATCATTTCTGAATTAGTCTTGAAATGGGAGGAGGTTCTTACCGACTGTGGGTTTTTGAACCCCAGCTGAGCAAAAGCTTCGGTCTTGATTTCTGGAAGAACAGAATAGAGTGCCAGGGTCATGGGATCTCAGAGCTGGTAGAGTCTGAGAATCAGCCTCATGTGAAAAGAAGTTCCAGGAGTCAACTGTAGCTGGCAGCAGACAACCTCTCTGGGTTTGAAGATGGCAGAATCCTTGACTATTAGTCAGAAAGTATCTTACAGATGGCCCAAGGCTAAGTCATTCATTTTCTAGATGAGGAAACCTAGGTCCAGAATGGGTAAAAGGATTGCCCAAAGTCGCACAGCTGGTTTATGGCACAGCTGGGAGCAGAGCCACGGTGAGCCAGCTGATTTCCATTCCCACACCTCAGCCAATGTGTAACTCAAGATCAAAATAGTTGGGGGCAAAAAGAAAAGGAACAGTTATGGGTTTTGCAAGTTATTAGTAATCCTATCATTAGACACACAGTTAACATTATTAGCCAGCTAAATATGTTAATGTCCTTAGCGTGAGAGACAATATATACTGCACTAATGAGATGATTAGCACCATTAACCATTTATGGCAGACATTTTTTTTTGTTTGTTTCAAGTTTAGGGCTCTAGAAAAAATACATATATAGAAAGAGATTTCTAAAACATATCTAAACACACGTGTTGGCCATTCTATTATGCAGATTGAATGAATGAACATTGAACCAGTGAACATTTGTTCCTTATCTTTGCCAGATAAGAAAAAAACCTTTAAATGAATTATAAACAGAATAATGACAAAGGTATATAGTTTAAAAACAGAATTGATTAAGTTCCCCTCCGCCTTTCACTATTTATTAGTTTTAAAAGTGATTTGAGTCATAATGAAGGTGTTGAAAAAGCACATGCAAAGATAAAAGTTCATTTGGTCAAATCTACACATGCTCTGACAAGGCGAGACACAGTTTGCCCAATTGTTGAGTCCCCAGGTTGGGGCTAGGAAGAAAGGCATGGGTCAACTAGTGTATTTTACATGCTTATTTTTGAGGCCCTTCAAGGGGCCAAGAGAAACTAGAACATCAGGTTTAGAGGATACAGACTTCTTTTCTCATTGTTCCCTAATGTAAGTTAGAACATCAACAGTCTAGAATACTGAAATAGACCTGTTGTATTCTATTCAAGATAGATGAATGACAGACATAGTCACTTAGGTCTAGAAGGACCTCAGAAATCGCCTAATCTAGCATCATTGTTTCCCAGATCAGAAAACTTGGAGGCCCAGAAAGATCCAGTAACTTCATTAAAGTTAGCACAAGCTCTCAGTGTGGTTTGCCAACCTCTACTTTGCATATAAAAGAGAAGCCTGGGGGTAAGGGCGGGGCAGAGAGCATTCCAATAGGTCTGTGAATCTTTCAGAGTGCAAACCAGACAAAAAGTGTACCCAAAGTACTTCCGTGGCAGATTTCTATCTACAGGAATTTACTTGAAGATTTAAATAGAGATTCAAAAATGTTACAATTATAATAATTTTCTGTCCCTCCAAAAGTTCAATCAGCGTGGGTAGCAGGTATGAAAACTCTGGAGATGGGTCTTCTGTCCTCTAAGAGGTGCTGGAGCTTGTGAGGGGCTAGACCACTGCTGGCAACATGGGGACACCAGAACCAGATGCTGAGAGGCCACACTCTTCCACCTGGCACGTGTCACCAAAATGCTACAGCTCAGCACCTAAACTATTTGCAGCAGATGACCTTTCAATTCCCTTGATAGCTAAAGCCTATACTTTCCAGTGATCATCCAGTCTGATGATAGCCATCCATGAAGCCAACACTTGGCTTCAGGGAAGTGCTCAGGCCTAAAAGCCCAAAAGATAGTTCTGTGAATGAGCCCACACCCTTGGAGCATAAGTGAGACTGCTGTCACCACTTCAGAATGATGGCTACCATTTATTGAGCACTTATTATGTAAAGTACTCAAGACCTGTTGTCTTGTTTCCTCTCAACAACAGCAATACATGATAGGGGCAATGACTCCCTGTTTCAGAGATAGGAAAGCAAAGGTCAGCCAAGGCCCAGTAACTCACAAAGGTCACCTGGCTAGTAAGTGGCAGACTGGTTAAACCCTTGACTCTCTGACTACACTGCCCTGCCTCCTGGGTTAGGGCCCAGACAGATGGAGTGGCACCCACGCACCCATGTCCCAGGTTTTAAGTTACTGCCAAGAGCCCTTTTAATTCTAATATTTGTTTGGAGGCCTGTTTTCTGAAACTTCATGTTTGTTTGTCATGCATGCATATGACTTCCTTCGACTTCTCTGCAAATTTCCACCAAATAAAACCATATGCTCTTCCATAGCAACATTGCAACACAAACATGGTGTAATCTTTGTTTACTGCAGTACACAGCTTAAAAGGTTTTTTTTTAATTAAAAAAACAATACTACATCTGTACACAGTTGAACTAAATCCCATGGCAACAAATACAAACATAAACTTAGGTTCTTTTCTTTAAATCTCTTTCTTTGTAGGGTAATCGTTTTAGAACAGAAACTGGGTTGCAACACTTGTGACTAAGCAAGGCCCCAATTCGGTGACAGAGGAGAGGCCAGCCCGGCGTGGGCAGTGCTTGACACACATGCTCTGGTCGCTGCCGCTTGACTCACGCAGAGACCCCCAGTCCGTGTCCCACGCCTTGTGGAACCCAAGAGCCGCTCAGGCGATGAAGCGGGGTCAGGTCCCCGCGGGAGGCCGGGCGCGACCCGAGTCGTAAGACCGCGCAAGGCTGTGGGGGTGGAGAGCGGCCGGCCTGTCCCGGCCAGGCCACTTCTGCTCAGGGATGCTGCGATGTCCCACCCCTGACATAACTGCGCGCTATCTCAGCACGCGGGGGGCACAGGGTATGCCACCTCTCATATTATCCACCCCAACTCACCCCCCACCCTCCGCCACAACCCTCCAAGGCGGTAGGTATAGCTAATAAGCACATTTTACATATGAAAACCTCCAAGTCTCGCGGAAGTTGGCAACTTGCTCAAGGCGACACGGCTGGGGAGAAAGAATGGAGGGATACAAACCGAGGACTTTTTTCACTTTTACTGTACTTCGCGTGGCTCCTGGCTCCTAGAGCGCTGGGAACCTACCTGCGCCCCAGCGAGACCTGTGCTGTGACTCCCTCCCGCAGCAGCCCGGGGAGCGCCTCCAGGGGACCCTCTGTGCCGAGTGAGGCAGGTAAAGGCGGTTTGTCCGCGGTCCTTGCTTCTCCCCTCTGATTCTTCTTTCTCCCCCGCGCCTCGGCTTTTTTTTTTTTTTTTTTTTTTTTTTTAAGGCTTTCTCCGTCCCACAAATGTAGATGCCACCCAAATTAAAACATCCATAAGCAACTAAGCAATTGGAATTGTGCAGTGATTTGCTCCCATTCTTCTAGTGGAAGGTCCAGCACTCACTAGCCAAACAGGGCAGAAACTGCACCTGGTAAATGCCATTCTCTGAGTTTCACATTCATGAACCAGAGGAACTGGTAAGGTGCTACAATCTGGAGAAATGGTCCTTAGCTACTTCCTCACTGGACTTGCACTGAGGTGAGGGTTAGGAGGTTGAGGGACAGACAATTGGTGATAAGAAAAAATACCATTTCCAGAATACTTATGAGGTGCCAGGTGCTCTGAGCAGCTCTTTATACCATTCTATCTTCACAAACTCAGGAGGGAGGGAGAATTATTATTCTCATTTAATGCCTGAAAAATGTGAAGCTTTAAGAGGTAGTCTGTGCTGTCTCAGACTCTGCAGCAGTAGAGCTGGGTCCCACCCAGGGCTTCAAACTCCAGAGCCTGTCCAGGAGTGATATCCCCTAAGAAGGGGGTGGGAGCCACTCCACGGAGACACATGAATAAGGCCGTGCCAGGAAAGAACACTTTATTCCTCAGATTCTTAGGCGAACTTGAACCAGCTTTAGGATATGAAGGGGGAGAGGAGTGGGAACACCCCTCACTTCTAGTCCAAATTCAAAGAGGGGATCCAAGGTTCAGTCAGGAAGGCTCTTTTTTTTTTTAACCAATTGTTTTTTATTTTCACAACTAAAGTGGAAATGACCCAGTGAGGAAGGAAAATGAGCAGGGCTTGCCTGGTCACACAATTAAAATATATACACTGGCCAAAGGTACATCACCGCTCCCCCTCTCCCTTCAGAGAGACAAGGACCCTTTTTGACCTGGAAGCCTATTCAAGCATTCCACCAGGGAATTCTCTGACCCTTCTGAAGGAACACTGTGAGAAACTTTGTTCCTTAGAATGCAGCCGCACAAAGGGTTTTGTGCATATACTGAGCCATTATTCTATAAATGCAAAGAAGCATTAGGGATGGTATGTGAACAAAAGCTGGACGGAGGATGCACGCCCAGATGCTGTCTTGGCCAGGTTGCAATTTGAATGATCTAATGTTTTCTGGCTCCTTCTTGCTTTGCTTTTCCAATTTGGTTTGAATATTTGCATTACTGTATTATTTTCCCTGTACAATTGCTGTTGTCTGTACACAATTAGGTCATTTTCATAGCTGGGTGAGGAGATGCTTCTTCAGATGTGAGATGAGCTACAGGTGGTAGCCGGCTTCCCTCTGGGACGTGCATTTAGATCCCCATCCTGTTGATTCCAAAGACTCTACCTATACTCAGGATTTGAAAGTTTGAACGTAGGTCATCCAACCAAGTGGGAAGAACCAGGACATCCCTTTGTAATGGTGGGTAAGAACATCTTGTTTCTATAAGTTTCGGGTTGATTTGCTGATCTAATCTTACTGTTCCTTGGGCCAAATCTAACCCTGTATTGTTATGTTCCAGACAAAAGAAAGAACTGTTTCCTGGCAGCTTGTGGCTTCTTGGTCTGTGGAAGTTCTGCCGAAATAGACCCTAGGCAAGGGAAAAGGAAAGGGAAGTAACAGGGTGAGTAGGAAGGGCAAACTGTGACCCAGAGGTGAGCCCAGAAATGCTCAAGCCAGTATAGAGGCTGGACGTTGACCTAGGACTTTGAAGAGAGAAAGGGAATCCCAAAGGAATGGAGGCTTATTTTACATACGAAAGCTGATTAGGGCTCTGTTCACAAAGTGTTTTTGCAATCCTTCACAGGTGTAAAATTTCACTGATCCACACCCTACTAATCCAGTTTTTCTCAGCTATCAAGAATTTGTGGTCCCTTGGGCATAGCTAGGGCTAACATTTATGTTTGCGATATGTTTAAAATTAGATTGGGTTAAACAAATGGAAGGGACGGGCTATGATGTGAAAGCCCCCTGACTCTTAAAGTGCTTCCTAATCAGACAAGACCATCCTCAGCTCACTGAATGCCCCATTATGGCAGGTTCACCTCTTGGTTCAACCTTATCACTGTTTCCTGTATGCTTTCTCTCTCAGTACCGTAGATCTGAATCTATGACATTGACCTTGTTTTTCTTCTCTTCTTTCCTTTTTTAAAAAAATCCAGACCATTAGATATTTGATCACTACATATTTGATTACCTTCTATGCGTAGGCATGCGCTTGATGCTGGAGTTACAACAAGTGAATAGAGTCTCTGCTCTTGTGGAGCTCACAGTCTAATGAGGAACACTGATGATAAAGTGTGATAGATGTCATGAGAAGGGAGACCCACGTCCAAGTGTTGAGCAATGGCTAGATGACAAAACAGCTAAGATTCACAGACATGGAATACCGTATCTTGGTTCTCACGAATGGCTGATAAGAGTTGGAACTGAAGATATCATTTAGGAATAGAAGCCTGGGCTCCTGCCACCACTTCCTTCCTGAGGCTGCCCAGAACCCTACAATCAGACAGTTTCCTCTGCTTCTTTCTCATTCAGTTGCGCATAGTTCATACTCATCCTTTTCCCAAGACACAGCCATTTCTGCCTCGGTAAAATTGACATTTATTGCTAAAGCCAGATGTCTGCCTTGTCTTTCTCTAGGAATTGATGTGCCAACAAATTGAGCTGATAGGTGCTTTGAGAGCTAAACTGTAACACAAAACTAAGTAGCAAAGCTACTATGTAAATGACATTAACTCAATCAATGAATTAGTCAAGTAATTAATTGCTAATCAATACTGGGTTCTGTGGGGATGAGTCTGTTTTCATGGTATGACCCCATCCTTAGGGGAATTCATGGACAGGTTTGTGGTACAAGGTTAAAGAGAGAAGGAAGTAGGCGTTTATGTAGTGCTTATCACATGGTATGCACTGTGCTATCTACTTTGTCTTACATAATAATCTTCACAATAATCCTCACAGTAGTGTAGGAGGTAGGCATTATTTTATTCAATGAACGGGTGGAATGTCTTCTCCCAGCTCCTGCCTGTTCAAGCACAAGATAGCATAATAAAAGCTTTGAACCAGGAATCAAACTGCCTGAATTTGTAGCTAAGCCCTGCCATTACTTTCTGTATGACTGGTAAAATTATTCAAATTCTCTGTGCTTCGGCTATAAAATTGAGATGCTAAGAATAGTACCAATTTTATGCTTTGTTGTAAGGATAATGTGACCATGCATGTGAAGTGCTAGCCACATTGCCTGGTCCAGAGTAAGCATGAGAGAAAAGTTAGGTATCATTATTATTATCCAGTTCCAATGCCTTTTTATCTGCAAAGCCTTCGCCAGATCCCCCATTAGAATTGGTCTCTTTTATCTCTGTTTCCTCACATCACTTTCTGCATGCCTCTCAGCACATTTTTATGTGTACCTGGTTATTAGTGTCTGGCATATAAAAACCAACAAATGTTGGTGGTTGGAGGGATGAATGTTTCTGTGTTCCAGAACTACATCACATGCTTAGAGAAGGGCGGGAGTATTGTGTTTCTAGCTATAAGGCAGACAGAACATCTGGATAGTCTAGAGGAAGTATAACAAATATACTTTCAAGTGCAGAGTTAAACTCTCATGCAAATTAGGGAAATCCTCTTGGGGACACATGTGCATGCGCGCGCGCGCGCACACACACACACACACACACACACACACACACACACAGCAGGACAGCAGGACTGGACTTCAAAGTGGTAAACTGCCATTGAAGCTCTGCTGCTTTGGGAAGTCTATCTCAGTGACTTTGTGGCTTGTTTTTAGGGAGAACAAGGGAAAAGTATTAGTGTCTTTTGAGGAGCTGAGAATTCTGCATAAAAGTGAGACTCACAAAGGGATACATAGTAAGTGAAAAGGTAGACCAGAAAAAAAATCTACCTGTCTATAATAAAGAAAAACAAGAAAACTTATCTGTCTTGTCCTGAGCTCATAAAATGTTAAAATCACAGAGTTCCTCACACAGGTTTAAGACTTAAATTTATACTATCTACACAGTCCGGGAAACTTCAGCTTAAAAATTAGTTTAAATTGGTCTCAGGTTGTAGCATTTCAAAGCACCTCTCAGAAACACATCTTCTCTGGAGGGATACCCACCTAAGCATCACAGGAGTCCAAGAGATAAAGCCCAACTAAACATAAGATCACAATCTAAAATGACAGGCTACGCTAGAAAACAATATACCATGGGTGAAAGCCATTAGAAACCACAATGAATAGATTTAGACATTATATGACAGTTATACCAAATATAAATTGTTAAAAGGTTTAAAGGAATAAAAAAAAAGGAGATAAAAATATGAGAAAAGAACAAAAAATCTAAAGCAATTAGGCAGAATTGAGAAAGAACCAACTACTACTTCTGGAAATAAAATATATACAATTATTAAAATGCAGTGAATGAGTAAAAGTGTAGATACAGTTAAAAAAGAATTTAGAAACTAGAAGATGAATCCGAAGAAATTATTCAGGATACGGCAAAGAGAAAAAAAAGAAGAAAAAAGGAGAAGCAAAGAAATGGGAAACATGAGATGTTAAAAGTGTTAAAAAGAAAAAAATAAAAAATGAAAAAGGCACTATTTAGAGAAAATCATTAAAATCTTTCCAGAATTAGGGCAAGAAGTAGGACTTGTTTAATCTGAATCTAAAGCTCTTGGCACGTGCCTGGTACAGATTAAATGCCCAATAATGTTTGTTGAGTTTAATTGACACATGTGCTCTAGCATATGCTTGTCCAGTTCTTCATACATCCATTTATTTAAAAAATATTCACCAGAGATACTGCTGTGAACGAAACAGACAAAATCCTTGTCTTCACTGAGCTGATGCAGAAGACGAATAATAAACAAGTGAACAAATTAATGCTCAAGGTACGTTAACATTGTAAGAATGGTTATGAAGGAAGTAAAAGGGTTATTTAATAGTTATATTGGAAATGGGATTTCACTGAAGAAGTGCAACCTCAGTGATAAGAATTCGAGTGAAAACATTCCAAACAAAGGGTATAGCAAGTGCAAAGGCCCTGAGTGAGATATAACTTGGCATTTTTGAGGAAGAGAAAGAACCTAATGTGTCTGGAGCTCAGTGAGTGACAAGAGTTGCAGGAGATGTGATCCTAGAAGTAGGCAGAAGCAATGAGTTGTTGTTTTTTTTTTTTTTCCCCTGGGAGCAGCAGGAAGTTATTGTAGGGTTTTAAGCACAGGAGCAATGTGCACTGTCATCCTGGTTATTCTGTGGTAATGGATCGTGGTGGGGCAAGAATGGAAGCAGAGAGCCCAGTTAGTGATATCAGTTATCCAGGCAAAAGATGACAGGAGCTTGGACTAGAATGGTGGCCGTGAATATGGAAAAGTGGATAGATTTAGATAACTTTTGGAAGTAGAAACAGAGTGTTTGAAGTAGATGTGAAAAGTGAAGGAAAGGGAAGGGAGAATTGATCATGATTCTTAATTCCTAAATTTTTGGATTGAGCAACTGGGCGAAGAGTGGTACCATTTTTCAAGATTGAAAAGAGTAGAAGAGCAACACTTGGGTGGGCTGGGGTGGGAACATGAAGTAGGAGTTCTGCTTTGGGCATATTAAGCCTGAGATGCTTATCAGACATTTAAGCAGACATCTGTATATAAGAATATGGAAGAGCTTAGGAAAATGAGCCCCAAACAAAGAAATGGTCGTATTTTGAGAGTTGTATTTCCTTCAAATTTTCCTATAATGTAGGATTGGACAGGGGTACATATAGGGGACCGATTCCTTCCAGCGACAAACTCCGTGGGAATAGAGTCAATGTTAACTTAAGTACATAAAACCTTAGGTAGCATGTACCTTGTGTTCTGTGGGGTTCAGAGCTACATTGCCCACCTCAGAAGTGGAGCCTGGAGTCTTTCAAACCCATCTAAATCCAATGTTTTTGGTAGCTGCTGTAGTTTTAAGACAATGTGCTTTCTGAGGGACGCAAAAGACTAACTCTAGAAATGATTTGGTAACAAACCCGGGCAGGTCTCGTGTGGGGAAGGGTGGAGAAGTCGTCATGTAATCTGGCTCCCACTCACTCCTGCCCACCAGCTCAGAGTATTGTATCCAAGACATCCGAGGGAGTAGAGTCGAGACTATGACGCATCAGGAGGTATAAAGGAAAAGGAGATCCCAGCATGAGGTAATGACCGAAAAAATGCCAAAGCCTATTACATAAGCGAAACGGAAACCTCTGAGGAACAAATAAACAAAGGGTATCATATTGATATAAAAATATAAGAAGCTCACTCTGTGGTTGCTGACATACATCATTGTGGAAACAAAATCATGTCCAAAGTGACTATGGTTAAACTTGGAACCACATGGCAGGAGCTTTAGGAAGTTTCAAAATAATCAAGAATAATTTGACAAAGCAGCATTCTTCCCCAGATTTATGGCTTTGAGAGAAGGGACAAGCATCCTTCTGCCTAAGGGTTGTTCATATGAAAAAAAGGAAGCTAGTGCTGCTTTAAAAAAGGACTGTAAATTTACTGACAGTCAGGATTCAGCTCTCAAGTCCATAAGACCTAGAAGGGTATTTTTCTTCTAAGCTCTATAAGCACGCACGCATGCACACACGCATATATACATTTGTGTATGCATATAAATTCATACTCACTGAGAAATTCTCCTTTCATTGCTCAGGAAAACCAAGACTGTCTCTTTAACACTGCATCTGATCATGCCCAGTTTGCATTGGGCACTTGGAAACTCAGAACCAGATCTGCAGACCATTCTTATTAAGTATATAAAACTTTAGTAGCATGTAGCTTGTGTGATGTCACTGATGTCATACCCTTATTTTCCTTTAATCCCCCATTTTCTGATTTTCTTTTTAAAAAAGTGTATTTGACATATAATGTGTTTTGGAATGGAGTAGAATGAAAATAAATAAATAAGCTTTCTGTCCAAACAAGGCAGCATGAAAAACAGGCACCTGGTGGTGTTATGACATTTCGATGAACCGAAGAGGTTCTAATTACAGCCTGTTAGACACTCATGTCAGAATCATTAAGTTCGTTAGATAGACAGGAATCTTGCTTCAGCCACAGACGATGGCAAATTAAAGGTCCGTGAACAAAAGGAGCAGGTATTCAAGATAAGATGGGCAGAGCCAATGAAAACAATCAAATGCACAACTCCAGCTCCTGTAGGAATTGATTTTTACCTGGCTGGGAAAGCTTACATGAGGAACTCCTTTGTCCTGCTCACGTGGACATCCAACAGAAACTTGGCTGTGTCCTGGGCATGGCGGTTCCTCAGCTTTCACCTGCTGGGACTGATCAGAACCTTTTCTCAACAAGTGGCTCAAAACCCACCTCAGACCTCCAGGAAAGTTACTTTGTCTGCTTTCTGATTATTTATTTACACGTTAATAGTTTTTATCCTGTTTTGTTTTTTTCCCCCTAAATTACAAAAATAATTATTATTTTTTTAAATTACAAAAGTAATAAAAGGTAACAAAAATTCAAATATTAAAGTATATGGAATAAAAAATCAATCTTTCCTTTCTTTCCCACTCTTCTCTCTCCCCATTAGTCAAGAGTAACCACCAATAACTGTGCAGTATGAATACTTCTGGGTATTTTCTATGCACATTTAGACATATACACACACTTATAGAGTACATGTATAACCACATTTAAAAATTTTTTTTTCCTATTCACACTATTCTGTAATTTGCTTTTTACACTCACTAAAATACTGTGGATTTTACTTCTATTACATATATCTCAACCACATTTTTTTTATAATGGCTCTTGAATGAATCACAAGCTCATAGTAAAAATATACCATAATGTATTCAGCCTGTTAAAAAACATTTAGGTTTTTCTAATATTTTAATAGTACAAATTAATGTTACAATTCTTATACTTGTATCCTTTATTTGTTTGTTTGTTTTTAATTTCTAAGGGTAAAACTGCTGGGTCAAATGGTAGGCATGTGTTGAATTTGGATAGGCATTGGCAAACTGCCTTCAGGAAAGACTGACCAATTTATGTTTCAATCGACAGTGAAAGAGTGCCCTTTATTCATGTTCTCATCAGCAATGGGTATTACCAGTTTTTTTTTAATTTTGGGAAAAACTGATTGGCAAGGGCATGGTACTTATTTTAATTTGCCTTTAACTGATTAGTAGTAAGACTAATAATTATTTTTAGTCTTTCTTTTTACTATGGTTACAATAAAAGGTAAAAATGAAGGTGTAATTTTGATTTATTTCTTTTAGATACAATTGAGCAATCAAAACTGGGATATTTCGAGCTAGTGATTCCTAAGAAGTTCCACATTTGATTGTTACACATTTTCATTTTCACTTAGGAAAGTCAGTCATAATTGAATTCTCAAGGTCAAATTGTAATTGATGTTTATTCTGGGATTCATTTAATGGCTTTGGCACAAAGCATTAAGATATATCAGAACTATATTCTGATAATATTCCCTTGTGCCAACGTTATCACACTAGCAGTAACAAATAACAGAAACAACTCTGACCAAGTTATAGAAAAAGAAATTTGTTAAACAGCTGTTGGGAGTCCCCTCTTGGGCTAATTAATGGATGACTGAGCCCAAGAAACTACCATGGTGGTCTCATAGCAGGCATGGAATAGCTGGAAGGTCACCTCAACACAGCAAATGTTTTAAGTTTCTTGATCTCTGTGCTCAAGAGTCTAATTCTAGGGAGGAAGCATCTTATTGGATTGGCTTAACTTGGGTCTCAAGTGAAGGCAGGCTCTTAATTATAGTCCCAACAGACTGAATCTAACAGGAAAGAGATCCTTCTTCAAAAGGAAATTGGGGTATTGTTATGAAGTGAAATGGACGCTAGTCAACCAAAAATAAAACAAAACAAACTATCCTCTACCCTAAACTTTCCAATTGCCATTTCTTCTCTTCACCTTACAAGCCTGTCCAGTTTCCACAGTTGCCACAGACAACCTGACAGACAGCATGCTTCTCACATCCAGAGTGGGAGCCCATGGGGCAGAAAAATGGAATTCATCATATTCTTTGCATTTTGTGCAGTGTTTGCTTAAGTACTTCTCACTATTCCAGCCCTAGGATCAAAATATTTAAGTCTTAGCATAAGAACAATTACCTGGAGAGATTTTAATATTGGCTTTTACTCATTCTCTTGTCTCCTTGATTATTCTCAGATGCATAGAAATGATGTCTTTTCATTTATTCATTCATTCATCCATGCTACCTTGTGCTAGAAATTGTTCAAAGCGCCAGGAGAACAGCAGTGAAATGGAAAGATAAGGTCTCTGTCCTGATGACGGATGAGACAAGAAGGAGTAAGCAAGGTTGGAACTGGAACTCAGGACTCTATCTGAAAAGCAACAGAAGCTACTCAAATTTTGGGCAGGCAAGAAACATGACTGGGTTATATCTCAGAGATATTTTTCTAATTGGTACGTAGAGAATGCACTGTGAGAGGATAAGAATAGAGGCCAAGACACCAATCAGAGGACCAATGAAGTAACCAGATGAGAAAATTTGGTAGCCCGGATTGGTTTGGTGGCTAAAGAAAGAGATGTGAATAGAATAAAGAGACATTTCAGGGATAGAATATACAGGACCAGGTGGTAAGAGTGTTATGGAAAAGATAAGAAACAAAGATAACTGATATTTATGGCACGAGCAACTGGGTAAATGGCAACAATGGAGAAGGTAATTAGGGGCAGGTGAAGAAAAGAATGAGTTAACTGTCGGGTCAAGGAAGCAAGTTAGGTATTGGGTCTGAAGGTCAGGAGAGATTCAGAATGTGATGTTATTGGTAGTCACTAATCCATGGAGTTAGAAGACATTACCCAAGGAGGGAGTATAGACTGAACAGAGAGTTACCAATAGTGAACTAATATTTTAAATGGAGAAGCCCTGGAATATTTTGCCTCAAGAGCTGTGACTTCTGTATTCTGTGATGCCTCACATGAATTCTTCTCTGCTATAGTTTTTTATAGCAGGGGTCCTCAAACCCCGGGCCATAGACTGGTCTGCTCTGTGGCCTATTAGGAACTGGGCTACACAGCAGGAGGTGAGCAGTGGATAGCTTCATCTGTATTTGCAGCTGCTCCCCAGCGCTAGCATCACCGCCTCAGCTCCACCTCAGATCATTAGGCATTAGATTCTCATAGGAGCACCGGTCCCTGGTGCCAAAAAAGTTGGGGACTACTGTTCTATAGCTTTCAACAGTAGCCAGTCCCTTTATTTTAGGTTTAATAACTTAGGCGAAATTCCTGGTGGATCTACCATTTAGCCCAGCTCATAAAGATTCCCAGCTAGTTCTGTTCAGGTCTATCTTGTTTGAAGGGAGAGGTGTTTCTCATCATGCCCACATCCTCATATGATTTGTCCAGGTGAGTCCCCAAATTGAGTCCAAGAGCTTAGAGGTTTCCAGAGATGTTGAACCGAGGGCTACACAGGCTATGGTTGTTGTTAGTGAGATGGTGGGGTCTACTCTTGATGATAGCCTAACCCTGCTGAGTCCCTTCTACTCTGTTCCTTGGTCCTCATAGCAGATTCGAAGATCCCATTCCCTCCACATAGTCCTCTCTGGTCCCACTTGCCCCTCTCCTGCCTCCCTTCCTCACTCCAGTCTAAGTTATCCAGTCATTGACTATGGAAAAATTGTATATTTAGTGGACACTTTGGGTCTTAGTCTCAATTCCCATCTGAAGCGCCCTTAGTTAATAGGAACAGAGAAGAAGAGAAAGGAAATACACAGGAAGCAAATTAATAGGCCGAACTCAAACCCCGCCACACTTTTAGATAACTGGTCACCTATAGACAAATGATTTGGGGATCCATCAAGCCAGGTGTGCCTCAGAAGGCTGAGAATGTGGGCTGAAAGCTCAAACACCCAAGCTGTTGAAAACCACACAGAGTTTTTGGGTAAATATATGCACAATTTCAAAAATGTATTTGCAAAAAGCTAGGTTTCTCCGGTCTAGCCCTCCCTATTAATCAAAGGAATTGCTTGAGTTTCGTGGCCCAGTCTGTGATCCTCACTCTGACCGCTGCTGCTCATGAAGGCCTCAATGAATTCCTCTCGAAGCCTCCAGACTTCCTTGGCTGGGGACTTGTTCCTCTTGGGACAGCTTTCGCCTGAGCTGAGCAGCCTGGCCCCCAGCTGTGCTGGGCCCTCTCTCCGGTAAGAGGAACTGCTTTCAGCTTAGTCCATTAACACAAACATTCAAGAGCAAACATTCATAAAGCCACAGATCATGTTCGCATAAATAAAACAGGATTGAGAAAAGCTTCACCCCATGAAACCAAAGGGGTGTTTAAAAAATGCCCTCGCCTTCCAAGTAGGCAGGCAGCAAAGCCGCAGCAATTCCAAAGGTTTGTGTGCTCAGTAGAGCTGGGTGGCTGCGGCCACAGGCCTTTGAAGAGGAAATGCCATCCTTGGGACAGGCAGGCAGCCAGCTCCTGAGTCCTGAAAGTACCAGAGAGAAGCAGAAAGCAGTGGAGGGGAAGGGGAGCACAGTTAGAAAGTGAAAAGAGGGAGAAAAGTGCAAGGCAAGTAGGTGGAGAGGTTCTTCTCAAATAGGGTTGCCGCACCCAAACCAAAGAGCCACTAGACAGAGCGATTCACTGTGCCCCTGAGATGGAGTTGGGCATGGAGAGTCCTGGGCGGCGGGCACAACCCGGAGTGACTAAGGCTTCGAGAAGGGGTGTGAGTCGTTGCTGAAGGGTGGAGAGGGGTGGTGGTGTCTGGGCTGAGAGATGCCTTTGCTTTGAAAGCTTCAGAGGAAATTAACTTTACAAGGTGCCTCCCTGTCTCCCAGAGTTATTAAAAGAAAGGAGGGAGCAAAGAAGAAATGGAAAAATGGTAATACCTCAGGAAGGGCTGTGTGATCCCAAATGAAGGAAATGTGAGGCAGATTAAGTGACGAATATGTAACCTCCCCTCAGGGAGGGAGAGCTCTGAATGTGACCTTGTACAAATGGAAAGGAAAAAAACCACACACACACACACACACACACACACACACACACACACCCTTTGAACATCTAGAGATGAATAACTAATTAAATATCCTAAAAACCTCCAAGAAAAAAGTCTGTTAGTACTCCAGTCTGTGAATAAGGCTGGACTGAATGCTAAAGGAATAGCAGCAAGTTGAAGAATTAATTAATGTAAATCATGGAGTCACCAGAAGGTATAAATCTAGCAGCCTCTGTGAGTCCTAACGGTGGGGCCCACAGATGGATATCTAGGCATTGATTGTTCTTTTGTTGATGAAGAAGAAAAAGCGCTAGATCTAAAAACTCTTCAAAAAAGGGGAAGCCATTTGAAGCCATCTATTTCACAGGGTAGGAAGCCAGGTGTTTTCCTGCTCGTTAAAAAACTGGGATTTAAATTTTTCAAACCCTGCCTGACAATAATCCTTAGATCAGATGAGGCCACCCTCACCCAACTCTGGCAAGCCCCGTCAGTGTTTGAAAGCACAATCCTTAGACGCTTGAGCCTGCCCAGACACATGCACCCAGCAACTTCTTTATATTCAAAATTGTGTTTGGGTGGGATTGCAAATCACAGGGTGAAAAAAAAAAAAATTGGGAGACAAACAACCCATCTACTGCTCCTCTTTTGTCCCTTCACTCGTAAGTCCTTCGATCTCTTAAAACCTCTTTGGATGAAAAGTCTAGAATGACTCTGATGCCCCTGGAGGTGACCCTCAGAGCGAGTAGCCTCCTAATGGAGGGGACACCTCTGTGCCTTCCAGACTGTTTAGTTTATTGGTGGAGAAAATATCTCCAGCTGGCCTCTGCTGGCTCCTTCATCAAAGCTGCTCTCTGAACCTCTCATAGCCCTGCTCCTCCCAACGTGGACACCCTGGGAGGGTTAGGAATTTTCTTCACCAAATTAGCAGACTACCCCGATTAAAGTACTTCAGGACAGAAACTGACTAAACCAAAGTACACCATGTCACAGCTTCAGGGGTTAATTTTTATTTTCAACTTTTCTAATTATTTTGAGTGTCTATCAATAGATTTAGAAACCATTATAGCCACAGCATATTGAGTGTTTACCATGTGCCAGATGCTTTATATAGTAAGTCTTCACTGAATGTTGTCAATAGGTTCTGCAACTTTAAGCGAAAAGACGTATAACAGAACCAATTTTACAATAGGCTAATTGATATTAAATAAGGGTTAAGTTCCTAGGGCATCTCATCAACATGATGAAGTGACACTGAGTGAAACGCATTATTTAAGGACCTGCTGTTATGTGATTCTAATAAGCCTGAGACAGGTACTATATTGTTTCCTTGGTTAATCGAGGCTGGGAGGGACAATAGAGCTTGCGAGAGGATATATAGCTAGTACATCAGAGAGTCAGATTTGAACTAAGTTCTGTTTAACTCTCAGACCAGTTTGTTCAACCAGTATATTAGATCGGTTCCAGGAGCCAAAGATAGGTTTATTTCTGCAGCAGGGAAAAACTGGTAAAAATTTCATGCTGAGGTAGACTTTTGATTAGTATATTTCAATATTCTGTTTCTAATTTTGACCAACAGTTACATTAGATGTGCAAAGTTAGGATATTGCATTTAAAAAGTTGAATAATATCCTAAATATCTTTTAATCTCTCGTCGATCTATGTTAAGCCCAATTAATATTTTTAGTCTACATCAATCTCTAGGATACTGGGTTCCACGAGTTTATTATTTTCTTCAGTCACTACATTTTTATGTATCCTGATAAATTTCGAAGGAAGTCCTTGTGCTCTATTACTCCCAGATTTAATAAATTGGTTGATAGAATCAAGATCCGAAACAACTCAGACTGAAATGATGGAATGAAAGGAATAAGAGTAAATTACAAGTGGTGAACTGAGGTTTAATTAGTCACCCGGTTGACTACAGAATAATGGTAAAAAAAACAAACAAAAGAAAAGAAAAGATGGATGCCGCCACTCAATGGTCAACCATGGGATGTGGTGCTCTCAGGCTGCTTTAACAAAAACATAAGGTCCAGGACAAAGAATGGGATAGCTCTAGTTTAGCCTGCATATATATTGTGTTCTAGACACATAGCTTTAACAGCAACCAAGACACGTGGGTGTTAAATTTACAAAACCCAAAATGATGAGAAAATGCTGGAGTGATTCAAAATCACATTCCATGAAAATATGCTTGGTGTTTGTTGTGTGTGTGTGTGTTGAGGGAGAAATGGAGGGGGGCAGAGTAACTTCCTTGAAACATTTGAACGTGGAGAGTGGCCTCAGAGGGAAGAACTGGAACCGAACATAAAGAAATTTCGAGGGGGGCTGATTTTGGCTCAGTATAAGGGAAAACTTTCTAACTATCGGAACTGACAAAATGGAATGTGCTGCCTCAAATAGTGATAAACTTTCCATCCTTGGAGGTATTCAGACAGAGACTAGATAACCACTTGTGAAAGATGCTTTGTAGGGAATTCTGACATTGGAGGTGAGAGAGGGTGGGAAGTGACTTCACGATCTCTAGGATTCCTTCCAGTTATAAGATTCCACATTTAATCTTTTAACCTTCATTCACCATCTGGGCAATCCCTTAAAAACCCATTAATCTTCTCAAAGCTTCAATTTCCCCTTCAGTAAAAGCATTACATAAAACCTGTGAAATCACAAGTCTGATGTGAAAATGCTAGTTGTATTTCACTAGTATTCATTATATTTATTAAAATAACAAAATATTCATGAATCACCTAAAAATCACCTTGCTTACGCACTGAGGTACCTTGGGAAGCCCCAGACTAGCTGATTTCTATGATTCTTTGGTTCTAAGATCCTAAGATTCTGTGATTCTACAGACTTCAATCATATATCTTGGAGGTGATCACAGGGAAGAGCTGTTTAGAAAAGATGACAAGACTGCTTGCTAAAAAGAGGTGCTTCTTTAAATTTCTTCTCATTCTCTATATTACTTATTGTTGCAAATGAGGGTGAAGCACTCCAGAATAACTGGAAAGTGAAAGCAAAATGCTGTTACTAGGATCCATATCTCAGCTCTGTTTGGAGGTTGATTCTTAGGCTGACTCTCTTCCTAGCACTGAAAATGGTTAGTTAGAACAGTTCTCAAACTCACACCCCTGCATAAGTTGGCCCAATGAGGAAGAAAAATTGAGTTCTAGCATTTCTAGTAAAAAATGTGGAGGCTCACTCTGGTATGGATTGCCCATTCCTGAACCAATTATTGTGGCTGAGAAGTTGGAATGGGGTGGGGGCCGCATCAAACCCAACTAAACCATAAAGCTGAGAATGAGGGCAAGTGACTCTCAAAGAAAATGCAGAGTACCAGATAAAAGAACTAAGCAATGCTGGACAATTCAGCCTTTGGCTGCCTAACATCAGCCCATAGCTTCTACACATACAGGTTATATTCGCTCCCCAGAAGGAGATAATATGAAATCTTATCCAGTTATTACGGCTAGATCCAAGTCCAATATTCATGTTAATATGCAAATCATGTCAAGTGACTCTTCATGGTTCAGTGAGCTGTGAGTAAATAAGTTTAATCACACCCTATACCTAATAGGAGAGAAAACAGAACCATATACACAAAAAAAATCCAAATTGTAAAGAGGAGAATGTAAAACATCCAGCGGCAATCAGTCCTCACACGTATTACAGTCTTTTTGGACAGAAATGACAAAGACTCCTAATCTTATAGTGAGTCTGGGGCTGCCTCAGTTTCACTCTCCAAGAGGATTTCCCTTGGCCCTTATTTCTATGAGACTTTTCAGAGGAGGGGACAGCTTTAGCAGCCACTGCTCGTTGGTCTAAGTGGGAGCGTATGTGTGCTGGTGGGACTCTGAGGACTGATTTAGGGGTTGGCCAGCCATTTTAGCCAGAGTTGGGGGTTTCTGTGATGTAAATCTCTCATGACTTTAGTTGGCTCCCATCTACGTGTTTCTAGTTGCGATGCTTAATTTTATTTATCAACTTGACTGGGACGCGGGGTGCTCAGGTCTTTGGTCAAACATTATTCTAGTTTCTGAAAGGGTGTTTTGGATGAGATTAACATTTAAATCAAAAGACAGGAAAGCAAATTGTCCTCCTTAATGTAGGTGGGCCTCAGCCAATCAGATGAAGGCCTGAATAGAACAAAAAAGGCTGATCTTCCCTTGAGTAAGAGAAAATTTCTCTTGCCTTTGAACTGGGACATTCCTTCAAACTTGAAACAACAGCTCTCCTGGGTCTCTAGCTTGCCATCTCAATCTACAGATCTTGGGACTTGCCAGATTCCATAATCACATATGGCAGATCCTGTAGTAAATTGTTCTTTCTCCCTCTGTCTCTACACACACACACACACACACACACACACACACACACACACACACACACACACACACACATCTACTCACCCATCTATTCGTTGTATGAACCCTGATTAACATACTGGTCAATTTCATGGGTTAGTAATTTGAGATCTAGTTGATTGTTTTCATTTAGAACATAGGTTTGGAATGGCTGCAAATCAATGGCTTCTGCTTCCATATTGGCCTCTGTATGAAGCAATACAAAGCAATGATCTGGAGAGGGAAGAACAGCTACAGTCCTTTTTCTGACAAGCTGCATGCCAGTTGCGTATTTTCAAGGGACATGGATGTTTCTTTTGACAAGTTGGAAGTGTATAACAAGAGGATTCTAGAAGAGACCCTCAAGATCATACTTATTCCAGGTCCTAATCTTTCTTTATTGTACTTTTTCTCTCCTCTCTTTCTCAAACTAACTTGAGAAGGAATTTGGCTTTTCCATCCAGTCAAAGATCCAGACTACTGCATTCAATCAACTTAGATTACAAGTCATAGGCAGAAAATGATTCTTGTAGCAAGGCCCTATTTTATTCCTTTTTGGTTTTTGGAGGCATTAGTTTCAAAGTAAATTCTCTCTTTCTTGTAAGATTTACAAAGTCTTCAATCTATAACCAATATATTTTACACCCTGAACTTTCTGTCCAAGTCCCTTAATGCTGCAGCCCAGGGAGATATATGGTCCGTAGGTGCCAATATACATTAGACAATGAAATAACTAGCTGCTATAGCACCATAAGGCAAGAATTGCCAATGGCCAACGGTAGTAAAGACTGTTACTTGTCTCCCAGTACCAATTTAATTTAGTCTTAGTTAGAAGAGCTACAGCTTTTCATTTGGCACACTGCCATCCAGAATAAAGACTCTTCTATTTCCTTGCAAGTAGGTGTGGCCTCATGGCCAAGTTCTCCAAATAGGAGGTCAACAGAAGTGCTGTGTACAACTTTCATAAAATGTCCTTAAAGAGACAGTTAAGAATGTTTCTCCTTTTATAGACAAATGTAATCCTTAGTAACATTCTAGCCTCAAATATAGATGTTCTCCTCACTATCTTGATACAGCCAATTCTATAATCCAGGGCCTATAACTTGCCCCATTTCATTTCCTGGTATCAAATTCTGATATAGTTGACAGAAAATCCAACTTAGAGAAACTTGAATAAGGAGGTGGGGGGGGGGAGGGAAGGAATGTATTGGCTAATGCGACTAAACATTCCACGGGGATAGATGGCTTGGCCTAATCTAGACCGAATAAGCTTCTTTGGGTTGTCACTAGCTCGGGCTGGCTCTCCTTACAGTAGCAAAACAGGCTAACTTGCTTTTGGCTTTCCCTCTTTATAGCAGGGAAGAGTCTGTGCCCTGCCTGTTCTGTAGTCCCTCAGATTGCACCAGCTTAGGTCACTTGCACAGTTTGAACCAAGCATGTGATCACAGGAGTACCATACTCTGTTTATCATACCTTTTAAGATACTTTATCTTTGTTCCATCACTTGGCCCAAGCTTTACAGATTCATTACTACTCTTTGGAGAAATACTAAATAGGACTATAGAATATTACCAAATATTACAAAGTCCTTTTGGGTGAGCCAAGTTACAAAATTTCAATAAAGTACTTTTGATGCGTTAAAGGAGCTGAGAAACAACTTGCTTTTCCTCTCACTCCTAAGGGGCACACAAGTTTGGTAGGGGAAAGGAGAATGTGATTGCTTAGGAAAAAAACCGATCCAAACCTCACAACTGCTTTCCTCGCCACTTAGGAAAGCAAGCAAAGAACATCTGGATCATGCTCTTGCTTCAACCGTCCACACACAGGTCAGCCACAAACAGTAGCTTCCTTCTTACAGAGTCCCATTAATTCTTTACCTGGAAATTGGCTGTCCGCTCTCACTTGGCTTCCCTTGCCACCTCGAGTTTCCATTTCCAATGCTTAGAAGTTTTGTTTGTGAGGGTCCAAATGTGGCAGAAACTATTTACAGGCTTCTAAGCTTCATCAGCTGGGGAGGCCAAGGATGTTGGCTCAACAACTGACCAACCTTTCCAGGGAGAGATCTGAAGCATAGAATTTGAAAAAACACCTTCCAATCTGTCAGGAACATGGAAAAAGTTGCTGTCTCTTCTAATGTTGGCAGAGGCCCCAAAGCACAGCATCATAGCATCTGGTTAACCAACCACCAAAACTTCAAAACACAGAGATCGGACTCTACTGTTTTTCTTTAGGAACAGAGAGCAGCAGTCAAGAGTAGGACCACAGGGCTCTAGGAAAAATAAGAAGTTATTGGGCTTTAGGGACTGTCTTTGCACCACAGATTCATACCATATGGACTTAAACTAGAATCGACTGTTCAAGGAGCCAAAAGAAATCATGATACCAAGAGATGGTGTGTGACAATCTCTTACAGTGAAAATAACTGAGTGCTTGGCAGAAACCTGGAAGGAGGGAAGTTTTTCTGAAACATAGACATTGAAACCACTGTTTTGATAGTCCCTGCATTACCCACCTGAGGGAGATGGTAAATTTCCCTTTCAAAAATTACTTCTCTTTGGTTATATAATCCCGAGCATGAAAACTTGCTTTAATTCCATGAGATTAAGAACTGAGACTCACATGCACTGTTTACAAGGCTTTTCATTCGTCTGCTCTGGCCTTTTCATGGCTTTTCTCCAATCATCCCATTTCCACTTCGGAAACCATTCCCAAGATTTCTAACAAGTCCTGAAATTACACTTCTCGTTTGGTTGTCCTAACCCCATAGGCGCGACCCCCAAGCCAGAAGCGATGCCCAACAGCTCTCGGAGTAGTCGGTGTGCCAAACACGTTCCTCCTGCAGCTCGACAGTCAATATGACGATCGTCGACAGCTGCCTTTGTGCCCTTATGTCTCTCCCACATGGGCCCCTTCGCCAGATAGTCCTACATTCTGCTGCAGCTTCTCTAAGTGGTGCTCAATTCAGTGGAGAACAATTCATAATGGACATTCGATAGACTTGATACTAATATCTTGGAATCCACTGAAACTTGCATTAGCATTGACAGCTGGTTTCAAATTAACTGATTGAAGTTTTTATGCCCAAACCAGCAAAATAAGTAACATGAATAAAAGACTCAAGACAGGAACTAAACATGCTAGGGGAAATATAGCCTGCTGTCCATTATTGAAGAGAAAAACCTCAAAAAAAAAAAAAAAAAAAAAAAAAAGCTGTTTCACAAATTACGAAGAAATTGTCTGACTTTTTCAAGAAATTAGTTGACAAAGTAGCCTATTAAAATAATTTCCATTTTTAAGTAGCAGTAAACTAGTATTCACTCTATCTAAATCATCATGAAATACAACCTGATTTCAGGATGGCCTGATGACTTCAGGAGGCCACATAGCCTAATTGTTAAGAATGTGACCTCTGCAGGCCAACTGCCTTGGTCTGAATCCTGCCTTACCTCTTTACTTTCCATGTGACCAATTTGTTTGGATCCCGGTTTCCTTGCTCATATTAAATGAAGATGATGGCATTACATTTAATTGAACATGGAACCCACATTTTAACATCTCTGAAATCTTTAAATCTTAAAACAGCTCTTGGCCAAGACACAGTCACAACATAGTTGTCAATGTGGACTTGGTCGTTGTTTTTGGAGGCACAAATGGACAAAGGCAACCTTTCGATATTTCGGTCCACAAATCATTGACTGCAGAAACCGTTTTGTTAACACCTTCTGATGAAGAAAACACCAGCACCAGAACTTGCAGAACTCTGAGGAAAATCGTAGAAATGGTGGCAGAATACTTCATTAAGTTTCGCTGTATCACGAGGTCTGAGTCACGAACATCAGAATGAATGTAAAGTTTTAAGAATGCCTTACTCAGTTAATTTCACTTTTTCCTTTTGTATAAACACAGAATGATACAAAGATTTGTCTCAATACTATATTACATCAATTCTACTTTTATTTTCTTATTTTAACACTTCAAATCAGGATGTGTCACACAATTAAGACATGTTCTTAATGGTATACAAAATGGTACGTCTTAAAATTGGTGGTCTTAGATTTGTTGAAATGACATAAAGAGCTTTTTATACAAATATAAACATTTTAAGCTTAATTTTTAGAAAGCATTATGTCATAATCGGCAGTATTTTTTCTTAATGTTGCATAAAATGGCACATTTTATAATTAATTTCATTTTCTATTTAATGAAACACAGCAGTGCTTACCTCACAGGATTGTGAGGATTCAATGATTAACAGTTGTAATGTGCTTAGAATGGTTCCTAGCTTATGTTAAGTTCTAAGTTTTTAGCTATTAATATCCTATTGGCCAGGGGCTTTGCTACAGATTGAGAGAGAACAATCTGTAACAAAGTCTTAAAATTTTTTTCAGCCTTAAGAACTTCCCCTATTCCTCCCACCTCATCTCAATACCCAATCTTTATTGAGAACCTACTTTATTCCAGAAACTATGCTTGATGCTGTGATGATGCAAGTATCAACCACAGATTTGACCTTCAAGACCAGCTAAATACTAAGAATATATATAACAATTATATAGACAGGAAGAAAGATAATGCCAGGTACAGAGAGGAATTAAGAGAAGGAAAATATCCAAGCTCCATTATTTATCATTGAACAGTTCGACCTAAGAATAACCTTTAACCATCTCTATGTGCCTTGGTTTTCTCATCTGTAAAATGGATTTGTAGTAAACCCCATTGATAATGCTGTATGCAATGACATGAATCGGTTCCATTCTCCACTTAGCCCCTCTTCACAAATGCACGTGGGTTCAAATTCTTAACTCTTGGTGAAAGTGAAGAATATAAAATGGATGGTGAAGCCAGCTGAGGAAATGGTAGGCTACCTCAGAAAGTGGGGAGGCAGAGGGTGGGTTAATCTCAGGTTAGGTTAATGAAACGGGCATCAACTACCTGGGAGACTCCTAGACTCATTAGACTCAGTTATCTTAGAAGTACAAGTTAGACACAGGACTAACTCAGAATGTCCTCATTGATAGTTTAACCTGAGTGGACATCTACCAACATGGGATGCCAATCACAGGATGGATTTGGGACCTATAGTTAGATGCTAGGAACTCCCGGATAGCTAGCTGTGCAAGCTCACCCTGGCCACCCACTTCATGTTGCCGAATTTCTTGCACTTACTGTAGGACTTTACTGCTGTATCTATGTCACTGGATTGTTGTGAGAAATCTTAAAATGAGCTAACGTACTTAAAGTGCTTGGAATAAACAGTGCATGGTATTTAGTAAGCTATTAATACATGTTATTACTCTTATTAGCATGATAGTAAAAACATTTAACCACCAGACTGGCATTAGCATCAGCCAATCGGGAGGCACATACAGACACGCATGACTTCTACATGGGAGGATCACAGCTATTACCACCCAAGCTGTCTCTTAAAAGATAGTTAGAATATGCTCATATGGAGATAATGAAAGAGGAGAAAAGCATTTCAGGGGAAAAAAGTCTGATGCAAAGCAATGAAGAATAAAAGAAAAAAAAAAGAATACTGGAAAATAAGGTTAGGGCCACGGCATTGAGGCAAAGGGTTTTTGGTACTTTATTCAGCAAGAAAATAAAACTGTTAATAGCTGAGTTATGTGGTAGCTCATCAAAGGCTAAAGGATGCATTTGGTTATGAAGTTCAAAATGAATGTAGTCCACCACACTCCAACAGGGACATTTTTACATTATAGCTCATTTTAAAGAGCATAGGCACACATACTCTAGATAGCTTCCACTGACCAAAGTTGAAAGAAAATACTTTGTAATGAAGTACAGATTTCCAAAGGTTTATTTAAGGGCCTAATTTTACTTAAGTCATCTTTTATTTTTCTGAAGCACGTTCCCCTGGTATGATTCTAATTTCAAAATCAATATTTCTTTAATGTTGATGAAACTATAAGTTTCCAAATCCATGATGAAAACTGACTAATGCTATGTGCATCTGATCAAACTAGTAGCAACATAATGTCAAACACAAATGGAAAGCATTTTTTAAAAGCCCACAATGGCAACTCAAAAGCAGTAATGACATCAAATAGAAATTAAAATCTCTAGTTAAAGCCAGTGAGGGTTTGCAGGTTAATTTTGAATTTTACTCTTTATGTTATTTCACATCAGAAACCTCTTGCTACTCAAATTCAAATCGGGTACAGTGGACATGTTACTTTTTCTCACCAGACACCTTTCCTTTCCAACGCCATACACCATTCCTTTTCCTGATAACCTCCCTTTACTCTGGGGGAATTCCTCTTCTGATCAGCTCAGGGATGGAATGTGATCCAATCTGGGAAAAACCAAAGTTCTTCCCCACAATTTTATATAATTTGCCGCCATGCTTTGGTTATGATGATATAAGATGAAACTATCGACAGCTGTTATCTACCATTTCACCTCACTGTCTCCCAACCCAAAGACAGCATCCCCATAGAGAAGTTGCCTAGATGAGAAAACAAATTGAGGACGAACAAATCAGAGGCAAGCATGGGCAATGGAATGATGGCTACTTTGAGTATTTGGACCCAGTCATGTATAGTCTTCCTCGTCTATGGGCTAATAAATTGCCCTTTAGGCTGACTAGTTTGAACTGGGTTTCTGTCACTTGCAACAGAGAGACTGTTGGTTAATAATCAAAAGCACATGATATCTATCTAAAAATAAAAACACATTTTAATTCAGTAGTTTATGATTAAATAAAATCAGACTAGGTATCTTTCTTAAAATTTAATGACTAATATGAAATCAGTAGAACACACTGTATATGTCAACCAAATTAAACAAAATGTCTAAAGGAAACTGTAGGCATTATAATTAGGTGTTTAACGTTTTACTCTATATCTTGAAATCCAAATCCTACTACTTGCTACTGGGAAACAAACTGGCTCAACTATATTTTGGAATATTAAAAAGATCTTTATATTTAAATTATATAGTTACGTTTAAATTATATTTGTTATATTTAAATTATAGTGTTAAATTATAGTAACTCTTTAATTTCTATTTATAATATGAACATGTGTGAGCTTTGTTTACTGTAATTTATGGCTATTAATCTAATATGTAATAATTAGCCATTATGAAAGGCCTACCTCCTCTTTGAAATCATTGTTTAAAAAATAAAGAAGGCCAGGTGGAGCTTTTCACCTTTTAAAATGTGAGTCATGAACAAAATGCAGGATGTTGCACTTAACAAGGGTCAGGCAACTTGTTTATTCATCATAATTTGTCGAGAATCCAAAATGGAGAGGGTCTCTAAAAAAAGAAATTGGGTCTTATGACTTCAAACTTCTAGGGCTCTCAGTGAATCAGTCCAATTCACCAATTCACCTTCAAACAGTTGACACAGTTATTCACTAAAACATGTTTATTGTACATCTTGTGGAAATAAATGTGTATATTAATCAAATGAGCTGATAGTTAAATTTGAGGAAACTGTGCCAGTTAAAATCCTTCCTAAGTAACAGTCTATAATTGAAAAGTCTAATAGAATTCTAGCAACAGAGATGGCAAAGATACATTAGATCATGCAGATTTTCCTTTTTCCTTCTGGGCAGGGGAAAAGCACAGGATAAATCCTTTGGTTTTTGTTCCAGTTTTCAATTTAAATTATAGAAGGAATGGAACTCAACACTTTTCTTGGAAATGAGACTACATCATAACAGATTTCATTGTTAGGAAATTCCTCTCCACCCTGATATTCAGATCATATGTTCTTCTGTGTACTTTATCTCACTTTTCCCCAAAACAATCCTATTCATCTATTCATACTTTTGATTCAATTCATCCCATTTCTTGCCTGTTTCAAGAAGACAAATTTCCCTTCTGAATTAAATACGAATTCCTCGAAATCCCATTTTGTTGTCTCTCCAGTAATATTGTGAACAGCATAATTCTACGCAAATTTTTACTGTATGAAGGAGAGGATTCCTGAAGTTGCCTTAGGAAGAATATATATTTCTCAAACTGCAAAGCCTTACTTCCTATGAATACCATTTCATTATTACTTTTACACCAAGGGACTTTGTGGCATTATTGTCTTTGGATACTCTTCTTCAATTTCTACCCCGAGTTATATATATTTGTGTTCTACAAATTTCTCCTAGGCTTATCTTCTCATTATTTCTTTATATTTCTAATCTTTCCAAGGCTCTTTAATTAACGCTTCTGGTTTCCTTTTGATCTAAAACTTATTCCAATTTTAAACTAAAAATGAGTTTCACTAATGTCTAATTTTATCTTTGTTTTCTTAACCATTAAGTATACAGATGCCACACAGATGTAATAATCTTTTACTCTTTTATAGTCATGTTGCAATTTCATAACTGAATAAAGTTCAATAAAACTAGAAAAATTTAGTTCCAATATGTGAGATCATAATGTATACAGAGCTGCCATAAGTTATAAGTTAAGCCAGGTATATACATAAATACACATATACATTCTGAAAATACTGAAGAGTTCCAAGTGCTTTCTCTACAGTAATTGCTAAATGTTTCAAAACACAGCATAAAAATGGTCATCACAACATCCTTGTGTGGCAATGATAAGAATGGAATGGAAATGGGATGAAAGGCACACAATTCATAAGACAGTTATTATGTGAACAAGTATAGCCAAATTTGTGAGCACTGATGATTCAAACGACAATGTGGAGCCATTGATTTTCTGAACTGAATATAAGAAATAGTAGTTAATAGTATTTATCCGGCTTTACACAGGACAAAGTACTGGGAGCTACCCGAGTATAAAAGACTCATTCAGTCATCTCAAGAGGGTCAGTTACATATAAATCCCAAAGACAAGAATGGATGACTGATGGCTAGATGGTGTGTTGCATGGCCTTTCTGTTTAGTGAGGTACCACTAAAGAGAATGACAACTTTGCAGCGGACACAGATGATCCTTGGGTTTGGTCTTACGTCAAACTAACAAATAGAAAAGTTTTCAGTCTATAGAATTCAGCGTATTAAAAGCCAGGGCCTAATTAAAATAAGCCCTATGCCAATTATGTGCAAAAAAAAGGTTTGGGTTGTTAATAGGAATACAGGCCTTGAAAGTCAATGTGAGAGGCTAGAAAATACACTTTTTTTTTTTTTTAAAATTAGATTGTTTAATTACTTTTCAGAGGAACAAAAATTCCAACTACCCACTGACAATACCCCAGTCATCCAACAGCTAGCTAGTCAATGCACAGTCCTCTGCAATTGTCCAGGAATTTTCTTCCTCTAGAAGTGCTCAACTTTCACTGCCAATGTTCTTGGTAGATTCACTTTTCACTAAAAAAAAATAAAAAATAAATAAGTAAACACGCAGTCAAATGTTTATACTGTTTCTGTTTAGCTTGTTCTGTTTTTCCCTCTTTTCTCCTCCCTTCTGATGCATACCAACAGCACCGCTCACAGGGATAGACAAACCACGTCATGTCCCGGGCAGCCAGGATATACAATTCTGGCCACAATAAATAGAGAAATGATGTCTGAAAGTGGCAATTATATTTTGTGAGGTAACATCCTTCCTGACTCTGTGGAAGACTTGGGAATGGTCACTTCACAGTGTGGTTATGATCCCATACTCGCACCGCTGAAAAGATCTCTATTATCACATAGGTTAGCCAAGTGTGGTTGGAATAAAATTTTCCACGATTTTTTTTAAACTTAAAATTGAGGGTCAGTATGCATTGAGAGAATGTGGGCTGACAGAAGGCTAGCTAATCGTCATCTCTTTCCTTTCACGGGAAAGAAGACTCAGAGCAGAAATGAAGTTTCTTTAAAGGAGCTGTCTTGAGTAAAGCAAGCAAGTCTATGCTTACTCACTAAACTGTGAGTTCCTTGAAGACAGACACTGGACCTTCCCTCCCTGTATCTATACCATAGTGTAGTGCACACTAAATCCATATATAAATACAAGTCACTCTATCTTTTAGTTTTTTTTTTTTAATCTATAAAATAGGAATCGGAGTGACTACTCTATTTCATTGTATAGCATAGCTAAAAGGAAGTAATACATGAAAACACTATGTAAATTAAGGTTAAAATACAGATTACTTTGCTTTAGGTTTATAGCCATTTATCTCCATTGTGTAGATAAGAAAAATAAAGCTCAGGGAGGCAAAATGAATGCTAATAAAGGCTGGTGTTAGAACCATAAATCTGGATCTTGCCTCATATTCCAATTGCCAGGTTCCTTGGGGTTTGCCAATGGTACCGTAAGATTTAAGATTGACTGTTGGTAGCAATCAAACTGGTGTTTATGAGTAAGGTCTTCAAATAGTTTTCATTCAAGATATGTCCCAACCCTTGTGGAACTTTATAACCCCCCTAGCAGAGTCCTTCAGGCATCTCCACAATATTTCAAGTTAGTTTTTTTTTTCGTTCTCTGCATTTTACGCAAACTCTAATATGGTGCCTGTTGCACTGTAAAGTTTACGTTGTGTTCCTGTGCCTGAGATCTATCCCCATAGCCCAGCCCTTACCTCGCACACACACTAAAAGTGAAAGCAAGACAAGAGAAGTAAGGAGGGATGAGGGGAAGAACAGAGGGAGGGAGAATGGATAAGATGAATGAAAGGATTCATTGGCTCCAAAACAGACTGATGCATGAATAGCTGCTATGCCAGGTATTTTCCTTTCACTAATTCAAGTAATCGATTTTGGGTTAGAAAAGTTAGAAACGTTTTCTAATTTTGAGCTATCTTGGAACAACAGAGAAATATATTTTGCTGGTATTTTTAAATTTATAGGGCTTTGTACTATTTGGCATTGCAGCTGGGGAAGACTTTTCCCTTTCTTTGCTTATTAAAGTTGCCCAGTTTTCTTTTAGTGGAGTTTCATTCTTTATTCCCTATACTGAAATGCAGCATACTCTTACCAAGTCATCTAATCTACCAGCTAATTTTGGCAAACAAGGCCTTGTGAAGCTAGTAATATCATTCTGGGCACTTCGGACTGGATTGATACAAGATGGATGATCAGTACTCTACATTTCCAATTTAAGGTAGTGGGATACCTTAACTTTCAACCTTTTATAGTCAATCTTTTTCATTCCTTAAAAGGAATGCAAGCCGACAAACAAAACTTGCTTACTGCCCATCAATACAGGTACGCTTTTGAAAAACAAAATTATGGCAATCTACAATCATGGCAAACATTGTAACAACCATCAACTGTGAAAACTACTGAATCTCAGCCCAGAAACACATTTTCCCCAAACTAGAAGAGAAACACCTTGTGCTGTGAACTCAAGATTAAAATCCAACTTTTTGGCTCCAGAGAGTAAAAGAATGTCAAGGCTTTCCAAAGAAAATGCCCTGTTCTTATATAATCCCTCTCCTGCATTAAGGGACCACCCTGCAGAATATCCAGTGCTGTGAGAAGGTACAGAAAAACAGACACCTTCAAGCGCTTACACAAAGAAATGCATGTCCAGGAAGACCTGGCATTATTTTTAAAGTATGTGTATTTATGATGTGACAACACTAGTATGGGTCCTTAAAATCTTCTCAGATCCTCTTTAATTCTTTGCTATAGCAGCTCTAAATGATCCTCTCTAGTGAAAACATGAGTCACTTGTGCTTCCTGTAAATAAGTTTAATATCATATATCCACCAAAAAATGGCAAATTTTATTTAATATGGTTCCAAGTACACTACAAAAATAGCCTTTTCTTTTTGCTTCGTTACAGGAAGCCTTACTTCAATGTGCATTCCTAAACAAGGTGAAAGAGGAGCTGTGTGTGCTATGTTTATTTACATAGACAATGTTTGCCCTGGCCAGTAACCCATATTACTAAACAACTTTCCCTGAAACCAACATTTAGAGAGAGAGCTATGTGAATTATATTAAGGAAAAAGTAAGGTTTTACAAAGCTTTAAAAACCGTGAAACTGCTCCTTTAAAACTGAAATTTCTAATTTGAGAAAATAAAATTGGATATTCTCAAATTGTGAACAATATAAAGTCAAGATTTAACCTCAAGATTTAGAAACCTGCATTTGCTAATTAGAAAGTTCATGCTTGCTAATTAAAAATCTAGTTTCAAATTGTGCTCTGACAATATTTTGGCCACTTGGGCAATAACTTTTCTATTAACTTTCACCAAGAAAAAAAGCTATTACACATACAGAGAACACCTTACAACAAAAGTTACTGGCTGTAACAGTCTATAATGCTGGCATAACAACACATGAGCCATATATTTCAAATAATATTATCTTAAAAAATAGAATTCAATCCAATCCAAGGATTTTATGATCCTCTCGAATTTGTTACAATGAAACTTGGCTTGTACTCATAATTCTTAGCTGAAAGTGGTATCTAATGGTTTTGAGTGAAGGTAACCACTCTCACTCCCTTTTTAAAAGTAATTTCTGGATTTTATTCATCCTCTAGAATCTGCATTCAGAAACACAATTAGCTTACTTTAATCAGTAGTTGAAAATACAGATAAGTCATTCTATAAACTAAATTTTTACACACACCACTTCCAGTTCTAATACTTCCTCTCAACTCTCTTAACAAAAAGGGAAAAATATTAACTTTTAAAGAATCACTAAAATGTCAAGGAATACAGCCAAGGAAACGAAATCAAAGAAATAAAAACAGTGGGTTTAAAAATAAAAGGAGATAAAAGGTCCAGACAATAGCACTTGATCCTTATGACATATTATTCTAAATATAGTACAAATTTTAAACATAATGTTCCTTGCAACATTTCCCTTTCTATAAGGTAGGAGACTAAAAATGTTTTGTAATACCTCATTTTAAGATTCTCTAAAAAAAGAGTTTTAACTAGGGAGTAAATTTATCTGATCATAACAGACTATTAATTAAAGACTATTAGCTTAAAAGAAGTTAAAAACATATAGAACTCCAATAATGCAGAGAATGTCCTTTTACAGACAGATATTCAAACTGATTCATTCGTTTTAAATTAATAGTATAAGCTTACGTGCTCTCAAACTGGACAGAAGTAGCAGTTCATTTATTTGGTTGTTTACAGTATTAACTGTAGCTACAGAGTAAATTCAGTTAAGTGTGCAAATATAGTGGGAAAACACATGTATAAAGAAATACAGTCATAATTGCTTCAGTTTCACTAGAGTTATTCTGAGCATTACAGGAACAAATTTACACTTACCTTGGTGAAGAACTTTCATGTCATTACCAGATTCTTTTAAAACCACATGTAATGTTGGATACTCAATGATCACTTTGTTCTTCAAATTGTCAAGGAGACTTTTGTGAAGATCCAGTTCATAGTATCTTAGAATAAAAAAATCAAAACAAAAATAAACACATTCTTAATATTAAAAATTACTCATAAATAAAATGAGTCCCATACATTAAAATATTTTTAAACAAATGATATTAATTCAGTAGCTATATCCTTATAACAGTAAGTTTAATACCTCTAAAAAAAAAAAAACAGGTAAAAAAACTATTATTTAGAGGTTCTAAAACTAAATCAAAAGCATTTCAATAATTTGATCTTGGGGAAGCTCTAGAATGAGTCATTCATTTCAAATCAAGTAAAGAATATAGACTTTTACATAATACCTATGTTTAAGATATCATAAAATTTTTAGATACAATGATAACTACCTAAAATTCAAATTCCTCAAATATACTTAGTTTGAGCCTTAAAAGAGAAATAAACACTATCTCACGATAAATAATTTCTAGTAACATAGTGCAGTAAAATAACTGGCTACGAAAATACTTTTATAAAAAGTTTATTTTAATTATAGTTTCCAGAATTTATATTGACATACAATTATATTTGGCTTTCCATTATTTTGAAATTTTAAAAACTAGGTTTGAGTTTCTGAATGAGGCAAAAGCACCAAATTTAAGAAATATGGAGTTATCAGTTATGATATCATAATTGTCACCTGTGTCACAGGTAATTACATGCTTATATTCCTTAAGGTGTGAAATTCTCAAGTCATTACTTAAAAAAAAAACAAACCTGAGTTGATTAAAAATGCATTCCCCTTTGCTTGCTTTCTAGAGTAGGAGAGAAAGGGGTGGAATTTCACCTAGCTCACTAGGAGTTGCATATGGGAATATGTTGGCATGTGAATATCATATCATGTTAAAGAGGGAAAAGTAGAGAATAAGTCCACCTGTGTAGCTCAGAAATTCTCCAACTTTTCTTCTCCATCTCTACCAATGATAGATGGTAATTCACATGCACAACACACATCCAAGGGGAAACTCAGCCTGACAGCTGTAACTCCATCCTTTTTTCTCCTGCTCAAAAACAAACAAACAAAACAAAAATCCTCTCCCCCACCACCAGGGGTGAAGTTATCACTGGGATACATGCAAATCTTCTGTAATTTTATTTTAAGACTATATCATTCACAAACTTTGATATTTCTTAGTCAGTAACAAATTATTTGCTCCAAACTCACAGCTGACTGAGACATGTAGCACACTAAGAACTGGTGTGGTGATTTCTTTGTGTTCTCAGTTTGTCCCATGCATAGTTGTCAAATAAGGGAAAACAGAAGTGCCTAAGAAAATTCAAACTCAAGCCCATCGTATAAACTGATTTCTTTTAAAGAAGTAGGTGACAAGTGAGAGAAAAACTGTAAAACCAAAACTACTTATGTTTGCCTAAACACAGACCCCACCCACCCCTGAAATGAAATTCTTCATTTTAGAATCACGGAATACTTTTTATGTTAAAAAGAAACCTGAAATGCAAAATACTCAGTCTTCCTAAACCAACCACCCTAGTGCCCATAGGCCACAAAACGTATACATTCTTTTTCCTGTGTAATGTAACACAGATGTGCTTACAATACTTTAAAAGTGGTTCCAGCATTCAGGGATTAAGTGCTTCACATCTTTTAAACATTATTTCCCTTTGAAATAAGCAGTATGTTTTTTTTTTTAAAGAAAGCAGTAATTATACAAAAGAGAAAAATGAGATTGAATTCGGTATCAAAGTATAAGATTAACATATAAAGCGAAATATAAAATGGATGTAACTAAATTTTTCTTAGGAAAAAACAAATACTTGAATTCTCGAATAGGGACTTTTCAAATGGTATCCTACAAATGGTATCCTACTTGTAGTACTGTATCTTCTATGCACTTAAATTGAATCATAAGGCTTCTATTAAGAGAAATTTCTCAAATAAGAGAATGTTTCCCACTTAGCTCAGTTTTTGGTAATTTTCAATGTACAGTTAATGTTTTAGGTATTTTATTTATTTTCATAATATTAAATCTATGTTAGGTTTCTCTAGATTTCCAAAGCTGGAGCAATTAAAAAAAAATCTTCAAAAGCCACATAGTAACCAAAACCTAAGATTTTTCTGCAGATAAAGTATAAAATATGTTGCCAGCAGAGGAAGGAACATTTAGAGATATTTAAAAATTACCATGTAATAAGTTATATATTATTTTAATCTTAAAACTATAATGATTACATTTGCTAAATTAAAAAAAAAATTAGTCCCTATTTTATATGCTAAGCAGGCTCTGCACAAAGCACTTATGATGCAAATTTTATAAGAATTTATAATGATTATTTTTAAAACCTTTTATTTTAATGCAATTAAAATCTGGTATGCTGTGTGGTTCTGATTAGGACCATTGAGTTTTATTTAATGTTTACCCGAAAATGCTGCAAACATCTAATTACTATAACATTGCATCGAGTGTCAGTAAGCTTCTGAGCCTCAGCCTTCCAGTCTGTTAATCGGAGAAGTCAGACTTCACTAGATAATCTTCTGGCTGAAATTCTGAATCTTTGATTTTTGTTACTACTAGCAGTTACTCTTATTCTACTACTGAAATTTGCTGATGATTAAAAAAAGTAAATTATATAAACTGTTTACAAAGGAAGGCTATCAAACACATATGGGGTAACATTTTGTGAACTTAAAAGGGTTTAGTTAAATGGAGCAGTAACTTTTGTTGCTTGTGTTTGGAGTCCAACCCTCAGAGTTAAAAGTGGCGGCTCCATCACTTACTGGTCTGTGATTCTGAACAAGTTAGTTAACTTCTCTAATCCCTTTTTCCATGCTTGAAAATGGAGACAATGACAGTATCATTTCAGAGCATAGAAACAGTTAGTTCATTTACTTAAGCCATGCGGATGGTTTTACATAAAGTAATGACACATTCTTATAGAAACTTCAGCTGTGGACAAAGTCAATGAATTTCTTTAGTAACAAAGAATGGCACTTATTATGTAAGGACTGAAACACATATTTTCCTTTTTTACACATTTTACATTATAAATGTAGGCTTGTGACTTTCAATACAACCTTAAAGCCATTATTTGGTATCACATTTATTTCTAAGAGGCTAACGGTCCTTTGTTTGTTTCTATTACTTTGAGCAAGTTATATAGTCCAGCTTGGCACCGCCTAAAGCATTTAGACTCTATCTCCTTTGAAAGCCATTAAGTCGCTGAATCCTAAGAGACAGCTGTATCTTTTTTTTTTTTTTTTAAATTTACATGAACTCTGGTGTTCCCATTAGTAGAATGGCTCTGCTACCATAAGACAAACTACTTAAGCCTACAAGAATTAAGACACCAACATTTGTCTCTTCTTTCATCCTTAGGGACCCTCTCAGACATTTCCTCTTGTTATTTCACTTGCTTACCCTCACGGCCTTGCTAGCTGACCCTGATCCAGGCAGCTTCACAGGGGCATTTGAAGGGCAGCATGGCTCAGTAGGCTAAACAGGTGTTACAGGGATTGACATTATATAAATAAAAATCTCGATACTCAAGGGTATGCTTTTAATCTTGGCTCTGTTACCAACTTTCAAAGAAACCGGCCTTGTCCTTGAACTTCTTTCTTTGCATTTTATTAGGAAATTAGGATTTTCAAAAATCTTCTCATAACTCAGGAGGAGACAAGAGAATTAAGAGTCACGAGCCACTTTATTTTCCATGTGATCACTGACACCCCTTTGAGTTTACCTCTCCATCCCCTAAAAAATACTAAAATTAAATTTGAATATTCTCCAAATTTAACAATACAATAGCAGTCCCTTGGTTACAGAAATTTTTACCATAAAATAAGGTCACTGGATAAGGTGTTCACCAAGACCCCTTCAGTTCTAAAATTCTCCAAGTGTTGATATTTATCTGCCAAAGGTAGCACTTAACTATACCCTTAATAGTCGTTTTATTTATTTCTCAACCTAGGTTTCTGGGTTAGAAGTGCAACTAACTGATTCCAAATGTATAAAGTGAATCTTTGGCTGTTTAACAAAATTAACCTTAATATACATTGGTTTATGGTTATCTGATAGCTTCGCGTTTTTAAAATATGGCTCATCCTTCCATAACTGAATTCGGTAAGGTTCCTGAATCAATTATCAACTAAATGCTTTAGATTCACACTTATCGAATTCCTTTAAAATAACACAAACTTAAAAGTACTAACATTATTTTAAGAGTAGAAAGAGAATGGATTAAGTGAACAAACTAGCTTTCAAAATCCAAATGAAAAGAAACCAGGTTGTTAATGAAGGCCCAGAATAGGAGGAAAAAAGATAAACTCAAACTAACATATATAAAATCAAATTAAGTACAGGGGTCAGACAATTTAAAAATTTCTCCAAAAACTCCTCTGTGTACAATTTTTGCAACTAATACTGCCCAAGTTACATTACAAACAGATCTTGTCAAAGTTAAATGTCTTACCTAATCTCTTTTAGTTTTCAAATTAAAAAATATATAGCATTGAGTTACAGTTTGCTGCACTTTGTTCTGTTTGGGACTTTAATGTATGCATGTAGATGAGGGCTACAGATGCTTGATATGGGGCATCAGTCATGAGTTGGTTAGTGCAGATATATGTCTCCATTCAGAAAGCCAACAGTTCAGAACTGCACTGAATGACCCTACTCTATCCATTATATAAAAGCTTTGGGATGTGGTAAAATAAAGTGACCAATTATACATTTTAAAACATGTCTTAAAGAGGGCCTTATAAGGCTCTTACATGTCCTAGATGTCATTTATTAGGTCTTTTCTTATCCTCACTAGTAAGCTCAATTACTTTTAAATTCAGAAAGCTTGGGTTCCAATATCTTATCGCTGGTTCATAGAAATAAATTCCATAGTTTACTGGGGGTGTCAGTCATAAATAACTACCATATATCAATGGGACAGGTGTCATAACAGAAATCTGAAGTAGATACTCAGTAAACATTTTCTCTTGTTCCCTACCTACCTCCAAGTATTTTTTCAGGCTGCACAGTGCTTTCAATATCTAGGCATTTCATTTGCTAAACCTAGTTACCTCCTCCTTAATTGGTTCTTAAAATCCTTCTTTCTCTATTGATTTTCTAATTAACATAGTGAATATTAGTCTTACTGTTAACAAAATATGTCTCCTCTGGTGCTAAACTGAATGCAAGAGTCTGATCAGTAGACTCTTACATCTTTAATCTTTATTAGGAAGCACTGCTTTGTAAAATATAATTAGGTTCACCAGAGAAATATTTGCTTAAAGGTTAAATAGTTCACAAGTTAACTATATCATAGAATTATATTATTTTAGACTTATCAAGAACTACTAGTCTTTTTTTGTCTTCCAGGTGAGGGAACTGAAGCTCTGAGAAGTATATTACCCAGAGTCAGTCAAGGAGATGCAGAGTTGGGACTATAAAGCAGATCTTTTGAGTTCCTTCACTTGACTGATTGCTTGTTAGCTTATTCTTCACTTAACACATATTTTTCTGAGGTCTACCAGGAACCGGACACTATTCTAAGCACTGGGAATACAATGGTGAACTATTAGGTATTCACTACAGGTGAAAAAAGTGAAGCCTTTCTAGCAACGAAGTATATGTACAAAGTAGAGAGTCAGAAACAAGCTAAGTGCCTAGAGAACAGAGTAGAGTGGATACGAGAATACATACAGAATTCATTTGGTTTTGGTACTTAGAATAAATTGCAGTGAAATGTCTGGTTGGGGAGGAGGTTGAAGCTTTTTGGCTAAAATGAAAATCTGAATCATCTAGAAATTCTGAGTATTCATGTTATTATTCTATCTGAAGAGTATATAAAATTGGTTACAAATTGTTATGTAACATAGCTAGAGTATATACATTTAGTTGATTAACTGAAGTAGATCCAAAGTGATATGATGGTCAAATTCTCAGCAGATTATAAAACCTACAATTTCCACAGTGATGCTCTCCTTTCGAGTATATACTATTTTGATTATTGGGGTTAAGGGAATTATGTGAAATATAAAATGAGTTTTTTTCTAAAAACTTGGGAAATATTTTAACTCTCAACTTGATGTTACATTCTTAAGTTCACAGCTACTGAAACATAAATGGCTGTGCCTGCATTGTCTTATCAATACTCACCCAGCTGTGCCAACTAGCTGAGCTTCAGCTTCCCTCAAGCAAAGATTACAATTCTTATCACAAAACTGCCTCAAGCAGGTTGCCACATAGGAAACCCATTCCATCGCTGAATGTGTCATCTCTGAGACGATAAAAATATTTAATGCCTCCTCTACGTATTTCTTTCATATGTGTGGACATTCATCAGGTTGATTTTAACATTTTTCTGGTTATAAAATGATTTCTTGCTTCCTTTGTTCCAAAATGTGAACGAACAAAGGTTAATACCATTTTGAGCATATACTCACTTTGAAAAATAATCAGCAATCCCGAAAGCCCTAACAAAGAACTGGAGTTAAGTTTCACATACATTATGGCCATTTATGGTCCTGAGAAGCATGTGCTATATTGCAAAGAATGTATCAAGGCTTTGGAGGCAAGCAGGCCTAGTTTTGGATCTAGTTTCCACCATTTAGTAGTTACAACGCTATAGGCAGGGCTCTCTATGCAATTATCACAAATTTATAATGTATAATATAACATAATTATAATGTATATAAAATACTTAAGAGTACCTAAAAAAAAGAGAAGGCACGCAATACGGCTTGTCATTAATACTCACTATGTTCCATAAAGACACCTATTAGTCTCTAGATTTAACCTTGATTTTAAATCACCCTTGCAGAAAATATTTTGTATGTGTACCTGGGAAAACTTATTCAGGGTATTCACATTTTTTTTGCTTATATGAAACACAAACACAAAATATTTTGAAAAACACAATACTTTTATACATTTTAAAACACAGACATCTAAAAGAGAACATTTTGATGGCTGCCAGATGTGAGGGGGGGTGGAAGGGTGGGTTAAAAAAGGGAAGGGATTAAGAAGTACAAATTGGTAGTTACAAAACAGTCATGAGGATGTAAAGTATAGCACAGGGAATATAGTCAATAATATTGTAATAACTATTTATGGTGTCACCAGTACTAGATTTATCGGGGTGATCACTTCGTAAGGTTTATAAATGTCTACTCACTATGTTGTATACCTGAAACTAACATTACTTAGAGAAGGAGCAAGAGAATTAAAATATTAATCAAGCTACCATCAGTGACTCCAATATGCTGATCAACCCTGCAGCCAGACCAGGAGAGCACCTGCAGAACAAAGGAAGATTTCTGCTGGGATTGCTAACAACCCAACCCAGTCCCCATACCTGTGAAGAGAAAACAGGAAACAAGAGTCATCCCCTGTGGCTAAAACCTTGGGGAACCCATGGATTAAAGCCTGGGAACTGCTAGCAGGTCTTTCACTCTACATATTCTTACCTTTTCCATGCCATGTACTCTTCCCCTTCCTCACTGTTTGTCTATATGGAAGGAAATGGGAACTAAAGAATGATATAAACTGACTTCCCTGAACACTCAGGGTCCCACTCAGTGCCTTTACTGTCTCTCTCTCACTGTCCCTCTCACTCTCTGCCTCTGAGAGGAGACCACACTCAGTCTGTGGAGTGTTACCCCTTTTCTAATAAACTTTCCTTTAACTCTAACTTTTGGCGTGTGTGAATTTTTTCTACGACCTCCGCCAAAGTACTCTCTTCTTCTCAGTACAGGGCTTGGCCTCCCCGCCTACTCGGGGAAATCTGCCTTGTCCTGCATTAATATAGTGCAGATCACTATAATTAAAAAAATAAAAAAATTAACAGACATCCAAAATTTCACTTAAATCTTTACTCACAAGTTTAAATAGATACAAAGAACATAATTAATGGCATACTATAAATACTGATGATTTAAAATGAAACTGTTACATCACTCTTAACTAAATATACTAGAATCTAAATACTGTCCTAATATAAAATGCCATATTTCTTTATACAACTTCAATAACTAAATTGAATAAACATCTACCAAATACTTCCTTAAGGAATTTACTACCTTAGCCAGTGTTCCTCAAAGTGTAGTCCCAGGAATAACTTTTATCAGAGTCCTTAGGAGGCAGAGACTGTAAAAAATGCAGTTTTCTAGGTCCTATGTAAGATGGCTGAACCAGAACTCCTGAGGGTAAATTGGAAATCTACTAGGCCTGTGAGCTAGGTGAAAGCAAGGAGGGATTTGTTAGAACTAGGAGGCGAGGTGGACAAGAGACCAGGCTCTTAGAATCAACTATATCTGAGAGGTGGTATCTTGCAGGCAGTTCAGTTTAGAAGTCAGAATCTGAATAAGTAACCTGAAACGGGAGGTCAGCTGCGCTCTAAGGTAGAAGAGGGTTTTTGCTTGCTGGTGGGTGGGTATCAGCAAAGCCAAAACAAGGTCAGGTGGGTCTCACTTGAGGCCTTTACACAAGACAAAATTAATTTCTCTAAAAAGTCATAGGAAAAAGTATCTTCTCGTAATTTCACAGTAAAAATTTTAAAATAGTTCATGTTACAAATCCAAAGGAAGTAAAGCAATCTTAATGTCAAAAAAAAAAAAAAAAAAATCTCTCAGCATGGAAATTAAATCATCCAAGAGAAATAGCTAATGCTTTTGCTTAAAAAAAAAAAAAGTGTTCCAAAATTATTAATCACAACTAGCATAGTAAAAAACAACAGAATCCATGTAAGTACAATAGAGAAGTAGCCTCAAAAAGAGTAATAATCTGTGATGTTCATTAAATCAAAGCCTAGATAATGCTTTAATTTGGCTTGGGTTTAAAATCTAAACTCTTGGTTTTATATGCCAATTAGAGTGAAGGTAAAAAAAAACAACAACAACAACAAAAAAAACAATCTAGAATGTCCATGCAGAGATGCCCATCCCTTCCATTGGGTACCTGTTACGCCTTATTTATCAAATACATATCTACTACAGCATTTACCATATAGCTCTCCCTCCTTGAGGTGTAGTCTTTTATATGTCTATGTATCCCTAGAGTTTAGCACTGTGAAAAATACAGATTTGAGCAATCTTAATCCATTGATACCTTAGGTCAAGTTTATATATCAAAAAGCTTGTCCTGTGAGCAGGTGCTACGTTCTCTGAAGGAACTTTAAAGTATACTCGGCAACTGTTATATCTCTCAGTAGCTCTCAACCTCTCCCTCTTTCTCTCTCTCAATTTCTATTTTACATACAGAGAACTGAAGCCCCCAACTGGTTAAATGATATAAAGTCACAAATGAACAATAAAAAAAATCCTTTAGGGCAGAACAATAAAAAAAATCCTTTAGGGCAGGGCTTGGCAAACTATGGTCAGCAGGCAAATCTAGCCAACTGTCTGATTTTGTAAATAAAGCCTCACTGGAACGGTCATATCCATTTATTTATGTACTGCCTATAGCTGCTTATGTGCTACAATGGCAGAGTTGACAACTGTTACTGTATGACCCACAAAGCCAAAAATACTTGGGCCAGTTACAGAAAAGGTTGTACAAACTGTGCTTTAGAGTATTAAAGTGGAATTAACACCTATCATATATCAGGCATACATTGTTTCGGCGAATCATGACATTACTTATTAAAAAATTAAGACTGAACTCCTACTATGGGAACGTCACTAACTCAGCACTGTAGGAAATACAAAAATGAAAAAGCCTAAAGCAGCCATTGTCTTCAAAAAGGAGTTTACCATTATATGGGACAGATTTTATTGGGATAAAACATAAGATAGGATTGCAATACAAAACATTTTTTGAAGCTCAAAGGATAAAACATTATTTCCAGTTAGGGAGGAAGGGATAGGCTCCGCTGTAGAAACTGATGAACAACATTCTACTCAGAAGAGTGGAGAAGCGAGGCAGACCATACAGAAAACTCATTATGGAGGCCAACCATGTAGATAAGATGGCAAGTGAAAAGTGAAAGATGGCTCCAAGGTCTTACACCTCGCTTACTAGAAGAATGACAATGCCAACAACAAGGAATGAGTATAAACATTCACTGATTGCTTATTAGATGCCAGGGACATAATCAGCCCATTTAATCTTTATTTAAAACAACACCCACACCTACACCCACACCCACACATAAAATCAGAAATGATGTGATGAGATCTAGACATGTTGAGTTTAAGATTTAATGAGATGTGTAAGTGAAGACAGCTGCAAAAAAGGATTTGGAGCTAGGAAGAAAGACTGAAAATATATCTAGATTTAGGAGTCATTTGCACACAAATAACAGTTAACAAAACCTTAAATAAACAAGCTCTTGAAACTTCATATTCTTCCAATATCCCATTTATCTCAAAAGAAATGTAAACTAATAATGATTTGGTATCTTGCGAGTAAAGCTAATACTGAATGTAGAGGAGCATAAGAAATGATTTGGCTGAAAGAAGCTGTCATTTTTTAAAAAGGTAATGCATAATATAGTTAACTGCCAGCACATATGGAGCTTTTTGTTTTAAACCTATTTCCTCCTTTTACTAAGTGATCTCTAAGATTGAAAGAACAACAAAAACTCATCTTTACTGAGTTAATTCAGTAAGATGTTGACCTGGACGTTGCACTTCATAATAGAGAAATAACATATTTACTAAGAGTGATTTGCTATTTGCCAGGCACTGTGTTAAGTAGCTGATCTACATTATCTCAAATAATCTTCACAACAATGCAGTATTGTTTCTGTCTTTATCCCCACTATCAGGTGGGAAAACAGAGGCTTAGGAACTTTCCAAGGTTTGTGTCAAAGTTATAACATTATTTTGATTTTATAAAAAACAAAAACAAAAACAAAAACTACTTTGATGTAGATTTTGAATAAAATGAAGAAGGTTATTTCAAATATCTCATAATTTTGGGTTAGGTTTGAGAAGCCATGGCTTAATTTAGTATTTGTAATGGTGAGACTTTTGGTCTACAAAGTGTAGTCTAGAACCTTTTAAAGTAAGGTCGATCTCTCTATAGATTATGTATTCTGGAAAAATAATACAAATATTTCTTACTGGAACTGTAAGTTCACTCTGAAGGAATCCTAATAATAAAGGATTAGTCTAGAAAGACCATTCTTTTTGAAAATAATGTTTCTGAAAATGATGTCACTTCTATGTGAAACTCAACATGCCCTAAAGCCTCTTCAGGACTTACCTCCATCTCTCGGTAAACAGATCTATGCCAGGAACCTCAGTTACTTTTGGTTTGCATTTGTTTTCCTTACTACAACAGAACTGTACCCTATTAAGTCTTGTAAAAACTCTAAATTTTATTTATTTGCATAGAAGATTAAATGTGCTTAATTAATGGTTTCTGAATAAATTTGAAAAGAATCTCACGAAAACTTAAACCACATCCTTATCAAAACCAGGATCTTATATAACACATCAAAGCAGCAAACATAAAAAACAGAAAATGTATTTCAATTTCTTTATGAAAATAGATAATTCCATTAATAAGTAAACGTATGACCTAAAATATAATAGGTTTGGGAAATTACAAATGAATGAACAGTATCGAAGCTGGGAATAATTCTAAATTCATCTCATAATAATAACTCAAGTGAGCAGCAATGCAATGGCTGCCTGTGATGGTGCCTGACATCATCACTGCAGGCTTCTCTGCTATAAAACCATTCATTTACTTTCTGAGAACAGAAAGCTGGAAAGAGATGATGTGGCAAGAGGGCAAGTGTGGCTTTGCTAATACGAGCACCTTATATGAATTCTTCCCCACAGGGAATGTAAGCTCCATAGGGGCAGAAACGGTTTTCTTTACTGATATTACCCTAACGTCTATAACAGTACCTCTACCATAGTGGGTACCCACCACAGGTTTGCTAAATGAAGAAATGATTTTACTTAAGAAGCCATATTAGCTTTAATACGAATATGCAAATTAAAACCTTGTGTATTCTGGAGAGAAAACTTCCAAACAGATTAGCAGGATTTGTGCTGAGTTTAGTGTTAGACATATGTTCATGATCACTGAAATCTAAATATAAAAGTTGTGTAGGACAAAGCTAAATCCTGGAAACATTTAAGATGGCTCTAACTGATCAGGTATATCTTGAGACAACTGTAATGAGCCCTCAAAGAATGGAAAACACAACCAGTTGAAAATTGGCGACATCAAGTATTTGGTAAAAAGATTTTACTCTTAAGTCACTATAAATCGTAGGATACATTTAAAATCAAACAAGCACAAGGAAACTACATGTTTCTGCCTTCTAAGCACTTTTCAGGAAATAATAAAATCCTCCTATTTAGCATGATTATCTTAAATTAGAAACCTAACATTTTATAACCTATAATAATCTTACTTAGATGTTTTCTGAATGTACTTTCCTTTAACTATAACTGTAATTAGGTATATAATCAAATGTAAATGCTCATCCTAGCCTACCTATGAATGTATTATCTAAAGAATGTTGTAGTTTAAAATGTTTAATTAAAAAAATAAAAATCTATTTCTAAATATACTCCCATAATATCTAATTTCATTATTTATAATTAGGAAATATAACACTGGGAAGTTTTGTAGAAATTAGGATAACTATATCTTAAGGCTGACTTAATCAGAAATATAAGGATGTACCAAACCTTAGGTCCACCTTCAAGATAAAAGCTACCTCAACTGCAGTTTCTGACATTACTTACTTAAAGTGATTCCATTGCTACTCAAAGTTAAATAGGGTGGCAATTTTTAAATCCAAAATTCCTGGTCCTGGGTTGTAACCTTCTTTCTCTTCTTTGGTATTTTCATATATCACATCGAGTTCAAGTAAACAACTCAAATGCAGAAATCTCAAAGATAGGTTTTCTACATAGATAGTGTCAAAGTACTTTTCATGTTATTCACTCTGGTTCAGGTTTAGTACCAAAAGCACCCACTCTAGGTGTTCCTTACAGTTACATCAGTCACCTTTTACTCATTAATCTATCATTCCCTCCTCTTTGGGGATAAAGATTAACCTAAGGCCCAGCTTTGATCCTTTCTGGATTCCTAAAGACAAGAGGTTATAAAATAAAAGAAAGTAAAGGACCTAAGGAAAATGAAACACAGAGAAATTGAGTGCCTAGAATACAAACATCTGACCTTCATTTCGGTGCATTTCTCTGATTTTTTTTTTGGTTCAGGTTTACCCTCTTTGGCTCTTTGTTAAAATAAGCCATGCCAATCTGACTGGTACCTTCCTGTGTTCTGGTCTTTATGTATCCTGGCTTCTTTCTTTGCAATTGCATGAAATGATTTTCCCGACTACTCTCTGGATCACGTCATGAATTTTTGCCACACTCCTAGAAAACCAAGTCTGCTAAGACAAGCTGAGATCTCCACCCCCTCTGCCTCTTCATGAATTTATAGTACACATTTCCAAGTTAAAAATGAATGCTATCTGGGTCGAAGTAGTCTGTCCTCTATTATAGACTTCAAAATACTCAGTATCCTAACTTTACCTTTTATCACATACAATTTTGTTTTTCTTGAATTCTGGAAGAAGATATTTTGCAGAAGAGTCATGTTTAACTGGTTTAGTGAGCTGGCACATTTGTTCACTGGCCACAGCCCAATTTCCCTCGACTTAAAATGGAACTATAACAAACTGTCTCTTTCAGGTAATGAAGGAAATAAAAATAGAAACAAACAAACAAACATCCATAAAAAACCAAAAACGAAAAATCAAAAACTTTTGTTCTTAGGAGTTGTACCAAAATGAAAGGTTGCTTTCCTTAACTTTGATAAAGAAGCTTAATTATCTGGCTAATAGATTAGGTCAATAAGGTGACCATGGTCAAGTTGATTGGGACCCCAAATCTTTTGGGGCAAAGAGTGGAGTTAAAGTGTGAACTACATGTAAGTACATTGAATTAATAAGTCTAGGAAAAGGACTATGTGACAGAAAACTCAAAAGCTGCATCAATGAACTATGATAATAATATAAATCTTGGAAAATCTGAGAAATGTTGGTAAGAAAAGTGGTCAATATTTGGTGTTTAGATTCATTCTTAGCTATCAATGTCTTATAATCTCATGTGTAGACCTTCTGTAAGAATCCATCTATCTGTAGTAGTAGCAATAATAATAGTCATAGTAGTAATAATAAAAGCGTGTGCTAAATGAATTATCTTAATTTGTCATGACAATCATAATGATCATTACCATCCCCATGTTGGACATGAGAAAACTACGGCAAGTGAGGTTTTGTAATTTACTCAAGTTAAGATAATTGGGAGCAGGGTTCAATTCAATCTCAGCTCTGCTTTCACAGCTTGGACTAAGCCATATTAGGAAATCAAATTACAGACAAGGCCAATCAGAATTAGTCTGAATAAGATATAGTAGTTTTGTTAATTAAACAGTAAAAACAGGGGACGAAAATTACAGTTCTTAAAAGATCAGTGTTTTGTAATTCCGTAGGCTGACATAACTGGCACTTAAGCAAACTTTGCAGAGACTCTCAGAAATCGTTTATGTTGTCTTCTCATTCCATTGTAAGGAAGGAACAGAGTCTGGTGATTTAAGAATTTTCTCAAATCAAACTGTTAGAACCTGTCTCCCTTCACATTTCTACACAGTATTCCTTCCACTGCAATATACTCAGTGATCAGTTGGTGACATGAATTTTTGTATTTCCAAAAGCAACAAGTTGAACACTAGAATTCTGGAACAACTGGAACTCTGTTACTGAGAATATTTCTTGAAATAAGTTAAAATGCAACTTAGAAAGCTCTTAGTTGCACATGTTATTATTTTAAAATATTCTAACCAGGTGATTTTTCAACAGAATTTATCCTGTAAGTGCGATTATTTAAAAATTTTAATATGAAAGTCATTTTTAAAAGCCTAGGCTTTGTTAATAGCCAGATAATTAGTGAAATAACTAGCTACTTAAGCTAATCGAGCCACTTAACTATATTGCAGAATTTACAAATATTTAAAGAAATGGGGAGGGAAGCACTTTTACCTTACTAAATTTTGCTGCATATATTCAACCTTCATTAAAACTTGGACCCCTGTCTGAGAACGAATGTAGGCTTTCAACCTGAAATAAAAATGTTACATTGAAGGAAGCAAAACTGATTTTTTATATATTTCAAAATAGTGTCTATGAAAGATTAAGCATTTATGAGTAGCTAATAATACTTAAAATTCATCTATACAAGCATAGAAAAAGGGTTAAAGATATATTCTAACCAAGGATCTGAATTTTAAAAAATTACCTTCCTTCTCTCTGTGTAATTAAATAAGTTAAATTAAGAAACACTTATTTCAGTAATCTTGCAATTTAATTTTTTTAATGTATCTAATTTAGTGATAGACATTTCGTTTTATTACCAAATATATGACCAATAACTAGATTATCAGTATTTAGAAAGAAAGACATTTGTCTATTACGCCTGGCCTAAGACATTGTTTGGCACATGACGTTAATCTGATTCGGTCTGGGTGCCACCTTTTATCAAAAGTAGATGATGAGATTTAACTAGAATTGGATCAGACATTTTAGAATCCACTCAGCACAAATTGTAAATATCAGGTTACTCGGGAACCAAACCAAGCATTCATATCCCTAGCGGGTACCATCTAGTGAAAAGAAAGTCAGCTGGGTTTCTGACCAGGAACATACTCTGGACAGAAACTGACAATAGTTTCCCTTTTTAAGCACTGCCTACTATGTGCTAGGCTCTACACTAGGCACTTTATATATGCAATTCTTTAAAGCTTTATAACAACCCCATCTAGCAGATATTATTAATCTCATTTTAATAATGGAGAAAAATTAAGGCCCAAAAGTAAATTGCTCCTGATCACACATCTAATAATGGAAAGATGTAGCTATTCTAACCTAGACATTTATTGCTGACTCCACCATGCTATGTTAATCATTTCTGTCCATGCTGTATTTCTGGGTAGGAAACAGAGTTTATCTTACTTAGTTTTATGGAGACTTGGCTGAAACAGGATTTCCTGTCTTTAACAGTTACTCTGAAACACTTCATTTTCAGTTTTTGCTTCAACTTGAAAGGCATTTTAGTTTAAGGGTTAAAAGTGCAGAGTCTGACTTCAGACTGCCTGGGTTTAAATCCTAGCTTCCCTGATTATTAGCTCTATGAAATCACTTAACCAGTTTAAGGCTCAGTTCCCCATCTGTAAAATGGGTATAATAGCAGTAATTTACCTCAATGTGAGGATTAAATTAAAATTAAATTTATTAGTATCTATTTCAAAGACAGTCTGGAACACAATAAAGAGTAAGTGCTAACTACTGTTATTACTATCCAAAAGCACTGTCTCCAACTGACAAAGCCTTGAGTAAAAACAAAGAAAATGGGACAGAAAGTAAATGGCACTGACACATAACATCCCAATAAAGTCACGACTTTACATAATAAATATGCACATAGCAAATACCTCAACATTTTAATAATTTTAGAAAGTTACGATTTTTAAAAAACATACCTTTGACGAATTACAGGATCAGATTTCTCAGGATCAATGTAAGGTCTTAGGATTTCATTAATAGTTTTATCATCTGGCACTCTTCCCGAAAAATGAAAAACGAAAATAAAACATATTATTATTTATAATTTTCTACTAGAGGTGTTAACTTAGAATTACTAAATCTTGTGGTTTTTTTTGTTTAACTGAATACAGATCATGTTTTTATTTTACTTTTGGCGATATATAATGTCCTGTTAAGCAAAAATTACTTAGAAAAACAGCTCAAAAAGACTTCTTGGAGACACGTAACAAAGTCTTAAAAAATAGTATTTTGAGATGCTCCCTATAAATTAATTATAAAAGTATGAACAAAACGTATGATGCCTCTTTCAACGCACACCTGTGCTCAAAGATGAAAATAAATGTCAGGGTGAAATATATTTGAAAGCTGCAAAAATAAAAAATCTGAAAAAAAAAGTTTCATATTACGCTAATTTCAGTGCATGTTCTAGTTTACTCATTCTAAATTTGATACTCCTGAAATGAAGCATGTTGTTTTCTGATTTTCCTATATGTATGCACAATATTTTTTAAACTATTAAGCTGAGAAACAAAATTAAGACACTGTTTTGAACTAGTAACTTTCCTCAGTCATTTATACATATTCATATATACTATTGTATAATACAATCCTATCTGTAAAATTTAAGTCCTTTCCCTGTCTTTAATCTTGTATGTACCTTCAAATAAGAAAGTTTTTCACTAAATTCCATGACAATTACAAAAAGAGGACATTTATCCATAATGTAAGATATATGCTAAATATATTACTTAAAATGCAACTTTAAAATTTTCCTAACCCAAGGAATCAAAACACAACTATTAAAATTTTTAAATGGCATTTGAAAATGTTCATAAAATGGTAAAAAACTATGCAAATTAATTCCAATTATGACTATACATACGTACATGTATAAAATATTTTCTGAAGGATGTACTATGATGTTAATAGTAGTAATCTCTGTAGAGTAAAATTGTGGATCATTTTTCACTTCCTATATAATCTGCCAGCTTAAGAAACAGACAGTTTCCAGCCCTCTTCATTCTCCCTGCAGCTCTTTCCTTAATGCCTGCTCCCCTTGCTAGAGTAAACACCACCACGATTTCTGTGCTAATCATTTCCCTTAGTTATACCACTTCTGTAGGTAGTCTTAAAAAGTGCACTTTTTTTTGTTTCATATTTACTAACAGAATCAAACTTTATGCAGTCTTCATAACTTGATTTTCTCAGTCAGCATTATTTCTAAGATTTATTCATATTGATGTGTAGCTTGTATGCCATTCATTTTCAGTGATGTTTAGCATTTCATAGTATCAACATACCCATTCTAATATTAACATATATTTACTGAGATTACATTTAACAATTTACTTTAAATATAGAGACATAATAACAACAACTAAATTCTTAATAGACAGTGGTGCTACTTTACCTTTTCTCTATGTATACAGCTTGACTCTGTGGAAACTGGAGTTTCACATGCCAACAAAACTGCTGTTTTCTAAGAGAGGAAATAATCATGTGAGGATCAAGGTAGAAAATAAAAGTGTGAACACAAAGCAAACTTCCTAAATTTTTGTTTTCAGATAATAGTAATTCTAAAGTACTTAAATTTTAATCTATTTTGTTTCTATTAAGAGCTATGTATTATCACTTTTCTAGGATTTTAGAGGCCAAGTTTTTTAAACAATATAATTGGAAGGGTTTTTAAAGAGAAAAAAAAATTAAGTGAAGCAGTTCAGAATTCCAAGGATTTTATGTTTCTGAATTAAAAGAAAATTTCTCAGGGGGCTTTTGACATCAGTGTGCTACTACTTGAAGTTTACAAATAAATTTCCTCATGGCTAAAAACAATAAGCTGATGTCTTTTTCTGATTAGTCTGGAAATTAGGTGAATGAAGTATTGTCCGGTCGAGACCAGCTGGCTGTAGATAGACTTCTGAGCCATGAGTACGTGCATTCAGTAGCAAAACAGTAGACAACACGTTGGTTGCTAAGCAGAGTGCACTCTAAACTAGAGTCCCTGTGCTTTCAGGTCTAAATTTTGGTTTGGTACAGGACCAACGGCAGTAGTAATTCATTAAATGTCTGTTTTTAGAAAAATGACCATATGTTCTATTTAACATGTCTAAATTTGGTGACACTAGATACCGTTACTTTTAAAAAATATTTAATGCTCAAAATATGGAATCTATTACATAAATTTAAATGTTTTCACTACATGATAGTTTTACACATTTTTTCCTTATTTAAAAGAAATTTCTAACAATCTACTGGCAAGTTAATAGCCAGTAGCATACCCAAGTAATGGCCACCATCTCCTCCAAATCTATGCCTTAGCAACATGCCACCCGCCGCCCAAATCGAAAATAATTTTCAGTTAACACAACTGAGTATCTCCCACCAAACGTCGACATAATTAAATTATCAGAAGACAATAACCATAAAATCAGTAAAAATCCTTCTATTAGGGTAAGTTATCACAGATCTGCTTAAGGATGTTTTCTTTAAACAAAACAGTTTTTGGCAGTAACTAGAGAAAAATATGCTTGATTATGCTTATGTTGATAGTGCCACTTATACAAGAAACAATCATGTTAAGTTTCATTTTTTGATAGGATAAAATTGTACAGCACCCTTCACTAATTTTTAAAGGAGATGTTAAAATCTCAGGAAAAAAAAAACCTTAAAAATCTGAATGTAAATACAACAGTTATTGGTTTTAAAGAAAACACCTTGCAATGTTTGTTACCCGTGAAACAGGCACAGCATAATATCACTATTGACAGGCTGAGAGACTACATTCCTCTCTCAGTAAGAAATAAACCGATTTTTAAATCTTAATGCATGACATTGTTTCTTTCTAAATATATTTATTTTTTTCATGTTAAGTTACAGGGGAAAAAATTATGAACTTGTTATCTTATAGAACTGTAAATCATACTCAATCACCCCATCACTGCTTGAGTAATTTCAAGAACCATTCCTATTTCTTAACATTCAATAGACCCTAAATACCTTCAGAAAGTACTTAACATTCCAAAAACAAGAGAGAAAAGCCCTTGGAGATCATTTTATTTGCTGTAGTTAACTACTTGTGGTTATAAGGAAGTCATTCATTACTGTTTTATTATATACACATTGCTAAATTATGAGTATTTTAAAAATCTTTCTATATTTGGCTTCACTTCAAATATGAACAAATTTGAAAAGTACATTTACTTTTAAAAAATGTGATCTTGCAACATTTCAAAAACAAAAAGAGAATGTAAAGACTACTCAATGTACTTACATTCAGATTTAACCAACTTGCATATTGCCATATTTGAGATTTTTTTTTTTCTTCTAAGAAATTAAAAGTTATGGGTATGGGTAATGATCCTTTGTACTGTCGCTTGATCCAATTCCCTTCCTATCATCAGAGGTAGCTACTGTCTTGAGGCTGAGTGTGTATTCTTGCCATTCATGGTTTTATATTTTATATACATACATATATACACACATATCTATAAACAGCATAGTATCTTGTATGATATTAACATTTATTTCAATGTTATCATACTCTAAAAATCCTGTGCTTTGCTTTCTTCATTTAAGTTATACTTTAGAGTTTTATTTATGATACATATAAATTAAGTACATAACTTTAACTGTTGCACAGTATTCCACTGTGTGAAGAGTGCCAAATCTCCATTCTCTATTAATAGACATATGACTACTTCAATTTTTTGCCATTTGCTCTTCCATATTAAATCACAGAAAAGAAAAAATAAAAGAATATCCCCAGGGATGGGGCTTTCATTGACCGCTAGTAGAACACACAACTAAAAGTAAACTTCATTGAAAAAAACCGCCTGTACTTTTTTAGTCTATGGTACTGTAAGAGGCATTTGAGAACAGTTATTCAGAGTAAACTATTTAAGTGAACAAGTAGAGATAATGAAGGATGTTATATAAAGAACTCCTAAAATGAGAAAGTTAACTATCTCTAAAGTAGTTTCCAAGTCTTTGGTGTTCCTGAAACTGATGTACCCCTGACATGGACAATCAAATCTCCTCCTTAGTTTTAAAGAATTAAGTTTATTTCCCATTTTTCATAATTATGTACTATACTGATACATGTCTCATTTAAAATAATACATATAACCAAAGTCCCTAAAACATTATTTGCGAGAGGAACTGTAATTAATTATGTATGTTTTTCATTTATATTTATGTTTTCTAAAAGAATATACTTTTGTAAGGAAAAAAATAAAAATAATGCTTCATTGAGTATCTTTATATATATATAACTTTCCGTATTTTGGATTATTTTCTAAAGACAGACTCCAAGTAGAATCATTAGGATAGAGCAGTGTTCACATTTTGGACCAGATAATTATTATGGAGGTGAGTGTGGAGACACTGCCCTGTGTATTTTAAGATGTTTAGCAGCATCCCAGGTCTTTACCCATGAGATGCCACTAGCAACACCCACTCCCTCAGTTGTAACACCTAGATACTCCCAGATATTGCAAATGTCCTCTGGGAGGCAAAATCACCACTGTCTGAAAACCACTGGGATAGAACTTTAAACACTTACTATTTACTCTTAATGCATTAGGACTATTCTTTCTTAAATTCAACAAAATGCCTAACACTATATTAGTGTCCTTGCCATATTTATCAACATTCATAAGAATAGAAATACTGTACTAAGAAAAAGAATATTCTAAGTAACTGAGGCACCCCAAGGCACTATGTGATAAGAGTTTGATAACAGACTGGTGAACTAATGGTGGCAATTATTAATCTTCATGTTCCCTCTGGAAAACCTGATAAAGTAACAGAAAAACGAACCTCCTGAGTCTCATGAAACTAAAGTAACTAACTATTCATGCATGGCAACGCTTTTGCTCCTCCTCCTATCAACACACATGCACACACACAGGCATTCTCAATAGGGGAGCATCACCCCAAAAGGGGTGAAAACTGGTTTTTAAGAGGCTAAAAATAATCTTAGCTATTATAATTGTTTATGGCCCTCCGAAGGGCCACCGTACATAAACAGATATACAGTATATCTGTGGTATCAAAATATCATGAGAGGGCAATTAGAGAAAAAAATGTCTAAAAGGGCTCTTTGTGAGATGATAATAAAAAGGCCAAGAAACACTTAGACTGTACATGTAGTAAATGAGGAAAATAAATATTGTTTTATACACACTTTGTTTCAGTGAGTTAATACAGGTAACTTATTTAACAACTCTTGCTTGCTAGAAACTATTAAGGATCATTTTACCCCATATTTTCAAGAAAGTGATATGTGGATGAAGACACAAATCTGGGGCTAAGTTCTCTACCCATATACTCAATTATTCTTTTGATTTCATGACTTAAAACCGCCAATTTTCACCTCTGGAGAGCTACCATAATTCTAAGGAAGGAGATACAAATCAAAAGTCATCAGATTCTTTTAAATGGCACTGCTCTATTGATACAATAAGATGTTCAAGCCAATTTATAACCAGTGTAATGTAAACAGAAATGAAATATTTTCACCTACCAGATTTACGAAGATGTTGTTAAAATTAGAAATCTTAGGGAAGTGTGATGAAATGGACACTCTCCATTATTGACAGGAGTATAAACTGATGCACGTTTCTGAAAGTTCAATTTCATAAAAGCTATAAATTAAAAATTATACTGAAAAATAGTATACTTTTGCCTCAACAGTTTTATTTTCAGGAATTTATCCCAAGAAAATAACTGGGCAAGTAATGACATATGTACAAAATGTCCACTGTACTACTTCCTAAAACAAAAAATAAATCTAAATGTATATTGATTAAATAAATCATGGTAAGATCTACATTCTGAGATGATGAGGTAGGACTATATGCACTAAGGTAGAAACACGAGTATGTTAAATAATGGCATTTATATTTAAAAATATACATATTCATACATGTATTTATAAGTATAAAGATATGCCCCAAACTTTTAACTATGGCTATTTAACATAATAAAAGGACTTAATTCTTAATTTATATGTCTGTATTTAATAACATTTTGACATAATGATTTGCTATTTTTCATAATCAGTAAAGTCAAAGATGTTTTCATGGAGAAGTGAAGAATGATAGTCATAGAAAAGACAGACATAATTTTAAATTCTTTTTAAACTTAAAAATATTTCATTATTTAAAGTTTTAAAATGTTTCCTTTTTATCTCAGAAATTATTACCCAACCAGAACTAGTGTTACTTATTTAACTAATCATTTTGACAGCTTCAAAGCTATTTTCCTCAAAAAAATATGCTACAATTAAGAGTTACAAATGGAGGTTGAATTCTGAGATTTCCAATACGAAGTTGAAATGAGTTAAAATATTTTTATTCTTAAATCCTACTCTTCTTAACAATTTATTACTTGATGTGATCTCTGTGTCTCAGGTTTCTCACAGTAAAATGGGGATGCCAATAGTATTTATATCATAGGATTAAATGAGTAAATATATGTCAAGAGCTCAAAATACAGCAACCAAAAACGGTAGTTACTGCTATTATTACCATTGTTGTAATTCTATATTCAATCCAATGTCTGAATTAATGAGGCTTGGAACAGGATACTGACAGGGCCTTCAATGAGAATATTTCACCATGAGTTCATAATCAAATTCTACTTAACACTGCATTTAGTGTTCACTGGCTAATGGTAAAACTGGGTATGTTGATTAATACCAAAATGTAAAAGACCCTGAATGTTCTGCTAAACAGTATGGATTTTATTCTGTGGTTAATGCACCAACATTTACAAAGAAGAGCGAATGAAATGAGGCCTTACAGAGAGACTCAATGTCCTACCACTTGACTCTCCTAATAAGTGTTTCCCCTAGTATATTCAAGATATTAACTCTTCAGTACTTGTTCGTAGTTATTAAGGGAAGGATTTTCCACTACTTTTGAGAAAGTACAATGACATATTATGTCAGTTTAAGAATGCCTGAAATTTTTACTTCTGATTTTTAAATACTGGTGACTCCATGAGGTAAATAAGCTAAAGCTAGACTATCTACATGTCTGATTTCTAGAAGAGAATACCACTAATTAAATTAGAAAAGTTTCCAGGTTATAAAAATTATCAGTAGATCCTTTTATCAGAGAACATTAGCAAGAAGCAACAGTAATAATAACAGTTATTATGTGTTTTTTATATGTCAGGCATTGTTTTAAATACATGCATTAATTCATTTAATTCTTGTAACTCTATGACACAAAATACCATTATTTCATTTTAAAGATGAGAGCACCAAGGTAGAAAGAAGAAAGCCACTCCCCCACAGTCATTATTCAGCTGGAAAGTGGCAGACCTGAGCTTTGAACTTATGTAGTACAGTAACTCTAGAGTCTATGTTTTAATCTACTATATTATTTTTAACTTTCCAGAATTGAAAATTCAATAACGAGTCATATATTTTTCTGCATTATTAGTTCAAAAGTATCTCTATATATTTTTTAAATATTTGCATCCATATTTGAAATGCTTTTTAAGTTATAGTGAACATTTTCAAGCCTACTTGGCTATCTTGTCCCAACACCCTCCTTCCTAATCCATCACCATACTTTGATAAATTGACCCCATCCCTATTTCCAAGGGTATATACTTATTGGTTGGCTTAAGAAAATCACTATCGTATATTTTCCTGAACACAATGGCTCAGGATTGGGCAGATGGCTTTAGTTAGTCCAATCAGAGTGAATTTCAGGTTTCCTATCCTGTAATGCTGGGAGAGAAGCACTCTTGGATATTTACTATAAACCAAATTTTTACCATGAGCATCTTATGGCCATGAGGATTCAGCTGACACCATAGAGGATACAATGGAGAATCAGCAATAAATTGGGTCCTTAATGGTAAAATTGAGTCACTGTATCTATTAACTCCTAAGTCTATTCTGCCTCTAGATATTCAATTATGATAGCCAATAAATATATCCTTTTAACAGCCCAAACCAGTCTGAATTGGGTATTTTACTTCATGCAACATAAAGCATCCTAATTAATAAAATTTTCTTCTTTCTAGGTTTCACTTTTCATTTCTAAGCAATACAAAAGATAATCTGTGAATGATCAACTGTTATAAAATATAGAAGCAGTAAATAATACCTGAAGGAATTTCAGGAAAAAAAGTGTTTTCTTCCATAGTTGGTTATACAATCTTATTTTAATTTAAAGCAGAAAGAAATCTACCAAATTTTGAAACCTTCCAAGGAAAAAGCAAATGTAGAAAATAAGCTATATAATCCTTCATTCATAGCATTTCATCTTTTAAAATATATTTCTAGATCAACATTTAAAGTCTGGAAAATAAAAGAAGCTATTCCTCATAAGAATAATCCATCTATTTTATTAGGGTTGGTATCATAATAAGTGTTCTGGGAGAGTGAATATAAAGGATCTGTGTAGTCACTTAGCATGAATTAAAATTACTGTAACTGGGAAGAATGAAAACCAAAATTTTATGTCTCACATAATTATGAAAATATTTTGAAAAGTTCCAGTTATATGTTATATTTTGCTCTTTTAAAAATTAGTTTCACCACTACATGATAATAATAGGAAATAGGTTAAGTATGTGGTATTGATTGGCTTCAGTAGACAGTATATTAAAAACATGGATGTAGTAGAGGAAGAACAAAATGAAAAAGTATATTTGCTTCAAATAATTGATAAATACTTTAGCTTAGTAAAGTAGTTCTCAACTGGAAGTGTTATCAACCTGGGAGGTGGAGGCATTTAAAAATGGGCAGTTTTGACTATTCCCAAACTAGGGAACACTTTAGGCATTTAGCTGGTAGGGACCAGAACTGCTAACCTTCCTATAATGCTTGGGAAAGTCCCATACAACAAAATTGTCTCGTTCAAAATGACAATAGAGCCCCTGCTAAGAAACACTAGAATGCAGAAAGGAGAGCAGATATGTGTATACCCAAAACTGAATACCAGCACTAAATTCTGGCATCTGTTTCACATTACCTGCAGAGAAAATATGTACTATGGGAATTCTGAAAGGAGAAATAATGGAAAAGATGAGCTATCATGTGTACTTTCACTAATGGCTAGGAAGTATGGAAGGGGAAGATATTTTAGGATTAATAATAGTGACCTGCCTGGGTACATTTAGTTGAATACATTAGGAAATTAGGTGGGGACAGATTATGAAGATCTATATTTACTACAGAACCCTCAGAGGAACAGGAAAATTTTCTGCTCGAAGTATGACTCTATCTAAACTCCCTGGCATGGTATATAGGTCCTGCAAGGCCCAGGCCCAGTGGGACTCTCTCCGGCCTCATTCTCTACCATTTAACAACTGCCACCCTAGTTTCTAGACACACCAAACTACTTTCATTGTCTTAAATTTGCTACTCTATTCTTTTGGATCTGATGTTTTCACTATAAACCATCCTTCCCTTCTGTTTGGATAAGAACCTAGACTTAAAAACTACTCCTTGTCCTTTAAAAATCTGTTCGAATTCTATCTTCTCTGCGAGGTCTTTCCAGTCCCCAGTTGTCAGTGAACACTTCCCCAAGGCTGGGGCAGTAAGTCCTCCTCTGTGCTCCCACAACATTCCATGAGTACTCCTCCATTAGAGCATAAACTACAAAACGTGTAAGAGTTAGCTGACTTGACTTGTTTTCCCATTGACTGAACTACTTATAAAAAAGGACTGTGACTTATTAGCATATGGATCTGTGGTTTGAAAGGTAGAGGTAAACAGCAGAATCATCTGGTGCTTTCTTTTTTTAAATTAAAGACAATTTTTTAGAGCACTTTAAGATTCATAGCAAAATCAACAGGAAGGTACAGAGATTTCCCATAAACCCTCTGACCCCACACATGCATAGCTTCATCTAGTGATTTTAAAAAATAAAGATGCCTAAGCTCTGCTCTAGGCTCAGTAAATGAGTGATTCTGTCAGTCAGCCCAGGCATCTGCATTTTGAAATTGTTCCAGTTAATTCTGATGTGCTCTCTAGAGCGAAAATTTCATACTACACAAAACTGGCACTATTACTGTCCTCATTTTACAAATAAAGCAATGGGTATAGAGGGGTAGGTAACTTGTCAAGAAAACTCCCTTACACATAAAGATTAAATTGTCATGTTTAACACAAAATAAACATTCAAAAATTATTAACTACATCATTATTCTTCCTTTAAAAAGCTATTTCACAGAGGAAGACTTAACATTATTTTGCTTAATGAGAAATACTTGAAACATTATATTTCCAACTGCCTGAAAGGTAGCAGTTTCAAATGGGGAGGGGTGATAAGAAAAGGGAGTTAACTTTAGGCCATGGAATGGGATACAATACTTGAGAGCTTTAGACACTCCAAGGCCAGGATATGAAATGACAAATTTCATCTATTGGCAACTCTGCCTATGGCCTGTGAAGGTACCTCTGAACTAATGACTCCTACGGGACAGAAGCATTAAAGAATTTTGAGCAGGTGACCATTATTGTAAAAACACATTTTAGAAAGATGTATCTGGCAGTAGTGTGTAAGAGCGACTGAGGTGAGGAGACACTGAAGGCAGGGAGAGCACTTAGAAGTTCCATTAGTTTAGGGTGAGTCAAGATGGCCCTGCAGGGGATAATATAGCTGATAAATGCTGCAGTAAAGAAAAAGGAGAAGGACATATTATTCCAGAGGCATATCATGAAGGAACAGACTTGGTTGTCTAGGGAAGGACTTCCCTAAGTGAACCAATTTGGGAGCCCCAAGAAGATCAATAGAGTTTGGCTTTCCATTTTCATGAATGCTAGCGAACTGCTGTTGTGGAAAGATGTACCCTCTGTGAAGCTACGTCACAGGCACTTCCTTACCTCTGTCTCAAGACCCAGTAAGGAAATGCCTGACTGGGGAACCATTAGGTTTCTATTTTTTAACACCGTTTTTTAAGTCCCTACTGTTGCTCTGAAATTACTACATCAAACTATATCAAAGCTGTTATGGCAGAGAAACCGGAGAGCTAAACATTTTCAATTAGTTAATAAGTTGTACCTATTATGTAATCCCCCAAAGATCACCGCAAAATCCACTTGTTCCCCTCATAACCACAACTGCAAAACCCATCATTTCATTTTCCTTTGCTAGCTTTTCTAAACTCAGTTTGCAGCTGAGTAACAAACCGTCTATAAGACACCATGCATAAAAAAACACAGTGCTTTAAGAAGTGTATCACCACATAATTGTTTCAGGAAAAAAGTGCTACTGACATTATGCAGAGCTGGATGAGTAAATCACTGCAATATAATTAGAATGCTGTAATTTCATCCAAAGGACAAAAAGTAATTTTTGAATCTGTAAAAGGTTATTTCTTTACAAGAGAGACATCTAGTGGCTAGCTTCTAAATCAGAACTGGAGCTCAAATATTAATTCACACTTTTGTTTAATAATGTGCACACTTCTATTTTAATATCTTTGTCTAAGAGAGACCCATGGACAGAGAGCTAAAGAACCGTGGGTCAAAAAGAAGTTTAAAACTCAGTTCTAAGCTGATGGCAGTAAAGGAATGGTAATAAGGATTGGATGGCTTAGAACTGAGGGTTGAAGTCAGGTGGAGACGAAGTGGGAAGAGTAGATCAAATACTGGGCCCCTTTCTGGGGAATGGGTGGTCTGCTCTCACGTAAGAGTCCAAGCCTGGAGAGAAGCTAAAGATATTATTGGGGAGTAGTCTCAGTCCAATTCTTTTTTCCAACTGACAAGTCAAAGTGCATCCCCCACCTTCCTTACTGCCTAATCCTCAGACCCCAATAGCCAGAAAAGTAAAATGAACTTATGCAACCAAATGATACATGTTATCTAAGCACAACCATACATGTTTGGCGTCCTTGGCTTCCTGTAGCAAAACACTAAAATACAATTAAGAAAGAGTGGTAGTCATGAATAAAAACATGAACTTTCATGTGATAGCATCAGAAAACTTTTCAAAGATTATATTTACAATTCAAAATGTATTACAGTCTTGCCCATATCAATCGATGTCTTTTTAAATTACTTTAAAAAATTCATTTATTCTTGAAATAAGCATTATATGCACAAAGTCTAAAATTCAAAAAGGTACAAAAGGGTACGTAATTCTCAACCCTGTCTCTAAGCATCTATATATAAAGACTATTTTTCACACAATAGCAGCAATAAACAACATGGTTCTGCATCTATCTTTATTCACGTAATACTTCTGGCATTCATTCCATATTAGTACATTTTAGAGCTGTTTCATTCTTTTTCCATTGTAAAGGTTTACCACAATTTATTAGGCAGTCCACTATTGATGAATATTTAGATTGATACTACTCTTTAGCTATTGCAAATGATGCTGTACTGACTATCCTTGCACGTATTTCATTTTCCTTCTGTATGGTTATATCCATCAGAGAAATTCCAAGGAGAATTTCAGGGTGAAGAGTAACTATCATGTTTTCCTGATCCACCTCTTTCCTGCTAATGACCTTATTTAACTTAATGCTGGAGAAAGTGCTTATTTTAAACAATTAGGGCAACATGGTAGAGAAGATAATCTGAAAAACCTTTTAATAGCATAGTAAGAAATCCTAGAGAAATAGAACAACCATACTAAGCTCATCATCAAGTAAGAAAAATCTCAGGGCCAAAAGGAAGCAGAAACTGAAACTCACAGTGGAATGTTAAAAATACGCATGCTCCAGAGGCCTTTGCCAATCTTGGTAACCAAGAGGCTGATGTTTCAACAGTTACTGGGTGACATGAGACAAGAAACTTGGGCCCACGTAAACTGGAGACCTTAAACTGAGATCATTGCATAAAATCAGTGAAAGGATGAACCAGAAAAATCCTGCCTATTAGCAAAGGGAGACAACAAGGAAAACTGTTGACCTCAGTTTGGGCTCTAGGGAGAGAAAAAGGCGGAGCAGTTGGAGAGAAAGGTTTCAATTGAGAATGCAGCTTCCGCAAAGGGATCTCTGATTCAGATTATTACTACTAGTATGGTCTGAGAAACTTCAGACTAGGAAATTAAAAGAGGGTCCTGGATTGATACCATAGAGTATCTGGCATTAGCAAATGTGTACCACCATCTACATAAACTTGAGTGCACAATTACATTTTAGGAAAAAAACAAGGAAACAAGAGTCATACCATAATCATGAGTCGACAAATATCAGGCAGCAGTAACAGACTTCCAAGAGCTTCACATACTGTTAATTTATACAGATAAGAAATATCCAAAATTAGTGAACAAAAGGAAGCTTCAAACATGAGAAAGAAATACCATTCTATCTAAAAGACCAGATGGATTTAGGAAAGAAACAGAACTTTTAGGGAAAAAAAAAAACCCATAACTGAAACAAACAAAAACAGTGCACGGGCTAAGGATCAGATTAATTAGACACAGCTGAGGAGAGAAAATGACTTGGGGGACACTGATGAATAAATTAAATAGTATGTAGCAAAGACAAATAAATAAGAGGACAAGATAATGCATTAGAATTTTCCAGAACTCATTCAGAAAGCACAAATCCCAAGGAAGATAAATAAAAAGAAACTACATGAAGATACACATCATAGTGAAACTACAGAACTCTAAAGACAAAATATTAAGATCTTAAAAGTAATTGAAAGAGAAAAAATAAAAAGACCATATAAAACAACAGTATTCTCAATAGTGAAAATGAGAAGTGAGAAGACAGTGGAATAAAAAAATGAATTACTAAAATAAATGTCAACTTGAGATATTTCATATTCAGCTAACCTATCATTCAAAAGGATGGGCTATATTAGTGGTCCCCAATCTTTTTGGCACCAGGGACCAGTGCTCCTATGAGAATCTAATGCTTGATGATCTGAGGTAGAGCTGAGGCAGTGATGTTAGTGCTGAGGAGCGGCTACAAACACAGATAGATGAAGCCTAGCTTGCTTGCCAGCTGCTCACCTCCTGCTGTGTGGCCTGGTTCCTAATAGGCCACGGACCAGTTCCGGTCTGCAGCCCAAGGGTTGGGGATACCTGAGCTATATGATTCCATATATATAAAATTTTAAAACTGGCAACATCTTTGGGAGAAGAAAATTAGCACAGGTTATCTTTGGAGAGGAAAGCTAATTTGGAAAAGCTTTCTGGGGTGATGACAATGTTCTATACATTTATAGGAACTAGGTTCTACAGATTTATACGTTTGTCAAAGCTTAAAAAAAGTACACTTATGATTTGTACATGTCATTGCACGTAAATTGCACGGCAATAGAAAAAGTGAGCTTTATATCTTTCAGACAATTGTTTAAACTACATTTTTTTTTCACTGAACATATCATAGATGTCATTCCACAACAATACTTCTACATTTAATTTTGTTTTGATTTAATGGCTGCATAGCATTCTACAGCATGAAGTTACCATTATTAATTTAACTCAGAACTATACTGATGGGTACTTGAGGTTTTTGATAGTTTTTATACTACTACAAACAATGCTGCAAAAGATATATATGGACATATACCTCTCCGTGAAATGTACTAATATGTTTGTGGGCTAAATTCTTCGAGTAGGCATACATAACATTTTGAGAAACAGTACCAAACTGCCTTCTAAGAAATGACTACTACTTTATACTCTCAAGAACAGTGGAAGAGGAAAATGGCCTAACCCAAACCTTCATTAGACTAGATATTACTAATATATGCTTAGCAGCCATATAATAGATATGTATATATCTTTCCATGATATATGTACATATATATCTATGATCATCTGTTATCCTTTGCCCCCTTTATTAAGTTGCTAGTCTTTTTCTTGTTAACGCATAAACTTTGTGATATATGTTAAAGATTTTTTTTATCCAGTTAGCTTTTTGACTTTATTTTGGTCATTTTGTGCCAAACGATTTCTAAAAATTAAGTAAATTTAGCTATCTTTTTTCCTTTTGGCTTTGGCTGGAATGTTTCCTCCCTTCAAGATTATGAAAATATTCCAGTATTTTTTTATTTCATTTTAAATTTAAGATTTTGATCCACCTGGAAGTTCTAGTAAAAGATTAAGCCTTTTTCCACCAAATGGCAAGCTGTCTCAACTGCGTTTGTGGACTAAGTAATTATCTGCCTTAATTAGATGTTGATCAAACAACAGAGTACCAAATATCCTTGTGTCTATTTTCTACAATCTAAGGTGACTATAGATTTATATGTCAGCACCATAAAACTACTAGAGTTTCATAAATTTTAATGAGTCCAGCCTCATTACTCTTCAGTTTTTCCTGGTGATTCTCCCATGTTTATTCTTCAAAATGAACTTGTCATTTTATCATGAACTCTTTACTTCTTCTCAAAGAAAAACAAAATAAAACAAAACAAATGAAAAACCAAAATTTTATTAGTAATTTGATTAGGATCACATCAGATTTAAAGATCATTCATTTAAGAAATAAATATTATTTCTATAGTATTGAGTTTCCTAAGAACAAGATACTTTTTTTCATTTGTTCAAATCTTTTAAGTCATTCGGTAGACTTTTAAGTGTTTGTCATATAGGTCTTTAGTATTTCTTTCAACAGTTTTTGATTAGAGTCAGGTAAAAGTGAATATAGTTATATGCCCTACAAAGAGATGAGGTAAAAAAGTTTACTTCTGAGTCACTATTTTAAAGTCGTTTGGGATCTGCCCCAAAATAAGTAGGGGAGCTTCTACTGGACATATTTCCTAATCCAGCTCCTCTTTTTAACAGATATCAAGATGTCTTGCTTTGGCTCATCTTATTCTTAATATAAGCACCATTTAACTTTTCTTTGTTCATTAAAGCTATCCTTTATGATGTTCCTGGCAAATTTACCAGTTTTCCAAACTTCATCGCTATTAAATACTACATTTTGACCTCACAGACTGGTTAGTGTTACAGCCCACATTAACTATAAAATGAAAATTACAGTTCCTATTCTTAGAAAAATTCACATCACATAATTGTGTGTATGATTTTAGGAGATCCAGAGTCATAATGGTCAAAAACTCCTGCCATAAAGGATGCCTGGGATAGAATAAATTATGCTTCTAAGGAATGTATTGCATCTGCTGCTACATAACCTGCTGTTAGCTCTATAGACGTAAGTCAGGCACAGTGACATATTAGTCACACTTCATATGGGGATATTCAAATTTTTTTAAAAACTTCAATTTTGAAATCACTTCAGACTTTATAGAAAAGTTACAAAAACACCACAAAGAATTCTTCACTCAGAATGATCAAAAGTTAACATCTGAATATTTAATTTTGAACAGGCTCATTCTGAGTTTTTGACTATATTATAGCTCAAGCTACTTAAACAAAGGACAAATTTAATATCCAGGGAGTAGTAATAATAATCGTAGTACAGAACAAAATCTTACATTAAACAATTTCCAAATCCCCAAACCTCTGAAACTAAGTTTTTTTTTTTTTTATAACTCCTCCTGCAGCAAAACCTGACTGAGCCTATTTATAGTCATTATTTATCCATTATAATGTGAACATTTGTAGGTTTTACTGCAGAAATAGTATTCTCTGATTATGCAATGCTACCACAGACCTATTAGTAAATGTATTCTATCCCTAAGATTTCAGATAAGAAAGCATATACCTTTAATTGTCATTGTACATTATTTACTAAGTACTAGGTACTATTTTAGGTATTATTTCATTTAATCTTCTCAACAACCCAGTAAGTTTGATCTTGCCCAAGGTTAATTAATGTGTACCAAACAATACAGGCAATGTTCAAATTCAGGTTTATCTGAGTTAAAGCCTTACCACTTTTGAAAGTTGAAAACATGCACTGAAAAGGAATCTCTTAAAAACAGAAGTGAAGATGAGTCTTTAAAAAAATTCAGTATTCACTTCTTCCCTCCGAACAAAAATAACACTACGGTCATCTAAAACATTGATCATTTTCATATGAATGGCTGAAAAAAAACACAAGAATCCCAAAGAAGTTACTTCTAAGTGTCTTTTTTCATATTCTTCCTCTGAAGTGCAGGACCTTATTTATGTTGTTACTTACATACCACCTTTTCGTAATCAAAAGTTCTGTAATCCTGATTCTGCCATGCATTAAGTTCAATAAGTATGTCTTCTGCATTCATCTAAATCAGTGGTTCTAAAATAGTGATTTTGCTTCCCCTTTCAGCCCCCACCCCAAGAGACATCTGGCAACGTCTGGAGATATTTTTTGTTGTCACAACAGAGGGATATGTGTATATGCATGTGTGTGTGTCTGTGATACCAACATCTAATGGGTATTGGTCAGGGATGCTGCTGCTAAACGTTATCCTAAAATGCACAAGATAGCCTTTCACAAAAAATAACTCTCTAGTTCAAAAATGTCAATAGTGCTAAGGTAAGAAATCAAGATCTTAATCACTGATGAAAATTCTGAACAAGAATGAACAAAATCTTGTGATTAAAGAGATTTCAAGCTGAGTGACTGGCCATATTCTTTAGGTATGGCTTTCGACTAGCCAGGAACCCACGTTAATCCTTTATTATTCATCCAACATCTGAATACAGACATTTTAAATTCGGTTAGCAGCAAAACCATTTTCCATTTAAAAATATAATTGGCCATTTAACAATGAATGGAAAAATTTAGTTACATAGACGTAAGTTACATTTTTTTCACTGCACTGAGTCCCAAAATGGTTCTATGAAGGACAGATCACCTTATTGCATTAAAGTCGAATGTTACACTTAAATTTTAAGATATCAATCTAAAACATGTGGGCAAATATTCTATATCTCAGTAGTAATTGAGTAAAAGCAAATTAGCAATTTTTTTTAAAAAAGAGACAGCTCGGTGCTAGTTAGATGTTTAAATAAGTAGTTTCATATAGAATTACATATGGAAATAAAAACGGGTTTAACCCTAATTTATTACTGGTCCCACTTCATAAATGAGGAAACTTAGGCACAAAGTAGTTAAGTGGCTTAGCTTAAGATCACATAGCTAGGAAGTGGCTGATCAGGAAATTGAACCCAAGCAGCCCAGCTCCAGTTTGTGCTCTTAATCAGTTTATTTTACTATTTCTGAATTATACAGAATTTTTTTACAACTATTTAAAATGCATCAAAAGTAACTGGAAGACAAAATTAAAGGATAAACAGATTGGTGAAAATATTCAAATGTATATAACAGAACAAGATGAAATATAAACAGGTACATCTTAAAAGAAATAAAAATTTAAGAGCTCAGCCTCTCTAATAATCAGACATGAAAAAAAGTTTAATAATATTCCATTAAAGTACAAGTATAACTAATACAGGCACTCTCATACTTTTTTGATGAAGGTTCAAAGTGGTACTTTTTTGGGGAGGCCAATTTGGACTTTCTCTCAAAAGTTTAAATGCATGTAGTCTCTGACTAATAATTAAGGTTTCTAGGAATGAATCCTACAGAAAAGACAAGCACATAAAACAATTTGTTCAAGCATTATTTGTAATAACTAAAAACTAGCGATAAGCTAAATGTTCATGAATATGGGAATAATTAAATGAATTAATATATAGTAGTCATAGTTGGAATATACTTCCTAAAAATAATGAAGTAGATTTGCATTAACAAAGAAATGGGTCCCTAATATATTTTTAAAGGGAAAAAAATCTAATAATGTTTAACTTGAGGAAAGTCATGCAGGCTTTTCATATTTCTGGATAAATATTTATTATTACATTTTACTTTATTAATTGAAAAAAGCAGCATGATTAGAAGAAAACAAAATGTTATCAGTGGTCATCTCTACAGAGTGATAATAACAGGTGCTATTTTCCTTATAAAATTTTTTATGATGAGGTGTATTATTTTTATGATTACTACTGCTACATGCTGATTCCTTCCTACACTCTAGTTAGTGTCTAGGTGAATTAATATGCTAATGGTCACAACTCTACAGGTAGCTATCATCACCTCCATTTTACATATGTGAAAGAAGCTAAGAAAGTGACTGTAAAGCCTATTGTGCACTATGTTGCTAATCTCCTCAACCCTAAGTCATTGTAAATTTGTGACCAAGGGGCATAATGCAAGAAAAGTCTGATTTGCCATTTCAGGGATCTGAGGTATTCCAAAATTACAGAGCAGAAATTTGGGTCCTAACCCAGAAAATATAGTAAATATAGTAAATATTCTTGAAAAAAACTTCCCACACACATTCATGTATTTAGAGACCTAAATTTTACATTTGAGGCTATATGCTTTTTAGCACTGAGAACTAAGCTCTGATGACATTGCGAGTGACTTCTTTCATAAAACAGGAATACATTTTATATTTGAGAAGGCACAAACCAGTTACCTTAAATTTCAAACAAATTATGTTAATTTCCAAATGTCAGTTTCACAATGCATGAAGGATTCATCTCATATTTGATAAATAGAAGGCATTATCTAACTTTTGGAAGTTAACCAGGAAAAAAGAAAACTACCTTTATAAATGTGTCTTGAAACATAATAAATAAACAGATAACATCATCTTCTAATAATATCACATCTTTTGAAAGGTGGAAGGTTTATTAGAATACTAGTAATTCTGATGGTTTTGTATTTTCAATTAATGGAGTAGTAAAACTGGAAGGGAACCTTAGGTTTACCTAGTACAACCCCCATATCATACAGAGGAGGCTCAGAAAAAGGAAGTAATTTCTGTAAGGTCTCATATATAGCAAAGAGGAAGAGAAAGGGACTTATGCAGTTTTTTAAAATCCAAATCCAGAATCTTGACTTTCGAAAGGTATTATCCAATAATTTACTGGGCTACTTACGGTACTTTGGAATCCTGTTTTCTTCTGTGCTAATATGGTGCCTTTTTGACCCAACACTTTCAGAAAGTAGCAAACTAATCTCTATTATATTATCGGTACTCACAGATTACTATAAAGTTTCCCAAGACCTTTTATTCCCCATCACTGGCTTTCACATGAAACCTCACTTGGAACCCCAAATTAGAAAGAATTATAAAAAGCCAAGACACTCCAGTGAAAACTGTGCAAGGGTCCTGCTTTGACTCATTGCTTTGTCCCTGAATATCCTTCCATGGTATTTACGTCACTCACGCACGCACACACAAACTGCAAGCCCAAATTTTTATTAGAATCACATGATATAAAATTAGCTTAATGACATAAAATTACCTTAAGTTTCTAAATGTTTATTTTCAAAATCTGTATAGTTATCTTGTCATGGACCAATGACAAACAGCTCACAGATCACACTTTGGGTATTAATGCTCTATAGCAAACCAAACCTCACTAGATGTTGCTGATCAAATCAAAATACTTGAAATATAAAGGAAAAATTTAGAAACTTACTTCTTGTCGAAAAATGTTGAATTTTCTTTCCTCTTGGTGAATCCATTGGGTAGAAGTTTTAAGTTAATACCTTGCTTTCGGGCACGATTTTTCATAAAGTACATCTAATAACCAAAACAAAGACAAATTAATTTTAAATTGCCTTAAATTTCAAAAGCAAATAAAAAAAGGTTCTAAAAGGCACCATATTAGTAAAAATTTACTAAATACTTATATTTCAAAAATTGTGCTAAGGAGCCATATCACTTAATCCTCACAATACCATGAGACAGGTAATATTATTATCCCATTTTAGCAATGAGATTAATGAGATGTCAACACTGTAAGAGGTAGAACTTGTATTCAAACCCAGATCTGTATAATTCCAGAGCCTGGGCTTTTAACAATACGCTCTGCAAGCCAAAAGAACAATTTCATGGGGATTTAAAAAAATACAGGGCATCTGGCAATCAAAGGGGTTACACCTCCTCAAATGAAACTGAGTTACAGAAAAACACACCCTCAGGATAAAGGTGACCAGAAATAAACCCTACCCCCAAAACATGCTAGGAAATTTGTACTGGTCTAATGGGAAAAAACAGGGGGGGAAAAAAAAAGAAAAAAAAAATCCATTAGAAGTTGTGGTCATGGGCCAACCCTTGCTCAGATTTGAAATGATTTGCCTTGCTTGTGTGGTCAAGGAAATCCTAAACCTTCAATGTAGTTTCAGATAGGCCCAGATTTTCAATGTTTCCAGGTACCTGGTAGAATAAAAGGCCTGTCTGTCTTACCCTCAAAAAATTCTCACAAATAATGTTTTAAGGAAAAAAAAAAAGTACTCGTTAAAAAATAAACAACCATAAAACAAGGCTCAGTGAGCAGGAACCAAGAGATAAAAAGCAGTAGCTGAGAGAGTTCCCCATTATTTAGAAACTTAAAAGAAGCATACATAGATTGTAGAACAGCTCTGCAAAATTCAAAGAAATAAAGAAAGCTTGGAAATACTTGTAGTTAAAAAAAAAAAAACTATAAAAAGTGCCTAAGGAGATTTTTTAAAACACCAAATAAAACTGGATAATTTCTAGAATGCAATACAGAGAAAAAAAGATGAAGAAAATCAGGAGACAGGTAAGATAGGTAAGATGTAGGGAGAAGGCGCCTAAACTACTTTAAAGTAGTTTTAGGAAAAGAAAAAAAAAATAAGGCAGAGGTATTATTTTAACAGAAATAGGCTGATAGTTTCCCAGAACTGATTGCCAAGTGACAGTTGTCAAGTAAGATGAATAAAAATAAATCTGCATTTTCACATTATAGTAAAAAAGCAGAACACCAAAGATAGAAAGAATGCAGCCAGAGGGAAAAAATTTTTTAAGGCAGTTAAAAATGACAGATGACTTTACAACAATAACAATGGAAGCTATAGACAATGCAAAAATAATTTTGAACCCAGAATTCTACAAAGAAAAAATCATTTAAGAATGAAGATGAAATAAATAAAAATTCAAACAAAAACTATTAGACTAATTTCAGAGTTGGCAACTAACAAACCCTCTCTAAAAGATATTCTAAAAGATGTGTATGAGGTAGAAAGTGGACTCTTGATCGGTCTAAGATGATGACTAAAAGAATAAAGAGTAAAGAAAGCAAGAAATATGAAGATAAACAAAAATAAACGTTGACTGGATAAAACAGCAATTATTGTATGAAAATTTTTAAAAAGAATTTAAAATACCTGAAAACAATAAGAAAAATTAGTACAGGGTAAAACAGAATTTAAGTGTTCTAAAGTAACTGTTGGCGAGATGGTGCCAAATCCTGTCTGTTGCCTATTTTTACAAATAATTTTCTTTGGGAATACAGCCCTATCAATTTGGCTATGTACTGTTTATGACTGCTTTCCTGCCACAATGACAGAATTGAGTAGTTGTAATAGATACCGTATAGCTTAGAAAAAATATTTACTGTCTGATCCTTTTATACAAAATGTTTGTCAAATTGGGTTCTAAAGTCCTTGCATTATCTAGATAGGATTAAGATACTGATTAACTTTAGGTACTGGTAAATCAAGTATTCATGTTGTAATGTCTTAACCAAGGAAAGGATAAAGGGTATGTAACTTTTAAACTGATAGAGAGAAAAATCTTAACTAAAAAAAAGCTCAATTCAGAAGACGAGAAGAAAAAAAAAATGGGACAAACATAACAAATAAGATGATTAAATGACACATTTTAAGTCATATATATATGTAATTTTATTAAAATATAAATGAACTTAATGATTGAGTTAAGTTACAGTGTCGGACTAGAAAAAACTGGAACCCAACTTAGGGTACTTAGAAAAAACATAACTATAACATAAGATACAGAAAGGCCTACAGTAAAAGGAGAAAAAAAATACTCTAAGCAGATACCAACCAAAGGCCTGATAGCTTTATTAATTTTAGACAAAGTACACAAAAAGCTTGACAAAGAAGATCATCTCATAATGCCATAAGTCAAATGCACCAAGAAGAAATATTTCCTGAGGTATGCATCTAATAATTTAGCCTTCAAGTACATAAAGCAAAACAAACTGAACCTGAGGAGAAACAAACAAATCCTTTCGATTTTTATCTACTGGGAAATGTTAAACTCTCTCTCTCTTTGCGACTGATAGAAATGTAAAGGAGAATAACATGAAGAACTTTATGTCAATAAATTTGAAAATTTAGGTCAAAAGGAAAAAACTCTTAGAAAAATGTAATCTACTAACAATGACTCAAGAAAACACAGAAAACCTGACCAGTCCCATAAATAATAAAGGACGTACTTCATTGGCTCAAACTCTAAACCAATGCTGGTTCATTAATAAATTTTACCAAGTTCCCAAGGAAGAAATAATGCCAATAATAAATTTCAATAATCCAATGCATCCAAGAACGAAATGGAAACATTCCTAAATAATTTTGTGAAACTAGAATCACACTGATACAGAAACCTGAGATACTAAAAAGAAAACTTAGAGGTCAATCTCACTCATAAAGAGAAATACAAAATGAATGAATGAATAATGTGTACACACATATATAAGACAACCAAATTCAAAGTATAAAATGCATGCTTTGTTATAATAATACACCATATAAGTTTAGCTTAAAATAGAAAATCAAAGTATTATTATTCATATTAGATTATAGATTAAAAAACAAAAATAATCAAATATAGAAACAGCATTCTGATAAAATATAACAAGCATTCATAATAAAATATGTTAGCAAAGTAGAAATAGAACTTCCTTAATCTAGATAACACATTATATCTACAAAAAATTTAAGAGCAAATATCATGGTGAAATCTTGAAAGTTTTTCCTTAATGATCAGGAGTTACAAAATAAATATGTACAGAAGAATCTCAGAAGGTTCTTCTTACAGGGCTGGCCCTTGGCTGGTGTCTGGGAATTTGGCAAATGGTTCCCTACACTGACATAAAACTTTTCCTAAAATGATGAGAGTGGTTCACTGTACCTAAATTGTTTGTATAAAGAACGTGGCTTTATCTGATTTCCTTCTGGGAGTCTAGGATTTGGCACATGCTAGGCCGAGGATGCTTCTACGAACAGCTCCCAATAAAAACCTTGGGCAGTGGCTAATGGGCTTCCTTGGTAGACAATACTTAACACGTTATCACAACTTACTGCTAAAGGAATTAACTATGTACTGTTTGACTCTGATGGAAGAGGACTATCGGAAGTCTACAGCTGAATTCCTCCAGACTTTACCCTCATGCTTTTGCTTTTTGCTAATCTGCCATGAGTATAACTCTATGTTGAGTCCTGTGGATCCTTTTAGCAAAATCATCAAACCTAGGGGTGGACTTAGGATTTATATAATATTAATATTATAATATTAATATATACTATCAATCAGTAGTATTTCGGCATTGAATTGGAAGTCCTAACTATTCCAATAATGGGGGAGGAGATTAAAAGCACAATAGAAACAAATTGTGATTGTTTACAGAAAAAATCTAAAGACTCTATAGATAAGGTACTGGGATAGATTTTCATATGGTTGTTCCCTATAAAATAAACAAACAAAAAAAACCCTCATTCCTAAATACCAGCAAAAAGACAATAAATAATTTAAAAAAAAATGCTGTTTAAAAAAAAAAAAAAAAGAAATAAAGTGTCCAAAAATAAATCTAAAAATATGAATGACCTTCACTGAAAAAATTATAGAGATATTAAAGAAGCCCCAAATAAATGCAGAGATACAACACAACCAAAGATTTAAAGATTCAATGCTATAAAGAAGCCCAATCACTTAAGTTATTCTATATAATAAATGCAACCCAATCGAAACTCCCAGGTGGGGAGAGAATGGACTGATTCTTCCTATTTGTATAAAATTACACTCTATTATACTCTAGGAAATAGCGTATAGGCAAATTCTAGAAAATGAACAAAGTAGGAGGGCTTACTCTATCAGATAGCAAATTTCAGTAAAAAAATTACAAGAATTCATAAAGTGTAGTATTGGTGTAGACAGACAAGTAGACCATCAGAACAGAACAGAGGCCAGAAACTGAGCCAAGCACATATGGATGCTTGATTATATGACAAAGGTGGTCCTGTAGAGCAATGGCGAAAAGATGAACTTTTCAATAAATGGTGCTGGGAAAAGTAGATTATCCATGTAGAAAATTAAATAGGACCTCCACTTCACATGATACACTAAAATTAATTCCAGGTAATTTAGACTAAATGTGAGATGCAACACTATAAAGCTTTTAGAAAATAACTATGGGAGAATAGCTTTATAACTTCAAGGTAGGGAAAGATTCCTTTATAAACACATGAAACTACTAACTATTCAGGAAACATAAAATAAAGTTGACATTAAAATAAGAACAATTTGTTCAGCAAAAGACACCACAGAGTAAAAAACAAGCCACAGAATGGAAGAAGATATTTATTACATGTAGAACTATCAACTGGTGTTCAAAAAATTAAAAAAATTCCTACAAACCAGTAAGAGAAATTTCACCAGTGGAAAGATAAGCAAAAGATGTGAATAGGTATTCCACCTAAGAGAAAATTCAAATAGCCAATAAAATATTTGAAAGGTGCTTAATCTCATTAGGAATCAGAGAATTGCACATTAAAAGCCATAATAAAATTACAGAGCCATCAATTGACAAAAATTTTAAAACTGTGGACAAATCAAATATTAGATAGGATGTGACAATAGGTTCACTTATACACCATTGGGAGTTGGTATAACCACTTTGGAAAATATATGGAAGCATCTAGTCAAACTGAAAAGATGCACACCCCATAACAAAGCAATTCTACTCCCAGGTGGAATAAACCCTGGAAAAACATGTGCACATGCAAACCACAATTCATAAAAAAATTGTTCATTACAGAAAATCCAAAGCCCATGAAGAATAGACTGGATAAACAAATTGTGGTCCTAAACTAGAAAACTGTTCAGAAAGAAGAATGGATTGGGGAAGGGCATAAAGAGGAAACTTTTGCAGGAAACTTTTGAGAAACTGGTAAATGTTCTAATTTTAGACTTGGGTGGTAGTTACATGGATGTTCACTTTATAAGTATTAATTAAAAGGTTATTTCTTTTATCTTTCTTTAATGTGCATGTCATACTTCACAAGAAAAAATGTTAAGTAATATTTCTTTTAAGTAGAAATTTTATACGTCTAATTAAGCTTGTGAAAAAGAGTTGATGATAATCGTTCTTTCAGATATGTGTAACATCATGTCTGTACCAATACCAATACAATAGGTTTAAAGGGCATTAAAATTTCAACACTAAAACAGTCTCTGAAAATGAACATAATTCCATGACATGACCTAATAACAATGTTAAAAAATTTCTGGAATAATAGCAATTGCGAAATATTTCAAATATGTAAGCTTTAATTTTGAAGTGTTCGACTAATGAAAAAAGGATGAGTATGAAAATTAAGTGTACTGAAATAGCAAGTTCTGTTAGCTCTTCCTTCAAAACCAGAATCTAATTACTTCTTAATAATTCCAATGGCATTATCTAAGCCACCATCATGTTTCATCTGAACCACAGCAATAACTTTGTAACTAGTCTCCATGCTTCCAATCTTCCACTTAGTCTATTTTCCTGATGGCAGCAAGAGTGATCTTTCAAAAAGGAAAACACGCTCAAAACCCTCCCATGGATTACATTTTCATTCAGAATAACTTAAGAGCCTTCACCAGTTTCTCTCACCTCATATTCGACATTCTCCTCACTCAACTATGCTTTAGTCACCTTGCCCCTTTTAATTCTTGAAACACACCAACCTAGTTTCTGACTCAGAGTCTTCGTTTATATCTCTATGTGGTATAGTCTTCTTCCAAATGTTCACATGACTGCCTCTTTCTCATCATTCAGATGGCTGCTTAAATATCATCTCTCAAAGAAGAATCTTCTGACCACTGTTTCAAAAATGATACCCTCACAACCTCCACCTAACAAACACCATTCTCATTTTCTTTAATCTCCTGTGCTTTCTTTATTTTCCACATGTGCCCAACTCTATCTGAAATTATACGTGTTCCGCTCATCTCCTGTCTCTCATCTCACAAGCTCCAAGAGGGCAAAGACTTTGTTTTGCTCACTGCCATATCCCTAGTGACTGCTATATTCCTAGCCCCAGACCACAGTAGCCAGTTAACACATTTGTTGAGTAAAAACGAGTCTAATTAATTAGAAAAAATTCTAACTGGAAGGGCTTAGAGGAAATACTTACATGTTTATTGCTTAATGGTCTTTTCAATAAAGTATCTCTGGAAATATGGTCTGCTGTTCTTGCAACGTCTTCCAAAAATCGATAATCTAAAAATTTAGAAATAGAAAAATAAACAAATGGCATATGCCAATGGCCAGGAAGCATCAATCTACTATGCATAAGATGGCTTACCACTTAAGAGATTCATTTCAGTAAACTGTTGTACTGAAACATATGCAGTTTTATCTCGAACTCCATTACATGTCAGCTCTGCTTTGTGTTTCTTTACACAGGGCAAGCTGAAGAGACAAAGAGGAAGTTCTTTTATACTTTGAGGTAACAACAGTACAGGTAGACAGAGGTAATAAGGTAGGAAATTATATACATACACATACATATACACACACACACACACACACACACACACACACACACATACCTGCAGGAATATCGCATACAACGGGGACATCGGTACTTTGCTTCTTCTGTACCACAAGTTTCACACCTAAAAAGCCCACATGAAACTTAATAAATGATCCAATATTAATTCTACTTGTTTATAAATTTGAGTCAATTACTCATCACAATTAAATTAGATGTAGTCATAGTGAATACGGTATACACAAGGAACTCTGATAAAACACTTGATAGTTGTAAAACATTGTTAGAAAATTTTCTTCTAGGAAACCGTCTTCAAATAAGAACATTTAAAATGTTGTTAGTGATTTGTAATAAAAAAAATGTATTAAATTTAAAAAAAATCGTGTCTCCTTTCACTGTGTTTTCTTCTATAATCAGAGAATAAGATTATTCAGTATTTTAACTTGAAATTCCTGGCAATTAATGATTATGTGAGTGTGTACATATACCCAGAAGTCCAATCTATGAGCTATATTTAGCTATCTTAAAGGAACACACACCAACAGAAGAATGTAAGACCCAGTTGAATTTAGAGAATAGCAGTTACATCTTTTTTTAAAACCCCAGACCCAACCTAGATAATAATCTAGAACTGCTATTATCATTATCTGTCTTCAACTGCTCTTCTAGGATCTTGGGATACTGACAACCACACTATTATTTTGCCTATTGTGTTCTAGATAGTTAGTCCCAAGCATCTGACCACCCTTTGATTTTCTGTGCTGTCACTATTGGGAAATTAAATCAAAAGTAATACATATTTATAGTACCCACAGAGAAACCAGACCATTGGGTGAGTTCAAGTGCATCTCTGCTAACTTAATCCAATTTGTCATTGTTAGTTTTATTACTTTTCCTCATCTCTATTCTCTTTCAAACAAATACTGAGTCAAGGGCATATTAAGTCAAACCAGAATCTGGTCCAGAATTTTCACCTCCTAACTTGCCCACTGGACACTAGTAACCTCACATATTTTCAATGAATTTCTTAAAACCCTCCCTTCCCAATTTCCCACTCCCCCACTCCCACCACTCAGACCTCAGGGCCCCAAAGTTGCGTTTATTTTTCATTATTCTACACTTTGTTAGTAGTGTAATTTCCTTCAATCTAGACAACAGAGGACTCCACAGCTTTATTCCCCCAGTGGATTTTTCACTATCCTACCTTGACATGGCCAGTTTACGCTTGGAGCCCACTGGGGAATTCATCTGAGGCTCATCTTTCATTTTCGTATCATCCATCATTTCTTTATTCGGGAAATACTTTTCTTCTTTTACACACACTTCATCTCTTATTTCCTCCGCTTTTATGTTCTGATCAACAAACGTCTCCTCTTGTTTTATCTCCAAGTTATCTTTCTTCTCTTCTTTCACCTCTAGCCAGCCCATCATCTCTTCCTTCACTTTCGCTTTCTCTTCCTTTACTTCTGGTTCTTCCACTTTCTCTTCTTTCACCACCCAACCACGATCCATCTCCTGCTTCACCTCTAATACGACTGGTTTCTCCTCCTTCACCTCAGGCCCATCCTCTACCTCCTGCTTTACCCACCGGCCATTCCGCCTATCTTCTTCCATTTCCGACCAGTCCACAACTTCTTGCTTCACGACCGTTAGAGCCACTCGCACTTCGTCTGCCCTTTGTCCACTTTCTTTTTGTCTATCTCTCATTTTCTCCATTCCTGTCGGTCCATAACCCACCTCTCCACTGCCGGCGTCCTCCGTCCTTGCTACGCCCCCGACTCCCTCCCTCCCCGACTGGAGACTTAGCCGCAACCCCGCAGCTCCAACTTCGAGACCGTCTCTTGACGTTCCTTCTTTCTCAGCAGCAAAATCCATCAGCTCACGACCTTTGGCCTCCGCTGCCACTGTATCCTTCAATGTGGCTGGTCCACATCAACACCTAAGAATTACCGGCCGGATCCCGGACAGAGGGCCACGTGTATGATCGGGAAGTCTCCAGCACTAAATGCCGGCTTAGCGTGTTCCTCCAAATCGCCGTAAAGTAACGCTTTTGCTCCTCGCCACTTCACGACTCGTAGAATTCTTTACGGCTCCGCAGCTCAGAGGCCCACCATGGCCCCGCCTTTGAGGCGGGGCTTCTCCAAACCCCTCCCCTGGGGAGGCCGCCTCCCGCCCCACCCTCTGCGCGCGACCACACTCTGTTAAGAGACTGGAGGGCTCGGGCGAAGAGGGATGCTAAACACTTAGTCTTGGAATGGGAAGGTACACCCTAATCTGTACTAAAGATTAATTCTAATCTTGTACGACAATGGAGGAAACACCTAACATTACTCCTCTCCAAGCTTTCAGACGATGGATGATGTTACAAATCTCTTAGTGTTATTGTGAAGATCCAATCGATTCGTGCATGGAAATAAGCTAGGAAATAAGGTAGGAAAGAAGGCATTCGTTTTTATTCTTTCAGTTCTTTGTCAGTAAGAGCCCACATCAGCCAGTTCCACATTCCCAGCACCCTACAGGATTCTAAGAGAAAATAAATAAATATATATGTGTATGTGTGTATTATAATTTATTCTCCCTATTTAAAGACTGGGCCAAAAGTTCAATTCCCAGGACTAGATTTAAAAAATACACGGAAAAATACAAAAACAAAACAAAACAAAACAAAAAACCTAAAACCACTATTGTATCTGTTTCAATTACTTTTTAAAATTATTATTATTATATACCAAGTATTAGGTGTTCATCTAATCTACACATCGTGTCTGTGAGATATATAGTTTTCTCACTAAGTAAGAAGGCTCCAAAGAAATAGCATCTTAGCTATGGGCTGCTTTGTACTACCCCCTGTTATAATTTGCAGGGCGTTTATCTGTTATCGTTCATTCACATATTGTTCAGGGAATTGGAATTTTGAATAGTTGAGCAGAGTAAGGAAGAGTGGTAATTTTAAAACCTTAGTTGGAGCACCACTGATTAGTAGTGCTGGAAGAAATATTGAAGTTGGAAGAGTTTAGTAAAATCTTATGGGTTGTGAGGAAGAAGCTTCCAGAAGAATCATATAGCTAGTCTCTTGGAGATACTTAGGGGTGCCAGCTACCCATGGAGTCAAAGAGAGTCTGACTGGATTTTCAGGCTAGATTACATGTTTACACTAGGAAAAGAGGCTAGATGACATAATCTGTGTGGCCTTGCTAAAGACAAAATTTGGGAGATAGGAGCAATGAGAGGGAGTATTGATCCTCAAGAGAATAAAAGCATCTAGATTTCCATTTAAGATCACAGAGAAAGTTCTGAAGCTACTGATTGGAAGCATAAAGACTGCACATTTGGAACTTTTGTTATATTTCCCCCATTTGGTCTTCTTATAATCTGTATTGTTTTCCTACAGTCACTGGAAAGGACAATTATTAAACCAGTAAGGATCCTTGACAGCATCACAGCTAATTACTTACCTAAGTTAAATAAGCAACACCGTGGAACTGAAGTTTTAATGGGAACATCAGAGATTATGGTGGTATCACTGAATGGCAGTTTTGAAGGAAAAATGAGGCTTGAGTAGTCTTAGAGGAGGGAACTCTGGGTTATTGGAGTTTAGAACCAGAGTATTGGCTATAAGAGCAGAGACAGGGCAGGGGCAGAGAAAGGGAAGTTACATAGGGCTGTCACTGAATTCATATCCAGTTTCTCAAGCTCTTTTTCTTCCCTTTTCCACTTCAGTGGAGTAGAGGTAAAAGCCCAGATCCTTCAGTATGGGATTGAAACATCTAGCTGCACCCTATCCTCTCTGTCTCCTGTTCCTGCACTGGGCATCATGGTGCAGCTCTCCTAACTATTTTGAGACCCGATCCTTTGCCAAAATCATAATTGAGTTCAGTTTAACAGTTAGAAATCTAGGAATGCTTTCTAGGAAAGTATATTAGCTGAGACCGAAATACAATGAGCAAGTATATATTAAGAATGGTTAAAACCATTCTGGTGGCTCAGCAGGCACTGTGTATAGTCAACTGTTTGGTTGACTATAGAGTGAGGATTAGAAGATCTTTCCTGACCCCTTAAAGGACAGATAAGAAGACAAAAACCAAAAGAAATAGAAAGATTTGCCCAAGATTACGTGGGTATTATTGGCAGTATTGAAACGGAAAATTAGTGTTCTGGTCAAAGCCCTTTGTTTGCACTTGAGCCAGCTTAAGATGAAGGCCAGGAAGTGGAAGTGCAGCTGTGTCCACACAAGAGGCAGGAACAAGTAACCAGAAAGCGTGACAGTCTGAATTTTATTTTGTATGGGTATGTTTTATGATGTGTTGCAGTTTTGGTTATTCAGAAATAGATGCCAATAGGAGTTCCTTGGAATCAATTCCTGTAAAAGGAAGGGGAAGAAAGCAGGATTGGCTAGAGAGGATTTAAATTGTGATGCAGGTCTCACAGAGCGTTGGACAACCTGATGATTAGCTCTGAAGAAGGCATTTTCCTTTAGAATGTCCCACATCAGGCAGAACTGCCTCTGACTTTATATCTGGCCTCACTCGGTCACCTGATTCAGGCTGCCCCAGAAAGGGTCTTGGGAAAGAGGCCTCTCAGAAGCTATAGCTGACAGCTGGAGGCTGCTGACGGCACTCCTCGTGGCTGGGTAGCAAGTCCTTCTTTGAAGGGGATCTGGGTAACACATCTCCATGGCTACCACAGTGTAAATATATGTTTGCCTCTATGACCACATGGCCTCTCGTCACTGAATCGGCTTCATTCTTCTTTTTTTGAAGGCCAGTTTTCTCTCTTCTCCAAGTACCTAGTTAAAAAATACAGCCGCTCCACAACTCCCAGATGTCAATGCATATAGTCATGGACTCACTATTGTCCTATTCCAAATGTTTGGGGGAAAAAAATCTGATTGGATCAGCAAAGTAAGGGAGATAGGATTGCTTAGTGTAAACACAGTTGCAAAATTATTGGAGAATGGCATTTTGCTCTGGTAAATGTTCTCTTACATCAACGGAAAAAGCACTGAGTTTAAATCTCCTTTGCCACTAGCTGAGTGACCACACTGAGTCTCAGTTAATTTCTTCATCTGTAAAATAGAGACAGCTATACCTATTTCACAGGGCTATTTTGAAAATTAAGGGAGAAAATGTATGTGCAAGAGCTGTAAACATTAAACTATTCTACAAATGTAAGTATAATTTCCTTATTCTACCAGTAATTTTGAAAATCATGCTGGTAATAGCTCAGTGTTTTCTCTTTCAGATCGCGAAAGACAAAATTGAGATATTCACATTCCCCAGTTCTTGGTGCATGCTTGTCATGTGTGACAACCCTCTGCTTAATATTTTTGCTGTTTGTATATTTTTACCTAGCCCAAGGTCCTCAAAATTTTCTTCTGTATTTTGTAGAAGTTTTATAGTTTTAGCTCTAACATTTAGATTTATGAATATACTGCCACAAAGTAATGGTTTGAATACTTTTTTGCATATAGATATTTTATTGTCCGAGCACCATTTGTTGAAAAGACTATCCTTCCTCCTTGAATTGCCTTAACATCTTATCGAAAATTAAGTGACCACAAATATAGAGATTTATATCTGGACTTCCTATTTTGTTCAATTGACCTATATGTCTATCTTTACACCAATACCATATTGGTTACCATAACATAATTGAATTACCGTAACATAATAGTAAATTTTCAAACTGGGTAATTACATCCTCCTACTTTGCTCTTCTTTTTCAAAAGTGGGTTGGCTACTCTAAATCCTTTGCATATTCATATAAATTTTAAGATCAGTTTATCAGTTTCTACAAAAGAGTGTGCTGGGATTTTGACAGGGATTGTGTGAAATACATAGATTTGGAGATAATTGGCATCTTAACAATAGTGTGTCTTAAACCAATGAAAATGGAATGCCACGCATTTATTTAGATTGTCTTTAATTTCATTTAACAATGCTTTGTAGTTTGCAGTGTACGAGTTTTTGCATGTCTTTTATAGAAGTATCCGTATTTTATCTTTTTTGATGTGATTTTGAAAGGAATTATTTAATTTCACTTTTGGATTTTTTCATTGCTACCATATAGAAATACAATTGATATTTGTATATTGACTTTGAATCCTGAAGCCTTACTAAATTTATTTATTTTAATATACACGTACAGATGTGTATATTTATATTCAATTAGTTATTATTTTGTTTAGGAGTTTTCATATATACTTATGAGGATATTTTTCTATAACTCTTTTCTTCTAATGTCATCAGATTTGTTATCAAGATTCTCTCCATATCCTTTAATTTTATGTTTCCCATCTCTTTATTGCTTTCAGATACTTTCTGGGAGAATTCCCTAATTCCTGCCTTACTGATTTGTTATTTGATGGTATCCCATCTGTTAGTCAACCCATCTACTAAATTTATTTTAGTTACTATATTTTTCATAACCAGCATCTCCAGCTTATTATTGCTTCATAATATTCTTCCTTATGTCTTTGGAAGTATTTCTTTTACTCATTTAAAATTTCTTATCTATGGCCATGCCTTTCTGAACAAGCCTGATCCCATCTGATCTCGGAAGCTAAGCAGGGTCAGGCCTGGTTAGTACTTGGGTGGGAGACCACCTAGGAAGACAGGTGCTGTAGGCATTTAAAAAAATAAAATAATAAAATAAAATTTCTCGCTTTTTTTTGTTCATTAATTCTGCTCCTCTAGTACAAATATTCTAGTTTTCTAAAAAATTTACTTTATAGGATTATACGGCTCAGATACTATAATATCTCCTCCTGTGATCTCACATTTTCTTAGCAATATCAACTTCAGCTGTAATTCATACTTGAAAGGGAGGATTAAAAGCATGAGCGCTTTTTTGGGGGATGGAGGCTGGTGGGTAAGGAAGAGAGTGGATGAACCTTGGTATTACAATCTGGGCTCTACCAGTTCCAAACCACCCTTCCATGATTAGAACATGCCCCTCAGGTTACCCCTGCATTTGTCATCCATTTTCCAAGAGCTACTGTCTGCTCTGGTATCACCTAGACCTCAGGATGGAGGAAAGAGAAGATAAGAACTGTTCTAAGCCAACTTGTATGCATACTTATCATTTTTATTGATGTTACTCTTCCTCCTTGGGCAGGTGCTGGGCTTCCCTGCTGTTCTTATGCCCACTGTGAGTTGGGATGGGCTGCGATACACCCAGGGTCATATGGGTAGAAAAGGCATAATCAGAGATGTTATCCCTTCATTTTATCCCTTACCTCCATCATGTCCATCTGTGACAACAGGCTTCCCTTTCCCGACCACAACTCCCTTTCATTTTCCTATAGGTTTCTTAGTTTCTGGGTTAGGCTCCCAGATCAGTCACCACCTTCTCATTTACATAACATCTTCAAGATGAGACTTGGGGACTCCAGGAGGTAATAGTGTTAGTTTGCTATCTTTTCAGGAACCAGATTCTCCAGATTAAACTGTTAGAAAAAGTGATGGTAATAAATTTTGGAAATGATTTGAAAGGTGTCCCAAATATCCTCCCTACTAAGCTTCCCATGACATTGCTCATATATTCCCAGGATGTAAGAAGTTTCATTATATTCACAAAGGTTTTATTATATGCACAATTTTGAGGCAAGGCAGTAATTTTCATATGCTTGCCCATAAACTGTTGCATCAGCATTGCCTGGTGTACTCGATCAAAACAGATTTCTGGGCCTCTCCTTAGAGGTATTTAATCAAAATGGAGAGAGCTGCTGGGAAATATTTTTAATAAGTGTCTTTGTTTATACTTCTGATGACTACTGTAGTCAGGTTTGGGAACCCCTGAGTGAAGGCATTACAACTGCACTATCCAATATGGTAGCCACTAGCCATAGTGACTATTGAACACTTGAAATTGGTTATCCAAATTGGGACGTGCTATACATGTAAAATATACACTGGATTTCAATCACTTAGGACAAAAAAAGTATTCTCATTAATAATATTTTTTATTTTGATCACATGTTGAAGTGATAGTATTTTGGATATATTAGTTATGTATAATGCATTAATAAAATTAATTTCATTTTTTTAACTTTTTAAAATGCAGCTATTAAAAAATTTAAAATTATGTCTGTGGCTCATGTTATACTTCTATTGGACAGTGCTATACTAGAGGATGTTAATATTCAAATTCCAATTAGATGGGGTTAACATAATATAAATACTCAAGAATTAGAACCCTAATTTTAAACTATATTACCAAACTATAGTAATCAAAACAGTATGGTACTGGCACAAAACCAGACACATAGAATAATGGAACAGAATAGAAAGCCCAGAAATAATTAATCTATGACAAGGGAAGCAAGAATGAGGAAATGAGAATGTTTTTAATAAATGGTGTTGAGAAAACTGAATAGATACAGGCAAAAATGTGAATCTGGACCACTTTCTTACAACATATACAAAAATAAACTCAAAAAAGATTAAAGACTTAAATGTAAGATCTGAAACCATAAATCTCCTAGAAGAAAGCAAAGGCAGTAAACTCTTAGATATAGTCTGAGTAATATATATATTTTTGTATATGTCTTCCAGGCAAGGGCAATAAAAGAAAAAAAATAAACAAACTTGACTACATCAAACTAAAAAGCTTTTGTCCAGAGAAGGAAACCATCAACAAACTGAAAAGACAACTTACTGAACAGGAGAAGATATTTGTAAATGACATATCCAATAAGGTGTTAATATCCAAGTGTATAAAGAACTCATACAATTCAGCATTAAAAATAAAATGAAACCCAAACAATCCTATTTAAGAATGGGCGGAAGACCTGAATAGACATTTTTCCAAGGAAAGATGAGTAACAGATATATGAAAAGATGTTTAACATCACCAATATCAAGAAATGCAAATTAAAACCACAATGAGACATCACCTCATACCTATTAGAATGACTATTATCAAAATGTCAACAAATAAGTAAGTGTTAGGGAGGGACATGGGGGGATGGGTGAAAAGGATGAAGGGGAATAATAGGTACAAATTTCCAGTTATAAAATAAATAAGTTACTGGGATGTAATGTAGAGCACAGGGAATAGAGTCAACACTGTAATCATTTGTGTGGTGATAGATGGTTACTAGACCTATCATGGTGATCACATTGTAGGGTATATAAATGTAGAAAGAAGCATTATGTTGTACACTTGAAACTAATATATTACATGCAAAGAGTGCTTTAATAAAAAAATTAGTTAATTGTGTTAGTTCACTTAATTTGTTAATTCAGTCAACAAATATTTGTCTCTTCAGTCTTTAAATTGCAGCCTGAGCACCTTTGCAAATTACAAGTCTGATAATGTCAGTCAACTTCTTATATCCTTTTGATACCTAATTTTTGTTCTGAGAATAAAGAACTAAATCTTTACTATGGCCTTTCAAAGATCCTTATATTCTGGCCCATTATCTTCTCTTCAGCCTCATCTCTAATTACTCATCCTTCGGATGACAAGTAAACAGTACTTCCCTAAAGAAGTGATCCTTAGCCAGTCTCCCTCCTCCATGCTCCAGCCTAGATCAGAGGATTGTGCGTATGTGTGTGTTTCTTTCAGAGCACTTATTTCTACTTATAATTATATATTTGTGAGTATTATCACTTGAATAACATCAGTTTCTCTCCCAGATAGTAAACTCATGGAGAAAAGGGACCTTGGCTTTTTCGTTCAATTTGAATGATCAACTCAAGAGCACAGTGTCTAGTGCACAATACATAATAAAATATGAAGATGTGACTGACTCGTGCATGTATTTGCATCATGCATCAAGCTATTTCATGATTATAAACATCAAAATCTAGGATGTGGTTCCATAGTGTAGTGGTTAGCACGTCTGCTTTACACACAGAAAGTCCTGGATTTGCACCCCCGTGGAATCACAGTCTGTGCTCTATGGCCATGTCCCCTGGGAGCTAAGCAGGGTTGGGCCTGGTTAGTACTTGGATGGGAGACCACCTAGGAAGACCAAGTGCTGTAGGCATAAAACAAACAAACAAACAACAACAAACATTGAAATATACACTCTGCCTTCAGAAAGGTCACAGTTTAATCAAAGGAGACAAAAATATGAAGAGCAATAATACATTGAAGTAAGTGCAGAATAGAGAATGTGACTTAAAGAAGTAACATGCATTCCTTTGTGGGAAAAGTTAGGAAAAATTTCCTGAGAAGCTAATTGGAAGAACGAGTGGGAAGAATGAGTGGGAGTTGGCCCTGAGAACAAGGAAGGAGAGCTTTCCAGAGAACTGAAAAAGTATAGTACATTCAGAGAACATCAGATGAGTTAGGTATAACTGGAATGTATTGACTTTAATGAGAAAGGAGGGAGACAAAGTGACAGGTAGTTAGAGGCCAGGTTGCCAGGGCCTTGTAAGCCTTGCAGAGAAGCTTGCATTTTATTTCTTCATTAGATAGGTGATCAGGAGCCAGATTCACTTCCTGAACTTGAGTGCCGAGGCTGGGACACAGAAGCAAGTGGTCAGGAAAGAAACCACATCTTGGTTCTGGTATGATTATTCTTTATCAGGGGAACATGACATATAGTTATTTGGCCGGGCCTATTATTACAACACAAGTAACTGTTTCCAAAGAATGACTGGATCTCTTATTGGCAGAGCATGATTTAGGTCGAACAAAAAAAAGTCATGATTTAGGAGGTTTAGTCACAACTGAAGAGCCTTTTAAGGACCCAACAATTTCTCTAGTAGAGAAATCCAGGACCTAATACAGAGGCATATTATTTGTTGCAGTGAAGTATGTGAAATAGATTTCTAAAAAGATTTCAGAAAAAAATTTCTGAAAAAAATTCTAAAATAATTTATTAGTATCTTTTTAATACCTGAATCCTGAAACCAGCAAGTTTAACCAGCTAGAAGAATTAATTATGAAACCAAACTAAATAAATTCTGATTGTATTAATTTCTCACTTCCAATCATTAAACTAAAACCTTTTTGGTGTCTACTAATTAAGTTTGGTACAAAGCATTTTTAATTTTTTTCATTGTACGAAGACTTGAAAGAAAAATACACAATATTTCTTTGTGATATATTGAATTATGTAGGAAATTTTAGGAAACAAGTAAACAATATTTTAACTAAGTGTTTTATATAGTATCTTCACCTTTGTATTTTGGTAGTTAAAAGGTTTAACCTTTTTTACAAATTCAGAATGTTCAAGTGAGAAAAATTGAATGTAATATTAATAACATTTAAATAAAAAATTTACTTTTTCGTAATTGAAGAAGATCTTTATCCCTTCCTGGAGAATGTTCCTATTATGAAACTAAGTTTCCAGTATTTACTTCAAGAAGTAAGAAGTATTTTTGAATTTCAACTCTAAATTTGTCCTGAACTAGTTACCTAGTAAAATCAAATTGTGTTTAATGGATTGTTACTGAGATCATTTTTGTACTTGTGTGCTGTCCTAAAATTCCATTGCTAGGTACAGCCAAGATGATTGCTCAGATTCCCCATCAGTTGCTCTACTCTAAGAGGTACCGTTTTTCTAATTTGGCTTTCATTTATACCAGAACTCTGTATTCGAGGCACATGGATTGCATAATTGTGTTTCCAGGCTCAGGTGACAACTTCCTTATACCAATATCATAGTCAATTACTAGGTGGGTCATAGTAAAAAAGTTATGCTTTAATAGGGCAAAGCTCTATACATTGAAGACTTAGCTTATTTTATTTATATTTGTTTGTTTGTTTATAGGTGAGGCAAGCCTTGGTTGACCTCAAAGATTGCAAGGACTTTGTCAACTTACAAGCCCTTATTTTTTGGTTTTTTTTTTTTTTTTTTTTTCACACGTACAGCACCTGGTCTTCCTAGGTAGTCTCCCATCCAAGTACTAACCAGGCCTGACCCTGGTTAGCTTCCAAGACAAGATAGGATCAGGCTTGTTCATGGTGGCATGGCCATAGACAAACTTACACTTATTTTTAACACTATAAAAAACTGCTAGTCTTGTGTGGGAGGGCCAAACTCATACTTCTGGGCCAGAAAACGAGATCTGCCAAAGTGCCTGTTGCTCAACAACATGTTCCTACTGCTCAGGTCGTTTCTGTGCTATAGCAGCATTCTTTCTTTGTTTATTGTGAAGTCATCAAACAAGCAAACAAAAACTTTTGGCTTCCTATAGAAAAAACTACATTTATTTTTCATTCTAGGTAAAGAGCAGGTTTTGCAAAGCCTGAAGTCCATACAATATAGAGTCATCTTTGTGAAAAAGACCTAAAAACTAATGTACTTTTGCAAACTTTACAAATGAATGCCCATATTAAGACATTTTGAAGGCCATTACAGAACTCTAAAACTTAAAATTATTAGCTTCACAGTAACTCTGCCCCTATAGAAAGTATATTTTATGTAAACTTTTTTTAAAAAGGATATACAAATCATATTTATTTATTTATTTATTTAAATTTTTTAAATTCAAGAAATGACTTAAATTTTTTTTTCCCTCATCTACTTCCCCCCTCCCCATCAGCCTCTGGTAATCACTATATTTTAGGTAAACTTGATAGAATTTAAAATTAACTTGCTGTATCTTTAGTTTAATGTGCTAAATTATTTCACCAATAGGAAAATATTTTTATGGTATAATTTGTGAATTTAGAGATTTTACTTTTGACTTATGGTTACCTATCTCTATGTATATAAGTGTTTTGTTTTGGATATTCATGCTACTACTGTATGAGAATATACCAAGAAATTATAGGTGAAATTGTTGCATTGTGATGATAGAGAGCCTTTTAGACCTGAACTGAACAAACCTCAAGTAGGATAAATATAAAGTAAATACCTAGGTATTTAATAGATAAATTGGTGAAAGCCAAAGAAAAAGTGATCTTGAATGAAGCAAGAGAAAGATGACTTATTACATATGGGGAATAACAATGTGAATGGTGGCTAACTTTTCATCACAAACAATAGAGGCTAGAGACATTAGGTTGCCATATCCAAACTGCTGAAAAAAAATGGAACCAAGAATTCTATATCTAGAGAAAATACCTTTCAAAAGTAAAGGAGAAATAAAAACAAAAATCAAAATTAATCATCAGCAAACCTACAAGAATTAGCAAAAAAAAAATTCTTCAGGTGAAGGGGAATATCACATGGTAACTTACCTCTACAGAAAAAGAAATATATTTAATTTTATTCTTATAATTTAACAAATATAGAAATGTTTAAAGCAAAAATTATAATCTTGTATTGTTGGATTTATACTATATGCAAATATACTACATATGACAATAACTCAAAGAATAAGGGGATTAAGTGGAAGTATACTGTTACATGGTTCTCACATTTTATTTTAAATAATCAGTATTAGCTCAAAGTAGATTGTGATAAATGAGCTTAATACTGTAATCCATATAGCAACTACTAATAAATAGAATAAAGGACAGGAAGTTTTCTCCCTTTTTACAGATAAGAAAACTTCTGCTTCTAGTTATGATGAAATTGTTCATTTCAGACTAAATATGATGCTAAGAACTACAAGGTCTGGCTCAATATAACAAATAGATGTTTGACAGTAATAACGATTGTCCAAAAACAGTCAGGGGTAGATAATAAGTAAGGAAGAAGGAAATGTACTAAAGCAGAGGGGACCTTCTCCAGTCCTTTTTTCCCTGGGGAAAATTGCTGAGCAACAAAAATATGTCCTAGAGCCTTTGGCAGTCTTCAAGACTGACAGCATGGGAGAGTGGGGAGGAGAATGAGAAGAAAATTTGCAGTTCAGAACTGAAAAAGGAGGATAGGGTCCCTGCATCATAAGTTTTCTCTTGAGATATCTCAAGTGCTACCTTAGAGGAATAATGAAAAATTAGTAATAGAGCAGCCATCAGATGGCCTAAAGCCCAGTCTTGAACAATCTCAATCACAATTGGATCCAACTGCCTGTCAAAAGAAAAATCTCTCAGGAGAGAGGAGTTATAATTAAAAGATTCTGAAAGTTTTTACATATGATATATGTAAAAAAAATGTTATATATGCCAGGCACAAGAATAACTGGAAACTTAAAGAAAAAATAGACAATATAAAAATAGCTTTAGGACATGCAGATATTGGAATAATTAGATATGGACTTTAAGTCAGCAGCTAATGAAATTACTTTGTGCCAGGCACAGTTTTAAGTGCTTTCTCATGTTAATTTACTGAATCCACTCAACAATCAAGTGAGATAGTGCAATAGTTAATTTTATGTCAATATTTACTGGCCAGAGGGTGCTCAGATTAAAAAATATTTCTGGGTAGGTCTGTGAGGGTATTCTGAATGAGATTAGTGAACTCAGTAAATTGCCCCCCTCATGTAGGTGGGCATCATTCCAACTATTGAAAGCCTGAATAGAACAAAAGACAGCTATGGAAAACATTATGAAGGTTCCTTAAAAACTTAAGACTAGGATCCCTATATGACCCAGCAACACTTCTTCTGGGTATCTACCCCCCAAATTTGAAAATATCCACAAAGATATATGCACCCTGATGTTCATAGCAGAAATGGAAACTGAAGTGTCCATTAATAGATGATTGGACAAAAAAGATGTGATATGTATGTACAATGGAATGTTACTCAGTCATAAGATGCAATACTGCCATTTGTGACAACATGGATAGATCTTGAGATTATCACGCTAAGCGAAATAAGTCAGACAAAAATGTTAAGAACATACTATTTCACTCGTATGTGGGATATAAAACTGAAAGCAATAAACATGACAGACAACAGAGACTCATGGACACAGACAGCAGATTGGTGGCTGCCAGAGGAAAGGGGAGGGGAGAGAGGTAAAGGGGGTCAAATACATGGTGATGGAAGGAAATTTAACTTTGGGTGGTGAACACACAAGCAATATATATATGATGTCTTATTGGATTGTACACTTGAAACCTATATAATATTAATCAATGTCACCCCAATAAATTTAATAAAAAAAGAATACAAGTCAGAGGAAGGAGGAATTTGTCCCTTTTTGCTTTCTGTCTGCCTGCTTGGGAAATCTCATCTTCTCTGACCCCTGGATGGCTTTTAAACTTTGGCTACCCTGATTCTGAGGTCTTTGGATTTAACTGAATTATACCTCTGGCTCTCTTGGGCCTCTAGCTTTCAGACAGTAGATTTTAGGAGTTCTTCATAATTGTGTGAACCGCTTTGTTACAATCAATCTCTATTTATATATAATAATGTATTATACATAAATATTATGTATATTATAAAAATAGTATATATTATTATAATATAAATCTATCTCTATATCTCTCTTGCTCTCCATCTCTCCTACTGGTTCTGTTTCTTTGGAGAACCCTAACTAATACATACTTTTATTATCCCTATTTTATAGTGAAGAAACTGAGGCAATGTATAATACATTCAAAGTCATATAGCTACTCCTCAGAGTACTCTACTATATTATGCTGTTTATGATTATGTTGATTTAAAATGTCTTTAATATTTTTAGGTGCACGAGACAAAGCAAGGTGTTTTCATTTTATACCTATTTCTTAAATATCTAAGAAAACTGTTTATGTGTCTGAAATAAGTTTTTTGGGGGGGTGGGGTGGGTAACAGAAAGTATAGCATGAAGACTGAAATTTAAGTATGAACTATGATTTCTTTCATTTAAAATCTGCTCTGTTTTAAAACCATTTCTATGTTCCTAAAGCAGGTAATCAGATATCTTTGCCATAGCCCCATTAAAAAATTGCAGTGAAATATACAATATAAAGTTGGTCATTTTAATCACTTAAAATGTACAATTCAGTTGCATTAAGTATACTCATATTGTTATACAATCAGCATTACCATCCATCTCCAGAACTTTGTCATCACCCCAAACAGAAACTCTGTACTCTTCCAAAACAATTCCCCATTCTCACATCATCCAGCTTCTAGTAGTAACCTCTATTGTATTTTCTATGAATTTGTTTATTTTTGGCACTTCAGATGTGGAATCATACAATATTTGTCCTTTTTTCTTTGGCTTATTTAACTTAGCAAAATGTTTCAAGGTACATCGATGTTGTTGCATATATCAGAAATTCATTCCTTTTTAAGGCTGAATAATTTTCCATTGTATGTATACACCTCATTTTTGTTTATCAATTTCTCTGTTGATGCACATTTAGATCGTTTCCATGTTTTGGCTATTCTAAATAATACCTCTATGAACACAAGTGTACAGATATTTGCTTCATTCCATTCTTTCAATTCTTTTGGGTATCTATACATGAAGTAGAATTTCTAGATCATATGGTAATACTGTGTTTAACTTTTGAGGAACTTCAAACTATGTTTTTACTGTAGCTGCACCATTTTATATTCCCACCAGCAATGCACAGGGTTCCAATTTCTATGCATCCTCACCTACGCTTGTTATTTTCTTTCTTTGTTTTGGATATCAGCCACCATAATGGGTGTGAAGTGTCATCTAACTATGGTGTTGATTTGCATTTTCCTAATGACTAGTGATGTTGAGCATCCTTCCATTTATTGGCAATTTGTATTTCTTCTTTGGAGGAATGTCTATTAAATCTCTTGCCCATTTTTCAATTGGGTCGCCTTTTTTTTCGGTTTGTTTGAGTTGTGTAAGTTCTTTATATAGTCTGGATAGTAATCCCTTATCAGATACATGATTTGCAATATTTTCTCCCATTCTATGGGACATCTTTTCACTCTCTTGATAGTGTCTTTTGACGCACAGAAGCTTTTAATTTTGATGTAGTTCAATTCATTGTTTACTTTGTTGATTGTGCTTTTGGTGTCATCTCTGAGAAGTCACTGCCAAATCCAATGTCGTAGAGGCTTTCCTATGTTTTTTCTAAAAGTTTTATAGTTTTAGCTCTTATGTTTAGGACTTTAATTCATTTTGAGTTGATTTTTGTATATGATGTAAAGTAGTGGTCCCCAACCTTTTTGACACAATGGAGTGGTGCTCCTATGGGAATCTAATACTTGATGACCTGAGGTGAAGATCTAGCACTGGGGAGCAGTTAAAAATACAGATGAAGCTTTGCTGGCTCGCCCACCACTCACCTCCTGTCGTGTGGCTTGGTTCCTAACAGGTCACAGACTGGTACTAGTCCATGGCCTGGGGGTTGGGGACCCCTGATATAAAGTAAGGGTCCAACTTCATCCTTTTGCATGTGGATATCCAGTTTTCCCAGCAGCATTTGTTGAAAAAAACTCTCCTTTCCCATTGAATGGTCTTTGCATCCTTGTTGAAAAACCAATTGACCACATATGGGACAGTTTATTTCTGCGCCATGACCCCATTATGTGCAAATAAGAAATAGGCTCTGTAGTTCTTTAATAGGTATGGAACAGATACTTCCTAATAACATATATATAATAGAAAAGGGCTATCCCAGAGGGGCTATCATACATAATAACAGAATATAGCAATAAAAGAAAAAAAAACAAATACAACCAAAACAGATTTAAAGCACATTTTTATTATAGATAAGTGTGGTTTGCTATGGCTAAAGGTATGTTTATAATGGTTGTACAAGCTATTCTATATACCAAAGGTATAATATTTTTCTTTGAATATCGAACATTTTCTGAAAACAAGGAAAGTCTGAATTGGCTGAATCTATTTTAAAGGGCAAAAGACTGTTGTTTTTTTCCCCCTGGATGTTGCTTTGATGACTGGTAAATTAGGTCCCAACACATTAAATTTACAAACAGTGAAAGAAAATCAATGAATACCACAAAATACGTAATTTCTATGAAGCACAAATATAAAGTTATTATAATTTAAAACAGCAGCAATTTCAAAAGATTTGCTGAATCAAAACTTTACAAAATATATATACACAAAGTATCATTCCAGATGATCATGGATTTTAAAAAATAGTATATCACAACTCTCAAACTCTAACCCAAACCTACTACTGGATGTAGCTGGCCTATAACAATTTTTACAACAATTTAAAAAATAAAACAAAAACAAAAGAAACCTCTCAATTCTCTTGTTCATAAGCACAGGTCACAATGTATTGGCTTTGATCCATATCCACAAAGAGAATTTTAAAATAGAACAAGGACTTCACATAAATAATGTTTTACTTGTTTTAAGTATGTGACCAAAGAAATTAAAATAAGTACTAACAACCAAAACATACCTTGATGTAACCAGTACATATACTCTTAAAGAATGACAAAGACAAAAAAAAGAAATAAAATTGTCTACAAAAGCCACAAGCACCTTGTTTTAGAAAGAGCACCAAGCAAAACAAAAAGGCAACACGTAAGAGGTAGTGTACCACCAGCTAAGATGTATATGCCCATTGGGGACCTGAATACAGCTTAGTATTAGGGAAAATAAGACATATTAGACTGTGGCTTATCATTTTTAGACAGAAGCATTGCACATTTGGGAGCATTAGCCAGTATTGCTCCATAGTGCTCTGCGTCTCCAGCTGTCTAATGGGTACTTTGTTCTCAGACACTCAAAAAATATAGGATACCCTGAAGAATTCCATGTGTATAAAATTTTGGTTCTAAGGATTCTCTAAGGAAATTCAGGTCAATATATTTTTTAAAAAAGAATTAAATACTTTATCAATTATAGTCCTTTAAAGAATGCCTTTTCTCCTTCCTTAGGAGGAAGTCTTTTTTTCTTCCTGAGATTCTTTAAAATATAGCCAATGCTTCATTCCATATATTTCATAATGACGGTATCTTTCTGCCTTTATTTTTCCCTCTGCAGCAATTACCTGGCCAACAGCTTGAATTTGGAACAAATTCAGAGACTTTAGAGAAAGCATACAGAACTGCTTTCAATGTAGTACTTTTGTTCAGTTTTGAGATGAAGAAGTTTTTGTATTTCAATTAACGGAAGTTGATTAGGGTCCTGGGTGTGAAAAAGGAATTTTGCCTTATGCCAGTTGCCATCTTGAATCTGTAAAATAAGAACCAAATGCTTTAATAAGTAATTGTTTCATTAGCAGTCATTCTCAGCAGGCAATGCTTTTCATAGACAATGCGGGCTTATTTTAAGGATTAGACATAATGAACGGAAAGTGTGTAGAACAATGCCTGGCACAGACTAAGTGCTCAATAAATGGTAACGATTACTATGAGTAATTAAAAACATGTACTTACTGTTTTCTCTAAATTGTACTGTGTGATCTGATTTTTCAGTTTCAGAGGTTAAGGCTAGCTTTCTGCTGCTATTGTCAGTGAATCACTGGACCAGGTTTAAAATAAAAAGCTGCACTATTTCTAATATGATTAATACCCACCTGTTCTGTGTTCCTTTATTTAGGAATAGTTCTTCAGGATGGGTATTTTCTTTGGATGAAAGGAAATGAGTTATCTCAACCTCTCTGTACTTTAAACCAGAGTTGCTTTAGTCAGAAGTAAATTATAATTCTGTTAAATTATCTTTTGGGTTCCTTTTTCTACATTTTGTGGTTACTATTTATATAGTCTCCTTCTTTCCTCTCTTATTTCTAGGCCTTTCTGTTTCTCTTATTACTGCATGCTCTTTTGTTTCTGCTAAATTCTAGTATGGAATAAAAACTATTATTAATTTACCAATGATTAAGATTCAATAAGACAAAATAGAGAAACATAATCGACTAGTTTTGTGAAGCTTTTTATTCAGAAGTTTATTCACTTATTTATAGGATTATCATGGGATAAATTTTAAAATTTGAAGAAATTTTAGAGATTATTTAAGCTATAAATTCCATTTTAAGTTTTGGCAATTGAAACTCACTGAAGATAAATTACTAAAGTCATAAGCCAGATGGTATAACTAGAACTAGAGTTCTTTGTGTAAGACACTGTTATATTTAACTTATTAAATCTTTCAAGAAATATTCATTAAACACTAAGTATATCTGGCACAAGTAAGATGTAATCCTCTATTTTCTTACAGTGCTTGGGAAATATAAAGATGAATAAATTAGTTCTGGCTTCCAAATTCCAGCAGCTTATAAATCTAATGGGTGAGAGAAAAAACATAAACAAATAGCTATAATAGAAGACCGCATATGGTAAGTGTAAAATAAATAATGTAGACAATGAGTGCTAAATTCCTCATTTCCAATTGGAGTAGTCAAGGTAAGTTTTCTGAAATTGAGAATTCAGAATTTAAGATGGGTCTTAAAGTATGCCTAAAACTTCCACTTAGTTAGAGAGCTACAGAAGGGCATTTCAGAGAAAAGAAATGACATGAGTAAAACAAACAAAACAAAACAACAAACAAAACAAAACAAAACAAATCAGAACAAAGCAACAAAAAAGAATTGGAAAAGTAGAAGATGATTGTGAAAATAAGTAAAACAAGGGGTTTAAGTGTACAGATTTTGTTCTGGAAGAGATTATTATAGAAATTCAGGTACTATCATTCTCCTCACGTGTAATATGGGAACAATAAAAAACTACTTCACAGTGTTGGGAAGATTAAACGATATTTCAATTAAAAGTTCCTGGCAGTATAGTGTGGCATAAGCTTTGAAGTTGCATACACTAGCTACTTGACCTTGAGCAAGTTACTTAACATCTCTGTGCCTTCATTTTCTTACCTATAAAATGGGACTAATAATTTTTTCACAAAGCTGTTATAATTAAATAAAATAATGTATGTAATACATGGTACCTGCCATAGAATAACACAGTAGGAATTGTTGAGATCGTGATGATAGTGATGATGATGATGAAGAATAGATTAGTTTGGTAGGTTGGATCCTAACTATTCTAAGTGCTGAAAAGAGAGTTGATAGTTTTTGATTGTGTCTTTGAGACAGTAATGTCACTGAAAGTTTTTGGACAAAATTGTAAAAATTAAATGAATTTGTTGGTAATACCGACCTTTGCTTACAGAGAATGACCCACCTACTTCCGACAGTTTGCCTACGATTTTTCAAATACCCGAGCACCGTTTGCCGGAAACGAAATGTTATAAAAACATTTCCCCGGAAATGGTAACAGGTATTAAATCATGGGCTTCATAGTACACGAGAACAGGAAATCAAGCCACTCAAAATCATTAATAAAATGTATGTAAAGAGGGCAACTCTATTCTCTATAACAAGGGTTGGAAAACGCTTCTTTAAAGGGCTAGATAGTAAACATAGGTTTTGTGGAACATACGGTCTTGCATTTACTCAACTCTGTCATTGTAGTGTGATAACAGCCATACATAATAAGTAAACAAATGAATGCAGCTCTGTTCCAATAACATTTATTTACAGAGAAAAGTAGTGGGCTGGATTTGGTCTGTGAACCATAGATTGTCAATACCTGCTCTATAACACAATGTTTCAAAATTATATGTTTTTCCTAACTTTTATAATTTAATTTTAATAGGAAAAATGTGCTATATGATTCAAATATTGATTGGTAGGGCCAGTCAATCTGCAGTTGTAATCATATTTGACATCAGGTGTAGGAACTGACACAATGAAATAAAACTGACTTGCCTCTATAATCTATCTTCCATGAAATAATGAGATGCAGAATCACAGTGGTGAAAAATATAGAAACCTATTTATCTATATGTTTGCTCGCTCTATCTATCTATCTATCTATCTATCTATCTATCTATCTATCTATCTATTATATATCTCTCCATCCAGGTGTGATATAATTATTTCAGATAGAAAATAAAAATTAAAGTGTTATACCTGTTTTGCATATAAAAATCATGGGTGACCAATGGGCGTGACAAAAGTTGACAAGATAAAATTTAAGCACATGACTGACTCTAAAAAATGCATAGTTATTATAAATCAGGCACATTAAAACTTACTACCCTTATATAGTTGCAGTTTACAATTAAGGCTTACTCTCATTTTAATTTGATAGTTTTATAAATTTTAAGTTAGTTAAATTGAACAATTCTAAAAGTGCCATTCCCTTACCTTGCAGTCATTTGAAAGTACTTTAGGTTCAAGTAGAGTGTTTTCTTCAAAAATGTGGCCATTCCATCCCTTGAAACCAATAGGCAATCCTGAGCCACTTGTCTGAGCACTTGTCCACACTGGAGTGTTTAGACAGTGAATGGTGATGATTTGGGTGGCTTCTGAGCTCAGTAAATGAAGGAAATTCATCTGGACTTTTCCAACTCCAAACTCCAACTAATGTCATGGAAACAACATGCAGGTTATAAGATGTGGAAATTGATGAACTTGTAGTTTGGAAAAATTTGAGGAAAGTCCTTGAAAGGCAGCCTTGAGAAAGCTACTTTTCTTGGCATTTGAATGCCAGTCATTAGTGTGTTAGCAAATGCTTAACTACTGGCTCTTGCAAAGGTGGAGTGTGTGTGTGTATGTGTGTGAGTATCTCTGATTTACAGATTTTTTTGGTTTTCACGGTATAAATATTCTCACCATGGCTGATTTCAGGCTATAAAGGTGGTGCCATTAAACATGAAGTTGGGAGATGTTAACTAGAGGCTCTCCTGAGCCAGTCTGAGCTGGCTTCAGTGTACCACTAGACTACCAGATAAGACAAAAAAAAAATAATAATTTTTATAATGTTATCTAAAATGCATTAGTAATTTGTTGTTGATTAACGCTTTAATAATTTTTTCATAAAAATAAGAAATTGCTTGCCTTTATACTTCCATTTGAAGGTATTTTTTTTGTTTTCAAACATAAGTTACAGGTTGTAATAATAGCTTGGGTGAGTAACTTTAATTATGAGAGCCTTTAAAGACAAGGAAAGAATTTTATTCTTTGTGCTGCCAACTCTAACGCAGTTACAGCCATATAATGAGTCATCAATAGATGTTCATTGAATGAATGAATGCACAAATAAGCATTAACTAATAAAGTGAAAAATATAGGGCAAAATTGCAAGAAGAAGGTCTGATTGTAGATTTTCAAGGCTTAGGAAAAGAATATTTTTCTTTAGTTTTAGACATTATTATTATTACTATTATTATTTTAGCATTATTCACTCAAGGATGTGGTCATAACATAAATATAAATGGTTTCCACTGAGGAATTTATATTAATTTCCAAGCATAAAATTAGAAAAATATTAGTTATGAAGTAACAGAGAAGAAAATAAAATAAAATGACAACAATATAAAAAGCCCCAGGAAAAGAGAGAAAAAGCAAAAGAAGAGCATAGGATGAAAACACAAAGGACTGTCATAGGGAACATTAGAGTTTAAGTAATTTATGTGCCTTAATTTAATAGATGAGAATCACAAACTAATATTTAACTTTTCTGAGCCTTAGTCTCCTTGTTGGTCAAGTTGGGTACCATCACCATGATAGGGTCATTTTGAGGATTTGAGGTGCCAAGTGTCATTTACCTAGCATAGTATCTGGCACAGACTAGGCTCTCTGGTGGCTTACAGTATCATTTCTCAGGTTATTAGAGGAATACAAACTAAAACCCAGATTCCTGATCCCAAGTCTACTCTTCTTCCACTATCTGCTCAGTCTTTCTCAGGTTGAGTTTATTGATAGGAGAGATGGGAGAACTAATTCAGTAAAGGAAAGAATTAAAGAGCATCTCTTTCACTGCTCCTACGTCCTTTCCACCCTCCCATCCTTAACCACCTCCGACCCCCCGCCCCGCCCCGCCTTTCTTCTATGATAATCCAAATAAAAATTCTGGGCCAAATCTAAGAGAGAGAAGATGATCATGTGGATATTTGGGAAGTATGACTATCACGTTTCTTTTCATTAGTGGTAAGCAGATTTCCTAAAAATAGAAGAATCCTTCCTTCCTCTGCTTTGAGGGCAATAATAGTGAATGACTATTGAGATGAAGGGAATGAATAAAAGGAGATATTTTAGGAGGAGAGAGCAGTCTAAAGACAAGAAGTCAGACTAATGGATGGCATATTTTAGCTGCTGCCTTATATGAGGGACAAAACACACAATAGGCTTGTATATCAGTTCTTTGTCAATGAGAAATAAGTTCTTGATAATACCAAACTGGTTTAAACCAGGAAAATAAACGCAGTTTTGCTTTTTTAAATATATGTCATAAGTAGAACTAAGCTTTAGATTTTATAAATGCTTGTTGTAATACCCAGTGTTATACCAAATGAGCTTTCAATCATTTAAAAAATTTGGTTTATAGAATTATACTCGAACAAAGTTTTGAATTATAGTCAATGGATGTTTAAGGCAGGTTATTTTTGCTTGGTCACCAAAAAAGGCAAGTTTTGTGGCAAAATTCTTTTTTTAATGATGATGTAATTTTCAGTAAGACTTTAGGAAACTGATTACTGATTACGAACTCTGCAGCTGTTTGGGGATTTTCTAATGTATGTGTGTGCATAAAAACATACGTCCCACATTTTTAAAAGAAACTTAAAAAGCATAATCAATAGAGTGAGGCAAGCTAAGCCAATCATAAAAATGCACAATCAAAATGTTGAGATTTACTAGGATTATTTTTTAAAAACAAAAAAATTTCTTTCTTACATATGGTAGAGAATGGTACCTTGCTTCTGTTCATAAAATTCATAATTAAAGTGACAGAATTTTAAAAGTCATTGTTTACTGATACTGGGCAAGTACTGACATGCATTCTAAAGTTCAACGCATACCTTTGTCACAGAAACAGGAGATACACATGTCTGACCACCAGCACTAAAATTGCAGAAAACCTCAATGGCATCTGAAGGGCATCCGAGATTTGGATCGATCCAGTATTTCCCTATTAATTTATTGTAAAACATAAAGATATTTAAATGTCATACTAAAATATATTTGAACCATTCTTACACATTATCATGATACTTTAAAAATATATTTTGTTTAATCTGTAAAAAAACTTAGATTATAAATATATTTACATTTTGTGAATAAATGGAAGCTGCAAGAATTATCTAAAATTAATACTGAAAATATTGTGTTTTTCATATACCTATCAATTTAAGGGCATTTCATAATTTTAATAAAAAAATGAAAGAATGGCTGAATTTATTGCTTCATTCTACAGATAAGATGAGCACAGCAGTTTAAAGCCAATTATATACAGTTACATAGTTAATAGAAAAGTTACACTTAATGTGATATATGTGTATATTTCTGTTGAATATATATATATTGAAAAATAAAAGCAACTTCTTCAATCTCCCTGTGATAAAATGTATCCATGATAATTAAAATAAAAATAATACAATAACGATATCTTTTCTTTTCATAAAGACAACTATACAGTTAAATGGTTATCACTTTGGTGCTTTCTTCATCAGATTTGTAAGTGGGAAAAACTGAAGTCCCTACAGCTAGTGTGAGACTGCCAGCCTTTGCCTCCACTGAGGCCTAGGAAAATCAAATGGGCCCTAAAGTTAGTCTACAGGAAATATTACGGCTGAAAACGTATTAAGCTAGCATCTTAATTCCTGAATAATGCGCTCAGAGTATTGAAACTGCACCTTATTCCAACTGCAAAAGACAGAAATTTCCGAATGAGGTAGCCCTGTTTTTTTTTTCTGTTACAAAGGCAAGATGATCAGAGTTTGTCGAATGTCATGTTCTACAATAGGTAGAAATCCTTGTCTGTTCCACCTTTACTCACTAGTAAAGATTCCTCTAGCTCATCCTGGGCTTCCTTTAATCGATTATTTTAGACTTCGGAATTCTCCCTTCTACCATTCTACTAATTCTTCAAAATGAATATTTGCTGAATTGGTAGCTCCAGGAGGAAGGGATTGTCCTCTATCGCAGTGGTTTTCAAACTTCAGTGGCATTAGAACCACCTGTTAAAACACAGATAGCTGGACCCCGACCCCAGAGCTGCTGATTCATTAAGTCTGGGGTGGGGCGTGAGAATCTGCATTTTAACAAAATCTAATTCTGGTCCTGGGGCCACATCTGGAGAACCAGTGATCTATTGAAATATGGAAGAAAGGGGTGAAAATGATCCTACTCCCTAGTTCCTTTTTACCCCGTTTCCTCAGAATTTTGAACATTTTGTAAAGTTTGTAGAAATTAGAGCTGAATTTTTCTGGTGCAGAAGGATCTGACGCAGGCTTGTCTTATGTAATGGAGTAAACATACCTTCACTTACAACCTCTTCTCTTCCAAGAAATAGTTTCCTTCTACTATGTGAGCCAGTAAATTCTTTATGAAAAGTTGTCCATCAAGCAAACTCTCATTGTTATATGGGTTGGAATGCTTTGAATTCAGGCATTATGTTGTACAAGGTGAATTTGTAGGGTCTTCATAATTTTTTCAGGATATGCTGAGATATAAATAAAGCCCGGTACCCTAATATACCTTTTGCAGGCCTAAAGGTTCTAACACAAAACTGGCTCTCCCATGAGGACACTGCTTCCTTTGCAACCCTTTCAAGTTCTGCCACAGCCTGCTTACTACTGCATTTGGAGCCAAGAAGGTGTCTTTCTTATTCTTCTTTGCCAACTTTAGACCATTCTCCCAACTTTTCTCCTAAAAATGTTCTATGGTAAAATTACTGTCATTACATTATATCATCTATTACCCTTTCTTGTAATCATCAACTTTCTTTCTTTGGACATTTAACTTCGGTTGGCTATAGCTTTTGGAAAATCTATTTATGACCTAATTCTTGGTGACTTTAAGTCCATGTAAATGATACTTCAAATACCCTGGCCTCTTGGTTACTTGAACTCTTTTTTACCAATGTTCTTGTACCCTTCCCTTGCTCCTCCCCTGCCCCATTTATTTTAACCATTAATTTCTGAGACCATACCTTAGCCTGTTATTATCTACAACAAGAATTTCTCCATAATTTCACCTCTCTCCTCTCCAGCTCATTTCCTTAGTGTAATGACTCCAATAATGATTTGATCCCATCAGCACATATTATATTGACATTGCCATTTTTTCATTGTCCCTGATAGTAATGTGTTTATTTACTTCCTACCCAGCTTAAAACCTACAGTCCTTTACTGTAACAATTTCCTTAGAGACTCCCTTAACATCCCTGACCTGCCTCACTTCATTGTGTTTGGCTTTTCAAACCCGAACCTTACAAAGTTCAATTTTGTGCTAATCTGTGCCTAGGCAGCAAATGTGGGTAAATGTGGCTGCAGAAAAATGCCACTATGCTGACTGGCTTACTTTAAATTCAAATGTTTGTAAGCCTGCCAGACAACAGTACTATCTTCCTCTAGTTCATTTTCTCTGTCACTCCTGTTTAACTATTTGAAACCTTTTCCTTTCTCCTCAGATTTATTATACTATTCCTTTCTTATTTTTAATTGATAATCTTCAATTTCTTTGAGATAGCTGAAGCAATTTGAAGAAAACTTACATAAGCTTTCATAATTACGTTTACCCACCTATCTGTACTTGCACACATATATTCTGCCTTATTACTTTGAGTAAACTGTGTTGTTATATAAGGCTTCTCTTATCTCTTTTACCTTCAGTTTCAAATCCTTCCTCTCTTATTTTTTCTTTTGAGTCTGCTTCTGTTGTCTGCTGTTTCTGCCAGTTCTCGTTCATGATGATTTGTCAACCTGTATGCTTATCATTGATTGTGTGCTGGGAATTATATCTGAGAAATTATTTGTGGAAATAATCTGAGCACTGGTATGATGGTATCATGGGGGTATGAGCAATCTGAAACTGTCTTAGTCCAAGTTGAAACTTTCAGATTTTCTGAACCATCTCAATGATGCAAAGCTAGGCTACAATTTGTATGAATGTCTGTTTTCTTCCTAGAGTGGAGTCCTTTGAAAACTTATCTTTGGTTGGCCACATATTCCCACTTTTGACCCCAGCCTCATGAGGCCACCAAAAGTACTACTTAGTTTCTGAATATACTCAGGGCAAAAATAACTCTAAGTATTGTGTTTATCTCTCTGTTTTCTTCAAAATCTTGGCTTCAAGGTTCCTCACTATTTTGTTAGCTATTTAATGCTTTTAACTTAATTTTATTTTTAAATTTAGCCAGGAAATTTGAATTATTTGCTTTATTACTGGAAGTGGAAACTCCCTGGCTCCATCATTTTTTAAAAAAACTAATAAGGTTTTAACCACTACCATTCCTCTAAACTTCTCTTGTGAGATGATCAGAGATCTTCACATTGTTAAATCCAGAATCCTTTTTCAGTCTTTGCCTTTCTTGATATTGACTCAGTTGATTCCTTCCTCCTCAGGCAAAAATTTTCATCATTCCACATTCGTCTAGTTTTCCTCCTATCTCAGGTATAGCTTCTTAAGTTTTCTCTGCTAGTTCCCCCTCAGCTCCCTGATCTCTAAATGCTGGAGAGCCCCAAGGCACAGTATTTACACCTCTTCAATTTCCTTTCTTCACCTACTCTTTAGGTAGTCTTAAGCAGTATCAGGGTATTAGATACTATTTATATGCAAATTACTTCATAATTCTTTCCTCTACCCCAGTGAAATTTTTTTTTACCTCTAGTCATCTCTCTCTTGACCTCTCTCCTAAATAGCCAACTACCTACTTGAATTCTTACTTGAATGTGTAACAGTATCTCGAACTAAATGTATCTAAAACAGAACTCCTGATCTTTCTCCAAACTGGCTTCTCCATCTCTATTAACAGCAACCCCATCCTTCTAGTCTCTAGTCAAAAACCTTAGAATCATTCCTTTATATTCTATTTTTCTATTTCTCTCATAACCCTGTGAAAAATAATATAAATGAGGCCACTTCAAAATGGAGTCAGAGCTGCCATTCCAGAAGAATTGCCTCACCTGTCTTACTCCTCAAACCTTTGGAATGTTTAAACTGAGCAAAATAACTTTTGAACTGGGACAAACCAACTGTTATATTCCAAACAACTCTTTACAAAGCTAACAAGAAAACATTCTCATTACTGACCTGAAAATTAAAGACATTCTTTAGGATTAGCACCACCACGTATAGCTAAAGAATAACTTAGCTTATTTGCACCTATAGAAATTCCTTTGTTGACTTATGAACACCAATAGAAATTCTGTCCTTTTATTCATGCAATCATACCTCTTCCTTTTCTCATAAAAACTCCTTGTTTTCACCCCCTAATTGGAACACTATTTTGGGTTCAGCCTGAATCAGTGCTTCCTGAATAGTTATTCTTTTGGATCTCAAAAAAACACATGTTGCCTTTCATTTTGACTTTTTATTTTTTGGTTAGCAACCCACAACCAAATTATCAACAATAACTGCTGGCTTTACTTTAAAGCATATCCAAAGATGTGACCATATTTTATGCCTTTCCCTGCTACCAATTCTAGTCCAACCCATCATCATCATCATTTATCTGAATTATTTCAATAGCATTCTCATTGGTTTCTTCTACCCTTGTCTTTATTATACTTGCAATACATCAGCCAGAGCAATATTTTACAAATCTAAGTAAAATCATGTCATTTCTTGGCTCAAAATCTTTTAATAGCTTCTCATCTTGTTCAGAGTAATAGCAGGAATCTTTTGAGTAGTCAATAAAATTCTATATAATCTAGTTTCTTGATATCTTTCTGACTTTCTTTCCTACCAGTCTCCCCTTTATATACTCTCTTCCAGACACACTGGCCTTCTTGCTAATCACAGAGTATGCTAAATATATTCTCAGGCCTAGAGCTTTTGCCTTTATTCTTTCTACCCAGAAAGCTCTTTCCCTAGATTTCCTGTAGTTTTCGCACATACTTCCTCCTGATTTTGCTTAAATGTCAGTTTCTCAGAGATGCCTTACCTAACTATACTTAAAATGTCACCTTTACTCCACTTTCTATCATATTCCCCTTCCCTGTTGTTTTTTGTTTCTATATAGCACTTACTGTCTCCTAGTGATGAAAGAATTTTTGGGCATAAGACTTTTCTGATACCTTGCAATCTACACCACTCAGCTATTTCTCCTATCAGGAAGGCAGACCTTGAATCAGCTTTCATGGATCTATATATTTTATAATGTTTTCACTGCTTTCAATTCTATAGAATTGCACTTTTATGTCCTCAACTATAGGAAAGAATAAAACTTATAATTACTATTGGCAACTATAACTGTAAATATTATTTTAGTTGTTATAGTGATTTAGGCAAACTACATATTTAGTTTATATATATATATATATATATATAGTTAAGCATTTTATTAAATAAAGTTAATATTTAATTGCACAGATTCAAAACATGATTTTGGACAAGAATGTGTATGTCTGGTGTATATGTATATATAAATTAAAATAATACTATTCACATTACAGAATGACATAACATAGTTTTTTTTTTTAATTAGGCTTATGCGTCATTGTATTAGGACTAGAGTTTTTAACAAAAAATGATAGCTACTAATATTGATTGTACAGCTGACCATAGACCAAATAGAAATTAAAATTAAATGACATATTGCAGCGGACAGGGTTTCCCCTGCTTATCATCAGATAATGATGACTGCTCTACTTGCTTTAACTTTTCCATGATGGTATACTCTAAATTCATTTTTGTACCTCTGGTTAATGGATATTGGGGTACCAGTGAGGGCATAAGAAAATTCCGAGAATAACAAACCACTTTTTCTTCATAATCACTAATTGTGAAATGAGGCTTTTAAATTCCATTTTGTATAAAAACTATAATTTTAGGAGGTGTGGTGGAGAGGATTCTTTGATATTTGTCTTTCTGTTGCCAACTTTGGTGGTCCTGACAGGTGCTCCTGTCTGTCAACCCAAAGGTTTACCCCGCCTCTTTTAATTTTTGATATCACGTGATACATTCCAAGAACGAAGTGCAAGCAAGGGATACAGTAAGGGGTGGTGGACTGGGAAAAGTAAGGCATCCATAAGGCTGGGTATTAATTAGAAGACCTTTGTATTGTAAGCCCTTAGACAGGATCCTTTGACATCAGAAGCATGTCTCTCTCTAAGAGTATTTCGTTCTTTAAATTAAAATGCCTTCTGCCAGTTTTTTATCAAAATAAATAATACTTGGAATGAAACACTGCAAATCTCAAAAACACTGGAATAATGAAATTAAATCGTACATCAGAGTTTGAGGAAACCAAGAACTTACCATCTGACACTTTGTGTTCACAGTTAAGCAAATCTTTGCAGGTTCGTGCTGGGTTATCTCTTGTGCCAAGAGGATTCTTGATGCTGCGCAGTAAATTGCTAAGGTAGTTTAGGGTTTTGAATATCTCTGCACTGTAGTCAGTTAAAGTCGCTTCAGTATTCTGATAGCTCTGCCAAGTCATCATAAGAATCATATTAGCAAAAAAGCATAGAGTAGCCATCACCAGCCAGTGGCTCTAATAATCAACACGGATCAGGGCAGAAAAAAAAATGTATTCTTATGGTGTGCAATGAGTTGGAAGTATATTTATATATAGGTATATGTGTATGTTTTATTAATCTTGATCCTAAATAAGAGGTTAAATTTATACTCAAAAGTCTAGTTTTCAAGCTGATATAAAACTTAACAATTACTATGACTACTGCATAATTTTTTTTTTTAAAAGTTACACATTGAATAATTAGAGACTAAATAAGAAATATGAGTAGTGATGATAGGTACCATTTTAAGAAATGGCCAACTTTATTTAACTATTTTCTTCTACAGTTCCAAATTACTTATTAAAAAATACTTTAACAATATTACATTTTTGTTTTAAATATTTTCCTTAAAAATCCTTTGTACATATTTCTATTTATTAAAATCACTTACTTTGTCATTAAAAATGGCTTCATTTTAAAAAATCTGTTTTAAATATAATATTTGAGATAAAGCCACATTTTGACTTCCAAAAATATTCCGTTTAATTTGTATATTGAGAGTGCCAATGTAAATAAAGCCCAAAACATTACCTCCATCTGTAGAGCAGTATGTGATTCAATCAAGGCTTGAATAGCAGCATTGATATCCATTTGTTTCTGTGTAAAACAAAACCATTTGAGATCAGCAATAAGATCAACACTGAGTGCTCTAAAGTAAGGCTATAAATTCCGAAAGCACTGTTATTAAAGTATACTAGACTTATCTGAAAGGGGTTTGCAAGACAGATCTTGCAAATATTGCCTGGCTATCTGAAAGAACAATATGCTGCCTTCATCCAAATCTCAAAGTCTCCCAATTAAAACAGGGCCAAAGTCTGGAGCCTTAAATGAAAAACTATTTGTCTTTGCTGCAGGAAAACACACACAAAAGTTACTCAAGTGGAAGAAGAATGAAATATGATCTCTTCAGTTAATAAATTATAAAGTGAGGAATAAAAAAATAACTAGTAATTTTTAATAGTTACATTCTTGGAAGGAAAATAGAATAAAATACTACTGTCTTGAAGTAGTCACATTAGTTTAATCTGATACTTCTGTGGTTTTAAAAACAATTTCTGAAGTTGGAAAATGTACCATTAGTCCCAAAAGAAATAATACAGTATAAATCCAATCTCTCCTACATTTCATAAGAGGTATTTTTAGAGAAAAACTCAGCATAACCATTAGTAAGTCTTTTTGTATTTTAGTTTTTAAAAAACCTGGAAACTAAGAAGCATAAGCTGGGAGAAAGTTCTGTGAAATGGCATCTGTGTGAGCAAATCAAATAATATAATTTTTTTTCAGAATGACTGTACTCCTAAGATATCTTTTTACTTAAAGGTCCATCCAATAGAAACTGTTTTCAACAGATCGTTCATAACTCATGGTTGATAGTTTGAAAAACTATTTAAAATGATGGGACAATCAATAAAATGTACTCTTCCTTGCCTCAATATGTGGTTTTCATATTGTAAAAAAAATAGTTGGCTCGATCTGTGTGTGTGTGTGTATATATATATATATATATATATGTATGTATGTGTATGTGTGTGTGTGTGTGTGTGTGTGTGTGTGTGTATACCAAACACTGTGATACAAATTGAGGATAAAATAGTAAGCAAAAAGAAAACTTGTCCTTGTGGAGCTTAAGTGTAAAGGGGGAGAAAGGCATTAACCAAATCACCTCAAAAATACATAAATATAAATTGTGATATATGTTATGAAACAAAAATGTATGGGCCTATGAGAGGAATTAGAAAGTCTGAATCAAATCTGGAGGATATAAGAGGTTTGGGAGGGATGGATCAGGAAAGTCTTCCCTGAGGTAGTGACATCTGAGCTGAGATATGAGGAAATGATAAAAATTATTAGAAGAAGGGGTGGGAGGGCTTTCCAGGAAGAGGTAACAGCTTTGCACAAAGGGCATGAGACAGAGAAGCATGGCCTATTCAAGAGGCAGAAAGGGTTAGCCTGAATATTTCTGTGCAGATTAGATAATTCTGATTATTATGCTTATGTGAATGGGCATATTTTACACATGAGTCACACAAAAATACTGGCATTAAACATTGTAATTAAATTAAGTACTAAACAATAGCCACCTTTATATTTTCCAGTTGGTTTGTGATTAGGGCTTTAATTTTAGAAAATCTAGTATAGTAGTTCTCAGACTCTTCAGACTCAGGATCCTTTTGTACTTTTATTATTAATAATTAAATATTAATATTTATTAATAAAATATTTTAAAGGATGTAAAGAATTTTTATTTCTGAGTTATAACTTTTGATAGTTACCATAGTAGAAATTAAAACATAACATTTAAAACTATTTGTATTAATATAAAGTATTTGTAATGAAAATAATTATATTTTCCAAAACAAAAAAATTAGTGAGAAGAGTGTCGCTGTGTTATACTTTGTACATCTCTTTAGTGTCTGGAAAGATATGAGCAGATATGAGATAGAGTCTCATATCTGCTTCTGTATTTAACGTTATGTTATTTTAGTTGAAATATATGAAGAAAATTTGGCCATTTAGAGACATGCACTTGGAAAAAGGATTATTTTAGTAACCTTTTCAGATAATTATGAATATTCTTCTTAGATACTATACCACTTGACAGTGGTAGTTTCTTCTTTTTCCTTTTTTTTGGGGGGGGGAGCAGAGGGAGCACACACGTGGATCTGTGTCCAGGAGTGTCCATTTGTGTGAGTGCTTGTGTAAGTGTGAATGCCTGCATAGATATGGGGTCTGGACAGTGCCTGTGTGTCTGTAGGTACCTATTGGGTGTGGGCGTGTATATGAGTGTGGATTTGAGGTCTGCTCAGACCCTGGAGCATCCCCATCTCATGCTCCTCTTCTCAACAAGTGGTAGTTTCTTAAAAGTTAGTTGAAATATGAAATCTGAAATCATATCTACAAACTTTTTGTATTCTTTTATTTTAAAATCAATTGGTTTAGCTTAAACTTTGAAAGAATATTTTACTTGTCACTTGAAAAATACAAGTTCTTGCAATTATGTAGATCTTCCAAATACTGACATATTTCATTATGTAATACTAAAAAATTATGTTCGCTAACATCATCACAAATCTTATCAGAAAAACACAATTATGGGGAAGCTGTCAAACTCATGGTGGTAGATGCAAGTTTTCCCCAATTCCTACTTTTGTTTGAAAGTCTGAACTTTATCATTGGTTTCAAATTCTGCCAGTTGTTTTTGAAATGATAGGCTAATTTATTTTCAAGAAAACATCTTTGAATACTCATGTCTGGATAACATTTTTAGTCTGTCAAGTGAAAATGGTGTTCTGTGTTCTAGGTAGTTCAGTTTGCAACGCAAACAAATCCACAAATGCTTTTATTTGACGCAACTGCTATAGCTCAACATAAGTATTTTTATGTTCTGTCATCACAGAGAATATTAAAAAGATGTACATTTAAGATTAGAGATTTAAAAGACAGTAGAAATGGTGGAGTAATGACTCCCAGAATTTTCTCTTCCATAAATACAATGAGGAAACTAGAAAAAAAATGTCAGAATGAAGTTTTTCGGAATTACAGAAATTATCAAAATACTTACACTAATCTGGGAAGCATTTATTTAAGAAAAATAGCTCAATTTCAGTAAGGACAGTGAGCTTTACAGAGCTTACATTTGACACCTGTCTAGTGATTCCCTTGAAAACACCACTTGCAAGGGTGTTTTTGTTTTACCTGACTCAGAGCAAAAAAACATTTTTCAAAAACTTTTAAAGGAAATTGTTTCACTTTGTGGCTTCCCAAAGTAGTAGAAACCAGGTGGGGCAAACAATAAACTAACAAAGTGCTTACAAGGGAAAGCTAGGGAATGAGACATCCATAGAGACTTTGCAAAGTAGAGCATAGGGAATATAGTCAATAATATTGTAATAATCACTTATAGTGCCAGGTGGGTACTAATCTGGGGGATCACTTTGTAAATTATATAAATGTCTAACCACTATGCTATATACCTGAAACTAATATAAAATAATCGACTGTCAATTCTAAAAAAAAAAAAAAAGTTCTGACATATTCCTGAGAATCTAGAAGTCCATGTGCATGCATAGGGCGGTGCACATGCATAGGAAAGACCACAGATGGCCCTAAAGGCTTTCCTCTGGCTGACTTTCAGGTTCTGTGAAAGCAGGAAGTTAAGGCTAAGGCATATTTGTCAGTGGATGGCTGAACATTGAAGGAGTGTTGCAACATGCACACACAGATGCTTGGGAAAAACTGGCATACTTATTGTTTCTGGCATTGGAAGTGACCGTTCTCTAATCATTAGTTGACCAGTAGGCTGACCACCTAGAGGCTTTTGTGGTCACACATATCAAAAAATACAGATTTTGTAAAATTCAGTAAAGTCCCAAAACAAACAAAAAGAACAACAACAATAATGACAATAAACACTGAGTTTGGGAGAAGAATTTGATTTCCAGAGATGTCACATTATATTATTTAAAATCTCCAGTGTGCAACAATAACAAAAAATTGCAAGACATGCAAAGAAACAAAGTATTATTCATATATATGGAGAAAAAACAATCATCAAAAGAAACAGTCCCTGAGGAAGCTCAGATATTGGACTTAGTAGAAAGGACTGTAATTAGCTATTTTAGATATGTTCAAAGAACTAAAGGAAAGCATGTCTACAGAACTAAAGGAAAGTATGAAAACATGTCTTATCAAATTAAAAAAAAATCAATATAGAGACAGAAATTAAAGAAAACAACTAAATAGAAATCCAATGACTGAAATGAAAATTTACTAGAGAGGCTCGACAGCATATTTCAGAACACAGAAATAAATCAATGAACTTGAAAACAGAGTTATTGAGATTATATAGCCAGAGAAGTATAAAGAAAAAAGAATAACAAAAGTGATTGGAGCCCAAGACCTATGGAACACCATAAAGCATACCAAACTATTCATAATGGAAGTCTCAGAACAGGAGAGACAAAAAGGGGCAGAAAAATATTTCAAGAAATAATGGCTGAAAATGTCCCAAATTTGGTGAAAAACATTAATCTATAAATCCAAGAGCTCCATGAACTCCTAGAGACATATCATAATCAAACTGTTGGAAGCTAAAGACAAAAAGAATCTTGAAAGCAGAGAGAAGAGATTCATCATATCCAAAGTATCCTCAGTAATGTTAATAGCTGATTTTTCATCAAAAACTATAAAGGCGTGAAGGCAGTGAGATGACATATTCAGAGCGCTGAAAGAAAAAGACTGTCAACCAAAAATTTTATCCAGTAACACTATCCTTCAAGAGTGAGGAAAAAATAAGGTATTCTCAGATAAACAAAAAACTGAGGGAATTCACCAGCGAACATTTCCTAGAAAAATAATAAAGGAAGCCCTTTGGACTATAATTAAAGGATACTCTGCAGAAACTTAAATCTGCATGTGGAAATAAAAAGCACTGTAGTAGGTAACTATATAGGTAAATATAAAAGAGAATATAGATCCCAAATAGCAAAAACAAACTTGAAAAGAAGGACAAAATTGTAGGTCTCATACTTCAATTTCAAAATTTACTGCAAAGCTACAGTGATCAAAGCAGTGGGGTATGGGCATACATAAACTAATGGAATAGAATAGAGTCCAGAAATAAACCCTCACGTATATGATCAAACAATGTTTTACAAGGGTACTAAGACTGTTCAATAGAGAAGAATAGTCTTTTCAACAAATAATATTGAGAAAATTTAACATCTGCATGCAAAAGAATGAAGTTATCAACCCTTATCTTGCATCATATACAAAAATTAACTCAAAATGGATCAAAGACTTAAATGTAAGAGCTAAAGCTATAAAATTCTCAGAGTGAAACAGAGGAGAAAAGCTTCATGACACTGAATTTGGCAGTGATTTCTTGGAATGACACCAAGTAAGGCAACAAAAGGAAAAAAAAGATATACTGGACTATGTAAAAATTAAAGACTTCTGTGCAAAGGACACTATCAAAGGAGTGAAAAGGCAGTTCATGGAATGGGAGAAAACATTTTCAAATTATATATCTGATAAGGGTTTAATATTCACAACACATAAAGAACTCCTACAACTCAACAACGAAATAAAATCAAGCCATCTAATTCAAAAATGGGCAAAGACATTTTTCTAAAGAACAGGCATTTTCTCAAATAAGATATATAAGCCAATAAACACATAAAAACATGATCAATATCACTAATCATTAAGGAAATTCAAATCACAACAACAGTTAGATACCACTTCACACTCATGAGAATGGCTGTTTATACACATAACCCTCAGAATATAAGAGGTGTAGGTGGGGATAAGGAGAAATTGGACCCCTGTGCATTGCTGGTGGGAATGTGAAATGGTGCAACTGCTATGGAAAATAGTAGAGCAGTTCCCCAAAAAGCTAAACAGAATTACCATATGACCCAACAATTTCAGCAAAAGTGAAATGAATTCAAAGCAGGGAATTCAACAGATATTTCTACTTCTATATTCATAGCAGCATTATTCACAATAGCAAAAAGGTGAAAGCAACCCAAGTGTCCACCTGGAAAAACAAAATGTGGCATGTACATATAATGATATCATTTAGCTTTAAAAAGGAAAGAATTCCTGATACAAGCTACAATGTGGTTAAACCCTGAAGACATTATGTTAGTGTAACGAGTCAGTCAAAAAAGGACAAATACTGTATGATTCCAATTATGAGAGGTATCTAGAGTCAAATTAATAAAGATATAAAGTAGGTTGACATGGGCTGGAGAAAGGGAAGATTGGGAATTATTGTTTAATGGATACAGAGGTTTTGAAAGACGAAAAAGTTTTGGGGAGAGGTAGTAGCAATAGTAGCACAACAATGTGAATGTACTTAATGCCACTGAACTGCATACTTAATCATTACAATAATAATTTTATGCTATACATATGTAAATGTGCTCATATTCCTTACACCTAACCATCCCACTTCTGGGACTTGGTCCTATAGATATTCTGGAAAATGATATTTGTGCTGTTTGTATTAGGAAAAGATTAAAAACAAACATCCATTAAGAGAGGCCCAGATGGATGAATAAATTGTTGAATATTTTTAAGTGAAATGACCATGTTTCTTTTTTATGAGTGTGTGGCAATGAAAAATACAATGACTTAGTAGTTTAACTACCATCATTACAAATGTCAATTCAATGAAAAAGGCATTTTTTTTTCCGATAGGCATTAGATAGAAAAGAATGTCATAACACTTGGTCCTCCATGAATTTTCTTGGCAATAGCCATACTCCTCTAACTCTCAATGTATCTCCAAAGCCTAGCTCATGCTTGGCATGTAGCAGACATACAATTTGTTGAATCTGTTAATTTTTCTTAAGGGTAGCCTTTAGGGAGGACAAGCCCAGAGAGACAGTATGAAGATGATTTGCCTTGGAAGTCATTCAGCAACACTAAGTGTCCACATCTGAATGTAAAAGTCTCATTAGGTGTAGTGAAGAAATTCAAAAGAAATAGCTTCCTCTATGTGTTCTAGTTAGAGAGAACATAGTCTTACATGAAACTCACTTATAATTTATGAAAATGTGACATAAAATAGAATATAGAGAATAAAGAGTTATTAGATTGGTGGGATTAATAAAGGAAATTAGGAGGATTCGCCTTATCTTGGGGGGAATGTAATTGTCACAGTTCTTTCCTAACCCATTTGAGTGAAATGTAGAACTAGTCTGTGCACCTCATTGTTTGGAGAAGTGTTATTTTCTAGGCATCTGAAATCCTATGATCACTGGATGGTGAGAACACTGATGGAATAGGAACTGATGGCATGTCCTGCCTCTCTCCATGGTAGAAGTAATTGCTTGCTCTAGGGAACCAGCAGTTGCAGCCTCTCAATTCATCAATTGAGGTTTCACAGTTGACCCATTAATTGGAATAATTTAGTTGAAAATTTTCTTTATTTCATTTAATAATTTAAAATGATTATTGCTTCCACTACTCCCCAGTCTCCAACACGCACACTACATATAGACATATATGTGCCCATGCCGTTCTTCCTTTTAACCCATCAATCATGTTTGGTTAATTTTGACATCCTGTTGTAGATTTCTTAGTTTCTAAGTATCTCACCATGTGCACTGAGGTCTTGTAATCACCCTGATAATATCTCTATGTTTAAAAGCTCCATCAATATATATTCCTTTTCCTGAAACATTTCCCTTTAGCTATTCTACTTTAGGAACTTGAACAAGTTACTTCATTTCCATAGGTTTTAAAAAGACAAGAGTCACGCAAACAAACATATTTAACAAAAATTTTACAAAGCCATATTTATCCTTACTACTTAACTTTAACACTGATTTTTGTTTTTAATTTTTGCTTTTTAATTTTTTTATTGAGGTAAAATTCATACAACATAAAGTTCACCATTTTAGCCATTTAAAAATACCCACTTTGGTTCCTTTTGGTAGATTCACTCTGATGTGCAAATATTATCACTATTTAATTTCAGAACATTTTCATCACCTCTAAAAAAACCCAGTACTCATTAAACAATCACCCCTCATATCTATTCTATTCTATTCTATTCTATTCTATTCTATTCTATTCTATTCTATTCTATTCTATTCTATTCCATTCCATTCCATTCCATTCCATTCCATTCCATTCCATTCCATTCCATTCTATTCCGTTTCATTTCAAAAGAATGCTCATGATCTACTAACTAATGAGCCATGCTTCACAGTTTGAAATAATTATTACTTATTAAGAGTACTTCTATCTCTAATTCTGGGATTCTATATCAATCTGGACATTGTTTCTCTCCAAGTGAAGTCTTCAAGTTTGGAGGATTCCCCACTGAAAGAAACTTCCTAAGAGATAAAAATTGCTTTTTTTTTTGCCTTTATTTGTTTATTCATTCAATAGACATAAGAGCTTGAATGAAAAAAAAATAGTCTCTACCTTCAGAGAATTCACAATCTAGTAGAGGAAGATTGGCATGAAAATATAAAGTATAAATGAAGAAAGGGAAGTGGTCAGTTTTATCTTATGGTGTGATGAGGGGACAAAATTAAGAAGATAGGATCGTAAGTTGAGCTTAGAAATAATGTATAGATATTTTTTCATTGTTATTGAAACTTCTACTCTGGAAGTCTTATTCTCAAGGTTACACTGCCACTTTACTGCAATGGATTCTGCAAGTCCCAAAAAGACAGTGTAAGGAAACTGGGTTTCATATTGGCAAAGAAGAAGGAAGACAGAAAGGAAAGAAAGAGAAAGAAATAAACTAATGTTAATTGAGTACCTATAATGGGTCAAGCACATATATTTTCTTATTTAAGCCTTCTAATAATTCCTCAAAGTATATATTCTTATCCACATTGTGTTCAGCGTAAAACCTCTCACATGTCCTACTACACCTTGGCTGTATAGGAACACATACAAACATTTTCTAAGTGAGACAGGGCTATGTCTCCCCTGGATTTGGCACTTCAATGTGAAAAATTTCATTAAATGCCTCTAATCTGCCTATGATGTATGCTCTTTTAGAATTTGCTCTTTCATAGGAAGGTAGCTCTGATATATCAAAGTCATTGTAGGCAGAAAGGTAATGGATGAGGGGAAAGGAAGAACAGAGAAGTTGACAGTAGTTTGAATATTTAAAGACATTCCCATTGATGTTCATGCCAGGGAGGGTTTCAATCCCTACAGTCAGATGGCCAGAGAGGGGGAGTAATTTTTTCAAATGATAGAGATATGGATCTCTCGTTCCAAGGAAACAATCTTGCTTGTGGCACTTTGCCTTAAAGTTACTCCTTGCCCCAGTGAAAAGCTGAGGGGAAAGAAGAGTTCCTGACGTGCTGAGAGTAGACCATAGTGATCCATTAACTAGAACTGTCAGATATCCAAATGACACCAGAGCAGCATGTGGAAATAAGTAAAGCTTGGAAGGCATAGGGTTGGCCATTGTTTGGGAAAGTGTAGCCAATAGTGGATTTTCTTTATGCAGGAAACCTAACCTAGGACCACTGTATCTGACCAGGATGTTGTAGGAGAGGGTGAGGTTAGGGATGGAAGGAGATCTCTTGTAGAAAGCAGGAAGACAAAGAAGTTACTGAATATGACAGTGGATACAAAGTATAAGGAAAACCAAGCTTGGAACATCAGAAGCCAGAAGATAATAGCTGCTGATAAGGGGGCAACAGAAGCATTGCATCAAAGATAAGAGCAGCAAGTTTTGGGTTGTAATAGATAACAAACAAACACGTAAGCAGTCTGAGGGCTTCTACAGCCACCAACAACTGAGACAGACTCATGTAAAGCTTAAGAAGTAGATAAATCTGGTTGGCACACACACACACACAAAGAACATTTAAAAAAAAAGAGCTAAGACCCAGAAGTAGGTAGAAATGGAGGGAATTAGTATTTTTTGACCATTTATTATGTTAGGCACTGTGCTGAGTGCTTGCTTCTTATTTAAAACTCGAATTCACTCCAAAATTAAGTGATACCATCCCCATTTTATAGATAAAAAATCTGAAGCTGAGACTTCAAGTTATTATAATTGGAAAGGTTCTATATGAGATTAGTAAAAAGAACAGAGGTAGACAAGTGGAGTACCTTTTAACAGGGAGTTAATAGAATCTTTAAAAGTTAATCTGATACACTAAGATAAAGTAAACAAATCCAAAAAAACTTACTCTTGGGCCTGGTGCTCCAGGTGGACCCTATAACATAACGAATTTAAAAAAGTATTTAGTAGTTATCTCAAAATGGGCATGTATATGACATCAGTGATAAACATATATAAATATAAATAAACTCACTGGAGGCCCCGGTTGACCTCTTGGTCCTTGAGGACCCTAAAAGAAATGGAGACAAAGAACAATATGGATATGTATGCTTTTGGTTTGATATAAACAAGACAACTAAGATTCAGCCTCTATCACTGCCTTTTTGTGTGAGGCAAGTCTTAAGATACAGAGCTGTTTTAGTACAATTTTAAAATTACATGCTCTTGCACTGAGTTATCATCCACATTCACAAGCAAGATATTTATTTTCATGTTTTATTGATATTATTTTAAACTAAATTCACTCACTTCAATAAACTTATAAATGTAACATTTAAAAATGTTAATGCTTTCTAAGTATGTTTTTCCTGTTATTTTTATCTACCATACACATAATTGTCAAAGATGGAAACTTCAGTGTTAGACACTTCCTTTTGCTTTACCTACATTGGTTACCAACAACTATTGATTTTACCTTCAAATCTCTCCAAAATACTACTTCTCCATCCTTACTACAATTGCCTTAGTTTAGAGCTAATCATGTGCTATGGACTGAACGTTCCCCCTCCCTCCAAATTTATATACTGAAGCTCTAATTTCCAATATGATGATATTTGGAGGTGGGGCCTTCTGAGCTAATTAGATCATGTGGAGACCTGATGAATGGTAGTGGCCTTATAAGAAGAGACATGAGAGAGATGACCACAACAATATAGCAAGAAGGTGGCCTTCCGCAAACCAGGAAGAGGACCCTCTCCAGACACTGAATCTGCCAGTGCCTTGATTTTGTATTTCCCAGCCTCCAGAACTGTAAGATACAAGCATCTATCGTTTAAGCCATTTAGCTGATGGCAATTTGTTATAGCAGCCTTAGCTGACAAAGACATCATGTTTTGCCTGCACTCGTAGTATGACATCTTCACCTTATTCTACTTTGCTAACTACATCCTACTTATAAAATGGAAATTTAATCATATCATTATTTAGTTAAAATCATTCAATGGCTCTTTATTTCTTAGAGGATAAAGTATAAACTTAACAGTAATAGCTACCATTTATTGAGAACTCACACTACATGCCAAGTTGTGTAGCTCTTTATTTATAACTCACTGTATGCCAAGTTGTATGCTGTATTTCCATTTTACAGTTAAGAAAATAGAATGGTTAAGTAACCAGCAAATAAGGAGCAGCTGGGATTAAAATCCAACTGAACTGGATACAAAAGTATATTCTTAGTTAATGTGCACCCCAGCCTCTCTTCAAGGTCTGGGCTTCATTTCCACTTACTCTCCCCAACACACCCTACACTCCATCTATTGCTAACTACTTGTAGACTTCTGAATCTTCCAAATTCCTTAACACATGGATTTTCTTGCATGAGCTATTTCTTTGACCAGGAATGCTCCTCCTTACCTTCTCTATCTGTTTAACTCCCATGCCTCTTCCAATACGTCTTTAAAACTCTGTACCACCTTGTCTATCCACTATGCCACTTTCTTACTGCTCAACTAACCACCTCTTCTGCATGCCATAGTACATAACATACCAAAAAGTCCCTTAGGGACCCTTGAAAGTTTCTTAGTCATCTTTTTGTTTTCTGGAACTCTTAAGAATAGTACCTAATGTATGGTAGATATTCAACGATTATTATGGAATGAATGAATGAATGATGTTAACTAGTATTAATTTAGAAATTAGAATATTTAAAATATGTATAGTAAAAAGTGAAAAGTTATGTGTACATTTTCCAAAATAAAATCAGTAATCATTATTAAGAATGTCTGTTCACAACAGAATGGTGGTTACCAGAGAGGAATGGGGGTGGGGGGAAGGCAAAATGGGTAAAGGGGGTCAAATACATGGTAATGGATGGACACTAGACTTTAAGTGGTAAGCATGAAATAGAGTATACAGACATCAAATTATAATGTTGTACACCTAAAATTTATATAATGTTATTAACCAATGTTACCTCAATAAAATAAGGAAAAAAATCCATTCAGAATTTGATTTATTTTATGTTCAACTGAATGTTATGTCTACTTTGGGTCAAATTCAGATTATGGTTAAAAGATGGCAAAGCAAAATTTATTTACAGCTGAGTTTTGAATTATGCTGAGGCTATCCTTGACTTGTATTTTGTTTTATTGCCAAAGCTTTGATTCTAAATATACTGTAGCAATCAGAACAAAGAACACATAGTAACTTAAAAAGGGTAGAGTATTCCAAACACCATGCCTCCTGGACATATCTTAGTTTGCATGATTTATGATTTCAATTTAAAGTAGAGAATGTACAAAACATGTACCTCAGAAGCTGCATGAAAAGTTACTGAAATGTCATGTTGGAGATAGAGACTTTTAAATATATTGAGGCTCAGAGTGAATTTGGCTGTGTGTGTTTCTGTTTTGGATCAACATGGTAAAAATAAAGTTGACATTTCACCCTACTTGGAATATTTTTTGACATTTGCAAAATCTCACTGATGGTTCAGTACAAACTATACATATCTTGTCTTTGACTTTGAAAGAGAAATTTTTCAAAGAAAAAATAATTTTTTTCTACTGCTGATTTTATTGAGTCCATTTCAGCTTGTTTCCCAGAACAAGTCAGATCACAAATGTGTTCAACCGAAATACTTCAAATTTAACAAGACAGAGCAAAATAACTCCAGTGAAACAAGTACATAGTCATGTAAAACAAAATATTATTCTAACAATATAACATTTATTAGTTCTTTTTTATTTCTCTAGCTAACACATCATTAAGGAAAAATGATTCTTTTCTCTAGGTACCATGTAAAGCAGTTTGTAATAAAATTATGATTGTCTATGTTAATTTCCTAAATTAATGTGAATGGTTATGGCGGTTATTCGGTTCCAATGAAAACGCTACCTTTGAAAACAGACTCTCAATCCTGAATTTATATATGATCCTTCAAAAATAACATATGTTATCATTAGACTTTGAAAATACTGATAAATGCATGTATTTTGATTCTGCCTTATATAAATGCAATCATGATTTAGCTTCATGGTCTTTAAGCCGGCACAGCTACAGAGAGCGTCCCTTTTTTCATTTACAAATCAAGAAGCTTGCACTATAAGATGTTCAGCAGCATCTCTGGTCTCTACCCACTAGATGCCACTAGAAACTCCCTTTTTTCTCAGTTATGACAATCTAATGTGCCTGCACACATTGCCAGTGTTTCCTGGGGGGTTTAGGGGTGGGGCAAAAATGCCTTTGGTTGAGAATCACTAGTGTGGAGGGTTTAATTGGGAGTTTAGTAATATTAAATAAGATTTATTAGACAATAATATAATTAGGAGAGAATCAGTGAATTATTAGGTATAGGGGATAACTATAAATCAAGAACCTACTTATGTGGAATCTGTCATGTGGGTGGCAGTGCTAGTCTTAATGTAGGTGAGAAGTATGTATGTACCATCTTCCTTACCCAAGCTGCTCATAACCTTCATTTTCTGAAAGGTACTACAATTAATAGAAAAGCAAAATGGTATGGAATTGGGAGACTTAGGCTCTACTCTTGCCTCTGTACCTAATTTACTATATGTCCTTGAGCGATTTGCTACACATTTGGATCTCAGATATATCAACTGTAACAACAGGTTTGGTGAATATAATCTGAAGGTTAAGAATGTTACATATGAATACAAGTTGGGAATTTCAAATATGAAGTCTGTATGATTATAAGGGGAATATGTACTTGAATTAAAAGAGTTTAATAATTTTTCATTTGAATTAAATATACTATCTATGAATTTTTTTAAAAAAATACATACAGATAGGCTTTAAATTCTTAATTTGTTAATATTTAGGACATAATTTCCAATAATTTAGTTTTTCCTAATAATGTTTAAACCATCCTCTTCACTTTTAAATCAGAGGCAAATTAGATAATTCTGCTAATCAAGAATTGTGAAGACATCAACTTAGAGGTGATATTTGAGAACATGTTAATGGGATTCTTCAAAATATTATTGTTTTGCATTAAAAAATATGCTATAAAAATGAAGCAATTAATCTAAAAATGCACACTGGGATTATTATCTTTATGTTTTTTCTACTTCTATGGTTTTAATTATAAGCCATAAAACTGAAGCAGCTAATCTAAAAATTTATGCTATAATTTTCTCTTTTCCTATTTCTATGTCTTTAAATTATGTTTTAAGTTGTAACATCATGTCAAAATCCTTTTCAGATGATTGACACTAAGATATTATTCTGCTATAAGTTTGTTTATTTATTTATTTGTTTGTTTATCGTATCCTATTATTTCTAGCAATCCTCTTTGTCTTATTTACTTTAAAAATTAATTATGTTCTAAGAGTAGGGCCTCATAGAAATGAGAAGATTTTTGTAGTCTTTCAAGGTTAATTGACCATTAACACAACAGTTTTTAAGTTGGGGAAGAGTAGGGAATTCTAGATGCTATCCACTAGGAAGTTTTCTCAAAATGTCACAAAACTCTGGCTCAGTTTAGAGTATGTGTATTAATCCGGGACTTAATTTTAACACAGCACATAGGCAGGCAGATATAAAACAGATACAGAATAGAAAGGAACTCTTTCAGATGTGGCAATAGAGAAACAGGTCTCTCAGTGGTGGAGAGAACCATTTAGGATCATACTAGAGTTTATAATGTGAGATACATTTTATGAATTAAGTTAATTGCAGATGATCTCTAAGAATTAAAAGATTACTTTTATAAAGCTCCTTATACTATAATGTAATCGAAGGAAAAAAGGGAATAGAAAGATATTTAATACCTGTTATTCAACAATAAAAAGAGAATAAACTCATAATTCTAATGTGTCAAATAATCCTTTTTCCAGAAGCTAATTTTTATTGTCTACATTAATTGCCATTGTGCCCCTGCTCCTTGGGTAGTGAAAGTTTGCACCTTAATTATGAAGAGAACAGTGGTAATCCATAGAGCACAAGACTAATAAGTATGTTAATTTGGGAAATGCTACTTTACCAGCAAGAACTAGAAATAGCTGTTAATTTTTTAATTTTAGGGAACAATATACATTTATTAATATGCTTTTCAAATATTGCCTATTACATGGTAGGTTCTGTTCTGGATACTGATATTCAGTGTATCAAAGTTCCCTGCTCTCATGAAGTTTACATTCTAGCAGAGGAGACAGAAAACAAGATATTGTGAAAGAAAATGACCAGGAATAATAAGACAGGGTGGTCACAGAAGGCTTCTCTAAGATGCTATTTGAGTAGAGATACCTGAATAACAAGATAAAAAGCAGTCATTTGAAGAGAAAGTGAAAGAACTTTCTAGATAAAAAGAAGACATGTTCCAAAGATCAGAAAGAAGTTTATCATAGTTGGCGAAGGGAAAGTGGTATACGGCATGAGACTGGAAAAGCAAACAGGAGGTAGTTCATGTAGGGCATTGTAGACTATGATTAAGGAATTTAGATTTTATTTTAAGTGCAAGCAGGGGTCATAAGGAGGTTTTAAAGGGGGGAGTGATATAATCTGATTTATGCTTTGACAATATCACTCTAATGGCTATGTAGGAAATGAACTGTAGTGGGGAAAAGTGGAAGAAATGGAAAGAAGACTGATCCAGGGGTGATCTGGACAGTGATGGAGAATGAGGGAAGTGGATGAGTTCAGAATAGTAGCTGGAGCTGATGGGAATGGACCTCTACTTCGAAGAACTCTTCTTTATGTTCTATGGCTTTGTTCATTGTTTTATGGGGGCTTATTTATTTTTCTTTTATGTAGAATCACAGACATGTAGAGCTGGAAGGGACTTTAAAGGTATATTCTAATTCCTTACTCAGTGCAGGCATACCAGTCCAGTAACTAAGAGAGATAGTCGGTAGGCTTCTACTGACACATGCACTGTTTCACAAAACTATTTTGTATTAAAGCAGTTCATTATTATGTTAGACAGCTCAGGGTAATACTGAAATTGGCCTTAGCATTCCATACATTTAGTTAATATGTATCTTTTTATGATAATTATGTGCCAGGTACTATGATAGACTGGGAATTAGGTGGTAACATGAAGCTCACCATCTGTTTCTGAGCTAAGCACAGAAACAGAAAATTCAGTGCAATAAATAAATTATTTAACTTTTAGTCTCATATGTTCTATCTTTCTTATGCTCTTTCTTAAGACAACTTTTCAAATATTTGGAGACAACTATCATGTCCCAATGCTCCAAGCCTTCTCTGATTCACTTACTAATACTTTATTAAATACTTATTGAACACCACTATAAGACAGGTACTTTCATAGGTGTTGGGGGAACAGCATTAAAACAAATGGATAAAATTACTGTATTATGGAGCCTATGTTCTAGTGAGGGGATACATAATAAGAAGAAAACCAAATAAATATGTATCATGTCAGGTGGTAAGTAAATAGGTTAAGGAAAAATAGAGACTCTCAGGCAGGTGATGGCATTCTTATTGGACATAGGCTAGTAAGGAAAAGCCTCTCTGATAAGAGGACATTTAAGTAAAGACTAAAGAGCAGCTGCCAGAAATTGTACTTGGTCCTAACTACTAGGCACTATGTCCATGGGTGGCAGCAGGGTAAGGCTAAAACATCAGCAAGTCCACCCTGAGCAAATTGTCTTTAAATTGAAACCTTAAGATAAGTAGGAACTATAGGGATTAAGAGTATGGGTGAGAAAACTCAAGAGCAAAGTCAGGAAGTGAAGAGGGAGCAAAGAGAACAAGGAAAGGGATGACCAGGCTGCAGAGTCTGGCAAAGGCTAAATATCCCAAATATTTCAACTGTTTTTTTTAGGACATAGCTCTCTGATATATCTGAGAACCTTCTTCTGAATGTCCTTGGGGATGGCCTATCTGGTGCCACTACCTGCTTTATTCTGGATGTCAAATTTCTATCAGTGCACCCTAGGATTGCAGGCATAATCCACTGAATTTATAATCCATCAGAGTCACTGAAATTTTTTTTTTTTTTACATGAAATGCCTGTGACATTGCCATAGGTACTCAAGGTTTCCTGGTTCTGCTGGAAGCCTTTTGTTCCAGCCACAGTACTTGGAGAAGGTAAGTCCAGGAGGCATCTGGAGATAGATGGGTCTAAAAAATGGGCTAATTCCAAGCCTCACTACTTTTCCTTTCCTTCTCCACTCCTCCTGGCGGGTATGGCTTCATTGTGTACATACATCCTTGGTTCCCGCTATAGTAAGTCTGCTGAGAAAATGTGAGGGCCTCTTTTCCGCAAATTAAACATATCTATTTTAATGCCCTTTGCCGATTCTTAGGCTATCTGAAATCGCCTAATTTTCATTCTTCTGCTAGTTAATATAACTGCAATTTACCTATTTTGAGCCCCAAGCACACCCCATGCTGAAAAGCAAAAATTTGTTGTCACTATGCAATCTCATTAACTTTTAATCAATTTTAATCAAATCTTTGAGTTTATTCTTATGTGCCTTCTGTTCTTGATTTTACCTCCCCCCTACCCCACACCCCTTTTGGCTCCATGCCTGCTTTCTGTTTACAGCTGCTGCTTGAATAAGTTCAATGGGATCTCTGCTGGGAAAGTAGCCCCTTTACAAAAATATCCTCTTTAACTCAGAAGAACTGACATCCCAGAAAAGTAGGAAATGGTGCCAGTATAAGCCATTTAGGTCTCCAAGGTACTGTGTACCTTTTGCCCATCCTTTTACAACTGTTTCCAATTGGCTGAAATATACAACTAATAATTTGCTTCTGCTTTGCAGTCCTCGTAGGTGCTGACAGGGCGTAGTGGGTATATACCTAAAAGGTCCTGGCAATGCTGTTGTTCTGGCCCTGGTGAAGAAGGCTCACACTGTCTGTCCTACAAGTATTCCATTTCACACAGGGATTTGGGAAGTATGTGATGGCAAATTCTTAAACATGTTTAGGGTTTATTAGGTTTCTCTGCTATATACCACATGTTTGCTATACTTCCTGAAAACTATACTTTTATTCTACAAGTACCAGAAACATAATACTGAACAAATCAAAAAAATGTTCTTGCTTTCATGAGTTTATAGTCTAGTGACAAGTGATACTATAACCACAAATTTAGTTAAACTTACAGTTTCACCTCTAAAGCCTTTTTCACCTCTGGGTCCCTAAAAGAAAAAAAACAGTTAGTGTTATTGATAATTTTGTGAAATATAAACTATGCTGTAAAAAATATCTTTTTAAAATTTCCTCAGTGTATTGAATACATTTAGTTCTATGAGACAAATTCCGTTAAGTGGAACTGCTTGGTCAAATATATATATGAATATTTTAACAGATATCTTTCCATCAAGGCTATAATTCACATTTCTACCAGAGTACTGTTTTTTCCATATCCTCGTTCTGAAAAGTTAGATATAATATCTCATTATTACTTTAGTTTGCATTTCTGTAAATTAAGAGAGCATCTTTTCAAATAATTATTGACTTTTAGAATTTGTTCTTCATTTACCTATTGAGTTTTCTATAATTTTTTATAGAAACTTGTAAGAGCTCTATACATATTAGCCCATTATATGTTATATGGTTTGCAATTACTTTCTCCCAACTTATGTTAATTTTTGACTTTATTTATGGAAACTTTTCCATACAAAATTAAAAAATTTTCAAGTATTCAAATATACTTTCTGTTCTTTCAGTTTTCAGATTTCCTACCTCATAAAAAAGTCTCTCTAACCCTTTATTTTCTAGTTAGTTTTCCTAACATTTTAATTGTATCACTTTTTCTTTTAATATTCAATTCTTTAAAAGTTCACCCGGGAATAAGAAATATTGGGTGAAAGATATAATGAGAGACATCTGGAAAAAGTTTTATTTTTCCCAAGATAGAGCTATAGATGACTTTTTACTTTGGATGATTATCTCTGCATATGATTCCTGAGAAACTGTAGCCAACTTACTATAAACCTAATTATGATGCCAACATAAAAGATGGGAGAGTAGAGATATAGAGATATAAAATCTGGTCTTGGATAACATGATCACTAAATTAACCAAATCTGAGATCCTTCCTACCTCTGGGCTTCCCACAATGTGATTAATCATTCTAACTGATATATTATTTTTGCTATAATTAAATTTCTGTATATTCTGAAATCTAATTCTGGGCTCTAGCTTCTTATACTGATCTATTTGTTTATTTCTTTCTACTACAATATAGTTTCATTTATGATGACTTTAAAGTATTGTTTTCTTATTCAGAAAAGCAAGTCCCTCACACCCAATAATATTTTTTCACAATGTTTTCCCATTCTCAAATGCTTATTTTTTCATAATAAACTTAGAAGTTTCTCCTTAGAATGGAAAACACAGAATATGGGAAAATTTTAATGTGTATGTTGAATATTATAAAGGCCTTAAAGAACTATTTATAAATAAAACATAGTAAGGGATTTTAATTGAGCCATTTCTTATCATCTTTCCTTGACCAATTAATATTTCACATTTTTGACAGAGGAGTAAATCATTTTGTAATCAGAACAGTATGTATTCCTTAGTTTGCTAAAGAACCACCCACTGAACTATGAGAATTCTTCCACTTACAATCTCCCACTTAGGATATGTAGCTCTGAGTGGTAAATGCTGAAAGTCTAGAGAAATGTAACGCTATACATTTCATTTTTTTTTTTAAATTGAAAATCCAGTATCTCTGGTGGTAAATTCTTCTCTAAATTTACTGAAGAGAATAGTTATACCTAATACTATAAGTATAAAATGGAAGCATTTCATTTCATATTTTAAAACTCTGTGTCTCTCTATACAACATTTTCAAAGGACTGAAAATATTGATTCCCTGCAGGGAATGAATCTTTTCCCTCCAAGTCTCAATTTGCCTCTTTCTACTGTGCTCTTGCTCTTGTACATTTACACTATTATTAGCACTGTAAAACTCTCCCATGGCCACCTCCCAACCATTGTCTCATTTTTCTTATTTCATAGCCAAATTTCTTAAGGCACGGGCATATACCATCACAGTTTCCTCCCCAGACATAGGTTGACCGGGGTGGAGAGAGCACTGGGCTTGCATAAGAAACATCAGCTATGTAATTCAGTAGCTGTATCGCCTTGAATAACTAGGCAACCTCTGTAAACCTCATCTGTTTTCTTATGTCTTAAATAGAAAAAATATCCTCTATTCTAAAGGTTTGCTGTAAGAATTTGAAAAAAGCTATTATTAAATATTTTCATCTACTTCCTTTTTCACTGCAATCTGTGCTCTATCTTCTACTGCAACCAATCACTGTTAACTAATCCTTTTGTGAAACTCATCTATCTTAACATTGCGCTTTTCTGGTTTTCCTATTTTCTGCAAATTATTTCTTTCCTTTATAGTGGGTACTTCCAAAGGCTCAGATCTGTACTTCTTTTGCTATCTTCTTTCCTTCAGAAAACTGATTCTTTTTATTGCTTTAGCAATCCACCTCTATGCTTATGATACTCAACCCCTTCTTCCTAATAGCAGTTCTATTTTCCTTTCTCAACTCCAGTTTTAATGCCTACCTCACTATATATACTTTCTTCATTACATATATGATCTCTAAGTTCTCAGGAATCATCTTTCAGATCAAAGCGTACATCTATTTTTGCCCTGTGCTTCTCAAATACCCAGGTGATCCTTTGTGGATTACTGTAGAAATAAGATTAAAGAAAAAAAAAAGAGTATGAAAAGAAAAAAAAAAGACCTATATTGTGATAAACTTACAGTTCTACCTGTTGGGCCCGTTATACCTTCTCTGCCAAGGGGGCCAGTGTTTCCCTGTTAGGGTAAAAGAAAAACAGTTATTCTCATTGTCAGTATAATTCAGAAAAATTATAGAAAATTTCTTGGGCAATGGTAAAAGTGTCCATGTCTGTATAATTTCAGTTTTTATTATATAATTTTATAGTATTAGTAGAAATCATAGTAATTTTGATTCGTAGTCTGTGACACAATTCCGCAATCATTATAGTTTCCGATTAGGAGCATTATATTGGCATAATTTCTAATAAACTGATAAATCAGCATTATAATTGTTATGTGTTGGTAACTTCAATGATTCCATTCTATATGTGTGTCATTACATAAAAATGCAATTACTTTACATGAAAAAGACTACATAGAATGATTAACAAAATTACAGATTTTACAGATGTTGAAGGAACAGATTGGCATGGGACATGGAATTGAGAGAAAATATGAGAAAAAACCAGAGGGCCTCATATGTGACCAACTAAATTTCAGTTTCTTCATCTGTAAAATAAAAATGCCTACTTCATAGAACTATTGTGAAAATTAAATGCGATAAATAATTTTGAAACTGTAAGGTACTATTTGATTATTAAGATAACCTTGAATAAGTTGAACCTCTTGTCAATTCCTCCCAAACTAGGTATGGAACCTATCATTTTTTAATGAATATAAAACACCTGTTTCAAGTATTTTCTTTCAACCACCACTTCTAATTCTACTGGTTGCAAATTTAGACTTTCTGGCTCACACTTAACTTAGAATACATAAATACAGATATCTAACAGGTTTTCTTTTTCCAACTCCTACCAAGGTATAGAATATACTATCAATAGCCATTCAGTCTACTAACAGATAATTTTAATATTAAGTTGGCCTGGAAAGAGAGAAATGAGCTGATATTCCAAGAGTAATCCAATAGAATAACTTTTAACACAAAGATTGACTTTAAGTGATAAATAACTATGGTACTCAAATCTCAGAAATACACAATTCAATCAGACTTGATTTCTTAACCTAATCAAATATATACTCCTGGTTTATCACTGAACAAAAAAGTCAAGAAAGTTTTAATCTAAAAAACTTGACCATGATCTGATTCCCTGAAATTATGATTTGTTAAAACAATGGGGAGGTACACATGGACTCTAGAAAAAGTAGATCAAAAGAGCCCAAAATGGCCTGTTTATCTATGTGTCCAAAAGATGAGGTACAATAATCGGTACCAGTTAACTACAAACTTACATTTTTGAAATGGAGGACAATGAATCTAGATTTCTTACTTCAATTAATTTAATTTACTTAATCACCAATATTTATTATGCAATGAGCAGGAACTCGGCACAAGGACACTTAATGTTTATTCTATATCTTATGAAATTAGTAAGCAACCTTCTAAATTATTTGGTCAATCAGATGTGGATTCAAATTCTAGCTCCTCTATGTACTAGCCATATGTGGTCTTGAGCAAATTACCTTTCAGAGACTCAGTTTTCTCACCTGCAAAATAGGGATAACAGTACCTCTCACAGGATTTTTATGAGGATTAAATAATATTAGGGACACAAACTGTACACCAGTACCTGGTACATAATAGTCTTCTGCTAAATATTAACCTATCATGACTTTTTGTCTGTCTCTGTAATGACTTAACAAAGGACTATTTGCACTTATAAATTAGTATTTGTGAGCTAGTTACCAAAACATTTATATTGGTGAGCTGATAAAATTTTTGGAGCGGCAAAGCAATATAGGTTCAGATCCTGTCCTACAGAGACCCAGTACTTGGTAAGGCTCTATTTAGGGCAGATGAAAGGCATGCAGCCATCTTCTCTTTGATCATGCCAAGAAAAGATTTAATTAATCGAGAACTCAGTAAAATTAGAATGAATGAATTTAATTAGTGGGGAACTTAATATATATAAGAACTTAAAGCAATATTTATCATAGAGAAGCCTATCCATATATAACCGACTTGTGGATACTTAAGAATTGGACTTTACATAACAGCACCAAATTTCCATGGTTCTTCAGAAATCATAAAAATAACCAATAAATTTGCACCTGAAGGAATGTTGAGAAAGGTCTTTAAGTAAACATTTCCCCTGACAACACTGTTCTTTGTGTTATTGAAAATAATTTATTATAGGAGCTATTAAGGAAGGAGTGCAGAATTTCAAAAATTTGACTTTTCATTTAATATTCTGCAAAAGACAATGGTTTGCAGTTTTAAAGTTCTCCTTCGAGATTCCTGCTTCCTTCTTCTGAACCGCTTTCTTTCTTCCTCTGTGCTGACTCTCTTTCCTAGCAGCTGCTGTTAGTTACAGAGGTGCTACTACTCCAGTCAAACCACTGTTTGGTATTTTATAACTTTTTTTTCTTTTTGGTTTTATAGATCACCTTATGAATTAGGAGACTATGGTTAATAAAAACAAAACAAAAATAAATAAATAAAAATACAACCAACGAAACCAATAACCAGTAGATGGTGGTGGCTTATCTACCTTATTTATATTCTCTACAGTTTGCAATTCCAGGCACTAAGCAGCTAATTGAAGTTCTTCAGACCCTGATCTTTTCAACTCTTTAGGCAGTTCCTCATCACTCTCTGGGGAAACTCAGTCCTGAGCTGGGGAAACATAGCTATTGGGAAATGTTTTTCAAAGTGTGATCTAAGGAGCTCTGGTCACAGGCAGGGCCCCTCCAGGTGGTGCATAGGGGTGGTCTCCAGTTGTGTTAACGATTATGACATGAAGCTGCTTTATGTTTTTGTTCATAATGTGAGTTAATAAATACATTATCCAGTATTCACATTTATTCTGATGTGGTTTGTTTTTAAGTAAAAACTGGGAAGTATGGGTGGTCTATGGGGGTCTTTTGCTCAAATATATGAACTGAAAAAGGTTGAAAACCTCTACATGTGCTTTAATGAGTTTCCACCTTAAAGTAATTTTATTAAATCATTAATCTGGAGTATATTAATTTTACAGTTTTTAACCCCAATTCCTACAATTAGCAAAGCACCACAATTTGGGGGCAGGTAGAATGACTTTATACTTACTCTCTGTCCAATAGGACCTTTAGGACCTGATATTCCAACAATGCCAGCAGCTCCCTCAGGACCCTAGAAATACCAGAAAAAAAAAACAAAAAAGTCAAAATCTTTAGCTCTGTAGGTGCACTTTTATCAATGAAATAATCTTATACAAAAATACTAAGAGTTGTCTTTTAAAAAATGGAATGTGATAGTTAAAGATGTGCATCCTAAAGTATTTTGGAGGAATTGTACTTAGGTCTGCAAGTTATTCTAAAACACACGAAAACTAGATTGAGAAAGGGAGAGATGGATAGATGGATAGGTACATGATAAAGCAAGTTAAATAAAATGTTAATGGTAGAATCTCAGTAATAGGTATATGGGTGTTTATTTATTCTTTCAACTTTGCTGTATGTTTAAAAATTTTCATAATAAAATGTTTGGGAAAATGGAATGTGAGGGCAAAAGAAAACTATTCAATATAATTGCTAGAAAATACATAGGCTTTATAATTAACATATTCAAATCTCAAATATATAACTCTGTACCAACAGAAAATTTGCAGATTAAATAAAAAAAGCCCAAGTCAGAGACCAAATATTGGCATTTCAACATCTTTTTCTTTTTAGATAGCTAGAAGACTAGCAGAAAATTATATAAACATACTTTGGGACCTGGGAATCCTTGGAAACCTGTCAAACCTTGAACACCATGTTCTCCCTGCAATGTGAATAGACACAAAAATCATTATTGTGAATGGTGGCCTCCTCTATAAAGTAAGTGTTTAGCGAATGTCTGAGTTGGCACATACAGGCTGCCCTTTCAGGCCGGGCTCTCCACATGGTCCTTGATCACCTTGTGCGCCACGGTGACCTCTTTTACCTTGAATTCCAGGTTGACCAGGTAGCCCCTGTTCACCCTATGGACAGGATGAGAAAAATGATCTTGACTTTTGAACATATTGGTTTTTAAATTGGTTCATTCTTAGGCATAGTACAAGGCACTGGGGAATCAAATTCTGCATGATGATTCTCCTCACCAATACTTTCCACATAATATTTGATTATAATAAACAAGAAGTATGGCAGTGGGAAAGAAAATTCCAGAGACTGTAGTCCTAAATGTGGAAAGAGGAGGGAAAGGAGTACCTGCAAAACTAGGACGAGGATATTAGGGTTACAGAGAGGATAGTGAGGGTGTGGTGTGTGTGTTTATATGTGATGAAACATATTTTATTTGAATGGATATTATTTTACTGTGTTTTCTTTATCATACAGAGATATCGCCTATCTGATACCAGGAACAAAGCAGTCTCTTGAAATGTAAACCTTAGTTTTTGCCATAATTACCTTTTCAATTCTATCATTAAATGTCCATTGTCCCTTTCCTAAGGTATAAGCCCTTTGATATTAGCCTTCTTTAGCCCCTAAAATTTCACTGTGAAGATATATTTAATCACCATTATTTTATTTTTAAAAGTCACTTCTTTTTTTTTTTTTAATTTTCTTTTTTTAATTGAGAGTAGTAATATCTTTCACACCATTTCTAAAAATAAACTTAGGAATCAGATGGAGTTTAGAGGTATATTAATGAAAACATAATGGCTGGTAGACTTTGACCAAAGTCTTTAAGATTAGTGAATTATCATTTCTGTCTTGAGAAAAGATACAGCTTTGGGACTTGACAAATGTGAATTCTTTTATTGCAGATTTACAGTAAGAGGAAGGAATCTTTCTTATTTCTCTTCCTAGTTTTAACATTTGCTCAGTCACCTTGAAGAAAGAAATAATGGTATAAACATTAACAGAAGGCTCAAATTGTAAACAGTAAGTAACTTGGTCATCATTTTCAGTTTACCTCTATGAGTCAGAATATCTGAAAACTCTTTAGAAGTGTAAGTATGAAAACCAAATTCAGAGCTAATAATAATGAGGATGCCAATGTCATAATCCTAGGTTTTTATGAAATAGCTTTAGGCACTGGACAAATAGTCTTGGTTGTCTGGGTCAATTCTGCATTAATTCTAAGAGAGGTTTGTTTGGAAAGCCTACTGACATGTGACAAAACTCTATGCAATGAATATTAATGCAAGATTTGATTATTATCAGTTACTCTGGCTCTAAGAAATAATTTGTACTCATCAAATTTATTAACTTGTTGGTTATGTTCAGACTTAGAGGCACAGAAAGTATATCTGAGAAAGTATGTACTTGAAAGTAAATAAAATTTTCCTGCTTTAGAGGAAAAGGTGGATGACAGAGAGGGGGAAGAAAAATCAAAATGAGTCAAAGAGCATTTTTCAAAGCGTCACCAGTTCTGAGTTAATGAGTTGTTTCGGCAAATAACATGTACTGTAGCTATCATGGGAGATGGATATATTAAGGCCATATACTTTCCTTTCCTCCTAATATGTTTTTATCATTAGCTAAATAATAATATGGCTCATCCATCAGAACAAAATATTAAAATACCTTTGGGCCTAGTGTTCCTGGGCTTCCTGGCAGGCCTGATGAACCCTTTGCTCCTTGAGGACCTGGAGACCCAGCCACTCCTGTTTTTCCTGGGCTGCCTCTGATGCCCTAAATAACATAGATAAGAAATGAAAATGGAGGCAGTTCCTAAAAATCCATTTTGAGGACTCAATAAGTGTAGGAGGGATTGGTGTTTTGAAAGGCTGTTGACGACACACTGGCCAGGTTTGGAAGTTATCCTGAGCTTCTTTCCCAAATAAATGAAACACTTAAATAATGTTTTAGTTCACCTAAAATCTCTAATTATAGTTAATTTAATGGTCTTGGGTTTTTAAAATTAAAATATTGATGCAGTACAAAATATACCAGTACTTATTGACTTAAGTAGACTATGTGTGAAGTATGTTTGTTGTATTCTAACTTTTTGTATTATACTCTGGTGTACATGACAACTCTAATAACTAATTAATGTCTCCTTAAGAGAAATAATATTCTGATGGATGTCAATTAGACTTATTCTGGTGCTCACGTCTCAAAATATACATAAATTGAATCATTATGCTGCATACCTGAAACTAATATGTTATATGTCAATCATATTTTAATGAAAAGGAAGAATAACCTACTTCTGAATCACAAATGATTCCAGAACATTTACTACAGTTTCATTGACAATAAAGTTAAATAAGCAAGCAGTATTTCCTCAAAGTCAAATCCTAAAATAAGTTTGGAAAACTATGATTTACAAGCCAAAATCTAATCCATTACCTGTTTTTGTAGAACTCATGAGCTAAGAATAGTTTTTACATTTTTATAGTTTGAAAAAAATCAAAAGAAGAATATTTCTAGGCATTAAAATTATATGAAATTGGAATTTCAGTTTTATTGGAACACAGCCATATTCATTCACTTATGTATCATATATGGACATTTTACACCCAAGGCAGAGATGGTAGTTGCAGCAGAGACTGTACAATGGCACTCACTGCTTCGAACTGCTGCTTGCTGCACTGCAAACTGCAGTGATAAATATGTAACTTGACAGTGTTTCAAGTAGAACATAAGGTGACTTACTGTGACATTTTATTTTATTCATTTTAGTACCAGTGCATATTGGTTATGTCAAAGCAACAAGAGAAAAAAAAGTAGACATGGAATGCTGTATTTTTAAAGCACAGTGAAATGTAGATCTTCTTATCAAATCAGATGTCAAAGCTTTGTATTTATTATGCAATGACACTAGAGCTATGCTAAAAAATACAATATATGTCAACATTATCAGATCGAACATTTGATACAATGTTCTCATGTCACAGGAATGTGACAATTAGAAAAATTAGGACACTTAAAATTAAGTATTTCATCACAACAAAATTTCTTTACAAAAAAGTGAAACTGAAGTTGCAACTAACGTGAGTTTCTAAGTGGCACATTTCTTAGCCCAGCAAGGAAAGTCATTTATTGATAGTGACTTAATTAAAATGTGCAGCAAAATTAAACCTGTTTAAGATTATTAGCCTATTGGCAAGAACAGTTGCTTAAAATGTTAAGGACATCGGAGCAGCATTAATAGTCAATTAAAAAAAAAAAGGAAAATGTTTTTGAGTGGTCGTCCTTGCCTCTTGATGACTTGATAGGTTTTAGTAAGTAGTTCCCCCTTATCCAAGGGGGATTCATTCTAATACACCAAATGGATGCCTGAAACCACAGATAGTACTGAACCCTCTTTATACTATGTTTTTTCCTATACATACATACCTATGATGAAGTTTAATTTATAAATTAGGCACCGTTAGAGATTAACAATAACCAAAAATAGAACAATTATACTATAATAAAAGTTATGTGAATGTTGTGTCAAAATATCTTATTGTACGGTCCTCATCTTCTCACTTTTTAAAGGAAGCATTTTATAGCTTCTCTTTGGCATATTAGAATTGCCAGCATCACTGTTCTTGTGCTTTGAAACTATTGTCAAGGAAAATAAGGGTTACTTGAACACAAGCACTACCATATCCAAGAGCCAATCTGATAACTGAGATGACTACTGAATGACCGATGGGTGGGTATATAGTAAGGAGACACTGGACACGAAGATGATTCATGTACTGGATGGGATGGAACAGAGAGTGTGAGATTTCATCACAATACTCAGAATGGCTTGCAATTTAAAACTTAAAATTGTTTATTCCTCAAATTTTCCATTTAATATTTTTGGACTGCAGTTGACTGTGGATAACAGAAACTACAGAAAGTGAAAAGATGGATAAAGGGGGGCTGCTGTATACTGTTCATCTGAGGACTAAGTGATAAAGAATTAACCTGTATGGATATTTTGTGAAGAATATAGGTTAGAATCATTTTCAAAGAAGTTAAAAACACTAAATAGTACAACCTGAAGCAAAATCTGTTAAGGTCTTATAAAATTGATAGCAATGAATTGGAAAAAGATTCATTGGACAAATTTACAAAACTTGCGAAAATGTAAGGTGTTTACCCTGAGGAAAACATGTGAATCTAGCATGTGTTATTAAACCAGTAGAGTCAACAGTGAACTCTACTGACTCTCGTAAATTTAATATTCATTAGTTCTGTGATTTTTTTTTGTCAAAATAGAAACTGAATATCCTGAGTTTATAATGTAGTAGTTTTATGGCTTACCATGGACAAAATTTAATTGAGATATTTTTGAGACTGAGATTGAAATTTTTTTGAATGAGAAAAATTGTCCTCAACCTTTATTATTGAATGAAAAACTGCTTTAGAAATTAGATTTTGCTGCAGACTTTATAATATTTAATAATGAATTCAACCTGAAATTGCAAGGCAAGACAATGTTTATATGTGAAACATATACTATAGGAAAGTCATTTTGTGAAAACTAATATGTGAATCATGAGTAATGTCAACCAACTTTATATACTTCCTGTGTTATCAAAAATTAAAACAATAAATGAGACCTTTATTTCCACACAAATTTGCAGTGGGTAGATTTTTCTGAGCTCAAATAGATTCAGCAACATTTTTTAGACCTAGATGCAAGAAATTTCTATATTTCAAAATTCATTTAACTGTGCAATTGAAGAGTTTCCACCTAACCTTCAATAGGAAATATAATCTACAATGTAAATATATATTGTAGGAGCCAAATATCAAGAGAAGAATCTAATAGAATTTTATAAATCCCTTGAAAGCAGTAAATATTTTCAATTAAAATTACATATTTATGAATTCCAGTATTTGGCTGTATCTACCGATGTGAACAAAACTTCCAAAGATTAAATATGGAAAATATGCAAAATCTCATTACAGGTCAGCATTACCAGATTAAAAGAAAATTCTGATGATTGGAAACTGTAATAAGCTAAATCTTATCCCATTCCAAAAGAATTCTATTTTTTTCTCAGTAGGCTTATATTACAACAGATTGTACTTATTTATTATAATTTTGAAAAATTTTATAAAAATCTACTTTCTCTCTTGCTACATAAATTTTTAAGTAATATCATTGAGTTTGCTTTTTGCCCTGGAAAGAGAAAAATAGCTACTAATATTTACAGAAAAATTTTGCTGACTTCTGTTCTAAGAGATAATTGCTACTTTCTGACTTGATTCTTGGAATATTAAATTGGATTATGCAATTGTTCTTTTGTGTATTCTATAAATATTTGTTGAATATCATCTATGTGTATGGAAGTTTACCATGGGAAGCCCTGGGGGTAATACAAACACAGTTTTTGTTTTCAAGAAGTTTAAAATTGACAAAGATAGAATGTAACATATAAATAATTATAATTAAGGCAGAAATGTAAAAAAATTGCTGTATGAGAAGAGAGATATAAAGTAAATAATATAGAAATTCTGAGGAGGAAGTTATCTTTGATGCTAATAAGAAAAAGAAAACACTGAGAAGGTAGGGTGGATTATAAAATAAAGATATTGCCCTTAAAGTTATAAATTTAGTAGGAGAGATGATCTGCTCAAGATAGGCTAGAGTCATTTCTGTAGAAAGCTTGGTTGGGAAAATAGGATTTAAAAGGTAAAGCCGATTTTGAATTTAATACTAAAGCATCCCCCCCACCCCATCCCATACTATTTCCTTTAAATTATATCAGATATCTTTTTATTATTTAACTATGGTAAAAAGTAATTCAATATATTTTAAAAATTACCTTTTCTAAATAGATTTTCTTCTTGACCACAAAACTCACTAAAATAATGAATAGCATGTATTTTATATCACTAGGTGCTTACAGGGAGAAACTTATATCACCTATAGCAATGGTTCCCAATCTTTTTGGCACCATGGACTGGTGCTCCTATAAGAACCTAATGCCTGATGATATGAGGTAGAGCTATGGTGGTGATGCTGGTGCTGGGGAGCGGCTGCAAATACAAATGAAACTTCGTTTGCTTACTTGCCACTCACTTCCTGCTATGTGACTCAGTTCCTAATAGGCCACAGACCACCACCAGTCTGCAGCCCGGGGGTTGGGGATCCCTGATTTATAGGATATAGGTTCACATTCCTTAGCCTGACCTTTAAATTTTTTTTTTCTGTTCCAATCTACACTGACTATTTTATCCCTTACCATTTTTCTGTATAAATAGCTCTTACTATTTGTAAGGAACCATTATGACATCAAAATCCTTACAGAGGGAGGGAGGAAGGAAGGAGTAAAAAAAGAGAGAAGAGAGAGAGGGAAGGGGAAAAGGAGGAAGGGAGAGAGGGAGAGGAAGAGAGACAGGGACAGGAAGGAAGGAAGGAAAGAAGGAAGGAAGGAAGGAAGGAAGGAAGGAAGGAAGGAAGGAAGGGAGGGAAAGAGAGAGAGAGAAGTAAAAAATCTACATTGGGGCAGAGAAGAAAACACAGTTACTAAACTCATGGACCTTGGATTTAGAGAGGGTTTTATTAATATAACCTCAAAGGCAAGGGAAATAAAAGCAAAAATAAATGAATAGGACTATATCAAACTAAAAAGCTCTGTACAGCAAAAGAAACCATCGACGAGGGAAAGAGTCAACCATCTGAATGGGAGAATATATTTGCAAACAACATCTCTGATACGGGCCTAATTTTGAAAATATATAAAGAACTCATAAAACTCAACAATAAAAAAAAAATTCGATTAAAAAATGGGCAGAGGACCTGAACAGGCACTTCTCCCAAGAAGACATACAAATGACCAACACATATGAAAAGAGGCTCAATTGTATTAGCTATTAGGGAAATGCAAATCAAAACCACAATGAGATACTATCTCATATCTGTTAGAATTACTGTTATTAACAGGACAAATAATAATAATAAGTGTTGGAGAAGTTGTGGGGGAAAAGGAACCCACCTACACTGCTGATGGGAACATAAACTGGTACAGCCACTATGGAAATTAGTATAGGGGTTCCTCAAAAAACTAAGAATAGAATTACCATATGACCCAGCTATTCTACTTCTGGTTATTTACCCCAAAACTTTAAAAGATTTATCCACAAGATATATGCACCCCAATGTTCATAGCAGTATTATTCACAGTGGCCAAGACATGGAAACAACAGAAGTGTCCATCAATAGATGATTGGATAAAGAAGACGTGGGACACACAGGCAATGAAATATTACTCAGTCATAAGTAAAGATGAAATACTGCTGCCGCTTGTGACAACATGGATGAATCTTGAGATTATCATGCTATGTGAAATAAGTTAGACAGAAAAAATTGAGGACCATATAATTTCATTCATATGTGAGACATAAAACTGAAAGTAACAAACAAACATGACAAACAGGGACTCATGGACATGGACAGTGGATTAGTGGTTACCAGAGGGAAGGGGGTAGGAGGTAGATAAAGGTAAAAGGGGTCAAATATTGGTGCTGGAAGGAAATCTAACTTTGGGTGGTGAATACATAATGCAATATATATAAAACATATTGTATATAATTGTATATATAAAACTATGTACACTTGAAACATATTTGATTTTATTAACCAATAATTTTAATAAATAAAAAAGAAAAGAAAAACAGGGAAAAAAAATAACACTGGAGCCAAGGGAGGAAAAAATCCACATTGTGGATTTAGGATTTAGAATTAGAGTGGTGTGTTCTCGCACCTTATCCTAAATGCATTAACCTACTCTATTTCTTTCATCTTGCTTCTTGTTATGTGTTTTACATTGATTTATTTAATTCTGTCTGTGAGCCTCTTGGTTCATATCTTGGGGATATATTACCTGGCAGTGTACTTTCCATATGAATGATGAGAACCCCAGAGTTATAAGATGGTGCCATTTTAGAGCCTATCAATGAAAATGAATGCAAATCCAGTCATAGTCACCTGAAATTTGGGGATGTAAAATTTCAAAAATGATTGGAAAAGACATAGGTGCTATATCAGTGGCCTGGTTTCCAACAGGAATATGACTTTTTGGAAAAGGCAAGTTTTAAAATCAAAATTCTGGTAAATAGCACCCTCTTCAATAAAAACAAAAACAGGTGAAAGAACTAAGGAAACCAATGGCTTGCAGAGAAAGCAGATTCTAAAAGATCATATATAAAATGTGGAAGGAAGGGCATGTAAGCAAAGAACAATACAAACAGACTTAAACCATAAAAGTAACTCTAGATTTATACTATGTGGAGAGTTAAATTACAGAATGTAGATCAGTGTAAGTACACACACACACACACACACACATGTAGACACACATATATATGTAGACATACACATATAGTGGGCTGTCTTGCAAGACTGTGAGTATCCTATCCCTAGATGTATTATAGATGTATTTGATGCCATATGCAGAAGCCATGCAGCACATGACAGATTATGCTAGATAATTTTCGGATACCTCAACATTCCAGAGTTCTAAAATAGTACCACTTCATCTCACTTTACTTGTAACTTTAGGCAATTTTTGAGACCTTTATTCTTTAACAGAAAAAAAAAAAATCTTTCATGTGATACACGGACAATTGACATTCAGATACTGTGGAACACTCCTGAAGTCAAAAGGTATTTTTAGTTGAGAATTATAAGGACCATAACACTAGTCCTTAGGACTAACTGTATACTAGAAGCTATTTTACTTACAGTGTTATCAGACATTTAATATAGCACATTGAACATGCTCCAAGTCATTCGCTGTTCATGTTGGTTTCTTAGAGAGAAATTTGAGGACAGTAGCAGAGTGTTCTGTACAAAGTTCCAAATGATGTTTCATACAAGTAGAGAACAAATATTTTTTATTATGAATACACAGATGGATGAGTAATTGCTTTCAAGAGAAACAGATGTTAATTCCTAGGTATTCTTTCTAATGTCTTAAAAATTATTTGACTAAAACCCATCAGCAAAGGGTAGGTCATGCTGAGCAAATTTTAAAAAATAAATTAAATCACAGTTGCTACTAATTTGTTCAGAAATGTCTTGAAAAAGTTAATAGAATGATAAGAGTACATGACATGTCATGGCTGGAGACTTCATTACCCTCAGGAGCCTAACTGCCTGCTTAAATTGTTGTTGTTGTTTTTAATTTATATATAATATTGTGTAAATTTATGTCTATAATGTGTTAGTTTAATACATTTATATATTGCAATATGATTACTATAGTAGTAATGTTACATTATTTATTATTTCTTTTTTGTGTTGAGAACAGTTAAGATTTAGTTTCTAAACATCTTTGAAGTTTATAATTCAGTATCGTTGACTATAATTACTATGTTGTTTTTTAGATCTCCAGATCTACTGGTTGTAAATTTGTACCCATAAATTGGTTTTGAACTCTGCAGGAAAGTGTCAATTTTGACAAGACTGAAACTGATGGCTGCTTAAGGCTTGGGATTCTAAGAAAACATACACTTGGCTCAGTAATGACAATGACAATAACAACAACATCAATGACAACAACAGCATCAACAATAAAAGTCACTTTTATCGATTGTCTTCTATGGATCAGAAACTAAAATGGCAGTATAGTTGAATTGCTTTATTTAATCGGATGTCAGTTAAGGAAAGAAATAGAGTTGCCTTTATTTTGATTTCTCTGTGGGGAAAGAAAAGAATAATTTAAGAATAAATCTGCCTTCATTCTGGAACTCAGTGGAAATATCTGGGAAGGGATATGGAGTGACATGTACACATTTAGAGGATAGACACAGAGAAAGATTTTGGAACAATGATGACTCGTTTGTATTTAATAGTAGCACATAGCAAAGAGAATGTCGCCATGTTTGTTATTTCCCAGGCCCCTTAATTTAGCTGCCTTATTCTCATTAGGATTGAAACAAGTATATTGAGAAGTAAGAAAAAAAATTGTTTAATACAGGCAACAGAAAAAACTGATATTTTCAAGAGGATTAGCAGAGGAAAATTATGTTGAGTAAAATGATAAATATTTTTAATGTTAATCTGATCGATTTTTAAACAGTAGAATGATAAATTTAAAATTACACTGACCTTCAAATTAGTTAATGTTTTTCTTTTAAATGCTACCCTTGAAAACTACTAGGAAAATAGTTGTTTCCTTTCCCTACTGCCAAGTACTCTCTGTGCTCACAGCATCACGTTGGTATAGTTATTTACTGTGTGAAAATATAGCAATTAAAATTAATTTACTTTGTGCAGTACAAAAAAATAACTATGATGCCCTGAAGTTTTTTTTTTTTTTTTTTACATTACACAACATATATACTACATTTTTGGTTAAGAAAGCAAACCAATGAGTTGTAAAAGTAATACTTTGCTTCCTTTACTCCAAGCTACTAAAACCACTTCTGTTTAACTAGGAATTTCTCATTTTATTTGGTTTACTAAATATATCCCTCCTAGGAAAGAACCAGCTGTTTAAAAATGTGTGGGATAGTAATTATTAGGTGATTATATGCAAGGCTACATTATATATAAATAAGGTAGCATTTATAACTTTCCCTCCAGTGCCAATCATAAGTAATGTGGCCAAATGTTAGAAATAAGATTTATAAATAAGTTGTATACTAAAGTTAGGAGGTGACTTTAGTTTTGAATCTCTAAACATATTAATAAAGCTTATGGAACGCAGAGCAGGGTCAAGGTAAGTCTTAAGGTAGTAAAGACAGGTCTGCTTGACTTAGGTCTGTTTCTAGGAGTATACAAAACTAACTCTTGTTCAGCCTTAATGAATATAGGCATTTCAACATTGTATTACCTCACAGAAATTATTTACACATTTCCATTAGAACTGGCAGTTTATCAACCCTGTAATAAAGACAGTGCAAATGCCACTGTAACACTGGACAAAATGAGTGTATTGTATGAAATCTCCTTTACCCAGGTCTCAATCCATAATCACAGGACTAATGGGGACTGAAAGAGGATATTTCATCTATACTTTGGTTCTTAGACATGTCTAGTCGCACACCACTCTGGACAATGAAATGTCCATATTTTATTTCAAAAGAACATATCTATCCATACTATCTTATTTGATCCTCCGATAATACTGTGAATATGTCAAAGTCTTTCTGACTGCATTTTTTTTTTTTTTTCATTTTAGCTCTTCCTATGGCATTTCTTCCCTGGCTCAGTCTTACCTTTAGTCCTCAGCTGAAGTATAATCTTCTCAGTGAGGCCTCCATAGCTGCCTCATCTATAATCTGTTTCTCATTACGCTCTATCTCAAAACCCTATGGATTTTATTCACAGAACTTAACCACAATTTAGAATTAACTAATTTATTTATTTATAGTTTCTTACCCAATTATCTGGTTGATCCATATTAAATAGTGACTTTTTTTGGGGGGGGGGGTCAAAAAGAGTCAAATGTCAGCAATTTTTTGCTGTTTCATGTATGTTTCATGAGGGCAGTTCTTTGCCAATATTGTTCACTGCTATATAAGGAATATTTGTTGAATGAATAAATGTTAGCTTAACCATCAATATTTAATATGATTAAAAGATGGTAACTCAATAAGTCCATGCAGTGTACTAAACACTTCATAAAAACCATATGAATTAGGTATTATTGTACTCATTTTATAGATGATGCTTAAGATGTTAAGTAGCTAACACATCTTAATTTCAATATCAGGTCCCTCAAATCATAGTTATACACAAGAACATTCATTCCTCAAATGTTTACTGAGCTTCTTCTATGGGCTTGATGCTGTACTAGGTCTAGAGATACAGAGATGAATAAAACACAATCCCAATTCTACAGGAGTTTACAATCTCCTGGGAGAGAAAGACAGGAAGATAAGTAATTAGACATGAAGATAAATAACATGATCCATGCTCTGTGGAAGCAGTGTACAGAGTGTACAGAAGTACACAGCAGACATGCTTAACTCTGACTGCGGAGTAAAAAAGAGTGCCTGAAAGGAAGTGACAGTTCAATTCGGTCCTGAAAGACCAAAAAGTTGTTCACCCTAAGGTTAGAGAGAGGGGCCGAATATTAATTTTATACATATTCAGCACCTGCCTGACATATAGTAAGTATTTAATAATTGTTAGCTGTTATTATAGCTGAAACGCACAGCATGAGAAGGGTAGAATATAAGACTGGATATGTAAACAGTGGCCAGATCATGAAGGAACAACATTCCACAGAGAGTATGAACTTGATTGTATTGGGAGTTCTTGAAGATTCAACTAGGAAAGTTAATCCTTTAGCAAATATTTCATTTTGTTGCTAATCAGCAAAATTGACTAAGTTTCATCTACTCTGAAAGAGTTCCTTATGAACAGAAGATGGGCCAAAACAAAGAGCAGGGGTGAGAAGAGGGAGAAAGTAGTAATCAAGATTAGCCATAACTGCATAATCAATCCCTTAATAATCAAGAGTTGACGGGATTTGCTGAACGGAGGTATGGTCAATGCAGGTATGTTTCGTTCTCCAAAATACTGCAAGAAAGAAATGTATCTTCTTAGAAACAGAAGTTTCTTTAGTGTGACTAGCTCATAGACTACAGAACACACAGCCCAGACAGGTGGCAGGGCTGCTGGTGTTTCAAACAGAACCTCCCAAGGTGATGCTGCTACTCTACACTTGGATTACGAGTGGGCTGATGAAGTGTGTTTTTCCTTCTTATATTGGACACAATCCACAAGTGGAAAACAAAACTTTCAATGTTCTTTTAGGACAAGCATCTCATTTTGGACAACACTTAAGCCTATGTTTACCTGACAAACTGCAAAGTCAAGATCAAAAGGACTCGATTTGTCCTAAATCAAATTGTTAGTTTTGTTTCTTTCTCTCCTTCCCAATAACTGATTTTACTAGTGCAGCAATAAAAAATAAAAAGACTGGTATGCCTTCATTTTGATGACAAGTGGATTTATGATCTTCGCAGGGATAAGTTGTTTTCCTTCTTCATAAATGATTGAGGCACTATGCTTGTACAGAAGTCCAACTCAATGAAAACAGCATGTAGACTCATTTACTGCAGATGTGCTAAGTTGACTAGTCTCAAAACACTCATTTGTACAGAAGCAAATTCACATAGGCAACTGTGAGCCTCCCCAATGTTGTTCTTCAGTTATAGTCATGTGACCTTAAAAAAACATTGAAACGCAGAGTAAATATGCCAGGAATTCTTTAAACTCCTTGGCCACATCAAAAAAACAAAAAACTTTTTTTTTGTTTGTTTAGGAAAATCGGGCAGTTGCATAATGCTAGAAATCCCAGAATAAATATTTTTCTCGGTGGAAAAATCCAGCAGTCTTTAAAGGTAAGCCAAAAAACACCATGGTGCCATGATTAAAAAAAAAAAAAAAAAAAAGACCAGTGGAAAGCTGTCTTTATCCTTTGTTAAAATATCTGAGAGAATCTGTTAGTATTTAGAGACTGTATTAATTTCTCTTGTCATTTTTCTTTAACATAGTAGGTTTTTAGAAGTAATTATCTTAGAAATCACTTTTCCTAAAGACCGGTTTAGCCACTGCTACCTAATTTCATTGAACAGACTAGTTCCTTAAAAAGTATTATCATTTTACTTTCACAGCAAATATTCTACAGGAAGAAGAAACATTTATAGAAAGTATTTCTATATTCATAAATACCAATAGCATGTGTAAACTTTGAGGTTCAAAAGGGAGTTCCTTAAGGAAAAATTATTTTGTTTTTATTTTCATGAATACAAAACACTTCAATACTTATGACATTCTGTTATTTTAAGTATGCATGTAAAATTTTTCTAACTCATTCTTTCAAAATGCTAAAAAGTAGAAGTTGATGATTTATGATCTGATACCCAATTGCTTACTAATGGCAATACCAGATACCATTCAGCTTCGTGGCCCTGAGAGGTATTCGACATTACTATAATTCATTTCAATTTATTTCATCACAAAATTCAATGAGATTTTTTTTTTATATTAGCCATATGTAAAGAGACATGTAGCGCAGAATCTGTTTTTAAATAATGAACCCCAACTAGAAGTAGAACTAATGAAATGGAGCTAGAATATGCAGGTTTTGTTGTCTGACCAATTCAGATTCAGATTCTCTTTTCCTTAGATTATGTCTAAAGCCTCTCCAACTCTACTAGGTCCTTCTAGTATTTAAATATGGCCAAAGTTCTCATTTAAGAATAATTTCTATAGGAATCACAGTTCCTTCTCTAGTTATTGTACTACTTTCTTCTGTTTGCTTTTTTGTGACGGGTACCACAGTGCATAGAGTTAGAAAATCGCATAAGTTAAAAATTAGGAAGTTATCCTTGATATCTCTCTCTCTCTCCCTCACCTTCCATAATCAAATATCGAGTCTTGTTAAAGTTAACTCCTAAATACTACCTAAATTTATCCACTTCTTTCCATTTCCAGTTCGCCAGTATAGTCCAAACTATGAACACGTGTAGCCTGAAATACTGTTAATAGTATTCTTATTAGTCTCCTGCGTCTAATCTTTCTCCCTTCCAATCTATTTTTCATACTGGAGCCAGAGGAATTCCTTTGAAAATGTAAAATTTGACAAGTATGGGTTCATCGATGGGTTTCTAATGTCTTTAGATAATGTGCAATATCCCTAATATGTCCTTTAATATCCACCATGACGTGGACCTTGTGTGCCTCAACAGAATCAAATGCTATCACTCTATGCCTTGCTCACTAAACTTTAGCCCTAACTGGTCTTGTTCTAGTTCTTCAAACACATGATGTTCTTCCCAGCTTTGCATATGCTATGCCTCTGCCTAGAATGTTTCCTTCCTACTTTCCCCACCACAATTATCATTCCTAATTTATTAACTCTTACTAACCACTTGGTGTCTCTCTCCCTCCTCCCTCATATAAAACTTATAAAATTATAAAAATTATTAATTATGTAAGGTATAATTGATATAAATTGTCATAAGGAATATACCTGGGAAACCATGATCACAACCAAGATAATACATCCACTACCCCAAAAATGTTCTTTTGTCCCTTTGTAAGCCATCCTTACCACACCTCCCCACACCTATTCTCATCTCCAGAAAACTACTAATTTGCTTTCTGTCACTACAGATTAGTTTACAATTTCCAGAATTTAATATAAGTAGAATCATACAGTATGTGCCCATTTTTGCCTACTGTTTTTCTTTTTCATTATACTCCTTTGTTTAGCCATTTACCTTTTGTTGGATTTAAGTTGCTTCTAGTTTTGGGTTATTACAAAGAAAGCTGCTATGAATATTCATGTACAAGTTTTTATGTGGACATATGCTTTCATTTTTCTTGGCTAAGAATAGGATGTCTGGGTCATATAATAGGTGTGTGTTTAATGTTTTACGATATTGCCAACATACAGGAAAACTGATATAGTATGGAGTCTTTCTGTCAGTAATGTTTTATAGTTTTCAGTACACAGGTTTGCACATTTTGGGGGGTGAGATTATCCCATTTTGATACTATTGTAAGTATTGCTCTTTAAATGTGAATTTATCATTGTTTGTTGTTAGTATATAGAAATACAAATCATTTTTGTATATTGATCTTGCATCCTGCAACCTTGCTAAATTTACTTACTAGTTTATATTTTTTATTTCTTTCACTCCAATCTAGATGACTTTTATTTTTTTTTTCATTTCACTGACTAGAACCTTACTGTATTGACTAGAAACTGTACTCAAGTACATTGTCAAATGTGTCATATAAATGTGAAAGAGAAATAAATATATATCTGTAGGCATATGAGGCTTCAAAAGGTTTGCCTCACAAACACCTACGTTGAAAATACCTTTTGGAGGAAGCACTCAAATAATAATAAAAACAAATATAGTAGATTCTACAAGGAATATTGAAAATGACAGTGACCAAATAGCTTAATTAAGTTTGCCACTCTCTTAAAATAAACAAAGCAAATCAAAAGAGAAAATAAATGCATAAAAACTAAAAGTCAAAATTCAAGGCAATATAAAAAAATGGTAAAGGTGAAGAGTAGTTTATAAAAACAAAAGGACATGAGAGCACACATAAGTACTTGCTTTGTTAGATGGAAGATACCAATAACGATATATTAGATAAATCAATAGTTACATAAATATGTAATTGATTCTTAAGTTTAATGGAACTACTACAAGAATATCAACCAAAAAAGAATGGGCAACTTTTGAACAAATGGAAGAAAATTCAGTTTATCCAATGAGTATCAAGAAAGAAAAAAAAGAAACAAAAACCTAAAAGCCAGTACAAGACAATAAAAATACAGAATGAAGATGATGGATATTCTTAAGAGAAATTTTAGATGTATTCTTTCTAAGATCTGGAGCAGTAGAAGGATGTCCACTATTGCTGCTACTGTTTAACATAGTATTGAACGTCCCTTCCAACTTATGTGGAAAGAAAAATGAAAGAGATGAATCTGTCATTACTTGAAGAAAATATTATCTACTTAAGAACTCAGCAGAATCACAACAGTAAATTATTAGAAATAAATAAAATCAGTTATATAGATACAACTTAAATTAATAATATTCATTTAAACCAGTAAAAACTAACTAGAAAATAAAATATCAGAATATACAAGTGAGGGGCCTTAATTAAGAGCAAAGAATATGGTGTTAGGCTCTCTTTGTAGTTGTGTCTATGAAAATGACAATATCAGTGCTTGGTTGGTTGGTTGGTTATTTATTTATTTAAATTGAGGTATAATTGACTTCGGTTTCTTCCTATATAAAATAAGGATGATAATTGGATCTATCTTACAAGACCATAAAGATTAAATGAGTCAACACAAACACTTATATAGTACCTGACACATACTAAGCATTGTATGAGTTTTTGCCATTATTATTATGGAGAAACTCTTATAGGACAATAGAAGATAAGAATAAATATTTCATCTCTTCAATAACTAAAATGATAAGATATGACTGTGTTCCAATAAAATTAATTTATGAATACTAAAATTTAAATTTCATGTAATTATCATGTGTCACAAAACATTCTTCTTTTTATTTTTACTACCGTTAAAAATTTAAAAACCATTCCCAACTCATGGGCCATACAAAAACAAGCCAACTTGGTTCACCAGGTATAGTTTGCTAATGAATAGCACAGACTGTTGATACAGGCCACATATATATGAGAATGTAAACAGAGCTGGCTAGCTGTTTTGTTTGCCTTTCTAGATCCAATTTTGCCCTTCTCAACCTGCTCTATGACCCAGCAGGCTCCCTTACTCTAGCTGCTGGTCATTGATATACAAAGTGGAAGTGGATGGGAAGAAGTCCACCCTGGTACAGGCTTTAAGGGAATGCACTGTCAGTAGTAATTTTTAAAGTAATTCTTTTTTATCATCAGACACTGGTAATTCTAAATCACGTGAGTGATAAACTACTTCTCCCCATCAGGGAAGACTGTTCCTACTATCAACCTTATTTGGTGATGAGTTTGGCTAGTGGGACATACTGGCACGGGATTAGAAAACAGGGGAAGGAAATTTCTCTTCTTCTGGATCCTCTCTATTTGCTGGGTTGCAGTTTATTGGCTGAATCCTTCTATTGAAAGTCTCAACTCCTGTGAAATGGCTCCCTCCTATGATGCAAACTACTTTCTCCAAATTTGATAATTGTTCTTTTACCTTTACTTCTTTAGTTCTAAGGGTTGAAATGTCTTCCCATTGTTGCTAGCCTTTGAGTCCCATCTTGGTTTCCCTTAGCCTTACTTACATTTTTGTAAATTTATTAAATCCTCCTCAATTGCCCCATTTGAGTGTGCCATTTGTTTTTAGTTAGACTCTGATACGGTAATTGAGTTACTGTCAATGCTTAATGTTCCAAAAGTGGCTTAAGACATTTGACGAACTCAAAGCAGAGTTAGGCTGTGTAGCCCCTAAAATTTTGATTCTTTATGGTCCTTATCTATAAGTTTTATATGTGTAAAAATGGCATAAATTAATAAAAATATGGGTTATTAGATATAAAATATCCAAGAGAATATACCCATTGACATCCCCTGGAAATCATAAACACAATTCCAAAATAGTTATTATTAAATAAATGATTGGCTTAATCTGAGCCCATGTCAAAGCTAAGAAAGACAGATAAAATATCTATGGTTTAGCAGGAGACACTTACACATAAAGAATAAAAAGCAGAGATATTCAATCTACTCACAGGAAGTCCCTGTTTTCCTGGTAGGCCAACTTTTCCAGGGTTTCCTGAAATGCCATCTGCTCCATGGTATCCTTGCATGCCTTTTGGCCCAGGTAGGCCTGGAAATCCCTTGGTAATTAAAAATTACTGGGTCATAGAGAGATGCTATACAGATAATTAAACGACAAATACCTTTATATTTATGAAGAGGGATGTTTACATTTTAACATCCTGAACTAGGATAAATTTTCCTGTTTCTTGGATTCTTTAATGGTTTATTACTTGGATTCAACAGATGAGGTAACTGTTTTTAAAAGTTTCCTAAACAAATATGCCAAGCAATCAGCAATTTTCTGTGTAACATTTTCAGTTTTAGTAAAATTCTCTGGTATTTCTCATTGTGCCCATGCTTTATCCAGCTGTAGAGAAAAGATAGCTATATGCACCTGTCAGCTTAAGATATAGGCTGTCATACACCATCTGCGAAACCTTGTATTATTTTCTAAAGAAAAAAATTACAGCTCTTTTTTGTAGCCATTTGAATTAGATAATTACATTACTGAGAAAAGGTCTGAACATTTTGTTTCTATCTTGGGCAACTGGAATTTATTTGGAGAAATCTCTCATTTGAATGTATTATAATTTATGTTTATTTAGTCTATTTTTTTTTAAACCAACCCAGGCCACCCAAAGCAGGCATATAGCCCTTGGCTAGGGGAGACTAGCAGGAAGTTTTTGCTAATAAGCCAGTCAACACATATTTGCCTGGCCACAGAAGAGGAAACTGACAGCTAAGGTAAAATTAATTTTTGCTCTGTGACGAAAGTGTTTACATTTTTTTCCCTAAGATTTTCTATTCTATTTACCAGAAAAATGAGACCAAGTCCTTCAATTAAAATCCAGCTCATGTCCTTCTATTCATGCTTGAAAATCTTTGACCCTTGTCACCATTTGGTCATAATTCCAAGTTCCCTGTTTTTTAGTGGTTCACCATCAGAGAGAGTAGCATGAGTCCACAGAGAGGGCTCCATAACACTAGAAAATAGCATCCTTCAAAAGCATAGACTTAGATTTAAACAGTAAGCTTGGTTTTGAGCTAATGGTCATATTGTGTTCCCTCTGTGTTCCAGCATGGGTTTAAAATTTTTTTTTTTTGAAGACAATTTGATTTATCTAACACTTGTCATAATTGGCTCCAAACTTTTCTGTTTGCTAAAGTTGCCAGTTCTATTAAGAAAAACAAGAAAGATGAAAGCTCTTGTTACTTACAGGAATCCCAGGTTTCCCAGAAAGACCAGGAGCTCCTTTTTTCCCCTTAGGACCCTAAAAATGTAAAGCACAGTTGTCAACCGATTGTAATAAACTTAATTAAACCAAAGGCAGAACAAAAAACTCAGACACCTGGATGCTAATAACTAGTTTTATATTACTAGGACTGACATTTAACTTTGAATGGGAGTCATTTTCTTCAACTGAAACTGAGAGAATTAGATCAGATAATCTATGAATTTCCATTTAACTCCAAATTCTAGGATTTAAGAATTTAAATTAGAGTTCTAAGGGGAAACTGAATAGATTATTTAACAAGTGTCCCCACAGAGAAGCAGGACCTTTGTCTCCCTATTGAAAGTGACTAAATTCTTACTTAATTCAGCAAACATTTACTGAGTATTATGTATCAGGAGTTTGTTAGGAGCTGGGAATGCAAAATCAAAGTTCCTGATCACAAGGCACTTACAGTGTAGTAACAGACATAACACAACAAGCCTAAAATGTGCTACCTGGAAGCATAGAGAAGAACATACTTGCGAATCAAAGAAAAGATATTTATTTCCCATGGAACTGTTTGTTTTTCCATGTGTGAGATGTTTTAAATCATAATTGATTCAGCAGTAACTGGTCTGCCAGGATAGTTAGAAACTTCACCCGTGCAAATCATGCCATTATTCTGATGATATCCTAAAATTATTTTAAAATGAAAAATGTGGAAAAGAGTGACCTAGTTCACAAATAAAAAGAGAAGCATATTGTCATTACCAGACACATTTCTCAGAAGTCATCAAAAGTTCTCACAAACAGAATAATTCCACCAAAATGAAATGTTATTCAAATCTGAAGATAAATTGTGCTAAAGATTCAATATGATAACAATAACAACGCAATTTCTTAAGATATTACATCTTCTAAAAATAAGCTTAAACATTTTAAGAAGAAATAGACTATCTAGTCAAAGAGAAAAAGGGCATTTTATATAAGAGATAAATATCCAACTTTGTAGAATTTGGTAATGGAGAGATATATGACTCAAGGATTCTACTTCCAATTATTTTACTTGCCTTAAAAAGTCACTGATGTAAAGTCTTTCTAAGTGTAAAGAAATCAGAAAACAGGGTAGTTGGTGACTTGGGTTTAGCTGAAGTAGATACAATTTCTGGAACATATGATCTCTATTATAATATATATTTTTCAGAAGAAAATAAAGAAGTAAAATAAGTAAAATAGTATGAGTCATGATAATATTAAAATGTTAAACAGTGTGTTTTTTTTCCTTCGTAGTATTTCTTTTTATGCAAAGTGATAAAATTTGTTCTAGATTCCTGAATTTCAAAATAGTCTTCTGAAAATCATGGTGGGTTAGAGAATATAGTAGTTTGAGAAGAAGCTATTTTTTAAAATACAAAATCCCCAATTTTGAACTATTAAACATCTAACTTTGATTATCAGAAATCAAAATTATAAAGGATTCAAGTCATAAAATTCATGCCATAAAGAATAGATTTAGAAGAACTGTAGTAATGTAAGAGATAAATTTTCCTACCTAAGGGGATATAAAGATCTTCAAGTTGGAGAAAGTTAAGAAGAGAAGCAGAGAAGCAGGACTGTTAAATACTGACAGGTATCTCTGAGAAGAACTGTTTACTCAACTCTGCCCTCAAGACTCAGGGTGGGTAGAAAAAATAATACCGGTAGATAAGTTTGGGGATTTGGGCACAGAGTTGATGGCTAGAGAGACTAACGTTCTCATTGAGAAGTCCACATAAACTGCACTGTCAGCAAGAGAGTAGAAATCTCTGCATGAGAGGTCTAGCCCAATGAATTTGAGAAAGTCTGAGTCTTGAAAGCACCCAGCATGGTGTGGGGAGCAGCAGAAAGTTAGTTTCATGTGGCCCAAAACAGTAGTGCATGGCCCTGAGAGGCCTATGTATGGAGACTTTGCCCCTGAGATGAGAAAACAGCAGTACATGCCAACATGGATCAAAGAACTTCTGCCTGGAGGGCCAAGGTAGATGCCAACATGGTGGGATGATGGCAACAGGGGGCCAAAAAGATAATGTGAATAGATGATGACTGAAGACCAAACTCACTTCCCATTCCCCTTTCCCTACCATTGTCACTCAGAATGTAATTGCAAACTTGAAAAGAAAGTGAATGGAGAAAACTCTAAATCAAACGCAGGATGTTTGAGTGGAGTCAAAGGCTGTCAATTGATTAGAGTTCCACCAATTAGGTTTCTACCACCAAGCAGGATGGGCATTCAGAAAAGATGTTAAGTTCCATTATAAAGAACATTAACAAAGTTATACTTTAGGATACCTAAATTTATGGTCTAAGGTTCAGAAATGCTACACATGTATGTGTTTTATTCTAAACATTCCAATAATAAAATAAAGAAATTTACATATCATCACAAATTAATTACATTTTGAGATGACCATTACTTTAGGGATTATTTCAGAAGAGGTAAACATTGTGCACCAAAATCTACATATATATGGGTCCATCATTATGAAAACTAGAGTGTTATTCAGACTTGGACGGGTTATAGGAAGTAGCTCCCAACAGAAAAATACTGAAGGAAAAGTATGGCTATGAAATTATTTTTAAAGTGTATTTTGTTACTTGTAATAGCACAATTGTGGCAAAATCTATCCACTGAACACAAAAAGTGTTTAATAAATAATGAAACTGTTTTTATATGTTCAATTCAGGAAAGATTTCTTTGTTATAATTACTGTCACCATAACTAAAAGAAAGTATGTCATCTAGAAAAAACAGTTTACCAATGGAGGTTTTAAATACATAAAAATCAACAAAGTACAGAACATTGGTACTTTTTTGAATTTGTGTATTAAAAAAAATCAATATTGGAGTTGCTGTGTAGCTTTATAACTAAATTAAGAACCAAGCATTACTAAACATTAATCCTACACAGAAGTGGTCTATTCAGTTAGAAATTATAGATGTGGACAAAGAAAATGCGTTGTCATATAAGGTGTTGGCAGATGTCTAAGTGAGTTGGTATCAAAAAAAGAAAAAAAAAAGTATCTGCAACCAATCCCCAGGATTCAAATATAATAAAGCTACCAGTATTCTATGCTACTTTCAAACTTGACTTACTCATTTTATTTAAAATATAAGTACCTCATAAATCAACAAATTTTTCTGTTCTTGTAATAGGAAAGACAAAATAATTTTATAGGTAGTCTTTGGAGTGTGTGAAAAAAGTGCTTTCTCTTTTTTTTCTGGCTAGTTTTGGAAAACAGAATGGCTCATTTGAAATCATATCCATTTAAAACGCTTTCCGTTCATTGGGATTGTACCAGTTCACAGAATACTGAAGAAGGTAGTCTGAGTTTTTGTATAACAAACATTTTAAAATGTGCCACTACAATCTAAATCCTTGTTTGTTTTTTATTTAAATAAAGCTGAAAGATAATTATTTCAATACTTTCTAGTTCTAACTTTGTTAAAGAAGGTAGCTTTAAAACACAAACAGATTTAGAGAGTTAGGCAAGAATTATACTTTTTTTTTTTTTAACCAAGAAATGTCAGTTCCCTAAAATCTGGAATTTTGTTTTGGGAGGTAAGAAAGATTTTGGCTTGAGTCAGTTGTTGAAAGCTATTATAAGACAGTTTACTACATTTGCATTATAAAAGTCTTTAAAGAATGTAGTGGCTCTGCAGTTAGTTTTGACTTGCTCTAAGTTTTTCTATATAGTACCCACATTCTCATGACAGAGAGCCCAATGAGTAAATTAGTTGGTTAAGTAAAATTAATCAGATTTCAAAGTAATAGAGGCTTTTGTATGATAATGAGAGCCAGGAAATAAAGTTTCTAGTGTTGGTTCTGCTGCTAACTAGTTCTGTGATCTTAGACAACTCAATCTCTCTGGGATTTGAATTTCTTCATCAGAAAAATAAGCAGGCTGTCCACAAGATTTTAAAGGGCCATTTCCAAATCTGAAAAACAAATTTAAAGCTTCACAAAAATATGACAGCAACTGGACAAGATCTACCTGGCCAGTGAAGGTGTCCCTAAGTGTGCATGCAATACTTAGTGATTATCTTTGTAGCAATTATGACTATTTTAAGTCCTAAGAGGCTTTAAAAAAAATGTAACCTTGGTATGCAAGCACTGCCCAGAGTAGGAAAGTACTAGTTCCTCTGGATTATACAGAGTATAAACTTTGGCTCCTCACCACCTTTCACCTCTGATAACCAGGGCAAGCTGAGATTCAGTTGTCTAGAGATTTACTTGTCTAGTAAGAATATTTGATTTTCACTGGCATAATTTTAACTAACAAACATCAAAAAATTTCTTCTTCATGCGACATGGCAAAAAGGAAAAAGAAAACATTGAGAATATGAAAGTACTAGTTGTAAAAGATTAGAAAATTTATAATCAAACCTTGGAAAAACATTTGAGTACTTATTGCAAATATAAGCGATATACATGAAAGCAGTAGCAGTATTCTAGGTTCACAGTTTTCCCCACCACTTTTCTCAGCTTGGATATGAAAAGTTCTAAGTGAAGGAGACAACTGCCTTCTTTCTCTGCATTTTTTTCTTGTTAAGACTTGCATTTAATGGGATTTTTAAAAATTATTTATTAGTTCTTTTTTACTAAGGAACTTGACAGGGAGTTTCTAGGTAGATGCCAAGACTATTCAAAATGGCGTCTAAGTGAGTGAACGACAACATAGTATCAGATTCAACCCAATTTTATTACCTACTCCCACAAGTGGGAAACACAAGTATGGCTAAAGACTGCTTAACAAATTATGAGAAATATGGTCTCAATCTCATTACTTTTTATATATTCTCACCTAATTTATTATTAAAATACAGTACATTTTAATTTAAAAACAGAATGTCATGAAAAGCAGGGCAGTAATGAACTGATGGTAGAAATTACAAAGTCAGTTGTTAGATAAAGTTGAAGCACCATCTATTGTTACACAGGAAAAGAGATGACTAAATTCAATCAGCTAACAGATTTTTATTTTTCTTGATAACAAATAATTGATTTGTCTAATGTAAAAAAATATTTTAAACCAATTGTGAGTCTGTGTCACATAAACTATTTCTGCCAATACCTGACTACAACAACTAAACAGGTATGACTGATGTGTTTTCACTCTGCAATGCTGATTTTAATATTTGTTGGTTTTTCTGCTTGAAACCCTAAGGAGATACAATTAATTATTTTGGCACGAGCTTAGGCAATTTTTACAAAGCCAGAGTAGACTGCTAGTAAAGGGGAATTTAGATGACCATCAAAACACATTAAATAACCAATAATTATGTTTCAACACTATTACTGATAAATGCCCTGTTTAGTGATCTGTCCGCTGAAAGAATGAATGACCATTTAAATTACGATAAATAGCAACTCCTTGTACCCCTGCTTTCTCAAGCCAACAATAGATTTCAAATTGCCTTAAACAATTTTAACTTACTTCAGATCCTCTCTCTCCTTTTAGTCCTTGTTCACCCTGGTCACCTGGCTCACCCTTTAATAGGAACCAAAACAGAAATCAGGTATGAAGTAGAGACCAATTAAGACATATTAACATTAATTTTTTAAAATGCCAATATTATAAAGAATGATTTCAAAGCATACTGGGGGCCCTTGTTGTCCAGTGGCACCTCTTGATCCTGGTATACCCACATGACCCTAGGAAAAGAAAAGATTATATTATTAGAGTAAACAGACATGTGGCTTAGAGAATAGGGTAATATCACTTAAAATGGTAGCAAAATGTTTCAAAATTCAATTTAAATATCAGAGAGATTATGATTCTCTCTTGGAGATAATGTAGAACATAATAACCACTGAATATTATGGAGACTGAGAAAGAATGTAGAATTTTGTTTTATTTTCCCAAGTAGATTAATGTAGTAAATTGAATGGTGGTTCACCGAAAGATGACTTTGTCTTAATCTCCATAATCTGTGAATGTGATTTTACTTGGAAAAAGTGTCTTTGCAGACATCATTAAGTTAATGATCTTAAAAAGAGACTACCCTGGATTATCCATGCCGGCCTAAATCCACTGACGAGTGTCCTTATAAGAGATGCAGAGAAAGAAAAAGGCACAAACAACAAAGGAGAGGGCCCTGTGAAGACAGAGGTAGAGGCCAGAGTGATGCTGCCTTAAGGAACATTGTTAGCCACCAGAAACTGCAAAAGGCAAGGAAAGATTCTATTCTAGAGCCTAGGGAGAAAGAATGGCCCTGAAGACATCTTGATTTCTGATTACTGGCATCTAGAACTGAGAGAAAATAAATTTACGTTGTTTTAAGCCACTGATTTTGTGGTTAAGTTGTCATGGCAGGCTCAAGACACCATGCTAGTAAATAACAAAAGGAATAAAGAGTTTGAGGACAAATTTCCTTTTCCACCTATGTCCACTGTAGAAGTGTGTTGTGCTCTCCAAATGAAGTTTATAGCTGTTGTGATAGATTTATTTGGTTGAAGACTAGGAGTTGTTTCTGCGTATAATGCCAAGACACATCAAGTGACTGACATTCAGCAATCTGTCATCATCCTAGTTCTTCTAAGAAGGAATGCTGATCCACCACATTTCCCTTTTCAAGTGTGTAAACAGAAACTAGTAACAACCCAGGGTCATGTCAGGTGAGAGTTATGCATACAGAATTCTGCATGTAACTTCTTTTATCCCCTTCCTTACTGTCCTCTTCACTTCAGATTCCTTTATTCCTACTTTGTTTATTAGAGAAAAAGAATGTCCTAGAAAAGACAATTATCAGGCTCATCTTTTTCTAAGGCTAGGAGAAGAACAAATTGCATAAATAGGCTAACAAGACTTATTATTACAGAAAGATCAATTATAGCCTTCTTGTGTGCATTCTGTGAGACGATAATTTTAAAAGGAAATGAATCCTGTTTAATGGAGTAAACAGTGGCAAGAAAGGCTAGTTTGGAAAGCTTTCTATAGCACATGCCCATAACTAAAGAAAAAACCATTATCACACATGACCCTTACCAGCAAAATACGAGCTAAATCAGCAAATAACAGAGTCAGATCAATCAAGAGGGAGCTTTGTACAAGTAAATATGATTATTATACGTCATTGATAAAACAGGACTCAGGAGAGAAGTGATCGGTGAAAAGCTGTAGTTATAGAGTGAAGTGAGAGTGAGCACATGAGCCAAGTACAAAACTAAAATCTATGATGGCCGATTATGGCTTTGTCACCACTTTCATGTATAGTTTTACAGAGAACTTTTTATAATGATCATGAAAAATCCAACTGTCTCTCTTGGCTTTGTAAAGTCTGTATACAAATCTCACCAAAAACAAATGTGTTTCCTAGGAGTTTCACTATAATTCTTCTGGTCCTTTCCACTCTAATAAGTATTGGTAAAGACCACATATTTTTTTTTTATCTACTGTGGTAAAAACTAGATATATTGTAGTAAATACTATTATAAAGGTTATGGGATGTTATTAATTTTTCCCGATGATACTGGTGGTGGGATCAGTTGGATGGCTGAGAGGAGGTTGGAGCAAATTTTATAAAGAAAGTGATGATAAGCTGAATTTTGAAGGATGAGTATTCTAAGCAGTAGAGAAAGTCATCTGGCAGAAGGAATGGCATGGGGGAATAACTGGAGATTTATCTGACAGAACATGTTAAGTAGAGAATGGTTTTGAGAGGGCTATGGCTGTGGATAAGGAATCTAGTTGGAAAACTATTAAAATAATTCAGGCAAAAAATGGTGAAAGCCTAAACTAAAGTAGGGCAAAGTGGCTAGATTCCAGAGATATTTAAGATATCAAAAGAAGTGGCTGACTGAATTTAAGAGATAACAAGAGACGAGAGAAAGAGACAAAGGAGAGGAAAGGAGAGAAAGGATTCATTTACTGGCTTGGGCATCTTGATGTCTGGTGGTATCGTTCACTGACTTGAGGACATAAAAAGAGGAGCATCAGATCTGCGGAGGACGATGATATTATGGTTGGGGACATACTGAGTTTAAGGTGCCTGAGAGGATATCCAATAAGCTGTTTGGATATATATGTGTGATGCTAAGGAGTGAAGGCCTAGCGAAGATTTAGTATTGTTATTTTATTGTATGTAAAAAATTAGATGTCCTTTGTCAACCCAAAGCAAAAAGGAGTTTGAGATAGAACATAATTTATTCAATGTATTTCTAGGACTTTGTCTCACACAAGTTTAGCCTGACTTAATCATGGGTGTCTGCTCTTACCTTTAAAAAATGAATGCCAACAGTATAAAATGCTTATTCCTACCATGTCCTCTGGGTCTCTCAGTCTCGAACAAATTTATCTTAACCTATGTTAAGAGAGTGACTGCTTAAAGGGTATGAGGCTTCTTTTCTGGGGTGATGAAAATGTTCTGGAACTAGGTTGTATGTGATGGCAGCACAACATTTGTAAAAGTACTACCTGTCTCTAGATTCTACACTTTAAAATGGTTGAAGTGGTAAATTTTACATTATGTGTATTTTAGCATAATAAGAAAAGCTTGGTGATAATGCTTAACATCAATTTACTAGAGTGAAATGATAGTATATACAATATCCATATAGAAAAGAGAACAAAAATATAACTTGAGGGTGCAACAGAATAATCTAACTCCAAATAAAGCATAATTCTCCTATGTAAATCAAATTTGTGCTTGGAAAAAGTTAGTAGGAAACAAGTGGGTATATTCATGACTTTAATATTTCTAAGTAATAAAGTTAGTGTGGTTATCTGGCACAGGATGGGTGTTTAGAATAGAACCATCAGCAAATGGTAAAATGACCCAAAGCCTAAAGACATAGGATAGACTAAAGGAAAGAAAGGGGAATCAAACTAGTGCATAAAACATCCAGAACTGAAAACTGCATCAGGAGCATTTGAGGAACGAGGAAGGAGAAACAGACTCCATAATAAACCTAGGGAAAAGTTTTCCTCTGATGAAGGATTTCTGAAGAATGTATGACTATTCAGAATAATGGGGAGTCGGGGGGGGGGATTCTTTTGCTAGACAGGTGAAGATTCTTCTTCTTTCAGTAGAATACTTAACTGTTCGCCAGTAAATATGCTGATTTAGCTACCTAATGTTTTGTAGTTGGTCAAGGCTAAAAGAAGATATTCCAAGAATCTTATCTTTCCTGAGAATGTGTGGAGAAATTACACACAGGAAAAGCTAAGGAAGTTTAAGAAGCTTCTTAAATTATGCTGGAAGCAGTGGGTTGGTTTCTCAACCTAAAGAAAAGCTAATTTCAAGTAAATCTACTGGATTCTTCGGATTAGGAAACACTTATAGATACATATAAATTTGAAACAGAAGATGGTCATCACAACAATTTCACAAACATTTAGCGCTAACTTCAACATTTGCTTCAAAGAGAATGTTAGGAAGTGAAAGTTGTTTTTTCAGATTTCAGGCTTGAGAAAATCAGTTTACTCAAAATAGCTTTCTAACTACCAGCCATCCATTCAATCTGGGTATCTAAGTCTTCATTTCAGATATGATCATGAAAAATTTACGTAGGGGTATGTTAGATCAAATAGCTCATCAATTCATCATTAAAAATAAATTATGTTTATGTACATGCTATATACTATTATTTACAGGGCTTGACACAAGACATTCTACAATAAAGAAAGAAGTCATATTCAAAATTGGGGAGCAAAAACATCTGTGTGTGAAAAATAATCAGCAAAAATATTAGGCACAGAAGATGGTAAAATATTTGTGTCAAATGACTTCTATAAACAATAAATACAGAATTACAGAAGAGGGAAAGGTCGATGTTAGAGTAGCTCAGGGGGAAGGTAGCTTGAAGTAGATTATAAAAGATAGGATTTATGTAACTGAAGATTATATAATATTACAAGTAGGTAGAGGACATTGTGATCAAAGAAATAAGAAGTATAGGAGAAAGCATATTTTGTTTAGCAACTGACATTGCAAACAGAAAGGGAAGAGATATAAGGCAGGAATACAGAACATCTTCATCGCAATTGTACTAATAAAAATGACACCGAATAAATTCTATACATAGTTTAATTTTGGCTGATGAAGTTGCTCTCAGAAAATCCTTTTAAGAATGGAAGAGGGTAAGAACTGACAGAAAGCTTGAGAACATAACGACATTCATCCATCCATATGGCAACCCTTTATTGAATTCCTGCCATATACCAGGACATCTGTGTTTTCAAAGTTGGTGATATAATGATGAAAAAGACAGGCAACAATCTTATTCTCATGGATCTTACATTTTGGTAGGGGAGGACAGACAATAAACAATGTGTAAAAAACTGGTAAGATAGTACAGAGAACATTAAATATCATTAAGGAAACCGAGTAATATGATATAAATTGATGGATAGAAAGGGCAGTTAGAGAAGGCCTCTCAGGAAGCAACATTTCAAATTTGATAGATGAGAGAAAAGCAGCATTGGAGGAGATGAAGATAATTCTAGAAAGAAGGAACATGTACAAAGAGCTAGAATTCTTTCAGAATCAAAAACATAAGATATATTAATTATTTCGATGATGCTTATTTTCATTTAAATTGAGCAGAACCACAGAGAACCCTATTCAAACTTAGTAGCAAAGTGTAAAATTTGCAATAATTACCTTATATCCCTCTGCTCCAGGCTCTCCTCTCTCTCCTTGTTCCCCCATTGGACCCTACAGAGACCACATGCAAAAACCATCAGTTTCACAGCTGGGTCTAAGTACTTGTAAATGCAGATGATACAGTTAGTATGGAATTTTTTTTCTAAAAATATGCAACCAAATATTGAAGAAACAATTCCAATTAAACAATATAAATTTTCAGATGCGTAAAGTATGTTATATACGAAGTCAAAATAACGTGCATTTTTACTTAATGTTAGAATGACTGAAAAAGATTTAAGCAGGACCAGTCACTTAATTTCATTAATTGGAAAAATTTAAAAGTATCTAATAGCTAATCCTACTTTACTGTTCTTAGTCAGGAATTCTATTGTTTTTGATCTGTGAAATTAAAATTTTTTAAGACAGAAAATTGACCTAAAATAAAAACTGCACCTATTAATTTTAAACCTTAAAGTAGACACTATATGATATAATGTGAAAATGGAAAATTTAACCAATTATATTTATTTCTGTGAACTAAACACTTTTATTTTACCCATTTAATTTACAACAATAGCTGACTGACAAAGTCACTGTATTAAACTCACATATGCCCTGGTTATAGCTTTCAAATTTAGATTATATAACTATAAATAGTACTCTCCTGTAAAATCACATTATAAAACTAACCAAATATAACTCTGAAAAGATGTGATTGATGTTGTGAATCTATTATCGTAATTTCATTTTATCTTGAAATATCAAAATAATTTTAGAAAAAGACCTACTGGTTCACCTCGAGGCCCAGGTGGTCCTAGGACTGTGTTATCTTCTCCTGGATAACCCTATAATAAAGATAGTAATTTATAAAAGAGAAAATTCATAAAATAACCTTTAAAATATGCAGCCTAATATTTTCTAATATGTTATGAAATATACAATCTGATTTTATACTTTTTAAATAGAAACTTTTACTTATAAAACTTAGCATATGATATTTTACACAGTTGTAATTTGCGTATGATTCTCCTTCAAAGTGTCAATCTGCTTTAATTACATAAAAAGCAACTTAAGAATTGTCTCAGTGTCAGGTTTCCAATAATATTACAAATCAAGAGGAGTACTATTGCAGCTATTCTTAACTCATAAAACATTTTACTATAAATGTACTATAGTCATTCAATCTAGAGTCTCATAATCTCTTTCAATAAGTATTTTATTTTACTTTTACAGAGCTTTATAGATTCCAAAATACTTTAACATATTATTTCATCTCAATCTTGAAACAACCTATGGAAGACATTTTGATGATTTACTGAAATTTTCATTCCTTGTTATTTGTTTTTTCCTAGAATTTGCAGTGTTTCCCAGTTGAAAAATGCTTCTTTTCAGAAAGAACAAATGAATTCAATGTTTAACTTTAGGATTAAAAGTCAACATGTGAGCACGCATGCGAGTGCGCACACACACGCACCTTTTCTCCCTTAGGTCCTGGCAATCCAGAAGGTCCTGGTTGACCTTGATGACCCTAACAAAAGGACAAGTAAGTAGACATTCTCCATATCACTTGTAGATGCTCCACTTAATATCACCAGGGACATGCCATTAGGTATTGCACTATCTTGAAAGAAAAATAGGATTCACTCTATAGAGAGATGAGGCCTAAATATATTAAAAAGATTTATCATGGAGATTTCATCTTAATTTGTATATTTGGGATAACATCTTCATATAAATGTTTTCATGAAAATACGTACTTTCTTATTTCCATAAGTAGAATTGCTTACTGTATATCCAGGAATTCCTGGTTCTCCATCAGGTCCCATCAATCCTAAATGTCCCTGAAAAATAAAGTAAATATCAGAAAGAAAAGAGACAATTGTTTAAATCATTAAAGCTATATTCCTATTATTTAAAATTTAGACTTTTCAAGGTATGGAATTTTACCTAGTCTGAAATGAGAAAACGAAAGAGATAACACCTTAACTTTTGTCTTATTTTTCTTCTGAAAAAAGAAAAACTTCAAAAGTCTCTCCCTGCTCGTCCCCCACAAATGCCTTTTTGGTTTACTTCTGGTATAAACAACCTTAATCACTTAAGAGAAATACTTTCATTGGTCAGAATCCTACAGGTTTCTAGCAAATTCTTGGAAATGTAGTTTGTATTTGTTTAAGTTTGTGGTAGATGTGCATCACGGAATATTCAAGAGTGAAGCCTTATAGTTTCTTATATTCTCATTAAGGGATCAAGGAGAACTCTGTATTCACTGATCGTTTTGGATGCTTTAATGAACATTGTTTCAGCTCTGGTAAAATTTGTTAAAATGAAAATGGCTGAAAACTTGTGTGCAATCACCCTATGATTTCTCTTATTATCAATATTTTACAGGTGTGGAAACCACACATATTAAAGGCTAATTCGTAAATGCCCCTAAACTACTGAAAAGATGGCCCAGACAATTAAAGAAAGCAAAAATATCTTTAAAAATGTCCTTTCATAAGATCAAAAAGTTTCCAGATTAGTGTTCCTGTTTTGAGTATCAAGTAGAAGACGAGTAAATTAAGACACAGAATAGGTATGTGACTAGCCAAATATCAACTAACCAAAAGTTCTAATCAATATAATAAGTCAGAATAATAAAAAAGGGGAGATGATATGATTATTTACCTAAAGAACTCATGAGAATCACCTAAATTAATTCAAGTATAAAGTCGAAATATAAAAATAAACGGATTTCTTACCTAGTATCAATAAGATATAATTTAAAAAAGATTACATTAAAAATAATAAAACTCTTAAGAAACTAAGAATAACCCTAACAAGAAAGGTGTAAGAACAGAAATAAAAAAACAACAACAAAGTTTGAAGGATATTTAAGAAGATTTGAGTATATGTAAAGATATAAGGTGTTTCTCTACTGAAAGATTCAATATTAGAGGAACTTGACAAGCTGATTTTAAAATTTACATGACAGAGCAAATCATAGTAAGAGCTGAATTTTTCTGAAAAATGAATTATGGAGTATTTGGTCCAACAGATTGCAAAAGATACTGTAATAGTGTAATAATTTAAATAATATGGTATTAACCCAGAAACAGACTGATTCAGAGAAGAAAATAGAGAAAATGAAAGAAAATAGAAAAAAGAAAGAATATTTGAGAGTTTAGTTGACAGTGAGGTCAGCATTTCAGAAAAGTGGGAAATTGTTTATTAAATGGTATTGAGACAATTGGTTATCAATTTGAAAAGAAGAAAATTAGTCCTTTACAATTAATGTCATAGCCAAAAACAAACAACTATGCTTTAAAGAGTTAAGGGTAAAAATAAAGCTATAAAAATATTAGAAGAAGGAAAGAGAGGAATATTTTTATATACTTTAAGTACAGAAAATATTTCTAACAAACAAATTAAATAAAACCTAGCACTATATAGGAAAAGACCAACAAATTTAACTATGTAATAATTAAAACCTTCTGTACAGAAAAAATATATCATAAAAAATATTAGAGGAAATAAAAGAAAAGGAAATAAATTTGTCATATATTTTACAACATTAAAATATATTATCTAAAATATGTAAGGAGCTGTTACAAATCAATAAAAAAAAGGCAACCTAATAGAAAAGCATGTAAAGCATGCATATAAACTGGCAACTTCCAAAGAAAAAAATGTAAATTCAAAGAAAATGAGACACACTTTTTTCATTTATCAGATTGGCAAACATCAAAAGAGTTTACATGAAGTATTGGTGAGAGAAATGTACATTTGGAAAAGTGCATATCTGGAAAGTAGTTTGGGAACATGTGTCAAAATTTAAAAACTGAATATTCTTTTTAGAGAAAATCCAAAGTGGGAGCCTACCTTGAAAGCAATAATACACTTTGGGTATTAGTTCTTATGTTCATTAAAAATTATTGACATTATATAATATTTTTGAATGAATAAGTCAAAGAAAAAAAAATTGGCAATTTAAATAAAAGAAAGTAAGAAAGACCTGGAGTAGTAAGATGACCATAAGTAGTAAGATGAGCCTGTGACAAACTTTGCTCAGACAACAGATGGATTATGCAATGTTCTCCAGAAGGTCTTGGTGAAAAGTCTAGCATTTGTAACATTTAAATGGAGACTAGGAAATACACATACATTTTATAAATAAGCTTATGAAATGTGGAAAGACTAAATTGGATAATCTCTTAATGTTTGTATCTTTCATGCTGTGACTTTCTGAACAGGTCCAAATATATTAGCAATATAATTTTGTTATTATAGGTTCAGAAGTATCATGTTACCTTTGTTTCTAACATCACGTAAAGTTCATGTACAAGATCAAGTATTATTATATGTTATGGAGACATGGCAGCTGGTTAGAAAAATAATCTTAAATAAGCACGTGGAGTACGAGCATATAAAGAAAACCCATTTTCAAGTAAACCTAATTTTTGAAGCAATTTGTCAACCATGACAGCACAGTTTTATGCAGATATTAAATCCTGATTTTAAGTGCTAGGCATTTAAACTTTCCTACTTAGGTTAAGAGTTATAATCTGATATTTTTAAACCTCATTTCATATTTTATTTCCATTTTGAGTTTTTTCCTCTTTCCTTTTTCATGTCCAGAAACCACTAAGCCATTTAAGTACTGTGGAATGCTTACAATTCTCCACGTCCCATGGAGATAGATTATTTTCAATGGAACTATTGCTTTCTCTGTAAAATTAATCAAGGGACGAAGCTTTAAGGACATGGATGCATTTCTTTTCCATCCACAGTGAACTCAGTTCTGGAAACAAATCAAATACTAACCACAGCACCTCTAGTTCCTCTGGCACCTTTAGGACCACTTTCCCCAATTTGTCCAGGAGCACCTCTGCTTCCAATTTCTCCTGTGGGGCCTATTTGTCCTTTATCACCCTGTGGATATCATTAATAAAAGAAAAAGCAAGAAAAAAACAAATTTACATTTAGATTAATTAACTATATAATATACCTGAATGACTCAAGATGATATTCTGTAAGTAAAATTCTATAAATAGTAACTGTGCTGGCAATTATAACATACCATCACCGAATAGGTTATTTTAAAAATATAATTAAAAGAAATTTTAGAAAATGAAGTTAAAAGAATTTTGGCCAAACAAGAAAGGAGATCTGGTATTCATGATGATTTACAAATAACTAAGTTTTCTATTTTGAAATTTATGCATGTGTATATATATATATGTACGCATGCATGCATTCATATATTTACTGTAATCATGGGAAAACAAGAAGCCTGTCTCTACAGAGAACTTCAATTCCACAAAGCTCTGTTTCATGCAAAAGGCTCTAGTGCACAGTTCTGTATATTCAAGATGATCACTCACTGGTTTGAAGTTTGCCTTTAAAAATCTGTAACAGTTATACATCATCTCACATACTTCCGAAAACTAGTTACCTTCTGTTTTCCTTTTGGCTGACCGATCATTCTCTAGTACCAAAACATAACTGCTTTTAAATAACATTAAATTATATAATTCATTTTCTGTGCATGGGAACCAACCTCTTCTATTATTGATATTCAAGTAAACACAAAGAAACACTTAACTGCGATCACAGTCAATCAGAAAATTTTTAGCATTCATTATAATTTATAGGCTTTCTCAAGGATGCAGATTATTGTAAGGACTTCTATTGTCCCACTTATAATGTTGATTTTAGGCATAAAATTATGTGTGATAAAAAGAGACTTCAATATTTATGAGCAAGAATGGCAACTAAAATTTATTTCATTCATTTTTCTTTATTTATTATCTCTTATACTACTCCCAAATTATGAGAAAGATGAAGTAAGTGTATATTAGCAGAAATGATAGAACTGGACTTTGGAAACTAGAATATGCTGTGATTTGAGGTTAAATATAGTAAATATATTCAGAACAATTGGAGGTTAATGGGAAAATAATTTCTGTTTCACCAATACTCAGATGAATTATTGATCCCATATAAAAATAAATTTTTAAGTATGATGTGCTAAAATTTTAAAAATGTATCACTTTTTAAGGAAAATATAACAGAAGCAAATAAAACATTCTTAATTTCTTAGTTAATATGTAGAAAAATAAAATCAGTCATTAACTTTTTCAATTAAGAAAAACATAATAACAAACCCATAAATAATTCTAGTCATATTCCTTTCTCTTAAACATTTTACTAAAGTTGCTACTAAATAGAGCAAATGGTATAGTATTTTCATTTTCTCTCTTTTCCACCCTATAGCCTACTAAAGAATTTTTGGCAAATAGGAGAAGGAAAGGCAAAGATCTTTTTGGAAACCATAAAGTGGAAAATTTGCCTTCAAATAATTAAGGTGATAAGTATATCTAAGAGAAATTAAATATTAATTTATACAAATGTCCTCTTTTAAGCCAGGTATATCTTTATTACTTTATATATAGTGCAAACAAAAAGATCACTGCATTCTATGGAGCGCTGGGCACATCAGAAAAAAGAAAAACAACAAAAAAAGTTGTAAAAAAATTTACCTTTTTTCCTGGACGACCTCTTTCTCCCGAAATTCCCATGATTCCTTCAGGTCCCTGAATATTCAAGATAAAAAATAAATAAATTGTTAAAGAAAGTCCTAGATAGAATGTTTAAAAAGTTATATCACAAAATCACTGAATTGAATACTAAGTGAAAATAAGAGCTACTTTTCTACAATATACTATGTTTGTGTGATTATTTAAAAAGAGGTCATGATGATTTAGAAGCACAGCTGTTAATAATAAGTAAAATTCACATACACAGACTGGCTGAGATAGACAAAATTGAACAGTTCTTTATTATAGGAAGAAAATTACTTGGTTTCAGTATACCCATCTTAATTAGTAAGAATATAATTAAAGTAGATTCAAACATATCCATTTCAGCACTTCTATGAGCTGCTGTGCATTCAACATCTTGTTGAATGTATAGGATTACAAAATATATCTAATCATAGTGAGGGAGAATCTCAAAATCACATTGGAGTAGAGAATTAAAGAAATATTCTTTGATAGGTCAAGGAAAAAAGGAGGAAAATACATGGAGAAAAAAGAGGTAGTCATATTGAACTGCTTAAAACAATATTTTCATTTTAATCTAGTTTAGATACAAATAGAAACAATATACACTTTTTTTTTAAAGTAAAATGTGACTAAAATATTTTAGATGCCATGTGAATTTGCAGGTCAATAATGGTCAGGTTTAAATGGGATTTGCAGTAAGCCAGGTTGCAAGTTCTAAAATGGCTAATAATTAATCACGGCATTCCTTGCATCATTTGGAAATGAAAATGGAAATCTCAAAGGTGTGTCCCAAAGCTTGACAAACTCCAAAAATGAGGCAGACAAGAAATAAATTGTGGTTTACCACTGTGCTATGTAGGCTCTTGATAAATATTTGTTGAACGAATAAACAGATACCTAAGGAAATGACTCATAACCTATGCTCTTGAGCAAATGCTCTTCTAGCCCCAGAAAGTTGCTAAATTTAGAGGTCACAGTAGTTAAGTTCTATTGCTGTAATTCTAGCTGCATCCAGAGGTTGAAATGATAGTTGCAGTAACCTGACACTTTTTTGTGGCTAATATGAATTTAAAAAGAGGCTGATTGACTGTCACAGAGGTTAAAGATGTGAGATTTTAAAAGTCAGATTGCTCCAGTTTCATATTCTGGCTCTGCCAGCTAACAGCTGTATGACCATAGGTAGATTATATAACTTTTAAAGTCCTCAGTTTCCTGTTATATAATAGGGTTAAAATACTACTTCTTTATAGGGCTATTAAAGTTAAATGAGATAATACATGTAAAGCTTAGAAAGGACTAGATTTTATACTGAAGAGCCCAATAGTGAATCTCAGATCATTTTGCTCAGTAAACTTGCACTTATTTGGAGAACTTATTATGTGTGAAAAAAGAGGTGTCTATATTCTGCATTGAATTTTCTTTTGCCATTATTATTGGAAAAGTCTTCCAGGTTCTATGCACAGTTTTTCCTCTCCAAAGACAGATTGTTTTTCCTTTTTGGGGGGTGGGGTGAGGGTGGGAGTGTGAACTTCCATTAATATTAGGCTGGTTTATTATTCTGCTTGCTCTAAAACACTCATGTAATATTTTGCTCCAAAATGTTGACTATTAAAAGTTAATATGACTGCAACCATTTGTGTATTTAGAGATTCACAGAGAAGACTGGAAAAACAGCAACATCTTCTACAATGTGCATGTTTTAATAGGCTTCCTCAATAATTACAGAAATAAGAATGTCTTTATATAAATGTCACACTGACGAAATAGTTGGCTTGATGTTCAGCCTACTCATAAAATAGAGGAAGGAGTTGTGATTTCCTACTGATTATTTTAAACTTTGTGGGAGTAGCTATATGGTCTCAGAAGTAACACTTTACATCTATTTTTTAACAGTTTTATTGAGATATAATTCATGTACCACATTATGAATCTATTTAAAGTATATAATTCAATGGTTTTTAGTACAATTACAGAATTCTACAACCATCCACACAATATTAGAATATTTTGATCACCACTAAAAGAGACACTTCCCATTTCTTCCCAACTCCCCCACACTTCCACCATCCCCAGCCCTAGGCAAGCACTGATCTACTTTCTGTCTCTGTAGATTTGCCTATCTGAGACATTTCATATAATATGTGGTCTCTTATCACTGGCTTTCCTGAGCAGGCATAATGTTTTCAAAGTTTATCAATGTTGTAACATATATCAGTATATCATTCCTTTTCAATGCCAAATATAGTCCATTTGCACAAACACACTGCGTTTATTAATAAACATTATTAATTCATCAGCCGATGACCATTTGGGTTGTTTCCACTTTCGGGCTACCATAAATAGTGCCTCTATGAACATTCACGTACAAGCTTTTATATGAATCCTGTTTTTAAATTCTCTTGGGTATACATCTAGGAGTAGAATTGCTGGGTCATATCATCGATGTTTAACATTTTGAGAAACTGCCAAATTGATGAGCAAAGTAGCTGCGCCATTTTATATCCCATCAGCAATGTATAAAGGTTCCAATTTCTTTACAATTTCATCAACACTTGTTATTTACTTATATTTGAAATAACCACCCTAGTGCATGTGATATGGTATCTCATTGTGGTTTTTATTTGCATTTTCCTAATCGTGAAGGATGTTTAGCATTTTTTCATGTGCTTATTGGACAACTGTTTATCTTCTTTGGAGAAATATCTTTAAATTGCTCATTTCTAAACTGGGTTATTTACCTTTTTATTATTGAGTTATAAAAGTTTTTTTATATATTCTAGATACAAGTACCTTTATATATATGATCTGCAAATATTTTCTCCCATTCTATGGATGTCCTTTTGCTGTCTTGATGGTGTTCTGTGAAACATAAGACTATTGATTTTAATGAAGTACCATTTATCTAATTTTTATTTTGTCACATATTTTTGGTGTTAACTAAGAAAACATAACCCAAGGTCATGAAGATTTATTCCTAATTTTTCTTCTAAGACATTTATAGTTTTAGTTCGTACATTTAGGTTTAATACCCATTTTGAGTTAATTTTTGTGTGTAGTAAAGGAAAGGTCAAACATTCTTTTGCATGTGAGTATGGAGTTGTTGAAGTACTGTATGCTTTCAACAAAGACCATTCTTTCTATGTTAAATTGTCTTGGTATATAATATGTTTTTGTAATTCAAATTTATTTTGTTCTGTTTACTTCCCAGAATTTATTTTATCCCTTGAGATGGCCAATATCGCTAGCTATTATTAAAGTTTGGAAGTTATAGAGTGATTCCCTTTAAAAACTATGTTCTTCTGCTTGAAATCTTATCATGGCTTCTCACTATACTTTGAATAAAACTCGAACTTCTTGGCGTGGTTTCAAAGGTCCTTCATGATCTACTTCTTATCTATTTCTTCAAGCTCATCTCAAACAACTTTTTACTATTTACTGTGATGCAGCTGCAATAACTTCTCTTTAGTTTTACAAAAATACCTAGATTATTCTCACCTTCACATCTTGGTTCTTGCTTGTCCATAAACCTTGAAGGATCTCCCCAAGTTTTCTGCATGACTGGTTCCTTTTCATTCTTTAGGTCTCAACTTAATCCTCACATATCCAGAGAAGCCTTCTCTTATTGCCTTAGGGGAAAAAGGCTTCTCTAACTTGAACTAGTTGGCTTCCTTTTCCTTGACTAATTATTCTTTTTCATCACCCTATTTATTTCCATCATGCATTTATCACAACCTGCAATGATCCTGTCTATTGTTAATTTCCTCCACAATATGATAAAATCTGAAACTGGGATTTCACTAATCTTGTTCCCCTTGTTATTTCCAATGCTTATCAGGGTTCTTAGTTCATATAAGGTACTTGTAAACTTTGTTGAATGAGTGAATAAACAAATACATTTAATAGAGTCACAGTCTATAAGAGTAATTAAAAATTGGAAATATCTGGGCTAATGCTTTTTTAAAGCTATAGAACCTTTTTTTCTAAAGAAAGCCAGTAGAGAAGATAATATGTTACTTATTTGTTCATGGGTCTTTTAGGACTCAAGCAGGAATAGAAGAAGCAGGAGCCTATACAGCATCCTCCCTGACATATTTCCTTGGGATGTTCTGCATAGCTCCAACCCCTTTATTACATGTAATGTGTAAACTAAGAAACCAAAGAATGACTCACCCAGCAATGTACAGCTCTTTAGTGGTAGAGCAAGGGTTTGAACAACTCTTGTATAGTGGTCATTGCAGGGTTCTTTCTATTTCTGAGTTGCTTTAAGGCACAACTGTTCAGAACAAACAAACCTAAGACCGAAGTCATATAAGAATGTTTCAGAAGATAAAGATTTAGGTTATCCTTTACTCCTTAATGTCACTGACCTCATATTTCCAACTGATTTTCAGGGTTTTTGAGGAAGCCGTTTCAGAAACAAGAGTCATGTATACCTTTTCATTCTTTTCTAACTACTGACATTCCTCTCATCTTTCTGACTTTACTCTTAAGGTTCTTAAAAGGCTTCTTAGAAACAGTACTTTATTTTGCTTCATTTTCTCTTAAAATAGTCACCTCTACTTAATTTCATACCACCCTAAACATATAGGAAAAATCACACTTCAATAAATTTAACCAAGTTTTTTCCTAAAAGAATAAAACAAGACAATTTCATTTTATACATTCAATTTTGGAGTCCATAGTCACATCTATTTAGATCTTCGATACCACAGTGATAGATTTTTTTTTTTTTTTTTTAAGAAATGGATGACAGACCATTCGTCAGGCAGATGTTTCTTCTCAGATGCTTCCAAACTCTTTTCTCACACACAGTTATGCATTTAGGCAACTTAGCATTTTAGCGCAGAATTCAAGCACAAAATAGACAATTTTTTCTTCTAGTCGAAGAAGTCTACGTCTTGGATTTGAGAATTTGTTATTGATGGTACTCTGCCTTATTTTTCAACCCAGATCTCATTTCTCAATCTTCTAGAAAGAAGAGTATCTCTTTACTTTAAAAAAGTTCAATTACTTTTTCTCACTTTCTTATTTAATTTTTAAGAATTTAAAGTAGCATCTTTGTGACACCGCCTAAGGCAGAATTTTTAAAAGTGCAAAAATAAATCCAACAGCAGTCTGTCTGATTAAGCAATAGTTCCTTGGATCATAAAATTCTTTTGAAAAAATATGCCATGGTATTTTTACAGAGTTTATGAGCTGAAAGGCATTTAAAATTCCAAAGAGAACAACAAAAAGAATAAAAAAGAAATGCACATGTGTCGTTACTAAAAAAGGCACCAAAGATGTGTACAAGGCAGGATTGCTCCTGGGAAAAATTATAAAGCAGATGAAATCTGTGTTTATCATTTTTCCATGCCTTGTGCTGAGCCCCTTTTTCATTAATCATCAGCTGTCATGCTGCATCATCTCTATCTGGAATTTCTGGCTATATTATACCATGGCATGGTTAGGCCTTTCTGTTTCTTAGTTGTGTTTCCCGCCCTACCAACTTCTAGGTTTCTGCTAAAAAAAACTGGGTTAGTTGATTGAAAAAAAAAAATCCATGATAAAGTACTACTTGTTAATGAACTTTGTGTAGAGAAACAAATTTGATAAAAATTCTCAGGAGGATAACTACACTTCCTCGGCACTTGTTACTTGCCTTCTCTGTGTGTCCAGGCCTGATGAATCCTCTAAAAAAGATAAAAACTATCAAGAACCCTATAAAGGCAAAATATAAGCCCAAGGCTGGTTACCTCATGGAAAGTATGACTTAAAAACACAGAAGTCAGAAAATAAAGGAACTAGAGCCAGCTATGCCATCTGCTATATTACCAAGTATAATAAGCTTGTTAGTTTTCTTGGAGTCTGTGTTTTGTCAGTTGTAAAATGGGGAATAATAAAGCATTTATGGGTTATTGGAAGGATTCTATGACAGCATATAAGTGAAATTGGATTGCTCAGTGTCTGAACCAGTGGTGTTTAAGATACTTTTTGGGGGGGGGGGGTGGGCAGTGACTCCATAATGCTTTGTATTTGCTGTAGTGAAACATCCATCATAGTTTTCTAGCACTAGGAGGGGAAGACAGGAAAAATGAGCACTTTATAACTTCTGTAAAACTGGGAGGAAAAAGACTCAATATGCCAATGCTCAAATCCAGGTGACCCTTCTGTTTCATTCTCAATTTTCAAATGTCGCTTTGAAATATGCTAATATAATTACCTATTATTTTGATTAAGAGGTGATATAGCATCATTTTAATTATTGTCGAAAGAATTATAATCATGGGTAATTGATATAAATGGTGAGATGGACAGTTTGTGCTTCATTTATGGTATTTGTTATATTCTTCCAGATAGTTTCCTCTTAAATTCTTGGAAATCTAATTGAGATAACTGGAGCAAGGACTATCATTGATAGGACATACAATGATCTGGATGTCAGAAGCTGAAGAAGAGAAACACATAGTAAAATGTGAAGACTCCAAATTTTGTACATGACTACTTTGTTTCCCAATCTGCTTGCGTGATTGGTTTACTCATGATCACCTCTCTTCAGTCTTTACTACGTAGAAATCTGGGCCACAAAAGTACTGGACTCTGTGGTTTATAGGAAGGAGTAAAGACAGAGCTTCTACTTTTGAAGAACTATGATCTTTCTGGGGGAAGAGACCTACAGGCTTTAAAGTTAACTTACAGTCTCTAAAAGGCTGAATAAGACTGCCAGGGTACAGAGCCAAGAGAAATCATTTTTTGGTAGAGTCACAAGTGATGACTCCCAAAGTATGAAAATATCTTCAAAAACAAGAATATTTACAGAAATAAATAAAGAAAATCTTGAGGTGAATCCATGTTTAAAGATATGAGATAAGGAAGAGGGAAGAGTAAAGTAAAACAGTAAAATGACCAGTAAGAACTTATCTGGAAGAATGCAATGAATATCATAAATGAAGCATTTAAGCAAGAGAGAAGCTGTTCTCATTATTTATTTACATCTTCCATGTCCCCTTAGATGAGAGAATTTATTCAATGTAACAGAATCTCCTTTGAGGTAATGTTACAAGTTAAGATTAGATTTTGATAAATTATGCTTGTAAGAATTTTTATTTCATCTTGGATCTAGGATGTTACTCTATAGGAATAATGTCAGTTTGATGAAAAAAAATTAGAAATAGTCAATCAAATCAAATTTAAGAAACCACAAAATATTCTCCTTCGAGGACTTTATGACAGAAGTTCCATAGCTGAGGTGACATCATCAGGATAGTGACACAAGTCATTCCTGACTTTAGGCCCTCCCCTGCTTGGAAGAAGGTGAAGTAGCAATTATCCAGATACAAGACACCACTGTGAAAATCTCAGAACCTGAGGGTGAGTCTGAAGCATCCCCTGAAGCACAGAGACTAAGAAGGACCACATTAGAGAGTAAGAGGACAGGTTTCACTTCGATTGCATTGTTCTTTCCCCAGGCTGGCAGAGCACTACACTGAGTAGGACTCCTTGGCCTATCATTTGTCCAGTGGAAAAAGAGAACCCAAAACGGACAATCAGCTCTCCCAGCACTGTGAATGCCTCCAGGGTGGCCCATTTAGGTCTCACTTCATGAGGATCACTAGGGGAAATCTGGAGACTTAACCACTGAGGATCAGTTAGAGCCAGAGAAGAGGGCTGGGGTTCACAATAACTAGCACTCAGATCTTGGTAGACAGCATTCCTGTTTGCAGCTTCTCCCGAGCAAAGATCCTAGCCAGTGAGTCTTCCTATCTGTAGAGCTGAGCTAGTAGTCCTGTCTGGTCAGGGAGCTTGTCTGGCAGTTCTGTATGATTTTGGACTCCAGCCAAAGGACCATAGCTGCTGTGGAGTCTGTTATACAGCCCTGCCTGGGCAGGGAAGCAAATTTGCCACCATACCCAATATCTAAGCATAGAATCCTGTCCTGCTTGACCAGGATGCTGGGCTAGAGAATCTGGGCAGCTGTGGAGTCAAAACTAGAGCCCTACTCTGTCAGGGAGCCAAGCTGATAGTCTTGACTAACTGTTAAAGCATAGCCTCTGACCCCTCAAAACCAGGGAACCTGAAGAGTGACCCTGGGCAGTTGGAGCCCAGCCTATGGTACTACCCGAGCTGCAGAGCCCAGCCAACAGTCCTACCCAACGACAGAGTTTAGCCTACTATCTTGTCTAATTGCTAAACACAGGGAGCCCAGCCAGTGATCCTGTCCAAATGCAGAGCATAGCCTGTGGCTCCACCCAACAAAGGAGCCCAGACAGTGACCCCACCTAACCATTGTGCACAGTTTCCAGCCCCAATCAACTGTGATATATAGCTGGAGGCCACACATGACTAGAGAACATGGCAAGCAGCCTCATCCAACATAGGAGCACAGCCAGTGGCCTAACTGATCATGAAACTCAGCCTGAAACTCGGCCCAAGCTTGTGCTGAGCTTGAAATTCTGTCCAACTGTGAAGCTATGCTTGTGGCTCCACCTGAACATGGAGTCCAGCCAGTGGCATCATTTACTTAGGGAGCACGGCCTGAGGCCCTGCCCAATTACAGAGTCCAATCAGTGATACTGCTTTTCCAGGAAATGTAGCTTGAGACCTCACCCTACCAGAGACAACAGTAGAGACCAGCTAGGGATCCCGCCTGACCACACAGTGCAACTAACATTCTGCCCTAACCAGAGTGCCTATTCAGTGTCCCCACTAGAATGTGGAGCCCAGTCAGGAGGCCAACTTAAATTCAGAGATCAGTCAACCTCACCTCTTCCTCAGAACATGAGTAGGGACCTCAACCAACTGGAGACCCCAGCAGTAAACTGTACCTGCCCACAAATGCTACCAGCAGACCCATCCAATATCCCAAGCTAAGCAGACTGGTGAGGCTCTCTCTCTGCCAAAACAAATCTGTAATGTTTGGAAGAGGAGACTGCTTATTCAAATGCTCAAATACCAATGTAAAGATACAAAGATTATAAGAAATCAGGTAAATGTAACAATACCAAAAGAATGAAATAGTCCTTGATTAGTCCTAAGCTAATAACTGACACTGAAGAAATGGAAATCTATGAATTGTCTGACAAAGAATTCAGAATAATGCTCTTAAAGAAGTTAGGTGAACTATAAGACACACAGAAAACTAAATGAAATTAGGAAAGCTTCAACGATGGACTTAAACAATCAGAAGAAAAAAATCAGTGAACTAAAAGATAAGTCATTTAAAATTATCCAGAGGAATAAAAATAAAAAGAAAAAAAAAGAGTGTAGAAAGCTTATGATATATAGAGGATAGTACCAAATTAAACTATATGCATTATGGGAATACCAGAAGGAGAAGAAAAAGAGAAAGGAGCAGAAAGTCTATTTAAAGATATAATAGCTGAAATGTTGCAAACTTGGGGAGATAAATAGGCATCTAGATTCTTGAGGTACTAAGGACCTGATATAGGCTGAATTTGAGAAGGGTTACTTTGAGATAATTAAAGTGTCAAAAGTCAAAATAAAAGAAAGAATTTTGAAAGTAGAAACAGAAAATTACTTATCACATACAAGATATCCCCCATAAAACTATATGGAGCGTTCTCAGCAGAAGCTTTGCAGTCCAGGAGACAATGAAATATCTTCAAAATATTGAAAGAAAAAACCCGTTACCCAAGAATACTATACCTCGCAAAGCTGTCCTTCAGGAACAAAGAGTGATAAAGACTCCTTCCCCCCTCCAAAAAGCTAGAGTTTACCACCATTAAACATGTCTCATGAGAAATGCTAAAGAATATTTTTCAAGATGAAATAAAAAGTTATAACTAATGTAAAAGTATATGAATGCATAAAACTGATAAAGATAAATATATATTCATATTCTCTAATACTATAATGGTGATGTACAAATCACAACTCTAGTTTAAAAGTTGAAAAAGAAATGTCTAAAATAACTATAATTACAATAATTTGGTACTGGTTACATAAGATAAAAAGATACGAACTGTAACATTAAATGTGAAATGTGAAAGGGGAAAGAAGTAAAAGTGTAAAGTTTCTGCATGCTATGAAAGTTGTTATCAGCTTGAAATAGGATGTTGTATTTTATGTGAGTCACAAAGAAAAAACACGTAGTAGATATACAAAATTATGATAAAAGAGTCAAGGTATATTGCTACAAAAATTTGCAAAGTCAAAAAGGAAGGTAGCAAGAGAGGAAAGCAAGGAAGAAATGATTTACAAAAGTCAGCAAACAATTAACAAAATGGCAATAGAAATCCCTAACTTGTCAATAATTGATTTAATTGTAAATTAATTCAATTCTCCGATCAAAAGTCCTAGAATGTCTGAATGGATAAAGCAACAAGACCCAACTACACACTGCCTACAAGAGGCTGACTTAAGTTTTACGGATACACAAAGACTGAGAGTAAAGATATGGGGAAAGATATTTTAAGCAAAAGAAAGCAAGAATAGGTACACACATAAGATAAAATATACTTTAAGCTAAAAACAGTCATGAGAGAAAAAGAAAGTCATTATATAATAATGAAGGGGTCAATTAATGAATAATACATACTAATTAGAAATATTTATGAACCAAACTTTGGAGCACCTAAACATATAAAGCAAACACTAACAGAAATAAAAAGAGAAAAAAAGAGCAATGTAATAATAGTTGGTAACTTTAACACTTCTATCTACAATGGCTAGATTATCCAGACAGAGAACCAATAAGGAAACAGTGATTTTGAATACTCCAGACCGAATAAACCTAACAGACAGATACAAAATATTCCACTGAACAGTAGTAGAATACATATTCTTCTCAAGTTCACATAGGACATTTTCAAGGATAGATTATATGTAGGGCCACGATATAAGTTCCAACAAATTCAGAAGGATACATATTTTATCAAATATCTTTTCTGATCACAGTAGTATAAAACTAAAAATCAACAACAGGAGAAAAGCTGGAAAACTCACAAATGTATGGAAATTAAAAAACATTCTCAACCAATAGATCAAAAAAGAAATCAAAGGGAAAGAAAAAAATATCTTGAAACAAAAATGAAACACAACATACCAAAACTTACGAGATGCACTAAAACTGTCCTAAGTAGGAAGTTCATAGTTATAAATGCCTGTATCCAAAAAAGGGAAAGATCTCAAATAAATAACCTAACTTTACACCTCAAGGAAGTAGAAAAAGAAGAACTAAGGCCAAAGTTAGCAGAAGGAAGGAAATGATAAAGATTAGGAAAGAAATAGGTAAAATAGAGACTGGAAAAACAATAGAAAAGATTAATAAAACTAAGAGTTGGTTTTTCGAAATGCTAAACAAAAGTGAAAAACCTTTAGCTAGACTTACCAAGAAAAAAAAGGGCACAAAAAAAGAAATGAACAAGGAGACATTATAAATAATAACATAGAAAAACAAATGATCATAGGAGACTACTATATACAGTGATTTTCCAACAAATTGGAAACCCTAAAGAAATGGATAGATTCCTGGATTTTTACTAACTACCAAGACTGAATAATGAAGAAATAGATAATCTGAATAGACAAATAAGGAATAAGGAGATTTAATCAGTAATGAGAAACCTCTCAACAAAGAAAAACCCAGGTTACACTGATTAATTCTACCAAAAATGTAAAGAAGAATTAATGTTAATCTTTCTCACATTCCTTCAAAATTTTGAATAGAAGGGAATGCACCCAAGCTCATTTTATGAGGCCAGTTCTACCCTGATAACAAAACCAGACAAAAACACCACAAGAAAAAAAATCTGCAGGCCAGTACCCCGATAATAGATGCAAAAATCTTCAATAAAATATTAGCGGACCAAATTCAACAATACAGTTGAGTCTTGAAAAATACAGGTTTGAAATGTGTGGGTCCACTTATATGCAGATTTTTAAAAATAAATATAAAGTCAGTCCTCTGTATCCCTGGGTTTTGTATCTAGGTATTCAACCAACCATAAATCAAAACCAGCATTTTCGATCCATGATTGGGAATTCGCAGATTCAGAGGGATGCTTACACATTATTCTATGTGATTTTATATGAGGGATTTGAGGATCCACAGGTATCTGTGGTGGAGAAGAGATTCCTGGAACAAATCCCCTGTGGATATTGAGGGACTATAGTTAAGTTCTGGGGGAGTCAAAAGTTACACATAGATTTTCAACTGTGCAAGAGGTTGGTGGCCTTACCACCAACTAGCTGTACATTAAAAAATTATACTCTATTATCAAGAGGGATTTATTTCAGGGATTCAAATATGATTCAACATCTTAATCAATGTGACATACCACATTCATTGAATTAAAGATAAAAAACATATAATCATCTTAATAGATGCAGAAAAAGCATTTGACAAAATTCAATGACCTTTTACGATAAAAACTCTCAACAAACTGGGTTTAGAAGAAATTAATCTTAACATAATAAAACCAAACATGTCAAACCCACAGCCAACATCATACTCAATAGCAAAAGGTTGAAAGCTTTTCTTTTAAGACTAGGCTCAAGACAAGGATGCCCACTCTCATCACTCCTACCTAACACACTAGATGTCCTAGCCAGAGTAATTAGGCATGAGGAAAAAAAAGGCATCTGAATCAGAAAGGAAAAAAGGAGACAGTAAGTCTGTTTGTAGATCACATGATCTTAATATATAGAAAACCTTAAAGACTCCACCAAGAACTGTTAGAATTAATAAAGGATTTCAGTAAAGCTGTAGACAAAAAAAATCAACTTACAAAACCTCATCACATTTTCACACACTAATAATGAATGATCCGAAGAAGAAAACAATCTCGTTAATGATAGCATCGAAAACAATAAAATACTTAGAAATAAATATAACCAAGGAGGTAAAATATCTCTCCACTGAAAACTATCAGACATTGATAAAAGACATTGAAGATGACATAAAAAAAAATGGAAAGAGATATCATGTTCACAGATAATTAATATTGCTAAAATGTCCAAAGTCATCTATAGATTCAATACAATCCCTATCAAGATTCTAGTAACATTTTTTATAGAAATAGAAAAAAATAATACTAAAAATTGTATGGAACCACAAAAGACCTACAAAAGCCAAAACAATCTTGAGAAAGAAAAACAAAGCTGGAGGTATCACACTTTCTAATTTCAAACTATATCAATACAAAACTATATTAATCAAAACAGTATGGTACTGGCATTAAAGCAGACATATAGACCAATGGAAAAGAACCAAAAGCCTAGAAATAAACTAATGTATATATTGTCAACTAATATTTGAAAAACTATGGTGTATATTTTGTATATATATGGTTTACATATATAATGGAATATTATCTAGCTATATGAAGAAGGAAATTCTGCCATTTGCAACAATATGGATGGACCTTGAAGGTGTGATGCTATGTGAAATAGGTCAGATAGAGAAAGACAAATACTGCATGATCTCACATATAGGTGTTATCTAAAATAATTCAACTCATGGAAACAGAGACTGTACAAATTTATATTTTAAGATAAATAAGTTATGGGGGATCTAATACATAACATAGTGATGACTGTATGCTTGAAGGTAGGTAAGAGAAAAAAAGCTTTGTAATCCCCACTACACACACACAAAAGGTAACTATTTTTGGTGGCAGATATGTTAACTAACCTTATTATGGTAATCATTCAGCGATATATACATATATCAAATCATCACGCTGTATATCTTAAACTTACATATTATGTGTCAATTATATCTCTATAAAGTAGATGGAAAAAAACGAAGTTAAATGGCTTATGTGACACATGGAAAAAGTGTCTTTCCTCCTTGGATGTTAGGTAGGCTGATAATCACTCGCTGGTTTGTCCCTCTTTCAAACTACAGTTCCACACCTCCAATCACTCAGCAGACGTGTAATGGGGGTCAGAGTGTGTGTGTGCGTGCGTGCGTGCGTGTGTGTATGTGTGTGTGTACATACAGAGGTCTGAGTTCACTAAGTATTTGAAAATAAACCAGCAGTACTCACCGGAGGGCCCATTAAACCGGGTCTACCCAAGGGCCCTGCAGTCCCTGGTAAGCCCATCTCTCCTTTTTCTCCATCTTCTCCAGGAAGTCCCCTTCCTCCTGGGTTCCCCTACAGTCCAGTAAAATATTTTAAGAAAGGAAAAGCAATGAAATACCTATACCTCACAATAAGCAGATTTTTCTTTAGCATATATTAATAGTTTTATGTAATACTTTAATGATTTAACAAAAATATCTATACATAATGTTAAAAATATAATTTACCTTTAATCCATCTTTTCCTTGGAGACCTTCTTCTCCAGGAGCTCCTGGTTCACCCTATTTTGTAGCAGAAACAATAAGATTTATTATTTTGCTAAATAATTTTTTTTGCCCTTGGTATCTATAAAAAGTAGCAGGTTTATATACATTTATTCTTACTTCTATTTTATTTATAAGAAATATCAGACTGTATAATAAGCATGATTTAATTTTCCCAGAATAGCTCTGAAGATAAAGAGTCATAGTGTTGTAAATTCAAATATAAGATGGTCCCAGAATATGAATTACTTTTAGATAATAAAAGGTAACATATTCATTTGGCAGCTCTGGAAATTTATATAGCTAGACCTGTGTTTCTGAGTTCAAGGACTATTAAACACTGCATCTCACAAAACTATATAGTACCTTGCTATACTGAATCAATGTGGATTAATACAACTCAATTTAGTTAAATTCAGTGTACCTGATTATTAGAGTTTGTATTTTCTCTTGTACAGAGAAGCAAAAATGGAGGTCCTGGTACATTAAGAAGCTATAGAAATGTTAGAGCCAGCCTTTACAAAGCTAAAGGTAGTACTTGCTCCCTTGCTATCCAAATATTTAAAAGCACATTAATCAGTGTGTTTTCACAGTTGTCCCACCACTGACACTCCCATTACTCTAATCTCACACTTTCTGCTACCCTGCAAAAAAACAAAACAAAAAAACAAAGAACAACAAAAAAATGGAAAATGAAAAAGAAACTGGATGCAAAATATTTCTCCCTACTTTGAATTCTAGTAAAAAAAAAAAAAAAAGGTCAGAAAATTATCTAGGGAACTCTTATCTTGGGGAAAAAAAAATTACCACAGATCAAATTAAAGCCTGTCTACATTAGAATAACTTCTGTAAACTATCTAATTACTGTTTCCAATTATTTCCTTGAATCTTGCTAATTTTGTATGACTAGTGTTCTGTTGCTGTTTTTTTAAAACATAAAGTAGATTTCAATAGTTTGTCTGTTTTGTTAGGTCAGGAAATATCCTGAGAGTTGATCGTATTTGTGAATTTCTTCTTAATGCTAACATTAGTGACAATCACAGTGACTCCTCATATTTGCAAAGGGTTCTGCAGAGAACACCTGATTCTGAGTAAAGGATGTATAAAGGTAGGACTCTCAATGCTATTAAGTTAAAATGTGGACAGAGTTTGGCATGCAGCTTTGAAATTATGGGTTAAAGACAAAAATTCTTCTTTAAGCACTAGAAAGGTTTATTATGCAATTTTTCAAGTCTTCAGGCTCAGTTTTGAGTCTCTGTAACAGGTGGACAGTGCATTGAAATGGTTTCCAGTAGGTACTTACTGAAAACCCCAGTTTCTCAGCAACTACTGTCCATTAGGCACTTACCCGTAACCCTGGTTCCCCAGCAACTCCAACACTGCCTGCAGGTCCAATATCTCCCTGAAGAAACAAAGGGGAAGAGTAAACCCTTTTCTACTAAAACTGCATGTCTAATAATTATGGACGGCATATCATGAGGATAGGGGTTCCAAAAACCACTTCCCATTTCTTTTCTCCAGATTAATTTATTGATACTTGGCCCCATTAGCTTTATCATTTGTATCCCTTCCCTCATATATTATCTCTATCTATCTATCTATATGATATATAACTTTATGTTTTTATATATCATATATGTATATCCGTTATATATGTTATTTGTATATATGTATAGAAATCTGTATACATATATACAGATAATATTTTTCTAACCAATATTTTTTCTCATTTGAGAACACTTTCTATTTTTTATGCTGTACTTCACCTGCTTTCAAGATGATTTTGCCAAAATGTGGCAAACAGAGGGGACTCAATCGTGAAAGTTTGGAGAACTTCCCTTTTACTATTTAGGAAGGTTACCTTTGCACCTGGCTCTCCTTGCAGACCAGATTCTCCTTCAATACCTGAAGGTCCCTAGAAGAGAATGATTTGACACATGGTTTGCACACATTCTTTCACCAGTTACAAAAAAGCAGTCACAACGTCATAAGATGGTGGTAATTTTTAGCTGAAGGGTAAGATATGTGTCCAGGAAAGGCTCTTTGATGTCTGCCCCTTTAAAAACTTAATGGCACAAAACCAGATAATTTCTAGGACTTAATTTTTTTTAATGGTTTAAATGCCAAAACAGCATAACCTAAACTCAAGACTTTTAAGTCCAGTTTCTTTTAATATTTTCCTCTCATTCTTTAATTCTTGGTCAAAGACAAACTACTTTCTATTTCCTCTTCTATTTTTCTATTCTTGTACTCTTATTATTCTATATTTTTTTCCTTCTCATCCATTTCTGTTGAGACCCTCAGAACTCATTTCCTTTAAAAATTTAGTTTTCTGTATTGGTTTTATAAAACATGCCACAAAAGAAGACAAATTTATTCACATTATAAAATTATATCTGTCTATCTATGACATTTATTCTACTCTCTCCTTTTATGGTGGGTCCAATTGGGAAGCTTTTGGTTCCTTTTACCTTGAAAACATACAACTTCTTGCAACCAGTGGTTATTTCTTTTCTTTTCTTTTTTTTTTTTTTGAAAAAAATTCATTTATTTTTATGTAAACATATACAATTATATCTTTATATATCCAATAAGATATATATACACATATATACATGTGTATCAGTCATCTCATCTGAATTTTTTTTCTTTTTTTCCCCTCCCCACTCCCCTCCTGTCCCCTACCCTCTGGTAACCACTAGTCCATTGTCCATGTCCATGAGTCTCTGTTTGTCCAGTGGCTATTTCTAGGCCTGGATCACTACAATTGCTGTTGTACTGTGTTTTTTTATTTTTTATTATTTTTTATTTTGTCTCTTGGAGATATTTATCTTGTTTTTGAGCATGCTTTGCATTTCCCTCCCTGCTCTCCTTGCCCCCTTTTCTCTTCTTTTCTGTCCTTCTCTCTCTCAAAGTGTGTGTAATATATGTGTGTGTGTATGCTATATATGTAACATATACATGTATTTATATAGATGTACAGTTATAAACAAACACATACATATGTAGTCTATAATTCCCATGATTTTGGAATAGAGGGGTGTTGAAAGTATTAATTCACAATACTACCTTGACCAAAAGTTTTCTGTTAGCTTTCTATATTTCAGAGATTCTTCAATAGTTCTGATTCATGAGTGATAAACTTTTTAAAAATTATTACAGATTAAAACATTATTTATGTCATTATGTCAGATGAAAGGAAATCCAGTTTTCCATTTTCACTTAGCTTCTGCAATCATTTTCACTTTGCTTTTTTCAAAACAAAAACTATACACACATGCACACACGTGCACACACACACACACACACACACAAACAGTACAGACTTATAATAAAAAGCCTCAGTCCCATTCCTCAGAGGTAACTGTTTTATAAACTAGGTTTTGTTTTTAGACCTCTTAGCAGTTACTTCTTTAATTCAGAAGGTATACCTTTACTTCTTGATGTATCACCTTGATAAAGTTTAGTTCCATTATACTCTCTGTTTTATCATCACTTCACCAAGTTTTCACAGTTATATTACTTAATTTTTTTCTGTTGGTTACCTTTGTGACTTCTTTACTATTATGAGAGGCAATATAGTATAGTACTTGAGAGAAAAGACTATGAAGTAAGATTGCCTGGGTTACTTCTCTGCCTCAGTAATTATAGAATTTAAAATTCCACTCTAAGATTAAAATTCTGTCTTGACAGAGAATTCCAATTCTTTCAGTACTTCTATATAAAAATTGCTTTTAATATCATAGTCCTCTCCCAGTCCCTAATTTCTCCAAATCTGTCATCTCCTTTTGGCTTCTTTTACTCTTTCTTTTCTTGTGTTAAATCCAATAGCTGATATTCTGACCTTGTCCCTATCTTCTTATAACAATATTGAATTAGCACTTAAATCATTTTTTTCCATTTATATTCCCAGTTGAATATTGCTTGAAAAAGTTACATACTTACGCAAAGTAGCATCATCATTACACATTGAGAGGCACAGTGGCTAAGAGAATCGGTTATGGAAAGAGATTGCCTAAATTTAAATGTAGGCTCTACCACTACTACAAGCAATTGCTCTTGAGTAAGTTACTTAACCATTTCATGTCTTGGTTTCCTCATCTGTAGAATGTGGGTAACAACTGCATCTATCTCATAGAATGCTGTGATAATTCATTAATATGGCAAAGCATATAAATTAGCTAGTCACCCAGAAAATGCTCTATAATTATTCACTATTATTATCCATTATTTTTAATATAATGCAAATTCACAGTCTCCTACTTCAGTTTGACTTTTAATAAGGTATTCACACTCTTTTACTTGTCTTTTGTCATTTCCCTTTTCCATTATCCTTAACCACTATTCTAAATCAGCATATTTTCCTCAACTGATTTTTTTAACCTCTAATCCTTATCACAACATAATTCTTGTCCTCTACTCTGTTAAAAAAAACTTCAAGATATGAGGCATGACTTCTCCCAGCTTTCTTTAGGCTCAGAGGTTACAGATTAGAATAGGTTATCAGCATTACCTCTTGAGTCAAATGTGGATTCAAAGCCAGGTTCTGCTACTTGTTAACCATTTGTTTTGGAAACAGCAGATTATGACCTTAACCTCCTTAACATTCTTCACCAATCTCAGAAAAGGATATTACTTGATCCTGTTGTACAACCTGCAACTCTGAGATCAATATATTACTTCTCTTTTCCCTTTACTTCCCATATCCCACAAATACGCAGGTTCTATAGAATTTATAAACAAACGCTTCTCAAATCCATCCCCTCTTTTCCTTTTCTATGCCTACTACTTTAGTTCAGATTGTCAAGATTCTTTGCCTGGATGAATGCAACAAGCTTTTAGCAGGTCTACATATCTTCACTTTGGCTTTCTAAACTACATCCTCCATGTGACTGAAGGAATTATCCTCCAAATATACAAATCTGACTTTATCACTGCCTTGCTTATACCCTACAATTACTCACAAAATCACAGAACATAAAAACTCAAACTTCTTCACAGAGTACACAAGACTTTTCATAATCTATTTCATCTATAACTTCACTCCTTGCTTTGATTTTAAGCATCAAAGAATCCATATTGTCTCGTTTGCATGTTCCTGCTCAAAATAACCCTTTTCCTGGAATTCCCTTCTCCTTATTCCCTCTTTTCATATGGCTTACTTTACTCATTTCTTAAAACTCATTTCATTTCCTGCCCATCTCCACTGCCCCAAGTCGTCTTCTTCCCTTTACCCAGGTGAAGTGCTCCTAATTGCCTTGTGAATATCTCAATAATTGGGTCTAACACACTGCACCATAATGATCTTTTATATGATTATATTCTGGAATAGATTATAAATTCCTAAAGGAGTCAGGGACCATATCTCAGCCATCCTTTTATTACCAGTAGATACAGAGTGCAGAGCAGAAGTATGGCATCATCATGGAATTAAAAATGGGTCAACAAACCTGGAATACATAGGGGAGGAGAAAAGTTTCATGGGATGTGGTTGAATAGGCCTGGAGAGTTAGACAATGTGGAAAAATTATTTATCATGTTATGAAACTGATATTTTGGTAAAGGCTATGAAAGCCATTGAAAATTTTCAAGGACAGGAACAATATGAAAAAGATAAACTGGCAACAAGTAGCTGAGGAATGATGGGAGTAATGGGAGACGTGGGATAAAAGTGGAAGACTAGAGCACTTGGCAGTAGTGATGAAAAGGAAAGGTTAGAAGTCTAGGATGACTCAGTTTTAGATTCTTGAGTAAAAGAGTTATTTTTCAGTGAGATAGGAATAAAAAGAAAAAGAACAGTGGAAAAGTGATGGGTTAGGTTTAGATATTTTGAATTTCAAATGTTTGTGGGATATCTAGGTACATATTTAAAAGATGACAGGAGATCAATAGCTGGAACTTAAGAGAGAGTCATAAGTTAGAGTTATCCAGCTGAGAGCTGTCAGAATATGACTACTGAGCTGAGGAAGAAGAAAGAGACCTTTTCATAAAGACTGAGAAAGGCTAATCAGAAGGTAAAGAGCAGAATCAAGAGACAGCAGTTTCACAGAAGCCAAGGAAGGAGAGAATTTACGTCTAACTCATTTAGCGCTAAAGTTAACAAACAACGGAATTACAACAACTGTGGTTTATTATTCTAAAATATATCCTGAATAGAATTCACTTTTCAATAGTCTTCTATAAAAGAGATATAACATCTTGGAATGAAGGGTTACCAAGTTAAATTCTCAATAAGTGAAAGGAAAGTTTTATTCACTTTTTGTTCTATTATTGAAATGAGCTATTAAGAGAATTTTATATGCATAAAAAGTTATCCTGCTTATAATGGATTTTAGGCTTCATTTCCTAAATATAAAACAAAATTCTATATAATTATTCTTATAATATATATCTAATATATTAACTATACCTTAGAGGAGTCTTATAAAAATTATTGAGCACTGATGAACTAACAAGAGTGAGCCCTTCAAAATTACCTCAGCACCTATTTCTCCAGGAGGTCCAGCATCACCCTGTGGTCCACGTGGTCCCTATATTAAAATAAAATTTAAAATAATCTGAGAATCAAAGTTTACTCTATTAATATATGCATCTAAATATGGAATTTATAAGATTGTAATATAATACATAATACATTTATAAATGTATTACTTTACTTTGGTATAAAAATTATATCTTTAGTTGATACATCTATGTTTCTCTCGTGAATAATATTAAGTTATGCTTGGAATCAAAAGAAAAGGCAAGAAAAAAGGACAGTACCATTCATTCTGTCATTCTCTAATTTACTCACTCATTCAATAAACATTTATCAAATGCCTAATAAATGTGAAAAATTGTGCTAAGGGCTTTCAAAAGTTATTTAATGGGTATGATAATTATAGATTTATTCAGTATTCCTGGAAACTGAGGAGCACTACATGCATCAGTTTTGCATTATTTAGACTTTTTTTTTTTTTTTTTTTTTTTTTGCAAATGTGATAACAATCAAGATTAGAGGTCAGCAAATGTTTTCCTAAAGGGGCAGATAATAAATATTTCAGGCTTGTGGATCATGTGGTCTCTGTCACGTATGTCTACTTTGCTGTTGTAACAAGAAAACAGCCACACATACATAAATGAATGGTTGTAGCTGTATTTCAATAGAACTTTATTTACAAAAGTAGCAACTGGCCTGAGGGCTATAGTTTGCTCTAGATACATAGTTTTGCCTACATACTTCTAAAAAAATCTAAGATAGTCATGAAAATTTTAAGATAGGTTCTCTTTAGGGCTAAACTAAGTTATATATTTAATTTTCCTTTCACCTCCTTCAGTCTCCACCAGAGTCCACTCCTCTTCTACCAATATTTATTAAATGTTGATTTCTTCAAAGCTCAGTCTTAGGTCCTTTTCTTTTCTCACTCTTTGACTCTCTACTTAGGCCAGTGACTTCAATATTTTTAACATCAGTACATTTCTCTGATTTGAGTTCCATATTTAATTGCTAACTTCTTATTTCTTGAAGGCACTTCAAGTTCAACATAGCTAAACTGATTTTATAATCTTCCATTCTCAAACCTTGCTTTCTGTTAGTATTCCGAGTTTCAGTAAGTGATATAATTATCTCATCAATTCTTCAAACCAGAAACTTAGGAATCATACACAAAACACAGAGAAAACCAAGGAGGATTTAGTTTGATAAAGTCAACAGATTATCTAAGATTCTTTAAATGCAAAGAATTATATATATATATATGATCAACTCTTTATTGTTTAGAGAGTTTATATCATAGGTTAAACATGGAAAGGAGGAAATGAATACAGTTTGGTAAAAATAATTCTTTGAGTTTTAGAATTTTCCACTTGCTTCTAGCTAAATGAGTTATGCAAAGGCCACCTGAAAACCTCTGTGTTGACCGATGGATAAGATGAGGCCAGTAGTTTGAAAGACTATATTGTATTGCAAATCTTAGAAGCACGTTACAACAGATTACATCTGATATCACCCCAGAAGAATGACTTCACAGTAAATAAAGAATAAATTTTGAGAAAGTAGGTGTGACAAGGTCTTTCCTTTTCACAATTCATTTTCCATGAAAACTCTATAACTGAATCACATTTATAAAAGTGCAACATACATTTTTGTATTATTGATGTAACAATATTTCTTTCATGTCTGTATATTCCAGTCAATCAGATACAGACTTTGGCTTCTCTACATGGTCTTTTATATAGAGTTGGCCGCATAAATGTGTGTGTGTGTGTGTGTGTGTGTGTGTGTGTGTGTGTGTGTTGGTATAATAATTATAACACTATCAGCAAGTCATTCAGAAATTCAATAAAATAGAGCTATTTTTGTTGAAAATAGAAATATGTGAAGTGTTAATGGTTCCAGAAAAACATGACCAAATTTTACTACATGAAACCAGGAAAGCATTCAAGACCATATTCACAGCAAAATATTCATTCTATGTTCTATATCTTAACAGTGTCAATGTCAATATTGTCAATATTAATATCATAGTTGTGATATGTATTGTACTATAGCTCTGTAATATGTTATAGGAAACTAGCTAATGGGTACATAGAATGTCTCTATATTATTTCTTATAACTGCATGTGTTTCAATACCACAAAATAAAAAGGTTGATTTAAAAAAACTTATTCTATATAATTAGGTGTCCTTGATAAATGCTCTTTCAGAAACGTACCTGCCGCAGCACAAGAAGGCAGTAATAACAAAGATAAATGTATACTATGAGAAAAACACAATTAGAAAAATATAAAGATAAACTTACTGGTTCTCCTGCATGTCCCCTATCTCCCGTACTTCCAGGGGGTCCTTGTAAACCCTGAAAAAAAGAAAAGCAAAACTTGAAAAACAAGTGATGTTTGAAATGTTTTAGTCAGTTCCCCTACTTCACCTTTCCTTCACAATCCTCCCACCTAACTTTTCTCTTTTCTTTTTTTCTCTTCTATGGAAAAATATATATAACATAAAATTTACCATTTTAACAATTTTTCGGTGTACAGGTCTGTGGTATTAAGTACATTCACATTGCTGTGCTATAGCACAATCATCTATCTTTAAAACATTTTATCCTTCTAAACTGAAACTCTATACCCATTAAATGACTCCCTATCACCCTCCCTCATACCCCTGGTAACCACCATTCTATTTTCTGTCTCTGAATTGGACTATTTTTGATAACTTACATAAGTGGAATTATACAATATTTGTTCTTTTGTGTCTGACTTATTTCACATAGCATAACATCTTTAAGGTCCATCCATGTTGTAACATGTGTTAAGACTTCCTTTTTAAGGTTGTGTAATATTTCACAGTACATATATAACACATTTTATTTATCCATTCCTCTGGTAATGGACACTTGAGACTTTCTATCTTTTTGCTATTGTGAATAATGTACCTATAAACATCAATTAACAAATATCTGTTTGAGTCCCTACCTTCAATATTATTGGTTATATACCTAAAAAGTGAAATCGATGGATGATATAGTAATCCAATGTTTAACTGTTGAGGAATCACCAAACTGTTTTCCATAGAAGTCCCACCATTTTACATTCTCACCAGCAATGCACAAGGATTCCAATTGCTCCCATCCTTGCTAACACTGGCTATTTTCTGTGTGCATGTGTGTGTGCTTTCAAAATAGTCATACTAATGGGTAGACAGTGGTATTTCATTGTAGTTCTGACTTGGATTTCCCTAATGACTAGTAATATTGAGCATTTTTTTTATGTGCTTATTGGCCATTTGTACATCTTCTTTGGAGTAATGTCTATTCAAAGCTTTTGCCATTTTTTTTTTGCCATATTTTTGCCATTTTTTTTTTGCTGTCAAATGTAGTTCTTTATATCTATGTGTATTATTATATTTAATCTCCATTCCTGTATAGTGTCAAATAATTATATAGAATTATTTTAAATTTAGATTTTTAATAACTTTAATATTGATATTAAAAGTGTTTTTTTTCCCAAAAATAATATTCCTGTGATGTGTTAATAATGTGATTTATGCCCTTAAAATCTGGCAAAGCACAGGGGCTTCAGGACCTAGATGACAAAAAATGACCACATTGGACCTCTCCAACTTCTTTTTCCTCCCCATTTTTACACTATTCCTGGTACCACAAAATTTAATCTTAGGTATGGGGGTATAGTCTAAAATGGCATATAAAATTTTAAGTCAAGTTCCAGATCCTCTTTGATTCTCCTATTCAAAGGTTTACTGAGCACATAGTATGCACCAGACAATTGTGACTACTAATGATATAAAATACCACCTTTGTCTATTTGCAATTTGCCTCTTCTACATCATTGACTTCAGAAAGGTTGGTAACTATGCAGTGGATCATGACCACTATTTTATCTTAAAACTAAAAGCTAAGAGAAAAATATGACATTAAATGAGAAGTAGAGATATTCAAAATTCCCAGCAACATACAATCTTCTAAGTATAATCATCAATGTTATATTTAGTTATGTATGGTTCCTGGATTACAGAAAGGGAGATATATAAAATCATAAATGGCCTAAGATGGCCATATGACTAAGGCCATCTTTCAGTCATGAAAATTATATGTTACCCATTACTGCAGGCTTCTAAATCAAGAGACATAATCAACACAAGGGATGCCTCTGTGCCTGGTATGCCAACTGAAATATACAGCAACAGTTTAGAACCTTAAATAAAATCTATTCAGTTTGCTTTGTAAAGTGTCTGCACATAATATCAAGCCTAATATGTACTTTAAATGTTGTTAATGGTGCATAAAAGCTGTTTGGCAAAGCTATAAAATGATTTAAAATGGACTCTATTTTTATTGGAGATGAAGAAGAAAAGCATAAGCTGGCACAAAATAAAAATTCCCTTTAAGGGCTTTTCAGATGCTAATGAAAATACATTATTTATAGTACAACTCCTTGCTCTATTACCAGGAGAGTAATGATTATTATGGTCGCTATTTATTGAGAGCCTGTGCCAAGCAAATAATAAATATCATTTGTTATAACTATGAAAGGCATCTCATTTTAAAGATAAGAAAACTGAAGCTCAGAAAGATTAAGTAATTTGTACGAAGTAAAACAGCTAGTAAGTGACAGAACCAATATTTGATCATTTGATCTCCAATATGTTTGACTCCGATGCTATGCTCTTCCACTATACTAAACTGCTTTTTAATGATTTCGATAAGGAATCCAATATTCAATGCCTTTTCCATTTTCAGTAAATACATAGAGCCATCCTCAGAGACTTTTTATGAGAACAAGCAAGGGAGCACATAAATGTTATTTCCATGGCTATGCTTTCAATGTGGGATCATGAAAACTGTGCATTTTGCTTTATTATCTGAAGAATAAAAAGAATAAATACTACATACTTTTTGTATTATAAGAATTATGATATAAGTGTTTCTCAAGTATTCTTAATTATCTCAGAGAAAGTTCTATTTAAAGAAGAAATGTTAAGAGTTTCAGCTTTCCACATTGGCCAAGGAGCCTAATACAGATAACCAACTGATATACAGATAACTATAAACTCAGGACAAAATATGAAAAAAAAATATCTGAAGATACTGGAGAAAGACCAAAAATAGGCAAAAACTAGAGTAGAGGGGTCTACACATAGAAGAAAAGAATGTCACTAGTTGAGTTTCTAATTGTTTAATAGCTTTTAGCCAGAGGGTAGGACATATAGGATGGTTAGAACAAAAAAGCAGGATAGAAACTGGTAGTCTTACTAGCATAGAGAACCAGAAGGCAGAATTTGGAGTGGTCGCAGCTCCTGGAAAGTGATGGAAAAAGGAGCCAGAGAGCTGAAGCCTCCAATTCTGAGTATAAACTCTGATTAAATCTCTTGCTGACATCTGAAGTATATGATGGTCTGGCAGACTCCAACTAGGCAAGCCAAGACTAAAAAAACTGAATAGAGATTTCAGCATAGATTTCCACCTACCACAGAGAGGCTAGAGAACTTGAATTGTGACTCTAGCCAAGTTAACTGCCTGCCAAATTAAAAAAAAAAAAAAAGCAATATACTAAAGAAATGTAACAGAATTTGGAATCTCTAAAATACATCATTCAAAATGTCTAAGATATAATTAAAAATTACTAGACAGAAAAATTTCCCATATTTATAAGAAATGGCAACTGATGAAAACCAAACTAAAGATTCATTACACGAGGTTTTTAAAGCAGCAGCTATTATAAATATTCCCAATATTGTATAGACAAATATGCTTATGATGAATAAATAAATAGGAAATCTCAGAAGAGAAACTGGATTTGCAAACAAAATAAAACCCCTGGAAATTACAACCAATACCCTACGTTGTATTCAGTGCATTAGATGATTTTGCTCAACTATAGGCTAATGCAAGATAGGCTAGTATAAGCTACCATGTTATGTAGGTTAAGTGTATTTTCAGTTTATCATACTTTCAACCTAACCATCAGTTTAACAGGCCAACCCCCCCCCCCATCAGTTGAGGAGCATCTTTACTATATTAACTCTTAGTAGACTATGGAAAGATAGGATGCACACTATAAACCTTAAACCAGAGAGTGGCAAACTATAGCCAAATCTGAAGCATCACTTGCTTTTATAAATAAAATTTTACTCGAACAATGCCATGTTCATTCCTTTCCATACTATCTATGGCTCCTTTTACACTATGATGACAGAGCTGAGTAGTTGTAATTGAGACAACATACAACCTACGATGCTTAAAATATTTATTTTGTGGCACATCACATAAAAATTTTGCTGACTCTTGACCTGGACTAACCACTTAAAAATAGTAATGAGAGGTATAGCAAAAAAGTCAATAGTTAAGTTAAAATGGAGTTCTCAAAATTTTTCAATGCCAAAAGAAGGCACTGAACAAAACACCGCCACAGCCACAAAGGAAAAACAATCAAAATAGGTGACCTAAGTGTAACCATATCAATCATTACATTAAGTGAAAATGGGCCAAACACTAAATGTCAGAGATTTTCAGAAAGAATAAAGTAAGACTCACATATAAGACACGTTAAACATCAGGACTCAGATGGTTTGAAAGTAATTGAATGGAAAAGATATACCATGAAAACAGAAAGCATAAAATAGGTGGAGAGACATCAAATAGATTTCAAAACAAACAGCATTACCGGAAATAAAAAATGTTACCAGAGATAGGGAAACATTTTGTGCTGATAAAAGGATCAGCTGATCAGGAAGACATAATAATCATAAAAGTGAATACTTTAAAAAGTTTCAAAATACATAAAGCAAAATTTGACAAAATTAAACACAGAAATAGAAATACAAAATTATAGTGGAGATCTAACCCCTTAGCTTATAAGTTGAAAGACCATCAAGATAAAATAATACATAAATTGTTAAAGATTTTATAAGTTTTAAAAAACTAAAAACAGTTCCTCAGGCTTTATCACTTTAATAACACAATGGCTCATAGACTTTTCTGTTGATTGTCCCTTTGATGAAGATCTACATAAGGAAACAATGTTGGCCCACAGAGAAATATACTTTTCCTGGTTATCTGGATTTGCAGAGTTCTATATGTTACTAATTTTCATTTAATACCTAGCTTTACAATTGTGACAATTTAGACACATCACTTTATTTTACAGATGAAACAGGATCCAGAGAATAGACCAATTTAACCGAGACTATACAACTAAGAGGAGCATGCACAAGAACAAAGGTGACTGTGACCCCCAATAAATCTATTATATGGCGCTGCCTGCTTGCTGACAGTGCATAAATGACTAGAGACACTGAGATTACTGTGCAGAAGTGCAGGATCAAATAAATCTCTGGGGCTGTCCGGATTTCTTGGATTGATTGATACTAGCCTCTGTAAGACGTCAAAAAAATCTATTTCAGCTCAATGAAGAAGAATGAGACAATGTAGGTATAGAGCTAATTAACCTCAACAACTATTATAAACTCATAATTTGACATCTAACTCATATCATCCACTAAGGTAACTTTACTTTCAGTATTCTATGAAACTTGCTTGCCATAAGCTATGGTTACAAAAAAAATAGTTCTAGTAACTTATTTGAAGATATCAAATTTCAAATTTCACATTAATCCATAAATATCTAATAGGCTTGATGAACTTGATGAGCTCCAAGTTTTTCCACTCATTTTATCATATTAGCTTTGTACACAATAGAGCAAAATGGCAAGAACTAAACAAACATCATTTACAATTATATTACAGAAACTCAAATGATGAATATTAATTCTAAAAGAATGTTCTTTAGGGAATTATGTCAATTAATAATACAAAGTCACACAAAAATTCTTTCCCTGGATAGTCATTTTTCTCTTTTCAGTCTCTTGATATTTTGTTTGACCACTCTCAAACATAACTCTATTATGAAAAACAACAGGCAGGGGGCAGTAGAGATCAAAGAGGACTAAATTAATGAAGTGATAGTGACAATTACTATGGTAGCTAACTCTTCAATGGCAAGCTATTTAAACTCTTCTGACTCTTCAATGGCAAGCTATTTAAATCATTCTGTAATTCTGTAACTTTAATTATATACATAAATGTATTTGAAAAAAAGTCATCATTAAAAATTATGATTCCAAATGAAAGTAATTAAAGATACCCATACATTTATTTAAGCTTATATGCTCAAAATTATACATGTAATAGCATAAGTATGTCTGTGTACACATGTATATCTTTCTTTCTTTCTTTCTTTCTTTCTTTCTTTCTTTCTTTCTTTCTTTCTTTCTTTTTTCTTTCTTTCTTTCTTTTTTCTTTCTTTCTCTTTCCTTTTTTAATATTTTACCCCTCAGTTTGTGATGATAACCACAGAACATGTTGCCCCCTCAGGGAGAAAATAGTATACTGTTGAAAAGAATTTTGACAATAGAAAACTATCTAGTATTATATAATATTAAAAACTCTTAGAGCAGTGCCATGGGAAAGCATGATGACACACATAGCTCCATATTCCAAGGGTCTAAAAGCATCAAGTTGAGATAAAGCAAAACTAGGCATGAAGCCTCAAGGAAGTTTCCTTTAATTGTATTCATATTCTATTATAGTCATATGATATCACAACATTTTATATGAATATAATAGAAAAACTAATTTATCATAACTAGGGTGAAGTAAAGTAAGTGCTCACCACCAGTTTACAGAGGTATAACCAAAGCCCCAAATGAGCAAGGACTTGCTCAAATTAAAACACTAACCTAATGACTGAAGGAAGAAAAACCTCATATTGTTAGTCTAACATACTGAAAAATGAACAATAATTGTGCCAGAGAATAAAGTGGATAAAATTTGTTCCTAGCTTATTTTTAATTACTTACTAGTTTCCCTTGAACTCCTCTCTCTCCAGGGGTTCCAGTTTTACCCTATATAAGAAAGAAAATCCTTGGGTCAAGCAGCTTCCTCTCAAACATTAATCACACATCAAGAAAAATGAAAGATGAAAAATTTCTATCTTTAATATGAAATGTTTTACTACTTACAATAAGACCATAAGGCCCTCTTTTTCCTTGATCTCCTTTTTCACCCTGACAAAGTATCAATACCAGGTAAGTTAATAAGAATGTTACTGTCTTATGTGCAAAAAAAATTAGACACCAAGTATATAGTTCAATATTAAAAAGAAAACATTTCTGTATGTGTGGGAAAAACCTCATGTATGGTTTACATTTAGACTAAGAAAATTTAGAACTATACTTTTGTTAAAAATGTATCAGTTTTGAGACAGGCAGGCTCTATAGGCTCAAAAAAACTTAACTGTATACGAAATGAGAAAATCAGTGGTTACCTTGGCACCCTGTATGCCTTGTTCCCCTGACAGACCATCTGCTCCTCTTGGGCCCTAGATATGGAAAAAACATCCTGTTGTTAATTTGAGAGGCTCCTTTTTTATTGTTGTGTCTCTTCACAAATGAAGGCTCTTTAGCTGACAAGCTCCCTCTGTTTGTTTTTGTTCCATGACCACAGAAAATAATACAGCTGGGTATATGGATGAATCCATTTGCATGAGAGAATCATGCCAGTGTTTTCAAGATTTAATGCCAAATAGTAAATCAGGTGACCACAAACACGGCTGATTTAGTTGTTGAGGTGGCTAAAACATGGGTTCGTTATTTGAGTACTTGTTCACCTTACCATTTACTCAGCAGCCATCCAGAATTTATTCTAGAAAAAATAAAAACCCTCTAAATTAACTAAAAAGTAGCTGATTTGTTTGTCCAAATGGTCTTAGAATGGTTTTATATTATTAGAATGGCACTCTTTCTACTTTATTAGAAAACAAGTGCTGATATCATTGTACCTGTTACGCACCTACTTGACTACAGTTACTGAAAGGCAGCCAGGGCACAGAAAAAGGGTAGAAAATGATGGTGGGAATATTCATGCAAATTTAAACCTTCTCAGCTAAGTTACTATCAATATTCATTCAGTAATTAGTTGTGAAGAAGTATTAGTTGCAAAAGTCATTCTCTAATAAAAATTTCAGTATATGTCAACCTGGTTAAATTATAACTATCCTTGGAAGATCTTAAAGTCATTTTCAAGGGAATGAATTCAATTCTACAATGATTAACTAAATATCTACTGTGGAAAAGGCTCCGCATTACATGATATGAGGATACACAATTGTAAGAAAGTTTCTCCATTATGAAGCATAGAAAAGGATCGGGTAAATTGTACAAATGACTAAAATATAGAAAGAGATAAGGCATGTTAAGGGCTAAGATCATTTGAAGGAAGGGGGACAGGTTCAAATGTTTGTAAAGGGAATGAAGATATCATTTTGACAGTTGGAGATCATGCACAAGAAGAAACTCTAGATAGAGGGATAGTGTAAGAAAAGGGGAAAGAGGCAGGAAAAAAGACACCCAAGACTGAAAAACCTAGTTTGAAAAATGGTATTTCTATACAAAGAAATAACTGTGGAAAAACTAGGACTTAAAAAGTGAAGTACCAGAGTTTATATTTAAACCAATAATCAATGAGGAGGCACTGAAGATTTCTATATAAAACCGTGCTACAGATCTTTCAATACAACATGCTGATTTGAAGGAGCCCCCTATGCTTTAGCACCTTCTCTCTTACCGCATCTAAGGTCACCTTAGTTTAGCTTTATATCATTAAAAAGGTGTTCCTATAAAAGGACTCTTCCTGGATTCTCTTACGCTAACTTTACTCCCTGAGGGGTGCACTCATGGGACTGAAGAAAAGACTCACATTTCATGAGGATCTATATAGCTCCACTGGTACTTCACAATCTGCCCCCGCCCCCGCCCCAATTTATTCCTGCCCTATTTTCCCACAAAAGACTGAAAAACCAAGTTACAGTCTTATTGTGCAGGATTTTGAATGTCAAATTAAAGAGTATGGACTACTTTGATAACAGAATTTTCAAAGTGTGTCATTCATTCAACAAACATTTACTAAGTGCCTACTATAAACCAAGTACTGTTTTAGGCCCAGAGGTTATGGTAGGAAGAAGAGCCGAATCCCTGAATTTATAGACAAGAAAATAAATATATAAAATTAAAGTATAAAATGACAATAGGTAGTCAAGTGCAATGAAAAAAAAATAAAGTAGGTTAAGAGACAAGAGAGAATCTAAATGGAGATCCCTATTTGAGACAGGCTGGTCTCAGAAGTCTCTCTAGTGACATGTGGGTAGACACATAAAGGAGGTTGGGACAGCAGGCTGTGCAAATAACCGTGAAGCAGATATCTCCAAGGCTAGTGCTAGAGAGTTAGGAGTCATTCTGTCTAGTTTAAATGGTAGCAGCCATAAGAACAAAGCTGCGAAAGTCCCCCAACCCCCCAGACACAGAGATGTAAATTTAGAAAGTTTTTAAAAGATTGTTTGGCCCAAAGATGATAAACAAGTCTCATTACTTGGATAAAAGGGTCAAAGTTAAGGGTCAATTAATAAACTAAAAACTTAGCTTCATCAGTATCTGTAAGTGTCACTTTGATATTGGTTGTGGAAATTATCTCTGGGTTAGTGTCGATGCCTTCTTTGATTCCTGAGACAAAATAAGCTTTAGGACAAACCCTAAAAAAGTTAGATAAATAGTATTGTAATAGTACCTAACTGGGTATAAAGTTATTTTTTAATACTTGCTTTAAAATATTTGATTATCTATACAGCTCTTGGATACTGTACCCTGGCTAAATAATAAATCTAATCTTTTCTTTATCTTCCTTTAGACAAGTTAAAGTTGGCTACAAGAAATGCCTACTAGTAGCTTTTAAAAGCTGGTATAAAGTCTAATGGCTGAACTACATAAACTAAGCATGTTTTGTAAAGTAAAGAATTGTAGGCAATAATTTTAAAGAGTTAACCAAATTCCTGAATAATCAATATACTCCTAAATGCATTAGGTGACAGGAGACAGAACCACTATTTCATATAAATGTTACGATTAGAAGAGAAAAGTCCGTTATTAACTAAAACAGTAACATAAGCTGCATACTAGTTTATTTAGGAAGACTTTTATGAGAATTCCAAACCCATCTCTATAACTCTTGTAATCAATTTTAATAAGCTAAAGTATCTACAAATAAAAGAAACAGCCCTTATTCACAAACAAATGTCTAAGATTCAGTATATTTATGTTTCCTTTTAACCGTATCTGTCTTTGCTTGACTCTTCTATTAATTTTAAATTACTCAGCTGGAACAAAATGTTCCCTTAAACAAAAACTAACATTATCTTTGATTTTGTAGAAAAAAATCTTTTGATTCTATTCTTGCCATAAACTGTTTTTCAGGAGAAGAAACCACAGAAATGGCTCTTCTTCATCACTTGGAGTGCTCCAGGTATTATTAGCATTGAATCTAAATGCAAATACTGATGGCTGCTTTTCCAATATGATACGCATTTCCTTGAATGCTCCACAGTTCAGAATTTTTATAGTCCATTCCTCATCTTGCATAGAAAATCTTAAAACATTACATATTTCTAATAGTTATTTCAGTCTTTTCTCCCCACTTAATTCTTAAACAGCATAGAATGAAAACTACTCAGCTATATGGCTCTATAGCACCCCTCTGGAGAAAGCATACAAAATCTAAAATTGTCTTGTGATCAAAGGCCCAATCCATGAGCAAGAAAGGAGATGAGGTTAACTTTGTTCTTTGTGTTCTCTCTTCTGTCAGGGGAGCTGGACATAGAAGTACGTATTAGAGAGATACCAAGGGATCAGTTATCTAGCCCCAAGAAGTTAAATGTGTTCATGAGAGACAACAGCTGAGGTTATGCTTATTTCTGGGGACCCAAAAGACTAAGCCACTGTCTTTCTGGTATTGTAGTAGAGAATCTGCTAGTCTATATTTTCTATATGGTGGATATGATTGTGCATATTATGTTAATTATCTTTGGTAAATTAAATTACTTTACTTAAATGACTATTCCTCAGACTTTGTGGGTGGAAACAGAGCCTAGAGTATGTAGAATAAATAATAATACTTAAAATTTGTGCAAGTTTCCCACTTAAGACTTTCAAATCATAAGAATAATATTTTTGGCCAATCCTGTTATCTTTTTCAGCTAGATGAGGCAGGATTACACAACCTTCACAAAGGGGGTTAGAAAATATTTATAATACTAAGCTGTTTAGATTGTTTCCTGAGATGGCAGGTGTGATTGCTTGTCTAAGTTTTTCTTATCATTTGGAAAAGTCCCAATATTGCACGACACTTTAAAAGCCACTAGACTGTAGTCAGTCACTATGAGATCTAGTTCTAAGGGATAATTAACTCTGAATCTTCCGTGGTACTTGAAGACTGTATGACAAGGGTAGGAAATCAATAAATGTTAGATAGAATCAGATGGATGGGCAGGAAGAAGCAGATGGGCAGGCAGACTCCCTAGGGAATAGTCCTACCTGTTATGATGTTGATATGGTCATTCGGTAAAACTATAAATCACAGGCAGGACAGTAGGGCATATAAACGCTAGTTCCATAATGATAGTTCACTGTTTGGTCTCAGTGTAAATGTGCCTAGGGCAAGCTTCTCCTCCAGTGTACCATGACACAGTTGTGAGCTACAATGTGGTTATAGGTGTGCTAGAAATATGGACCCTCTCACCTTTTGGGGTGGCAGAGAAGGGCTGGGGCACATGAACTCCCAGCCAGATACCATTTTCATTTATCTCAGTGGTCTGGACATACATTCTCATTTTTTTTTGTGAATGAAATCCATTGGGAAGGATTGATCTAGGGTATTGAGATTATATCCATGGTGAAGAAGGATTGATGAGAAAGAGAGTAGAAACAGGAAGATACTAGGCAACAACGAGAATGGAAGTTCCTAATATTATATTCTTTCTCAAATATTCTGGTCTTCAGCTCTCTCTCTTTTCTTTCTTTCTTTTTTTTTTTTTTTGTATCCCCAGTGTTCACTGATTGCCTGAAATATTTTCCTATAAAGAAAGCACTTTTGTCCTAAACAAAGCTTTTATTTCTAAACAAAGTCTCCTTATTTAGAAAGTACTGGCTGAATTTTAAATAATTATAAGACGCCATTTTGGGAGAATCATGTATTCTCCCAAATATATTTGGAGGATGAGCAGAAAATATATCCTGGAGGAAGTGTGAGTTGAGGACAAAGTGGCAAATCAGGAAAGAATAATCAGCTACCCAAAGATCACGTGGAGGCTAGAAAATCACAGCACAAATGAATGTCCCATATGACTTATGAGAAAGCAAAGTGGTTCAGGAGCAGTTCTTGCTTGGGTGCATAGTTTTTGCCTGGATAATCAAATCAATAAGGTCTCAGTTATTTGCTTAAAAAGCACGAGTATTTCTTTTTTATTCACATGTCACAAAACTGGTTAAACTTTCCCACTATGACTAATACAAAGTTGGATAAACACATTTGACCTGACCAAGTACTGAATGCTGGCAGGATACAGACCACTAAATGACAGTTTGAGCACAGATCATCTACGGTTATTTTTTATTTTATTATTTTAAATCTCTTTTGGGCTAAAATAGTTGTGGCCATCAGGATTATTTATAGACTATAAATCTATCACCCAGTAAGGAAAATGGTTAGAAAAGAAATAATAATGACAATTCTTCTCTCTTTCTTTAATCTTCACCTAAAACACAGGATATGAAATTAGAGTCATTATTTCAAACTGAGCATTCGTAACACTTTTCTCCCATCTGCCAACGAGAAGACAGTAATTTTTGTTTTGCTTTTAACCTTTGTTAGTTGGAGGTCATGTTCTTAGAATTTTAAAGTAAAAGCCATGAGAAAGCCAAGGGAGAAAAAAGAGAACTCTGAAAGGCCACATATTCAAATTAATCAAGGAAATAATATTCCTTAGTATTCCATGCTGTATCAAAGAAGCATAAGCTTTGGAGTCAGACACACTAAGACCTGAATCCTAGTTGTGCCATTTCTCTGTGTCTATAGGCTATATACTAAAACTTTGAGCCTCATTTTCCTCACCTATAATATCTGAGATACTGCCTCCCCTTCTTAGGGTGGTTCTGAGTATAAGGTAATATGTATAAAAGTGCCAGGTATGTGACAGGCATACAATAAATTGTGTTTCTTATTTCTTTAAAGAAACAAAAAAATTAATGTTTAAAAGGAAGATTTTTCATTTAATTCTGGATGCATAATTATTAGACAATGATGATTATATCACTTCTGATTTATAATTAATAAACTCTGATGTATCTCGTGTGTGTCTTCATTCCATTTCTCATTGCTCTTATTTTGTCATGATGCTACTATTCCTGGCTATATAGTCTCTTGTGAATAGAAAAATAATTTACTTAAACATCTTCATATTTAAAGTTCCTCCAAAGAATATAACTACAAATTGAAAATAAGAAGAAAAAATTCTATATGAATTAGTGAAATTTGTAAAAAATAAAACAAAAATTGATTTTATAGATACAAATGATTATGAGTCACATTTCAGTTAATATACGTGGTTCATCTAATACAATGAAGATGAGGGAAAAAATCCAACAATATCTAAGCACAATCTGGAAGATATAGAGTTATTTTTGTTGAATACTTATCACTATTTATGAAGTCATTTTTTGAGGTTAAAGTACTTCCGTCATTAGATAACTTACTCTTCGTCCTTTAGGACCTTGGGTCCCAGGTGGTCCTCTTGCCCCAACATGACCCTACATATTGAAAAATTTTTAAAAATCAGTTATAGAATTCATAGGAATGTTATCACAATAGTTATAACCTTTCTTATGACATGTAATTATTTTAATGTCTTAAAACAAAATTGATTAGTTTCCTTAAAAATATGCTTTATTAAATGAATAGTATATTTCCCCACCCCACTCCCACCCCCAATATTTTGCTTTTGAGATATTCTACTATTTGGAAAAATTTTATTTCTGAGTGTTTACACTCCAAACAAAGAATGAGTAGCTTTTAATATTTACTAACCAAGTAGTTTTCTGGAGGAAGATAACACGGAGTGATGGTGGAGAAAGATACCTACTCAGCCAGACTGACCAGTCTAATCTGCCTGGTTCATCAAAGAAGCAATAACTATCACTGCAAGATTTTTTCCCCATTATTCTAGACATTTATGATAACCCCATAACATACAAATAGATTGTCTTCTGTTACCACAAAAAAATTCACAAAATGTTTCATATTAATTTGCCAAAAAAACCCAGCCTGCAATGAAGATTAAGTTGCTATTTATTAAGTCAATTATAATGAAATTATTTTTATGTCTATAGTCTTCAATAAAGACAATTAAAAAACAAAATTTATTTACATAACATTAGGTAGACAAAAACAGTGTACTTTTACAGGATCTCAAATTTATTTATTAGCTTATATGAGTAAAAAAGACTGGCAACTGTGCCCTAGATCAGTCTTCCTAATTTTAAAAGTTAAACAGCATGTCTTTCAATATACAGGGCTTATATTCAAAATAGAAGCTTCACAAAACAGCATAAGACATTTCTGATAAGAAGAATTCTGCTGAGGGGATCATAAAGGCTAATCTGTTTCATATTAAGTTCATAAAAACTGTCAAATTTAGATAAGCAAACATTATCCCTTGAGACAAGGTTTAATATTCTTTCTCCAAGCAAAAATGGAGTATCTTGAAAACTCAGTTTTTGTTTAACAAAGGTATATTCTCTATGAATTGTATCTGCCTGAAAATATTTGCAAATTCATACAAAAAAAAATGTGTTGAAACTTATGCTTATGATTTGTTCATCCAATTGATCTCATTTCTTGATTGCTGACCCTGTTTTCTTATATGTGGTTATTCAAGAGAAAGTTTAAATGTTTTTTAGTTTTAGGTTCCAGAATTGAAACAGGTTGTACTGTTAGAAGTGAGCTGAAAATAATATAAAAAGTATGGTAAGGAAGTTCAAGATACCATGATAACATTCTAAAGTGTTTTGCATTGATTAGTGAGAGCCTCCATCAGTTTAGCCATTATTTATTTTGCATAAAAATAAAAAATATAGCATAATCAAAGTGGTAGATTAAAATTTAAATAATCATTCTAGAAGAAGATATAAAATATTTTCTGTACTTACAGGTAATCCCAGTGAACCTATGGGTCCTGGAGCCCCAGGAGGACCTGGATATCCCTACAATTTGAATAAAAATAGGAAAGATATAAATTTTCCATCATACTTACTTATTTTCATTGAAGAAAACCCGTATAAATAAAAAGTGTTAATCTGATAAGATCTCTCTTTCCTATTCAAGATATGAAGCCACAGAAATGTTCTACATGTAGACAATAGAAATAAAAAATGATTATATAGAAGCTATGTATCTTTTTATTAGAAAGTCTTTGTCTAGAAAATTCACCAACCAGAATCACATATTATAACCTATTGAGAAGAGAACATTCATTTATCTTCTGTAGTTTGTGATATATAATAATTATGAAACTATCGCTTTCAGAGGTCATAGACTTCTATGATAAAGGAATATGAATGTGTACAAATATTCTAGCCTGTCAAATTTTATAAGGACCATATTTTTTTATGGCATTAATAATGATTCAGTGAATGTCTTACCAGGTATTAATTCCTGAAATTGATTAGTTTATGGCTATATTAAATTTCCTAGCTGACGACAACTGGAGATAACAAAACAAACAAACAATCTCTACCCAAAAACCCTTATATTGCTTTTCTGATGATATAGAAGTCAAAACTAAAGAATAACTTAGGTAAAATGATTTTTTAGACAATATTTTGTGCCACCAGATCCATCACAATATATTTTCTAAAAGCAAGATTCTTTTATTGATAAAAATACACTCTAGTTCCTCTCACATCTAGAAATTTCTGACCATGTCACCTGATTGGTAAACTTTTTATGGAATATAGCACTCTGAAAGCTAACCTGTTTAAAGGAGGAAAAAAATTAATGGAAATTTACTATAAAATAGCATTTTTCACTTACTAAAATTTGATTCAAGGTGATTTAATGTCTAGAATGCCTTAAATTTGTTATGTTCTTTAGAAACATCTTTTAAATCACTGAGTTCTTACCATAGCACCCTTTTCCCCTTGAGGACCTAGTGGACCTGGACTTCCACGCTCTCCCTTTAAAGCAAAGAAAGAGGAGAAACACTGAGTCATGTTAATTAGTCATGACTGAGCTAAGCCTAGACAAAAAAAATTGTCAGTCAGAATCATTACTTACATGCATACTTTATGCTAATTTTCAATAATTTTTAAATGTGCAAATTTTAAATTTTACCCTAAAGTTGCTTGATTTTTAATACAATAAAATCCTCTTAATATGCCTTTCAAGGAACAAAATAATAAAACTTTTATTAAAATGAAGACAATAGAAATTATAACTAAACAGGATTTAAGTTGATCATGGATCATATGCTAAAGCTTTGTAAATAGAAATGCTTATAATTATGTGACATATAAAACATAAAAATAGTAAAAGTCAAAGCATATTGTAAAAAATCTGTATAACCATTGAACAAAATTTTATTTTAGCAATAATTTTGGAGAATCATGATTATCAAATATCCCTAGTAGATTAAAAGAACTAAAATGATTAATATTAAAATTCCCAGGATTGTCAAAATCTTAGTGTGGAAGATTTGACCTAGCACAGAAGTAACTAAATTAGAATGAAAAAATTATAAAACTATTTACATCGTTTGAACTGAGATCATATCATATTTGTTATATTGTTAATAAAAAAAATCAATAAACATATATTAAACACTTTGAAAGTACTAAGTGTGAGTTAGGAGAGATATAACAGAAATTTGACTTAAGAGTCTACCCTCAAGTAATTGGAAACATGACATTAATGAAGATAAATTAATTACATGACAATTAAATTTTAAGTTGTGTGGTACTTATTCTAAGTTTAGGAAGGGAAAAAGTCAGGGAAGACTAGAGAAATATGGGAAGACTTCATGGAGAAAATGGAAATTTAGTTGGGTTCTACAGTTTGGCTTCGAATACAAAGAGAGAAGGAGAGAAGATTCTCTAAATTAAGAAAACAGTAAGAATAGGAATAGGAACATGTATATCATATATGAGACAGAGGACAGACAAGGGTTTATAATGAAGAATATTAGAGAAATTTTTGGATAAACTGATTAAGCCAAAATTATGTAGTATCTTGACAGCAGAGCAGAGGAGTTCACAGGGTCAACAATAGGGAGCCAATGAAGGTTTTTCAAAATGTTTCATGATAACCCACAGTCTTCTGCTTATAGTATGAAGAATGGATTAGAGGATAGAATGGGAAAGGTTAGAGTCACTATGATAGAAGGCAAATTTAAGATAAATTGCTAAGAGTATGTCTGGGAGGGTGGCTTTGGAATTACTATTAGAAAAGATGAATTGTAAAGAAAAATCTCTAAAACTTACTAAACGATTGGGGATAAAGGACGTAGGAAGAGAAATTCAAAGATAGGTTCCCTCTAGAAGACTGGAAGAATAGAAATAGGTATAAAGCACATTAATAGAAATAAGACAATTGAGAAGAGACCAGTTTGAGTGTGGGAAAAATACTAAATTTAATTTTAGATGTTGAGTTTGATTTAAATCAAAATTTTCAGATGAAAATGACTAGAATACTATCTAATTACTATTTATCTCTACTATACTATCTCTACTATACTATCTAAATACTATCTATCTCTAGTCTTTTTTCTACTTAAGTATTCGCAATATTAGCCTTGTGTAGTAATTGCACTAGGTTATCAGGTTTACAATCTATATTCACCAAGTCAGGTTTAAAAGAGTAGTAGTTTATTACCTAGTACTAGTAGTTGATTATAAGATTCCATTCAAAAATAAAAATTTTTAAATGTCTTTGTTGGTTTCAAGTTGAGATACATTTATTTTTTAAATAATTATTTTAAATTTAAAATTCAATGTGTAAAAGCCACTCTCAAGGTAATGCTTTCTATGTAATCTTTAAGCAAATTACAATTGCCATGACAAAGCCAAAAGATCCATGAATAGCTGCATACTAGATTCCAAGTAGAAATAAAGATTGTGACTGAGACTTAGACATGAATAAAGCTATACCTTATTTTTCTCTTTCAAAGCTCCTTCATTAGGGGGCTTGCTCTCATAAAATAGATTCAAATATTTTCTAGTCATAAACCTAGCCCACCAGTTTCATCTCCTCCTCAACTACATAAATACAACTAAAAAATACTCTGCCCTTTAAAAATTAGAAACTTATATGATATTAGCTATATTTCAATATATTTAAGAGATTCAGTATAGGTAATGTGTTTGAAATCATGTGTGATTTCTAATTAACGTAAAATAACATATGAATGTCTATCCTTTGAGTATAGCTTAGAAATCTCACTACTGAACAAAATAATGAAAGAAATTACCTTTTCACCAATGCTTCCAATCATCCCTACTTCTCCAGGTAAACCAAGAGGTCCCTTTTTGAAAAAAATATAACAGAAAATACATATATACTGCATTGCTAGCACAGCATCCTGCTTTTAAATAATCTATAATCATTACATATCATTCCAACTAATTCTAAATATATTCCTCTTACAAGAATTAATCTATTCAATCAATAAAAAAATATACATGAATGTCTAACATGTTACAGGCCCTGTGCTGTCAGGCACTGAGTTTCAAATTCAAAACACAGTCCCTGTCCTTGTGGAATGTGCGATCAAGTGGATCTTATAAAAATCAGTATTCATAGCTTCTTTTTTTCAAAATTGAGGTATAATTGACATACATTATATTAGTTTCAGGTGTATAACACAATGACTCAATATCGTATACACTGTAAAACGATCACCACGATAAGTGGAGTTACCATCCATTACTATACAAAGTTACAAATTTTTTTCTTGTGATGAGAACTTTTAAGATTTATTCTCTTAGCTACTCTCAGATATGCAGCACAATATTATTGGCTACAATCACCACGTTATACATAACATCTCCATGACATTTGTTTTATAACAGGAAGTTTGTATGTCTTGACCCACTTCACCCAGACCCCCTCCCCTTTGGCAACCATCAATCTGTTCTCCGTATCTATGATTTCTATGATTTTGATTTTGTTTTGTTTTGTTTTTTTAGATACTACATATAAGTGAAATCATATGGTGTTTGTCTTTCTCCATCTGCTTATTTTACTTAGCATAATACCCTCAAGGATCCATGTTGTAAATGGCAAGATTTCATTCTTTTTTATGACTGAATAGTATTCCATTGTGTATATGTGTGTTTCACATCTTTATCAATTCATTCATGTGCATTCTGTTGATTTTTAAATGAAATATTCTGTACATATCTATTAATTCTATCTGATATAATATGTCCTCTAAGGATGATGGTTCCTTATTGATTTTGTCTGGATAATCTATCCATTGATGTAAATGGAGTATTAAAGACCACTATTACTATTGTATTGCTGTCAATTTCTCCCTTTAGATCTGTTAATATTTGCTTTCTATATTTCGGTGCTCCTATGTTGGATGCATAAATGTTTATAAATATTATGTCTTTTTGTTGGACAAACCCCTTTATCATCATGTACTTCCTATCTTTGTTTTTTACTATAATTTTTGTTTTAAAGTTGATTTTGCCTGATGTTAATGTGCCTTCCCCAGATTTATTTTGGCTTCAATTTGAATGAAACATGATTTTCCATCTCTTCACTTTTAGTCTGGGTGTCTCCTTACATCTGAAGTGAGTCTCTTGTAGGCAGAATGTAGACTGGGTCCTGTTTTTTTAAAATCTATTCAGCCACTCTATGTCTTTTGATTGGAGAATTTAGTCCATTAACATTTAAATAATTATTGATAGGTATGTACTTATGCCAATTGTTTTTTTCTTTTCTGGCTGATCTGTAATTTCTCTCTGTTCTTTTAATCTCTTGTTCTCTTCCCTGTGGTTTGACAACTTCATTTAGAATTATGCTTACCTTTCATTCTCATCTTTTGAATATCTACTACAGGTTTTTGTTTTGTGGGTATCATGAGGCTCACATAGAACTGCCTATATATATAACAGCCTATTTTAAGTTGGTAGCAAATTAAATTTAAACACATTCTAAAACTGTATTTTTACTTTCTTTTATTTTGTGTATCCTTTAACTAATTACTGCAGTTACATATATATATATTTTACTATTTTTGTCTTTTAACCTTCATACTAGCTTTATGGTTAATCCACTACCTTTACTATATATTTGCCTTTACCAGTGAGATTTTTACTTTCATATGTTTTCCCATTATTAATTAGTATCCTCTCAACAAAAAATGAAGAGGATAGTTCAAGATGGTGGTTTGGGATGATTCTGAACTCACCTCCTCCTATTTACATACCAAATCTACAGCTACATATGGGATAATTTCCTCTGAAAAAGACCTGAAAACTACCTAAAAAGCTCCTCCACAATAAAGGATAAAAGGGCCACATCAAGAAAGGTGAAAGGCTAGAGATATGACGTTACTCCCTCTTCCCCTTTCCCCACATGGTGACCCGCAGTTGAGAAGAATCTCACAAATATGAATTTTCTCTCTGAGAAGAGAGGGGTTCATGCTCCACATCAGGCACCGCAGCTCTAGGGACCTGCCTTGGACAGATAAGCCCCTGAAATGCCTGGTTTTTAAAAACCAATGGGGCTTGTGTGCAGGAGACCTAAAGAGCTGTAGGTAACCGAAATTCTTCTCTTAAAGTATTTACATACAGACTAGCTCACCCTGGAACCTTGTTCGAAAGCAGCAGTTTGAAAAGCACCTAGATTATATGTGACGGAGATTCATTTTCTAATTTTAAGGCATCTCCACAAGAGCATAGGTCTGTTGAGATTCTCTTGGGACAGTGGCACTGGCAGGCACCATTTTTTTCACTCTCCCTCTACCTTGACAGCACTGGTAGGTGCGGGCAGTCAGAGCACTCTCTCACTGTCCCACTAAAGCCAGCAGAGCTCTCCCTCCCCTTCACTAAAACTGGCAGGCACACCCTGGCCCAGCACTTTCCCATTGCCTTGATAAAGCTGGCAGGTATGCCTAAACCCTATACCCTCTCATTGCCTTGCTAAAGCCAGTGGGCACGTGCACTCCAAATAGGGTATGCCCCTTGACTGTCTGGCTCTAGCGGCCAGGGGAGATTGTATTTCTGGGACCCATGGGACTAAAACAATCAGAGAGACAATTATTCACAGGATACCACTCCCAGGACATTGCACAGACAGCAGATTGAAATATACCTCCTATTTACTTGTCTTGGAACTTTGGCATGAGAGGTAGGCTTCAAGTTTGCCACATATCTAGCAGTTACAAAGGTGTTCTCAGGGAATATAAGCCAGGGAACACCATCTTTGTACTCTCCCTTGGTCTTGCTATTGCTCACTGGTACCTCCTGAAAGAAGCTTACACACTCATCTGGAGCCCCAAGTTTTGCAATCATTGCCCAAGGGAAACCTTCAGATGGATGGGTTTGGAACACAGCAGGGTTTACCATTGTGATTCCATGAGACTGTATATAGTTGCATACTTTAAAAGCTACTGCCTGGCTTCCAATTAACCTGAACTACTTGGTCATTGAGGTTCCTCCCTTTGGAACGCTGACAGATCTCGGCACACTCTCAATAACTGGGACTTATCAAGAATAAATCAAGCTGCTTAGACATTGTCAAAAGTTCATGAGACAACCAAGAGTGAAAGCAAGGTTGAACAGTAAGTTTATCTCCTACACAAGGCCATTCCTTCAAGATTGGAGTGGTAGCTATTTAGTCTAATACACTGAAACGAACAGAAAGTTGAGTAAAATGAGGAAACACAGGAATACGTTTCAATACGAAAAAGTAAGATAAAACTCTAGAAAAAAACTTTAATGAAATGGAGATAAGTAATTTACCTGATTAAGAAATCAAAGTAATGATCATAAATGTGCTCATCAAACTTGGAAGAAGACAGGATGAACACAATAAGAACTTCAAAAAGATACACAAAATATAAGAAAGTATCAAACAGAAGTCACAGAGCTGGCATAAGAAGTACTGAACCAACTTCTGGTTTAGGTTGCAAATCAACTTGTTCAATAAATGCAAAATGCAATGAAGAAATTAAATTAAACACATATTTATTTGCCTCTCTAATAGGCCCTATGCTAAGAATTAAGTATACGAAGATGAGTAAATATAATAAAGGGCTCATAATCTAGTAAATACGCTAAGGTCAACACATATTTTTTATAAAATTTGTGTAAAATTCTACATAATGCAAAGGCAAGGAAGATTACATCTGGTTGAGAACATCAGGGAGGGCTTTACAGAGAAGGTAGTATTTGAAGTATGGCTAACTATTGATGAAATAAAATTGTGAGAGTGTATTCAAAGTAGAAGGAATGATTTGAATAGAAGGTAGGAGGTAGCAAATGATAAAACATTTGGTAAACATAAAGTGAATCCAGATTGTCTGGGATACAGGATATGTGTAAGAAATAGACTGGGATAGGTTGGTAATATAATATTGAGGGCTTTGAGTATCAAGTGAGAAACTTGTGTTTGGTGTGTACAGAAGAATTTGTGGACATAGAATAATTATTGTTGGTTTGAGTAAAGGAGAAATGTAATCATATTTGTACTAGAAAACACTATGTTCAATGTGTGGAAATGGAAGAAAATGGAAAATAGGGTTATTGGTTAGAAGCTACTGTACTAGTCTATGTTAAATGTAATAATACTTATGACAATGGTATCATGATTAAAAGAAAGGGAGAGGCCAGTGTTTAAAGATGATGAATTAGTCATGGGAAAATTGTGTCTCTTAAAGACTCTATCTTGAAATATTTGTGAGTCCATAGAAAAGTCAATTGAAACCATAAGAATGACTCGGTATGTAAAGCAACAGTAGAAGAGAAAGAGAAGAGAATCTTAATGAAGATTCTTTGGAGGCAAGAGGTATAAAACAAAAAGAGGGGTCAGGAGAATTAGAAATGTGCAAAGAGGGTTTAAGGAGTAAAAAGTTTCAAGGAGAGAGAAATCAGTGTTACATATGTAGGGTTGAGAAGGAACAGCATTAAGACAAAGTCACAGAATTTAGGAATTAGAAGGTTAGTGGTTACCTCTAAGAACAATTTCAATAGCTTTTGTATGTTTAGATATAAGTTTGCCAAAGAGTTAAGAGAGTATGGGTGAGGAGAATGTAAGAAAAGTTGTGTGAATTATTCTTTTAAGAAATTGGTAGCAAAAGGCTGGAGGTACAATAACTGCTTGAAAATGCAGTTTGCAAAATGATTGTATTCAAAATTTGTTTTTTTTTCTGTCTCCCAAATAAAAGAAATTCATCTACAATAGAAAAATATTATTCTGAATAGATGGAAATTATATTCAAAACCTACCTTCTTACTCTGTTTTATAGAATGAATTTTTTTAATGGGTTAACAATATGGACAAATCCATCTTGATTGGTTGAGAACCTATACAGTTTATCAGAGAGAAGATACTGGTGGGTTTTATCTGGCCCCAAGGGCTATGATTTGGCCAGTTCCCTGTCTCTAGATAGCTTCCTTGTACAGGGAATGCTTTGTGAGTGCAGAACTCACAGCTGGGAGATGTGTGCTGGGAAAAGTTGCCCTACAACCTCCTCTTCCTTATTAGCTAAAACATTGTTTAAAAGAACAAACTATATTGCTATGACTTATTCTAATTTTATCCTTGAAACCTCAAGTGCCACATATGTAAGTGAGAGCCAAGAATAAAATACTGCACTTTCAAGTTTAAAGTGTTTAAATGCAAATTATGTGTATATGGAAATGACCATAATTTATTCACAATTATTTTTTACTTATGGACCTTCTAAATAAAAATATGGATGATTTATGTTTTTGTTACTTCCTATTCACTCTTCTTAATTTCAAAGCGAAGGTTGAAATCTTGGATATTATTGTATTAGTTATTTATTGTTGCAGAACAAATAACCCCCCAAAATTAGTGTTTCAATACAATAAATATTATCTCACAGTTTATGTGAGTCAGAAATTTGAGAGCAGCTTAGATAGGTGGTTCTGGCTCAGAGATTCTCATGAGGTTGTAGTCAAGACTTGGCATAAGCTGCAGTCATCTGAAAGCTTGAATGAGAGCTAGAGACTACATTTCCAAGAAGACTGTTGGCCGGAGGCCTCAGTTCCTCACTAACTGTTGGCAGAAGGTATCAATTCCTTGCCATGTAGGTCTCCATAGAGCCTGACTACAAGGCAGTTAGCTTTTAAAGATCTTGTTAGCTAAAGCAGAAATTTAGAGGGCCAAAAAGACTTATGTATAAGAAATCACTTGTTAGAATTGAGAATTTTTTTTCCCCAAAAGTCAGTAAAAACTGAGATATTCTAGTTCTATTTTTAAAGGTAACTACATCCTACTTATTCACTAAAGATTGATATAAAATTAGAATATTTCCTAGTTAAAAGTATAATATTTAAAAAAATTTTTTATATAAAGTTCTGAGACTTGACAATTATCTTGAAAAAATTGTTGTGTCTTAACTGTGGTTTAGGACTTCTCTACATTGTTTCAAATTTACATTTCAATGTGGAAATAACTACATTTACATGTAGATAAAGACTCAGACCCCAAAGCTCTTCAAATTCACTTGAAAATACAATATACAAAGCTAATTCTCTAGGATTCAGTTCTGTTTCATCTTAGAAACATATTAACTTCAACGTTTATATTAGTGTGACTGTGTTTATTCTCTGTTTAAAAATTTAAAAAATTAGATGCCGCTTTATTGCAATAAAGGTAGTATTAGGTTACGCTATATGAAATTGCTAATATTTGACTATTTTCAACTAAAAATGGTAATTTTTCATGGTTCAATCTAGTACAAACTTTTGAGGGTAGGAGAAACAGAAGATCAGCTAGGTGTTATAAAATTATAACTTCAAGCACTACATGCAAAAATGTTATCCCATATCTATATTTTATTTCTCCACCTCAAGTTCTTGTACCTTTATACTTTGTCCAAGATGATGATATAGACTATTTTCAGTTTAGACAAATAAAGGGAAGGTGTAGAAAAGTAGAAAGAATGTATATAATTTGTCTGAGTAAGAAAAAGGAATTCCTTTTAAGATATGATATATATGAGATAGCTATGAAACATTCTGGTAGGAATTACTCACTACACAATTGAGAATGCAGATCTAGAACTAAGGAAAGATATTTGTGAATCATCAGCATGTAGATGGTAGTTTAAGACCCAGGCAGTAGATGAGTCACCAAAGATAGCATGCAGACCGAGGGAAAAAATAATGACAATAATATTTAGACAGTAGGATGGAAAAAAAGAAAACATATAAAGTTGGTCATACATAGAAAGTATACTCTTAAAAGGGGAGTATTGTCAATTTTATTCAGGCCTTTTCATTTGAGCATAATTTTATGACTTGACAAAAATGAATGAACCATATTTGTTGATTTTTAAATACATCACTATTCCCAAATAACTAACCTTTCGATGACTTCACTTCTATTTTCAATGAAATCTGTAAACTAAGGTTATATTCCTTTGACTGTGTGACTTTGAGTAAACTACTCTAGCTCATTGTGCTTCATTCTTCACCATTAAGGGAGACGTGACTTTAAGTTCTTTAGTCTGTATACTCTCTTAAGCAAGGATGGTGTGTTATATGATACTCTATCTCTTATGTCTTACTGCCTTGAATACAGAAGGTAAGTAATGAATATATGTTGAATGAATGAACAAATTAGATAGAGCGATAGTGATGGAAACAGAAATGAGCTGCCCATATCATCCTTTAAGAAAGATTTTATTGCCCCTACAATCAATTCCTTCAAATTTTAGGCTTCCACAGAGAGGTCTACATCCAAAGACTTATTACAGTGCATGTACAGAGGCCTGGCCACTTTTGCCTAATGCATGACTCTCTAATAGGTCATATGTGTCCCAGAATTCCCTAAAGGGTTGTTTAGGGTCATCTCCAGTGCAAGCGCAGAGAAAATTGAAGAAAAACCCAGCACTTAATAGAGTGACAAGATGAGGTTAAATGCCTAACCCAAACAAGTCTGTTATGTCAAGGCCAGGACCTTGGTTGGGAAAAAATGAAACCCTGACATTTGTGATGGGGGACATCTGGATAGAGATCCCTGAAGATTCTGAATCGCCGAACTCTTTGAACTCTAGGCACCTGAAGAAGTGGACTACCCCTTCTATTACCTGCTGTCGATTTCCTTTTGCTTGATCTCTCCTCTCTAAGAAAACAAATGTCCCAATTAGAAATTTTCTATACCTCCTCTTCAGACCATTATACCAATAGTGGGGTAAGTCAGAGCATATCCCACTTGGGAACTTGCTAAGCCTGATACAGGAAGAAGGGACTATTCCCAAAAGGAATGAAAATTCTAGCTACTATGTACTTGTAGAACTTGGAAGAGTATATGCATGGGACCCGATTCTACAGGTACTTTTAAGGAAGCCATAACATTATATAAAAAATATAAACGTAACATAAAATTGGATGTGGAAGAGTTTATTAATTTGGTAACAATTTTCTAAAATATAGGATTTAACACCCTGACAAGGACCTCCAGATATTGTATGAACTCTCAAGTTGTGAGGTAAGCCGGTTTGTCCTTGGCTCATATGAGCCAGCAGATCCTATGGTATTAGAGACATTGGTGGTGGGAAAGGAAGCCATAAAGAGCTTACGGCAAGCCTTAATAGGAAGAACACAGTACAGACTCCTGGGATTCTGGAGCAAGGCCATACTATCTGTGGCAGAGAATGATATATTTTGAAAAACAAATTACAGTGTTCTACTGTAATCTTGTAGAAACTGAGCACCTAACCATGTGAAACCAAGAGCCCATGCGTCTGAATCTATCATAAGCTGAATTTTATCAGACATAAGGTCAAACAGTTTCAGTGCCATCTGGGGTGAAACATATGCAGAGCCTCTAGAGGTACAAGCAAACTAAATGGACAAGCAGTCTAGATCCCCAACCAGTGTATCTTGTCAGTTGACAGCTTTGGCTATGTGGGGGATCCATTACAACCAGCTGATGGAGAAGGAAAAAGCCCAAATTTGGTTTATTGATGGGTAGGTTTAATGCTATGGACTGAATATGTGCATCTCTTCAAAAGTCCTAATGTGATAGTATTTGGAAGTGGGGCCTTTGAGTGGTAATTAGGTGATAAGTGTGGAACTCCCATGATATGATTAGTATCCTTATAAGAAGAGGAAGAGAGCTAGCCTTTTTTTTCTCCACTATGTTAAGATACAGTGAGAAGGCAGCCATCTACAAATCAGGAAGAGGGCCCTTACCAGACAATGGATTTGTCAGTGCCTTGATCTTGGACTTCCTGCCTCCCAAAATGTGAGAAATAAATGTTTGTTGTGCTAGCCACCCAGTCTATGGTATTTCATTATAGCAGCCTGAACTAAGACACTAAATATGTAGGTGCAAACTGAAGCTAAGCAAAGTTTCACTCATGAGAACCTTAGAGGACAGTGGCAAGGGGACATCATTCTAATGGATGGAGTTTCCGGCATTGCTCCATTGTGGGAAGAAGTGGTTCGAGGTTAGAATATGTATAGATTTATGGGAATTTGTAGTGACTCAGCTGATTGGAAGGAAGAAGACTATAAGACTTGGGACAGGTTTGAGAAAGAGGCTTATAGATGGGTATATTAGACACGAAGTGCAACGATCTTTGTTTTAAATGACCATTCCAGAAATGGTCAATAATAAAATAATACTTGGAAGAAGATAGAATGACTCAGAAAGTTGGCATCAGCAAGTGCTGGTCACAAGTCACCTTAGTGCTGGATGATAGACATATGAATGGAAGGGACATGGAAGAGAAGAAAGATGTTCATCGGCCTGCTATCATGGGTTCTCATTTAACAAGGATAAATTAACTACTGCTGCCACTAAATATTTAAACTGCCAACAACAGAAAATAACACTGAGTCTGTGATATGATGCCATTCTTCTAGATCAACCAGTCACTTGTGGGCAAGTTCATTCTAGAAGGGCTTAAGATTTATTCTAACAGATATTACATATCTGGGAATGGTTTGTTTTACTACTCTCAGGTCTCAATTTGCAGCAATATCTGAGGGCTTACAAAGTGCTTAATCTACCATACAGGATCCCCAAAACATTGTGTCAGACCGGGTAACCCATTGTACAGCAAATAAAGTGTGAACGAGGGCCTATGTCCATGGGATCTAACAGATCACATGACAACAAGCAGCTTCCAACCTGACAGGGCACTGGAATGGTATAGTTAAAGTACATCTAGGAGGTGATACTTCATGAGTATAGGGTACCATCCTATAGGATGAAAAGTATATATACTGAATCAAAGACATTTATATGGTACTATGTCTCCTACAGGAAATATTCATTTATTTTGGAACTAAGGGGTAGAAGCAGACTTAATCCTACTTACTATCACTCTAAATGTTTCTGTGGAGGACCCTGTACTTTCTACTCCCACAAAATGTGAGCTCTGAAGAATATAGGCCCTGGTCCCCAAAGGACACATTTTCGCCAGGTGACACAGTAGGAGTCCTATAGCTGCCCCTGAGCATTTTAAGTTCGCTGTATCCAGGCACCAGCACACAAGAAAAAGAGTCACTGTATTGGCACAGTTCAGTCATCCTGATCATCAGGAGGAGGGGGTAGGCTGATATCATTTGTGGTCCTAAAACTAGCTGCAGAATTAGAGGCTATAATTTGTACCACTAACTCCTAAGTGTTCTCTCAGGAAGAAAACACATCAGAATCTTAGAGGAGCATTCCCCTGAAAAGTTATGAAGAACTGAGTCCAAGTGACACAGGAGTAAGCTGTGGCGAACACCAAGATGGGTCACACAGATCCTCCTTTGAGGAAGAACTTACTGTGTAAGCTGTCATTAGCTTCAAGATTTGTCTCAGTTTCAGAGGGCCTTCTTGATCAAAGGCACACCCTTTCCAGGGTGGCCCATATACAATGACTACGTGAGTTAAGAGTATAAAAGCCCAGTTATTCAGCTCAGCATGATGGATTATAAAGGATTTTGAACCTCCTGTAGGGATGGTAGAGAATTAGAGGGGCCTATATCAATGTGACTTCTCCTTTCACACAATCCTGCTTCCTTTTCCTCTTTCCATAAGTGCTGCTTCCTAATAAGTTCCCTCTAGCAAAATGCCACCTTAGCAGTCTTCTTCTGGAATATTCAAATTGTGCTTATAGTCTTCCCTTAATTGTAGGACTCAAAGCACTGAGGGCCAGAGAATTACTGCAAAGCATCAGTGAGTCCACAGATAGGTGGCAAGAGTATTCTAAAAACATAAAAGGACAACTTGTTGGTCTGTAAAAGTGATCTTCATTCTTGAAAAGACTGTAAGTCACTAAGGTAGAGTATGTCTGAATTTAAAAGCCAAGCAGATTCCCTTTTTAACCAAAGCCTGAGGTTCTGGAAAAACATGGGGATTTTCTACCTTTACTGAATTCAATGTTCTTTTATGTTTGATGAACACAAGATGTAACTGTCACACTTAATAGTGTGGCTACCAAGGTATAGACTCTAAATCTACTTTTAATACTTGGGTAATGACTGCTAACATCCTTAGGATAAATATAATGTTTTATCCTGTTTTCTAAGAGAACAGTTCATTCCATACATGTGATTTCTGGGGATTGGCTCCCAGGTCCAAAGTACAAGAAAATAGCATTTGGGATGTATCCCAAATACAATCTGAGGGAGACTCTCTGAGCATCTGGAGTGAGATATCCATCCCTTCCCATTTGTACTGAGTGATAAATCTTTTCTTGATAGGCAGGGATGAAAGTTATTGGAGCTAACTGAAGACTGAGGGCACTGGCAGCAAAATTAAAATTTATTATAATTTGTTTTCTGGAATATTTGACTTATTTTACAAATAATCTTTTAGGCCTACTTCTCCATTAAGTGAGGTGAGCTTATATTATATGTAGACAATTTTATTATACCAATATCTAGTACCTAAGGAATTCAAATAAACCAATGAGCACAGAGATTATGCTAAATCACAATTTACTAAAAATAGAATATGGATAGCTTTGTTAATTTTTTTTCTGGAATGAGGTAGGAATATAAGTAAATAAAGATAATTATGCCTTACCTGTACTATCTACTGAGTTTTTGAAACTAAGACTGTGCATAATTAACCTTATTAATTTAAAGTTTCTAAAAATTGAAGATATACTATCTATAGACACTGGCAACTAAAAAAAGACAATAATATGGAAAGCTTACACTCATTAACATTTTTAAAAAGTATAGAAATACCATAAAATAAATTCATTCATTCAGTCTACAAACATTATTTAAGAATATAATCCATGCCAGGCACTAATAAATAACTTGGAATATTTTACACAGGCAGTTAAATTTAAAACACATACAAACACTTCATTATTTTAATGATTCCAGATTGGACAATAAGTTTACTTTGGCATCACAGTGCCTGCACTTCAGAGTCTTGACATTTGGATATACAGGTTTCTGAAAAGATATAACTGAATGGTCTGCTCAGTATCCAAATAGGGATTTCTGTCTCTGACATTTCCCTAACAACTATTTGATTCTTATTTCCTTGGATCATACAGATACTCATAAAATAAAAGTTCAAAATAAAGTTTTGCCTCAGGAAGGCCCGGCAGTGATTAAAAGAATATGCTTAGAATGTCTATCCAACAGATGCTTTTACTCACACTTATGTTATGGGAAGCTAGAGAATAGAAAGGCAACTATGCTGTTCTCCCTGCTCTAAATTGCCTGGCAATGTTCACATATTCTGTTCTTTTGAATGAGCCTCTTGGCAATAAATCAAAGGTAATAAATTGCCTATCAGCACAGGACTATCACTTATTTTGGTTGAACTTCTTAGGCTATTAGTTTTTTAAAAAAAAGTTGGACGAGAAATAAGAGGAATTCTCCTGCTATTACACTTGTGTTGCAAAACATTGGAATTGCAAGCTCTTCCTAAGAGTATAATAACTAGCAGGATCATTCAAAGAGGAGAGTATGTGCTTATAATCACAGCACATTTTTTCACATATAAAGCATTAAATTAGTTCTATATGTCTTTCAGGCAGACCTCATAGGTATTGAGCTTTTGTGAACTCTATCTAAAGGCGAAATTAGAATCATAAAATCTAATGTTTGATGCCTCCCAACAATCTCCTCTTCTACCAAAATCTCTGTACCTACAAATGAGGAAAATAACATGATATATATGAATTACTAGTCTACAGACTTAAATTACAGTTTAAATCTTTAATTCTGAATCAAATCATAAAACAGTTTGGGTCTCATCTTCCCATTTCTAGAAAGCATGGAGGACGGACAAGATATCCCCTCTCATACTTTCCAGTTCTAAAATTCTATAATTTAACCATAAGGAAGATGAAAAGCACTCAGGTACTTAAAGGCATTTAAAATATTTTGAATAGGTGAGAAAGAGATGTAAGTTTTTAAAAAAAATTGGAATACTTTTATTTCATAGGGAGGAAAGTGTGTCTAGCATTCTGGATACTCATGTCACTAAAGAAACTACTGACAACATTTATAAGAGGCAGACTTTTTGACCTCTCATAGACCTTCCTTTACTGTTTTCTGTAATCTCATTGCTTAATAATTAAAAAATATTTTTCTAAACTTGTGTGAGCTCCTCGAGAGCAGAGTCTGGGTTTACTTTGATGTTCACCTTGATACTCATCTCGCTGCTGAGCACCTTACGTGGCACACAGCAAGTGCTCAGTAAATATCTGTTGAATGAATGCATAATAAAAATTGAGTGCTGGATAGTTTTTTTTTCTAACCCTACAGCACCCGGTATTCCTAGGAAGTCTCCCATCCAAGTACTAACCAGGCCTGACCCTGCTTAGCTTAAAAGATCAGACAAGATCGGATGTGTTCAGGGTGGCATGGCCATAGACTGGGTCCTGGATTCTTAATTAAAATGCTGAAATTGTAGAAGTTCACAAAGGAGTGTGCTGATCTTTATGTGTATGGTTTAAATTATGAAAAAAATAAGGAAGGAAAAGTGGAGATTAGAGAAGAAGAATGTCTGCAAGAAATGGTCTTCTTTCTTTAGGTAATGACAAATGTTTCTGAACTTCTCTGCCATCTGGTGAGACTATGGTTCTTTGCAAAAGCACCTGACTGACACAAATGGCATTTTTAGGGCTCAACTGTAGGAGAGCACCTTTAAGATATGCTGCAGAAAAACCTACAAAGCTCTGAAAGTTGAAGATATTATTGGCCGTAATGAAATCATACTGGGTTACATTTCTCATTTCTTTATTGCATTGTAATCTCCTTTGTATCATTTATTCCTGCTAGTTCTGAGTATCTATCCTACGCAGTTCTGGCTTCACTAAATGATTGGTCTATTCTTGGCTTCATTCTGTGCCTTCCAGACTGTGTATGATGTTGCTCACCAATTTTCTAGTATTGACTAGGATATAAGTATTCTAACTGCTTACTTAGGAAGTTCTATCAAAGTGTGCTCAATTCTAGAAGGCATTTATTTATTTATCTATCCAATGAGAGGACAAGGCTGCAACTCAACTATTTCCCAGGTACCTGAGATTCCAAGTCTAGCCAAATAGGCTTACTCCTTGTTATTATTCAAGATGTAAGCTCACCAGGAATTTCTGAGCAAACACTTGAGTGTGGTATTATATGACTCTTCTTTATTCTCCTGAAATCCTACAATACACATAGAAAAGCAAAAAGAACAATATTCTCATCCTTTAATAATTGAGACCTCAAGACCATTACCAACAGATTCGCTAATCACTGCCACAGATGCCATATAGGTTGGTCTAATTATGGGGCCACCGGATATATACTGAGCTAGATCTTGGAGAAGGAGAGGTCAGAGAGCAGTTCCAATTTTAAGTGGCTTTGAATTATAAGAGTGAGATGGATAGGGCCACTTTCAGATTTCTTATAGATAGTTTGAGTGACTATCTACATCTTTAAGTCTTGGAAATGCTCTCTGAAGGAATATTAATGTAGTTTTTCATGACTTATTTGTTTGCTAAATCACTATACTTGGTAGATATATGTTCCTCAAATACTGCTTCTTGTGAACATTGCATCTATATGCCTGTGCAGAAAAGAGTTAATGTAGTAAGCCTGAGATTACTATCCCTACAATGTCCTCCTTACAAAAATCGCTATCTTTACGACTCTTCGCTGGCATCTGGGAACTTGAATTTTGGAAGGGTCCCCACCATTTTTGGAATTGACATGAGTACTAGAGTACCTAAACTGTTTGTGCAAACAATATGGTTTATGCTGAAAATTTGATTTCCTTCTGGGAGACTAGCATTTTGGAATATGCTAGAGAGCGGCTGCCTATGAAAACCATAGGCACTGAGTTTCTAATAAGCTTCCCTGGTAGAAAATATTTCACACATCATGTCACAACTCATTGCTAGGAGTATTGAGTCTTGTGTGATCCCTCTGGGAGAAGACTTAGAGAAACTGCACTGGTTTCTTTTGGACTTCACTCCATGTGTCTTCCCTTTGCTGACTTTCCTTTGTACTCCTTCACTGTAATACATCTTAGTCATGAGTATGACTATATACTGAGTCCTGTGAGTCCTAATGATCACAGAAGCTGCGAATGGACTTGGGAGAACTTCCAACACAATATTCTAGAGTATCTGAGTTAATATTATCTCCATGAGAAACTTAAACAAAAAATAGAACTAGAAGTGCCTTGTTAACTTTCTCTTTATGCATCAGCAGCAGCAGCAATAAATAAAACTACCACCATTTATTAAGCACCTCCTGTGCGAATGTTTCATCTTAGGCAGTTTTAACCCTGACAATAGACATGTAAAAAGATATTTTTACCCTAAGTTTTACAAATGAGAAAGAAAAAATCCAAGATTAGAGTTTGAATCTATATTACCTCAAAATTCATGCTCTCCTCAAAAATAACATTCACTCTTTCTCCTTTATATGCAATAATTATTTAACTAAAAGAACATTTTTATATGGTAGTTTTTATTTACTTTTCAATATTAAAAATGAAACAGAACTACTATTCAGTAGAAACTCCTATTTTTCTCTACACTCTATTCCTACTAATTAGCCAAATGGTGAAATACAACTACAGAAAGAAAGAAATCCAGTTACCAGGGACTTCACGCTCTTCCTGAAATACTGGCATTAACAGATACTTCAGTAGTTGTTAGTTTCCATCCTAAGGAAATGCTGTGGTGACTGGATAAATTCCTTCACATTCTTGCCTTTACTACTACATGACTCTGAAATGTTTTAGATTTGCCTACCATAATTTGAGGAGCACACAGCAGTCTCAGCAAATAGACGTGAACTGAACTGACTTGAGTTGCCAGTAAAGTATTTCAATCCAAAACTTATTTACTGAATTTCTGTCATAATGCCAGCATGTGCTAGATAATTAGAAAACCGAAATGATTTCCCTTCCCCCCAACCCTGTTTAAAATACAGTGAAAGAAATGCAGGTTAGTATATAAATCGTGTAGAGAAGGGATAATCTAAATCATCGGCAAAATCACCTTGTTCAGAACATATAATGTGTCTCAGTTTTATCTAAGTTATATTAGCTAGAAACTTAATGAAAGTAAAATAAATGACTATCGAAGAGGGTTTCATGCTGGGCATGTCATGTCAATGTTTATTGACACAAATGAGAAAAAACAACAACTTCTACTTTGACAATAAAGAACCTCTAGTAATTCTCCTATGGAGAACAAAATCATTGCCTTGGAAAGTCTAATTAAAAAAAAATAATAAATGTAACTGATTGAACTTCAATGGTCATATAGATTGTTATCTCATTAAGAAGGCATTAAACTACACTCCTTCCTGAAACATAAAAGTTCCAATCCAGGCTAATAGGTATTTGAAAATTTTTTTTTCTTCTATTTTTTAAAAGAGAATTATTTAGGAGTATTTAAATTATATCAGGGGTACATTAAAACTTCCCTCTTGAGACCTTTCTCTAAGACAGAAGTTTCATGGAACTTGGCAGGCATGCATGCCATGGCTGTCTGAGATATTTCTGGTACAATGAAATTCATAAGCATGTAATTTAAAAAGTATGCTGTAAGAAATTATTCTGTTATGTTTTCTCCTAGGCCATTGTATTTCTTTGTAAATTGATGTTTTTGAAATAGTTTATTCCCTTCTCCACATTGCTTTTGTATTGTTAAGATATTAATTACTCAACATTGGTCTTGGTGATAATTTTTTAGATCTGACTCCAAAAGCAAAGGCAACAAAAGCAAAAATAAACATGTTGGACTACATTAAAGTAAAAGGCTGCTGCACAGCAAAGGAAATCAGCAACAAAATGAAAAGGCAAACTAATGAATGGGAGAAAATATCTACAAATCATATATCTTTTATGGGTTAATATCTAAAATATATAAAGAACTGACACAACTCAATAGCAGATAAAAACAACAACAAAAAACCAACCTGATTTAAAAATGGGCAGAAAATCTGAATAGATATATTTTCAAAGAAGATATACAAAGGGCCAACAGGTACATGAAAAGATGCTCAACATCACTAATCATCGGGAAAATGCAAACCAAAATAGCAATGAGATATCACCTCATACCTATTAGAGTGTCTATTACAAAAAAGACTAAAAATAAAGTGTTGACAAGAATGTGGAGAAAAGGAATCTTTGTGCCTTACTGATAGGACTGTAATTGGTGCAAGTACTATGGAAAATACTATAAAATTTCCTCAAAAAATTAAAGATAGAACTACTATATAACCCAGCAATTCCCTTCTAAGTATTTATCTGAAAAACAAACAAGCAAACAACCAAAAAAACGCTAATTCAAAAAGATATATGCACCCTTATGTTCACTGCAGCATTATTTACAATAGCCAAGATATGGAAGCAACTTAAGTTTCCATTAGTAGATGAATGGACAAAAATGTGGTGTGCGTGTGTGTGTGTGTGTGTGTGTGTGTGTGTGTGTATGTATATATATATGAAATATGGAATACTATTTTATATATATGTACATATATACTTTTATATATACTATTTTATATATATACGCTATTATATATATACTATTATATGTATACTATTTTATATATACATATATGTATGTGTGTGTGTGTATACAAAATGGAATACTATTTAGCCATAAACAATAAAACCTTGCCATTTGTGACAACATGAATGGACTTTGAAGGCATTATACTAAGTGAAATAAGTCCGACAGAAAAAAGACAAATACTGTATGATCTCACTGAAATGTGTAATTTTAAAAACAGACGAACAAAAAAACAAGCTTACAGATACAGAGAACAGGTTGGTGGTTCCCAGAGGTGGGGGTCCGGGGTGGGAAAAATAAGTGAAGGGGATCAAAAGGTACAAACTTCCAGTTATAAATGATTTATGTGGGTAAAAAGATATCAATTACTCCATAAAGTGTGACACATGTATGCTGACTCAAATAATCAATTTGTTCTTGCTTTTAAAGAGCTAAATCAAGCTTTAACTTTTTCAGGAAGACTCCTTGACTATTTTAAACCACTTTAAGTTCTTAGTACTCTGATTTCTATACATTTTTGATAGTTAAAAATTTGTTACTTTTTGAGAGTTTATGATCCTTAAGGAGAGGGATATAATCATGTCTTTCTGTATTCTCACAGTATGCAGCAACACCAAGGAGTCAAAAATATCTTGTTTATTGAGAACTACAATATTAAAAATACAAGGAATTGCCAATAATTTAATCTTTATAGGGTTTTTTAAAACTTTTGCCCATAATTTTTTTCTGACATGCTTTTGACAATATTTTATCTTTTCAATATCTTCATTCCCATTTAGGTTATCTAATAATAGTATCTTCTACTAGACTGGTTCCAGAGTCCTTACTCTTACCACTTTATTATACTGATCTAGAGTAGTTTGTTTCCATTGTCATAATTAGATATGCCTTCACTGTTTCATTCAACAAATATTTATAGAGAACCTAGCAAGTGAAAGATTATGTGCTTGAAAGTTTAGAGTTATACATAAGAATATAAACATGGATTCTCCCAAGAGATTTACAATAAAAAAGAGGGCCAAGGGATATATAAAAAATACCTAACACACAAAGACTAAAGTGTTAAATAAAACAAAAGACTAGATTTCACGATTTAACATGATGAAAAATTTATTTTCAGCTGAAAGATTTATGGAAAATTTCCTACAGGTAGTGTTTAAGCTTGGCTTTTAAAGTTAGATGAGATTTGACTTTACAGAGATCAAAGAGTAGGGCATTTCGAAAGGGAACTAAGACTCTATCCCGATCATTAATCTTTGAAAAAATATTTATAACTGCATATTATGTAGCAGACACTGCATATAAGATATAATACATGAGTTTAGGAATATTTTATTCTAGCTCCTAAATATCTTTTATAACCTTCTCCTTTGCCACTGCCCCAGTTAAAGTATGTGGCTATCATCTCTCAATACTACTATAATTACTTCTTTATCCTTTCTCTCCAATTTATCTTCTGCCTGGGAGCCAGCATGACAGTTCTAACTGGCTAATGTGACTATCCTGCATATTAGTATCAATTCATTGTATCCTTACTGCCTGCAGTACAAAATGTGAACCATTGTGCATGGCATATACATAAGACTCTTCATTATTTGATCATTGTCCACATGTTCAGACTCATTTTTTCCTCTCCTCTCTTTTCACTGTATGATCCAGGAATACTAAATTAATAACAATTCAGTATATACTGGGTTCTTTCACAACTCTAGCCTTTGTACAGGTTCGGCCCTCTATCTGGAGTGTTACGTAAGGCCTCAACCTATTTCTAAGAAAACTTTGAAATATTCAAAGTTTTGCTCAAGTACTGACTCTCCTTGAAAGCCTTCTCCTGGTTCCCCCATTCAAAATGCAGTTCTTAAAGTCGTACAATTATTTTATTGGAATTTTTTTTACATGTTTTCCCACTAACACAACAAAAGCAAGAGCCATCTTTTTTGCTTTTTATCTGTAGCATTTAGCAGAATACTTGATAAATAATTAGTATAAAATTAATCATTGTGGAATAGTGAGAGCCACAAAAATCCAGTGGATTAAGGCTTTAAAATAAGGAATGGATACAAGGTATACTGCAACTGTAGTTTACAAGAGTTAATCATTTATTAAGAGTAAAAGGAGAAAAATCATACAAGCAACATGCTGAGCTTTCAATACTGAGTACAGAAAATACTGCAAGAAATAGGGAGTTGACCAAGACGATGACATAGGAAACTCCTGAACACATCTAGCCCCACAGATACACCAAATGTACATATAAACATGAAGCAATTCACTCTGAAAAGAGATTCAGAAGCTAGCTGAGTATCTCCTCTACATCAGGCAAATGAGAAGATACCCACATTAAAACAGGTAAGAAAGGCTGAGATACGTTTTCACCACAATTCTACCTCCAGCAAAGCACTATACAATTGGGAGAGAATCCCCAACTCCCAGCTTGCTCCTGAGGAGTGAAGAGTTTGGAATCCACATCTAGTGCCCTAACTTTTAAGACTCCCACCAGGCGGAGGGACTCCCCAAACACCTAGCTCCGAAAGCTAATAGGGCTTGTGTCCACAAGACCCATCAGACTGTAGCAAGCAAAAAAGTAACTTTTAATGGGTGTGTGAGCACAGGTCTCTGCACAGAAAGCAGGCAAAATCACCCATTTTCTAGTCTTTTCCTGAAAAGAATTTACTTGCATACTTTAAAAGCTGCTGCTTGAGGTCTAAGTTTCTAATCTGGTAGGCATCTAAAGGCTGCATGTGATCTCCCCCAAAGACTGGGGAAGCCAAAGAATACCTCTTCTACCTTCTCCCTCTAGCCTGCTCCAAATTACCAGTATCTGCCTGGGAGCAGTTTGTATACATGACTTCACTCCAGCTTTTATAGCTACTCCTGAAGGGATGGGTCTTCTGATTTCTTGGCTCTGACAGCCAGCAGGGCTCACATTCACGAGTCACAGGACTGTAGCAAACTAAGAAGCAGTTCTTAACCAGCTTTCTGCCCAAGGCTTAGTGCAAAGGGAGCAGGAAAAAATACCCATTTCCCAGTCTTTCCCTGAAAATGGTTTAACTGCATACTTTATAAGATGGCTACCTGAGGGGCAGGGTTTTAATTTAGCGGGCATCTCAGGGCTGGCTGCAATTCTCCCTAAAGACAAGGAAAGCCAAAAACCACCCTTCCACCTTCTCCCTCCAGTCCACTCCAATATAAAGCCAAGTTGTCAGTCTCTCCCTGCGAGTTACTTATACATACTTCTGGCACTAAAACTTTTGCAGCTGCCGCTTGAGGATTAGGTCCCCAGGTCTCCTAGCTTTAATAACTAATAGGACTTGTATTCTTAGAGCAAATAAAGAAATAGTTCTTAATGAGTAATGAACATTACTCTGTGGGGAATATATATTCTGATCAACAGAGAGGGAGCAGGCAAAAACTCACATTTCCCAGTTTCTCACTGGAAGGGGCTTAACTACATAATTTCTTAGCTTCTGCCTGAGGTTTTAACTTCTAATCAGCCTGCATATCACTGCTGACTATACTCCTCCCCTCTGGGATACTGATAGGTCTTGGAATACCCTGAGCTACTAGGAGCCGCTAAGAACAACTGAGCCTGTACACTCACCAATTTGAGAGACATCTGGTACTTAGGCTGGGTAAGGTTTACTTTATGCAGGAGATCACTCTGTTAAGACAGAGATGTGACCATTTTATCTAATGTTAAGAAACTAACAAAGAGAGTCAAGCAAAATAAATAGAAGAATATGTCTAAAGAAAAGAAAAAGATAAATCTTTAGATACAGATCTTACTGAAACAGAGATAAGTAATTTACTTGATAGGTAAAAATAAGTCATAGACTTGCTCAATGAGGTCAGGAGAGCAATGCATGAAAGAAGTGAGAATTTCAACAAAGACATAGAGAATATAAAACATATCAATAGGAATCACAGCATTGAAGAATACAATGAGTTAAAAAAAATTCATTAGAGGAGTTCAACAGCAGACTATATCAAGTGGAAGAAAGGATCAGCAAACTCATAGATAGGACAGTGAAATTAATTCAATCAGAGAAACAAATAGAAAAACAATTTTTAAAAATTGAAGATAGATTAAGAAACTTATGGGATACTATCAAAGGAATATATATATACACATATATGTGTATATATATACATATATACATATACATATACATATATATATATATATATATATATATATATAAAACATATACATTGTAGGGGTCTTAGAAGGAGAAGAGAGAGAAAGAGACAGCTTATTTAAAGAAATACTGTCTGAAAACTTCCCTGAGCTGGAAAAAGAAACAGACACCAGATATAGGCAACCCAGAATGTTCCAAAAGAGATTAATCCAAAAATAACCACACTAAGACACATAATTAAATCATAAAAACTTACAGACAAGGGGAAAATATTAAAAGTAACAAGGGAAAACCTACTTGTTATATATAAGGGAACCCCCTAAGATGATAAACAGATTTTTCAACAGAAACTTTGCAAGCCAAAAGAGAATGAGATAATATATTTAAAGTGCTAAAAGAAACAAACAAACAAACAAATAAAAAAAAAACTACCAACCAATTCTCTACCTGACAAAGCTGTCCTTCAAAACTGAAGAGCAGATAGAATTTTCAAGACAAAGTTGAAGGAGTTCTTTGCCATGAGATTTAGAAGAAATATTAAAGGGAATTGTTCAAGCTGAAATAAAAGGGCGCTAAACACAAAAATATAAATCTCGCTGGTAAAAATAAGTATATAGTTAAATTCAAAATACTCTAATGGTGATGAGTAAATCACTTACAACTTTAGTACGAAGGTTAAAAGACAAAAGTATTAAAAATAACTACAACTGCAAAAATTTGTTAATGATATGCAATTAAAAAGATGCAAATTGTGACAACAAAAACAAATATTTAGGAGAGGCAGCTTTAGTACGTGTTTGAAGTTACTACCAAATTAAAATAGATAGTTATAAGATGTTTATGTAATCCTCATGATAATCACAAAGAAAAAACCTATAGTAGATACAAAAAGTTAATAAGAAAGGAATCAAAGCATATCACTATAGAAAATCATAAAATCACAAAGGAAGAGAGAAGGAAAGAAACAGAAGAACTACAAAACAACCAAAAAAAAATTAATGAAATGACAAAAGTAAGTCCATACTATCAATAATTACTTCAAATGTAAGTGGACTAAATTCTCCAATCAAAAGACATAATATAGCTAAATGGATTAAAAAAAAAAAATCTAAGTATGTGCTGCCTGCAGGAGACTCAACTTCTATGTAGAAATTTAGAGTTGCCATTTTCTCAGAAGCTGTGATTACCACTTTATATTATTCCTACATAAAAGAACACTAACATATTTTTAGCCAGACAGTTCCAGAGTTTATCAACATATACATCTTTATGATAGGTATAAAAATAAATTTTACTAATTTTTCTTAAGGTATCTTATATAACAGGACTACTATTTTGGTGAAATTATGTGTATAACTCTTTATTCATTGTCTACAAGATATATCACTTGAGGATCAAGTCTTATTTAATTGCATATATCGCACACAGTAGATGTTTAATAAGTATGTTTTAAATGACAGAATAAATAAATAAAATAAGTTTACTAGCGTCTTTCTCATCTTTTGTTGGCCATGAGAAATCATAATATCATTCTAGAACATAGACATCAAGCACACAATGAAGAAAAACATATACATATACTTATAGATGATTAATGTACTTCAAATTATAGGGCAATGTTCTTTGAACCAACTTGAATTTTGGATCTTAATGTCCTAGGGTCAAATATAGGATTACATTGAATATTCTTTTTAAAAATAATCCTCAGGGGTAAATCCTTAAGAACCAAGGAAACTAAAAAATAATTACTTCTATCAATTCTAAAATAAGTATGTGTTATGTTTCCTTAGTCAGAAGGCTATAGCTTTAATGCCCAGGCATTAAGCACACTATATCTTTAAACCTGAAAATAATTAATATTATAATATTAATATTATTTGTATTTGGAACTACAAGTTTTCATTGTAATTTATCTTTTATTTGATTCCTTTGAAGTAGTTTGTAATTTGGATAATCTGAGAAACTTTATTAGGCTAAGAAAGATATTCTTGTTTATTTTCTTTAATATGATATGTATGATAAATACCTCATTCCCTATATTACTCCATAAATATTGGCTCTTATTCTTTTTTCCAGAATATTTTACTTTTTCATGATAACTAAATGCATATTTAGTAAAAATAAAAGATAAATGTACTTAAGATAAAACAAAGTATATAAGCTTTTATACATCCAAGATATGCTTGGTATTCAATAACTTCTGTAATTTTAGCTTGTAGCACAGCATCATGTAATGTCATGCATTTTCTCTATAAACAGAAATTTTGTCTTTTAGCTTTTATCTTATAAATATGTAAATGTTTTAACATCTTTCTTGCTTTCTGTTTAATAACCATTTTATATGTAATGTAATTTTATCATATTTGGTTTTGTGATATGAACAATTTTCTGTAGTCATCACTTTCTTATACCCTTTAATTTTCATAGCTGTAGAAAAAAGTTCTGTAGAAATACATCTAAGACAGTATTTGTTCTTTTCCCAGTAATTTATTTTGCTTTTTACAGAGATATCATAAATGTCAGGAAAATAGTATTATCTTATCATCCAAAGTACTGAGAAATCCTTCCACCTTTTAAGCACCTCAGCTCTTCCTAGAAATTTGTTGACTTCATTTTCTTAGATAAATCTCATGTTTGAGATTTAAAAGCTATGGACATCTCATTTATAAAGTCATAGTTCACCTTAAAGTTACCTGCACCTGATTTTCAGAGAATAGTGGGTTTTAGCAGCATTGTCTTTTAAAATTCATTTCCTTTCAATTTACCTGGAATTGTAATGTCATATAGCCTCTTTGTCTATATCCACCAATATGGCCACATGCTTTCCATATCAAACCTTTTGATTTCAATGATTTTACTTCTTTCTAATTTTCTACACCTTTATAAGCTTAATACTATACTGAGATTAATTCACTGTGGCTTCTTAATCAAATAAGTGATGTTATTTACACATTTCAAAGATGATAAATGTCAAATACAAAATCCTAAAACATAATTTTAACACATCCTTGTTTTTGAGACAGTTTTCAAACCACAACATAATACTTGGGGCCTCAAAATCTCTAACTTCATACACTATATATATTCATTAGAAAAACAGCTGGATATTTTCACATCATTGTAAGAGGAATGCAGGTTGATATAAAGAGAATAGTGATAACTCTTTTTCAATTTCATCTCTCTGCTATTTTACTGACTTGGACAAGTTTCTTAACTTCTCTGATACAAAAGCTGTTTTATTTAGTTCTTCCTCTGGCTAAATGGAGCTATCAGCTTCTGAGACTTTTCCTCAAGGCAATCTGAGTCAATTTTTATGGCTTATGTAGGTCCACCTAAAGCTAGCATTCTTTTCTTAATGAAAGTAAAAATGGAGCTCATTAAATAAAATAAACTTTTATTGACTTGTATTTGATAACGATTTCATGGTAATGCTAGAGAGCAGCAAAATTAATCACTGTATTAAATGAGGTTTTATGCTGAGCACTTCTAAAATATTATCTTCCAAATCCTTCAAAATCTTTCCCAATTCCATTATAAATACATTAAATTATGTTTCATTATTTCTCAGAAACTAGTAATATTCAACAATATGTAATTTTTAATTTAATTGCCAGGTTGGCCTGAGAGATATGGAGTAAAACCTTATTTTTCCCATTTCCGAATATTTCTAACCATCAATTTCCAAGGATGCACTTTAAGGTTCCATTTAAAGACGAGACAAACTGATGATTGCTTGCCAGAGAAAAGACTCTTGGAATTGGAAGTAGAAAATTCAGATTTGAAATCTAGCTCAAAAGCTTACTAGCTGTATGACTTTGAACACATCACATGACTTTAACAAACTGCAGTTTTCTTACATAGAATGGCAATAAGATTTATCTTACAAGGATTGTTTCAAGATTAAATGAGATAATAGGTCATTGATAGACCTTTTTTTTTTTTTTTTTTGGTATTTCCTCTTTTGACTCCACCTCTATTTGGTCATGAATGAATTGGTTATAAAATAGCTTAGAATCAGCCATTGGAAGCTCTATAATTCTAAAGGTTTTGTCATGAGAAGTGGAGTACCTGGTTTTGAAGATTATCCATGGCCTTTCCTCTTCTTCTTCCTTTCTGTTCATCAGTCATTTACTATACACTAGCACACCAAAGGGCAGGCAGAAAAACAGAAAGGACACAATGGATTGCTTATAAAATCTTGCTAAATTGATAAACTAAGGAATAAAATGATGTGAAATCAAATAGTTGGATTATATTTTAAGAGATAAATCAATGTGGCCAGACTATATAAGACAATCATAAGAATCTTTCTGAGTGGGCAGAAAAGTGGTAACTGAAACTTAATGTAATCAAGATCGCTTTAAGAATAAAAATATCAAATTTTATATTTAAAATAACAGACCAGAAAAGGATCCTGAGAGTGACTGCTGATCATTTTCCAATGATATCCAGTTGTCTGCTATAGGAAAAAGCCTGCATGGTTTGAGTATCACGATAAACATAGAAGATATCATCCCACTTATGAAGAAGGCTGTGGAGCCACTGCTTCTAAAATATTTAGTCTAGTTCTGGTTGCTTCAATTCCAGAAAGACATAATGAAACTGGGGGGTAGCCAGAGAAAAGGAGCCAAATCAACAGGTGAGAGGAAAGCTAGAAACATTGTAATTCTTAGAAAAGAGTCACAGAGTCTTAGAATTGGAATTATCCTTAGACATCATATATACCAATTCCTTATGCTTCCACAATAATTCTGATAAATCATAAATAGTTTAGTTATCAAAGGCCTATTAAATGCTGGAAACTAACTAGAATTCTTTATTTTTTTTACAGCCTATGTCCATATTTTCACCTCAAATATATCTGAAATATATCCACTCTTCGTATGCCTACTGCCACCACCCTAGCCCAAATACCCTTTTTTTTCATTTAGACTACTGCAATAGCATCCTAACTAATTACCCTCTTCTACTTCTTCTGCTCCTCACAACCATGTTCCAACTTCCCAATCATTGCAACCAGAGGGATCTTAAAACACAAATTAAATCATGTCATTGGCTTACTTAGAATACTTCAATGATTTTCCATATCTAGGAGCAAGACTAAAGTAATAAACATGGACCTCAATGATTTTGCTTCTGCCTCCTTCACTAATATCACTTCGCATTGCCTTTTCCTTGGCTCGCCAAAGTCTTATCCACACTGGCCTTTCCTGAAGTTCCTCAAAACAGCTAAATGCTCTCATGCTTAGGACTACCACATATTACGATAAACACAACTACCACCACTATTATAGCTAACATTTATGAAGTTTTTAATATGTGACTTAATATGTTCTGTGCTAAGTGCTTTAAGTGCATTACCATGCTTAATCCTCACAGAAAACTCTATAAGGTATTATTATTTTCATCCTTTACTGTTGAAAAAACAAATATTTAGGAATTAAGTAATTTAAGAAAATTAAGTAATTTTTCTAAGGGACATAAGTGGCAAAGGTAGGAAGTATGTTATATTGCACATTCTAGTAATGTTCTTTCTCTCCAGTCTTCCTTAGCTAACTATATCATTCTTTACAATCATAACTCAATTCCTCAAAATAGTCTTTCATCTCTTGATCCTAATTCGGCACCCTTGTCATAGTCCCTTAAACTTTTCTTCTATAGGATGTATCACAGTTTATAATTATATTACTTTATGTGATTACTTATTTAATGTTGTCAAACCTCCAATAGACTATAAGTTTCATGAAGCCAGGGATCACATGTTCAATAAATGTGCCTGAATATAAATATAAATAGCTACTGAATAAATTATTGAAGGAAGTCATTCAAACTTTCTAATAATGAGGTATTGAATCACTCTATGGAAAGTGTCTGAGTGTTAGAAGTTCTATTAAAATATTCTCACCTACAAAAAACCTGTTCTCTTATAATATCTATCTACTCATCCTAATTCTGCTCTCTTAACTAATACTAAAAAAAAGTATTTGAAAGTTGTTCAAATACTTTCAGCCTAGAAAATTAAAGACAGAGAGGACTAGCAATTAACATCAGATAATATCAGTTTATTTGTAAAAAAAATCAGAATGCTAGAATGAAGAGGATAAGGGGGCTCCTTTTGACATTAGAGACTTATTTCAGGTCCATTTACAGAAATTAATTCTTTGCCTACAGTAAATGAATGTAAGAGGTATACAGACAAAAAGTATAGATGGGGTTAGTGTGTTTGGCAGGCTTTATCACAAACTGGATTCTAATTTGTTTAAATCTAGAAAGAATCAAATAAAACTGGAGGAGGTCCTGTTATGGGCAATTAAATGCCTATTGGGAAAAGTAAACACTAGCTATGAGATTACAATGAACCTTAGATATCCCAAAATTATCAGATTGATATTAAAAAGTGTACCAAATGTTCCAAAATCTCTTGACAGTTTTAACAGAATACTGAATTAGATGACTCATATTTCTAAGATTTTGAAATGAATAAGATAAAAGCCTGGAATTATGAAGAGCCAAAAATATTCTTTAGGTATATTATATATATTAACTCAATATAGCCACTAAAGTTTTTAAAAAGCTTTTATCTCCCATTCTAAGGTCTTTCTGTTTGATAACTGATGGTTAAAACCCTTCTACAACACCTGGGCCAAATATCTGTTCAACTAACACTAAAACATCCCCAGCTACATTAATTAACTTGATAGGCGTGTGTGTGTGGGGGGGGGGGTGGGGGAGGGTCCTTTCACAATGTATATGTGTATTAAATCATCACACACACTTTAAATATCTTACAATTTTATTTGTCAATTATAACTCAATAAAGGTGGGGGAAAAAATCCCCAGCATGGTATAATTCTTTGGATTTGCAATTTGGATTCTGAGTTTAGAGCTCTGGGTTCATATGTCAGTTTAGCGATTTATTAGGTATGTAACTCTGAACAGACTACTTACTGTGCTATAGTTTCCTCATTTTAAAAACTGGAATAATAAAATGTGTCTTTTAAAATTGTTTGAGAATTAAGTGAAATGGCACAATATGAAATAACACTTGGTATTATGCTTGGCACAGAGGAAATGATCAATAAATGTTAATGTCACTCCAAAAATAGAAATTCACTGCCTGCCTAGACAGTCTAGTCCCTCTGTTGATAGTAATGGTGATGGGTTCTTACACTGTGTGGACCTAGACCAATCCTATGAAGTAAATAACACTTAGATTTAAATTTGATATGTGTTATTTTAAGAAAAGGTGCTCTTCATTACTATTTTAACTTTGGCTATTAATTCTAGTTTATATATATTTTTAAAGCAATTTGTCACTCAAAAATGGCAGCATTTTAATTTCTTTGAGCGATCTTAGAGAAATATGAGTTACAGTCATATTTGATAAGAAGCCTTGAATAATCAATTGATATAAATACTCCATTGAAATTTCCCTTCACAGTAAAAAAAACAAAAAGTTCAACTTCTAGTGACTCAGAATTAATTGGAATGGCAGTGATATTTTAAGACTAAATGGATCTTATCTTTATTTTTATTAATAACTAATGACAAAAATAACAGTAGCAGAAATGCATAGCTCTTTTACTATAAGACCAGAAAATGTAATTGAATTACTTAAGCTTATAAAACAATTTTTTAGAAAATTTTATTTTTATTTGTCATAAAATAGTTTATAGGGAATTGAATTTGCTTATTTAACCTATTAAATGATATCACTTGCTTTGTGAAAACTCAGCACACTTTGTAAATAAATTCATTTGCATTGTGTTAATTTACTATATCATTTATATATACTATGTAGGTTCATTTGTTGGAGAATATGTTAGCTGGCTTTCCCCATTGTGAAAATAAAATTACTTCTAACATATTTGATTCAAATACAACATGAAGCCTTCTACTTCTGCAGTAGGGTAAATTTAAACAAGTCAAAATTTTTGAGGAAAGGAATTATAGAATACTTTCCAATTCATTACCTCTTGATTTATTCCAATCTTTCAAATTAAAAAAAAAAAATCTTCAAACTACTATAGTTTGATAACTTGTAGTTTTTTAATAATGAAAAATGTTAAGGTCAAATTTATACTGAAATGGTCAGAAGTGAAATTTAAGACCAAATATTAGAAAGAAGAATGCTCCTAAGATCATAAATATAATTTACATTTGGATAAAAATATCAGTAATTGTGTTTTCCCTCAATTTTCTTTTGTATAGTAGGTTTTATTTGTCATACCACAAGTGAGTTTACATTTGTGGCAGATAAGAATTTTTTTATCCTGAATTTTATAAGCATAGTTCATGGCTAACATGATTCCTAAAAATGTTTTCAGATGATTAAAAAATGAAAGAGCATAAAATAAGCTTACCGTTTCACCAATCTTTCCAATGTTTCCTTGATCTCCTACTTCTCCCTGTTAATAAAGAATACAAAGTTGCAAAAATTATTATTCTTCAAACAAGATAACTCATAATATTGATTTCCTTTCTATTTTCAATGTAATTATCTACTCATAAGCTAGAAAAAAACAAAGTAATCTCAGTTATTCAAAACTCTGTTATAATATTTCAATGGAATGTGGTGTTTACTCTATTTTCATTTAAATAGTAATAACCTATTTTCTTAAATTACATTCTCTTTATAACTTTTAATCACTTTTAAGTTACTTTTACAAATGAAATTTAAAAAATAATATATTTACTGAAGTGTAATCTGCAAAAGGCAGATAGTAGGAACTGTGGAAGTCAATTAAGAACAAAAATAAAGCCCTCGCCCAAAGTATGTCCTGTTTGTTTCAGGAGATAAGATATCTCACAGTGCGAGCAGTACAGAATATTTGCCACAGATAAGTAGCAAAGGAGATTGTAGGAGCATGCACCTTGTGGGCTGGTGCAGCTACAGCTGGCTGCACTGGAGAAGTATGTTCATAATCAAAATCCACAGTCCCTAAGGCTCTGAAAACCCTAAGTTTTTCACAACTCATTTGGTAGCAAATATGACTTAACCTGAATTTATTTGGCAGCAATGCTTTACCTCATCTAAGTGAGGCTATTTATAGTCTTGATTTATTTTGATTAATCTGAACATCCTTATATTTCATCACAGAAATATTAATGTGTCTAATTATGGTATGCTGTCCCTCAGTCTACTGGCACGTTAAGCAAAATATAGTGTAAATACATATTACTTTTTGAAAATCCAAATATTAATGATTTAAAATAATGGATTATGAAACTATATTTGAGCTGGGCCCTGAAGAATAGCTAATATTTACACTGGAGATGAGCCATTTTTGGTGGTGAAGAATGGCATGAGCAAAGGCTGAACAAAGGCATAGATTAATGAAAAGTAGAAGATCAAGCTCAGGGTACCACATATAGTTAATTTGATAGGAATGTACATTTTATGTAAAGAAATAGGAGAATAAACCTTCAATTGATGTCTAAAAATTAATGAAAATATTATACTTTGGAGTAAAATATTAATCTGCACTGAACAATACTGTAGTGACTAATGATAGATAGTTATGGAGTATACGCAATTGGCTCATCCGAATTGAAAAATGGTGTGCTGATCATAGCATATAGCTTCTCAAATGCTCTTTGAATGTCTTTTAACATATTACTGGTTCCCCCATTAATTAATGAATTGAATAAAATCTGACGTGTTCATTTACATTTATAAAAGTCATAATTTTATTTTTTTGAAAATTATACTTTATATCTGGTAATAAAGTCAGTTGTTTCACCTTTAAGCCTTCTGGTCCTGGTTCACCCACATACCCCTTTGGACCTGGTTTTCCCTAGAAGAAAAACAGAAAGAGATGTTTAATCATTCTCATTTTTGAAAGTTTCCTAAAATATATAAAGTTCAGACTATTTGATGAGATAAAATACTTCAAAATTATTTGATAATTGTATTTTATCACACTCATTAGCCATTCATACTACAATGTTTGACTGTTTACTATGTGTTATCACATTTCCAAGAACTGAGGACTGAGTGTGCTATATATATACCTGACTTTATAAGCTTACATTTTAGTGAGGATGACAACATTTTAAAAATAAGTAAAATGTGTAGTATGTTAGGTAGTAGTAAATATGAGAAACAAAAAATTAAGTAAGAACGAGAGACATAAACTATTATGGAAGTTTTGTTGAGGCTTATTTTTTTTTTTGACAAAATTGCCATGGAAGACCTCGCTAAGAAGGTGGCAAGAGAAGTGTCATGAGTTAAGTTTTAATAGAATCACCTTGGTAAACAGCAGAAATGGGAAAGTCAAAGAAGAGTCTATTGCAATAAACCAAGTGAGAGATGACAGTGGCGCACATAGATCAGGGTGGTAACAGATGCGGTTGTGACAGTGGTAAGATTCTGTATACAGTTTGAACATAGATATTCCAAGAATTACTGACAGGTCATGGGGAGAATGTGAGAAAAAAAACAAGAGTTGAGAATAAATTCGGGGGTTTCGGTCAAGATGGCAGAATACATAAATGCTGTGCTTGCCTCCTGCCACTATCACATCAAAATTACAACTAAACTATGGAACAACCATCAGTAAGGGCCTGAAGTCTAGCTGAGCAGGTTTCCTATAATTAAAGATATACAGAAGAAGCCACGTCGAAACTGACAGGAGATGGAGAGATGTAGAACAGGCTGGTCCCACATCCATGTGTGGAGGTTAAAAATTGGGAGGTATCTCAATTGTAGAGATCTCCCCTGAGAAGCAAGGGGCCCCAGCTCCACATCAGGCTCCCCAGCCCAGGGTTCCAGTGTTGGGGAGACAAGTCCCCATAACTTTTGGCTGTGAAAACCAGCGGAGATTGTAACTGAGTGAGATAGAGGGCAGCTGGAGTCCCAGGCAATCCTCTTAAAGGGCTCAAGCCCAGACTTACTGACAGTCTTACTCACTCTGAACTCCCACACTGGTGCAGCAGTATGAAAGACGCAAGAGACAGGGAAGAACTGAATTGTTTGGCTTCAGAGTGAGGGCTTGAGGGGCAGCTTTCTCCCAGATAGAAGTGTTGGCAGAAACCATTGAGCCCTCCCCGACCTAACATGCAGAAGTTGGTGGCCACCATATCTGTGTCTACATTAACCTGACTAATACCGTTAGCCCTATACCCTGCTGAATCCCTGAGACCCTGCCGCACCCAATTTGTAGGTCCTCCAAAGCTGCTCCCAATGGCTTTTCAATAAAATTGCTTGTCTTGGTTCATGCTGTAGATGTTCTTAAAATCTCTCAATGGTCTGAAAACCCTAAACAAACAGCATCTGGTCTTAGTGTGCCCCATATCTCTTGCTAAGCAGCCCCAAATCTGGCACTAACAGTAGCCAGCCTCAGTTTGTAGCTTAACTTCTCCCAGGTACCTCCATGCCCAGGATAAGTAGCAACCATCTTCAGATCTCTATTGTAGCTCATACCAAGTGGCCCCAGGCAGGGCACAAGCAGTAACTGATCTTGACCTGCAACCGGAGCTCCAGAATCAACACATATAGTGGCCTGCTTCAAACCACATCAGAGCACCACCCAACTATATCCACAAAAGACACATCCAAAAGGCAGACTTGGCAGAAACCAGAGCCTTGCCAAAGCGAATCCTGCTCTACACCGTCAGTCTCTGCACAATTGCTTCTTCTCTGTAGTCATGGCCAGTCCTCACAAGCAATTACCTTGAGAATCCACCCTTCCTATTGATGTGCCAACAGCAATCGAGGCTCAACAAAAATAGAAAGGCACTTGTAACTCATACAAGGGACACAGCTGAAGCACCTGGCTCAGGTGACCAGGGGAACTGCAGCATTGAACCCCACAGGACACCTACTATATAAGGCCCCTTTTCCAAGACTGGGAAACATAGCAGCCCTACCTCATACAGAGACACAAAAACAAGGAGGCAGTCAATATGGGGAGACAAAGAATCATGGTCCAAATGAAAGAACAGAACAAAGCTCCAAAAAAGGAACTAAACAAAATGATGACAATCTACCATATGCAGAATTCGAAACACTGGTTATAAGGCTACTCAATGATCTCTGTAAGAACTTCAATAAAGAGAAAGGAAACTTAAAAATGAAGATAAAAAACATAAAAAGAGCCAGTTATAAAAGAATAATATGATAAGTAAAATGAAGAGTATATTAGAAGGAATCAACAGTAGATTAGGTGAAGTAGAGGATCAAATCATCAATTTGGAAGATAAAGGAGCAGAAAACACCCATTGAAGGGCAAAAAGAAAAAAAGACAAAGAAAAGAAGATCGTTTAAGTGGCCTCTGAGATAACATCAAGTATACCAACATTCACATCATAAGGGGACCAGGAAAAGAAGAGAGAGCAAGGATTTGAAAACCTATTTGAAGAAATAATGACAGAAAACTTCCCTAACTTTGCAAAAGAATAGACATATAAGCCCAGCAAACACAGAGTCCCCCAAAAATGAACCCAGAGAGTCTCATACCAAGACACATCATAATTAAAATACCAAAGGTTAAAGACAAAGAGAGAATCTTAACAGCAGCAAGAGAAAACCAATTAGTTATGTACAAGGGAGCTCCCATAGGACTACCAGCTTATTTTTCAACAGAAACTTTGTGGGCCAGAAGCGATTGGCATGAAGTAATGAAAAGCAAGGACTTACAACCAAGATTACCCTGCCCAGCAGAGCTATCATTTAGAATTGAAGGACAAATAAAGAGCTTTCCAGGCAAGAAAAAGCTAAAGGAGTTCATCATCGCGAAGCCAGTATTACAGGAAATTTTGGAGGGACTTCTTTAAGAAGAAGAAAAAGGATAAAAAAGATAAACTATATGGGTAATAAAATAAAAACAGCCATATATCTATCAACAATTACTTTAAATGTAAGTGGATTAAATGCTCCAATCAAATGACACAGGGTAGCTAAATGGATGAGAAAATAAGACTTTATGTATACTGCTCAACTCAAAAGACACAGAGACTGAATGTAAAGTGATGAAAGATATTTAATGAAATGGAAACAAAAAACAAAAGCTAGGGTAGTAATACTCGTATCAGACAAAACAGATCTTAAAATAAAGGCTATAACAACAGACAAAGAAGGACCCAGTAATCCCACTTTGGGTATTTAGCCACAAAAACCCAAAACACTAATTTAAAAAGACACATGCATCCACATGCTCATTGCAGCATATTCACAATAGCAAAGATATAGATGCAACGTGTGTCCATCAACCGATAAATGGATTAAGAAGAAATGGTACTTAATACAATGGAATACTATTGTCTTAAAACAATACAACCTTGCCAAGTATGACAACATGGATGGACCTAGAGGGTATAATGCTAAATGAAATAAGTCAGAGAAAGACAAATATCTTATTATTCCACTTATATGCAGAATCTAAAAAACTAAGTAAATAAACAAACAAAAAAGAAAAATTCACAGATACAAAGAACATTTTGACAGTTTCCAGATGGGGAAGGGATTGGGAGATGGGTGAAAAAGGGGAAGGGATTAAGAAGTACAAATTAGAAGTTACAAAATAGTCATGGGGTTTATAGCATAGGAAATATAGTCAATAATATTGTAATAACTATGTACGGTGTCAGGTAGGTGCTAGATTTACCAGGATGATCATTTTGTAAGTTGTATACATGCCTAATCACTATGTTGTACACTTAAAAACTAATATAATATGTATGCCAACTTTAATTAGAAAATAAAAAAATTAGTAAAAAAAAGAATGAACTCAAGCTTTATAATTATGAATAAGAAACCAAATGAAATGGAGAAGACTCTTGGAAGAACAGGTTTGGAGGGTAAATTGGAAGCTCAGTTTTGGACATTTCAGTTTGACAGTCTCATTAGACATTTAAGTGGAGAGATCCTGTGGTAGTTATGTAAGTTCAGAGTTCAGTGGGTAGAAGGAGCTGATCTGAACATAAATCAACACCATTTTGATAGTATTTAAAGCTATACTACTATACTAGCTTATATGAGTGTAGATAGAAAAGAAAAATCCATGCCAAGTCCCATGGCACTCCGAAATTTATAATTTGAAGAAATGAGGAAAATATGCAAATTTGCTGCCACAGAGTTAGAAGGAAGATCATGCAAGTGAATAAAGTGTCTCTGGGAGGAAAGCGTGATCTTACACAATTCTGAAAGATATAATTATAGAGTAATATGAAGATTGGGAAATGATTATTGAATTCAGTGACATAGATGTCATTGATGACCTTCATAAGATCTTTTGTTTTAGAATGGTGGGAACAAGAATGGTTGCAGCAGATAGGGTGAGGAGAAAATCTGGAAAGAGCATGAATAGACAATGCTTTTGAAAAATTTTACTGAAAAGGGAAGGAGAGAAAGGTAATACCTGGAAGGAAAACTGGGGTCAATGCAAATTTTGTTTTTGTTTCCACGGTGGAAGTAATAATGACATATTTGTATGCCAATAGGGTGGATCCATTAGGGAGAACAAAATTAGTGGGGAGAATTGCTAGATTAATGTTCTTCGGTAGGCAAGAGGCTAAGGTATGTAGTAGTAAAGACGTGAAGTTTTCATCTTAGCTAGAAAAATGTCCCATTAATACGCAGTTAACAAGAGAGAAGGCTGAGTAAATGACATAGATACAAAGAAGTAGGTAAAGCGATTATAGAAACTTGTGGAAGTTCTCTTCGAACTACTTGAATCTTCTCAGAAAACTAGGAGACAAAATAAAGGGCAAAGAATGAGGATGAGAGAAAAACGAATGTAGGTGAGGAGAGAGAAATATGAGATAATACTTTAAACAAGTACAAGTACATGGGTATGAAAATAGAATTCAGAATATAATCAAAGGGGTAACTGTAATGTTTTTAGCACGAGGACGTAATATAGATAGGTGGCCATAGCAGAGATAAAGAATAATGGAATGGTGATAGAATCAATGGATTGAAATTCTAATTGGGACTGCTGGAGTGGTTAACAAGAGAAAATGTACTAAAAAGAAAGGAGATGATGGTTTGGGAGTGACAAGCTTGAAACAAAATAAGGAGAGGCTGCTGTTAATGGTATTGACAAGGTAAAGAGTATGACCACAATAATTTGTAGCTGAAGAGAACAGAGGATAAGATAACTGGAGAAGAAATCAATATACCAGATATCGGGTAAATTAATCTACAGTATGTAGTTTCTAATATCAAACAACTTATACCTAATTATATAAATTTTTATTAAGGAGATCATTATGTCTCATCTAATGTTTGTGACAAATTCAAATCTAAGAGCCAAAAAAGTGCAGGTGGGGAGATGGCTACATAGAACACTAATTTATGAAATTTACTAGGCACTATAGATTTGGATTTTATTATTCCTATCCATTGACAAATACCCTCATATTTTTCTTTCTTAAAATAAATGAACTCCACCATTGGCTCTCAGTCCTTTGACTACATACAAAAACGTTAGCAAATTAAAATTATATTTAGCACTTCTACTTAAAAGGTTATTCTAATTTTAGCCTCTGCCTTGCTTAAAATTGTTTGGTGGTTTTCTACCAAGCATAAATTAGAACAAGTAATCAAAAATCATCCCACTACTGTTAAATATCAATTGCTCTCTAATGAACTTATAGATACAGGAGAAGAAATGTAGTTATAGCCTAAATTATTAAATTTGTCTATGATATTTACAAAAAAATTACAATATATTTTATTTACACTGAAAAAAGCCTCCATGAGAATATTTCTTACTAGTTTAATAATGTAATACTCAGGCACTACAGAATATTAAGGAATAGTTATACATTATATCTATATTATTAAATGAATCGCATTGAATTTTGGTATTAGCACATTTATAATCTTTGAAATTAAGAAATTAAGAGCATCAGTCTTGGAGTCATCATTTCTGGTTCTGTTTAAGTTCTGTCATATTAAGTTTGTCTTGAATATGTTATGCTTGAGAATTTAACAGTAAGCGCTTATTTTCATATCTAAAAATGCAGATAATACCTTGCAGGGTTGTTTTCGGGATTAGAGATAATTAATGTCATATACTTAGAGCAATACTAGGCCTAAGTTGATTTTCAATCAATAGTAGCAACAATGATAATAAATATTAAGACACTAGTAAAGAGGTGAACATAGTTCTGTTTTCTAGGGAAGTACATTTTAAATATAATCCATTGTACTGGGCTCAAATAACAACAGTTTTTCTGTTATATAACTCACCTCACAAAAAATGAAATAAAAAATCTTCTTTTTCTTTCAATGGGATAGTGGCAGTTTATGTGCTAGTGAGGTAAAGGTGCAAGAAAAAGAATTACCATCTCAAATGTTTTAAGAACCTGTATGCTATGATGTTCTCAAGAAAAAAAATTGAGATGTATTTTATATGAGTCTAATAATGTCTCTTAAAAAATGTAATGAACACACCTTCATTACTTCATGATAATGTAAACTTTGGTCATGCATACCTCAATTCTTAAAGAATTTATTTTCAGAACTTGAAAACAAATAATTCATACATTAACACAATATTATCTGAAAAAAGTTGGCAGAAAATACATCTTTTTCTTTACATAATTTTGCTGACACACTTAGAAAACAGAATTTTCTAGAATATTACTAAAACATCTAAGGTATTTTGCTTCTCATTACATTTTGAGAAACTTTATAAATAACCTGTACAAGTTACTAAGACCAGAAGACCAATGAAAGAATAAACAAATTTGTAGAGGCATAAGATTATTTAAAAGATCCCTGAAAAAATTCAAGTTACAGGCCTATTTTGTTTGGGGAGATTGTATGGCTAGGCTATAGTTTGTTTTCATTTTTTATCCTTTGCCATAACTTAAAGTTTGGTGCTTTAAAAAAAAAACTTACAGAGTATTTGTTTAAAGGGAAGCACTTTTTGAAAATTATTTATATGATACTTACTCTTGGCCCTAGTTCTCCAAAAGGTCCAACTGGTCCTTCTTCTCCCTTAAAAAAAAAATCAGAACATATCATGGCCTGAAATAGCATTTAAAAATATAAACCCTGTTCTATTTATTCTGAAATCTGAAGTTTATTCTGAAATATAATAAAATGAATGAGATGATTTTATTGTATTTTAGAACTATAGCACCCACAACATTTTAATTTCTTTTGTGACAGCCTCACACCTACTCTAAGGGAAATATGTACTATTGGATTATTCTTAAATTGGTAGATGATATAACTTACGCATAGAAAAATGAGAGTGAACAACAGTACGAGTGACTTGAGTATCACAAAATCAGGATTAGAAATCACTAAGATCATGAATTAAGGTTAACCTTTACCTTCTTGGGCTCAGTCTCTTTCCAACACAGAGAGGAACTCAATAAAGTTCTTAATAGATGGAAATCAATACACACTGGTATATTAAAAGTTATTGGTATACAATTTGTTTGCACTTAGCACATTTTGATATTTAATTCATTCGACAAATGTTTTTGAGTTTTAGTTCTGTATTACATCTTAGAGATACAAAGGTATATCAGATCATACTCAAACGGGATTAATGCCTAGAGTTAGTTTCTTCTTGACTAATTTATAGGTTCAATATTCTTGGGGTCAAATGAGTTATAATGTCATAATATATGACATATTGTATATCTTCTAAGGATCAGAAACTGTATGGGTAGATAGAGATAGAGGAACATAGAAAAAATAAAATTTTATTTACTATTTTCTAAGAAAATAAAAAAGTAAATGCTTTTAAATCCATTTATTGACAAATTTTCGAAATGATTTTTCACCTTTAAATAAAAGTTGATGTTACCACATTTCAACAACATATACAGACCTCTCTAGAATCATATATTCTATTCTATGTAATTAACAAACATTTTGCTCAATTCACAATTCAATTAAAATATAATTTATTGGGTCACAAATATAATATAGACACAAATAGCAAATATAAATTCCACTAGATGTGAGTGAGAATCCAGGCTCTCATTCTTCAGATGTTCTGTGGAGACCACTGACATAATCACTTAATAAATTAAGAATAGTGTAAAATGATTCCAACCACCAGTATAATATGGTAACTTAAATCTTCTATGCCAAAAATTGTCCACACTAAGGCAATGTTTTCTTTAAGCAAAAACTAACGTCCCACAAAAAATAAAAAGGGAAATTTGAACTAAAAAAATTTGCGGATTGGATATTTATGTCCTCCATACCTGAGTTCCTTTGAGACCAGGAGGTCCAGGAGGCCCTCTATTTCCAATAAGTCCCTATAAAAGCAATGTAAGCACACACACAATAAAAATTTTAGACAAATTAATATTTTTTCAATCGGCATTAATCTGAAAATTGGCAATACTATTTGGTACTATTCAATTCCCTTTAGGAAGTTATCAAAATGGGGCCAAAGGGTAGATGAGTAGAAAAATACAGAACATCCAAAAGTTGGGAAACAGGATAAATTTATTTATAAACAATTTGTTAATGTTCAGATAATCTGCTCAGTGTGTTACTCTTTAACGGGACACATTTTCAGAAAAAGTACTTCTAAATTTAAAGCAATGGGTCACACTGTTAATCTGATAACAATACAATAAATACATAAAAGAGTATTCACAAAATATGAACACAGATGGAGGGGACATATAATATTTTAATCTGTTAAGAGACTAGCAGAGCCTGGAATTATTTATACTAAATGCTCTTCAACTAATTTTCTTTCTTGATACAAGCTGATAAAAGAGGAAGTGATTTAAAAAAGAATGTGACTAGAAATTTTAAAATTAAATCTTTTGTTAATCAAAATTAATGTTATTAAAAATAAAATGTTCTACAAATAAAAATTGATCAGAGTAACAAAAAAAAAAAATCTATCTATTTCAGAAAACACCCTATAACATTTATCCAACATGGTAAAAAGGTTTTCCTTTTTTTATTAAATTTATTGGGATGACATTGGTTAATAAAATTGTTTGGATTTCAAGTGTACAACTCAATAATACATCATATGGCAAAGTATTTCTTATTCAGTTCTGTTCCCTTAACTATGCAATCTGCTAGCAAAGTTTTAAGAAAATCTCTTAAGAACTACCTTTGGAGTTATTGCTTTTAGTAATTCTATAATCACTAAAAGGTTTTATATAATTTTAACTGTAGTAAATAACTATGACTAATAGCTGATCTACACAGTTGACTGTGAGCTTTAGTTTTGGAATGCAGTAGTGTGACAAACTTCCTGAGAATCTTTCCTTCATGGTATACCTTGCTCTATCATTGTTATGTTTGAACACAATCAAAAAGTGAAAAACTCTTGGTCAGTTTAAAAGTCTATAATACATTATCACAGGCTTATTATATACATAGCACCATTCAGGAAACTGCATGACTTTGGGCAATAAACTAAAATTTTTGTGCAACTTCTTATTTTAAATAGAAAGAGATGGATTCAATTATTGAAATGAGCATATATTGGTTTATACAAGTCCAACATATATTTATCTTCTTTCAGGCAAAAGCATCCTAATTTTCCGTATGGAAACATTCTTTCCCCAGTCTTAGTCCATGTGGTTTGAAGGGAGAGACTCTACTCCTGATTACATTTAAGAGTAGACACGTGACCTAAGTTAGTCAACATATTCTACATCCCTAGAAACAATTGGTTCAGTAATGAGCCAGGAACACAAGTCAGTCTAACTAAAGCAAATTTCAGACTACTGTTGAACAACTCGGAAGACAATAACATTAGGGAAGATATAAACCGAAACAGTAGGAAACCATGAAGGAGAAAAAGCTTGAGGATGAAATCAACAAATTAACAAATGGAGAGAGTAGGAGCGATCGATCGAGTTTTAATGGTACTGTGAAGGATCCTGAATTCAGATGTGTCTGAATCATGTTTAAGTGTGTTATTTACAACTGAAAGAATCTTGACTGATAAAATAATTTCTAACTTTTTTAATATCTAAAATACTCTTTGAGATCTCTAAGTGATAGATTTTAAGTATTTAGACAAACTTAATATATGGAATTAGAATGCTATAATATTTAAATTCCACCATAGGATATCTAATGTTTAATTATTTAATTAATTTGTTCATTCATTTCTTCATCCAACATTTTATTAATCTTCTAGTTTGTGTAAGGTTAAATAAACATCACAATATTAGGTCCTAAGTACACAAACAGAAATAAGACACAGTCCCTGTTTTCGCTGAATTGCTAAGTTACTATGGATGATGGCACTTTAAAATAAAAATTAGTAAATAATAATTTCAATAGAAGTAAAAGTATAAGCAATGTGTAAATGGGAGCCTAGATGAAGGAGCCCAATCTTTCTGAAAGGGCGGGAAGTTTTCATTTTTAAATATGCAAAAAAATTTACGTTGAGTTATAATAGGCTAACAAAAACTTGTAGCTAAAAATAAACACACACCAAAAACTTATAAACAACATTTAGGGCTCAAAAGACATTGATGAACATATAATTTTCAAGTATATGTGTAAGAAACTGGCTCAACTCTTTTTCCAGGGTGTAATCAGGAGTGGGCTGAGTGATCAAAGAGAATTAGGTTCCCATACTCTCTCACTGCATCTATTTACTCTGAAGGAGTGACACCACTGACCAAAAACCAAACATAACTCTTTCAGAGAAGCAGATAAACCCAGATTCTTTTTCCCTTCCTCTTCCAAGACAAACATAATTGTAAAGAAATAATAAAAGGCAGATTAAGAAAAAAAAAACTAGTTATATGTTGTTTATTAGAAATACACCTAAAAACAAAAATACAGGAAAATTCAAAGAGCACAAAATAGAATAAGATATGTAAGAGTTAACAGCCCCAAAATAGTTGAAGTTATTATATTAGTGTTAAATAAACTAGGCTTTAAGGTAAAACAGTTTATTAGAGTTAAGAGGGTAACTAAATAATAATAAAAGGCTATGTTCACCAGGAAGAGATAAAAACTCAATTTTTATGAACCTAATAACATATATTCCAAATATGTAAAGTAAAAACTGGTAGATAAATAAAAAATAAATTGAGAAATCCACACTAGATTTTTAACTCATCTTTCTCTATAATTAGTAGGTCAAGAAGATAAAAATCAGTAGGAATAGAGACGACTTATATAGTAAAATTAACAAACTTAACTTAATGGCCATATGTAGGACATTGTATCCTTGAATTAGAGTTTACAAAGTCTTTACAAGTACACATGAAAGATGTATGAAAACTAACTACAAAAAGGGCCTCTATCAACAGTTGCATCATTAAAAAATTGTAGTACACACACACACACACACACACACACACAGTGGGTTACTATATAGCAGTGAAAATGAATAAGCTTTAATTCCATACATCGACCTAAACTAAGGTGAAGAGATAAGATTGAGTACAAGAAGTAAGTCACTGAAGAATACATTTATGTAGTATATGAATTTCCAAAACAAGCCAAACAATAATTATTTTAAAAGAATATACATAGATGGTAAGAAGTACAGCAAAACAAGACTGTGGTTATTTATAAATGCAAGAAGAAAAGAGATAGATATGATTAGTGAGGGACAGGAAAAAAGTTTTCAATGACCTAGTTCTTAACATGAATAGGGTTAATTATTATTGTTTAAACTGTGTACATGTTTTATGTATCATATGTTAAATACAAATTTTTTTTAAAAAATTTAAACGTATAGAATCTTAAGGCTGGTCCAGATTTGAATTCTAGCACTGAAGCCTACTAGAGGTAAGACCTGAATTCCTTTTCTACAAAATCATGTTACCATCAGGATCATAAGGTTGTTGCAATAAATAAAATGGTACTTAAATTGTAACAGGCATTTGATAAATATTAGTTTCTTTCTCCTTATGCATCTCACATCAATTAGTATTTACAATAGTTTCTGAACTGACATTTCACTTTTTTTTGACTGGCTGGATTTAAAAAATCCAGCTATATCCTATTCAAAAAACACTCACTTTAGATTTTACATAGAATGAAAGAGAAAAGACGGAAAAAGATATCCCATGCAAATGATACTGCAAAGAGAGCAGGGGTGGCAAAGTAAAAAGCTGTCACAAAAGACAGAGGAGGACATTAACTAATGATAAAAGGGTCAATTTATCAAGAATAAGTAACAATTATAAATAAATATGCACCCATTATCAGGGTACCCAAATACATGAAGCAAATGGTGACAGAAGTGAAGAGTAAAATAGACAGAACACAATAAATACAAGATATTTCAATACCCTACTTAAAATAACAAATAAAACAACCAGTGAGATCAATAAGGAAACAGAGGACTTGAACAATGCTATAGACCAAATGGACCTAATATATATATATATTATATATATATAATTATATATATAATTATATATTATATAGAGAATATATATATTCTCTATATAATATATATTATATATAATTATATAGAGAATATATATATTCTCTGTATAATATATATTATATATAATTATATATATAATTTATATATATAATTATATATATAAATATGTATACATAATTCCTTATTGAGCTCACTGGTTGTTTTATTCGTAATATATATATAACATTCTACTCAAAGCAGCAGAATATACATTCCTTTTAAGTGCACAGGGAACATTCTCCAGCATAGATCACATTAGGTCACAAAAGAAGTCTTGAGAAATACAATAAGATTAAAATTATACCAACTATCTTTTCTTAATGAAATGGAATTGATATAAATTTCAGAAGAAAAACTGAAAAATTCATAAATAGATGACAATTAAACAATACATTCTTGAAAACCAATGAGTCAAAGAAGAAATCAAATGAATAACTGGAAAATAGCTAAAGACAAATTTAAATGGACAAATACCATACCAAAATTTCTGGGATTCAGAAAAGCAATACTAAAAGGGAATTTTATAGTGATAAATACTTAACATTAAAAAAGGAGAAAAATCTTAAATAAACTAAGTTTACACCTCGAAGAACTAGAAGAAAAAGAACAAACTGAGCCTGCAGTTAAGAGAAGGAAGGACATATTAAAAATTAGAGCAGAAATAAGTGGAGACTATATAAAACAATAGAAAAAAAAATCAATGAAACTAAAAGTTGGTTTTTTACAAAACTCAACAAAATTGACAAACCTTTAGCTAGACTAAGAAAAATAAGATAAAATTTAAAAAAAAATCAGAAGTGAAAGAGGGCACATTAGAACTAATGCCACAGAAATAAAAGATCATGAGACTAGATGAACAATTATATAACAAATTAAATAATATGGAAGAAATAAAGTTCCTAGAAACATACAAAACTAAATCACAAAGAAATACAAAATCTGAACAGATCTATAACTACCAAAAATACTGAATCAGTGATCAAAAACCTCCCAACCAAAAATAAATAGATAGATGAAAGAAAGACGAGAGAGAGAGAGAGAGAGAGAGAGAGAGAGAAGGGAGGGAGGGAGGGAGGGAGGGAGAGAGAGGAGAGGAAGGAAGGAAGGAAGGAAGGAAGGCAGGAAGGAAGGAAGGAAGGAAGGAAGGAAGGAAGGAAGGAAGGAAGGAAGGAAGGAAGGAAGGAAGGAAGGAAGGAAGAAAGAATAAATTAATTCTAGGACCAGATGACTCCACTGGAGAATTCTACCAAACATTTAATAAGAAATTAATATAAATTCTTCTCAAATTCTTCCAAAAAACCGAAGAGGAGAGAACACTTCCAAACTCATTTTATGAGGCCAGCATTACCCTGATACCAAAGACAGACAAAGACACTGCAAGGAAAAAATTACAGGCCAAAAGTTCTGATGATTATAAAAGCAAAAATCCTCAAAAAATTACTAGCAAAACTAATTCAACAGTACATTAAAGAATCATACGTCAAAACCAAGTGGGATTTATACCTGGGGTACAAAGATTTTTTAGCATTAAAATCAATCATTGTGATACACCGCATTAACAGAATGAAGAATAAAAATAACATGATCACCTAAATAGATGCAGAAAAGCATTTGAAAAACTTAATACCTTTTCATAAAAAGCTCAGCAAACTAAAAATAGAAGGAAATTACTTCAACATGATAAAGACCATATACAAAAAGTCCACAGTTCATGTCATATGCAACAATAAAAAACTAAAAGCTTTCCTCAAAGATTAGGAACAAAATGAGAATCCTCACTTTCGCTAATTTTATTCAACATAGTACTAGCTTCCTAGCTAGAGAAATTTAGCAAGAAAAAGAAAAAAGGCACCAAAATCTGAAAGAAAAAGTAAAATTTCTGTTCACAGATGATGTAATCTTGTATGCAGAAAATCCTAAAGATTCTACAAAATAGTTGTTAGCAATAGTAAACAAATTTTGCAAAGTTTCAGGATATATAATCAACATATAAAAATTCGTTGGGTTTCTATGAACTAACAATAAACAATTCAAAAAGAAAATTAAGAAAACAATCTCATTTGCCATAGCGTCAAAAAAAATTAAATACTTAGAAATGAATGTAATCAAGGGGTGAAAGACTTGCACACTGAAAGCTACAAAACAGTGCTGACATAAATTAAAGATGACATAAACAATGGAAAGACATCCCATGTCCATGGTGTGGAAACTTATAATTAAAATGTCCATACACCCAAACTAATATATAAATTTAATTCAATCCCTAGTAAAATCTCAATAGCATTTCTTGAAGAGATAGAAAAAAAAGAATATTAAAATTCATATGGAACCACAAAAGACCGGAATAGCCAAAACAATCTTAACAAAGATGAACATAGCTGGAGGCCTCACATTTTCAGACTTTGAAATATAAGTTAAAATAATCAAAACAATTTGGTACTGCCATAAAGAAAGACATATAGACCAAAGGAACAAAATAGAGAGCCCAGAAATAAACCCACGCATATACAGTCAAATAGTCTTTAACAAGGTACCAAGACTATACAATGAGGTAAAGATAGTCTTTTCAACAAACAATGATAGGAAAACTGGATATGCAAAATAATAAAATTGGATGCTTATCTTACCCATATATAAAAATAAACTCAAAATGAATTAAAGACTTAAGTACGAAGGCTGAAACCACAAAACTCTTAGAAGAAAACATAGGCAGAAAGTTCCTTAACATTGGTCTCAGCAATGATTTTTTGGATTTAAAACAAAAACAAAGGCAACAAAAACAAAATTGACTACTAATACTTCTGCACAGTTACAAAAATCAGCAGAGTAAAAAGGCAACCTACAGAATGAGAAAATAATTGTAAACTATAAATCTGATAAGGGTTTAACATCTAACATATATAAGAAACTCCTACAACCCAATGGCAACAACAACAAAAAAATGCAATCAAAATAATAAAGGACTTAAACAGATATTTCTCCAAATAAAACATACAAATGGTCAACAGGTATATGTAAAAATGCTCAACAGCATTAATCATGAGGGAAATGGAAATCAAAGCCACAATGAGATACCTTGCATGTATTAGAATGGCTATTAAAAAAAAAAAAAAAGGAAATAACAAGCGTTGGCAAGGATGTGGAGAAACTGGAAAACTTGAGCGCTTTTGGTGGGAATGTAAAATGGTGCAGCCACTAGGGAAAAGAGTATGGAGAATCCTCCAAAAATTATAAATAAAACTACGATATTATCCAGGCACCTCACTTCTGGTTATTTATCCAAAAGAACTGAAAACAGAACCCCAAGAGATATCTGCACTTTCACGTTCATTGCAGAATTATTTGCAATAGCTTATAGGTGAAAACCTAAATGACCACTAAGGGGTGAATAAAGAAAGAAAATGTGGAGTTTTAGACTACTGGACACTGGACTGTTATTCAGTCTTAAAAAAAAAAGAAGGAAATTTTGACATATGCTATAACATGGATGAGCCTTGAAAACTATGCTAAGTGAAATAAGCTGGTCACAGTAGGACAGATTCTATTTATATGAAGTATCAAAAGTAGCCATACTCATAGAACCAGAATGTAGAATGATGGTAGCCAGGGGTTGCAGGAAATGGAAATGAGGAATTGTTGTTCAATAGTATAGCATTTCAGTCATGAAAGAAGAAAACAGTTTAGAGATATGCTGTACAAAATATGCATATAGTTAATATTATACTGTACACTTAAAAATTTGAGAGTAGATTTCACGTTATGTGTTTTTGCCACACACACAAAAAAGGCCTTCCATGGGTTTATTAGCATTGAAATTTTTCACCTTTATATTTATATATATTTGTCACAATCTGCCTCCTAACTTTTTAAGTCAGGTGGGTTTACTTCTGCCTGACATCCTTGTATTTATTTTGTACCTATTGCATGAACTCTCTCATTCCTTGGTGCTACTTGGCCAAATCCAACTTATCCAACTTAAATCCTAATTTTTCTATGAAGTCTCCCAGAAAAATTCCCACGTAAGTTATTCTTTCTTCTGAGGTCTTATTATTCACTTACCATGTACTGCCTAGCTACATTTTAACTACATTTTAAAATTTTTCTTATGTGGAAATCTCGCATTTTCAGAGGATTACAAGTTCGTGGTAGGTGGAAGACCATGTTTTAATCTTGTTTTCATGTAATTGCTTAACAAAATCAATAAATAATTCTCACCACAGTACATTTTACATGTACAAACTTAATAAATATTTTTCAGCTGACTAAATGCTGCCTGGATAATAAAATGGTTAATATAAGAAACCTGTGTATAAAATCCTGATCTAATGTATGCAATGTAAGTCTATATGGCTGGATCAAGGTAATGTCAGAGACATTACCTTGTATTAGGAGTTATACATTTTCCTTTTACCAACTTAACTAACCTCAATCCAGATAAACATGGCATATTTTAATAATTTAGTATAAAAGTTATTTCCATATATTTCCATATATTCCATTATACAACAGACAATAAACAGCCTGTTTTACCATCCCTATTTCCATAGCCAAAGTAACAGTTAAAACCATTACAGTGGTATATAAATTATTCTTCTGTTTTTCTGTTTACTGGGGAACAGAGAATATTTATCGGGTACTCAGTTTTTGCAGTAAACAGCAAAGAATGTGGTTTCACTAATGTTATGGGATTCTTGAAAGCAGACTGCCAAATTGGGTGGCTCTCAAGAAGATGTGCTGAAGTGTGTTTTGTATCTATATACACATACACATACACATGCACACACAATCTCACAATCAATATAACCATAATTAACACAAGTTTCCAATCTTAGTTTGAGGTTTTTAGTCAACTGGCAGAAAAAGAAGAGAAAATAGGCTTTTTAGAGCTTTGCCAAACTGCTCTGGAAAGGATCCTATTTATTTGCAAATAAGGTAATCACGTATTTCAAATACAGCACATGTGATTTTCTTGATGACCATTTCTATAGCCTCAACAGAACTCCAGTAATTTATATTGTCCCCACTTTCCAAACAAGACATGTATATCAAAATAAAGTTAGTTTTAAGATGCTTGCATGACATAGTGTACACAACTAAAGAAAACACATCATGCTAATATGGTCAGTATGTTTGGCTCTGTTTTCCCTTTCTGTTTCTAGAAACAATTTCAAGGCAAACAGTAAAGACCAAAAAGAGAAACAAAAACAGATCCTTCTCAACTTACAAAACATAAAATCATATTCCTCTTCCTTTAAAATTTATTGTTTTTTTATAAAATGATCTAAAATATTAATTTAAAATTCAGTGATGTATATAAATCAATTAGTCTCATGATGGTGCTGATGAGACTACAAGCTAAAAGTAATTCACTAAGTAATTTTAATACCCATTGGAAAGTCAGCCATTGGTATTCATTAAAATATCTAGCTTTCTGGTCTTTTTTTTTCTCACTTTTAAACACTTTAATTCTAAACCTAAAGGAAGTAACAAGAAAGAAATTCTAAAGATCACTATTGTAATAATAATCAAGAGGTCAGTTGGTTTCCTTCAGTTATCTGACATTTTTCTTGAAAATACTTCGATAGGATTGAGGGGAATCATGGTGGAGTGAGAGACATCCTCAGATCTCTTCCCTTAAAACATCAATAAGCTGAACACTTAAAACTGAACAAAAAACACCCAAACTGCTCACCAGCACATCTGAGAGTGGGATCTGCACACAAGAACCACCACAGGTCAGAACCCCGGGTGTCAGGAGGTGGACTGGGAGAAATAAAGATGCTGCCTCTCGCTCCGTGCAGGAGGAGGGGGAAGGGAAGGGTGAAGGTGTGGCAACTTCCCTGAACAACCCTGCCCGGAAGTGCCAGGACTTCTACGCAGCCAGCAGCAGGGCCCTGTTATCAGGGCAGAAAGCAGATAAATGAGACAGGACTGCAGAGAAACAACAGTTTTCACTGGTCCTGGTTGCAAAACTGAGGTCGAGCTGCAGCCCTCAACCCCTAACCCAGAGGGCTACTCCCCTCATACCCTCTGAGACCAAACACCGTGGAGCCACAGGGGACTCTGGGCAAAATCTGCCAAGACTGAAGCTACCTCTCACAGTCTCTGGGAGTTCCCTGCAGGAAGAAGGGGAGGGGAGAAGGTGCAGTGACTTCCCTGAAGAGCCCTGTCTGGAAGTTTGGGGACTTCTACTCAGCTGTAGCAGGGCCCAGTCATCAGGGCAGGAAGCAGAGAAGTAGGATGGGACCGCAGAGACACAATAGTTGATTTTTACTGGCTGTGGTTGCAAAACTGAGGATGAGCCGCAGCCCCAACTCCCAACCCAGAGGGCATCCCCCCAACCCTCTGAGACCAATCACTGCGGAGCACCAGGGGAATCTGAGCAAATGCTAACGAAACTGTTGGCTAAAACTGACAGGGACTAAAACCGAGAATAGAGAGTGTGATTAAATTTCTACATGAAAATTTAAAAAAATACACACATTTTTAAGACTTTATATAAAGCAAGGATCCAAGAGGCTTAGATGCCACCTACTGCAAACCAAAAGAAAAGCGCCTTCTTTGTAGCAAGCTAAAGAGAGACCTTTATAAAATAAATCTTCCTAGAAAAACAGCAGAATACACTCCCATTAACGCCCAGGCGGAGAAATGGCCCATTAAACACCATGAACAACCAAGATGACAAGGCATCTCAGAAAGAAAGAGAAAAATCTCCAGAAAATTCGCTTGCAGACATAGAAATATATGACTTAAATGATGAAGAATTCACGATGGTACTTCAGAATAAACTCAATGAGTTCCTAAACAAGTAATATCGACAATTTCAGGAATTAAAAAAATAACTAGATGAGCAGAACAAGGAGACTGAAAACCATAAAAAAGAACAGAATAGATCTTCTGAAGATAAAAAAAAACATACACACACACTGCAAGAGTTGAAAAATGAAATAGCAACCTTGGGAAATAGAGTCGACCGAGTGGAGGAAAGGATCAGAGATATTGAAGACAGAAATGTAGAAATAAATCAGAAGGAAGAAAAGAGAAACTGAAGAATGGAAAATAATGAAAGAGATATACAAGAACTAGCTGATAACATCAGGAGAGGAAACATAAGAATAACGGACATTATTGAAGGTGAGGAAAAGGAACAGGAATTAGGAAGCATTTTTGGATGAATAGTTGATGAGAATTTCCCAAATCTAAGGAATGAGCTGGAACTTAGAATTCAAGGAGTCAACAGAACACCCAATTATTTCAACCCAAAAAGGCCTTCACCAAGACACATTAAAGTTATGAAAAATGAATGACAAAGATAGAAATCAGGGCAGCCAGGGAAAATAAGATGGTAACATATAAAGGAAAACCCATTAGATTATCATCGGATTTCTCAGCGCAGACCTTACAAGCCAGAAAGGAATGGAACCAAATATTTAAACTATTAAGTGAAAGGAACTACCAGCCTAGAATAATATATCCAGCTAAGCTCACCTTAAGATATGAAAGAGAAATTAAGACCTTTCCAGACATACAAAAATTGAGGGAATTCTCCACTATGAGGACTGCACTACAGGAAATACTGAAAGGAGTCAGCTCACCTAAAACAAAATGACAAAAAATATATATAATTAGGAGTAAGGTGACTAGCTGGCTGATTGAAGCAGAGGAGTGCGATCTTTATTAAGATTAGGGCCACTATAAGCTTAAATAATAAGAGAATTGCTATAGCAAGATAGTAATGAACATTCAGCGTACATAGGGACAAATTAATATAACAATGACTGAAAAGGGGAAGATTCAAAGATCCAAATTTGTAAAGGGGAATGGAGATAAGGCGCATGCAGAAGAAAATGGACAACTGTATATATTTAACTATGTTTTTCATATTGGTAATGGTAATCACACCAATTACACCAGTATATAACATAAAACAAGAACTAAAGGGAAAACCCACAAAAGCCAACCAAAATAAAGAAAACATAAACACAAGGACAAGGAAGGAATGGAAACACCAAGCTACCAGAAAGTAAAAAGTAAAACGGCTATAAGAAAACCTCATATTTCAATAATCACCCTAAATGTAAATAGACTGAACTCATCAATAAAAAGGCACAGAGTTGCAGAATGGATCAAAAAACAAAGCCCAACCATGTGCTGCCTCCTGGAGACATATCTCAGCTCCAAAGACAAATATAGACTCAAAGTGAAAGATTGAAAAATTATATTTCAAGCAAATGGCATTCAGAGAAAAGCAGGAGTAGTGGTACTAATATCAGATGAAATAGACTTCAAAATAAAAAAGGTAAAGAAAGATATGGAGGGACACTTCATAATGATAAAGGGAATCATGCACCAACAAGACATAACACTTATTAATATCTATGCTCCCAATCAGGGAGCCCTAAAATAGGTAAAGCGATTACTAACAGAACTAAAGAGAGAAACAGACTAAAAAATTATCATACCAGGGGACCTAAATATCCCATTGTTGGATATGGACAGATCATCCAAACAGAAAATCAATGAGGAAATAACATCCTTAAATGACACATTAGACCAATTAGACATAATTGACATATACAGAGCCTTCCATCCCAAAACAGCTGTTTATACATTCTTCTCTAGTGTACATGGAACACTCTCAAGAATCGACCACATACTGGGATAGAGAAATAGCCTCAATGAATATAAGAGGGTAGAAATTAAGCCAACCATATTCTCTGATTATAATGCTTTAAAACTAGAGAACAACTGCAAAAATAAATTGGAGAGAACCACAAATATATGGAGATTAAACAACATGCTACTGAAGAATAACCGGGTCAGGGAAGAAATAAAAAGAGAGATCAAGAGACACATAGAAATGAATGATAATAATAGCACAACATATCAAAACTTCTGGGACATAGCAAAAGTGGTCATAAGAGGAAAGTTTGTATCATTACAGACCTATCTCCAAAAACAAGAATGAGCCCAAATCAACAACCTAACGCTTCATATTAAAAAACTAGAAAAGGAAGAACAAATGAGGCCTAAAGTCAGCAGAAGGAAAAAAATAATCTAAATTAGACCAGAAATAAATGAAATTGAAAACAAAAACACAATAGAAAAAATAAATATAACAAAGAGCTGGTTCTTTGAGAAGGTTAGTAAAATTGACAAAACCCTGGCTAGACTCACTAAAATAAAAAGAGAAAGGACACAAACAAAATCAGGGATGAAAGAGGGGAAATTACGACTGACATTGCAGAAATACAAAGGATCATACAAGAATATTATGAAAAAGTATATGACACCAAATTTAATAACCTAGAAGAAATGAACCAGTACTTAGAAAAATATAATTTTCCTAGACTGAATCAAGATCTAGAAAATCTAAATAGACTGATCAACAGTATGGGAATTCAAACAATTATCAAAAACCTACCAAAAAGTAAAAGTCCAGGACCAGATAGCTTCACCAATGAATTCTACCAATTATTCAAAGAAGATTTAATACCTATTCTCCTCAAACTCTTCCAAAAAAATTAAAGAGGAGGCTGTACTTCCCAACTCATTTTATGAGGCCAATGTTACTCTGATACCAAAACCTGGTAAAGATAACACACAAAAAAAAGAAAACTAAAGACTAATATCTCATGAATATTGATGCAAAAATCCTAAATAAACTACTAGTGAATTGAATACAGCAACATATTAAAAAGATTATATACTATATATCAAGTGGGCTTCATCCCAGGGACACAGGGATGGTTCGACATATGCAAATCGATTAATGTGGTACACCACATAAACAAATTAAAAAATAAGAATCATATGATCATATCAATAGATGCAGAAAAAGCCTTCAACAAGACATAGTGTCCATTTATGATCAAAACACTTAACAAAATCAGTATAAAAGGAAAGTACCTTAACATAATAAAGGCCATATATCACAAACCCTCAGCCAACATTGTATTTAATGGTGAAAAAGTAAAAACCTTCCCTCTAAGATCAGAAACAAGGCAAGGCTGTCCATTATTGCTGCTGTTAATTCAATATAACATTGGAGGTCCTAGCAAGTACAATTAGGCAAATGAAAGATAAAAACAGCATCCAAATAGGAAACGAAGAAGTCAAACTGTCACTACTTGTAGATGACATGATTCTCTATACAGAAAACTCTAAGGACTCCAAAAGAACACTACTGGAAACAATAAATAAATACAGTAAAGTCTCTGGATACAAAATCAATATTCAAAAATCCATAGCATTCCTATACTCTAATAATGAAGTGTTCGTAAAAGAAGTGGAAAACATAATTCCTTTTGCAACTGGAATAAAAAGAATAAAACACCTAGGAATAAATTTAACAAAACATGTTAAGGACCTAGATAATGAAAACTATAAGACCCTATTAAAAGAATTTGAAGAAGATACAAAAAAATGGAAAGATATTCCATGTTCCTGGATAGGAAGAAACAACATAGTTAAAATGACTATATTACCTAAAGCATTATACAGATTTAATGCAATCCCCATCAAAATCCCATCAGAATTTTTTAAAGAAATAGAACAAAAAATCATCAAATTTGTATGGAAGCACAAAAGACCCCGAATTGTCAAAGCCAGCCTGAGAAAAAAGAATGAGGCTGGAGGAACCACTCTGCCCATTTTCAGATTATATTACAAAGTAACAGTAATCAAAACAGCATGGTTGTGGCGGCAAAACAGACACATGGACCAGTGGAACAAAATCCAGAGTCCAGAAGTAAACTCATATTTATATAGACAAATAATTTTTGACAAAAAAAAGGCCAAAAATATACAGTGGAGAAAGGAAAGCCTCTTCAATAAATGGTGTTGGGAAAATAGGAAGGCCATCTGCAAAAGAATGAAACTAGACTGTTGTCTATCACCACACGCCAAAATTAACTCAAAAAGGATTAAGGACCTGAATATAAGACCAGAATCAATAAAATGCATAGAAGAACACATAGGCACTAAACTCAAGGACCTTGGACTTAAAGTGGGTTTTATGAATTTGACTTCAAAGGCAAGGGAAGTAAAAGCTAAAATAAATGAATGGGACTACATCATACTAAAAAGCTTCTGCTTAGCAAAAGAATCGTCAACAAGGTAAAGAGACAACCATACGAATGGGAAAATATATTTGCAAGTAATGCCTCTGGTAAGGGCCTAATATCCAAAATATACAAAGAACTCACATGACTCTATAACAACAGAAAAACAAACAATCAAGTCAAAAAATGGGCAGAGGACCTGAACAGACACTTCTCCCTAGAGGACATACAAATAGCCAACAAACATATGAAAAGATGTTCAACATCGCTAGCAATTAGGGAAATGCAAATCAAAACCACAATGAGATACCAGCTCACAACCTGTTAGAATAGCTATCATCAACAGGACAAGTAATAACAAATGTTGGAGAGGATGTGGAGAGAAAGGAACCATCATACACTGCTGGTGGGACTGCAAATTGGTACAGTCACTATGGAAAACTGTATGGAGTTTCCTCAAAAAACTAAGAATTGATCTACCACATAATCCAGCAATCTCTCTACTGGATATTAACTCCAAAGACTTGAAAACCCATATCTGAAAAGATATTTGCACACCAATATTCAGAGCAGCATTATTCACAGTGGCCAGGACATGGAAGTAATTGAAGTGTCCTATGATAGATGATTGGCTAAAGAAGCTGTGGTACATATATACAATGAGATATTACTCAGCCATAAGAAGAGGTGAAATACTGTCATTTGTGACAATATGGATGGACCTTGAGATAATCATGCTAAGCAAAATAAGCCAGACAGAAAAAGCTGAAAATCACATGATATCACTTATATGTGGGATATAAAACTAAAAGCAATAAATGAACAGAACAAACAAACAGAGACTCAGGGATATAGACAATGGACTAGTGGTTACCAGAGGGTAGGGTGTGGGGGAGGAGGGGAGAGATACATGGGCAAAGGGGGCCAAATATAGGAGGGTTGGGGTAGGGTAAAGTGGGTAAAAGGGATCAAATATATGGTAGCTGAAAGAAACTAGACTTTGGGTGGTAATCACACAATAGAATGTATAGGTGTCAAATTATAATGTACACCTGAAAATTATATAATTGTATTAACCAATGTTACCCTAATAAAGTTAATTAAAAAATTTTAGAAAGTAAACTTCGAGAAACAAAATTTCTGAACTGGGAAAAATTTAGAAACCTACCTGTTTTTTCACCTAGTATGATATTCATACTTAAAAACGCTGTTCAATTTAACTTCCTCTTGAAGTAATTCCCAGTTTCCTAGGGCAGAATCTGCTGCTCAATTATCTAAGCTCTCGCTATATTTCACCAACTTTTTCATATAGCATTTCTTACAACATTTTGTAATTTTTTTCTGTAACTCACTAAACTGTAACTTCATCCAGGGGAAGGACCATGGTTTAAGAATCTTCATAATTCCACATTCAATACTTGGCCTAATACATAAAATAAACTCAGTATATGTTAAATGAATGAATTATTGAATAAATTAATAAATGAATATGTTTATATATGTATCAAGTTCTAAATACATAGCAGGTGAAAGCCTAAACTAGACTCGAGAAATTCAGAACTCCATTCTCTATTCTACATCTCTCTTTCATTGTCCCTACATGCTACCATTTCTACTTTTTGACTTGCTTTACTACTAGATATTTATTATTTCTACCTTTATGTCAAACAGATACCTCAAACTAAATATACACAGAATTAAACTTCTTGTCTTTCCCATTCTCCAAACCTGCCCCTCTTCCCGAGTTCCCTATTTAAGCCAACGACATCAGTAATCAAAGTTTTATGTTTCATAGTTTAGTTTTATGTTTGACTTCTCTTTTTCCCATCACCTCGTTTAATCACTTAACAAGTCATATTGTTTCTATTTCCAAAAAAGATTTATATACAGTCATTCAATCAATCGTACATTCAGTAAATATCTATGGTGTTCCAATTACGCCATGGATATTATTATGCTTATTGTGATATGTATAAAGTCAATTAATCTTGTCTCCCAAAAAGCTTATAGTCCAATAGATAAGCCAATAATCAGTCATAACATATGCAGGTTAATGCTTGACATATTTTTTTCAAAATTTTTCCAGGAATACAGAGAAGAGATATCTCAGATTTGGGAGGAACAGGAAAAGCTTCCTGGAAAATGTGGCATTTTGATGTAAGTGTTAGCCTGATGAAGAAGGACACAGAAGGGCAGAAAGACATCCAGACAGAAGAAGAGCATGCAGGAAGCTGTGATATTTTAACAAGTATGGCATGATTTTGTACTCTAAACAGTTTAGCTGGAGTAATGCTTTTGGAAGAGTGATGGTAAATGGCACTACAGTCATGCATCGCATAACAACGTTTTGATGGATGATGAACCATGTATATGATGGTGGTCCCATAGATTATAGTGGAGCTGCAAAATTCCTGTCTCCTATCGTAGCCATTGTAAAGTTATAGCACAACACATTACTCACGTGTCTGTGGTGATGCTCATATAAACAAACCTACAATGCTGCCAGTTATAAAAAAGTACTTCACAATTATGTACAGTACATAATACTTAATAATGGTAATAAACAATGTTACTGGTTTATATATTCACTATACTTTTTATCATTATTTTAGAATGTATTCTTTCTACTTTTTCTATCACGGTGTAAGTCATAAAGAACCTTGTGTGAAAAGTAAAGAAGTATAAGCCTTAACCTGAAAGCTATGGAGATCATTGAGTGATTTAAGCACAAGAATGACGTGATGAGATCAATACTTTACAGACATTATTCCACCAGCACTTGGAAGGAGTTTTGAAGAAATGCCAGACTAGGGCAGGAAGAACAATTGGGGGCTATTACACTAATCCTGGAGAAAAATAGAGGGCCTACACTGCAACATTGGCAGGGAAAATGGTTTTAAGGGCAAGGAGAGGAAATTTTGAGTCAGAGATCAGGATAAAGGTGATAATTGATGGCATGAGGTCATTCAGGAGTCAGAAGAGGGTTTGATACAAAACACATGTGGAACTTGAATACTGAGGAGGAGGATGAGCGATAGTTCTATGGAGACAGAAAAGAAGGGGGAAACATTGCTGTTTATAAAGAATGTTTGTAGATGGCCAGTAGGGTTGCCAGATAAAATACAGAATGTCCGGCTAAATTTGAATTTCACATAAACAATAAAAAACTTTTAGTATAAATGTGTTCTAAATACTGACAACTGACCACAGGTAACTGAAACTACAGAAAGCGAAACTGTGGATAAGAGGGACTACTGTAGTACTTGACACTACAGTATACCTATATAGCTATGTTAATATTCTTTACAGCTTCATCTCCTATTACTTCCTCTCTATTCATACTGATAACCTTCCACAGCAGCTACACTTCATAACCTGCTAGTTTTCCAAACTTCAGGTTATTTCATCCTTCTATGTCTTTATTTTCACGGCACTTTATTTGCTTACAGTGATCAGTCTACGTCAGCCTGCCTGGCAAAGCTCGCTATGTAAAATGATGCTATAGATAACTTCTAGTGTATATACACAACAGTAAGAGAAGTTTAAAATCCTTAGGTTTCTTCAGGCATGTTGTGTTATGTATAAGCTCAGGACATGATAGACTTTCTTTTATTATTTTAATGAAATTTTATTTTACTTTACTTTATGGGCCCTACAGGGTTTTAGTGGTTAGAACATTCTCATTCATTTATTATATGCTATGATTTTTTAGTTTTTTAAAAAAATCTCTTTCAAAATATCATTTTTCAGTGATTTATGTATTTTGTAAATACTGTCACCCTAAGCTAAGTCCAGACCAAACTAGGAAAATAATTTTCAATGACTTGACTACAAAAGATCAGGTAACATACCCTAATGTATCAAATGGCATCAAAAGAACAGTCAGACATGCAAACTACATACTCATTGAATACAAAGGAGCTGCTATTTTTATTTCTATTGGTGGCAGTGGAACAAAGTTTAATCAAGGCATCTGAGACAACTCAAAAATATTCAGAGGTGTTCTGATTTCCTAAATCTTTTTTTTTCACCAAATCATTGAGATACAAGATTAGAAAGCCCTAGATAGCACACTTTTTCTTATTTATTTATTTATTTATTTATTTATTTATTTATTTATTTATTTATTTATTTATTTTACCTTTGATCCTTCAGGGCCATTTTGTCCAGGAATCCCAATATCTCCTGGAAAACCCTAGGAAACATAAAAATATAAAGTTTATTCCATAGCAAATTACTTTAAATCCAGTAAGCATTGAAAGATTCCCTTTGCCTTTTCTTCATGCCCAGTTAGAAAAATTTATATTTCTCAAAACCTCAATATTAAGAATTCATTGTTAGTTATTTAACATTAGAATACAAAACTTAAAAAGTGTACTAAAGCAGAGCTTGCTTCATCAGGCATTCACGAACAATCCTCAGACCCAAGAAAATTCTTTAACCCTGTTTAAGAGAGTGGGAGTCTTATTTAAAAATCATCCACAACTCAGAAAAAAGGCAAAGGTCTGCAACAGATCCTTTCATTGCCATATGGGACTCAGAGCCACCCAAGGATTAGGGGAATGCACACGGTTAGTCTCATTGTTTATTAACTGTATGGTAACTTATAGATTTTTGTTAGGTAGAGATGCAAATAACGTGTCTGGTGATAAAAACAACCCCAAAAGTTATAGCTTATTATACAGGATATTAATCAGTTTTGTATATAATCTTATCCTAGCATTCACATATTTAATTGTCTATAAATACTTCTCTCTTCAAATGCTCTTTGAACTTGTCTTAACATCTTACTGGTTCCATCATTAATTAATGAGTTAAATAAAATCTTTGATCCATGTTTACTTTATATTTACCTGCATGTCATAATTTTACCTTTTTGAAAATTATGCTTTAGTAGTCTAAAATAGTTAGCTCAAGAAATAGAAATGTATAATAGTGTTAAATAAATCTGTGCTGGGAAAAAGCCTAGAATGTTACTCTGAAATGGTTAGATCAATATTCTTGCTGAAATAATGAATTAGAATGTGATTCATCATGATCATAAACTAATGACTGCAGTTTTACTTGTATTAATCTTGTCATAGATAAAGCTATTTCGGTGTTTCTTGCTGACATGGACAAAGGAATAAAAAGACATGTACAAGAATCGGCATCTTTAAAAGTAAAGAAGGCTTCAATTAAATATGAATGTCAGTTAGAAAAGGCAGTTCAGTGAAGAAATAAATAGAATAGTAATAAAAATACCCGCAAGTAAAATGGAATAGCAAGGATGTTTCTCAAATACTCATCTTGGAAAGAAAAAAACAAACAAACAAAAGAAAATGCTATTCATCCAGTCTGAATTAGGACAGAAACACCTTGACTCGAATTTAAAACATGGATTCTGTGGAGAAAACTATTACTTGGGGACATTTCTGGCAGAGAAAAGGCAGTGATAACAGAAAAATGGTCACAGAATCATATTTCTGGAAGTTTTGGAACAGAATATGTTTAATACAGACCTGCTGATTACTTTTCTAATGAAAGGAAATTAGGTGTGCCTATGCTTTCTAAGCCCTGAATAATTTCTCCTTATTTTTCTTCAAGAGAAGACTTATGCTTTAAACAAAAGATTAAACATTATTTTACTTGCAAATCTTTGATTCCCATACCTTAAGTTGGGTCCCTTATAAGAACTCTCCCACCATCCTGGGTTTTACAGGGTAAGTTAATGTAGTGCTTTGGCTTGTTTTGAATTCCTCAACAGATCATAAGTTCCATGAGGGCAGTTTGATTTCTCATTACAATCATATTCCCAGCAACTAGTACAACACCTGGCACACAGTAAGCGCTTAAAAAAAGTTGCTCGTTGTTGTTATTGAATGACTAACTTGCTTCTTATGGGAAAAAAAAAAAAGGACATCTTGCGGCTACTTTTGGTCCCGGGATAATGGTTCAGCACAACCCCATGGATAAATTCATAATTCCTGCCCATTCTTCAGATGAGCCTGGAATACCTTGTCATACTGGAAAGCAAGAAAACTATCAAAGGTATCAAATCTAGAGTCATGTCAAAAGAACTCTAGGAGCTTGTAGAGGATCCCACTGGACAGGTATAGGAAATATGATCTTCAATAAGGATAAGAACTGCAATGGACTGATACATGTCAAAAATGTTTAAAATCATAAGTTCATAATAATACAACAAAAAAACTGCTCATGTTTAGAGGATAAAAGGGAGCCAACTCATTATTTTGAAAATTGGCAAACTGTACCACTTCTAAGCAAACAGTAGATGAGGGAATGCATTCCAGCCAACAAATGAAAAACAAGTTATAGAGCAAGATTGTCTCTATTTTGTATTCCCCTAAATGATCTAATGGGTCTAGACAGTTGAGTGATCAACTGCTACTAACATCACAAAAAAAGATAACTAGACATTATGTGCTTCCTGATGAAAGAACATAATACCACCTACAGTCTTTCCAAAAACAAAAAAAACAAACAAAACAATATAACCAGTACTCTGTATGTGACTATCAATTTCCAAGAAATACAGAGGACCGAGAAATTGTAACTACACCCTGAGACTATAATCACCAAAATCCAGGCTGTGGGGAACTCTACAGGTCAAATAACTAGGAATCTTTAATAATCTAAATTGCAAGGTGAAAAAAGTAATGGAAAGAGAACATGTAGATTGAAAGTCATAGCAATAGGATAAACAAGCCTAAACTATAGTTTTTAAAAATGCACACTTGAGTGATAAACCGTAAAAGAAAAAAGAGGAACTGCTTACTTTTGGGAGGAGAGATAGGCTTGTGGTTGGGTTGGGATCCATAAAAGCTTCTGGGAGTAACTGGCAGTTCTATTCCTGACCTGCATGGTAGTTACAAGAGTGTTTGTCTTATAATTGTTTCTGATATACATTTGTTTTATATAGTTTTCTGTGTCTATGTTTTATTTTTCAATAAAACAATATGAAAAAAAGTTCTTAAAGTGACTTCTATTTAAACATGGACTACTAAGTATATGCATGAATATCTGCTCCCTCTTAAACATTAAAATTATAGTAAAGGAATATTAAAAAGACATAATGTGCCAAAGACCAAGGGAATAGGAGATAAAAGATGTCAATAAATCTGATGTTAGTCATGCAAGTTGAATATTTTAAAATCAAAACTTTATTTTATTTAAAATTTCAGAAACATACTGACAATTACTAAAAGGAGAAAAAAAAAAAACAATCTATATTTCCTTCTCAAATAGAATACCTTAGAAACAGCCAGAGAACATTTTTGTTACTTAAACAATTCACACCTGGGTTACTAACCAAGTAGAGCTCTGGCCGTTTAAATAATAGTTTTGAACATAAAAATCAGTGGTAACTGTGTCAACTGAACTTTAATGATACCTGTATCTATGAAATAATTTTTTAAACTTTCAAATTTACTGTTCAAAATGTGAATCAAATGACAAGACATGGCCATCCTTGCCAAGCCACAAAATTTCAGAGAATTTACAGACTGAACAATAAAAACTACATCATTCAGAGTCCACAATTTTGATTTTAAAATTATGATAACATGAAACTATACAGGAAGAAAATTAGAAACCAAAGTCTAATAAAGATGCTTTAATTCACTTTATTTTAGTTTAAAATAATTTGGAAAACATTGAGAAGTAATAATGGTTTCTCCTTCAATGTGCTTCACAATTTCAGTTAAGTCATACATCACAATTGAAAATATAACACCTAAATGAGAAAAAGAAAGATCAGCCTGATTTCTGGTGTATTTAAAAAAGAGAGAGAGAGATAATTGATATATAACATTGTACTGGTTTTAGATGTAAAACAGATTCAGTGTATGTATATATTGTGAAATGATTACCACAGTATACCTAGCCAACATCACCACAAATGGTACAATTTTTCTTGTAATGAGAACTTTTAAGATCTACTCTCTCAGTAACTTTCAAATACACAATATAGTATTATTTACTATGTCACCATGCTGTATATTACATCCCTATGACTTTATTTTAAAACCAGAAGGTAATACTTTTTGATTACCTTTGCCCGTTTTGCACCCCCCTCCCCAATCCCTTGCCTCTGGCAACCACCAATCTGGTCTCTATCTATAAATGTTGGGTTTTTTTTTTTTTTTTTTTTTTTTTTAGAATCCACACATAAGTGAGATCATTGGTACTTATCTTTCTGTCTGACTTACTTCATTTAGCATGCCTTCAAGATACATCCATGTTGTCACAAATGGCAGGATTTCCTTATTTTTAAAGACGATAGTATTTTAAAGACTGAATAATATTTAATTTTTTATATTGAGTAGTATGCTGCTGCTTTATCAAATTTATGGAACATTCTAAATCCTTTGTTGTCATTTCAACAATCTTTACCAGGAGTAGATTCCATTTCAAGAAACCACTTTCTTTGTTCATTCATAAGAAGCAACTCCTTATTCATTAAAGTTTTATTATGAAATTCATAGCAATGATTTTTTTTATCATAGCAATTCAGTCATATCTTCAGACTCCACTTTTAATTCTAATTATCTTGCTATTTTTATCGCATCTGCAATTATTTCCTCCACTGAAGTTCTAATACCTCAAAGTCATCCATGAGGGTTGGAATCAGCTTCTTCCAAATTCCTGTTAATGTTGATATTCTGACCTCTTCCTATGAATCATGAATGTTCTTAATGGTATCTAGAATGGTGAATCCTTTCCAGAAGGTTTTCAATTTACTTTTCCCAGATCCATCAGAGAGATCACTATCTATAACAGCTATAGCCTCACAAAATATACTTAAGACTTGAAAGTTGAAATTACTCCTTGTTCCATGGGTTGCAAAATATTGTACAGCAGACATAAAAACAACATTAATCTCATCTGACATTTCCATCAGAGCTCTTGAGTGACCAGGCGCATTGTCAGCGAGCGGTGATATTTTGAAAGAAGCCTTTTTTTATTTATTTAAAATATTCAGTAAATCATGTTGTAAACAGATGTGCTATCATCCAAGCTTTGTTGTTCCATTTACACAGCACAGGCAGAGTAGATTTAGCATAATTCTTTAGAGCCCTAAGATTTCTAAAATGGTAAATGTGCATTGGCTTTAATTTAAAGTCCCCAGCTACATTATCTCCTAACAAGAGAGTCAGTCTGTCCTTTGAAGTTTTGAAGCTAAGCACTGACTTCTCCTCCCCAGTTGGCATCTTCTTTCAATATAAGGCTGTTTCATCTACATTTAAAAGCTGATGTTTAATGTAGCCACCTTCGTTAATTATCTTAGCTAGGTCTTTTGGATACCTTGCTGCAGCTCCTATATCAGCAAATTGCTTTACATTGCACTTCTATGATATGGAGATGGCTTCTTTCCTTGAACCTCATGGACCAACCTCTGCTAGCTTCATACTTTTCTTCTGCAGTTACCTCACCTCTTTCAACCTTCACAGAATTAAAGAGAGTTAAGGCCTTACTCTGGATTGGGATTTGGCTTAAGGAAATGTTGGAGCTGGTTTGATCTTCTACTCAGACCACTGAAACTTTCTCCCTATCAGCAATAAGGTTGTTTTACTTTCTTACCATGTACTTACTGGAGTAGCACATTTAATTTCCTTCAAGAACTTTTCCTTTGCGTTCACAACTTGGCTGTTCGGCACAAGAAACCTATATTTGGCCTAACTCATCTTTCAACATGCTATCCTCACACTGCTGAATCATTTTTAGTTTTTGATTTGAAGTGAGAGACATGTGACTCTTCTTTTCAACTGAACACTTAAAGACCATTGTATAGTTATTGATAGGCCTAATTTCAATATTGTATGTCTCAGAGAACAGACTCGACAAGAGAGAAAAACACGAGAAAAGCTGGTCAGTGGAGCAGTCTGAATGCATACGTTTACCAATTAAGTTTGCCTCTTTTCTTATTTTTTATTTTATTTTTTTATGGTGACATTGGTTGACAAAATCCAGTAAGTTTCATCTGTACCTTTTAACAGTAAGGTACAAGGTATATGTATACATATATATATATATACATATATATATTTTTTTTACACTGTGTGTTCACGTACTATAGTTAGATTTCTTTCTGTCACCACATATTTGACCCCCTTTATCTCATCTACCTCCCCTCTCCTCAAACACCCCCTACTCTCTCGTAATCACTAGTCTATAGTCCATGTCCATGAGTCTCTGTTTGTTCTGTTCATTCGTTGCTTTTAGATTTATACCCCACATATAAGTGATATCATGCAGTTTTCAACTTTTTCTGTCTGGCTTATTTAACTTAGCATAATTACCTCAAGGTCCACTCATGTCACAAATGGTGATATTTCACCTCTTCTTATGGCTGAGTAATATCCCATTGTATATATGTACCACAGCTTCTTTAGCCAATCATCTATTGTAGGACACTTCAGTTACTTCCATGTCCTGGCCATTGTGAGTAATGCTGCAATGAACATCAGTGTGAAAACATCTTTTCAGATATGGGTTTTCAAGTCTTTAGGGTATATATCCAGTAGAGAGATTGTTAGATCATATGAAAAATCAATTCTTAGCTTTTTGAGGAACCTCCATACAGTTTTCCATAGAGGCTATATCAATTTGCAGTCCCACCAGCAGTGTATGACGGTTCCTTTTTCTCCACATCCTCTCCAACATTTGTTATTACTTGTCCTGTTGATGATAGCTATTCTAACAGGTGTGAGCTGGTATCTCATTGTGGTTTTGATTTGCATTTCCCTAATTGCTAGCGATGTTGAACATCTTTTTATATGTTTGTTGACTATTTGTATGTCCTCTAGGGAGAAGTGTCTGTTCAGGTCCTCTGCCCATTTTTTGATTTGATTGTTTGTTTTTCTGTTGTTATAGAGTCATGTGAGTTCTTTGTATATTTTGGATATTAGGCCCTTATCAGAGGCGTTGCTTGCAAATATATTTTCCCATTCATATGCTTGTCTCTTTACCTTGTTGACGATTTCTTTTGCTGAGCAGAAGCTTTTTAGTATGATGTAGTCCCATTCATTTATTTTAGCTTTTACTTCCCTTGCCTTTGAAGTCAAATTCATAAAACCCTCTTTAAGTCCAAGGTCCTTGAGTTTAGTGCCTATGTGTTCTTCTATGCATTTTATTGATTCTGGTCTTATATTCAGGTCCTTAATCCTTTTTGAGTTAATTTTGGTGTGTAGTGATAGACAACAGTCTAGTTTCATTCTTTTAAATTTGTCTCATATAGGTGCAGTCTGTGGTGTATCAAAACCAGTAGAGTAGTAATAGCGAAGGTCACTGATCCCAGATCACAGTAACAAATAATAAAATTTGAAATACTGTAAGATTTACCAAAATGTGACACAGAGACACAGAAAAGTGAGCAAATGGCATTGGAAAAATGGTACTGATAGACTTGCTCTATGCAGGGTTGCTACAAAACTTCAATTTGTAAAAATCACAATATCTGTAAGTGCAATAAGGCAAGGCATCTGAAATGAGGAATGCCTGTATGGTATAAAACAGGAGGTCTAGTTTTTCATTTTTTTTGCATGTGGCTGTCCAGTTCTATCAACACCATTTATTGAACAAACTGTCTTTTCCTCCATTGTATATTCTTGGCTCCTCTGTCATAGATTAATTGACCACATTTGGGTGGGTTTATTTCTGAGCTTTCTGTTCTGTTTCATGGATCTGTGTCTGTTTTTATACCAATACATACTGTTTGATTATTATCACTTCGTAATGTAGTTTGAAACCAGAAAGCATGATGCTTCTAGCTTTGTTCTCCTTTCTCAATATTGCTTTGGCTATTTAGGGTCATTGGTGGTGGTTCCATCCAAATGTAGGATTATTTGTTCTATTTCTGTGAAAAATGATATTGGAATTTTGATAGGGATTGCTTTAAATCTGCAGACTGATTTGGGTAATGTGGAGATTTTAACAATAGTAATTCTTCCAACTCATGAACATGAAATATCTTTCCATTTATATGTCTCTTCAATTTCTGCCATCAATGTCATAGATTTCAGTATACAGGTCTTTCACCTCCTTGGCTAGTTTTATTCTTAGGTATTACAATATTTTTTGATACTATATAAATGGGACTGTATTCTTAATTTCTCATTCTGACAGTTTGTTAATAGTGTATAGAAACATAACTTATTTTTGCATATTGATTTTGTATCCTGCATTTGGTACCTCCTTAATAGCAATAGTCTAAGCAACAGTTTTTATCAAGATGCTGAAAACTGAAGAAGCTTTAAAAATAACAAGTGAAAATATGCCCTCTATTTTCGGTCCCCTCACATCTGTTTATAGCACAGAAAAGAGTGACTCAGCTTTCTCTCCAGTAAAAACAATGTTTTATTATTCTCTAATTGCTAAAGGCTGGAGACTAATTTGCATGCATTTTTAAAGCAAAACCTGGGAACTAAAACACTAGCAGATTCCATTAGTTTCTTGAGAAATTATAAAAGTAATATACTGACATTCTTATTCTGGCAATAGTCAGAAGTTTAGATGCTAGCGTGTTCTGATGAGGTAAGTATATGCTCTATGGCAAACATTAAGTATTTCACTAGGTCTTTAGTAGGAGTGATAAAGTCTCTGTTTTCTATTGAAATTTATAGCTCTTCTGGTTAAAAATGGATAACCCACGAATTTAATAAATCCAATGGATAAAGTAATAATGGTGTATCAGTAAAATGAAACAACCTGAATGTACAACCTGGAAGCATCTCAAATGCATTACACTAAGTAAAAGAACCCAGACCAAAAAGGAGCACACATTACATGAGTTCATTTATATAAAAACTTTATACAAATGCAAATTAATCTGTAGTACCAAAAAGCAGATCAGTGGTAGCTTGGGAAAGGTGAGGGCAGGAAGAATAGAAGGAAGAAATTACAAAAGATAAACAAGGAAATTGTTGAGTTTGACAGACAGAGTCACTATCTTGATCTTAGTGATGGTTTCACAGGTTATACATATATTAAAATTATATAATTTAAATATATTCAGCTTACTATATAACTACCTCAACACCTCAATTATAGCTCAATAAAGCTGTTTAAAAAGGTTATTGGTATTGGGTATTTTAGATAATCATTTGTTTTTTGGTAGGCAACAGATTGTAATGATTTAAAGACTTTTAGAGAGAAAATAAAATTTATTTACTGAACTTTCCTGTAGGTAAAATCAGTAAAGTTCCTATTTTGGATTGTTTTGGATGTAATAGTATGTTAAATTATAATAAAAAGTTGAATATAAATTTTATACTTTGGATATTTAAACTTTTCTTATATTTTATAAGGTAGCTTTAACATACTCTGCTGTTATAAATAAGAGTGGCACTTAGGCCATTTGACTCATGAAAATTTTCCAATTTTCATTGATTATTATAACCATTGTGCTTTAAGAATTCAATATGGTCTAGCTTAAATTTATCTTCTGAGTAGTTTAGTTTATAAATCTGAACAAAGCAGAGGTGAATATATCCCTTAGACAAAGACATATTAAGAAAACATAAAACTAATAAATCATTTAAGATAGGGAAACATATAAATTATGAATTCCCAGAGGGCAAAATTATGGAAAGCCTTGTCTGATGCTGGACATACAGTATATTCAGTAAGTATTTGATGGCATGAATTCATGACCAAATTTTAAAGAAATTATTCAAACAATTATCTTTTCAATTATACAATTTCCAAAGTTACCCTTTGTCTAAAAAAAAAAAAAAAGGCGTGGGGGAAAACAAATTAACTAGCATAGCATGGCTTCTATATGTAAGACTGAAATTTCACATATGTAAACAAGAAAGAATGTACCCATACGGAGAGAGGATCTATAAGGGGAGAATTTGGAATCTGCTCCTTAGCATTTGTGGAAGTACGTACCATGTCAATAATATAATAAGTCTAAGTAGGAAAGGAACTTTTAAAGAAAGATTAAAATTACTTTTTCTGAGTGAGAATAATCTAAGTTAATGCCAAAAAAAAATTCAAAAGGGAGAAGTAATAAATTAATTTCCCCAGTAAATTATAGAAGCTTAACTTTAGTACAAGGCAGCATACAACTGCAAATTAAGGAACAGTTCTATCTTCTATGAGAACCATAAACAGAAATGTGTGCTTCTTGGAAAATAAATACAAAATAAAGAATTCATCTAGGTATCTGGCTCTCTTTCATTCTCTCTTGCCGTTTTAGATCTAAAAAGCCATCAAAAACAGATTTTTTTCATTATGACATTGCTGAAATTCCTTGCAAATTATTAGTTATTTATGTATTTTCCCTTTTGTAATTCTATATATTTGAGCAGTAAATACAGTACAGCTGAAATCCATTTATGTGTAGCATCCCAAAAACTAAGCAGGGGAAATCCACAGACAATAAAATTCCTTACAATATAACATATACTCTTTGTACTAAAGACTTTGTTTAAATAGTATGTTTGAATTCATTCTTAAAAGAACCTACAAAGGCAATTGCAAAGTTCACTTTTATTCTACTGATATACACACAAAACTATATTAAACTTAAAATTTTAAATAAACTATTTTGACCATTATTTGATACCTAGGGTTGGATAAACTATAGTGACAAAAAGCAGATCAGTAGTAGAATGGGAAAGGGTGGAACATGAGGAATAGAAAGGAAGGATTGTAAAAGTGAATAAAAAAATTTTGTAGTTTGATGGATGTGTTCACCATTTTGATTTTGGTGATAGTTTCATGAGTTATACATACATAAGTCAAAAATATATCAAATTGTATAATATAAATATATGCAGTTTGTTATGTGTAAATTATACATCAATGAAACTATAATACAAAAAAGGTGATTGTTATTGGATGTTTTTGATAATCACTTGTGAACAACAGTTTGCAACTATTTGAAGATCCTTAAAGAATGTGTCCCCAGATAAAAATCAGTGAAGCTCAGATTTCAAATTGTTTTTGAGGGAGTAACATGACTGATTTGATACTTACCTTTGAATAAGTATCATTTTAGGTACTCAGTGTCTATATATTTGACTCATTTAGTTTTTACGTGTCAATTAAAGAATATCAATTCACTCATTCGACACATAGTTCTTGGCATTGTTCTTGGCACTGAACATATACACTAGAGGACAAAAATATTCTCTGGCTTCATAAAATGTATATTATGGAAACTATTTATATTAGATTCTCTCCCTTTCATTGTGTGTGTGTGTTTCTGCCAAGGAGTGGGAAATGAAGTGATTAAAAGGGCTGATTTATATTGTTATGAAGAACTGGTATATACCAGAGGCATTTTAAAAGTTATATAAATGGGAAGAAGGGTATATGTAGATATTGGGTGCCCAAAATGTGACCTGTAGAGGGCTTTTATTTATTTATTTTTTAATCCACTCACCATCTGTTTGGGAATTTACTCTTCCTCAATTTGCAGTTCAAGTGTTTCTGGACCCCTTCCCAATTTCCAGGGTTGGGTAAATGACCTAAATCTTGGCAATTACAGTATTCCAGTCCCTTGGTGGTTGTGATCAATTTAAAGATGATCATGTAATCTAAGCTGGAATGACTGGAGTCCACCTTAGAATTTTTGCTGGAGCTATAAGAAAGAATAGTGTTTTCTTTTTACTAAAATTGCCAAGAGCTGCCTTTTCCACAATGTGTTCCTATGAATGATGCCAACAGAGAGATAAGTAAGGCTTAGAGATGGAGAGTGTCTTGATTTTATATTCACTGAACTCCTGTATCCAGCCAACCTCTAGGGGCATGCACTGCTGGGCCTGGCTTCCTGATTATATTAGCCAATCTGAATTTTTTGCTTAAAACTGAGTTAGGTTTCTGTCACTTTAAATGGAAACAGACTTGATGAAAACACTGAGCTATAAATATTTTCCTCATATGTCTATTCTAAAATATCCTTGCCCACTGTTTCCATTCTATAAGTCCCTACTATTTCCTCAAGTCTTTGCTCAAGCAATCATGCTTCTTAGAAGTCTTCCTTAACACCCTGTCTCAGGTTCCTTCATCATACAATTTGCTACCAACTCACATGTAACCTGATATATGAGGGCTTTCCCAGTTCCCCTTAGAATCACTAGCTTGTTCCTTTATAGTCTTACAAAACCCTGCTAATATGACTATTTATCACTCATTACACTACATCGTAATCAAGGGTTTGTTTCTTTATTCCAGTAAAATGCAAGTGCATGGAGGAAAATGAATGTGTCTTACTCATTTAACTCCAACACTTAACATGTTGTCCACAGTCCTTTCTATTTCTGTATATTATGCAAATGAGGTAATGACTACCCATTGTTCCAGTCTAACTTTTCAGGGATTTTTGTATAGCAAAGTTAAAGATAGTATCTCCCTCTTTAGCAAAAGGCAAGAATGCTATTGTCCATATAATAATATCTCTTTCTGAAACACATTATTTTTCATAACTGCCCATTATAAAAGATTCAATTTCCCTAAGCTCAAAGTTTTTCTTACGTACTGTGATCTACTGCACATGCAGATGCCATTGAACTATCTTCACATTACTGCATGAGATTGAAGCTTGGTGAATCAGTGCAAAAGTGTTGATACTCTGGAAAGTACTACAGCTGAGAATAATAAATTGTTCTTCGTGTCTGTCTCAGGAGTCTCATGCCTTCTACCAGAATCTGTGAAACTATCAGGCTAACTTATTGACCTGAAAACAGGATAAAATGGTGATGAGGATGAGATACTGAAGGAGACAGAGCCTTTTATAAGAGGAAGTATGAGGGTCTCCCCAGATGATTAATAGGATTTGAGAAAAGTCCTTGGGAACAAGGCCATGAACATGTTGATGAACCTCTATAAAAACACAGGCAATAATTGGGCCTTCACTTTACTGTTTGTTAAGACAAGGAATTGGAGAAAATGGCTGCAGGCCTAGTACTGAGAACAGGAAGTATCTTCAAAAACAGCTGCCCTAGTTGTTACTTACTCTCCTCTGGGTGGAAAGATTTACTTGTTAATTTAGTGAGCAGCCTCGGTCGACCTCATTGTAAAAATAGTATTAAGTACTATTAGTATTAGTAACAAATAGTACTAAGATTTATCCTGGGTAGGCAGAAGATTCTATACCCTTTCAGACAAAAATTATAGAGAATCCCACCTAGACTAAGTATAAAAGGATATAAATTTGTGACCACAGTGGGAAGAAACCAGGCACATCAATAGAACTTTGACTGGTTCACTTGGGAGATAAGAGGCAAGATTAATATTTTTTTTGCAGTACAAAAACTGTGATATTAGGCCTGACTACCTAGCTACTGAATACTCTGCCCCCGACATAGCTTGAAATCAAAGGTCTTATGCTATTTGACACCAACCTGGTTTTAAAACCTTATCTATCACTCTATACCAACAGAAGGAATCTGTTATTAGCTAGCCAGTTTTATTTACTGTTCTGTAAATCCACCATTCTTACTGCCTAGATATCTAGGCTTTGTTCATGTGATTTATCCTGCCTGAAATGTCCTCCCCTTTTTCTGCCACTTATTCATCAATAGTCTAATTCAAGATCCATCTTTACCAAAAACCCTTCCCTTATTCTTCCATCTCATTTTGCTCTTTCAGCACAAAACCATACTTATTTAATTTATAGTAAATGATGCATTTACTATAATCTATCGGTATATGTATATATCTTGTTTTTCCCAACTAGACTGTAAATTTCCCCAAATATGGACGTTATTTTTGTATATATTGTACAGTGTTTACTAGGCACAGCTTTGCACACAATAGGGACTCAAGAAATAATTTTTCATTGACTGTTTTAATCAGATGTTTTCTGTCAGCACTAGTTTTTGAATAACTACTAAAACACCAAATTACTCAACCAAACCCAAGTGATAAAAGATCACAAAGAAGTCACTGGTTTAGTGAAGAGACTTCACCAGCACTAAGATCTGCTCAGCTAATATCATTGGCCACAGGCTGGCTTATTCCAGTTAAGCTGACAGAGGTGCTAAAATAGACATTTAGAAGCATGCCTTTGCTTGATGTGAGCAAACTTTCCACATAAACTTTGGTCTTTGTCTTTAATGAAGACCACCCTGATAGAAAAAGAGGACCCGCTGTTTGGCCACTTCTAGTATCTCTGTGATTCGTGCTCTCAGCTCATTTTTGTAGTAAACAATCAAGAACATCATCCCAAATTCAGCTATTTGGCAATCTCTGTAGGAAAGGGAGGTTCACAGCTGAATCAACAAACATCTAAATATCCAGCAACCATGTTCGAAGGTGATTTGCTGCCAGAATTGGAAGAAAGCATGGAGTCAGTGCTTAAAACTGATAGTACTATGCTTAAAGAAATAGAAAAGATTCCTATATAGCAGTTTCCATATGTTCTTATTAAGAAAGAACCAGTATGGAAAAAAATGTTAATCTTAAATTTTAAAGTACATGATGTTTTATCTTGGGACACATTTCATATTTACAAATCTGTGAAAAGCTAAATGCATAGATATATTCACTTCTTTGTTACAGCAATTTCATAATTTGCCTAGAATAAGGAAAACATCAAAAAGCAAAATAAAAAAAACTTTGAAGTGGTTTGAAGTAACATTTGTTCAGATAATCTTTAATAATAAACAGGTTTTTTTCAATATCAGTTGCAAATAACACAGCATTTACACCAAATGCTTAAGTGCTTTGCCTTCACCAATTATTATGAAGATTTGAGTTTTTGAACAAAAGGCACTAGCAAGAAATGTTGGCCAGTCTCGTCCTGTATTGTCCTTTCTACTTAAATTTTACTAAGAATAGATATTAAGCATTCTCACTACATGCACACACACGCACAAACACACACACACACGCACAAATTATAAAGAATTAACTATGTGAGATGATCTGTTACTTATATTGATCTTGGTAATCATTCCACAATGTATGTGTATATAAAATCATTATTTTTTACACTTTAAATATACACAATTATAGTTGTCAATATTCTCAGTTATCCCTGAGTAAAGTTTTAAAAATACCATAAAACTTCTCTCATTAAAATAACATGACATTTGTGTAAGAACAGACAACCATTCAAGTGGAATAGAAAACAAAGCCCAGACACAGACCTAAGAACCACTGAAATTCAGAATATGATAGAAGCAGCATTTTATAATCATTGAAGCAAGGTAAATTGCTTATAAATGTTTCTAGGACAACTGATAAGCCATTTAGAAAAAGATAAAATTAAATATATATATCACAACATTCACAATAAAAAAAAACTCCAAGTAATCTGCCAAGGTACTCAGGCTAACCCCTCAATTCTTGTTCAGAAGATATTAATCCCAAATTTTCAAATTTTAACTGAAATTTTTATCACCCAATACTTAATAAAAGCTATCACAGAAATATACACCTAACTGTCATCATTTTGGCCCTAAATACAATTACATATACTGAATTGTACTTCGGCATTATGATACCAATCTATACTGAAAGACAGAAATCATGCAATACCATGAATTGCTGTCCTCGTTTTTGAACAATTAATGTTTTCATCCAAGGGAGAAGAGAATCGTATTTCATTGTTTTAGCCAATAGGACTTTCAGACTCAAATTTGCAATCCAGTTCTAATAAACTATACAAGACTTTGTAGCTATATTTTGGGAAAAAGATTTTTTTCAATCTCAGCTGAGTTCTTAACACAACTTGACAATTATAGTATTAGTCCCCAGATACTCCTCTGCTTACTCTCCACAGAACTCAAGTGCCCTCCTTCTGTGTGCACACATTCCTCTCACTCTTGGGGTTTAGTGCCTTACTTGTAGAGAAGACAGTCTATCTTATTTGATTTCTTTCAACTTCTTTCTCCTTTTGAAACAAATCCCTACGATTGTGCTATGTACGTATGTGTAAACTCATATATTCTTTTTTAAGAATCTTAATTTTTAAATTAAGAGTTGATATTCAATATTATTTTATATTACTTTGAGGTGTACAGCATAGTGGTTAGATATTTATATAAGTTACAAAGTGATCTTCCTGATTAGTCTAGTACCCAACTGGTGCTATAAATGGTTATTATAATATTATTGACTATATTCCTTATGTTGTACTTCACAACCCTATGGCTATTTTGTAACTAGCAATTTGTACTTTTTAATCCCTTCACCTTTTTCACCCAGTCCCTCAACCCCCTTCCTATCTGGCAATCACTAGCTTTTTCTCTATATCTTTGAGTCTGTTTTCATTTTGTTTGTTTGTTTATTTTGTTCCTTAGGATTCCACAAATAGGTGAAATTATATGGTATTTGTCTTTGTCTGTCAGACTTATTTCACTTAGCATAATATCCTCTAGGTGCAATCATTTTGTTGTAAATGGTAAGATTTCATTTTTTTTTAATGGCTGAATAGTACTCCATTGTATGTATGTACCACAACTTCTTAACCAATCATCTATTGATGGGCATTTAGGTTGCTTCCATATCTTGGCTATTGTAATAGTGCTGTAGTGAACACAGGGGTGCATATATCTTTTTGAATTAGTGTTTTGGTTTTCTTTGGATAAACGCTCAAGTTTTTATAGCCATTTGCTCTCATTCAGTTCCAAATATTTTCTAATTTTTATTGTGCTTTTTTTTCTTATCTACATGTTTTTAAGTTACCAAAGTTTATTTTACTGCCCTTATATTGTCAATTTAAAACCTAAATTGCACTGTAGACAGAGACCTTAGCCTTTGGGAGTGAGTATCTAGGTATTTTCAAATCTTGTTTCATAAACCTAAATGATTTCATCTTACAATTGCTTCATCTAATAGCTCTATGTGGGTGGCTATATAAATATGTATCTCTAGCCCATTCTTTTTCTGAGTTTCAGGCCTATAGTTTTCTATATACTTAAGAGACTAATATCCTATATGTCTTATAGGTACTTCAACTCTAACAAATTCAAAACCAAATCATTATCCCCACACACCTGAGTATCATCCTCCTTTTCCTTTATAATTTTCTGTTTTTAGAATGGTGATCCACATTCTACACAACTGTTCAAGCAAGAAATATTAAAATTGTCTTTTATTCCTCTCTTGCACAAATGGAATAAACTCAACCAAGTGGTTCAAGTGCTGTGAATTATATTTCTTAATTATTTCTTGGAGCCGATCTTTCTCTTTTTTGTCAAAGGTCTTCATCATTAATGTTCTAACATTGTATTATGCTCTTGAACAGCCCTTAATTAGTCTTGTGACCTCTCCCTCTCTCCTTGTCACCTCTCCCTCTCTCCCCACTTTTACCTTTGCTTCTGTTACATATATGTCAAAAACACAAGTCTGATAATTTCATTCCCTTGATTACAAATCTTTGATTATTGCCTACAGGATAAAGTCTAAATTCAGCACAACATATAAGACTCTTTATCTGAGAAAATTCATCTACTGTACAAGTAGAGACTTTCTCAACTTGCTATAAGATTAAACATACTGATTTAAATTCTTGGACCTGCAAATCTCTTAAAACCTAATGTTTTAGAGAAAGACTTAGATAAGAGTGTGGCCAAATACATGACTGCCTACATATTGTATTGTTATAATCAAGAAGAAGTTATGATCTTTAAACTAGGGCCCCATGTCCCAAAACAATTCTTGAGAGAGTACAAGTTACATTTTTAGTTTCATGAAGAAATTTAATAGAGGTGAGGAGGAAGAATAGGCACAGACAGACTAGGTCGAGCCTCAGGATCTTGTATTGTATTAGAAGCGCAGAAAGCAAAGACAATGAGAAAATGTTTTGATAGGTGATTGCAAATCATAAACTCTCAAAGGCAACAGAGAAGAAGAAACATCTTTGGAAGACCAAGTAATAAGTAAAAACATGGCCCATACATCTTTTAACCTGGCTTTATAAAAAAAGGAGAAAATGATCCCAAACGGTCCTTCCTAGCACACATATCATCGGTAATCAAAATTACAGTGGAACAATCCACATTTATAATACAACATTTAAAGAAAATAAAAGATAAATTAGGTTTTGTATCCTCAGTATAAAGAGACAGGTAAACACACTTCATTCCAGGAGTTTTCATGACAAATGATTAAATAAATGTAGGCTTATGAAAGATATAAACTTATATTAATCTATTAATTGCTGTTTTAATTATTCAAAACACTTTCCTTCTTCCCAGGATGATGGCATCAACATATTGCTGTATTTTACCTCCTATTATCTCTCTATTAACAAAACTAAGTAAACAATATAGTTTTTTAGATTTTTGAACTATCAATATCTAATGTGTTTTTAAATTTGACAATAAGTAGAAATAGGTAATTGATAAAGAAATCAGTCAACCCTGAAAGACAGTGTGAAGTAAAAAGTAGATATTATGGTTTACAAAGAGGGGGAGAAAGCAGCAATGCAGTACTACTGTAGAAACTTGTTACTGTTAGGACACTATGGGATTTTTTTCCTCTAATTTATTTATTCTGAAGCCAAATTCATTTCCTCAATGTTATTCCTGCATCTATGACTCTGAATTAGGTGGGTGTGTGTACTTATATGTGCATCTATGCATAAATTATATTTATGAACTAGGTTGAGCTTTAGGAGCTTTATCCCCATGCGGTAGATCTTTGACTTATTAAATGATTTTTAAAAAACTCAAATGTTTCATCTCTGAAACTTATATTCTATGTAATTTTGCAGGGGGAAAAAACATTGCTCTTCATAAAACATTAAGCCAAGGTCAAAATTTCAAAGAATACATAAATAAACTTGATATATGTACTACAGACTTAATTGCATTTATTTTAGAATATGAGATCCAATTGATATATGCATATAGCAAAAATTAGAAGCATTTTACATTAAAAATATGGTAGAGTTTATGTCTCAAAATTTTATTTCAAGCCCCAAGTGTTATTAATAGTTGTGCAGAACAAATAAATTAGCTGTGATATAATGAAACAATAATGTGGCTAATACCTTTTCTATTTCCTTGGGATCACTGTGGCATACCTCCCAACATAACAGAAAAAACTTTTAACTATTTACAAAGACATTAATTTTAAAGAGAATCTTTCTTAAGCCTATTATAGAAAAACATGTTTTACTAATCAAGTTTAATTTCTATGATCTTTGTTTCAAATTTATCATCTTCCCACCAATATTTACCTCTGGTCCTGGAGGGCCAGATGGTCCTTGGGGTCCTGGGTCACCTGTTTGGCCCTAAAATGTGGGAAGGGGGAGATAAAAGTATAAACATCAATTTAATGAATATAATTTGAAAGGGAAACAGATATACAGTGAGCAAGTAGCACTTATCATGCCACACAAAGTTGTAATGAAACGACATTCAATATATTATGTCAAAGATGTGACAACTATTCAGAAAGACTTCGCAACCATCACTGTGAAAAATTTATTTAAATAAAATGTATATGGATCTAATATATATTTATTCTTAAGTATTAGAGATATAAATGAGTTAAGTGCTCAAATCAAGGAGAAAAGTATGTGTGCGTGTTGAGTGTGTGTTACCAGAGATAAGACAATAAAGTTCGACTCAACAGTGTGGGGAACTATAGGTGAGGAACTGCTTTGACAAATGACCAGAATCCTCGGATTGTCTCTGAAAATTTCTCTCTCCTTTGATACCATTTAGGGGCCTGATTTAGTCATTAAGAATCACCTGGATTTAAATCCCTGTTGCTTAGTCTCTTTAAGCCTCAGTTTTTCTCAGCAATAAAATAGGAGTAATAATTACAACAGGACTAACATTCTTACAGGATCACTGTGAAGACTGAATGAGATAATACATGTAAAGAGCTGAGCACAGTGCCTGGCACAAAAAAAAAAACACAAAAAAACAAAAAACCACTCATGAAATGTTAACCAGTTTTATAGTCATTAATCATTCCTTTCACATCCTATCTTTTCTCATGGATGATATACAAAATTCCTATTATTCTGATCCTTTAATTAAAAATATAAAAATTTGGTTTCAATATCTCTGAGGCCATTTTCTGACATTCAGATTAACAGTGTGAAATCAGGGCTGGAGAGGAAGGTCAGGAGAGAAATGCAGATAAAGCCTGAAACTACAGAGGGCTGGCTATCCTCTCAGGAGGTGACAGTATAGAGCAGGGAAGGCCAGCAGTCTCTTACCCTTGTTTTCTTAAGAAAAACTATCAGATTCATTATTTCTGCCACATTAAATATCTACGTGAGTTTCAAATTTAACTTAAATAGGCCTCGGATTATATAGAATTGCAATATACAATACAGGTTTATCCATTTTCTAAGAAGTAAAACTCAGTTCTTCATATGTACTAAATCCATTCTTATACAGGGCTATCGTATCTCGGCATAAAACAATACAAAATACAACTACTGTAATAAAATCTAGAGAAACATAATAAAATATTATGCAAACATTCATTTAAGTTCTCCTAAATAAACAAAATTATGATCCATCATCATCAGTATCTCGTCTTAAATTCTTTTTTTAAATAATATTCAATATTTGTTGCTTTTTCTTAGCATTTTATTTTATTATTAGTTGCAAGTATACAATACATTAGTTAGACATTTATATAGTTATGAAACTATCTCCCCCTTTCCACCCCACCCCATTACTCTATCACCCTAGAGGAGTCTTAAATTCTTAAAATGACAAGAGCTAGAGTTCTCACTGGGGCCCTCTAGTGGCAAAATCCAAACAAGAAGCTAAATTTAAAAACAGGAAAAAATAGCATACCCTGGGCCTTTGTTTTAAGAAAAGCTGACTGAAAACCAGATATTTAACACTATAAATAGTGGAATAGTTTTATTTGTTCTGCAGAATAATTCTTCATTTTGAAAAATTTCAACTGCAAATTTCCTTGAATGTCAATTCCCCTTTATAAAAACTGAGTTTTCAAGTAACTTTTAGAGAATCGAATAATGATTAAACCTCTATAAATGACAACTTCTAGTTAAAAAATGAAAAGAATGTAATAGTTGTCTTTGTTTTCCCTGTTTTAAGGAACGAATATTTCTTAATTTCACATTAGTAGCTTTCTCTAGTTCTAAATACTTGCAGAGCAAAAGCTTCCCTGTCCCAGAATGTAAAAACCTTCCCGGGACATTTTTTTAAAAAATCTATTTGGAAACAATACCAGTAACACCAACACCTCAGATAATATAAAATCAAAAGCCAGAGATATAAAATATAAAAAAACATTATGACTTTGTCATTCTTTCTATGATAGTAAACAAATGAGGTAGGCACTAAATTGTATAATTTGATTTTACTATGATAGTTAATTTGCATAGCAACTTTTCATTAAACAGGTGCCCCTCCTTCCATAACTAGGGAAGGTTTTCAGATCAAACCTCTATAATTTTTCCTATTGATAAGATACAAACAAGTGATAAATAAAGTGAGACTAAAAACAAAGTCATTTCACAAATATTAATTCTTAAGTCTCTATCTTATCTTCAGTTTCGAATATATGTTTTTCAAAGATTTGATAAAAGAAAATAATAGTCAACTATCTTCTACCAAAGTTATCCCTGCAGACGTTAAATTATTATTTTTTACTGGAATAGTACAGAAAGGTATAAAATGAGCAAATAAAAGCTTCACTCTCACCATCTCAAGCTTTGTGCATCACTGCCCTAAACCATGTTAGAGTTTCTAGTGAAGCAATCCAGGAAAAAAATATATTAAGGGTTTTAAGAATGTGTTAAAGGTGAAACAGGCTCCCTGCCTTTAGTTTAGACTAGAGAAATACTGGTAAGCAGTACTGCTAAGATGGGAAAATACCAATGAATCACAGAGCTCCAAGAAATCTTAATTATGATATAGCCTGATTCCCATTTTAAACATGAGAACCTGGATACCACAGAGGTTAAATGCCCAAGGTCACAGAAGGTCAATAACAGGGCTGGGATTAAAACCTAAACCTCTGTTTCTTAGGCCAGTGATTCCTCCCAACCCCCTGAAAACATATTATCAATATAAATTCAATCAAGAAGAGGGACATTAAAAAGGTTTTGTCTTATATAAGCATGATACTTGACTCTGTTTTTCTCAAATACTTAATTGTAAATGTAAAGCATAAGAGAATAATATTGGTATCATTTATTACTTAGCTTTGGCCTTAGAAAATGCACCGTACCATTTCCTTTTATCATTATCAAAAGTTAGAATACCCTCACATTATACAAAATGAAGATATAAAAAGTTAGGATCTTATTTTGGCAACCACTGCAGATATTACTGTTATGTGATTTACAGGCATCCTTGAAAAATACACGCTTTTTGTTTGCTTCACGATCTGTTCTTATGTCCCTTATTTATGTGCTTTGGAGTTTCTGAGATTCAACTTCAGGGCACAAGTCTGAATACATGGCTAACCGGGGTTACCCTGAGTTCCGAGTGATAAACTAGCAAAAGCAAAGCTCGCCATTAACATTTCTTTTGACAAACAGATGACAAATATTGTTCATAGAATTAAATAATTCCTGAGAGATGTATACGAATGCTGCCACTGTTAGAAGTCATAACGGATGGGTATAGAACGCTCTATAACTTAATGCTGCTTCCTTTGATACAAAAATAATCCTGCGATGGGAAGGTGGGGTTAGAGGGAAACAACTCTCTTTTAATTTATATCTTAATATTATTATAATTTTACTTCTAATTTTCTTCTATTTACAATCACCTTCACCTTCACAGAGTTGTAATCAACGTTAAAATCCTAAAATAATCTTGAAATGTGAAATCCTAAAACAGTATAGCATAACAGCTAAGTGAATGGCCTCTGACAAATGTGATTCCATAGGTTTTCCTAGGTAATCACCAACTACCTAGAAACTGTGCCTCAGTTTCCCTAATTTGTAAAATAGGAATAATAATATTACCAACTTCATATGATTATTGTAAGGATTAAGTTAGAGCCACAGACCCTAGAATAGTACCTGGTATTTTGTAAACACTCAGTAAATGTTAGCCATAATAAATATTATGAATTTAATATGCAGAGATATACTTTTAACTCATGTTTTAATCATTTTATTTAAGTAATTTTAATTATTAAGTAATTTTAGCTTTCTAATTTGTTAGGTTTCATGTTAACTACAACATAAGGTATTCTTTTTTCTCAACTAATTGATGCCAAAGGGTTAAAAAAAAAAAGACACAGAATTAGAATATTTGGGCCCACAAGAGAGTGACGTGCTATATTTTTCTTCAGAATGCTTCTTAATGAAACAAATACTTGGAAATAGTAAAATATTATTTAAGGTATTTTACATTTTCTGGCTTAAAAGTCCATTGCTTAGTTTAAATACTGTGTATAATGGATCAAGCAAAATCTTTAGGACTCACAGAAATCTGCCTTTGACTTGGGGAGAGGGCCTGGGGAGGGTGAGGTCTAACAGAGACGTGAGCTGGCAACTTGAGAGATTAGCTACATTCTAAAACTTATGAGAGAAAACTCCAGACTGGTATACTTATATCCCACTTGTATTATTCTAACACCAGCAAGTTTCAAGACTCATGCCCTCGTGTGAATTCCATTAATTAGAAAAAGCAAAGCAAAAGTTCAAACCTACGGAAGGTCCTGGCTTTCCTCTCATGCCTGGTAGTCCTGGTAAACCAGTAGTTCCCTAAAAGAAAGGAATAGTAGAAGGAAGAGAAAAGCTATTATAGCACAAAAGGCAGATATGCCTCTACTATCATGTGCTACAAAATGACCTTTCAGTCAACAATATAATGTGTATATCCCAGTGGTCCCGTAAGATTATAAAGAAGTTGAAAAATTCTTATCTCCTAGTGACATCAAAGTCATCCTAACATAGTAGTTAGGATGCAACACATTACTCATGTTTGTGGTGATACTGGTGTAAATAAACCTATTATGCTCCAGTTATGTAAAAGTATAGCACATGCCAATTATAAATAGTACATTAAAATTGACAATGATAATAAATGACTATGTACTGGTTTATACATTTACTACTCTATACTTTTTATCATTATTTTAGAGTATACTCTTTCTACTTATAGAAAATAGATTTTCTATAAAACAGTATGCATGTCACACCAACAGCCTCATATATCTCATGTTTATCACTTCTCTTGATTGCATTATTTCTCTTATGCTTGATTTAATCTTGAGTTGTTCTATAGACTTCGTGTATCCTAAGTGTACAGTGTTTATAAAGTGTACAATAATATACAGTAATGTCCTAAGCCTTCACATATACTCACCACTCACTCACTTACCAAGGCAACTTCCAGTCCTGCAAGCTTCATTCATGGTTAAGTGCCCTATACAGGTACACCATTTTGTATCTTTTATACTGTATTGTTACTGTACCTTTTCTATGTTTAGATATGTTTAAATAAACAAATACTGACCATTGGGTTACAACTGCCTAAAGTATTTGGCACAGTAATATGTTATACACATTTGTAGCCTAGTAGCAATGGGCCATATATGTTATTGTAGTTTGTGTAAGCTCATTCAATGAAGTTTGCACATGACAAAATTACCTAACAGGAATTTCTCAGAAGGCATTTCTGTCATTAAGCAGCACATGACTGTATTTACAAACCATAAAGAATTCATGAAAATATTCCAAAATTTTGGAAAATCTTTCGAACAAGACATATAAAACCATACTGATACCATATCCTAACAAAGTACAAGGTTAAAAATAATGAGTACTCCTTTTTTTTTTTTTTTTAAGAATTTATACTTTTTCACTGGCTTTTTTTGTACTTTATATAAAATGAATGGTAAAAAGTTACCTTGTCTCCAGGATACCCTAGCTCTCCTGGCTCTCCTGCAATGCCTTGTTCACCCTACAGAGCACAATTTCATACAAAGACACTTAAGCATTGCAAACATGGCAAAATAATAAGAAAGCAAATATTAGTTATAAAAGAACAATTTTTCTATTTTTCCTACTTCTGTGAAAAGTTATATAATTGATAGTACAGATTAGATCCCATATATAAAAATAAAATCCTTTTAAGTTGTGTTGGCTCAAAATATAAATATGATAAAAATTATCTCTATGATAATGTAAATATTTAAATCACCTTATCACCTTTGATTCCAGGTAGGCCCTTATTCCCTGAAAGACCCTAAAAAATAAAAGTGATATTTTGTGACATCATAGAGAAATTAAAAATAACTATCCATTATGCAAAGAGAACCATACCATTGGGCCAGGAATTCCAGAAGGTCCAATTGGTCCCATTGGGCCAACACCACCCTGAAAAGCAATAAGAAAGGCATCATTAAATATCCACTACAATTAGAAAGAGAATATGGTAAAAATTAATTAATTAATTAACTCCAAACAGTTCATCTCACTAAGTGCCCACATTTGCCTTGTTCTTCGACCGCCTCTGTTTCTTGCCACATTTGGAAATCATACCCATCTTTTAAACTATTTAGTGAAGTCCATCCTATTTCCTGAAGCCTTCTCATACTGGTCTAGTCCATAAGGATCCTCCCCTTCCTTGAGCTCCTATAATACTTATGATCCATGACATGCGTCTTGAAATATTTTCCCAATTAGATAAATATTTTTCCAACTAGACAGTTCCATGTTCTCGGGAAGTATTCAATAAATATTTAATTTCATTGCCTTAGATTTTTATTTCATCCGCTTATCCTGCAAATATTTATTGAGCAGTTATTATGGGCCAAGCATTCCAATGATTTATTTCATGATTTGAAATTTGCATAATCAGAAAAGTTATCAAAATTTCAGGGATAAACTGCGTTGTGAACAAAAAAGTTATACTCTGCTCTCTTTCATTATGTAACATTTGTAAAGCATAATATGAAAAAGACACAGTCATCAACGTCAAAGTTCTTGGTTTAATGCTCCAGTGCAAGATTCTTCAAAAATATAACTACCACTTTCATCTCCTGAAAGCAAGATACTTAGAAAAACCCCTTCAATACGGTATTATAGAAAACAAAGGACAAGAGCAACAACAAGAGTGTTTAAAGGAAAATTCAAAAAGATGGTGAATATCTCTTGATGACTTGGGGATATAAACCATCATGATATAATTTTAGTTTCACTGATGCCTTCATTTTTCTTATTTCTCTTGCTACCTCTCTGTGCCTCCTGGCTATCATATATCATTCTCCATCCTTAAAGATCAAGTTGGCTAAAACTTCTCTTTTACGGTTCCCAAATATTAAGGAACTTTTAAAGGTGTATTTGTGACAATGTATCCCAGGCCCTTACTACCAGGGTTTTACCAACACTTCCTGTCTCATCTGTCCTCCAAATCAAACATTCTAGCACCAATGGACTCTTTTCTATTCTCTAAACATGCTCTCCCCTATAGGCTCCGAGCCTTTGAAGATATGTTTACGACTACTGAAATGCCCGTCTACTATATGACTAAGTATACAGCACTCTGCTTTTTTTTCTGTCTTCCTAATCTGTACATTTTGTTTTACTCTTTTTTTTTTTAACCTTCCAGACCCAACATAATAACTATCACTAACAGTTTTGAAATAAAGTATGGAATGAATTCTGGAGGAAGTAATTAATTTTAAAAATAAAATTTGAAATAGTGATTTCTAGAACTTCACCTCTCAACAAAATGAGGTATTTCTAATGGTCTATTTTTATATAATACAAATTTCAAACTGGAAAATATGACATCTTTACTTTTGGATGAGTCCTAAAGTCTGTGAAATATAATCAAGATAAATTAGTTCCAACACGCTTAATCCTGAAACATATGGAACTGTGAGAAACAAGGAGTAATATTTTCCAAGTTAAATAGATATGCAATATTAATACATCATTGACAAATTCCGTCAATAGGAAAAATTATTCTTAGAATTACACTGGCTAGTTTATTCAAAGTTCACAGATTTAAAACTTATGATAGTATCAAAAAACCAATAAACATCTTAGTTTAGAAATTATGCAGCAATAACTCATGTAAGTATGGAAAGAAATATTAACAAATATTTCTTTGTCGTCTTGTTAATTTTTCTATATGCAGTATAATATTGTTAACTTTTCAGTAACTATATTACTGTGCATAGTCTAGCATCTTCAAATGAATGTACTTTGTAAGCATAATACCCTAAGTAATTTTTTAGTGACTCTTAAAAAATCACAAAATAGTAAGTTTTGGAAGATATTAAAAGATATCTATATATTATAAAGGACTTAGTAAATTATAGAACTAAAAAGTAAAATGGTACACATATAGATATTTCCAAAAAAAAAAAATTGTGGCACGGCATATGTTATGTGGAAAATCTTACTCCCCCAAAAACAATAGCCTTCTGAAAGTATCCATGATAGATTAACAGCAGTTTTCAGTTCCACGAAGATAACTTGAAGTTCCTTCAGCACTCCCTACCTATCACAATTCTCTTCCATAAGAAGGAGTAGACAGAAGAAATAATTTCATTCATGGGAGCTTAGTTGAGTGTCTGGAATATAGTGACAGTCAGAAGAGCCTTCCACACAGTGATAAATAACAGAGAACTTTTGAGTCAAAGTGAGCGAAAAATAATAGAGACTCAAGGATAGGTTCTTTATATAGAAACAGCAGCCACTAGCCAATAAGTTCATATGAGTGAGCACATTGTGGAAAAGGCTGACTTCCAACATTAGGCTTTTCAACCATGCCCACTCATACTTGCAGACGATAATCACTGTCACTAATCAAAAAAGCAAATAACAATAACAATGAATTGCATGGAAAAAATAATTTAGCAAAATCAATGTCATTTATTTTCTGAAACTATACTTGATGGAAGGGAACACTTGAGAGATAAATCAGAGGCTGTAGTTCTGGGCAAGCAGATAAACCATTTACTATGAAATATAAAGATTCTATATCTTTCCCAATTATCTTCTAATCCTCACTTCCTTCTGTTCTGCTCCCATCCCTCCATACTTCGTAGGCTACAATCTTGCTACTCTTCTTTCACTTCCCAAACATTTCATTTCTCCCCTCTTCTGTGCATTTGAACACAGCTTTTTCTGCCGAAGAGCCCTCTGCCCTTTTCCACTTTACCCCACTCATACACAATCTTCAGGATGCAGCTAAAAAGACTTATGTAAAGCTTACTCTGAATCTCTGAGATAACACAAATTGCTCCTTTCTCAGTGGATTTATTTTAGTCCATAATAGTGATAATCACATTGTATGATATTGCTTATTTGTTCTATGCTATTAGATTATAATGCTGCCAAAAATAGAAATCTTAATTTGTTCACATTTTTTCCATCTAGTTCAGCATCTGAATAAATGAAGTGTTCACAATGTTTGATTTAAAATTTTAATAAACAAAACATGGAGGGAGTAATACCTGTTCTATCTACAAATAAGATATTCATGTGAAAGTACTTTGCGAAGTGTAAATAAAGTACCATCTATATCAGTGTAGAAGAGGGGAGGATTACAAAGATGATTGTTAGTGTCATTAACCATTTTCATGTCTATAGAACCTCTCTCATTTACCAAAGGGTGAGTGAAAAAAGAGAAAGAACAGAAAACTCAGGTATTTTCACTGAGCACTATTGTATGGCAAGCACTTTGCTCGGTCCTGGAACTGAAAAATGAATGAGTCAACTATTAGGCAGAAAAGTAAAGGTAGAGTGTTTCAGGTAGACAGAGAAGTACAAAGGCCATTTTGTAGGGAGGCTGCATGGCATCTGAGAATGAACACCTTTGCTAGCACACAGACTATGTTTCAAGATGCAGATAAGAACCAAAACAATCTAGACATCTTAGGCCATGCTAAGAATTTTAGTCTTAACCTTAAGTGTAAGAACAAGCTTTTGAGCCAATAGACTTAATGCTAACAGGTTAAATGAAGAAGGCATGAACAGTATCTTTGGAGTCCAACTACTTTCCCCTGCTTCTTTGCTCTCCCCATGGATAAAACCACTGACTACCACCTCCGAGTTTAATCCTGTTGTAAAGTATGAGAAAAAAATGATCCTTTGGGTTCCGCCTTCATATAGAGCTTCACAGGAAGCCTAACAAAATCTCAGATGACAGATAGTATACGTTTTATGGCAATATAAGTTTTAAGGAGGTGGTATAGCACTATGGGTAGAATTTTGGACTCTGGGTGTAGATCACATGGTTTCAAATCCAGGCTCAATACTTAGAAGATTAGTTGTCTTGGGTTGTTCTGATAATTTAATGGTATAACACTTGTGACTAGCACATAGAAAATGCTAAAGAAAAGTGAGCTGTTATTGCTTATTTCATTATTATTACACTAGTATTATCATATAAAATTTTAAATGTTTAGATTCTCTTAGGTTCTTTGACTCCCAATGTTATACTCTTGCCATCCCTAAATGGCAAGTTAAAACTCATTATGCTGATTTTTACTGTAGTTCCAACAACTGAACTTCTGACTTATTCCTTTAGTCAAATTGTCATTTGTGGCAGTTAGGTTGGGAAAAGAACGTTAAATCTGGAGTAAGAAGACCTGTGTTCAAGTTCAAGTTAAAAATATTGTAGCCATAATTTATGGCATAAATCACTAGAGTCTGAATTATCTACTTCACATGTTAGAGCAAGCACAAACTGATTTTTTAAGAAAAATCTTACCTCTGCCTATGGTCACATTCTACTTTTACATGGATATCAACAGTTTACTTCTAAGATTCTATTTTTGTTAGGCTCCTTACATTTCATAAACGACGTTGATTTTGACTTTAGCGCAGCTGAATGTTAAAGCATATAGCTCTAAGTATATATACGATATCTGAAATTCATATCACTGTCATGAACCATTAGCACGGCTGAGAGAAATGTACTTATGAAGATATATAAGTAGCAAGCAATCCGTTCATGTCAATGAATAATCTAAAATTTATCAGAAAGCTACATACCTGTGTCTTTCCAGACTAGATAATCAGAAAGACTATCCTAAAGGAAGGAAGTGGTTATTCTGTGTTGTATACTTTTGAGGAAATTGGTTCTTAATTAACCTTTAATGAGATAGACATAAATATATGTGTATACATATGTTTTTAGAAATTTATTTTAACTTATAAAGTATAATTAATTTTTTGATTCATACTACTAGTTTTATTTGCATATCTGGTTGAAATATGCACATGAGTAAGGCCAATATCCAACAATGACAGTAAAATTTCTCATTTTTCTAAGGTTTTTAAACACATCTAACAAATATAAATATACGAGAACATTTTAAAAGAATGATGATATTTGATACTCACTCTAAGACCAGGAAATCCAGGAGGACCAATGCTGCCTATAAGTCCCTAAGTAAAAGAAATGTGCACAATTTGTTAAACATGATTCCAAACTACTAGGCGTAGCTCCTAAACATGAAAACAAACGTTTCTTGGGGGAAAAAAATTATCAAATTTGAACTTCTTCTACGGCTAACTTCCAAAACTTCCCTACTCTTGCGCATCCTCCTACGAAGTACAAAATCTGGAGGCAGTTTATGTTCTTCATAAATGCCCCTGACTCCATGCTTTTGGATGCTAGGACTACCACTCAACCTAAGATATAGATTTCTCTATGCATCTAATAAAGAAAGTAAATCCCATTCATAGTCAGCATTATAGACATAACTAGCCCATATATCATATGAAGAGACAGGTGGTCAGCATAGAGGGTTAGAAGAACATCTTCAGATGTTTAAAACATTATCAATTCTTTTGAAGTAAATTATATAAATTCTCTAAAATTCAGTTTTTTCATTATAAAATAGGAATACCATTTGTTTTCATTATAAAAATTGCAATGAAAATTCTGACATATATGAAAGGTTTTGAAAATTCTCATAAAGCACTGGACAAATGTAAGAAATTATCAACATTGTTAAATTATTAATGAGATTTTAAACTATCAACAGTAATTCTTCCAGTTGATTTGTGATGAGTCTTTATGATGGTCTTTTGAACGCAGTAGTAGTCTTTACAATAAACCCTTAATCCGTTCCATATCAGTGTTACATTATTTACATGATACAAGGTACAAGACGGCCCCCTTTTTTTTTGCATTTCAATGTTTTTTTTTAATGTAGGCATGGTATAAAATATTGAGAATTATAAACTAATAAACTGAAAAGATTTTATTCATTTTTTCATATTAAAGACTCAATATGCTCTTCAAGCAGCATGGTATTTTAAATAAAAAGCAGATTTCAAAAAGAAAATTCTTCAATATTGTAGGAGTTCAACCCTAACAAATTTTATGTATATTTAATTGAAAAAAAAATAGTCAATAAGATGGCTTTACACTAGGTATGTAAGTATAGTCATCTGTGTGAAATCACCTAATGATGCTTATATCAGATCATATCCTTATCATCCCCACATGACTGTATATAAATGGTATTAAAGAAAAAATGTAAATAATGCTCATTTTATTATACTTGAAATAGGAAGCTCCTCAGAATCATTGGCAAGAAAATGATGGTAAACGTTCTACTTAAAACATTATTATAATGAATAAAACTTTAGCTAAATTCACTAAATAAGCTAATATGGTTGTAATTTATAAAAAGAAATCAAAAAGAAACTTTTTGTATACTTTATTTTAAGCATAAATGCTAAAAATTTACATATGTCTAACTATAAAAACTATTCCTAATTTAGGTTATAAAAATTTTGTGGTTGATTCTAATTCACCTTAAAATCTTATAAAAAAGAATGTGTGTGTGGCATAAATTGGGCGATAGCTACTGGATGCTTTTTGAGGTCAAAAAGGTAAAGATATTACCTAATGTCAAAAAAGAGCAACCCATCATTTTATGATAATATAATTAAGACAAATTTTATTATATTGACACCCTAATCTGAACATAGATATCTGAACAATCTCAAAGGAGATTTCTCTATAAAATATTCAAAAGGTTAATCAATGACACATTTAAGCCCCAAAGAGCAATCACCGAATGCATAATTTTTGTATGAGGCTTGTTAGTACCTCCCTATACTTGAAAGGCTTCTTCTCCCATGCCCCAAATGTGCGAGTCAGTACTGTGATCATAAATTTCTTATATTTTACTGAAGCGGTCATACTTAACATGGTCAAAATAATTAATTTTAATGATTGTCTCTCAAGATAGAGTTTATTTATTATATATTTTTGGCTTATTTCCCATGTTGTAAAATTACAAATTGGAATGTGCACAGTGGTATCAAAACTGGTCAATAGTGCTTATGCATAAATGTGGTAAGAGGATGACAATTACAGTTGCTATGGAGTCTGAGTGATGTTAAATCGCAAGATTGGACCATCACAATTTACTCACAGGACTGCCATCAGGACCAGCAGGGCCTCTCTCTCCAAAGTCACCCGGAAATCCCTGACCCAGAGAAAGAGAAAGAAATGTTGTTAAAGCCAGAATAGATAAAGAATTAATTTTTGCTGTGTTTTCTTATAAGAAATTTAGTAATAGGAAATATTCATTTTCTATTCGTTAAATGGTAGTGTAACAAAAATGTGTGTTTTGTATAACATTTCATTGATTTTGTTAGGTGCAATATTTCTATATTTTATAAAATTATTTTACATGCCACATAATATATACAGAAAATTAAGCTGGAGAAAATAGAAATTTGTTGATTATCATATAAAGAACTAATGAATGAGAGGAAACATAACCAAGATTTTGGACTGACCAATCCATTAGTTATGTCTGCTATTTCATGCTGTTCCCATACCCACATCACAGAGAATGAAATGGCCAATATTACTAAGCATATGTTGGCACACTTACATGTGCTAAAGGCTTTACACATCATTAGATATACACTACTTCATCTTCACAACCGGTTGAATTAATGAGTACTAATATTTTCACTTTGCACATCAGGAAATTAAAGCCCAGAGATGTTAAGTCACTTGTACCCAATAGTGATGGGTGGGCCTTAGATCTGAATGGAGGTAGTATGATTGTAGAGTCAATGTTCTCTTTCTACTACGCTATACTGAATACTTTAACTTCTCAATACAAGATATAACACAACATGAAAAATCATTTAAGTGCAATTTTACTGGGGAAAGATAAAATATTGCAAACATAAAATATGATGCTACTGTAAATTAAACTTCCCAAATGTCTATTGAGAATTCTATATTGTAAAACTATGAAGAACAGTAAAGTAACACTTTCTCATTACAAATTCAACTGTAAAATGTTACTCAATTAATCTTTCTGCACTAATGTTTTTCTTTAAAGATTTACCACTGGATTTAAAAGGCTATATTACATAATGATTTAAAAGACATTATTATCAACAGAAATAATTTTCATTTTTAAAAACTTATGATTAACAAAAATAAAACTATATTATTAGATTATTATAGTATATTTAGGCAAGCCAGTACAAAATGTTATATTTCTTACATTGCCAAAAACCACCGGTTCACTAGAACAAACATGAACGGGCTAAGTTTAAAAGATGATTTAACAATGGAAAGTATATGATGTGTCTAAGATACAGTTAACTCATACTGGAAGCAGTTTTTCTTATTCTGTAATCATAGGATAGTGCAAAAACCATCTGGGTAGTCAAACATATTGAAGCCATACTCCTTTCAAAGTCAGTTGAAGTTCAGGCAGGCATTTTGCTTTCATTGTCCACGGAAGTCAAATTCTGTTGTCAACAAGCTCACAAATCTTCAATGCATCTTTCTATTCAGTATGACCTAATATGGGTAATTTGAAAGTATTTAGATGCACAGGTAGTGGAAAAAGGAGACGAAAAATACTGTAATAAATCTGAAACAATAAATGATTGAATTTTAGATAGATCATAAGTAGGTTTTCCAGAATCCTCAGTGAAATAATAAAGAATGAGGGACGTACTGCATAATTTCATTAATGTGCAATGTCCAAAATAGGCAAATCCATAGGGATAGAAAGTAGATTAGTGGTTGTCTAGGGTTGGTGGTGTGGGGAGAGTTGGGGACTGACTGCTAATGGATGGGTACAGGGTTTCTTTATGAGGTAATTGAAATGTTCTAAGATTAGATGGTGTAATGGTTGCACAACTCAGTGAATATACTAATAACCACTGAATTGTACACTTTAAAAGAGTGAATTATATCTCAGTAAAGTTTTTCTTTAAAATGAAGAAACAATCAGTCTGAACAAGGAGCTGGATTGCTAAAAACATCCTTGGGGACTCAGTCAGGATGGCCAGAGGATGTGCTATCTGGGACTGATTAGTCCCCATCCTCACCCAGTGGGAGGGAGGAGCTGCTCTGCAGTTCAGCTTCCACATAACTCATGATTTCTCCCCACTAAGAGAGGCAGAAGAGAAAGGGGAGAGAAATGTGATTAGTTCTCCACTTCTCACAAAATTTGTACTTTCTACGACCAGCATAAAAACAATGAAATACTTATCAATTTCATCTTCTTGTTCTTCTGGTTCAAACATATCTTAATACTTATTAGCTGTCCAATTTTATTTTGCCCCTGAAACAATTTAGTTGAACTGAGTAATACCTATTTTTAAAGGTTTTATATATTCTCTTCTCATTTTACTACCCATTAAACATTCCATTTAATTTTTAATTCTCTATTCCAGACAGATATAATTTATTTTTATCCATTGTCATCAATTTTTAAAATAATTTCTATTAAATCTAGACTTATTTTCTTGTTTTATGAAATATGGTACAATTACTGCCACAAAAAGCATCATTATATTTGGCCAATGTTTTATATTGTTGGATATGTTATTGCTTATTCACTATTTATTTGGTTGTTATTTCAGTTCTGGTAACTGCATGTATGATTTTTTTTAATGTAGGGTAGTTCTGTATTCCTTTAATAAATTACCCTTAATGTTTACAGTCATATATCTTCATTATCAAAAAACGATCTTCAAGGTTGTGAAATATGTAATGAGAATAATAAAATACTGCTTCTGAACTGAGAATACAAAAGACAATTTCTATGATTTCTTTTTCCACTTGAAAGAATTTGTTACAAAATGCGATATTAAATTTTCTCTGATATTTACCTAATCAAAAATTATAACCATTAATTTAAATAGAATTGTGCTCTCCTAGAAATACCCTCACACTGCCAAAGGATGTAATGACCATTTTCTACGATTATTGTCTACAGGAAAACTTGAGTTTTTGCCTTTCTTGCCCAATTTGCTAATTTCATGAATGTAATAATCATCTTCAAATAGGCGTTCCAGAGTTGTATTGTTGCTTCTGTATTGTGCATAATCATCTTTATTCATTTTCATTGTTTTGACTAGTGATCAAATTTTATTTTAAAAGATTATGACATTTTAGAGGTTTCATTTGATCATTTCAAGTTATAATAATTTTCTTGCTCACTTACACTGTTAGATCAGTACAAAGGGCAGAATCTGAGGTGACCCCTAATGATTCTTACCTCCTGGTGTTCATGCTTTTGTAGCTACCCTCCCTTTGAGTGTAGGTGAGACTATGACTTGCTTCTCCTAATACGATATAGCAAAGGTAATGGGGTGTTACTAAAGTAATTATGTTACACTGTATAAGATTTTGTCTTAGCAGCCTGGATCTAGTGACTTCCCTTGTGAGCCTGATGAAATAAGCACCCACATGGTAGAAAACTGAGGGTGACCTCTAGGAAATGCAGATATTCAACAAGACCTGAAGGTGGCCTATAGTCAAGACCCAGCGAAAAGCCAGAGCCCTCAGTTCTACAACCTTCCTATAACCTCCAGGATTATTGAATCCTTTTCACAACCTGGATGAGCTTGGAAGTGAACACCTCCCCAGTCAAGCCTCCAGATGATGATGCAGCCAGCTGACACTCTGGTTGCAGCCTTATGACCCTTAGCAGAAGAATCAGTTAAGTAGTACCTGGACTGTAGATCCATGAAAACTGTGAGATAATAAATGCATGTTGTTTTAAGCTGCTACTTTGTGGTATTTCTTATGTAGAAAGAGATAGAATATTAATAAAATTGGTAGTTAAATCTTTAGAGAAAGTAGAAAGTCCTACCTGCGAATTTTACTATGTGGTAATGCTCGATATAAGACTACTCACAGTGTTTCTAGATTTTTAATATTTCAGTAAATCATCTCTTTGAATATTTTTACTCTTTATTTTTTTTGCACATTATAATTAATATCAATATTAATTCAATTACAATTTTATATTCACTTTATAAAATGTAATCTAAATGTTTATAATTAAAAACATCATTCTAGTATTTTATATAGATCTAGTTGCCAATATAAAGATTCTCTGTCATGTTTCATGAATTTTGTGTCTATAGTTATGAAATGCAATTTTAAGTGTAATGAATTGCAAAAAGTGTAATGCAAATAATGCAAAAAATGTTTCTTAGTCTTTGGGTGCAACTGTTACCGATATTGCACTAATTCTACTACTGTTGAAACCATAAATCAGAACACAAAGAGAAGCAAGAAAATAGAAGCTTTGTATTATCAGGAAATAGTACTTTATTATGCAAGAGACTACTGCATTCATGTTATAAGGAAAATTAGATAAGTTAATTAAGTCATCTTTCCTTTTACCTAAGTGCTTCTATTGCTTGCCAAATCGTCATCACAATCTTAAGCAGTTTCTTTCTCTAATGACGGCAATGGACTATTTACATACCTTCATGGCATTCAGACATGAGGTTATAGGCAAGAGATGTGGAGAACAATTTCTACGAGGACTGAATATTATTAAACTATGAGATAGCTAGCTTCAAAGATAAACTCTCATGATTCTCACTTCCTGGTATTAATGCCCTTGGGTAGTTTCCATTTTGAATAATGGCTGTCCTATATGACCAAAAGAACATAGAAGTGACAGTATGTGAATTTAAGGAGTTCTAGCCTACTTCTTGGAGACTAAGCATCAAGTCAGGCTTACAGTTAACTGAGCTATGATTTGGGCTTCAGTTCTCTGACTCAAGTCCATGCCTTGTTCTTAAAGACTTGTTACAACATTGTATTCCAGTTCTGGGAACGGGAATCTCCCTTATTCTTGTATCGAAGAACCAGTTTTGGTATATGACATCATGTTCTATCCCTCAGTTATAAGGACCCCACTGTATTCTTGCCATTTTTCCACTCAGAGTATACAGTCCCTGAACCCAAGCCAAATTTCACTGCCATATTTGCACTCGCAGTCTCACATTCTTGACTTTGATAACCTATAAATTCTCTAGGTTTTCCCTTACATTATTTGCCATGAAAATAATTGCCTGGCTGAATTTTCTCCTGTTGGTGTCATATCTCTATGAAAACTAGCTCCATCTAGAGTTTCCCCAAATTATCAGCTCTAGTTCATTAGACATCCCTCTGCTCAGAAGCTGTCCCAACCTTGAAGGTAGGTTTAATTCAAAAAGTCCTGGGCCCTTTCATACATCTGTCAAACTATAGTTAGCCAGATATATAGTTAGCCAGATATATTACTACAGACTACACCCAGTAAAGTACGTTTTTCTTAAAAGAGGCAGAATCACTTAAAAATCAATGACAATTTTTTTTGTAATGCTGTAGCAACACTAGTAGTTTCTTCATGATTGAATTAATTGCAACCTTTTTCCTAGGACAAAGAAAACACTGTCTCCAAATTTTCCACAAAAATGTACGTATCTGAACTACTACTGTGCAATACATGTTTAAGAGGGTCTTGAGCTAAGGATAGAAACTAATAACAGATGTCTAACAGAAGGATTTTATATTCTGAAATTCTAACACTGGAGTTAGAAGCCAAAATACAGTTTACTTTAAATAGACTTCTTGTAACAGAAAGATGTATAAGAAAAGAAAAGGAGACACTCCTTTCTACAGTCAGAAAAGTAAACATCTCTGAAGTCTGGGTATTACAATGCCTTGCGGATGTTGTCCACCATTCTAAGACTGTGATATTTTGATTTTTACAGTAAGAAAACTGGGTTCACTTCTTTTTCTATATCAAACTTTAAATGTAACATGATTTTTTAAATAATCTATTCTTATTGGTTCTGAAAAACTCCTTAGACAACTCATATTTTAACAAATTTTCTAGGTGTTGGCAGTAAATCTCAATCTTCAATTTCATGTTTCTCTTCAATTCTGGCAAGTCAGTTCTGGTATAAGTTTTTTAGGTCTATGGAGCCATATAAATATGCATAGCCAACTTAGTATAGGAGACTAATGATTAAATCAATCTGGGAGCCCTTGTAAAATACTTTTTAAAGCCACTATAGAATTTCCTGACTGTGGCACTACAGAATAAAGTTCGGAAACTTTGCATTAAAAAGGAAGCTACTTGGAATTATATAATAGCTATAAAATCTGAAAGTTAATAATATATACAAATCCTCTCTCCCTGCCTCCCTTATTTATTAAAAATAGCATTCTTCTTTTCTATTATAAATCAGTGGATGGCTTTTATGCTCTTAAAGAATCTGACTCACATTAAGTTCCAAGAAGCTTTTCAAATAAAGACAGTAAACATGTAAAATAGAACAGTTCTAAAATAGAATAGTTCTATAGTGATAAAGTCTTTACCAATAAAGATTGTTTACTACTGTGTTTTTATCTGAGATTGCTGGCAAAAGAACTTGAGATGAACTCTAACATCCACAGAGAGCAAAAATAATGAATGAATAGGGCTTTCCCATCTCCAAAGGTTGATTTTATTGAAGATGCCTAGAGCCCCACATCTGTCCTCTAATAGTAATTGACATTAAGGATTTTGATCCAATTACGACATGTAGGGAGTGGAGAAGGAAAAGAGAAGAGGTAAAAACGGTATCTTAATATCCAAAATCATGAATACACAAATATTGACTAATAGGTAAGTGATTACATGAGGTCTTTAAAAATAATTGTAGTGATTAGTAAGTACCTTATACAAAGATACTGAAATAAAAAATAAAAAGAAGAAAACACTTCTCAAATGCACACAACCTAAGACCAAGGAACAAATGGATTTATTAATATAACTACTATTACATACTCTTGGATCCTAAAATATACAAAATTCTTAACAAAACCAGTTTTCTTACTTTTCTTGGTTGAAAAAAACACACATTGTGTTACACATATTAACTCAACCCCTAAACATTGAATAAGCACAATGTTTTATTTAGGGGAAAAAATGAATTTTCTAGGAAGTAAGATTTCAAGTGAAAAACTTTTAACACAAACATTAAATTAAAAAACACCAGTATGAGAATAAATAATAAGTAATTCTTGAATAACCAAAATAATATGTTGTTTTTAAATGGGTCCATTTTCAAAAACATTCGTATCATATTTACACTGTCCAGGGAAAGATATCTCTTACTTATAAACCTATAATTTTATTTTAGAAAATACAAACATTACTAAGGAAGTTGGCTCACAACAACTTAATTCCATGCTTCGTGTTTACTCAGGGAAGTAAGTGACCATTTGGTCAGCTATATTAGCATATAATTTATAGTAACATCTTAAAACCTAAGCTTAGCAATGTTACTAACTCACTGAACAATTATAGAAAGGAATTTTACCACTCCTCTATGTTTCTGTGTTATATGTATATATGATATGATGTCACTGCACATACATTTTAATATTTTTGTACACTATTTATATCAAACACTGAGCTTTAGTACACAGGTTAGAAATCAACTCAGTTGTTCAAAGAAGTTCATTCTGATTAATATTTAGAAAGTCCAGAACTTGGATTGTGAAGTTTTCTATGTCTATTACCGTCACTATTTTGAGTGTGAGAGTGTTTCACATCACACTTAATACAGAAAGTGAAGTAATTTATTTTACTATTTCCTGGCCTCAAGTCCAGAGACTAAAAATTTAAGTGTAAAATATTACATTAAACTTAGAGTTATCTAAAAAAGTCACTGTTGTTCTACAAATTACATCTTACAATAAGTATTTAAAACTGAATCATATTATTCTATGCTAATAAAACTGAGTACTTTTATCTGCCTAAATTTTGAGAAAACAAGCTCATTTAAAACACAGGGAGACTAAGTTAATTAAAGGGGAGTGATAATTGTAATAAAGTACATCCTATAATAATATTCATACTGATATAAATTAAATAACATGGGATCCATATAGCAGTACCTACCCTAAAGAAGCATCAACTCACACTTCTAAATAGCTCTGAAATTAGCAGAAAATTGGAAGTAACAATCTTTGGCACACATGTAGTCAAAACTTTTGTAGATATGAGTACTTTAAGATTTCAGCATTTCTAGATTTTTGTCATATTCTTTCAGATAAAGTTTTCTGTCATCTTTAGGGTGGTCCTTATATTTGAATATTTATTTCACATATAACAAAAATAGTATACAGAATTCAATAAATTACCAAGAGAAAATGGCCTTATTTGTATTCCACACACCTAATATTTTCCACATCGAAGAGAGTAGAAATATTCTCACAAGATATTTTCCTTTTATTGTTATTTAAACAGTAATAAGTGACCATTCTTATGGAATTTTAATCACTTAAACTGAAATATAAGTGTCCCATGATACATAATATCCCATTTGTCCTTACTTAATGTCAAAGCTATCTGAAGATGATTTTACTTAAACAGAGCATAGAGGAGCATTTATACATAAGAATAATCTGGAAGAGTCTTTGAGGACAGCCTTGGCATGATTTGCCTTGTGGCTGTAACTGGATCTTACTCAAAGTACAGCAATTTCCTCATAAACATGGCCAAATCATTTTGTGGTAAAAAACAAGAAAAAGTACAAGTAGTATACATGACATATTACAGCACCAGACAAATTTTCTATTATAAACACTATTTAGAAAAAATAGAAAACATGTGTTTTACAAATATATTTCTTAAGGATCTAACTCTATTACAAAGGCATATATTTTTAAAGCGATAAAACTTCATAAATTGTGTAACATAAAGAAGTATGCAATCAAACAAAAAACCCAATAATCATTCCATTCACAATTTTTCCATAGTTTTAATTCCCCTTTTGAATTCAAAAGCATCTGTTGGATAATTGCATAATTCCCTATGGAGTAAGAAACCAGAGCTATCTATAAATTTCTATGGACAATTTAATAGTTCATTATGAAGTAGGAAACTAGATATTACTCATACGTTTTCAAGATAGTTAATATTTACATAAGATCAGCCATATTAATAAATAAATTAGGTAGCTACTAAAATAATATATCACAGGGGCTTCAAGAAAATATTTCCTCACCAATGCCTATAATTCCAGCATTGCAGATTACTTACTTTGTCTTAAAGTATGTTCAAAATATAATTATTAATGGGTAGGTAACACTTTAAGTATTGAAAGTAATTTATATAGTGATATATAAACTTAATTAGTTCTTTTATTGACAACATACTTTGATAAAAGGAGGATAGACAGAGTGGAGAAGAAAAGAATAAAGAAGATAAACTTCATGTACTGTCAATTTTGAGACAGCCCACATCCACATATTTACATTAGATATTTGGCACATAAAAAATAGAGAGGTGTTTCGGTTGGGGTATATGTATGAAGGCTAAAATATAAAGAAATAACGTACTAACATTTTGAAGTATAATAAAGTGTAAGTAAATGAGATGGCATACAAAATATTTAGCAGAGTACTTTAGAATAAGAAAAGGTGATAATGGTAACGATGATAATAACAATTTCTGTTACTGTAATTGCTATAAGATTAGCTTTAAAGTTGAATGTAAATGCAAGAAAACAAATGTTCAGTTTATTTTTTAATTCTTGACAGTTTGGTAAGTTTAATCTTAATACATTAAAATATTTAAAGTAAAATTTTAAAATAATTTTATCACATTTTGTCCAAATATCATGAAAAAATAAATCATGTTCTTCTAAGCAGTGTGAGTAGAAGACAGATAATAGAAACATCTAAGGGGTAAGGACTCTGGAATTATATTCAAAGGTCCTGGGTTCAATTCTTGATTTTACCAGTTTTAACTATGTAATTCTGAGCAAGTCTTTTAACATTACTGAGCTGTATTGGTGACATTACTACCCACTCTAATCTACCTTCAAAAAATATTGCAAAACTCGAAGTATAAATGCTTTAAAAGGATATGAGTATTCTGTTAAGATTTGCAGTCCTTTAGCATTATCATCCAAATTTTTATTTATATACAATAAAATTTTAGAAAAGCTGTCATGAAGAGCAATTTTCTTCCTCACAGACTAGAGAACACAATGGAGCACAAAATATCTTATCAATAAATATCTTTCAATAGTAGTAAAAACGACATAAGTAAAAAGCAGGTGGCTCATTAGCTATACTAATGCAGCCAGGATGACCTGAGGATGTTTCCCTGAACCATAGTTTTCTCATTTGTTAAACAATGGAGTATTGGGTGATGTTAAAATTTCCACCCATCTCTAAATTATTATATTATCCAGAAAAATTCATTTTTGTTGATTTTTTTTTAATCTGAAAATACAAGAAGCCGTAGTGAACTTGTAGCTCAGCTAACATCTGAAGCAAGCATTTAAAAAAACCTCAAAAAAACATGAGGTTGAATAGTGCTATCGGTAGTGTTTTAAATTGTTCATGTATTTTCCACGACATTTTAGTCTCTGGTCATCAGGATAAAGGTCTGTTACCCTGGTATATTAAATGTGTTAGAAATATCAAATTTTGAATTTTTTTAATCTAAATTTTCCTTTGCATTCTCAGGTATTATTTGATAGACTGTTCAAGCGGCAAAAATTAAACTTTGTTGAATGAAATGGATTTTACACAAGAACAACAGCTACATTCATATTTTAATAGGTGAGAAATATGCACATAATTGGATTATATTGCTCTAAATCAAGACTCAGGAAACAAGAATCTAACTACCTGTCTTCCCTTAAGACCCTTCTTTCCACGAATCCCAGGAACACCCTAGAATGTAGGAAAGTCAAAAGTAAGTATTTGTTGAATAAATGAGATATCTTTTCTCAAACATCAGTTAACGAAGTATGCCAAAGAGAAATGAATTATTCTTTAAATTGATGTGATAGTCAGAAAAACTTCAATATATTAACTGAAGTGGACCCTTGTCTTCTTCATAACAGAATCCTGATTTTATCCAGGAATTTACCCCATCTTTATTTCCAAATGGGATCCTGACATTCCTCTGGTAATAGTTATTTGTCCAGAGGTAGGCACACACACAAATCACAAACAGGAAGGTCTTATTTTACATACCCAAAGGACAATTACTCCCCTCCTGTGTCTCCCTGTTTCTCTGGCTGGATATAAACGAAGGCACATATAGCACCTGCACTGGCAATCTTGCAGTCACATGGGAAACCAGCTTTAGGATAAAGCCAACATTAGGCAAGGTAAATCAGAGAGAAGGATGATGCTACTGCTGTGCTCAAGATCATATTGTGCCTAGATCCTACTTAACCTATGGATTTCCGTTCATGTAAGAAGGAGTAGGGTATAGTACTTAAGCACTCAGGCTTTGGAGCTAGAATATCTATTCGAAGGCTCTGCTCTTATTACTTACATATTGTCTTAGACAAGGCTTTCTTTGTGTGCTTCATTTTCTTCATCTATGTGTGAATAATATCTCACTGGGTTTTGTTATTAATAAGGGAGTTAACATATGAAGTATTTGTATAGTGCCTTGTTTATATAAAATGATTCAGTAAATACTTAGCTATCATCATTATCATTGTTATTAAAAATGTGCTCATTTTTAAGCCACTTTGAGTTGGACTTTTCTGTTATTCGTAGTCTAAAGCATCCTAACTGATATCACTTCGAGGCTTATAATCACTTAAAAGACTTAGAAACTAAGAAATCTGTCAGAACCATGTAACTTGGAATTTATAGTATATATAGATAAGTTAGATGATATCATTAGTTAAGGTAATTTATTCACTTTCAACTCAATAGTATTTGATACTTATCCAATGTCTCTATTAAAAAATAAAAGAGTTAATAGGTGAGCAAGAGGACTCATTTCCTTAGGATTTTATGCATCTTTACAGAATATAGCCAACTTTTTTTTTTTTTTCAAATGGGTCGGGCTGAAGATATTTTCTGTAAGTGAAACAAATAATTTTTATGTTCACCAAGGTAAAAATCTTCACCTCATTTCACTAAAAAAGACTGAACATTTTATTATCATTACAAAACATCTAAACTCTAAATATTTCTTCTCTGAAAGGGCATTTGCAAGTAATTATTTTTTAAAATGTGATTTAATTCACTCACTTGGAACACTAAATATTTGAAAAATACATCTAGCAAAGAATAATCTGATTCACTTTCATCTGCAAAAACCAGTTTCCAGAAATAAAAATTTTGGCCTGAAGAGCATTCCTATAATAATAGAGTTAAATGCTAAATTCTGAATATGATTCTGTTTTCAAACCTTATGATAGTATATTAATATTGTTTAATTCTACTGTTTTCAATTAAAATTTGCAATGTAAATGAAGATAGGCAAAAATCACTGAACTGCATGACACCTCAAACTAGATATGATGAACTGAGAATGCCAGACCTCTGTACATGTTTTAATTTTTTAAGCATAACAAACCATTTTTCAAAGATTCTATCTTTATTCATAAGTACATACAATTATGAACAGCTATGTTCCATTATTAAATTAAACAAAAAAGAAATCTTCTGAGGCTAAAAATTTACTGCACATGGCAGTGTAAAATACAAGACCTGTCGAGAGCTTATATTATATTAAAGATTAATAAATTACAAAATAAAATTTCAATAATTAGATATTTTAATATTTCTCTTGTTTTTTAATTTAATTTAAAATAGCTAACCATATACATATATTTGTATCACTTTATTTCTTTAAAATAAAATTTAGTAACATTCAAGAGAGTCTAATTATATATTTCTAGTGTTTTTTCTTAAAGCTGGCTTGCTTCACTCAGTAATATTAGTTACCTGATATCTGACTTTATGACCCCTGTTGTACATTATCATAAGTATATCATTTTAGAAATAATATTGAAAGAAAATGAACTTACTCTCTCTCCTTCAGGTCCCAACTGTCCTACTTCTCCAGGAGAGCCAATGAAACCCTTAAAGTAAACAAATCATTGTACATTATTTCATTTGAGTATTCACCCTGTAAGTAATTCCAAGTAGAGATAGTTAAAATTTTTCCACAGTAACATGAAATTATACAGCTTAAGAAGTTATACAGTATGAATAACTTCTCATCTTATTGCTTCTCTTCCAGAAGTTGCAGATTAATCTTTTCATTAAAAAAAAAAGTAGAAAGCTAACTTAAGACACGATGACTAATAAAAATCAATAAAACCAAATCTTCTTCTTCATTGAATTTTATAGTGGGCAGAAAACATATATATCTATTTAACTAAAATGTAAGGCAGAATGAAGGTATGAAAAGACTTTAAGAAGTATGGAAGCATGAAAAGACTATAAGAAGTACAGAGAAGAAAGAGATTTATTCTAATGTGGCGGGAGATAAAGGCAATCAGAGATGGTTCCAAAGGAAACTAGAACTTGAGATAGGTGTACAGAGGCAGTAAAATTTTGATAAACAGGATTGAGAAAGAACACTGCAAGAACAACAATTACAATAAGCAGAGGTATAACAGAGAGAACTTAGTAGGGAGTGTATGTAAATGGTAACTGACAACACTATGTGTAAGATGCTTTGGACGAGAGCAAAGACCAATTGCGCCCTTGTGAAGATTACAAATAGTCTGAGAAACAAGGAGTACACAAAATAGCAATGCAAGGTATTTTATCCTAACATACTTTAATTATATCTCACATATGGCAAATAATAACCTGTTTCATCAATTTAACAGATAAACTGTACAGTAGTTTAGAAAGCAGATTAAAGAGAGCCTTAAATTTCAAGTTAAGAATTTTAGATTACATATTTTAGACAACTGGAAGCTACTGACTTTGAGGGACTGTGAGAGTGCCCTGATGTCAATTTGTTTTTCTAAAGTATTAATCTGTTGACAGGATACAAACTACATGACAGGAAACAGTGAATATAAGAAAACCTATTTACGAGGCACTTTCAATGGTTCAAATTTAAAGAAATATTAGTTTAGATCACTGATTCACAAAACATTATTTTAGTGCCCACTGTGTGCCATGAACAGTAATTATAAAGATGAATACGAAAATCAGTGTTCTCAAGAAGTTCATAGTTTATTAGGAAATAGGGTCTCATAAATAAATAATTGTAATATGCGATCATTGTGACATAATTATGTGATAGCCAATGTGATAAATACAATATGCAATGGGAACTCTGAAGGCAGAATAACCAAATTTATCTAGAGGAAAGATTTAGAAAAGCTTTGTAGAGGAAGCAACATTTGAACTGAGTCTTGAAGGCATTCCAGACAGGACTAGTAATATGCCATCAATCAATAGGAATGAAATGACACTGTAGAGAACTATAAATAGTTGTAGGTGGTTGGTAGACAAAAAGTGGGGTTGAAAAGGGTATCAGTGCCCATATCATTTAAAAAGTCTTATATATAATAATAGGAGTTTGGAATTAATACTATGAGTCATTAAAAAAACTAGGAATAATTTTGATATAACCAAATTTGCAATTTATAAAATTCACTAGGGTTACAGTGAGTCAACAGGTCTCTAAAGATTATGGCAAAGATGATTCTAAGGTTTATAGTTGGACTGACAGAAATATAGAAAACAAATATATAGGAAAGCTGAATTTGGTAGAAAGTGGGTAAGTTTTGTTAGTCATTCTGAATTTTTGATGATGATGCATTCAAATGCAATTATCTTGTCAGGGAATCAGAAATGTGAGACTCACAGAAAGCTCATAGATATATGACTTGAAAGCAGGTCAAGAGCCTTAGAGGTAGACTAGAGCTCTGAGAAAAAACAAAGAAAAATTATCACTGACCCAGAGGCTGAAATGGAGATGGGAGAAGAACGATTTTATGGATACAGAGAAAAGCCGAGGTATAAAAAATTTTAAGAATCTATATGGGAGACCATTTCATCTAAATCTTAGATAAAGGCTACTTATTTGAATCAGAGAATGGGTGGCTTTTCAGAGTAAATTCTTCTATAATAATGTATATTAAAAGAGAATTCAGGTTTTATAAAAGGGAATGTCATTTGTACAACATAGCAGCATTATTCACAATAGCCAAAAGGTGGAAGCAATGTTCAACAGATGAATAGATAAACAAAATGTGGTATTTTCATACAACAAAATATTATTCAGTCTTTAAAAGGAAGGAAATTCTGGCACATGCTATAATGTGCATTAACCTTGAAAACAATCCCGCTAAGAAAAATAAGCCAGTCACAAAAGGATAAAGTATGATTCCATTTAAATGAAGTACACAGAGTAGTCAAATTCACAGAGACTCAAAGTAGAATGGTTGCCAGGGGCTAGGGGTGGGGAAAAGCAGGGAGTTATTGTTTAATAGGTTTGGAGTTTCAGTCTGAGAAGATAAAATATTCTAGAGATTGATGGTGGTGAAGACCGCAAAACAATGTGAATGTACTTAATGCTTCCTGCTATGAACTGAACGTTTGTGTGCCCTCAAAATTCCTATGTTGAAGCGTAATCCCCAATAAGATGGTATCTGGAGGTGGGGCCTTTGGAAGGTAACTAGGGCACGAGGGTAGAGACCTCAAGAATGGGATTAATGCCTGTTAAAGCGATTAAAATGATTGCTTTCTCGGCCATCTAAAGATATAGTGAGAAGGTGGCTGTCTACAAGCCATGAAGTGAGCCCTCACTAGACACCTGATCTGCCCGCACCTTGGTCTTGGACTTCCCAGGCTCCAGAATTGAGAGCTATTTATTGTTTAAGCCATCTAACCTCTGATATTTTTGTTTTAGCAGCCTGAATTAAGACACCTCTAAACTGTACACTTTATATGGCAAATTTTATGTATATTTTACCACATCTTTTTAAAAAGTAATCAGGAATTGTTTCTAAGTTGCTCGAAATAAGAACCTTGTAAGGAATTTAGTTCCTAAGGGTGAAAGTTACTCAGATGTTGCCACAGAAAGAGGAGCATTTTCTCTGAGAAGAAAAAACACCTTTAAAATTCCCTATGTTCTACAGATTGTATGACCAAGCAAAAAGTAAAATAAAAGAGAAAAAAAGAGAAAGAATGTTCCTTTTACTTAACTTTAATAGTGAAACACCTATGATTTGTTTGCTTGAAAATCAGAATCTAGAGGATGGGGACAGTTTATTTAAAAATAAAGCATCCAAAACTATTTCTGATACCAAACATTTAGGATTATGATGACAAGCTGCATGTATGTTCAGAATCATGAGCTACAGATGGCTTTAAGTTTAAAAAAGTTAGCTTTTGTTTTAATTTTGTTTTGTTTAAAATTGTTTTGTTAAAATTGTTTTGTTTTTGTTTTGTTATATAAGTGGAATTTTGCTTATAAATAAAAGGAAAAGATACTCTAACTGGTGTACACTTATCAGGGAACTAAATAATTGAGAACTCAGAAGTTGAAAAGTCAAACTTTTACTCAACATAGCCTGTAGAGGGTACAAGCACAACATTTTACAAGTAAAGATTTTAAAGAGAACAATGCTGTCAATAACTACATAAGTGTTTCATAAAGATTTCTTGGTAATTATTATATTGAAATATGTCAGGAGCATCCATCAAAAAAATCATACAGGGTTGTGGTTATTCTCAAAACACTATCATTAAATTAGAGCTTAGTGTGTAATGAAACAAAGAACGTTAAAAAAATATCAACACAAATGCTTTTGCTTTTTGAATTGAAGATTGTATATCCAGTTAGAGGCAATTTCGTGTCACCAACAGGGACACTAAAACGTCAGGAGGCCCTGTAGACATCTACTTTCTAAGGCACCTAGTATATTATTATATAAAGAAATCCCAAAGGATGATTACAAAATTACAGTCTGTTTTAAATTTACATTTAAAAAGTAAATATCTTAACAAAACATGCAATCAAATAATAGTGCCGGTTAATTTATAGTGCATAGCATGTGGTATAGTTCAGTAACAGAATACAAATTAAATGAAAAACATTTTATAATCTTGTCAGTTTGTTTTTGTGATTTTTATCTTTTTAACCACATTTGGAGTTAACGTCAAAAGTCTACATTTGAGACCCTTTGTGAATGTGAAACCTAGATAAGGATACTCTCCAATCCCAAGGGAAAATTAAAGAATTAAATCAATCATAAAAAAGGTTATATATTTTTATAAAATATTTTTATCAAGCTGGCCATTAAAAACTAAAAATACAACTTAAAAAAGGTTACAACCTAGACAATAATTTTCAGTACAAATGAGGTAAAAAGCAACAACAAAATGCTGTAGATTAAAATGCAAAATATTATACAGAAGAACTCAGAAAAGTTATAGGAAGCACTGAAGCAAAATGAGAAAATGTAGTAAGAAAAAAACTGCACAACACTTTGAAATTATGAGGTCATGCACCGAAGAAACTCCCGATTTCAATAACAATGATAGAATCTGCCTAAAAAGTGTATGCTATGCACTAGGTACTGTGCTTTAAGAATATTAAGCTCCAGTATTCTCATAACTACCTACAAGGTAAGTTTCATTACCATCATTAATAAGATAAGAAAAATGAGGCACAGAGAGTTTAAGCTAGTAAATGAAGGGTTTAAAAAAAAAAATTAAAAAGTAGGCCTCTCTAACCCCAAAGCCTATTTCTTCTTGCTTCCTGAATCAGTCAACGTTTATTTTTAGTGAAGCTTCTAATAAGAAAAAAAAAAAAAAAACACATGACTTTTCTCCCTCATATTTTTGCAAGCATAGATACAGCATGGGAGAGCAAAAAGAGTACAGAACTAAAGGTGAGAAGACCTTGCTTGGTTCTAGTTCTGGCCAGCTGTGACTTCGTCAAATCGCAAAATTCCTTAGTTTACTATTTTCCAGTCTATAAAGCGGAGACAATATACCTGTTCTCCTACTTTACAGGATTGATGGCAAAGCAAAAGAAGAAAATACATCTGAAAGCATTTGAAAATGTTTAAGAATTTAAAAAATTTAAGGCATCATTAGAGCATATACTGTTTAAATACTTTATGCTTTCCTTATTTCAAAAGGTATTTTAGATAATATAAGGCACAGATGTAGATTCTGGAAAATAACTAAGCATTAAAAATAGAGAATTTTAAAAACAAAAATTTTAGTATACTTTTACTAATTTTTCCTAGAACTAGCTTTGATTTTATTTTGCAGCACATTATGTAACATAACACAGTAATATGGCTAAAAGTCTTTTAATGGTTTAGAAGTGCAATGGTATGTTCTTGATATAAGCTTATTTCCTTCTTTGCATATATTTCTCTGCTGTATGTAGTTTTTGTATCATAATATTATCTCACTCTTAAACTAATATGAATGTTTTTCGCCTGTTTATTTTCTTCATTATGATTTCTTAGGTCTATATATATTCATGTATGAGTAATACTACCAATGTTTTGGGGCATATTCTAACACACCAGACTTAGCAAAATGATGTAAATGAGGTAGGAGATATCAAAAAATGATGCAAAACCACTATAAGACTACTTTCTGTGGCCTTAACAGTGAAGATGTTAAACAAATGTAATTCTTTTCAGGCTAAACTTTAATGACATTCAAAGTTCCCACAAAAGTGTGAAAATAATAAGTAGTTTGTATATGTCATTCTACTTTTATGCAAGCATACTTAATGAAATGATGAAAATGCTACTTACACGTACACCTTTAGGACCTGGATTACCTTCTGGTCCAGCTAAACCCTAGTGCGAACAAAAGACACCATCATCATACCACACTACTTTTTAAAGAGTTGCTGATAAATAGATTAATAAAAAGGTCATGTAAAGAGGTATCATTTTCACAAGTATAAATTCAAAACTCTATATACTTAATGAATGAAGACTATATATATTCAAGGAATTTTAGAATTTCAAAACCAAGAGGCACTGTACATAATCTATACACAAATATATTTTAGATATCTAAAGTAGATTAACACGTTTTGTCGAAGACAAAAAAATTTTTCATTAAATTATTTATCATTGGAAAACTGTTCTTTTAGAACACTTCTAAGTTTTTAATTTACCTACTATACATCCCCATAATTTAAAAAATAAATACATTTTTAATTTCAGATCAATGTCCTTATGTTTGAGTATTTACAATATATTTATATTTTTAAGATAACATAAATCGTCATTTGGTGTTAAGACTCTTATATGCAATACACTCCACATATTTTTAAAGGCCTAAAATATGAAATTTTGTTAACAATAGATTATTTGGGGGGATTTTTATTTCCCTCATTCTTGAGAATAAGAAAGATATAAACCTAGTTCTCTAGTATGCTAAATGAATAAGTAATTTCGAGAATAAGTAACAAATTTATGAAAGCTTAGGAAAGGAAAGGATTTGAATAAATTTTCAAAAAAGTATTCAAAGACAAATTCAGTTCAGATAAGAGTATTCGGTAGTGGTATATGTAACACCGCCAACTGTGTTATCTCAAACTGGTGTTTATTATACAGAGCCTTAAGTCTTACCATTACTTTATTTCAGTAGCAGTATTGTAAAACAAGAAGCAGGGCTGTTGGGCATTTTAATTTTGAGGTATCTCAAATCAAACAGGTTTACAAGCCCCACTTCCATTTTAAATAAAACTTTCTACAGTAAAATTGTTTATAGATTTTTACGACTTCAATTTTATAATTATTTGGCTATGAGTAATTCATTATTTAATATAAATAAACCAATTCATTTGAATATAAGCTCTCAAAATCAGAATATACAATATATTAATGAAGACAAACAACAAAAAAAGTATAAATATAGTTACCTCACCTGCCTGCCAGGATAACCACGTGAACCAATATTACCAGTGAATCCTGGAATTCCCTGAAATAAAAAATAAAATAAATAAAACAATACAACAAAGTTAAAAAAAAAAAGCCTAAGGAAACAAATTTGGTGCATTCATAATACCCCAGTTTGGAAAGAATGTTTTACCCTATAAAAATACTAATGATCCTGCACATTGCATATCTGAAAGAGACCACCTATTTGAAATGAAAATGAGTGAAAACTACTAAATAAAAATAAATGAAACTGTTAAGATTAGGGCTCTAAATGAGACATCGATTATTAATAATTATAGGTCTAGAATGGGAAAATCCAGTGCTGCATAAATAAAGACATTTATTTTATAGAAAGAGTTAGTACATTTTCATAATAGCCACTATCCTTTTGGATTGAATTCCTTGTCTCGATCACCTTGCAACTCTTTTTAACTGTCTGAGCGTAAACCCCATAAGACTAAAAGGGGAAGTGGACTTCAAAATCAACCTCTTCAATATTCCTAAGGTAAGCTTTTTTTATAGCAAGTCTGATTAAGTAAATGGATATTAAGTGGTAATTACTGTATCATGATATAGGGGTATCTAAAAATTTATATAGTAACTTTGGATAGTAAAATTATTTTGAATTGATAATTTTGCATTCTCGATTTTAAAAAAAGTTTGCTCAAGGAAGGCATGAGAAATTTGCTAACCGTATAACTGTATAACAGTAAGAAATACTTCCATTTGTATTTACTTTCTTTCATTGATACATTATTCATTCATTTATTCATCACTTTATTCAGAGTTTAGGTCTTTTAAATAATTATTGAAGCAAGAAAATACCAGAAGAATGCATGTTGAGCTGCTTTTAGCTCACCTCAAATGGTTACAGTATGGACATTTTCATAGATTCATTATTTATTATGTAAAATTAATTTCCTGTTTGTTGTTTCTAAAAGAGATAATAAAAGACATTAGCCCTTTGTCCATCTGCTCTGAAGTAGACAGAAGGGTATTACCCCCATTTTAGGTATAGAAACACTATAAAACCCTTAAAATTTGAAAAAATCTAAGGAAAGAAAAGGCCAAGGAAAAGTCATATACAGGATCATAGTTGAAAGTTTTTGCCCTCCTATTCTGTTAGACATGTAGTTTCCTAATATATCCTTCCCTCCATTTTTCTCAGAATCTGTTTCTCAATTTTATTGTCTCATTTCTCTCCCTCCTCTCTCCCTTCTTTCCCATGCTCCAATTACCATTTATCACTTTTTATGTGCCAATTATGATGCCAAGTATTTTACATCGACTTTGTATCTAGGACATTGATACTATTTTCTCCATTCACATTTGAAGAAACTAACAGACAGAAGTTATGAAATTTTCCCAAGATGTCACAGGAAGTAACAGGGCCTGAATGTGAACACAGACAATCTGATGAAAGTTGTCATGTGTGCATACGCATATATATATATATGCATACATACATATACATACAAACATCTATACTTATACATGACAATGGACAATTTAACAGAATGTGAATAAACAGTGGCTTGACAATTACAGAATAAAATTCTATCTACGAGTGAAGAGATTATATCCTATGAATTTCAGAAACCATATTTATGTACTAAATATTACCTTATTAATATTACATAAAATGTTTTATTTCTATAACATTTGTTGAGTACCCATCATGTGCCAGGAACCATTTCAAGTATTTTATATATATTATCTTATTAAATTGCTCCAACTCTATAGTAGGTATAGTTATCTCTATTTTACAAATGAGAAAAATGAGACATAAACTGTTTGTCACTCGTGGAAAGTCACTCAGCTAGTAAGTGGGAAGCCAGGATTTAAACCAGCAAATCTAACTCCAGAGATCACCATTCAAAACTGTCGCTTTAGTGGAGGTCTGAAGTGCAAATAACTTCCAATGGTACTCTCAGGAAAGCCTTCCAACTTATATTTGGTTGAGTTTACTTATAACCGCTTCCTTTATGCCCCAACTCTAAAATGTACAGGCCTCTCTTCTAACATTCACAAAACCTTATATTTAGGTATGCCAATAGAAAGAACTGAAATAAATTAAAAAGGCTGTTTTTATTCTGTAGGTCACTCTTTGGAAAATGCCAACCACCATCCCTTTCATTCCTTCTCTAGCCAAATTAGGTTAACTGACTCCAATTAAAAAAGAATCTGTTATAAGTCATAAGTGAAATCTGATTTTGAATGGATTTTCACAGAGGGTGTTAAGGCAATGTGTAGAGATCTAACACATTCCAGCTGCACAGAGAAATACACAGAAGAACTCCACTTGATGGCTAAATTCTGCTGTAATGGAATAGCAGTAAACAAAGTAAACAAGAAGCCTTCTGCATAATCTTATATGGCATAAACACATTCTAAACCAACCATACCCTAAAATCGCTGTGAAAACCACAGAAGCTCAAAAGAAATAAAACGAATACTATGACTTAATTCACTCTGACTTAAACACAGTTTTTTTAAAAAAAAAAGCTGGCTCACTTAAATCTGTAGATGTAATGGAGGAATTTAGACACAAAATTCTATTTTATAGCTCCTGGAGGAATTAGGAATGAGAATCTTCCCCCAATTCCACTTCTCACTTGAAGCATTAAAGCACACTTCTGAATCAATTAGACTTCATGGTAAGATAAGTTCCAGCACTGATACAATGGGTCCTCCGTATATCTCCATTTTCTCACTAGTAAAATGGAATAATATCTAGGTCATAAAGTGATTGTGTAAAAACAGAGTAATATGTAGAAATATATTTAAAAGTGGGGATAACTGCAATAATTCTTAGTGATGCTCAGCATTAAATTAGTTAACATATGGAAACAGTCAATAAATGATTATATTACTAGATATTGTAGTTAACAACACTAGTACAGTTTGGCAACTAATAATTCAATAAATGACAGCTCTTATTACTAGAGTGTGCACAGATGTATAAATACTTTTCCAAATGTTTGCTGACCAATTTATAGATATTTACAAATTTTCCAGAAGTAAATGTCTCCTAGTAAATTAGTTATGCTCCTCAATGTCCACAACATTTTCATAGTTAAAATACAAAATGATTTTAGTTGTTCCTCAGTTATCATTAATTTTGCCTTTGTTTTCTGGAAATAAAAATAATAAAAAGTGAGAAACGACTCCAAAATACATTTCTCAACCTTTAAAATTGATTTTGCATTCTTTTAAAAAGAATACTACCCTCAGAACAATAACATGTATACTAACAGAACTAGGTTATAGAGCGGTTGTGAGAACTGGTCAGTACGGACACAAAATCGATTTTCATTTACTTGTGAAGTAGTACATTTTCTTCATTGGAAAATACACATTTCTACCAAAGCAGTATTCTAGGGATTTTTTTCCTCCTCAGGGACTAATCCCTCCAACACTTTTAATTTTTACCCATAAATGTTCAAATGCTTTTTAGCACTTATTTAATCCACAGGAAACTGAGATTGCACCTGTTACATATATCAGTTTGCTTGCCATTTCTGGTAACTAGTCTTTTTGAAAAATTGTGCCTCAGGGACTGAAGAGAATATACTGTCCTACTTAACATGAATGAAATAGAATATTGGCTTTATTTCTTAATTTATATCTTTCCCTCAGAGACAATCTCTATCACGTTTCTTTCTGGACCTCCCTTCAGGGCTTCCTGAAGCTGCTGAATCTCCAATAAAGATATCTGTCACCCTAATTTCTAATCCCCTACCCTTTTCATTGCTTTATTCATACTAGCCTAGTACACACTGTATTGACAATGTGTACATGAGATATGACTTTATTTTTTCTACAATAATATATTTTCTGGTGAGAGAGAAAAGGAATAAAATAATTATAACATAAATACAATAGTTCTAAAACTATTTTGACATTTAAATATATACATATGTGTATAATGAAAAAGATGTGCCATTCTAATTTGGATTGTTATTAAAATGTATTTGCATTTCCTCATATAAGGGTCAGGGAGCTAATAGCTATGGATAACTTTAGTGAACAGGCAAGCCCCTGAAATTGTTATAAAAAAAATCAAGAGAGTGTGTGTTTGTGTGTGCATATGCATGTATAAGTGTATTTTTTGAGGAAAGAGTTCACAGTATTTATGAGATTCTCAAAAAGGCTTATGAACCACAAAGTTTAAGAACTGCTGCTCTGGAACATGTTAGCCAGATAGTAAAAGTCAGTATAGAATATGAAAGCAAAAAATAAAAAAGCAAAACTATAATAGATAATCAATTAAAAGTTTGTCCTACATTAAACAGTTAAAATCATTAAGAAGAAAAATTGAAATGTAAGTGGGGAAAAAAGCTCAATGAAGTTCCTTATTGGAAAGATATGAGTTTTATAAAGGAAGTACTTACTTGTTCACCTCGGAGTCCTGGGAGCCCTGGATGTCCTTTGAGACCCTGCAAGGATAAAGGTAAATGTATTGAGGGGAAAAATGAGGTGAACACATTCCTTAAGGAATGCCAATAGGAAAATTTACAAATTCTATTTTACAACAGATCAAAACCCCATTACCATGAATTATAGAAGTGTCTCAATTTTTGTTGTGATGGAAAGTTGTCTTACCAAGAAATGCAATAGTAAATGGGGCTTAGAATCTAATTTTCATGTAGGGACTTCAATTTCAATATTTATTTTAACAAGAATTTGAACTCTAACGAGTATATTATCAATAAGTGACTAATTAGGAACAAAAAAGAAAAAGAGACATAATTATATCAAAATCAGAAATATTAAAAGACACAAATTTCAAGTATATACCTGACCTTCCTCAAGTAGCTAAAATTTGGGTAAATAAACTGTTTATCCATAAAGACAATAGTGGTACCTTTTATATACAGGACATACTTGCTTTGCCTGGTAGTATAGGACCATAAAACCGACCACACAAGCTGAAACCATGTAAAACAATCTTAAAAATAGGAAAAGTTACAATTGTTCTATGACCTTTAAAATTTTTTGTCAGAACTTAAAAATTCTGTCAGTTATATTTGTATAGGGGAAATAAAAAAAAAAAAAAAAGATGACCACTATGGCCATGTGAAAGGGCACAGTCTAACTTAAGAGCAGCAATGTTCATTTATTTACTAATAACATGTGCGTGTTATATTCAGACACTGGGCTGAAATACCACAGTGAATAAAATATAGTCCTTGCATTTAAGAACATCAAAATCACTCATATACTTCTCTTTAGCTGCTACTGCACTGTTGTCTGGAAGTCAACATTAAATATTCATTTTCTGTAATGTAGTAAGATTAGTTTATAGTTTAAGTAATATCAAGTTTCTAATAAAATTTTCAAACACTGCAGGACTTATGTCAGGAATGCTCTGAGGATTACAAAGGCCTATAACCATGTTTTGGTCAAAATAAGCAGAGAAAATTTTGTCAAAATTGAGAAATAGTGATAAGATGGCCATAGTTGATCAAAAAGAAAACCCTAAGATTTCAGAATGAGGTGAAAATCAACAGCCATGAGAATGTAAGCATTTCTTGGGATAAGGCAATACATTTCCTAAAGTCCTAAGAATAAGGAGTTTAACTATTTTTTATGTATTATTGAACTGTACACTCAAAACCTATATAATTTTATTCACCAATATTACCCCAATAAATTTAATTTAAAAGTAAATAAATAAGTAAAAAATTTAATAGAAGAATGATCCCAGATAATTGGAGATCTTGAAGAGACTTAATATATAGGATGGATATCATTCAAATCTCTCTATTTTACCCACATCCCTTCTCTTGGAACGTACCTCCCTCATGTACAAAATGGACTGCTGTCAAACTTCGTCCCAAAGTCCTCACAATATTGACCCACTAATATTCAGTTTAATTAATATTCGGTTTTTACTTTGGTTCCATCAATTCTTGTTGTAATTCTTTTCAATTCTCATGAAGATAAACAGTATGATAAACTAATTCTCAAAATGATGCTACATGACAGACAGATAAAGCATTTTCTGAGGACACGGAATATTTTTTAAGAATTTCTGGAATCCAAGATACCTTTAGCCAAATGCATTTATCGCTTGCTAGAATGTCAATCATAAGAGCTAGGCTGAGGGAAATATCTTTGGACACAAGGATGTTTTCAAAGTCCCACAAATTATACCACTTTGACAACCACTGGTTTGCCTGCAGGGGAGTTCAGCACTGTGTTGCCTTGTTCTCAGCTTCCCCTACCATTAGTGGGAATACCAGATTGCAGAGCAGATGGTAACAGTGGTGACAGCATAACCCTTAAGCAGTGTCTGTATTAGACTTTCAGTACTACACTTAGATTGGGGAACAGCTCAAAGTAAAATGTAGCTCTGCATATTTTTACAAAGATAATAGGCAGGTGAGAATTTGATCTACAGAATTAACTATGGGAGAGTAGAGTTCTTATTTCTCTCTCCAGGCACTGATTTCATGCCAACTCTGATTTTTTAAAATTGTTGTTGTCATTAACATTCAGTATTATTATAGCTCCTTCCTACTGTCCTTGCTTTAAATAGATTATGAAAATCTGTATAGTTTTTGACTGACTGATAAATTGCAATGCATTTCACTTGATGTTTTCAGTTATTTTTTTCCTTTCCAACTTTCTGAAGATATTGTGTGTCTCGTATGTAATGTAAATATTTTCTAAAATAAATGAAAAAATTCCACCAAAACAGAATTAGAATTCACAGTTTTATAATTATTACTAAAACCAGAGTAGTTAGTATTTTTTGATATTCTGAAAAATATTGCCATACAGTATTCATAAAAATTTGTTTTGAAATGTGTGTATCACATTTCACAATGACTCTGAGTTATACCCATCTGACGTATCCTCCTGATCCTAGGAAAATTGCTTCAACTGAAATCACTATTAATGTTCTTATAATTTTAAATAGCAGACTTCCAATATTAATATAGCAACTGATTGGCTATATTAAAAACCAATTTAAAAATCCATCTGGAGCCCAAGTTCAGAATTATGACTCTTGTCTTCCATCCAATTCAGCATGCATTCTGAATCCAACTTATCTGCTTTTTGGCACAAATTTAGACACTTAGTGAGGAACGAAAATATACTTTAGTTACTAGGAAAATAAGAGTTATATAAAAATAGCTAAGTTGAGAAAAAGTAACCAGCCAATATGAGGAAACACATTGGTTGTTAAAAGATGTTAATAGTAGTTTTTTATTAAAAAAAAAAAAAAAGTCAAAAGGGGGGGAAGATAAAAAGGAGAAAATAAAGGAGCGAACCAAAAGGTTAACTGGTGTGAAAAAAATTATTGCTTCTGATTTATTTGCTTTATTATCTGTCTCAATATTACCTCTAGTTTTCACAATATTTTTATATTAATCTTCTGTTTATTTATCTCAACAGTTTTCATAAGTTGTTAGTGTTCTCTACACAAATTTTTGCAGCCATTTTAAAGATTACTTGATTATGGCTTGTATTAAAAGAATTTTAATATGTTCAGATACTTCCAGAGAAAAGGAGTAATGAAGTCATTACTATTTATCATCCAAAACTATATTTGGTCCCTTGGCTTTCATGAAAAACAGACTTTTACTTCCTTTTGCATGCTTGAGATAGAATATTGAAATATACATCTAACAAATTTTGGCTTAATGAACTAATTAATTAATGGGGAAGCAGTATTTGAAGTTATTAACAGCACAGTCATATGTTAAACAGGCTTGGATTTGAGTCCTAATTTTGCCATTTAATAGTTGTACGGCCTTGGGTCAGTGATTTAACTATTTAATACTCCAATTAACTTATGACATAGTGAACATAGTATCAGTCTCAATGGGTTGTTTTAAGATGAAAAGAGATAGAGCTCAGCAGAGAGACTGGAACATTGTACATAACAAAATAGCTACTATTAATGTTAGAAGTTATAATAACTCAAAATAATTTAATAAAAATATGTAATAAATTTCTTATTAATCAAAGCCCAAGCACCTTATTCATCTCTCATAATACAAAATAGTAAAAACACAGTGGTTTTAATATTCTAAGCTTTATCTCTTGATCCTGCCATAACTTTGAATGACCCTGAGCAATTCTCTTAACTTCTCTGGGCTTATCTGAGATTTTTCACTTACAAAATGACTAACTCAAGTTCCTGTCTTTACTACAGAATCCATCCAGTACTTTAGGGGCAGAACTGCAAGGATGAAGGAATAGGAGTCCTAGGTTGCAGCTAATATGAGCCATTAATCTAGGTTCTCTGAGAATGGCTCCCATTTGCAGGAAATAACTCTAAGTGATGTAGGCAGTTCAAAATATGAACCAAAATTAGTAAATTCCATAAAAATAATTTACCTGAATATTCTACCTCATCGTCAGTCTTGTCCTTTCCTCTTTCATATAAATGACAGAATGTATTTGGAATGTATTTCTACTGTATATTCATATTAAGGGAAGACATGCATATAGTGTAAAGGAACTTGTTCAAAGCCTGCTATATGGAAATTAGTTTAGGTTTAGATTGAGTCATTATGTCCTTTTCCTAGCAATACTTGTTCTTTTTTTTTTAAAAATATACATATAGTTTTCATTAGTAGACATTCTGAAAAAAAACTACAAAATCTTCTCAAATATTTCAACAGTTCTGAAGTACTGTCAAATTATCATAAACCATAGATGCTTCATTTAACAGAAGGTAACTTAGTTTCTAAATACTTTTAACTAAACCTCCTCTAGAGAAAATTCAGTTACAGCTAATAATTGATAATACTGCAAGACCCCTGACTCCTATAGGATCCATTTCTATTACTTAACAATAAAAGCCAGATTTTAAAAGTTTAAAAAAATCATATTAGAAAAAGAAGTCTGTGAAAGATACATAATCCATGTTCCAGTTTGTTTAAATTAATGCTGTTATTTCATTTTACTAGATTAACACAGACAAAAAGAATATATTGTTCTTAATACTTTAAAATACTGATGGGCCAAGACCCATATACGTACATAGGGTTTAACATCTTCTGCTTTAAGTGAGAACAATTTCATAGTTTATCTACTCTAATGGTTAAAATCAGTCTTTTAAAATTTTCTCTATAAACATTTCTGTATATATTCTTCTACAAAATAACCACTCAACCTTTATTTAGTGTTTCTCTTTTTGGATTGCTAGTTTCATGAACCACAGGCATCATCTAACCTCAAAGAGTAATGATTAGTTTGTTGTTGTTTTTTTTTCTTTCATATGCAGTGTTATTATTTAGGAAGAAATAGCTGCATATTTAATATCAAATAAAACAATTAAGATAATTTCCATATTATGAGATTTTCTTTGCTCGATGCTATTCATCAGTAGTTTCTTCAGCAGTATACTTAGTGGTAAGAGGTATGCTAAGTAACATTAATCAAACCAAGACCAATTCTGTTAGAAATGATCACTCTGCAGTTTCATGTCTCCATGGGAGGAGCAACCAATAACCTCAAAGGAGTTATCGGATTCTAAGTACCATCTAGGATGAAGACTAGTCTGAAGACCATAAGAATAATGGTGTGGTTTGGTCACGGGAGGAAAAGTACTCCATGAGATCACAACATTTTTCATCATTTCACAATGCAGCCCTTTAGTAAGGGTTATGAAGAAAAGCAAACAAGATAAGGATCCTTTCCAAAACCAGATAAATCGCTGATGGTTAACATTTATTAAAGGCTTGCTATTTGTTGGACACTATAGTATCATGGATTATCTCATTCCACGTTTCCAAGAACTCCCTATGAAGTAGGGAGTATTAGAGTATTATCTTCTCATTTTGAAGATGAGGCAACTAAAGCTTAGAGATGTTAAGCAACCTACTCAAGGTCTATGGGACCTAGAAAATGGCAGATAGGATTTGAACCAAGCAATCAGAGCCTGACTACCACCTCCAACCTAAATCTCCCAAGAGGGAAAAAAATACAACACACTAAAATACCAATACAGCTAATTATTATATGTATTTAGACATCCATATCACAGCAAACACTGCCCTCAAATATTCTGGGGCCCTTAATACTTTAGAGAGAAATTTTCTGTCTTCCTTATCCCCTGTAGAGAATCAATAATTCAGTGTTTGGTGGTGGGGGGAGAACCTGACTATACAGAGGAGAATTTACACTTGTGTTAATCCAGGAAACTACACAATATATTTTATGAAATAATTATAGCAGCTGTGTTAGTATTCCTTTTTATCTCAGAAAAAGCCTAGTCCTATGCATACAATTACTGTGTTTTAGTTACTATCCCCAATCCTCCTCACTTCTACTCTACCCTTCAGGCCTCACATTTGTGTGTGTGTGTGTGTGTGTGTGTGTGTGTGTGTGTGTGTGTAAATCATGGCAGAGATTATTATTTCCTAATAAAATAAGAACCCCTTAAAAAAAAGCCAACCGTATTACCTATAACTAAGTATACCTCACTTTGGACATATAAAACTTAAAAAGTGACTTCAAAGTTTCAAATGTCTGTTATTTCCTTAATATAATGAGAGAGAAAATGAGAGAGGGCGGGAAGAAGAGAAGGGGAGAGAAAAGGGAAGGAAGGGAAAAGCTTCAATATTCTGTCAGTGACTTTCTCATTATTAACTAAAAGATTACTTTTCCTTTAGTAAAACCCTACCATTTGTAGACATCACTTTCCTGGATTAGAAGGGCATCCTAATTCTTATTACTGAGAAAAAAATGTAAATATTGGCTTTGGGCTCAACTTCAAAATGAGATCTTAGAAACTGAGGAGCTCCCAGATCCATATGGCACCCAATTATATCAAAGCAGAATTACATCTTACCTTATCACCTTGTGTACCAGGGGGACCTATTAATCCAGAAAGGCCTGGGTCACCCTATGAACAAAATAGAGGTTTAATGTTATGAAAGAGGATTGAAAATTAGAATTTCCTTGCTGCAGGATTTCATCTTGGACATTGATATCTTACAACATTTCTGATCTTCACAAACCGGCTCAAGTTCTATCTCCTTCCTGAGACCTTTGGAGACCCTTTCTGAGGCCCCAGACTTTGTCTCGTTCAGTACTGAATGCTTGGACTGTGCTTTCCTACCTCCATTTCCCTGATCCTGTTTTCTTTGATGTTCTTTTCACCAGGAATGCCCTTACTTCCCCAATTCCCACCATTCCAAGGTTTACTACATTTTAAGAAACTGAAGGAGTTTAAAGTTTGGCAAGCGCTTCGTATGGCAGCTGTAGAAGGCTCCCGTCTGCTCTTTTTGGTGAGGATCTACAGTCCGAGGGCCTTCGCTTGCGGAAACTCGAGGCAGGGCTGTGGGGAGCAGGACTGGGTTCACTTAGTGCACATGGAAAGAGGCACTTCCACTTCCGGGGCTGCTGCTTGCTCGTGCTTTCTGCTGTGCGAACGAACCACTGGGGCAAAACTACAGTGAAAAATTATTTGGAGGGCCATGTGCTTGGCTCAACAGACCTAACTTCACCGATTAGACCCATTTGTTATTCCTTCCCCCAGCTCTGATGAGGACTGCAAGCCCATCTTGGGGCAGGAAGGAGAAAGTACACCAGCGAGATGGAAGGAGTGTCTTTGGTGAGTAGAAGTGACAAAGAGAGACTCGGAAGAGATGGTGTGAATTGACAGGGAAAAAAACATATCAAAAAGGAATGGGGGATCATCTTAAACCTGTTTAGGCGCACTTTGTCTTTACCTCCCTTCCTTTCTCTATTTCCAAATTTATTGTGCATTAAAATAATTGTGGTGTTTGAAAGGAAAAGAGTACTTAGGTAATAACCTTTAAACTCCTTAGTACCTGTTTATGCTATGTTTCATTTTTAGTGCATTATCTAATATGTCATCAAACAATCACAGGAAAAAAGGATGTTTCTGATTATTAACAAGGCAGGGCTTTTTCATTTGTTGTAATAGTCATTTTAATGTGTCTTCTCAATGTTTTATTAAGATGGCTTCCATTTGCGATGGGGTGACTGATTTATACAGATTTTTTTTTCTTTTTACATTTATTACTCCGATAGAGGAAAAAAGAAAACTGTACTAGGAAATAGGAGATTGTCTTCTTACACTAGCTCTGATCATGAGTGGATTATTTGATTTCCATTCAAAGTTCTTCCATCTGAAAATAATAATAATGATAATATTTCACTTGTTTTATGGGAAAAGAATTATCACTATGATGTTAACTTTGCTTGCTTCTGAGGTCCAGAAAGGACTTAAACACTTATGTATGTTCTATGAGAGATGTTACTTAGTTGATATTACATGTCAAAGGACTAACCTCTGCATTGCTTTGACCATATATTTATTATAAAAATGGTTAAATGGTTAAAAACAATTCAGTTGTTTCCTAATCCCCCTATACTCCCACCAATTTAATGTCTGTATTTTATTTGTATTTATTGTGTGGATATAACTTATATCCTTCCTTCTCAGTATATTTGAACCCAATTTAATATAAATATAATTTTTAAGAAATTCTTTTTAAATTTTACCATTTAGAAATATATCTCTCAATTTGTATTCATCTTCGCTGGAAAACAAGTTGGATTTCACTTAAAGCTTAATAGCAACATGCTATTGAATCCTATATCTTACTTCATTTCTGCTATATAATATAAACCACAATTAGTATATAAGTAATATTAACCACAATTGGTATATAAGTAAAAAAGGACTGACATGCTTCCAAACCTCAACTTCCAGGTTGAATCACTCTATATTTATACAGAGACCATACACATTCTGTACTACCCTATATTTTGTACAGAAAAACCTCAAGGAAAGATAAAACCAAACATTTGATATAAATGTGAATATTTTATTTGGGAAGTTTATTTAAAGCAGAGTGGGCCTCTAATGTCCATATTTTAAGTAAGAAATTAATTGTCTTATCTTTAGATATTTCAACCCTTTATGCATTTAGGAAAGGGCAGTTAGCATAGGAATTTTGTGTTTTCTAGGATTTGACATTTTCAACAATCGAACTACTAAAAACAGAATGCTATAAATAGAATGATGTCATTTGTTTCCAAAGACTATTGATACACTAGAGCAAATGCTAAAATAATAATAAAAGCAAGCTATTTCATGGCAAACTTTCAGGGTGAGGTTAGGACTGTGATCTACAAGTTATCTCAGGGCAAACAGGAAAAGAGTTAAAAATAGCATTTATGTTTCTCAGACTGTAGGATATTTTCTTTTAACAATTAAGGGATCAACAAAAATACTGTGTTCCTAATAATAAACTTCCATTTCTTTCCTACATTATTTGAATTCAGTCAACTCAATTCCATCACAGTAATAAAATTCTTCAGATTTTAGATTAATTTTGTTTTATTTGTTAATATAATATCTGTAAAGTCCATTAATATAGTATAATTTTTTTTTAAGTTTCCAAGAATTTAGATAAGTCAATTAAAAGATCAGCTTTCAATCCAGGAACCACCACAGTTATTCACAGATTTAAAGTCTGTGAATATATACCACATAAACAAAAACATCTTATAATTTTATCACATTCATCAAGTGCTTGTCTAAATAAAGCTTTCCAGATATATACTAAATACTCCATTTGTATTCATCTTCGCTGGAAAACAATATCCTATTCCTAATAAAGATTTTGTTGCTATTTTTAAAAGATTGGTTTCTTTTTATGAAAGAGAGAGAGAGAGAGAGAGAGAGAGAGAGAGAGAGAGAGTTAGTTGAGAGCATTATGATAAAATGAAAAGCATACTGGATTAAAAATCAGAAAAATTAGATATTTAATTCTGCCGCTTAGTATCCATGTTATGAGTCATTTAAATTTTATGAATTCTATTTTCTCAACTGAAATTACCATGGAATTTAAACAAAGATAAAGTATTTGGAACTATACTTAAAAAAAAAAAGTATAACATGGCATTAATCTATGTATTATTATGTGCATTCATATTAACAGCAAAATTTTTTGAGATTAGGACCATATCGTGCTCTAATTTCTTCCCCATCCTCCTTAATTGGTAGGTCAGAGTAGACGCTAAATAAAATTAATGGTGAGTTAAACTGATAAGTTAAGCTGATGGTATCATTTACTTAATCTTTCAAAATTTCTTCAGTTTCACTAAAATCCAATAGTTCTCTACTCTGTTTGAAATTAAGTAAAATTTACATTTTAAAAAGATAAAAATGATTTTTAAATGCTTGCAATACATCACTGTGATTTTATTTCTTGGACAAAAAAATTACCTTTTTTCCAGAAACAGCTTGACCTGGGGAAAATCCTGGATCTCCTTTGGGGCCCTAGATAAAACAGTTATAAAACACTTAGTGAAGCACAAATTCATACTTCTTCAGTTGCATGCATCATCACATACTGTAAACACTATATAGTATTAAGTAAAATTATTTTGAATTGTGATGGACATAGATTATTTACTTTTTCATGTATTCTTTTTAGCCTTATTTTTAAATGTTGAAAAGATTCCTAGAAATTCCCCAGACATTGCTGATTTTTTTAATCTAATAAAGTTATACTACTATTGAAATATCTGTCTTTAAGGGACCTACATATAGGTTCTAGTAACTTTTCTGTTTTTGTGACAAATTGAATCATAATTCCTATTTTAGCATTGGAAAACATTACTTTTAGCAAAAGAAATATGCATATATTAATTCTCAAAATTTTAAAATATCATTGCAAGTTTAAATATTTTCTAGTATCTTGCAATGTACCTGCATCACTTATATAATAAAAAATAAACCAAAAAATCTAATTACCACATTTATTTTTATTCTTCTATAAAAATATTTTTCATACTTTGGGAATCTTTATCTCTTTCATTTCAAGAGAAATATGACATTAGGTTTAAACCAAGGTTTTTTTGGTACAATATTAAAGTAATCTTTCTCATTATGCATACCAGCAAAGTATCTCCTTTCCTACCTATTTCATACTTCATAAAGAGGCCACAATTGAGATTCTTTATAGTTTAAATTTTGATTTCATTATCACCCTTGACTAATAAATAATTTTCTATTCCTAGAGAGTTCTAAATGGTATTTTCACTCCATGAGAAATGGGAAAATATCTTCTTTCACATATTCAGGGATGCTTTTAAATAATACTGACTGATGAAAGAAGGAAGGACAAAAGAAAAGTCCTTCATGCTCCCAGTAAGTCTTTTCATTTAACAAATTGGAAATGAGTTTTCATTGGCAAAGAGGCCTTTATTCTAGAGACAAAGAAAACTTTTAAGGAAAAAAGCTGTTTTCCAGGTTGACTTCTTCCCTTCCACAGCCATCACCACTTCTACTACTAAGGCTATAATTTTAGATTATTGGTTACAAGATTATGGAACCTGGAAAATGGCTTTAGTGATATATCACATTTTAAAAACCAACTCCTCATCTAAGAACCAAAGATAATATACTTAGACCTTGTAAGAGATATGACAGTTTACTGAGTAAATAACACTTTATAGATAAAGAAGCAATGAGGTCCAGAAAGGTTAATTGGATTGATTAAGATTGCTTAGAAAATTATTGGCAAACCAGGTCAATTTTCTTTCTCATATCACAATATCTATTAAATAAAATATTTATTAGTTTTAACATATTTTAAACTTCTATTATAATGCCAAACCAGTTGATTTGAGGTAATATTTACAAAGAATTTTTTAAAAACTTTAGAAATTACAGCCCTTGAAAAATTTGAACATAATAAAAACTCTTTGTGGCCAATATTTTTACTTAAAATCTCGTGTTAAAAACTATACTTTTTAGGTTCTCTATGAATTTTCTACTATTTACCAACTTTATTAGTGTTATTTTTTTAACTTTTTAAACATATTCCACTAATTTGACATTTCATGTTCCAATAAAAAATTAAAAAGTAGGAAAAAGTAATCAAGCAATAAAAATTAAAGACAAAGCTTTTTCTTATTTGCAAACTTTATACATCTGGACAACAAATTTATAGAAGTATATTTAAATCTCTTTTATTCCCACACCAATAGGTTTAAGTTAACTGATCCACTCATGTTCTAAAACTAGAATTGCAGATCAACATAAAGAAAATGCTTTTAACCTGAGCAGCTGTGGGTTGATCATAGTATAAAATGGATGAAGCGGAGATTACTGAACATTCTAACTTTACCCGAAATGTCAAAGAAGTAGGGCACAACTCTCTGCATTGAAGGAGAATACTATAAAATCATACCCGATTGGCTTTTCAAATTATCTTTGGATTTAATAATGTTTATTAATTAATCATAATTGACTTTAAGTTTCAATACTGACTTCTACTTAACTCTTATCTGACTTTTGTTAAAGGAGCTATATATCCTTTTGATAATGAGTAAGAGAGGAAGGAAGCTACCTAAACGTTATTACTCAAATGATTCTAAAAATCCCACCTATCACACTGATCTGCTATAGAGTCTAAAATGCTCATTATGAAAGTTGCTCCTTTAGACTGTCACTGGATCTCCAGAAGGTCCTCTGTCTAAGGAGGGAAACTTCCTAAGGTACTAGACCCATTAGCATGTTAGAACTGATTTATCAGATTGGAGTCCACCCAAAATAATAGAAAGAACATTGGGACTTGGAGCGAAAAGACTGAACAAGTTAATCTATCTGAACTCGAGATTCCTCCTCTGTAAAATGGAAATAATAATATCTACCTAGATTAGCTTGCAAGATTTAGGATTATAAAGATATTAGTAGTCAGTATTAAAAGAAGACTGAAGACCATCATTATTAAAATAAATTTTACAATTATTGTCATCTTGAAAAGTGGAGAACACAACTCTTGAATGAATTATTGATGATACAGAAAAATTTCAACAAAAAGAATACATAATTTAAAAAATTCAGACTATGAATTACCTATATTGTCATCTTGAAAAGTGGAGAACACAACTCTTGAATGAATTATTGATGATACAGAAAAATTTCAACAAAAAGAATACATAATTTAAAAAATTCAGACTATGAATTACCTAAATTGGAAATCGATAAATCCATAAAAGGAAACACTAAATGACACAATCTTGAGGTAGCATCACTTGAAATTCTTGACTCAATGTTACTAATAACTACATAAACTCCATAATCTCAATTTTTAAGCATTCAACTTTCTAACCAACACTTTCTATCTTTTTCGCTCACTCTAAGCACCTACAACTTAACAATTATTTGACTCACTGGAACTACTAATATGTGATCCCACCACATTTTCATTGTCTCATCCCCTATATGGTCTGACTTATGGTCCTTAGCCAGCCTAAATTTCAGGATCTGACATTATAATCACTCTTTTTTGCACATAAATGACAGCTTTGCCTCTTCCTCTGTTTTAAAAGTTTACTTGGCAATTCTTAAATCTAAACTCTCCAACTATTCTGCCCTTCTTCCCTGAATGTGACTAAAAGAAAACAATCATGCTAACAAACTCACTTTAAATTCATGACTTCTTGTATTGATTGGTTTTATTTTGTTTTGTTTTTTTGGTATATCTAATAATTGCCTTAGTAAATTCACTGTCCCATTTTCATAGACAATTATTTCACAAATTCCCTCTTCATTCTTATATGATTGGTGTGCTGTCTTCCCTGCATTATTTTAATTTTTATTTCTCTCTAGGATAACTGCCATCTCCAAGTAAACACACTGTCATTTTTTCCATCTTAACAAACAACTTTCCTTGAGCCCACATCTTACTTTACTGCTCATTACACTATTCCCTTTTAGAGCAAAACTCCTTGAAAGTTTGCTATGTTAACTAGGAGACTGCCTCTCCTTCCATTCCCTGTTGGACATACTCTACTCAGGCTTTTGTCCCAACCACAATCCTACCTCACTGGTCATTCTTTCTCAGTACCTTTTGCTAATTTGTCCTCTTCTTCTTAATATACCAAGACTCAGTCCTTGGATGCTTCTCTGTCTATATTCACCCATAGGTGTTCTCATTAGTTCTATAGCTTTAATAGATATAATATATGTATATATTATATATAGACTGATGACTCTAAAATGAATATTTTTAGCTTCGACATCTCCCCTGCACTCTAGAACCATATATCTTTTTAATATCTTTATTTGAATATCAAATCATCATCTCAAATTGAGATGTCCAAAAAGGAATTTTTGAGACCTTTGGTTCAGATAGTAGCAGAGTAGCATGAATGTGACTAATCCTCCAGCAAATAATAATTATAAAGCCAGAACAAGATATATAAAATAGCTTTTTGAATATACAAGAGAGAAACCCAAAACAGAACACACTGGAGAGGATTCAACTCTTGAAAGAATGGAACCACACTTAGTCTATTACACATTTATATAGCTTTTCTCCTAAAGACACTCCCCAGATTTCACAGAGCAGCTACAATTCAAGCAGAAAGCCAGAGACCTTTTGGCTAATGGTGTCAGAAGAGAGACTATGGGGTTACCATAATGACTGTAAATTGAGAGAGAAAATCCTAGAAAGAAAGGAAAAAAAGACAGTTTTCCCCAAAATCTGGATATAGACTCTCTTCGATTCTTGGCTGATTCTGACATGTGATAGATTCCAAAGAGCTAAGCAGAAAGCAACAACTGGAAGGCTGAAAGCATTGAACATAAATTTCAGCTGCTGGCTACCATACAGGAAATAGTTTGGGGTCTGAGCCACATCATTTTAGAGGAACATGGTAAAAGCCTTATAAACTTTAAAATAACCTTATAAACAGAACATAGTTCTATACTATCTTAAGGCATTTTCATTCATAGAGCCACGAGACTTTTTTTTATTAACAAATAATAAATGTGGTAATTTCAGTAAAAGTTGTATTTCTAATTGGCCTAGTCACCACAATAAGTAGCTACTCCAAGAAAAGGGAAATATCATTTTCTTAAGTGCTAACTGTATAAAAGCATTTTACCAAGTACCAAATGTGCATCATATCATTTAATTTATGAAATATCTTTCTGTTCTAACAATTTTTAGAAAGCACATTAGTCCAAATATGTTTGTAAAAAGGTTCCATAATGTGCTGCAGTTCCCATTTCATTTTAACCTTTTGAAACTTGCAATTGCCTTAACTTGCTCTTTCTTAGATTCAGGTACCGCCCCCCCCCCGCCCCCTTTTGAAATAGATGATTTCTTGTGCAAGTGGCAAGATGACCTCTTTAAATAACATCAGGAAAATCACATGATACTCACTAGTAATCACTCACCTTTGGACCTGGTAATCCAGGTAACCCAGGGTTTCCATGTGGCCCTGGTATGCCCTGTAAAGAGAAAAAAGTCAGATAGTTCTTATAATAGATCTAGATACAAATAACAGACAGTATTTATAACATTCAGATAAATACAAACTATAATTTCATTAATCTTTTTTTTTACAAAGTTCTTTATCTTTTCTGAGATTTTGCATATTTTAGTTTAAAAAAGAGAACTATACTAATTACAAAGAACTGTGGTTTCCATCTTTTGCTTCGAAACAATTGCCTCAAAGCATTTGTTTACCTCCCTTATTTACCATCCCTATCTCCAGCCATATCGTTTAGTACTACTTCCAAAAGCTGCACACAGTAAGAAGTTTAAAGACAAAAAAGTGTAATTGTTTAGTTACTTTCCTCTGAATACATTAATTCTTTCTGCACTTGGGTTTTTGTTTATGTTAGCATGTATGCTTTAAAGACTTACTTCATTTAACCTTGCCCCTATACCCACTCAAATCATTCTTTAGGTGTCAACTGAGCTCTCAGCTCATTGTTAAATCCTGTATACATCAGCATGAATGATTTCTCTTTTCTACTAACTTTGGTAAAAATCATTAAATGTAAAAATCACTTGCAATTAATTGTATGTTGCCTTGGGACATTTCTTATACTGTTCTAATCTGTTATTTAAAAATTTTATTGCTATTTTAACTACTTTATGACGTATGATGTTTAGTTACAGGATTATAAATTTCTTGAAAAGAGACCGTTTTTAGTGTTACTGGTGTTGTACTTAACACATATTAGCCACGGAAATATTTGTCAATTTGAAATCAATAATTGCTTCTATTTACTATTAACTATGTGCAAATAACTGTGTTAGTGCTCTATAAGTTTTATGATTAATCCTTATAAGAATCCCGCAAGGCAGTTATGTTTATTCCTCCTTACCCATGAGGAAACTTCAGCTCACACAACCTGCAAGTAGAGGAACTAAGATCCACCTCCAGAAGGCCTTCCAAGTCTCTAGACATCTATACTCATTTGGGTTGGGTACCTACCTCTGTGCTTTTCAGTCATACTTCAATATTAACATATTATATATATTAACATATATATATATAATATTAACAATATTAACATATAATATACAGTTAATATTTATTTATCTGTCTTTTCAATTCTGAATTAAGAGAGTATTGTGTTTCAGGAAGGAGGTGTGTCAGCAATGCAGATATTGAAGGTATATCAAGCAAGATTAACACTAAAGAAAAAAAGATTTTATGACATATGTCATTTTGTAACCCACAAAAAATAAATTTGGATAAAGTAGATGAAAAAATTTGTGGAGATTAACAAATGAGTTGTTGTAGATTTCAGAGCAATGGATATTATTTCAAAAAGCTCAATAGCACAAGAGTGAGCCAAGACAGTAACTTTAGGAAAAATTAACATTGATGAAACTTTGGAATTTTTAAAAATGAAGATAATCTGTTGGGCATTGCCAAATGAGATAAAATCTAGGGACAGAAGAAATGCAAAGTTGTAAGTTTTAGGTTAAATAATTGAATGGAGATAAAATTAGGAACACAAATATAATCATTATCCTTGAGAAGAGAAATATTGTTCCTTCCTTAAATGAAGGAGGATTGAACAAATCAATGAAGAAACAATTGGAAATCAGAGAAGGAAGCTGCTGTATCATGAAAATAGATGGAGATTCAAAAACTGAAGGTCATGCTGTATGAGAAAAGTCTTAGTAGTAGAGCAAATTAGAACAAAGATGGACTCGGTCTCTTGGAAAAGTAGAATATAGCATCTCCTGACAGAGAGGGAAGATGAAACAGTTTGGAGGCTAGAGGAGAGTGAGCCAGGTTTACTCTCCTGGGAGGAATGTGACAGGTCATCAAGTGTTGAGAAATGAAAGAAATACTAAATAACAGAGGGAGCACAGTCAGCACTCATCTTAAGCCTCATGTGGACAAGAGCTTGATGTGAATATGGTCGACTTAAAATAGCATTTTAGGGTGATTTTTATGTTGTTTATAGGATAATTAAAAATCAGGATAGAAAGGAAGTGGATTATATATGGTATATGCATTTAGCTTAATAACATGCACAATCACAATTCTTTTTCTAGATCTTTGAAAAATTCCAGATAGTAAAAGTCCACATTCATTTTTTGGTTTGAAAGAAACTAATTCAAATACGGCAATAAATTTTTTACTAGACCTGTGCAATGTGAGAAACTACTGCTTATCCCTAAGGAAGCTTTTTTTCGTCAGGACAATTATTTTCTCATCAATAGCTTCAGTATTTTCCACTATGTAATCCAGGAATGAACTACTTTAAGGCAGCCCACTCCTCCTCATTTCCCAAAGCAAATAAACCCCACCTTGGATTATCAACTACAGATGATATCACTTCATAACTGAGAATAATGTGACAAGTAGCACCAAAACACCCACTAATCTACAAATTCGATAATCTTCTTCGGAATGTTTACAGAGAATGCTTTCACTGGGTGTTTATATGCAAATAAACAAGCTGCACGTGTTCCCAAGCTTCTCTTGAACTGGCAAAGGTACGGCCAAGTTTGAAGATCCAGGCAGATTTCCAAAGGAAGTACATACTGTACAATACTAAAAAAAAAAAAAAAAAAAGTACTGGAAACTTACTAATTCTAACAGCAAGTGGGAAATGGAACCCATCTACTCACCCGTGGACCTCTCTTTCCTGATGGACCTGGTATGCCTGCTGGACCAGGTGGACCCTTGGAAAACAAATGACAAGAGATTAGGCATGATAATAGATACATCTTTTTTCTCACAAGTCTTATTAAGATTCTCACTCCAGGGCTTTTTTTCAGTCTCCAGTTACCAGCTGATGATTTTAAAGTAACATAGATCCCCTTACCCTAATCAGCTTGAGTGAGAGTTGAAACTCAGTGTCCTCTTTAATCTGGCCAGAAATGACAGCAGGAAGTCTATGACTTATGGTTACAGGCACTGCATCTGGTTTTTACAGGGACATAACTAGTAGTTTTGTGGGTGATTTTTACCTAAATTTACTCTTACTACTGAAGAAAAAATTCAACTTAGGGTTTTGAGAACAACAATAAGAGGTTTTTTCAAACATTTCAAAAGACTTGCCTTGAAAAATTAAAGTGCTGACCATTTTATGTTCTTTTAAAAAAGACTTATGCCAAGGATATGTGTAATGTGTTAAACTGTTAAAATAAGATCCTTCTAGTACGTTCAGTAATAAATCTGCCTTAGTAAAAATGCAACATACTGGAAGGTCACAAATGGAGTTAAATGGTTCGTAAAACAAAGTATGAAAGCAAAAACTGATTAGTTTTTAAAGTGTTCTGAGTTCTTAAATGTTATTTATTAAATATGTCAAATAAAAAATAGAAAACTACTTCTTTGCTTCTTCATATAATGCCTTAGGTCATCTTTTATACTTACTTTGACAATCAATTGTGAAAAAATAAATGTTAATTTAGGATATTTATTACATATTTATTAATTTATCTGTTCATTCATTTAATTGTTACTGAGCACTCTATACAGCATTATTCTTGGTGTCTATAGAGCATACACACATTCTATTTAATAAACATTCATTATTGCAATAAAAATAGTATAAGCTTTGAAATTAGATAATCAAGACTAAAATGCTAGGCCTATCATTATTAAGGAGAATAACCTAATGAGCCTCATTTTTATGTAGCATTTTTCTCTTTGAAATTTTCTCCTTTATTGATATTAATCATTTTGCAATTTTCTTATGGTTTTTATATATTTAAACTGTCCATTTTCCTTTAATTTTATTTTTTCCTTCTCCTAACTCCTAACCTGATAAAGACCTTTCAATGTATTTCATAATATTGAAAGAGAAGTATTATTTCTATTCAACCCCCAACTGAAGGAATTCTCCTTCCATAACCATTCGAATATTTTAATAGCTATTATTATATAACTAACTTGCATTAAAAATTGACTTTCACATATTTAAAAAACACTAAAATTCTTTTTAAATTAGTTCTAGTTGTGCTGTTATAATCAGAAGTTAACAATTGTTGATTTTAATTGATGTCCCAAATAGTAAAAACTAAAAATGAAAAACTAAATGGCAAATTAAAACAAATGTCTGATTTGGTTTATTGACTTATCACACTACTTTCTGACAAAAGAAAACACTATTCCATTCACATTGAAAGGACAATTAATATCACAGCTACTGGGGAAAAAAGAAAGTATATTTTGTACTGATTTAAATATTTGAGTAATTTAATAAGCACTAACAAAAATCAATTTAATTTGTCTCCACAATTTTGCATGTCCAAATATTTGAGAAGAGATTATTAACAGGCATTTTCTAGAAATGACAGAAGCAAAGTCATTTTACACAGCATGATTTTTTTTTTAGAATAAATTCTTTTCTATAAATAAAATTAAGTACTAGAAAAGGCACTTTAACTTTCAGATTATTGATTATTAAAAGAAAGTATTCAATTAAAAGAAAAATGTCTGTTGCTGTGTCAGCTATATAGTAGTTACCTAGTAAACTATAGAGTAATTTATTTTTAAAGTTATGTATGGGGCACAGCGAACACTGGATATTAGTTATAATATTGTTATTACTAATTAACATATATACTAAAGCAAATGTATTCACTAGACCAACATGTCTAAGAGATAATAATGCCTGGTAAATTAATCTTAAAAGTCCTGCATCTAAAATGCCTTTTAAAATCCATTCACTCATTCATTCATTCACTCACTCAATAAACAGTAAGCGTCAAGCTCTCCTGGAGCTTATGGTCTAGACAAAAAGACACATGTTAACACATAAACACATAATTATACATTTTACGTAATGATATGAAGAAAAAAAACAAGAGACCAAGAGGGGGAACTGTGTTCACTCTGACACAGTGAACCTAATTTACACTGTATCAGAGAAGGGTTCTTGGAAGAAGTGTTAAATTAAATCTAAAAGATGAATAGGAGTTAGAAAAGAAGGGAAAATAAAATCCTGGAAAATAGTAATTAAGTAAATGAGATCATGAGCAAAACAAAACTAAAAGTCATAAACTTATCGAAGATCTAAAAGAAAGCTTATAGTGAGAGTAAGACAAAGTGGAACAGGATGTGGTTGCTCAGGTAAGCAGGGTACAGAACACTTATGGTTGCACGGGTTATGATAAAGAGTTTTTAGTTCATTGTGAGCGCTTTATTTTTCTGCCACTGAAGAGTTTAAGTAGATAACTGACATGATCTGATTTATGTTTTTTAAAAGATCACTAGAGAATTTACATAAAAGATGGCAGAAAGAACATTTTTAATAAACTACCCTTCCTCCCTCAAAACCCACTGAAAACAACAAAAAACACCAAAAGAAGAAAACATCATCTCCAATGAAACAAGGAAAGAACCACAACCACAAACTGCAAAATATGAAGATTACCTTCCAAATACTGAGGAACTCTGGAGTAAAAAAAAGATGTTGAGAGATGACCAAAACAAAAAAACAAAAAACCTCCTCAGACCTCAAACCTTGGTCAGGCTACAGATAGTGAAAAGTATATTAGTCCTGAAAGTTCATTCCAACAATCCTTTGACTACAGTGATGAGGTTTAAGGAAATGAGCAAGCCACAAGCGATACCACTATTCATAAAGCCTGTGATATAAAGGGCTTCGTAACATACTCTACACGAAAATGAGAGGAGCTACATCTCTGGTTAGAGGACAAAATAAATATAGTAAATGGTGTTTGAGGCAGTAATCTAAATTTGAATCTGTGTACTACTCCACTTTACTTCTCTTGGCCTTTACCTATACTACTTTAAAACAAACAGTGGCCCAGATAGAGTTGTGTTTATTTAAAAAATGAGTAATAACCAGAAAGAAACAGCAATGGACCTATTTACAGATATTAAGGAGAGGGGGAAGTGTGAGGACAGAAACAAATAAAAGTAGATGAAAATCATTTACTAGAAGAATTACTCTTTGCAACAGAGAAAAAGAATCTGTCATACGGTACACTATAGATTCAAAAAATTTCAAAATGCCTATTTTCTATCAAAAGAGAGCTCAAAGAAGAGTTACGAGATACAAAAATAACAACTAAGTTTATGAAATGTGAACCAAAAGAGCTTACAAAGATATGAAAGAGCAAAAAAGGAACCATTATAGATGAAAGTCATGTCAAAAGCAATAAAAACTGATTAAATATAACTGAAAAATCAGTAAAGGAATATGGATGCAGGATAACTGAATTCACACAAAACGAAATGGAAAAGAGTGATCAGATAGACGAGATTATAGAGAAGATAATAAATACTTTGATCACAAAGGATATTCGACATATACATATTGGTATGCCTGGAGAAGAACATTAAAAATTGAAAAGAAAAACACTTGAGAATATAAAAGGAGACTTTTCTATAATAGAATAAAAATAATCTTCAGATCAAATGAGCACCAGAAAAAGCTGATACAGAACCTACTAGGTTTAATGAACCTCAGTGATAACAAAAGAACTGCATGAGGATACAGAGGAATAAAATCAACTACAAATAGAAAACGTCAGGCTGCCCTCAGACTTCACACAGTAACATCTACTTTGAGAAGCAGTGGAACAGCCTCTACCAAGTTCATCATTTTATCACCGTTCAATCTCCTATAAGCTTTCTAAATTTACCTTTAGACTTCTACACTATGCTGAAGTAAGATTCTCTAAGCTGAACAATTACTTTCCCATCAGAAGACTCAATGGATTTCCTCCACTTTTCCTCAGTCAGTCCTCATCTTTGACTTCTCTAGCTTTTGGCACTGCTGATCAATTTCTTCTCAAAGCTCTCTTCTTTGGCTTTTGTGATTGTGTACTATGTAGTCTTCGCTCCCATCTCTCTGACTATTTCATCACATTTCTGCTTTTTTTCTTCCATAACCTCAAAGTAAATATTTTTGGATCTTGACCTTATGCCAAACTCCTTCCCTTGAAAATTACCCAACCCTACAGCTTCAATTACAATGTTGATGGGAAGACTCCCAAATCTATACCCCCTAATGAATCCTCTTTTTCACCTCAGCTTCTTCAACTTTCCCAATAGCTTACTGAATTGCCAATAGTACATTAAATGTTTTAATGTAGTTTCTCTCCTAAAATCAACTTCCTTTCTTAATTATTGTTTTTAGTAATGGTATTACCTTTCTCTCAATTCATAGGCTTAAAACTGGAGTTGTCATTGATTCTTTTTGTCTCTCTTTTTTTTCCCCCTTGGTTTGGGCTCCAGGTTCAGTTAGTTCTACCAAGTCCTCCTTTAAAATATCTCCTGAATCCTACCTTTCCTTTGCATTTTCTCTGGAGTCATCCTAGATAATGTGCTAGTCTGGTAACGTCAAGATAATAGGAACTGCCTGTCTGGGCACTGTTATCAGACTGAATTTCCCATTAATATATCTGCTTAAAACCCTACAAAATTCCCCCCACCAAGACCAAGATAAAGTTAGAACTATCAGTTTGACAATTAAGACTATATAACCTGACATCTAGCTCGGGTCTTATATTTGCCTAACATTATTCAGCCTAACATTGTGAAAGAGTGTAATCTTTAGAGGCAGAAAACCTGGCTCCAAATCCTGGCACTATCATTTATCAGTAATATGGTTATGGACAAGTATATTAACTTCTCTGGCATCAGTTTGTTCACCTGAAAAATAAGGATAATAATTCCAACCTCACAAAGTTCTTCTAAGATAAGGAATATACAGGGCATGGTAGAGTATCTGCCACAAGGTAAAAACTCAATAAATGATAGCTATCATGACATATGAAAAAAAGTATACCAGTTCCTATCACTTACCAAAATAGTATCCATTCTTTGAGGCCTAAGTTATAACTAACTTTGTTCACAAGAACCCAACCTGAACAGCTCAGCCTTAAGTGATCTTTCACAGAGGTCTCTTCAAAAAATATCTTTCTTACCTTTGAACATTTGTACCCTATAGACTTAGTTTGTATCTCTCAGTAGCATTTGTCTTACTTTACCATGAGATATAGTTATAAATGTACTTCTTGTATCCCTGTTATTGAATGCAAGCTCCTTCTGAGCAATGACTGTGTCATACATACTCTGTGCTCCTGCTCTGCCCATAACAGAGACTAAGTAAATTTTTGTTGAATATTATTGCTTCACCTACCAATATTGAAATGACTACTTTTGGTTTTCTAGAAGAGATTAATGCCATCTCATCACACTGTTTTCCATAAATGCTTTCCATAACTATTTGTTTAATATGATCTACACGGTAGCTGAGTTTTATTACTAATATGTTGACAATTAATTGACAGAGGTGGAAAGTTTATTTCTCTGTAATAATATATTGTTCAGATTTTATTTTAAAATATTTAAACATTCATTCTAATAAGAGTTTCTCAATATCTAAAAAATCCCTTTGAGTAATAACCACAAAGGAAATAAATATAAGCTAAGCAAGTGGTATCATCTCTCATTCCACATTCTGTGGTTTCTGAAACTAAACCAATGACAAATTTTATTTTCATCAAGTAAGAAATACTTTAAGGCATATTTAATCCTTTTGCAATTAAAATAATTAATTTCTAAAAACATATAAGTTGATTATTTAAGGTAAGCAATTATGAAAGGCAAAACCATAATGTTTCTAATGTCATGATTTTAAATAGCTTTAAATGAGTTTAAAATTATTTAAATTTTTTTCAAATTTACATCTGTAATTGCATCTACAGAACAAAAGAATTTCAGAGCTCAAAAAATCAGTGTATTTTCTCATAGTTTTGTTTGTACATTATTGAGTAGGGGACTTCAGTGAATTTTCCATTGAATGAACTGAAAGGCTGACAGGTTAATTCTTGTATTAGGTAGCTGGAGCTTTTATTCACTCATAAATATAAATTGGCTATATCATTAAAGATTAAATGAAATACGTTACTCTTCATGGAAATTAAAATATTTCCTTTAGGATGATAAGATAACAGTTTGCCTTTTCCCCATAATTCACTACAAAATTTATATTTATCTACAATAAATTTTGTACTCTATTTTAATTCATTGGATACTACTGTACTGAAAGGCTATTTAATTGATGTATCTAATCTACTATAACTTTTATACCCTTCTCTTAACATGCCTATGCATAAGTCTATGTTTTCTTAAATGCAGAATGCTGATCTATATTTAGCAGTTGAATTACGGGTTGAATTTCAACTGAACAAGAAAAACATGTAGCTTACTCACCACTTTACCAGAATTAAGCAACCTCTTCAGCCTGGCACTAATCCCCTCCCAGCCCCCCTTAAAAAGTATAATATTTGAGTCGGGGTTACATTCTGGTTGGATGTGTTACAGCGACCATAAATTAAATTCAATCACTGTTGCCAGGATACATTTCTGAGACAGATCTGATCTGTTCTTTATTGTTCAATCTAGAGAATTCCTTTGGAAACGTATAGTAAGTTAGTGCATTAGACATAAACAACAACAATGACTTACGGGAGGTCCAGTGTCCCCTTTTGGCCCTCTCAGATTCTCCATTTCGAGCATTGTATAAAGGTCCTCATAATAATAATAATCATAAAGCTCAGTTTCATAGCTATTTTCGCTGGGATAAATAGCATCAGGATTGAATTCACCCTCCTTCCTTAAATCAAGGTGATTATCCACAGACGGCTCATCTGTCACTCTGTATAAGGTTGTATTTAAAATATGTTGCAGTTCCATGAGTTCATTAGTATGTAGACTTGCTCTGATGGCCTTCTTGAGATTAGTAACCGCATCTTGTTTTCTTTGTGGAAGAACAGACGATATCTTCTTAAAAAATGACATGCCAGTTACTCTATCATTATATTGTGTTATATTGCTGGTCACATTTAAGAGAGAACCAAATTTCTCACTTTTATTTGTTCTTGACTCACTGAGGAGATGATGGGTAACTGACAGGCTTAAATTTGTCTGAGTATGTTCCTCGGTGATCATTGCTTTGTCCTGAATCCCATGGTTCACAAGATCCACAGCAGAGAGATCCCCTGAATGAAGAGAAGTTAACTGAGATCTTGATATCTGGTGTTCTTGTTGTTTATATACTATTGCAGGTTCATTGTTTATGATATTTGGAACATTTTTGCCTTCAGTAAATGTGTCCTCTGACAGTACTTGTTCACCAAAATGTTTAGATAAGGGAGAGTTTTCTGGTATCTTAGCTGGTACCACAGTTGTATGAGGAAGGCTTGTCCCAGGGTGACACTTCTGTTTCATATATCTGCAATAGTTTGCAGATGCTTCTACAGAAGGAATAATATCCAACTGACATATTATTCCTTCAAAATGGACAGAATTATTATTCATACTTCCTAAGGTAAACACACTGTTAGAATCAAAGGTCTGAACTTCCGAAAGAGTCTCTTTACTAAAATATTTGTTGCCACACTCAACAAACATTGAGACAACTTGATTTCTAATAGTAATAGCAAATGAGTGCCATTGCTCATCGTGAACACTGTAGTTGAAAAACGTAGACTGCTTTCCTCCAAGGTATACCACTAATTTTTTAGGTAATAATTGGACTCCTAACTGCAACCTATTTTTCTGTCTAATGCTGAAGAGAAACGCATTGTTTACTCTATGTGACTGTAACCCAATTAATATTGTAAATGGCTGTTCTAAGTTGACTGGTAAAATTTTCATGAGAGGTGACTCAATATAAGCATCATTTGTTAAAATGACACCTGATTCTGTTAAATGGACCCCCTGAGGTAATGGTGTAGATGATGATGGTACAGCAGTCACTGATGTTGAGTGTCTTACATCTTTGCCTCCAAGGCCTAGTTGATGAAGAATATCTATGCCTGGAAATTAAAAAAGAGAGAGAGAAAGAGAAAGAGAGAAAGAATCTTACTCTTATGCATTCATGTGTTCATATAAATGTTTGCGTATGAGAAAATCTTCCTCGTCTGTATCAACAGTAATCCCTAAAATAAGCATCCTCTATTAATAACTAATTTCCAGGTAATAAGAGATACAGAGAGGGGGAGTAGTGCTATACTCAATAATATGAAAAATGTATACACACATGTACACACTAATATCCCTAAACCCAAATTTAAATAAGTGTTCTCTCATTTGTTCCTAATAAATTAGAAATCTTATTTATTACACCAATGAATATACATGTTCAAAGATACCCAGATGTTACTTACTTCTTTAATTTAAAACTTAAAATTTTATAACTTCTATGTTAAAGAGAAACTGGGGACATACTTAACAAAAAGATATTTGTAACTTGGAAATCATTTTATAAATTAAATTTACACAATCCTTTAAACTGTAATTTTTCAGGCTTTTTTCTCTTCTAGCCTTACATATGAGCTCTCCCTTTGCCTAATACCTTAAGTGTGTCCTACACATTAAGTACTCAGTCACCTTTATATCTCCTGGACAAGTGAACTATTCTTTTTCTCTCCCTCCCAAGTTTCTCTTGCTCCCATTTTTTCTCAGTCCTCTAAATTTTATACAAATAATCTATATTTTTTTCAATATTTATTATATAATATAGATTGTTACATAATACAGATTTTATTTAACTATGAATTTTTCTGGTTTATTTTTTATTGCAATGTTACTGATAGTATATTGCTATCTCCCTTACCCAATTGTAAACTCTTGTAAGACAGAGTCTATGTCTGATTCATTATTGGATAGCTACTATACCTGCCTTGCAAATAGTTCTATAATTTCTGAATGAATGAATTTGCCCACCAGAATCTAATCAGATGTCACATTTATCTCAAGAACCCTATACAATTAAATGCCATATGTAAAGAATGAGAAATACTTTCTTAAAGATACAGAACAGCTTAGTTAGCCATATGATCTTTAATATTCTTTTGGTTAAGAATTTCCCATCTGTATCTTTGTACATATGTAATCATTTCCAATAAGAAATGTCAAAGAATTGTTCATTCATAATTGTGATAAAGAAAAATAAAAGTTTTTAAAGAATACCCAAAACACAGTACCTCATCTTAGTTTTCCTTTTTTAGGCAATTAGTCAAAATTTGATAATTCATGTTTATTACAAATAGCAAACATAATGGCAAATGTCAGACCCAAGTCTGATAACTATATACAATAATAAAATAATTACTGAATATCACTCTTGTATAATCTAGCAATACACTTAAAATGTTTTCTCATTGGAGAGCTCTACAAAACACACATGTGTTTTATTTTAAGGTTAGAGCAAACATTTATTTATAAAGTAGTTGTAATTTTAAAAGTTTTATGTTTGTATCAAAGCTATTATATAACAGTGGCTCTCAAACTTTTCCACTAATATATTCCTTACGGCAATTTAGAATTATATGCTTTTCCAGGATCTGGGGAAATATTTTAAAGAATACCCATAAAAACACAAAAGATATCTATAACTTCTCACATTTCATAATTACAATTTATAAAAATTTTTAATTTTATACCATAATATAGCTATGTTTATTTTAACATAAAACATCTAAATCAGTGAACTAGTCCCATCTGCAATCTTCAATGAAAATTTACATTCCTGAAACACATACCATGTTTAGTCTGTGACACTGGATACTCTTACACAATGCTACCTGCCTTTAAGGGTATGCACATCTCAACAAGAGAAGTAAATTACAGAAGAAACACTGACACTTTGAAAAATCACAATACTTAAAGTATATATATAATTATAAAGTATGTAAAAGTTATCATTCTATGGTGCCAGATAGGCTATTCTTACACAAAGAAAGAGTCATACTTATATAGTATGATATCAAGGGCTGCCCATTACCCAAAGAAAACCTCTCCTGGCATTTAACAATAATCCTGGCTATCTACTGCCTCAAATTTTTGATTCTATTAAAAGAAAAATTATTGGAAAGAGTATTATTTGAAAAATTTAGAATACATATATGTATTATATATGTGTGTATTCAATAAATGTCCTGTTATTGAACCATCCTTGCATACCTAAAATAACATTTACTTGATGGTTACATATTATTATTTTGATATATTACTGGATTCTTAAAGAATAACTTATGTAGAATTATCGCATTAATATTTATCCGCTAAGACTGTGCATTTCCTCTTGATGTACTATCTTTATCAGACTATACTACTGAAGTTTAATTGTTTTCTATGGCATAGAACAGTTTAATTACCTTTAAAATTATCTTTTTTCTCAAAAGTTACATAAAACTCAGCTGTTAACCAAACTTATTATGTTGGCTTTTTCATTGATAGCTCTTCATTCACTTTCTTAATCTTTTATGTTCATTGATTTATTCTAATTTTCAAATGTTTCTTGAATAAATTTTAGAAATTCATATTTTTCTATGAAATAATCTTTCTTCTAAGCTTTCAAATTACCCAAAGATCTTCATGTAATATCCCATTAAAATTCTTTTTTGTCTTCCTGTTTCTTTGGTTTTCTGTATAATTTTCCAGCTTTAATATTTTGCTTTATTTGTTCTTAAGCCAGTACCTTTATTGGTCATTACAAAAAGATAGCCTTTGGATTTTTCTTTATCTTTTCTACTATTTTTGTCAGTTTTTTTATATCATTAATTTAAATATTTATATTTATTATCTTACTGTGTTTTCTTTTGGTTTATTTTCTTTCTAATTTCTAAAAATGAGTGCGTGGTTCTTTATTTATAAAATTGAAGCTATAAATTTTCTGAGTATTGCTTTAGCTGTATTCCATAGGTTTTGATATGTGGTATGTATTTTCATTTTGTTGTTTTTCTAGAAACTATGTAACTTTTACTTGTATTTTTCCATTGATCCAAGTGATTTAATAAAAATTTTTATAATTTCCAATTAGAAGAGTTTTATTTGTTTTCTCATTTAATTATTAAAATCTAACTTAATAGCATTGTGATAAGAGAATAGTGTCTAATCTGTCTAATTTCTAAAACTTAGCCTATTAAGTGATCTCTTTTCTTCGATAAGCACTTGCAAAGGTGTTTCAGGGAATAGAATTTAATACTAGTTAGCTGAAACTCACAATTTATTATTTATATCCTGTATATCTTTGTTTACTTTCACACAATTCATGTCATGAACTAAGAAGTAAAGAAAGTCTCTTACAACTAGTATGCTTACTTAGTCTTTTATTTCATGTGGTCTTAAGCTTCATGAATATTGATGTTATAGTTACTATGGATATATAGTCATAATATTCATATATTTACTGAGTACTATACATCTTTGAATTATAAAAAAAAAAACACCTAGGTGTGGTTTATCATTTTGGGGGGTATAATTTTTGCTTATCTGGTATTAAAACTAAGTCCCCATTCTCCAACTTCCTTTTTGTTTTCATTTGTCTGATATACCCTTGCTTTTATATCTACTTTGAAACACCATGTTTTAGGTAAAGAGGAAAGAGCTTGATTTATTTTGTGATCTAATCTGAAAATTTTTTCTTTGAATATCAAAATTAAATCTATTTACATTTATTGATATGATTGCTTCATCTGTTATTTTACTTTATATTATTTTCCCATTTATTTTTTTAAGTCTTATATACTTTATTTCTTTTGCTTTCTTTTTATATGTAGTTCTTTTGAGATTTAGAAAGGTTTGTCTTTTTATTACAAGAGTTATCTTTATATTATTAATGTATACAATATCCCTAACCCTCTTTATTTGGACATATCTCTTACCGCTTTCCTATAAAAAATGTTTCCTTTTCCTTTTCTCTCTCTTCCCTCTTTTTCTCACTATCTTATATTAGTCAATAGCATTATCTTTCTTAGTATTTACCTTTTATTATTAAATATCCTTATAGTATTTTTATTGCATTTATCAGCTTTGGATAATATTATTTAATTCTCAAAAATCTACATATGAACTAACCATCAAAATTAATCCACTTCCTTTTGTCTCTCTCTTCTCCTTCCATTTTTTGGTTGTTGTACCATTCCTATATTGTTAGTTTGTATGGCATTGATATTCTGTTCTGTTCCCACATTGTGTTCCAATAAACTAAGCCAGTCTTTTGCAGTAGATTTCTCAGTCATTTCCTCTTTGCTGAAGTTTATCCTCTATAATTTCCACAAGAAGCATTCATGGGAACATTTCTTGAATGATTTTTTAGATGTTTGTTAGTGGCCTCATATCTTAAGTTTCATGGGATATAAAATTCTTTGCTGACATTGTTTTTTCTTGAATATCTTGTGGATATGGATCCACCATCCTTAGGTGTTGAATGTTAGGACAGAAAAATCTGAAGTTGGCTAATTTTTTTTCTCCTTCCAAATGACTTGAATTTTTACCAGCATGCCCCAAAGAACTGTTCTTTATCTTTGAATTGCAGTGATTTTATTAGGATATGGCTTCATTTTGACCATTCTGTATAAATGTTTCCAGGCATGTAGTATGCCCATCGTTGTATAGACTCAGGTTTTTTTTTTGTTGTTGTTGTTGTTCCTTTTGTTTATTTGTTTGTTTTTACTTCAGCAAAGTCTTCATGAATTATATCCTTGAATATTTGTCCTATTTATAGTTTTGGTTTGCTTCTTCACAAATTCCTACTATGATTATGTTGAATCTCCACTGCTATCTTCTATATCTTCTATATCTATAATTTCGCTGTAATCTTTTAAAGTATGTTCTTCAGTTCTATTTGTTGACTCTCATTTCTACCTTTCTTATGTTTGCTACAATGTTTAATATCTCTTTGTGCTCCTTCCAATTTCATTGGATTTATAAAAATATTTTGTTCCTACAACTTCTTTCCTGAGTTCTATAAGCTCACAATTCACATCCTTTTAATGTCTTGCCATCACTTTCTTTTACTAAGTTCTTATATTTCTACTTTATGATCTTCCTTCATAGAAGTGATTTTTTTTATGTGTGCCTTCTCATTTTTGCTGTTTTTATCTACATTTTATTTTGTTCTATCTTTCTATTTATTCTGTGCTAATTGCTTGTGGTTACTTACTATTCTGTACCCCGGCAATTTATAGAAGGGAGAGAAGACAGAGGACTATGCCTTCCAAATCTCAAAACCCAAAGGCTGTGTTTCAGTATTACCATGTTCCTTCTCATATGGCTCCTCAATATATCCCCCACCTTCATCTCTGAACCAAACTTAGTCCAGGAGAACTTGTGCACAAGCCCTGGCCCCAACTTCTCACTCTTCTTCCCCTGAATCTACTCTCAGTTTATGCTTCAGAATGAATCCTCAAGAAGTAGAATTTGCATTTTCTGAAATCTGTTTCCACTGAGCAATTTAGCTATTATCTGTGGTTCTTTCTTGGACTTCCTTCTTGGCGGCTTCGGTCCTCCCCAGATCCTATAGAACTTGTTTTGTGCATGGACTAAAGGTTAAGTACTTCAGGGTGAGCTGTCACCTTCAGGAAGTTTGGTTTTGCTGTTGCTTTCTGAAATCTTACTATTGACTTTACTCCATATGCTACCTGTTTTTCTCAAATTATTTTGGGAGCTTGCAGGTTATATTAGTCCCCTATTTTTGCTGAAAATGAATTTTCATATTTATTTATTATTTCATTCCCCTTGTTTCTTTTGTATGATATCCATAAACAAAAGTGGGAAGATAATATCTCATGGTTTCAAGTTTATACTTAAAGTCTACACCCATTTCACAGATAAAGAATGTGAATCCAAGAGAGATTAAATAACTTGGTCAAGGTCACACAGTTGATAAATGGTAGAAATCTATTTGAGGCCAATCAGTCTGACTTTAAAGTCTACAATTTTTCCCTGCCAGGCTGTCTCATAGCCACTATATTCTCCACACCACTTTGCATTCCCCCTGGCAAGACTCACTGATTAATCATGGCAGGGTTATTTTCCACCCCAAAGAAATCTCAAAAAATAGTGGGGAATATTTTCTAGTTAGACACCAGAGTTGGTACTGGAGGTGAAATCTAGTTGTCATTCTAGTTTTAAGCTTTTGTGTCTTAGTGTGACTACGTTTAGCAAAATCTTTGAGCAGATGTTGACAGAAGAGAGACTAAAGAACTCTTAAGGACAAAAGGCACTGATGAGAGGGGTGGGAGAACAAGAGAAAAAAGAAAAAGGCTTCTATCAGAGGACAGATTCTTTAACAATAATTTAGGCCTGACCCTGGATATCACTAAATTATAATTTTGGTTTAAATTTAGATATTTGATACTAGTGAATACAGCAAGAAAAAACTTAGCTGTCTACAGTAAGTTAACTTGTATCATGAGTGTCCCTAACTACAAAATCAATCCAGTTTGTGTAACTAAGGAAATCGGTTACCATTTAAAGCATACTGCTTATTAACCAGGCACATTATTCAGTGTTTTGCATTTATTTTAAAGAATGAGAAAAATAGCAGCACTTATTAAATTCTAATGTACCATGCACTGGCTTAAGAACTTTACTATATTAAGCCACATAATTCTCACAACGACACTATAAAGTAAATACGTTTGTTAACACCATCTGACAGTTATGAGAACTAAGTCACAGAGATTTTAAACAATTTTCCAAGGTCACTCAACTAAGAATTGCAGAGGCAGAATTTGAATGCAGGCAGTCCTGTAGGGCCAATCTCTTAGCATGACAACTTTTAGGAATGCTTATGGTACCTAGCAGAACTAATTTTGTCTCCTTCACCTATTTACTTCTTAAATGGAGAATAAATTATGCTGTTACCAAGACAACGACTTGCTCTTTTTTTTTTACTGTAAACACCAAGCCTAATGACTTCATCCAAACCATGGTTTTGATAACCACATATGCTGACTCACAAAACCTCTCTTCTGGGCTTGCATATCCAATTTCCTATTGAATTTATCCAGTGGAGATTAGATGTCCCACAAGCACTTCTAACTCAATGCATCTTCCCCACAAATTTGTCTTCTTACTTTAGTACCTTTCTCAGTGAAAGCCCAATACCACACCAGCTTTCAGAGTAATTTTTTTATAGTGTAAATTATATCATGCTACTTTCCTGAACAAAATCCTCCAATGTTTACCATTACACTAAATATACAATTCAAACTCTTCACATGGTTTATGAAACCTATGTCATCAGCTCCCTTCTTACCTCTCTAATCTCATCTCTTTTTATTTCATCCCACCTTACTTTGCTCCAGCTAAACTGGTCTTTTCTTACTCCTTAAAACCATGAAACTCATTTTTAACTCATGGTATCTGCATTAACGTTCTCTCTCCACTTATACTCTAAACATTTATTTCATTCAGATCTAGGCTCAAATGTGACCTCCTCAGAGAGGTCTTTGACCACATTACCTAAAATGCAAAATAGTCCCCTTGCCCTAATTGCTTCATTTTTCTTTATAGCACTGAAAACGGGGAAATACATATATACATTTGCCTATTGCTTAGCTTCCTAGTTTGAATGTAAGTCCATGAGGGTAGAACTTTATCTTGTTTTACTGTTATATTCCAACATGTAGAACAATGACTAAAACAAAGTAGGCCCACAGTAAGTATTGCGTGAATGAATTAATCATTTGATCCTGTCATCAAACCCAGAATCCTAGTAATCATCTTTGATACTTCCTTCCCACCCATTCTCCTTTTTTTTTTTTTTTTTTTTACAGTATTTAACAGTGCCCGAGTGTCTCCTACTACACCTTCAAGGTCAACTACGTATTAAGTAGTTCATATGTGCTGGGCACTGGGACCTAACACAGAGATTTTAAAAAGTGAAGTACATTTGAGTTGGTGCCAGGCATGGTCACAGCCTGGTTTAATCAAGACAACTGGTTTGCTTTTTGTGTGTGAGTGTGAAAATTATTTACTAAGTCGATCAGCAGTGCTATGACCATAGACGTGAAGGTCATATCTTTTCAGTCATCAAGTCCAACACAAGTCTTAGTTGGGCTCTCTTTACTCTTAGATTATAATATTAGCCTCTTAACAGATTTCTCTATCTCTTGTAAGATACCCTTGTCAAATCCATCATCCATACTGCTGCTAGAGAAACCTTTCTAAAGTATAGAACAAAATGAACATTTAGTTCATGATTCTCCCTCTTTTAACACATGAGCAGTTCTCATAGCTTTTAGTACAAAACTCAAACTTCTTGTTTCAGCCCTCAGGCCCTTAATGATCTAATTCCTGCCTGCATGTCCAGTCTCACATCCTAATAACTTTTCTCTTTTTAGTTTATGCTAAATGTCAAAGGTGATTTAAAAAAAAAAAAAAAGATCAGAACAGGAATAATATAGAAAAAAGGGATCACTCTCAGGAAGATCGTTCATACTAGAAATAAAAAGGAACGATTAAACAAGGAATAAAGAATCCATGCTCTTTTGGCCTGTAGATATCTTATTTAAAAAAAATATTTTTATCACTTTCCAACCTCTCACTCCCTCATTAAGAGATTATGACTTCATTCTAAAATAATTTTTACACTGAGTTTTGCATAGAACTTTGTCTGTGATAGATTTTATGAGGCTAAGCAGATTAGCACATTTAAAAAGATCCTTATAATTCTGATTAGTATAGTAGCCTTATTGCAAAACTGTCAAGTAATGCAAGGAAATCATTGGGGCCTTCATCTTGATTCCACTTTTTCAAACCCTTTTTTTTCCACTCTTTCCACTATGGCACCCAATGTCACATGCTACTTGTGTAGTAAAGAATTTAAACTGTCCAAAGAACAGTCTTATTTTTAACCTCAGCTCTTGGGGAGTGATCTATAAGCCCTTAAATGTCTTGCCTGGTAAAAATATATTTGTTTATTGGGCCACACCAGATAGGCTAACAATGTGATTTATGGTGAGGGCTTTGGGTCATGCGCTATCAGTTCAACCTCCAGAGGGACTGGAGACTGAGATCAGCTACATGAGCGGTCAACCATGTCTACATGGTAGAGCCTCAATAAAGACTTTGGACTCAAGGACTCAGGCAAGCTTCACTGGTTGGTAATATTCCATGCATATTGTCACGTATCTTTGCTAGGAAAGTTGACACTGACCATGACCTCACTGGAAGTCCACATATGGGACTTCCCTAGACACTACCCCATCTGTTTCTTCCTTGGACTGATTTTAATCTGTATCCTTTTCTGTAATAAACCAAACTGTTAGTAAAACAGATTTTCTTGAGTCCCATGAGTCCTTCTAGAGCACTGATGAACCTGAAGGTGGTCTTGGGGACGCTCAAACTTGTAGTTAGTGTCAGAAGTAAGCACAGTTTTAGGGACTGCCTCCTAATTTACACTAGCCCTTACACAATTTTCTCTTTAATGGCATATTTGCTCACTCCATGGTATTCCACACTCTCAATATTTTTTTCTTTTCCTTGAATGTCTTACCATATCAGAGCTTATTTGTTTTTGTTTTTTAATCTCATTTTTTCAGAGCCCTGTTAAGTAAACTGCTTCGTGTCAAGTTTACCCATCTTACAAGACTCGGTTCAAGTGTTATGTCCTCATTAAGCCTTTAGTAAAATTTTTGTTTGTTGGTGTTTTGTTATACACTAATGACAAATATTTCCTTTCTCATATGCTAACAAAATCAGTCTTCTAAGCCTGCAAGGCTGATGCTGAGATACAGACACTCCAACTTCACTTGTCTTTTATTTGAAACTTGTAAACAGTATCAATAACATCACTAGTTAGAAGGAAAGAGGGGATGAGGGAAGAAAAGAGGGAGGTGGAAGGAGAGAGACAGAAAATGGGGAAAGGAAGTAAGTTTGGGAAGAAGGGACAAGGAAAGAGAGGCAAGAAAAAAAAAGGAGAAATTGAGTCTCAGCAGATAATAAAACTGACTCATACCCAGGTATTTGACTCTAACTCTGGTGGCTATATAATTGACTCTGTGGTGGAATAGCATATGCCTAAAGAAACAGACATGGGGGAGCTAATGGTTACATTTGTTTTACAAGCATAGAGAACCAAAGAAACATTTTACCTGTCAATCCCAACAATATTCTATCACATACTGGAGAAACAAGGGTAATGCCAAATTTACCCCTCAAAATGTAAGGTTTCTTACATCTCTTAGTAATTGATAGCTTTAAAGTCTTTTTTTTAAAAAGTTATCAAATTTTAGATTAAAAGTACAGAATAATATCACTTAGAGTATAATAAGTTATAGCATTAACTCATTATTAAAGAACTAAATTAATATGACATAGCACTTAATTTTAATGAACTCTCACTATTTAAAATTTTCATATACCTGGATCAGTTAAGTCCCAAAGTTATATTCTTTCTAGTAGATAAGAATGAAAAAATGAAAGGATTGCTTAAAATAAAATTACCAAAGTGTAAACAAGAAAGATTAAACAAGTCTAAAAACATTTTTTCCTTTGCATATTTACCCAAATTGACTAAATTATCTAGAAAATTACCCAATAACTACTTTCTATTGTTCTACGTAGCTTCAGCAAAATAGTACCAGAATCAAGACTCAAATACAGGCTTCCTGACTGCCAGCTCACTAAGTTAAGGAACAAAAGGAAGTTGTCTCAAACCAACTATTTTGTTTTATTTTATTTTTTCAACATTATGAGTTTATGGGGGAAAAAAGATCTGGACTATTTTTTTTTCCTACTAAAATTTACTGCATGCTCATCATATAACAAGCATGCAATAAGCACTTTACATATGTTATTTCATTTGATCCATACAACTACCCTATGTAGTAAGAACTATTATTATCTTCACTTTAGAATTGCTGAAAATGAGGCACAGAGTTTTTGAGGAACTTGCTCAAGTTCACAGCTAGTAAGCACTGGAACCTGGACATTAACCCAGGCTTCTGTCCCCAGGACACCTGTGCTTTAGAACCACTGTCACAGTGACTATGTGAAAAGTGGCAACTGTGACTTTAAAGTATTCTTAATCTAAATAATAGATCTATTCTGGATAAAGAGATGAAAGCAAACTTATTTATAAAATTAGAAATGAAGCTTTAACTTATGTAAAAAAAAAATTCAAGTGTTCTTAAAGGGGTTTGGGTAGAAAATACTTGGCGTTACCGAAGCTAGAATGAGCTTCTTCTCTGTTAACAATAAACACGTTTTAGATTAATTTGCACAGGAAATACTCTTGTGGGGATGAGTATTCTACACAGGATTTCTACACATGTGGTTTTCACACCTAGGGATCTGTGTATGTTGAGAACCAGCTACATATCTTATATAAAGTAAATTATCATGTACAGGGGTTAAATTTATGCCAATCTCATTGGCAGCCAGCCCATCAACAGTCACAGAGTAATAAGGCAAGTAGACTATATCAGATAAGGGATCTATATCTGTCAAATACTAAAGAAACTGAGCCTTAAATTATTATTTCTTGAAGTTAAATCACTTATTTTTGGGTTATACCTAAAACTTCATTATAAAACAAATACAAAATTTATATTATCAGTTGTGTTAAGACTTAAAGGAATAACTGAGGACATGGCAAATAACAGATGTTTATCTCTGCTTAGTCTTAAAATCTCACTAAAATGAGAATAAGGAAATGTGGTCTGAAGCTACATGGTCATAGTGAATGGGTAGAAGACACAGCAAGTAAGAGATACCAAGAAACTTTTAAAAGATGAAAAACACATGAAAGAGTTAGCATAGCTAAAAAAATCTCCTGAACACTAAGGTTTTGCAGAGACAGATGCTAATGACAGGTGAACCAATTCACATCGCAAAATCCTGAAAAGGCTCAAGAATTGAAGGTGCCAAATCACTGAAATCAGGAGAAAGGCCGGGGGCTTTGAATAGAGGTGGGGTTTGAAAGTATAAAAAGCTTTAAGAACATAACAGAAGATTCGAGCTTATGTAGAAACACCAAATCATGGCAAAAGATGTAAGAGAAGGACCATGAGAACAAAGGGACTCAGTTAAAATCTACACACTAAATGGTAAGACGGCCCCCTCTCCCCCGCCCCCACAAGATCCTCGTTATATCACTTAACTTTAGTCACAGTGGCAACCAGGATTATATTCTACAAGTAAGATATTGGAGGATTCTTCTTTAAAGAAACTACATAGCTTTACATATTATGGTCCAACAATATAATGGGCAGCTAAGACCAACCTTACTCACTCTCTACGTAAAATATACCAGTTAACGTCTACCCATGCAGAGTTTCCAAGTACATTTCTAGAGCTTTACATTTAAATGATAACACAGGTACTACAGACTTATACAGAACTTTTCCAACATAAAATACAGACCATAAGAAACAAAAATTTGTAGGAAACAAAGACAATGCAGGGAAAGAAGAAAAGATTGAGAAAACTTTTTATTTTTAGAAAGATAAGAGTATATATTGCATCAAAGAAAAAAGAACAAGATGCTATTTTTTAAAAAGCAACAATCTGAGTGAGAAAGCTCTTAAAAACTTAAATACAGCAGAAATAAAAAATTTAATGTTTGGAATAGTGACTTATGAAAATCTAATGTAAAATAGAATAAAAAACGAATATGGGAAAATTAAAACTAAACATAAGACAATAAGGACTCCAATCCACAAGATCCAATGTCAGACCAACAGAACTTTCAAAAGAGGGAACAAATACATCAGAGAGAAAGAACTAACACAGGAACATCCCCAGAAAATGAAAGATATTTCCACATTGAATGTACATACTAAGTGTCCAGAGCTATAAACTGGGGGGATAAAGGACCAGTACCAGCACCAAGGTGCATTATTGTGAAATTTCAAAATATCAAGAATAAACAGAAGTTCCAGTAGAGATGGAGGGCTAGATAAAAGCAGGTACACCTCCTTCCATAATCACATTACAATTACCAAATTATAAAACAAACGACTTGAAGAATCACCTGAAGTATAGCTGAACATAATACATACATCTGAGGATATAAAGAAGAAGCCACAATGAAACTGGTAGGGGTGATGCGGACACTAAGCAAGCTGGTCCTGCACCCACATGTGGCAATTGAGCACCAGGAGAGAAAGAGCAGCTGCAGAGGCCCCTCTAAGGAACACAGGACCCTAGACCCACACATGGGCTCTCTGGCCCAGGGTTACAGTCCTGGAAGAGGAGTTCCCACAAAATCTGACTGTAAAAATCAGTGGGGATTCTGGACATTTGGGTAAGACAGAAGGAACCTGAAAATCCATATGCCTACCTTAAAGGGCCCGTGCAGACTCACTTGCTTGCAAACACTTACCCTGGGCTCTACCAGAAGATCAGCAGCTCAGGAGGCGCAAGAGACATAAGGGGAAAGACTGAGTTGTGTGTTGCCAGGGCAAGAGCTGAAGGGACAGTCATCACCATTCCTTTGTCAGGACCGATTCCAGTGCAGTCTATAGATGGGCATCATCTTGCCTGTGTCGAGACCTCTCCCTGCACAGGCTAATTCTGAAGTTGCATTGGACCAGTGAGATTGACCTGCTCTACCCCTTATCACCCTAAGACCCCACCCAACACACAAATTGCCCAGGGTAGGCCTCATTGCCAGACAGCCGGCCCCACATTATTATACCTTACCTCAGCCATGCATTCGTGGGCAGGCAGCTGCCCTCAGCTCACCCTGCCCACGCACGGCCCACACATCATGACTCAGACTTTTGGTAGTGAGCCACTGGTGCCAGCCCGAACTGTCTTGGGCAAATCACTGGGGTCTGCAGGCCCGAGGCAGATGGTGGCTGGCCTTGCTGTGATCTGGGACTTCTGTGGGAGCCCACAGGCTCAGTACTGGCAGCAATCTGCATTGGCCCTATGGAATTGGCTCGCTCCACTGCATTGGCCAGGAAATCTGCACACCTTACCCTGGTGACTCCCTGGGTCCCTTCTCCACCAAAATCCCAACCAAAGGCTCTTATAGCTGCAGAGACTTATGGGAACCTGACAGACAGCCTCAGGCCTTGAGATGCACTGATCCTTATGCTGAGCCACACGAGGGCCAGTACTGTGGGTAACCTACCTCAGCTTATGAAGTGGTCTCTCCCACTTGCCTCGAGATCCAGCACAGGCAGCAACCATTCATGGATTGCTCTGCAGCTCCTACCAGGTAGTCCCAAACAATCAAAGGCAGTGGCTGCCTTGACCTATGTGAGAGCCCCTCGCAAGGGGCCCAAGAACCAACACACCCAAAGGCTGGCATCAGACTACAACAAAGCACCACTTGACTAGCCTCATAATAGGCACACTCAAAAGGTGGTCTCAACAGGTACATGAGCCTGCTGGGGTGAATCTCACTCTGTGGGGTCAGCCCCCACACAGCAGCTCAGACCCTACGGGCATGACCAATCCCCATAGTCAGTCAACCCAAGAGTCAATCCCTTCCAATGACATAGTAACAGTAATCAAGGATTGGCTACAACAAAAGAACGCACACAACCCACCCAAGGAACATGTCCAGAGCACTAAGCGCAGATGATCAAGGAGACTGTGCCACTGGGCCACACAGGACACCTACTAGATAAGGCCACCTGGCTAAGGCTGGGATACAATAATAAATCTTTCTAATACATACAAACGAACATAGAGAGGCACTGAAATGAGAAACAAAGAAACATGAAAGAACAGGAGAACGCTCCAGAAAAAAAAAGTGAAACAAAATGGAGGTAAGCAGCCTAATGGGGACAGAGTTCAAAACTCTGGTTATGAGGATGCTCAATGAACTTAGGGGGAGAATAGATAATCTCAGTGAGGACTCCAACAGAGAGATAATAAACATAAAAAAGGACATAGAAACCACAGAAAAGAACCAGTCAGTAATGAAGAATAACATAACTGAAATGAAGAATACACTAGACGAAATCAATAGTAGACTAGATAAAGCAGAGGACTGAATCAGCAAGTTGGAACACAAGGTAGAAGAAAACATTCAACTGGAATAGTGACAAGAAAAAAGAATCAAGTAAATGAGAAAAATTTAAAAGACCTCTGGGACAACATCAAACACACCAATTACTGCATCATAGGGATACCAGAAGAAGAGAGAGAGCAAAGGATTGAGAATTTATTTGAAGAAATAATGACGAAAAACTTCCCTAACCTAATGAAGGAAATAGACATACAAGTCCAGGAAGTACAGAATCCCAAACAAGGGGAACCCAAACAGACCCATACCAAGATACATCATGGTTAAAATGTCAAGGCTTAAAGACAAGGAGAGAATCTTAAAAGCAGCAAGAGAAAGGTAGCTAGTTATTTACAAGGTTACTCCTGTAAGAATGTCAGCTGATTTCTCAGTGGAAACTTTGCAAGCCAGAAAGGACTGGCACAAAATATTCAAAGTGATGCAAAAACAAGAACCTACAACCAAGACTATTCTACTCAGAAAAACTAAAATTAAAATTTAATTAAAATTAAAGGTGGAATAAAGAGCTTCCCAGACAGGAAAGAGCTAAAGGAATTAATCACTAACAAGCAAGAATTACAAGAAATGTTAAGGAACTTCCATAAAAAGAGGAGGAGGGGAAAACAATACATATGAATAATACAATGGCGATAACTGTACCTATCAATAATTACCTTAAATGTAAATGGCTTAAATGCTCTAATCAAAAGACATAGGGTAGCTGAATGGATAAGAAAACATGACCCATATATATGCTGTCTACAAGAGACCCACTTCAGATCAAATGACACACACAGACTGAAAGTAAAAGGTTAGAAAAAGATACTTCATGCAAATGGAAATAAGAAAAAGCTGGGGTAATAGTACTTTTATCAGACAAAATAGACTTTAAAACAAAAGCTTTAAAACAAAATAAGAGACAAAGAAGGACAATTCATAATGATAAAGGGATCAATAAACAAGAGGACATAACCCTAGTAAGGATATACGTATCCAATATAGGAGCACCGTCATATATAAAGCAATTATTGACTAACATAAAGGGAGACATTGACAGCAATATGGTAATGGTAGGAAACTTTAATATCCCATTGATACCAGTTGACAGATCTTCCAGACAGAAAATCAACAAGGAAACAGCAGCCTTGAATGACACACTATATCAGATATATTTAATTGGCATGTTCGGAGCATTTCATCCTAAAGCAGCAGAACATGCTTTCTTTTCAAACACACATGGAACATTGATAGACCACAAAACAAGTCTTAATACATTTAAGAAAACTGAAATCATGTCAAATGTCTTCTCTGACCACAATGGTATGAAACTAGAAATCGATTACAAGAAAAAAACTGGAAAGTGGACAAACAACATGTTTTAAACAATGAATGGGTTATCAGTGAGATCAAGGAAGAAATTAAGATATCTTGAGACAAATTAAAATGAAAACACAGTGACTCAGAATCTATGAAACAGAGAAAGCAGTTCTAAAAGGAAAATTCATAGCAATACAGGCCTACCTCAAGAAACAAGAGAAAGCTCAGATAAACAATCTAACCTTACACTTAAAAGAACTAGAAAAAGAATAGCAAACAAAACCCAAAGTGAGCAGAAAGAAGGAAATAATAAAGATCGAAGAGGAAATAAACAAACTAGAGTCTAGAACAACAATATAACAGATCAATGAAATCAAGAGATGGTTCTTTGAAAAGATAAACAAACTTGCTAGACCTTTAACCATATTCATCAAGAAAAAAAGAGGACCCAAATAAATAAAATCAGAAATGAAAAAGGAGAAGTAACTATAGACTCCACAGAAATACAAAGGGTTATAAGAAAATACTCCAAACAATTATATGCCAACAAATTGGACAATCTGGAAGAAATAGATAATTCCTAGAAATATACAATCTACCAAGACTGCATCAAGAAGAAACAAAAAAATCTGAACCAATCAATTACAACGAATAAAATGAAATCGGTAATCAGAAAACTTCCAAAAAACAAAAGTCCTGGACCAGATGGCTTCATAGGTAAATTATACCAAACATTCAAACAAGAATTATCATCTATTCTTCTCAAACATTCAAACAAGAATTATCATCCATTCTTCTCAAACTCAAAAATTCAAAAGGGATGACCACCATTACCTTGATTCCAAAACCACATAAAGTCATTACAAAAAAAGAGATAACTATAGGCCAATATCCTTGATGAACATTAATACAAAAATCGTCAACAAAATATTAGCAAACTGAATTCAGCAATACATTAAAAATATCATACACCATCATCAAGTTGGAGTTATTCTTGGGATGCAAGGATGGTTCAATATTCACAAATCAATTAAAGTGATGCGCAAACAAATTGAAAAATAGAAACAAATCGTAAGATCATATCAATAGATACAGAAAAGCATTCAAGAAAATCTAATATCCGTTTATGATAAGAACTCTCAGCAAACTGGGAATGGGGGAACATACCTCAACAAATAGCCATAGCAATCATGAGAAAGAAGAACAAAGTTGGAGGTATCACAGTACCTGATATCAAATTATACTACAAAGCAATAGTAATCAAAACAATATGGTACTAGTATAAAAACAGACACATAAGGTGAATGGAACAGAATAGAGAACACTGAAATAAATCCACTCCTATGTATTCATTTACTCTATGATAAAGGAGGCAAGAATATACACTGGGGTAAAGACAGTCTCTTCAACAAATGGTGTTGCCCGACAAATGCAATAGGACCACCATCTTATATCATATACAAGAATAAACTCAAAATGAATTAAAGACTTAAATGTAAGACACAAAGCCATAAAATTTCTAGAAGAAAACACAGGTAGAAAACTCCCTGAATAATGTAGCAATTTCTGGGGGGTATATATCCTCAGACAAGAAAAACAAACAAACAAAAATAAACAAATGGGACCACATCAAACTAAAAAGTTTTTGCACAGTAAAGAAAACTATCAACAAAATGAAAAGACAACCTACTGAAAATGAGAATATATTTGTCTATGATACATTTGACAAGAGATTAATATCCATAATTTCTAAAGAACTCATACAACTCAACAAGAAAAAAACAAACGACCCACTAAAAAAATGGGCAGAAGATCTGAATAGGTATTTCTCCAAAGAGGACATAAAGACGGCCAATAAACATATGAAAAGATGCTCAAGATCACTAATAATCAGAAAAATACAAATTAAAATCACGACAAGCTATTACCTCACATCTGTCAGATTGGCTGTCATCAATAAATCAAAAACAAGTGTTGGCAAGGATGTAGAGAAAAGGGAATCCTTGTACATTGTTGGTGGGACTGCAAACTGGTATGGCTATGATGGAAAACAATGTGGATGTTCTTCGAAAAATTAAAAATAGAACTACTACCTTTTGACTCAGCAACTGCACTTCTGGGTATTTATCCAAAGAAAACCAAAACACTAGTTCATAAAGATCAATGCACCCCTATGTTCACAGCAACACTATTCACAATAGCCAAGATATGGAAGCAACCTAAGTGCCCATTAGTAGATGAGTGGCTAAAGAAGAGGTGGTACAAATGTATAATAGATTTTACTCAGCCATAAAAAATAAAATCTTACCATTTGCAATGACATGGATGGACCTAGAGGGTAGTGTGCTGAGTGAAATAAGTCAGATAGAGATAGCTATAAAAACCATATGATTTATATGTGGAATCTAAAAAATAAAAGAACTGAACAAACTAAACAAAAACAGATCACGGATATGGAGAACAAACTGGTGATTGCCAGAGGGGTGAGGGTTTGGGAGGCTGGGTGAAAAAGGTGAAGGGATAAAAAAGTACAAATTAGTAGTTACAAAACAGTCATGGGAATATAGAGTACAGCATAGAGAATATAGTCAATATAATTGTAATGGCTGTGTGGAGTGCCAAACGGGTTCTAGCATAATCAGGGAATCACTTCATAAATTATATAAACACCTAGCCATTGAATTGTATATCTGAAAATAATGTAAAAACATTTTTTAATAAAATAAAAAAAATCAACTGCAATTAAAACTAAAAAGAGAATAAACAGATGATCTCAAGGGTTTAAAGAGGAAAATAAAAAGGTCACACATACAGAATCAAAAATTAGTATAATATCTGATTTCTAACTATAAGCCAGACAATGATAGATAAAAGCTTTTAAAATTCTGAGAGAAAACTATTTATACCCTAAAATACTCACCCAAACTACCCTCAAGCATATGGGTGAAATAAGCACATTCTCAGAAAAGCAATGTTGCAAAAGCGTACCACCTAAATTCAAGTTCTTTGGATGCTACTGGATGTTATGCTCCACTCAAATAAGGAAATAGATGGTGGAAAAGAAAAATATGAGCTCCAAGACAGTGGACCTAACACAGATGAGAGACATCAACTCTATAGGAAGCTTAGAGAACTACCAATCCATGGTAGAAGAGGAGAATTTTAGCTTCCAGAAGGAATATCTCAAAGGAAAAATTGGTTAGAGTATTTGGTGTATTTTTCAGAAAGTATTTTTCAAAGTAATTTTAGAATTCTTTTGGAATATAGTGACACAACATACAAAGTAAACCAAAAAAGTAGACAATCGTATAATATTGTATAGGAAAGAACATATAAGTGTACGGTTAATAAAAGTACACTCATGGTCGTGATAAGGTAAAGTTTAACTATTAATTTAACAAAAAATGTTGATAAAGCTACTTTGAGAGGTTAGAAGAAGGGGAAGTGGGGGCATATGATAGTATGAAAATGTTAAAAACCTCACTATCAAAAATAGGAAGTCAATACAATATATAATCATATTATTAAGAAATATGGAAGTTAAAACCAAAAGAAAGGGCTAAAAGAGTCTGAGTAGAAGACTGCAGGAATAGGTAAGGTAAAAGGATACTGTTTCTTGTTTTATGTTTTATAATACAACTTGACTTTTAAACTACATGCTAGTATTACTCTGAGCTTTTCTTAAATTTTGAAAACTATCATAAGCATAAATAAATATATTTATTTCTGAGAAATCTAATTTGGGATAATCTCTAGTTCAAAGACATATTTAGTAGTTAAATTAAGGTTGCAATTGATATTTGTGATCATTATAAATCACAATTTTTCTGCAAATGTTTTCCTAATTTCCTGAATAAATATTATATCATTACAATTTAACGAAACATCTATTTTGAGAAAAAAGTACTAAGTTTCTGATAACATACTACATTTTTATTTATTTATTTATTTTGTATTCAAAAGTATCTAATTTTCTAACCTCGAAGATGTTTTTAAAAGATTTTTCTTTTTGTTAAGAATTCGCAATAAAATTCTATGGTTCTAGGAAAACTAAAAATAATGATCTTCACCCTGAAATAAAAAAGCACATTTTGTGGACAATTGGGGTATGAACAGAGGGCAGGAGGCTGAGGGGCTGGGAGAATGGGGCGAAGGGTTAAAGAAGTACAAATTAGTAGTTGATAGTTGGTCAGGAGGATGAGGAGCAAGGCCTAAGGAATGCAGTTAGCATTAATATGATGGCTAGGTGGAGGGCCAGGGGAAGGAGGGAGCAATTCGGGGGATCGTTTTACGAACTGTATAGATGTCTAACCAATGTAGTGTATACTTGAAATTAATTTAAATGAACAAATTTTTTTAAGTATATTTTGTATTCTATAAGTGAAATCTTAAGGTTGAAAGAATTTTCACTTACAAAACTATTTATAAATATTTAGTTTTTCATTATATCTTTCTTTGCATGGATTTTTAATGTTTTGATAATGATACATTTTTTAAATTATTAAACTGATAACAATAGCGGGGGATGTATTGTGAAGCAAGGGGAATTATAGAGGAAAATTTTTGTGTTGTCAGAGATGGACAGACCTAGATTCAAGTCTTAGCTGTGTAAGCCTGGGCAACCCCCTTCTACAAGCCTCAGTTTCTTCATCTATAATATCTAACCTGCAGGTTCATTATAAGGATTAGAATAACATATGTAAAATACCAGCTAAGGACAAGACACAAAATACATATTGAATTAATTATGGCAATTTACCTCTTATTTTTTCTGTGGTCAAGAGGCTTCATTTTAAAAACATTTGTAGACTTTGCAGTCAAAATACCTTATTTCAAATCTTGGTTCTTCCATTTATTAGTCTGTAACCCTTGTGGTAGTTACTTATTCTTCTTAATCTTGGTTTCAGAAATTCTATCATGGGCATAATTACAAAAACCCTATAATGACATAGTGGTGAAGAAAATATGTATTCTACCACTACAGTGACTGATACATAAGTTCTCAGAAACTTAACAGCAATAAAAACAAGAAATAAAGGCATACAGTTTCTCTCTTCTTCATGACTACTTAAAGCAAAATAAAGTAAGAAATGACTTGGTCAAGACGAGCAGTACATGAAGTTAATGTGACATGTGAGGTGATTTAACCATTTCCTCATAAAAGAGAATGAGAACATGCCTTCCAAGACATATTTTAATTCATCTAAATGCTATTTGTCGGAATGTTTATCTACGTCCACTTGTCAATTTGGTCAAACAGATGAGAACCACCCTTTCTTTGTGCCTTCTCTTTACCTACATATATGTAATTTATTTGCCTTGGTTCACGTATCTTTTTCTTACTGTTATTTGATTTATTGACCAAATTCTAACAAGTGGCTCACTAAAGGTGGAAGGTGGGTTCTGTCAGAATAAATAACTTGGCAGCCCGCTAATAAAAGCAGAGGAGAAAAAATGGGTGCCTTGGTGATACTGTCTGTAGGTTAGCACAGTTGCAGGAATTTTCTCTTTGACTTTGGCTTTTTTTTTTTTTTTTAAATCTTTAACAAAGTCATGTTTTCTCCACTTTGAGGCTAGAGACATTATTTTATTTATATTTCAAATACTGGCAATCAGGTTTTTATGTGGCAAACAGAAGATACTTTAAAAATGTTGCTTAATGAATAAATCGGGGTATACATAGATTCCTTAAACTTCATCACTGTAATACCAGAGCAACTAGCTAACAAGCAAGAACAAATCAAACACTAAATTATTTTTCAAACCTCTCCATTTGAATTAAATAAAATCCTAGCCCACTGATATGCAAATTTTATTTTGTTTCTTCATGATGTAAATCTAGACAGAACATTTAGTATATGCTTGTGTTGTTTCAAGAAGTGCAAAGGTAATTCAGTCACAGTTTGCCACCCCCAAGAACTCCCACTTAAAATGAAGTCACAAGCAAAGACCTTTTACTGTACAAAACTTCTCTTTTATAGTGAGTTTGCTTAAAAATGTAAGCAATTTCACAGATGGAAGATCTGAGTAATTTCTTAAAGGTCATATTTCCCTCCAAAATTGGTTTCTTCACTCTTACATTCTCATTATGCTGGTAGAATTTTTTATTATTCAATGTTGAATTTAAAGTTATGATGACTTTAAAGTCATGTACTTTTGCTGTCTAGAAGCAGAATTTTTATATAAGTAAATATGTATCAAGGTAACATTCTTACCTTGTTCTTGAGCATGCACAGCAGCCCCTGCCACACATAGCACAATAAAATGAAGAAGCAGTTTGCTAAAAAAATAAATAAATAAAAGAAGTAATTAGAAAAAACTTATTTGGACATTTACAACCTATAAATTATATAAAATCCAAAATGAACTCTAGTGCAAGATTAACAATTAAGCTATTATTTTAACTAACACTGTATTTCAATATTCATATCAGATAGGAGCAAGAGCTCTGAACCTAAGTTCCAGCTTTACCACTTACTATGTCATTCGGGCACACTGTTTATTACTTTGTGGCTCAGTTTCTTCATCTGTTAAATCTATCTCATAAGGTTTTTTGAAGAATAACTGAAAAAACTTCATGTAAAACACATAAAACAGTATCCGAAATATAGGAAGCACTCAATAAATGTGAACTAGTATAGATGACATTATCATATTATTTCAAATTACCATACATGCAATTTTCTGTAAGTAGAAATTTACACAAAATAACACAACTTACAGTTATTTAAATTGATGAAACCAGTTATTTGTTTAAATGAATGTTTATATGTAAAAGCCATTTGAATATTATATTCGAATCACTTCTACTAGATTCATGATTCTTTGCCTCCAAAAATAGCAATGGTCTGTAGATGTCAAAATGAACATTTTGATTATTGGTAATCATAAGAATAATATTCAATCACTACAAATCAAAATGCTCATTCATATTGATTAGCTAAGTAAAAATAGTTTGTGATTTTTTTTATTAGAACTAAATTTGATAGATTTTATTGAATAATCTTCATAATTGGCTATCTCTGCCTCCCAAGCAAAAAAATAGAGATCATTTTTAAACAATCAGCATGCTGAAAACACTATTTTATTACCTTATTCTTGCTGATACAGACCTTGGTTCTGTTTTTTATTCTAACTCAGGAACTGTATAATGATACAGTTCTGCGACGAGTGATTACAGAACCCCCTTAAATTATTTTTTCCTTTTATTAAGTTCCTGGCATACTAGTAGTTATTGGCACATTGTCTATTATCAATAAGTTTTTACCTTTATCAACCAGTATGAAAAGAATCTTAACATAAGAAACAATCTTTTACAAAGTAAGTCAACAATATAAAATTATTCTATTCTCCTTGATATGCTAGAAAATCATTCGTATTAAAATGGTATAACCATTTTTTAGTAAGTGAAAAATGCTGACTGTGGTTATATTTAGTACAGAGAACAGCTTTTATAAAAGAAAGCTTTAATAGAATATTTGACTGTCATTAACACTACAAATTAATCAACTGAATCTTTATAGAAATTTCAACTGGTATGGGTAAAGAGCTGAACCATTTATTTTAATGAAGCCTTTAAAGATTCCAGGTAGGTGTCATCGATTTAGAACAATGGTTCTCAAATGTCAGTTTGCCAAAGAACCACCTGAGGTGCTTGTGAAAAATGCAGATTCTGGGCCTTGCTGCAGAAATGATTCATAAATTTGAAATGGATCCTCAGGATATACATATTTTTAACTAGGTGCTTCTAATACAGATTGTGTGGATATCTTACAACACTTAGTACTTATAGATACATTGTACTTAAAATGCACTTAAATAAATATTATTCTGCTTAAATCACATGTATCTTAATTTAATGACAGTGACACAAATATAAAATTAATTTGCCATTTTAATAAAATCCTTTTCTACTGCTCTAGATAGGTGGTTTTCAAACTTTAGGGTATATCAGAATCACCTGGAGAGCTAAAGATTGCTGGGTTCCACCCTAAGAGCTTCAGACTCACTAGGTCTGGGGTGGGGCTTGAGAATTTGCATTTACATTGAGAGCCAGGTGGTGCTGATGCTGCTGAGCTAGGGATTGCACTCTGAAGACCACTCTTCTGGAATAGATGGAACTCAAGAGGTGACTTAAAGCCCACCTGTTGTGAATCTGTTTTTTACCTTAACTGGTGAGTTTTTAAAATGACTAATACTCGGGTCCTGCCTTCTCCACCCCCTGCCCAAGAGATTTCAATTTTAATTTGTCCATGGTACAGGGATTTTGAAACACTTCCCAGGTGATTCTAATGTACAAACAAAGTTGAAGACCACCATACAAGATATAGTTGATTTCTCTGGGTTCTCCAGGATGGATCCTAATGTGATCTAGAGTTTGAGTAAAAGTAGGCTCCTTTGCCTTTCCAATTTATATTTTCAACAAATAACTGGCAGGATATATATCAGTGAGACTAGAAAATAGGTCAGGATTATAGTCAGTGAAGGTGAGTGCATCAGAATTATGTTATATTAGAAGAAAATGGAATGTGAAAGGAAGCACAGGCTCACCTGCCCCAAGGTAATCAGGCTCACTGAGAGCTTAGAAACAGCCCCAAAGGCATTTTTCCATTCAGAATAAAGCTAACTAACAACAATAGCACTATTCACTTTGCAATTCAGCCAATCCCAGGATTTTTGCAATGACCTCAGGGAAAAAAATGGAAAATACAGTTCTTTATAGACGTGTTAACAAGTCCATTCTTGGAGTAAGGTAGGAAAACCTGAACACATCAAATATCATCCCTTAGCCATGTGATTTTAGAGGATTATGACAAATCAGTTGAGCCATAACTTATGTTAGTGTACTTATGTACTGATGACTAACGGAGGGGTAGAGATTGATGACTGAAATAGAGATTTTTATTTCTCTTTTTCTAATAATGCCCAAACTAAAAGCCAAGTAAGGAAGAACAGGAAAAGCTAAGTTCCTCACTAAGTGTTCAGGCCCTTATCATTCAGCTCCAACCTCTTTGCTTTAGCAATGTAGATCCCACTATACCTGACACCCTCAAAGCTCCAGCCATTCCACATTATTCTCTGTTTCCTAGACAGACCTTGTAAGTGCCTGAAATGCTCTCTCTGTCTCCAGCTGTCAGAATCTTAAGTATCATCAAAGCCTAATTTGAACGACACCAGCTCCATGAAGTTTCCTATCATCCCTGAAGAGGACTAGATCTTTCCCAGGTCTCTGTACTCTTGATGCTCCAATTGTAACTTTATTATATTATGAATATGTTGTAACTTTTATGATTAATTATTAAGTAAATATCTGAGCAAGCAACACATCTTCATCTTTCTTACATATTAACACAACTATTTTTAAACAGGAAAGGAATAACAGTAAAATATCCTAATGACTGAGGAAGTCAATTTTTTAACACTTGGGAAAAGTAAAGTAAAATATGGATACTTTTAGTTAGATGCCCAAAGAGAGAAAGACGAAAAAGAAAATATTTTTAAAAATCTGCTAAGTGAAAGGCTTCTTTTTTTCCTTTTTTTTCCCCCCCCACTTTAACTGTTTTTCTCATCTCTGAAGTGGAAACACAGAGATGACATCAAGCTTAATTAATATAATCCACTTGATAAAGAGCCAAACTTCATAACTGTATGAAATGAATGTCTAATGAATCCAAGTTTTCTGGGAAATATCTAATTGGGCTGGACTTGTTTATTTCTTTGGTTTTGTGCACCCTCAGCCCTCCACCCATCCCCCTGATACTACATTTACTATACATTTACTTAATTTAAACAATATCACATTTCCATATTAGAAATAGATGATAGACTTCTTAAGGGCAGCAACTGTGCTTTGTGCTTCTCCCCCGTTGTGTTGTGCATATAGTATGAAGATACACGGGAGTCCTTGAATAAATTAAAGCTAAAACTGTATTAAGTTGTTGGGGAAAAAAAAGAACATGGTTAAGGAAATAACACTAAATTGCAAGTCAAGGTCTACGGCTCAGCCACCCTGAATAAGCCCAATCCTGTCTGATCTCAGAAGCTTAGCAGAATCGGGCCTGGTTAGTACTTAGATGGGAGACCACCTAGGAAGACCAGGTGCTGTAGGCATAAAAAATAAAAAATAAGGGATTGTAAGCTGACAAGGTCCTTGCAATCTGTGAGGTCAACCAAGGGTTGCCTCACCTAAAAAAAGATAAAATAAAATAAAATGAAAAGATTGTGAATCCAAAGTCTAATCCTGGTTCTATTTCTAACTCACTACGTGACCATGGGCAGGTCATTTCAATTTTCAGAGTCTTAGCTGACTCGTCTATTATGTGACGACATAATATAAATTTTATATTTTATATTCCAAATATAAAACCATAAACTATGTGTGCGTTGTGGGATCCTATGGGTATCGGTATTGATTCTATTAGAGGTCCAAGATCAAATTACTTAGCAAGAAGGTCTATAAATTACTATATATAATGGTCATGTTATTTAACCTCAAATCTGGGAAGGTTTTCTTACAGTTCTGACTAATATTCTTTTAATTAAGTAGCAAACTAAGTTTACTAATTTGTCCATATATTTAAATCACTCTAACAAAAAGTCTAGTTAGTATATCGTTTTATTTTTTTTCAAATATTCAAAGCATGTCTGTTTTTGTTCACTTTTTTTGCATGTTTGGACCATGTGTCACTAATATAAATAAAGTAACAGAAGTACATATACTCAGATATTTAACAAAATTAGACCAAGTCTAAAATAGGTCAATAGTATGGTAACAAACATTCAATAAAAGTTTGGAAAATATAAGCATGATATTAATATCCAAGGATATCTAACAAAATATGAAATATTCTGTGTCTGGTCTGCTAGCCACATTTTCAGTTTGAGATAAGCCACAGTCAAAACATAACCAGACTTGTGAGGGGTGAGGCCTAAAAGGGGATCAAGCAGGAAATACATATCCGGAGACTATATACAGAATAATTTAAAAAACTAATATCCACCCCAAACATCTTCCCTAAATAATTCTTAGCACTCTTTAACTTTCTCTTTATCTGAAGGATCTAAGTTACTTTAGGGACTGCCAGGCATCTTTTTGTTTAGGGCACCCTTGAGAGACTCAGGTATTATGTATGATACATGTCTTCAGGCTACTGATGCTTGTTCCTACATAGATTCAATTTATAATAGTAAGAAGGACTTGTGAAATCTTGTGAATAGAAAACTTTTTTTATGAGTTGGTGATTTTTATTTAAACCAATTGGAAAGGGTGAACTAATCTGAAAAAATACACATACACACACATGTGATATACATCAATAATTTCAACAATTTCCATCACACTACATTTATAAGCCAAAAACATCTTTAAGTCATGACAGCTTTACAGATTTTGTTCTTTACTAGCTGCTAAGATCCAGAAATAGTAAAATTTCTGTCTTTTGTTCCCCAAAAACAGTACTCATCCCAGTAGTGGGGATAAAGTTGATGCAGGGAGTAAAGTGTTACTAACTTATACACGATAAATTTCTTAGATTATTAATTCAACTCAATGGGCATTTGTATAATTAATCCAGTGTGAATCATACTAGAACTTTTGGTTAAATTTCAAGCACATGGGCAAATTCATGAAGTGAAAGATAAACGTTTAAGGACATCAAGTGATCAAAATGCTTACAGTCCAGTCAGTAGCAAGGAAGAAAACTATATCTAAATTAGTCTGTCCTCATAATACCACAGATTGTTAAATTGATTGCTGCTTAGCCTAGCAAAATTCCTGGCACACACTACTGTTAAATAAAAAAATTTTAAATGAATGAATCAGTCAATAAAACTATCAGGTTGTCTGAGTTTCAAAATATATATAACTTCTCTAGCACCTTCTACCCGAACAACTGATCTCAAGGTGAAAAAGTCAGGTCATCCTAACCTCCATTTATTTAGCTAAGAAAGTAATCTGGTTTAAAAGCCTTTTAGATCCGGCCTCTGTTTATCCAGATCCAGCTTCCTGGAAGGCATGCTTCAACCAACTTCATTTGTTTAAGGCCCTCGAATGTACTGTGCTGTCTTACCTCTGAACAATTTACTGTCCACTCTGTCTGGAAAGTTCCATGCCTCTCCCACTTAGGTCTCAGTCTAGATTTCATTTCCTTCAGTCAACTTTTCCTTTTAGTATTATCCCTCTCTATCCTTCCCAGCTACCCAAACTACTAGACATTGTCCTTTTTTTACCCTTATTTCATTTTGTTATACTTAGCTGTTTTATTTTCTGTTTCCTACACTAAACTGGATACTTTGGGAGGGCAGCAATTGTGTTTCTATCTTGCTTAGCTACTGTATCCCTTCTGCCTAGAATCACACTAGGCACATATTTGGAGCTCAGTAAACAGTTGCTGAATAAATGAGTGAATAAATGACGAGTGGATAAATGTTAGCCTTTTATGAGAATGAAAATGAAGTGGTCTTCACTTCTCAGAATTACAAATTCTAAAATAAGTCATAGTTGCAAAGCATGACAAGGAAACTAGCACAGCCATTCTAACTCCCGTAATAAAATTTATTTTTTTTTCTGCAGCTTCACAGATTACCAAGCAGAATGTCTAAACAATTAAAATCACTTTCCATAAATTACAATTTTTCTGCTCAAGACATCAGTTTATTTTAAACATTTACTTGAACACAAAGATAACTAAGCAACTTTGTAAAAATAGAATTTCATGCCAGCTAGGAAACAGATCTTTATATCCAAAACTGTTGGTCATAGAAACCATTCAAGTACCATAATAGCTGGCCTGGGAGACTTTCCAATAATATGTTAAATCAATGTATCTAACACTGACTTTGGGCTTTAATTTCCTCTTATTAATTCCACAAATTCACATTAGGTAACACATCTGAAAGCAGTTTTTGAGAAACAATTTTCTCAACTCAATTAGTAACTACTATTTCCCCACTTTGTATGTGTGTGGTTGGAGCTGTGGGGGGGGGGGACTGCAATCTCATGCAACCTTGAACTACCTTTAATTCTGCACAGCCCTCCCCTGCTAGCAACCTGGATATGTTAGAGGCCATAAGGGCTAAAGCAGAGAGGCCCTGTAGGCGTGCGAAAGAGACAAACACCTTCACCTGAGATCAGGTACCCACCCTGACATCTCTCCACAAGGGTTCTTTTCCCAATCCACGTAGTCTAATTTTTCTTCAGAGGTTCCTCTGTGTAATCCATTCTGTTTGGTTTCTCTGTGTCCCTCCCCCCAATCATCTGGACCCAATTTACAAACCCCAAACTGCCCAAGAATTTATGCAGGGCCTTTTCTGGGAGCGTCTGGAAGGGAAGTGTAAACCAGACAAGACAGAGGCCAGGATCAGATCTGCTTTAATCCGAGAGGCTGGTCACAACTACCAAGGGGAATGTTAGTCAGCGACTAGGCCTTGCTCTGCGGTGAAGGGAAAACCCTCGCGGCGGGAGCTGGATGGGAGGGCAAGAGGGCACAGGGATGGACAGAAAAGCTTTGAGGTGGAGAGCTTTACCGAGCCTCTCTTGGTGGCTCTGCACGCAAGGGGACCCGAGCTTCATTCCACCATTCCATGGGCGCCAGAATCGGCAGGAAGATGCTCCCGATCCCGCAGGATCAGCTGTGCCCCGGGCCTCGCTTTCCCCGCGTGTCCACTCAGAAGTTTTTTTGTTTGTTTTGTTATTGTTGTAGTTGTTTTCTCTGAGAAACATGACGAGAAACCTGCCTGGGAAGCCGGTGCGACCCGCGCGAGCCTGTCTGAGAAAGGCAGCCGGCAGAGCCTGACCTCTTCTTACACCCGGGTCTCCCTGACCTCCTCCTCCCCCAGCTATTCCTTGCACACACACAGGGTTTTGGAGGTTCCTTCTCACTAATTCATCTGGGTGCGGTCGCCGGGGGAGGTGCATCCTGGTTAGTAGGGAAGGCCGGCTGCGGGGGCTTCCAGGAGTCCGAAAAGAGAGCGCGCGAGTCCCAGCCTGGCTCGGCTACACGCGGCTGGGAAGCACATGTTCATACAAACACTGCCACAAGGCGGTCTTTCTCCGCACCCCGCCTCCTCCTACCCTCAGCTGCCACCGTCAGTTCCGCCCCGTGCCCTCCTCCCACCTACTCTCTCGAGGGGCAGCCTCGAGGCAGAGAATGACCACAGCCGCTTTCGTCCCTTCCGCCCCCAGGGCCATAAGCAAACTTGCATAACCCACTAACCTCTTCCAGGGGGACCAGGGCAGCCAGCCAAGGCCACGCTCTCTTCCCAGCGAGTGTGTGGGAAAAGGTACAGGGCCCAAAAGGGAAGCGGGGTGCCAGTCAGAGCCCCAGCGAACACTTCCCCGGAGGAATAGCCCCGCCTACCGCGTCCAGCCCCTTCCCCAAAGGCATGCCAGTGATCAGGGCGCAGCTCCGACGCCAGATGGGCAGCACGTTTGCTGGCCTCCTGAGGACAAGAGGCGATTGCCTGAGTCCCATGGGTCTAGCATCGCCCTGATGCCCGAAGTTCTGCGGACACCCTCTTTCCCTCTTTCCTGCTTTCCCCATCCATCCCTCAACCCTGCCCCGCCGTCCAGGCTGTGCGAACAGAACCCAGGAGACCGCTAGCGCCCCAGCAATTCCCCAGGCAGGACGCCCAGAGTAGCACTGCGGGGAAGCGGGACCTCGGCCAGGGCCCCGAGGGAGGAGAAGGGAAGGAGGGCGCAAAGGCAGCGGGAGCTGGGACCCAGGAAGGCGTCGGAGCCCAGCTCCGGAGCCTCGGAAGCCGCTGCCGCCGGCGTCCGGATGCGCGCCAGCGAGCATTCCCTCGGGAGCCTTAGGATCTCTTTAGCATAAACGGTCTGAGAGACCAGCTGGCAAGAGACTTCCTTTAAAACATAATATTTTACAAATCGAGGAGACAGGAGGAGGATGCCACGGCTGCTCAAGGCTCCCAACTTCAAAAAGTGCCAAGGAGCGGGAGCACAAATCTCCAACCGGCTCAGAGGATTCAGGGGGTGGGGAGAGGGGTTGGTCTAACCCCTGTCCCAGCGGGTGGACTACTTACGTTTTTGCCGTGTGGGAGACCTTTCCACGCCTTGTCCTGTGGGCTCCTAAATGCATTTGTATGCATTTGTCCGAGCAGCGAAGCGCTAACGGAAAACAGAAGCCAACTCCGAGCCGCTAAGGGTGCAGGTACTGTCCATGAAAAAGGAAAACAAAATCACATGAAAACGATGCTCCAAAACCGCAACAGCGACAAAAAAAAAAAAAAAAAAAAAAAAAAGAGAGGAGGAGATGGGGAGGAAGAGAAATAGCACCCGAAGGGCAGATGGCTAGGCTCCCTAGCTCCCTAGCTAGGAAACCGACGAGCCCAGGGGGAGCGCTCCCCTGGGAGGGCGGGCGAGGAGGGAGACCTCACTGTCGGGCAGCGGGGCGCCAGCAGCAGCGGGAGCTCGGCTGCGAGTGCAGCCCTCAAGTTCACTTGCGGTTCAAAGGCGACTCTGACTCCAGTGGAGTCCTCTGCTTTGGGCCTGGGAGGAGAAAGAGGTGGGGGGAGGGAACGAGATGAAGCGGGGCTTGGGGGAGAGGAAGTCCTCGGAAACAACCCGCGCCGGAACATTTGTCAGACAAGCACGCACACCCACTTCGAAAAATCTGGTCGGTGCGAGGGGGCCAGTGGCAACTGAAGGCGCTCAGCGTTGACTGCCGCCGGCTGCTTCCCCTGGAAGAAGAGAAGCCAAGCAAATCCGGCCGGTGTTAAATTTCACCGCTCACTGACTTGCAATGACATCACTAAACATAGTGCACACCCACCCCCTCCGCCCCGCAACCTTCCCCCAACCCGCACCCAGCTCCAGCGCCCTTGTCCGAAAGCTGCTGGGCCGGGCGCGCCCGGGCAGCGCACGCAGCCTTCCGGCACCTCCCCGACACTCTCGCTTCCCACGCGGTCCTTCCTCTACATTTCAAAAACTTGTAGGTGACTAGTCTCCTTCTTTCTCCTTCCTTCGTCGAATTGTCCATGTACCATTCCCTTTTCCAACAGTTCCCAATTTGATGTCTTCCTCTTGGTGTCTCCCATCCTCAACCTTTTTCTCTAGCCTCTTCAGACACATACCTGAAATCAATCTTACCTCAGCGGGAGTCCTTACTCTCCTTCGATTTTGTTTTTTTGTTTTTGTTTTTTGTTTGTTTGCTTTGTTTTGTTTTGTTTTTGCAGCGATGCTCTTGGCCTAAGTCATATTGTAAACTAACTGCAACGATTGGTTCTCATTTTTACCTTTTCTCCCCTTCATTCTTTCCTTTCACTCTGTCCCCTTTGTTACTTCCTAGTGATTTTTCACTACCGTAATCTACTTTTCTGCTTCTGCCCTTTTCTCTCTTACACGCATGGATTAGTGCTTTGCTTTTATGCGTCAGGAGCATGCTAACACGGCATAGCCCTACCTTTTTCAATTTTTTTTAACAAATTTCTTTTCTAACTGAAGCACTCTTTCTCCCACAGCCTTCTCATACTGAGAAGTCCACCTTCCAATTTTTGAAAAAAAAATTTTTTTTTAAGTTTTGATTTTATCTTCTTTAATATTAAGACTGGAAATTCCAGGAGGCCAGGGATCTATTATCTTGCTTATATTTTCAGCACCTAAAATACTACCTGCCATGCCTGTTTAATGAACAACTGCTGTATACCACTGAATATCATTTCTCCAAGTTTTCCTTTTCTGTTCTGCACAGCATCCACAGCCAATGACCCGTCCACATGCTGAAGGGCATCCCACATTACACACATATGATAAAGGTTAAAGTGACAGTATTAATGAATAGGAATGACATGATCCTTGGAATTTGGGGGATTTTTTTCTTGAGAAAAATATTGAGGATTTTTTTTCTTTCTCCAATACATAGAATTTCTTTTTTAACGCTTACAGCACCTGGTATTCCTAAGTGGAATCCCATCCAACTACTAACCAGGCCCAGCCCTGCTTAACTTCTGAGATGAGATGAGATTGGGCACATTGAGGGTGGCATGGCAATATATAGAATTTAATTCATCCTCTTCTCTCTCACTTTTTCAACTTTTAATTTTGAAATAATTTTAGATTTATATAAAAGTTATCAAAATACTACAGAGAAATTCTGTGTGGTCTTCCCCTGACTCTCTAGTGCTAATTAATATCTCATTAGCCACAGCACAATTATCAAAATCAGGAAATTAACACTGCTGTAATACTATTGACTAATCTACAAATCTTACTCAACTTTTGTCAGTTTTCCTAAATGTCCTCTGTCTGGTCTAGGATCTAATCCAGGATCTTATACTACGTTTAGTTAATTAAGAAATTAGCAAAGAGATTTAAAAAAAATTGTCATCTCTCTTTAGTCTCCTCCCAACTGTGGAAGTTCCCGGCTTTTGTATTTCATGACTTAACATTTTAAAGAGCCCTGGTCAGTCATTTTGTAGAATGTCTCTCAATATGGATTTGTGTGATATAGTCTCATGAATATATTCAGGTTATATATTTTCAATATAAATACCACTGAAGTGATGTTGTACCTTTCTCAGAGGATCATATCTGGTATACATATGTTGATATGTCTTATTATATTACTAGTGATGTTAACGTTGATCGCTTAGTTAAGGTGCCACATGCCAAGTCTAGTCACTGTAAAACCCCTTCCCCCCAATGTTCATAACAAATAGTCACAGCTTTCTGGAATCTTCCAAGAAATCCAGTACTGAGGGAAGATAGTCATTCTTAAATAGCCTTAAAGTACAGCTTTTCTGTTTTTGACTTCTGGTCAACTAAGGAAGGACAGGTAATTTTTGGTTTGGTGTAAAAAAGAGATAAGAATTAAGCAGATATTAAGTAACTCACGTAATCTGTACCTCCATTTCCCCATCAATTATTTGAGGATTAAAAAGATTTGTTTTTCTATTCACAATGTTGAGTCTGAATTTTTGAATTCTGTATGAAAAGAAATTATTATTAAAATTTAAGACAGGTTCTTTGAATATAAGAAGAGACTATGATCTATTTAGAATTAATAGAGGCCTTATCATGCAGAAGATGCCAAAGGGTACGCATACCCTCAAATAGAGTACATTGTTTGAGGAAAAGAAGAAATTTGCTCTGTAAAAAATTAACAATGCAAGGTTTAAATGCTATAGACATTTTAAAAATGGTGGACATCAGCACAGATCAAATTGATCAAGACAAATTAACCAGAGACTTCAAGATTTAGCTTAGTAGGAAAACTGAGACAATTGGTCTCTTCATGACCTTGATATTTTCAAAGAGTTCAGATCATTTTTTGGCAGAATGTCAAGATCTATATGAAGATTTCTTATAAAACAGCAAGTAAAGAGATGATTATAGAAATATAAAAAATGGGCAAAGAGAATATGTAATTTACATAGGAAAAATAAAATTGGCCCAAAACAAATTAAAATACTTAACCAACTCAATTCAAGAAATGCATGTTTAAAACAATAAGCTTTCATGTTTTTTTTTAAAAAAAGCAAATGACAAAGATTTTTAAAGAAAGTATAACATTCAATGTTGATGAGGTAGAGTGAAGTTGGTACTCTTATACCAGTTAGAGGAGTGTAAATTAGGACTAACAAGAGAAAATTTGCCAATATGGGTTAAGGTCCTTAAAAATTCTATATTTTTTGATCAGTAATTTTGATTCTAGAATTATATCCTAGGGATACAGTTATTAGATACGCTCATGAAAACATATGCATAAGAGTGATCATCACAGTATTATATTATTTCTAAATAATCAAATTATGGTATATTAATATAGTGTAATGTTATACAATGACAAAAAATAAAATTTTGAAGGATATTTCCTAATGCAGAAAATTCTTAATATATTTAAAGTTGAAAAAAGAGGATGAGAAACTATATATAAAGCAATACATATGTGTGTGTCTATAGTGTATATTACATATTCTAGAATAAAGACTGAAGGCAAATATACCAAAATAGTAATAGTAGCATAAAAATAATTTCTGGGTGGTGAAATTGGTGATGATAAATTAAATTTTACCCTTTATTATTTTTATTTTTCCATTTTATTTTTTATAATAAGCATGTATTATTTACATAAATCAGAGAAGAACTAATAAAAGTTTAAGATTGAGGAAAATAGTTGGATTAGGCTCCTGAGGAGTATATGGATGGTTTGGAATAACTAACATAGAGGCTATACTAGAAGAGAATTAAAAAGATATAATAAATGAGTTTGTGTAGCTAGAGAAAGCAGATCCATAAATTGAGCAGGGACAACCAAATGCATAGTTAGATACACACACACTTTCATAATTATGTTAGGAGAAAAACTCTACATTTTAAATGTAATGTTGCGAAATGTAATGTTGCGAAGTTTTTGTCTTCAAAAACTTCTCTATGATTTTTCCTCTATAACATGTTAAAGCAAGCTAGAGCCCTCTACTGGGATGGTCTTCCAGGAAGTCTGGAATTATATTTTAAATTATAAACTGGCAGGTTCACATGCCTCTATCCAGAAATGAACTTAGTGTTTTTTGTATTCAGTTCTTACAAGGCCAATTTTCTACTAACTATATACTAATTTTCTCAACGTCGTATGAGTGTAAGGGTAACTATATACTAATTTTCTCAGCGTCATATGAGTGTATTGTTTTACTATTGCAAAGATATGTTAAAAAGAAGTAGACTACAGAGAACTCACAATTAGGTAAAAGAGTTGCATAGCACTGTCAAACATTTGCTTGAATATTTATGGAATCTTATTTAGATGGTAATGTAGAGTGAGGTGACTGAGGTGAGAATATAGTAGGAAAAAAATCAAGATTTTGAATTTCGAATGTAAGATAGGTTCTGTTTTATACTTTTTTATAAAGAATACATCTGATTAATACTTGTCTATGTTATGGAAGTAGTAAAGAGCCAAATAAGATATCTTACTTCTCTTGTTTCATTGTATCTTTGGTTCTTTTATAATAAGGTTTATTTTCCTCATCTGAAATCAGCACTACAATTTCCCAATAATTTATGTCAGATATTTAGTAAATTTTACATGAATACTCACTCAAACAACATGCTACAGATTTTAACAGAGGACCTAACTTATAGAAACCGGGGATGCGATAAAATCATCAAAAGTCAGATTGTGGATAGTAATTCGCCTGTGGTAGCACATAAGAACTCTGACTCATACTCATGTCTCTCCTTCAGCACCTTTAGTTAAAATTGCTCTCACATGACTAAGAACATCAGAAAATTCAATATGGAACACTTCCATTTTATCTTTTCCAACTATTTCCACGTGTATACAGCTCCCACACGTTTCCAAAAAAGGAAAAACAAACTAATGGCAAGAGTGTTTTTTGAGTTGTAGAAATGGAAGAAACTTTCATATTTTGGAATAATATTCCTGCAACAATAGTGCTAAGATTATGAAAGATCATAAAAATATCTATTTTTTCCATGGAAGAGAAGAAAGTTAATTTGCACCAGGACAGTCCCTGAAATTAATAGGAGGCAACAAATGCTTACAGATCCTGTCACATTATTGCAAGTCTTGGCATATATTAGAAAGGACATATTCATTTCTATCAAAGTCGAAATTTAATAACCCATATCAAAGTCTGATTAGTTGCCCAAGGGTATAAAGAAGTAATATGAATATTTTAGCATGTGTATAGAGTTCAAGCAATCATATTCAAAATTATTATAATGAGGTCAAGATTGCTTGGATTCTGCACAGAGGATAACTAAGGAACTGGTGTGGTGCTTATTTTCACGTGTTCCGATTGATGAAGAGACCTTGAGGAGCAAAGTGAAGCTACAAAAGGAAGACAAGAAATTAATTGATATTACCAAGCACTTCTAGGTAATGGAGCACAGTTTTAAGCACTGTTACATATCTTCTTTAATAACTCTCTCGACCACCCAATTAAGAAACATTATCATATTAATTTTATAAGAAAACTGAGGCTCTGAGAGGCTAATTTACTTTTCCAAGGTAATAACAGCTAATAAATGGTAGAGCTAAAACCCTGGCCCAGATCCATCAAACTCTAAAGTCTGTGATCTCTGGAATCCAATGATTCTCATATTTTAGTGTGCACATAAGTCACATGAGTTGCTTTTTACAATTTTTACAGACTCCAGAGTCTTAACGCCTAATCGGTTTGAGTACATCTGAGGCGGGGCTCAGGAATCCGCATTTTTAACAAGTACTACAAATAATTGTGATGCAGATAGAATAGTGATCATATATTAACATAACCCATTCTTGATGTAGTTAGAACACTCAATACATATTGACTGCTTGTGAAATCTCATACTAAATACTCTTGTTAAGTACCTGGGCAGAATAATTGTGCCTTAATTAAAATTCCATGCTCAAATATTTATTGAATAAATGTCTACTATGTATAAGGCAATGTTCTAAAACCTGGGGTTGTGAAGATATATGGCATAATTACTAATCTTAAGGACCCTATAACCTGCTAAGGACAGAATCTAGTAAGAAAATCAACTGGTATAGATAGAAAAAGAAAGAATAAATAACTGGTGATATAGCACAGTTGGGAAACAAAGGAGATAGCAAACAATTCTATTGAGAGTGAGTAGGAACATGTAAAGCTCAGATCTTTAAAAATGAGTAGGTATTTGCCAAGTAGATGAGAAAGTTTGAGCCAATCCAGGGTGGCAATAATATGGACGTATGAAAAGCCCTGGCACTGAGATCAGGGACCTGTATTTGGAATGGCTACAATGTAGAGATGAGGCTGGAAAGATCACAGAGTTTCAGGAATTTGGACTTAGCCTAATTTCCTCTCCTATCCAATCTTTTATAATAATGAAAATTGCCATGATTCCTTGGAAACTGATGAAACATTTGAGAGATGCATGCTTAAACTTTACTCATTTTAAAGTATGGTTCCTGGAAGTTAAGATTTCATTTGGGGTTTAGAACATGATGCCTTTTAGTTAGAGACACCAAATTTGTTAAAGTAATAAGGGATGCTTATGTCTGTAATAACCGGGTCTCTAGGCCAGTCTTTAACTGGGGACTTGGAGAAGGTGACAAAAATATTCATAAAAATGGCTTGAAATTCACTTTGAGGAGTAGTCACATGGTTACTGTGGCATCTTTATATACAACAGATTCCAAATGATAAAATATCTCAACCCCTCCTCACTAGGGAAACTAATGAATAGCCTTACCTTAGATATTGAAGAAATTTTTCAGTTCTAATACAGGATAGATTTCCTGTCATTTATTACTCAAACTTTGTTCATCTTCTTTGCTGCTACTCTTTCCTTCTCAAGTCTGTTTATGCTATGATCTTTCTTCCTTTGTTCTGGTCCCTTATTCTCAGTCTCATGAATTTACTCAAATGTGCATCAGTTGGCAGAATGATCTTCCTTTCTTGGTTTGCTGGTCCAGGAACTAGTGAGCTCTATGTAAGATGTTTTCTTCCATGTGGATGCCCAGGTTCTTCAAGGTGCTTTGGGCCATATTGTGCTGGAAGGGTGTTTTGTTCTGACTTTAGGTGGGAAGAGTTACATATTTATTGGGACTAGACCTGAAAATCAGAGAGAAATAGATACTCTTCATACATTTTGCATAACACTAGGAGCACATCATTCCAATTCCATCCAACCACATTCCCTTTGAGCAAAATCTCAGGATTACACAGTTTGATTATTTTACACCCATTGTAGCATAGTTTACCTGTTCAAAGTTCAAATAAACCCTGTAAGTACCAAGAACTAGGATGAGCCTACTGTCCAGTAATTCTCTCTACCATCCCAGTCACCTGTCTCTCATTCCTCCTGTGTAATGGCTTTCTGTTCTAGCCTTTTAGTACAGTTTCTATATTGTCCATTTGTGAAGTGAACTAAATAGGGGCTACCTATTGATTTGAAAGCAACTCACATTCTTTCTGGTGGAGAACATTAATCAGTTTCAAGGTCATAGCCAAGGGACTAGGATAATCTGAGTCCAAACACCAATCAAGATAAAAGGGACACATATGTGCAGTAGATCATTCCAGTAAGTATTCTGATATTTTGTTTCCATATGGCTTTCAAGTGTGTGTGTGTGTGTGTGTGTGTGTGTGTGTGTGTGAGAGAGAGAGAGAGAGAGAGAAATTAAAAGAACATGGCCCCGGAGATGTATATTACAATGGGCATCATGCCTGTGTAGCAAAGTGTTACAGCAGCACCATTCAAACCACTCATGTTCACAATCTGTCAGCATTTCCATTTTAAACACCTTTTGAATGAATTCCAAAAGCTACAGCATTACCAGAGCCCATTAATTTTCAAATGTATATATAGTTAAATTAAAATTGGTACTTTGGACTTTGCCTTTGAAACTTAGAGATTTCTCTCCTGACTCATTCCTCTTCCCACTAAAAAATAATTGCTACAAACAATGTCCTCCTGGTACCACATGTGGTAGTATGTTGGAGACAGGAGAGAGCCCGATTAGGGGAGAATTATCTCCAGAGATATATTTTTCTCTAAACCTTTTAGTGTATCTTCATCCAAGTTCTTTTACAAAACTATAATCATAGAGCCATTTTATGGGAATAACAGGTATTTCAGGAGTGAAAGAAAAGTCTCCAGATTAACTCTTTCTGAATCTCCTCTGGCAATTTCCTTCACTTTTCTTAGGACAAAATTCTAGTCTAAAAGTTTCTGGAGAAAAAAAAGTTAATGTTACATGTTTTAATTAGAGTGTGATACTGTTCTAGATGTACAGAAATAAAATAATTTTCAAATAATAGTTTGAAGATATGTTAACAGATCACTGAGGTGCTTAGAATCATAGTAGCACACTAACTGGCATTTCCTAATGTTAAAATATCTTTCATCGAGAAATATGTCATTGAAAGAGAGTACATCATGTGTATATGTGAAATTGAAAGAACAAAACAACACTACCACAGAAGAAATATGACATGAATGTCTTTAAGCTTCTGTGTGCCCTGCTCCTCTCCAATGTCTCCCACCCCTGCCCCAGTCACATCTTCTAATATTAAAATATATATATTTTAAAAGATGCTTTAAGCTGAAACAAATTTATTTTCAAGTATATGAAGAATTACCATTTACTCAATAGTAATTTGTGAGGGATTATGGTGAGGGTTATATTTCTGTCCCCACTAAAATAAATCCTTTGGCTTTTAGCTTCAAACAATTCTGCATTTGTCCAGTCAGTCTGTCCATGACTCCTTTCCTGAGGCTTATCTAGGTCTTTGCTTGGAAAGGGCACTCCCACTTCTGATTTCTCTGTGCCAGCCGATCCATCTGCCACAGTTGTTTCCTAGCGGACCTGAAAATAAGAGAGCGTGATTAATAGTAGGGCTCAATATAACTACACTTGATTCCACTGGCTCTCATCTAATATGGAAAACGAATCCAAACAATTATATTTAACCCTCTTGCTCTAAAATAAGTTTTCCTACAGTCTTACTTTTATTTACTCAAAAATCTCAAAGGATTCAGATTGTCAAGAATTCCAAGATGAAATTTTCTAAATTTACCCTTTGAATTGCACCTTCTAAAATTATTTTTTCTGACATACAATTTCTATGCTTTAACATTTATTATGATATAGTAGGTCTCCCATTTTGTTCAAGCAAACACTGAAAGCTTATACTAACCATATGAACTAATCTTGCAGAATTATTTTCCTTCTATTTAATTTAGTGTTCGCATACAATTACATAAATATTCCTGTGCACCTATTTTCCTATTGTGTGTGTGGGGGGGGGGGGAGAGAGGGACAGAAAGACACAGAGACAGACAAGACTCAAGAACCAAATTTTCTCTTTCATTGCTTCTCTTTATTTTAAGTCTATCTATTCAGCTCTTATTTCCACATTTTAATTGAGGAAGTAAGTTAACTAGAAAGCTGTAGTTGGATGGCATAAAAATCATTTCTTTCCTTAGAGGAAATTTTGTCATGTTTAAAGACTCCATAGCAATTCTAACAGTTCTTTAAATCAATGGAATAGTTTGTGTTAATATTGAATAAAACTAAAAGAAATGCAAAAACATTTTGATGTATAGACTGCCTCAAAATTAGGGATTCAGGATAATATCTGTCCACTGTAATTGCTAATTATTTTCTTCTCAGAGATTAGTTTTTTTTTTTTTTTAATTTCTCCACACTCATAACCACTGTATCCTATGTGTAGAACAAAATATCTGTAGCCTAGAACCAGAACAGTCTATTTTGGAATATATATTCAAGGGGAAAGTATTTAGAATACCATTAGTGCCAACCCAAAAGTATGGGGCATTACTTTGGTTAAAGAAATATTAAATGTGGATAGAAAATATTTAGGAAATACAAGAAATGGAAAGAATTAGAGTGTGTCTTCAAGGATAACCGGACTAATTCTTAGGAGAGATGGATGTTCTTCCTAAAAATCTTTGGTTTGAATAAAATGTAAGAGAAACAATGTTAGCAGACAGTAGCTAACAGTTTTTCTCCTCCTGGATCAGCATTTTATAAAAGAAGGAATATGAAAGAAAAGACTTTTAAGTTCATGAATCAGAATGCATAAAGGATTGTTTTCATTATGTGAAGGTTAAGTAGCACTTGCATCCATAAATAAATACCTGATTTGTGTGGAATGCTTCTTTTAAAGGCATTGTGATACTAAGCACATTTGTGTAAATAATGGTAATGGTTTTAATATATAAACATTGCCTTTTGTTATGTGACACTTCTGAAAGATTCTGCTAATCCTGTTACTTATGAAATCAGTGAAATTATATAGGTTTTTAAAGGAAATCCACAGGAATATAAAATCCCTCTACCCCTCTGGATGAGAGAATTAATGCTCTTTTCGTGTACTCATATTTCTATAGGTAGTTCTGTAGCTTATAACCGAAAAAGCCCATATACATTTATATGCAATATGGTAGAGTGGGCTTAGCCCAGTATGGGATCAAATCCTAGCTTTGCCACCTAGAAACCACAGATCTCAGGTACATTATTCAATCTCTCTCAGCTTCCGTTTTCCTGTTTGCAAAATAAAAGTAATATGACTATTCATGTTCATGGTGGTGCTGTGAAGAGTAAATGATATAATCCATGTAAGACGCCAGTCTGTGGCACACAGGGCATAGTCAAGAAATGTTACTGCCTCCCAACTGCTCTTCAGGTGTGCAGTCCAGGTATTGTTTGTCCCAATTTTATAAATCGTGAATCAGAACTGAAAACAAAGCTATAGTCACAAAGCTAATTGTAACAGTCACATTAGAAATACAGGTCTTTCTGATGATGATGGTAATAATAGTAGTAACATTATTATTATTTTTACATTAGGTAATGAGGATCGTGCTGGTTGGTTGACATTTTACTCTAAGACATAACATACTTCAGGAATGGTGTCATGATTAGGACATTGAATCCATTTATTGTGCCACAAGAAAGAAACGAGGTTGAAGTTTCTGGAATTAAACATATTAAGCAGCTAAAGATTTCATTTCCAGAAATTTATCTTATATGTTAAATGAAATCCCTTTTCCTTTCTGTGTTTAAAATTTGCTTCTTATTTGCAACTCTTATGGAGCTTACATTGCAGGCAGAAAATGAACTATTCTGTCACAGAGGGTAAAGGCTCTCTTCTCTAGCTGCTTGGTCCAAGCACAGGACAATCATAAACAGCCCTGTTTTCACTTGGAAACAAAACAAAACAAATGCTGCAATTACTTAAGCTATCAGTTTAAACTGAGATACATCTGTCTTCAAACCTCTCCAAATGGTAGCAATTACTAGTTTAAATGTTGATAACTTACCACTAATCAAGATTTGTATTTATATCACTACCAATGAATATGTATTCTCATAGCTAGCTTGCATGTGAAACAAACATTTCTATGAATCTAGAATTTGTTTGCTTCCAACTCAGCCAGTTCATCAAGTATTAATAGGCAGAGCCCATAACTGTCCTATGATAGACATATTTCAGTAACATAGACACTGCATGATATTGTCTTCTGAATCTAATATGGTCAGGAGAAAATCTTCCATTCCCCTCCTTCTATTGATTTCACTATTTTTGAAAACCTAGGAAATCTGTGGCAATGTGGGTACAGGGTAGTATATGATATTTTTTAAAAGTAAATATACATATGCCTTACTATTAAATTATACAGCTGAAACTTATTGGATTTCGTTAACCAACATCACCATAAAAAAATAATAAAATAAATAAAAGTGAATCAATTTTGATCCAAGGTAAGGATCTAGAGGGGTTAACTGAAAGGATTGTTTGGATATGCACATTCTCGTGTGTGCACGCACGTATGCACATGCGCGCACACAGCTGTGGCCATGTGAAGCCAGTATGAGTTCATAAAGACCAAGATCTGACAGACTAATCTAATTTGCGTTTTGGACAGGTCAGCAAAACTGGTAGATCAAAAGGATGCATTTCAATACAGTGTATCTGGATTTTAGCAAGACATTTGAATAGATTTTTAGGATCCTCTAACAAAGAGAAGAGAGAAATATGTTTTAGATGATAACACAAGCCAAAGAATATATAATTACTCAAGGGATGCTAATAAATTGCTATGAACCTGAATAAATGTCTTCCAGCATATTATAGAGTTCCACACATGGATATAACATGTGATTTCACTGGGGTGACCAACTTGTTGTCCCAAGTTGCCTGAGACTTTCCTAGTTTGGGTGCTTAAAGTCCCAAATTCTGGGAAACCCCTCAGTCCCAGGCAAACCAGGGTGATGGTTTGTCACCTTAGATTAAACAGTGACTACAAGGAATAAGAAATTACGAGGCAGCAGATAGGAAAGCACTGACTCACGAAAGCCTAGTATGTTTGAGAAGCTACAAGTAGTTCAGGATTGCCAGAGCAAGTGTTAGTAGACAAACAGACAGCTAAAAATAGGGTTTTATAGGATCTTTATTTTTTTTAATTGTAGTAAAATATATATAACATAAAATTGACCATTATTGTAAAACCATCACCACCATCCAACCCAGAACAGTTTTCATATCCCCAACCTGAAATTCTGTAGTCATTAAATATTAACTCTCCTCCCAATCAACTCCTAGCAACCAGCATACTACTCTCTGTGTCTATGAATTTACCTACTTTAAGTACCTCATATAAGTCAAATCATATAGTATTTATCCTTTTGTGACTGGTTTATTTTTTTTACCATAATGTTTTCAAGGTTCATCAATGTTATAGCATATGTCAGAATTTACTTCCTTTTTAAGACTAACCAGTTGTATCACATTTTGTTTATCCATTAGTCCCATTCATCCATTGATGGACATTTGGAGTAGCTTCTACTTTTGGCTACTGTGAATAAAGCCGCTGTAAACATGGGTGTACAAACATCTGCTTGAGTTTCTACTTTCAATCCTTTTGAGTATATACCCCAGAGTAGGATTGCTAGATCATACAGTAATCCCATTTTTAATTTTTTGAGGAACCACCATACCCTTTTCCATAAAGGCAACACCAATTTGCATTTCCATCAGCAAGGCACAAGGGTTCCAATTTCTCCATATCATTGCCAATACTTGTTATTTTCATTCACCAAATTCAAGACTCTAAGGAAAAGTACAAAAGTACAACCAGTTCTAGATAAATTGAATATGAGGTACCTATGAGGCAGCTAAGTGAATATGCCTAGTTGGTGTTTGACTATTTTGACCTGGAGTTCAGCATCAATATCTGGGCTTGAGATATATTTCTCTCTGTATAGGTAAACCCCGGCACCATAGATTGTCCAAGGATAGTGTGTGAAATAAGAAAATCATATTGATTTCTGAGAAACATCAAAATACATGGGCCTGACAGAGGAAGAGGAGCCCACAAGAAGAAAAAGAAAGAATATCCATGAAGATGAAATCTACAGAGATACAATTTCAGCTTAAAATAAGAACATTTAAAAAAATTGGAGTTGTCCAAAAAACGGGGGCAGGGGGGACCCTTTTGTTGATAGTGAGTTCCCAGCCCTCGGGGCTATTATCAGAAGAAGGACAACCACCTGTCTGGTGATGATTTGGTTTCCATGCTAAAAGTATTCTTTTTAATAACTAGAAAACCTACCGTTTCATCAGAAAACAATGTGAATTAACAAAACCAGGGAGATCTTTACTTGTTTAATACTTGAGGTTTTCAGGACTGATTGAATTCATTAAAGAGAAATATATTAGGCTTCTTTAGTCTTCCAAGTTAAGGGCCAGGCATATCCCACGCAGAAACTGCTGCAAATATTTTGGGAATATAAGCCAAAATAATAACTGTGATTCTTTTAGAAATAATGCTTGCTGAAAGACTCAGATACACTGGCCAAAACACTTTGGTTCCAGTAAGATGAGTAAGAGAACTTGCCAGCAATTCAGAAGACAGCTTCGCCTGTTGTGTTTGTTTGTGTGTGTTAAAGTTTTATTTACAGTTATTAAATATGAGTATAGGAAGATAATGAATAAATATGAATGCGACCATAAAGCAGAATTATTCTTGTGTTCTGTACCAAATCATGAGGTTTACAGATTCCCTGGAAAATGAAAAGCAAGAGTGAAACCTCTCCAAAGAGCCACTTGATAAATATTCCACCTTCAAGCTGGAAGAAAAGAGCGACCTTTGCCTTAAAGTACTTTATTTGGTTCTGTAACTCATAATGAGGCCCACTTGCCCTATCACACTGACCTACAGCACAGCTGCATTCTCTCAGACAAGGTCTGCTCCCGGGAACCACCAGACCTGGATGAAATTCAGATCACCAGTTAATGTAATCCACTGCTGGTCTCTGAGGAATTGTAAGGGGCTTTCCAAACAAATGTGAACAGTCTGGGAATCATCTCTATATTCTATACAGAGACAAAACTGTTTAAGAATGAAGGCAATACATCCTTGTTGTCTTCAAGCCTGAATTATTCGTTTTTGACACTCCCTCCATCTCCACTGCCGAGAAAGCGAGGTTTCTATAAAAACTGCACCATTCTAATGTTATTAGAGGGTAGGACAGTGAGGATTTGAATGCTGCCTCTATCATTTATTACCTATATAATCTTGGCTATCGCTGTCTCAGTTTCTTTCTCAGTCAAATGGGGTTGTTATTAAAACTAAATCAGTGATAATACATAGTTTATTACAGTGTGGGTACAAAGTGCTCTACAAATGTATGCAGGACATGCAAGGTTTCTGTACCTATTTATCTAGAGAACTTTTCAAGCAAACTGATGTTACTTCTAAGCAAGAAATGGAAGAGGACCAAGATTGCTTAGTAAAATTAGCCTTTGGTTCAAAATAGGTTGCCTCACTTGTTAAACTACTGGTGTAAATCATCTTTTCATACCTGTTTTCCAGGGCCTGGGGTCTCCAGTCTTTCCCCCAATGAGGAGTTATTTAGGATATAATGACATCCCCAAACTCTTTGGCAAGCTGACCTGTGTGGGGTCCCTAGAGTTCCAGGTGATGAGAGATTCAGTTGCTAAGAGTTGATATCATCTGGCTCATTGACTCAATTTTTGAACTAAATTTTTTTAATCACCTATTTTAAGCCATTACCATGATCAAAAAATCATAAAATTTTAGAGCTGGGGGGTCCTTTGATTATCGAATTCTACTCCTACTTCCTTCATATAATGAAGAAACTGAGACACAGTGATGCTAAGTGATTTATTCAATATTTCTGAACAAATGAGTGGTAGGGGACAAAAATCTACCCCTCCTGATTCAGCTCCCTCATTCATATTTTCATCTAGCAAATATTTCTTAAACTCTTACAATGTGCAAGATACTGAGAGTAAGGATGTGACTAAAATATCATCTAAACCTTCAACTTTAGAGTCTAGAGAATTCTACCAAGTAAATGAGCCATTATCACACAGTGTGGTAAATATGAAATGCGGTCATGTTGGGTGGAAAGATGTTATACTCTACCAAAAATACCTCATCATCAATGAGGAGGGTTGACTCTGTAGCAACACCATCCTAGGCTCTAGGGATACAAATGTGAATAGGTACAACTGCTTCTCTTCAAAGGTTGTAAAGCTTATCACAAATACAGTACTTAGTTAGCACATTCCATGTTATATGAGTGCTGCAGACAGTGTGCTGCTGAGGGAGTTTAGACGAGAGAGAGCTCACCAAGGGATGAGACCACCAGTGGACATGAAAATGGCATTGGACTTAGAAATGACAATCAGAACAGGATATATTGTGCTCAGAATTTATTGCAGAAAGGCAGAAATGTGATAGTTCCTTACGTCAAATCTGATTCTACCCCCAAATAGGATAGCTATTATTATAACAGTCTTTTTCAGATCTTACAAGAAAGGACTTCAGTGTGATGGACTTAGAGTCTCTCTTCCTCTGCCACATGTCATTTTCTCTGTTTTGTAGTTTATTCTCTCTCAAGGGTTCTTGTTATATTCAAATGCATTTTAAAGATTATTCACCTATTCCCTTCTCAGTATCCCACTTGAGCTGTCCCTCAACAAGTTCTTTTCCTAATCCAGCTTCTTATGAAATATTTCAAAATAGGTTTTATTTTTCGTATTAAACTTTAACATTATCCAAACATAACTCAATATGTGACTTCCAAGAAAAAAGTTTTCCAAACATGCATATGTGAATTTTAAAGATACTATTAAAGTCTACTAAATAAGCAAATAATAAAAAAAAAGTTAATATCAAATGCCTAGACATTATTATCTAAACTTGGACAAACCAGTATTTTTCCAAATCAAATATGAAATCATTGACCCAAGATAATTAGGAGAAAAATGATGTAATAAAATCATTTTTTTTGCTTTGTTTTTAATATTTTTGTCAACATGTAATTCACATATCATATAATTTACCTTTTAAGAGTGTACAATTCAGTGTCTTTTATTATATTTACAGGATTGTACAATGATCACCACAATTTTAGAACATTTTTGTCCCCCCAAAAGAAACCTTGTAACCATTAGCAGTCACTCTTCATTTCTCTTCTCCCCTAACAACACTTCTAACCCTAAGCAGCTTCTGATCTACTTTCTGTCTCTGTGGCTTTGCCCGTTTTGGACATTTCATACCCAAAACAAACAACAACAACAACAGAAAAACACACCATATAATATGTGGGCTATTGTGACTGCCTTCTTTCAGTCAGTATAATGGTTTCAAAATTCATGTACATTGTAGCAAGTATCAATACTTCATCCCTTTTTATTGCTGAATAATATTCTATTGCATGGATATGCCATTTTATTTATTCATCAGTTGATGGCCATTTGGGTTGTTTTCGCTTTTTGGCCATTAGTAATAATACTTTTAAATAGCTACGGAATGTTGCATTTCCTATGAATCTTCAAATGTTTGCTCTAGAATGGCCAAAGCAATTGAAATAAAAAATAAAGTCCCAAACAACTCTTAGAAATCATATTTCTAAAGATTGATAAATTTTCCCAATTCTCTACGTTATTTAGGGAAAAAGTTATTTTCCCTGGGAGGAAACTTTACTTTAAGAAACCACTCCAGTATTTCCCTTGCTAAGAAATAAGCCAGATGGTTGTAACACATGGAATTTTACTTGGGAAAAATTCAGAAATATAGAGAAACTTTAATAACTCATTGGAACTAGTTACCATTGTGTGATTCCTAGAAATTTTCTTTTTGATAAAAGATAATGAGATAATAATCAGTGTCCACTAAAAAAATAAAAATAAACAAACAAAAAACCTGGAAACCAGCAGCAAGTGGTTATACAGGATCAATATGACTTCTAGAAAGAGCCTGGACTGGCATCAGGATGCCTGGATTTGCTACTTACTAAGGAGAAGAGAACAGATTCCACAGATAAGTTTTAAAATGCTTCACTTTAAGTTTGACATTTGATGTTCATGACAAATGTATACACCTGTGAAATCATCATCTCAAAGAAAATCTGAAATATTTCCATCACCCTATAAAGTTCTCTCATGACTTATCGGGGTCAATCCCTTCCGCCAACCCAAGAAGCTACAGATTTTATCCCGAGCACTATAAATTACTTTTACATTTTCTAGAACTTCATATCACTGACAACACACAATAATTATTCTCTTTTCTGGCTTCTGCTAAATTGCTGTCGAGACTCATCCATATTGTTGTGTGCATTAGTTTTTCCTTTTGTTACAAATACAGAGTATATTCTATAGTATAAATATACAATTTATTGATCCTATCCCTTATTGATGGATATCTGGGTTGTTTCCAATAAAATTGCTATGGATTACCTATAATCTTGCTATTAGTTTTCCATTTGTCCCTTCACATTTTTTGTTCCTCTCTTTCTCCTTTCCTGCCTTTATTTAGGTTAATCAAATATTTTTTAGTATTCCTTTTATGTTCTCTATTGCTTCTTAAACTTTTTATTTTTAATTTTTTAAATGGTTTCCCAAATAATATGTATGTATATTGAATTTATCAAAAACTATAGTCCAACATTTTAACACTTCACCCTTTATATCTGATTCTTCATAATTCCCATGCCACAAAAGTAATAATTTTTAAAAGTATAACTCCATTTACCTGTTCTCCCTTTATAGTCAGATTTTTTTACTCCTACATAGCTATCAACCTCACTTTAAAATGTCATTTTTCTTTTAAATATTAAGTGACATTTGTATTAACCCATTTATTTAGCATTTGCAGTGCTCTCCATTCCTTTCTATATATTGGAATTCTATATGGCATTATTTCCCTTTAGTCTGAAGAGTATCCTTTATCATTTCTTATAATGCAGAGTTTTTTTTTTCTTTCAACAATTTAAAAGTATTATTCCATTGTCTTCTGGTCCCCATTGATTCTGATAAGTTAGCCATTATTTGTATCATTATTCTCCTGTATTTAATTTTTTTTTCCCCTCTACAGATTTTCTCTCTTTGCTTTGCAACAATTTGATGGTTTTTTTTTTTTTTACCCTTTTATTTAATACTGTTTATTTCTTGGGTATAAATCAATGTTTTTAAACATATTCAGGAAGATTTCAGCCATCATGTCTTTAAATACATTTTATTCTTTAATCTCACTTTCTTTACTTTGGGGGGCTCGCTCCATGACATGATAAACTCTATTATATGATAAACCATTTGATATGGTTCCACAGGCCCTAAGACACTGTTAATTTTTCTTTTATTTTTATCCTCTGTTCTTCAGATTAGAAAATGCCTAGATTTTTCTTCAAGGTCACTGACTCTTTCATATGCTATCTACAATTTGCTGTTAAGCCTAGATGGTGAATTTTTAATTATAGTTGTAATTTTCTATTCTAGAATTTCCATATGATTGTGTTTGTTTAGAGTTTTTATTTCTCTACTGAGAAACCCTGTTACCTCTTTAAGACCATATGATTTATTTGAATACATTTCCCTTTAATTCTTTCAACATATTTATAACAGCTACCTTAAAGTCTTTATCTGCTAAAACACAAAAACATTCTTGGGGTTAGTTTGTAGAAACTGTTATTTTCTTGACTATGAAAGCTCTTTGCATGTCTAATAATTTTTGCTAATATACAAAACTATGTAGATGATTGAGAAGACACTGGATTTTATTACCTTCTTTTGGGAACTCAAGTAGGTCTTATTCTAGAATGTGGATCTTACTCATAAGGTATGGTCTTACTGGTATTTCGGCTGAATGACGAATGGACTCAGTCTCTCTATTCTGATGGAGCGAGAACTACAATGGATTCCAGCACTGCTTTGACTACAGCACACTGTGCCAAGGTAAAGAAATTGTCCCCAGACAGAGGGCAAAAGTGAGGCTCACCTTGTGAGCTTTCCTCTCTAGGAGATATTTTGTGCTGCCTGTGGTCCAATGTCTGAAAGTAGTTGCTTTATATAGTGTTTAGTTTTATAGCTGTTTATGACAAAAGGTTAGTGCCAGCTATTCAGTCTTATCCAAAAGCAGAAGTCCTCTACAGGTACAAAATGACTTTTCTTTTTGGCTTGGATGTCTACATGGCGATGGCTCCTTTAACTGCCATAGGAACTCTGGGACCAAGAACGAGTTTGGGAGGAATGATGACTCGGGTTTGTTCATGTTGCATAGTAGATATAAGAGAGGCTAGTAGAGATAGTGACACTTTTATCCATTCATTAATATGCACATTTAAAATTGATCTGCATTTATGCATATGCAAACGATTCCTTCTTATTATACAACTTTAAATAAACTTAAAAATTTTAAAGGTAAATATACATAGCATTGATTTAGACTCTTCAGTTATTTTAGAATTAGAATCAAGGTTATATGAAAAATAAAGTTTGCTTTGACGGTGAGGTGTCAAAAATTTGAAGGCTTATTTATTTATTTAGAGTGGGAAATGAGCATCTTGAATTTAATCTTGTGATGAACCTAATTTTCTCTTCTTATTCGAACCTGCATGGGTATTACCTCTCAGCTATAGTAGGCTAGATGTAACTCTGTGCCACACATGTGTTCTCACTGAAGTAAAACTCCTCCAATGTACCAACCACAAATATGAAACTAAGGTGCTGACACAACTGGAAGAACATGAGCAATAACGATGAATATATTTCAGTGTTTCTGTGGGCTAAGTCAGGAATTAAAGTAAAAACATTATCATTGAACAACTCTGAGCCATTGCTCTTCCACCCTAAAAGTTTCAGTTTTACCAGGTGGAGAATGAAAGGCAATTGCCAATTAGAATGTAAAATTCTTCTGGCAGTCATTCAGGGATAGCGCCACTGTCCAATAGAAATTACACCATGTCCATTTCTGCCTAAGTCCGCAGGCAGCTTCCCACTTGCATTCAGTCCATGGCATTCCTCATACATGGTTGGCAGCTAAGGGGGCTGCAACCTTGAAACAAAGGTCCACAGTGATTTTCACCTTCAGGCTTGCCTTCCAAATGTGTCAAATACAGTCCTCATCAGAAGGAACATTTGGTACTTCAAGTTTACCAGTTTCACTCTCCTTCTCCCTCTTCCTCTCCACTTGCTTTCCTTACTTCTCATGCTCTTTCCTCCTCTCCCTGCCTACTATACACTATGACCTATTTCTGACTATATCAGGTTCTGCTCTTTATGTTATACGAATGCATATTAATTTGAACTAATCTTGGTTGGATGAAGACAAATCAAAAGTGCTATGGTTTTATTTTGATAGCTTGATCACCAGTAGAGGGTAGACTGCTTTTAAGTTTATATTTTAGTTGCCTGCTTGCTTGTTTGTTTGTTTATATTCCTGGTGCCTAACTTAGTGCCTAATTTATTAAAAATGTGCTTGACAAATCTTTGCTCTTGGATAACTACCATGAAAAGACAACTGTTTCAGTTACTTTGGCATAGGGGACTCTAATGAAAGGTAACATGTTGATATTCCATCATCTTCAGTCCAAACTGTCCTTACGTGCTTTCCTGACTTAGTGGAATAAAACAGACATTCTTTACCAAAGAAATAGCTATTGGCACTTTGAAACCTGAACCCCAGCTTCAACTCTAACTGTTTAGCTGTGTAACAATAGACAAGCTACTTAATGTCTCTGGATCTGTTTTCTCCTTTGTAAAATGTGCATAATAACTGTACTGACTTCACAGGATTACCGTGAAGATTAAAAGGTTACACATTTGCTGGGCACAATAAGATCTTAATATATACTTATTACTACAATTATCATTGCTGTTATCAAATAATTTTTAAGGAGATAAAGTAATGAGTATATTGATAATCTTCATAAATGCCAACCAGAAGCAACAAATACACATACTTTGGTTATTAACCAAATTTCTAACTACTTACCAATTTTTCTTCTAGAAAATAAGAAAATTAGTTCTTGTGTAAAGCAAAGATTTTTAAATACCTGTAGCCTATTCTTATGCCTGAAGTAATATTTATTTACTCAATAACTATAGTTGTCTGAACTGTGTCCCCCCCCCCCAAAGTTATATTGAAATCCTAATTCCTGATACCTAAGAATGTGACCTTATTTGGAAATTGGATCTTTGCAAACAGAATCAATCATGATGATCATATTGGATTAGGGTGGGGCCTAAATCCAATGACTGGTGTCTGTGTATGATAAAGGAGAGCGATATTCAGACACAGAGATACAGACACGCAGGGAAGAAAGCCATATAAAGATAGAGGCAGAGACTGGCTTGATAGAGCTGTAAGCCAAGGAACACCAAGGAATACCAGCAACCACAGGAGCTAGGGACAGGCAAGGAAGAATTCTTCCCTAGTCCTTCACAAAGAGCAAGGCCCTACCCACACCTTGATTTTGAACTTTAAGGCTCCAGAACAATTAGAGAATACATTTTTGTCATTTTAAGCTATAAAGTTTTTAATATTTTGTTATGACGGCCCATGGAAAGGAATACAATAACTTACAGAAAGGAGGGGGGAGCATTTTTCTCCATTTTTTAAGTTCATTGTGAAACAAAACTTTTAAAATATCTTTAGTTGGATTTTGTTTAAAAAATATGGTTTGTAGGCAGGAACTTCACACTTCATTTTCGTTTTTTAAATTTTTGGAGGGGAATGATATTTATAAACTATGGAAATACAACTACAGGAAGAGGTATTTTAAACATTGGATATGTTTAAGTAATGTACTGATCTTTAAGGAGTGTGAGTTACATTCTTATACTGCGGAAGTTCTTTATAATGTTTTCCAAGAAACGAGGTTTTTGAACTCTATGTGTAGGAAACCATTACATGGGGGGAAAATATTGCTTTATGGGTCTCTGACTGGGACTTTTAAGTGTTATGTATGAGAAAACATTGAAGCTGGGGGTAGGGAAAGATGTAATAACAAAGTGATCTTTTATTATGTTCCAAAATGCTAAATTCTGAGGAGTGTTAATAAATAGCCTTCAAATTCATTCTTACTCAATTGCATTTGTTCACATTGATTTGACTTGCATTAAAAACAATTCTTTGGAGATAAAATCGAAATTTGAACACAATGCTTTCCAATTAAAAACTTACAGTGCTTTTTGAGATATCTCAGATCTATTAGGATAGAGGACAGATGATTAGTTCTCTAAATTATGAATATACAACTGAGGTCATTAAGCAGTGGGTGGCATCTAGGATTTGGGCAGCAGGCAGCATGGGAGGAAGAAAGAGTTTTGAAGTTACGCAGAATCCAGATAGTCACATTTATTTTACCTTTTAGTTTCCTCACCTATATTATATAATTGTATAAGTCTTACCTCATTAATTCTTTAAAGGGTTATTTGAATTAATATATACAATGTAGAATAATTTCTAGCATTGATAGATGATCAATAAATACTTTTCCTCCGTCTTCTCCATTAAATCTTTAATACACATTGGAGATCACCTCTGTGTCTTTACATCAGGGAACTGGGGAGAGGGTGGATGAAATTCAAGCATGATGTTCATAAACACAAGTAACGGTGCAATGACTAGGAAATTCCAGCTTCTGCCCTAGTAGTGTGAAACCTGTTGGGTTTCCCTTAGAAGGAGCAGAGGTTTTCCATCAGGTAGTACCAGGAATTGCCTGTTCAGGTGTAATCACTGAAGGGGATTTCTGCTCACTTTGCAATTCCCACGGGGTGAAGAAGAAAGCACACTGAATTGGGAATGTTGAGAAATAGACTGGGATAAGGTTCTCTAATCCATCCGGTAACCTAATTCTTTCAATTGTCCATTCAACAGGTAAGAATAGAATGATTCCAAGATTATTTTGGAGATATATTAACTAAGGTATATTTTGGAGTCGAGCGATCATTAGTTTGAATCTCAGCTCTACTACTTAATACTCAAAAAACATTAGTTCCCTTTCAATAGATCGGTGGTTCTCAAACTATAGCATGAATTACCTCGAAGCTTTGTTAAACCACAGAGGTGAGACTCCCAAAGTTTCTGATTCGGTAGGTTGGGGTGGGGACCCAAGAATTTTCATTCCTAACAAGTGTCCAGGTGATGCTCCAGATCATACATTAAAAACCAATGCTCTGGATCAGGAGTCAGCAAAGTACAGCATTTGGGTCCAAATTGGCCCACTGTTTGTTTTTGTAAATAAGGTTTTACTGGAACACATATATGCCCATTTGCTTTATATATCATCTATCCATAGCTGCTTTTGCACTATAACAGCAGAGTTGAGTGGTTATGACAGAGACTATATAGCCCACAAAGCCTAAAATATTTACCATCTGGCCCTTTACAGAACGTTAGCAGACTTGTTCTAAACCATAATGCGGTTTTCCTCCAGAGTAGTTGTTTAATATTTATGTTAAATATTTTTTCTGTCAGGAGGACTAGATATCTTCCCAAATACTAGAAAACATGACCTCTGTGAGCCTGAAGGCTTAATTAACTGAATCCAGAGAAACGTAATGGTGTTCCCACATAGCTCAGTTGTTAAGAAGCCGCTTGGGTTTGAACCCCAGCTCTACAACTTCCTGCTGTGTGGCTCTGGATAAATGATTTCACTTCTTATATGTTAAATGGAGAAAATAATAGTATTTATCTCATAGAGTTCTTATGAGAAATTAAGGGAGTTACACATTTGAAGCACTTAAAAAAGTCCCTGGCATACAACTAGTGTTAGCTATGAACATTACTATTATTATTAAGGAAAAAAGAACTTTCAGAGTGCTCTGTTCTCAGAATCATATTTTCCCTTCCCAGGTTTTTCAAGCTTTTTAATTACTACATGAGCTCATTAAGTGTATTCATTGTGTGTTTATGATAGCAATGCCGCCACTTACTCTAGTTTAAAATATTTGATCACAAATCTTTCTACCCCTAATAATCATCAAAAGCAAAGAGAAAGAATTGTATTTTTATGGGGGTGATTCATTAGAATTAATGACAAAATTAATAGGATGGACCTTACCCAAATCCTTGCTTTTTCAGCAGTCCTTTGAGGAGACTTAAAGGCTTTTCTAAAGAGGGAAGGAGATCAAAGTTCCTTAAAAAAAAAAAAAAAAAAAATTTCCAACGTATCATACTAAGGAATCTCTGTGGTCAAGCTTACATTTCTATCCCAAGTTGTTTGTTCTGAGTCTGAGGTTCTCCAGAAAAATCTTGAGAAATAAGTTCTCATTGTGGTTCTCTCATACGGCTGTTTTGCTTGTTGAACTTTACCTTCTAATAATATTTGAACTTGAAGTACTGAGCATACGAATGATGAAATACAGAGGCTTGCTCTGTGACATGAACACGGTATCAGTCAGCTCCGCTCTCTTCCTCATTTTGTCCAGTCTATAATCTTGTTCTCACTCTTTTGCCTCCTAAGAGTGCAACAGTCTGAGTTGGGCAGATCTAGATTCAAATCCTGGTTTTTTTTCCCTCTTTGAAGTTTTGAGCCTGGGCCTCTATTCCCTCTTTTCTACAATTGGATAATCGACTCATGTAGGTATTGTAAACGCTAAGTGTGAGAGCAAATGACATGTGCTTTTTAGAATTCCTGATGCGTGTAAGGCCTTTGGAAATGTTACATCTTCATCTCCCACCCCCATCACATTAGCCATTTGTGAACTATGTAAGGTGACCTTGTAATCTGTCTTAGACCTTTAAATATGGTTTCCTAAATAATAAGAATCTATCCCCTTTATGCAGAATTGTAGCCTTCACTTAAGAGAAAGAGCCATCAGAGAAAGAATTAAAAGCCGCTGGGAGTAGGCTCAGGCGTTCCTTTGAAAAAGTTCAGGAAGAGCTGGAGAGTGCAAGAATGGCCAGAGGTATCACTCAGGCCAGGATAAATTAATTGCTGCTTGGAAGCCCTGAACTGCTGTGGGAGAAGCCTTGTGGTGTTAATGAGGCAATTAACACTTGGGTTAAAAATAGCAGCTAAATTCAAGTTGAAACAAATGGATTGTAAGCAGTGAAAAAGGCCTGTGGCAGTTATAGGTGCAAATAAGGTGAACACACATATTTTAGAAAACTGAATTGCTAAACTAGTGAAGGTACAAACCAGAGTTTTTAAAAGAAATGCTTTTTAACCATGGTATTGCAACAAATTTTAAAAACATGGGTAGGTAGAGAGCTTATTCCTATATCTATATAGTACTTCTCCACTTTAGAAGTCAAATTATCTTACTCATATTTCCCCAATTCCATATTTTCTGGTGACAACCTTAGAACTGCTAGTGAAACTTCCACAGGCCTGTCCATCATTGCAATGTGTCCAAAGTTGTAAAATTGAACCTTGATCTGTATATTTCTCTTGAGTCAAAACCAAACTCTAAATCTTTAACTTTGAAGATAAAGCTCTACAGTTCTACTTTTCTGCTCTCAATCAGATAAAACTTTCTCCCATTTCCCAAACAATGATGCTCTATTTCTTGATACCTGGTTACTGAAACTGCCTTCATCTGTCCATCTCAAACATTGCAAACCCGTTCCCAAGCGCATCCAGAGAGCAGCAGGAATTACATTGAGTTCAGTATTCCTATTTATCATGGTAGATGATAGAAAGGTAATCTGCAAAAGTCTTAAACTATTACAAAGATATATCATGTTTTAAATGGCAATATGGTTTCAGTAACACCTCACTAGTACCTGCTGGAAACTTCATAAACACTTAATGATTAAAAAATAAATTAAAATTATGATTAAAACATAAAGTAATCCATTTTTCTCCTAAACAGAAAAATTTTAAAATTTGAGGGCAGAAATATTTTGAATTAACCATTAACTTTATAGCAGATTTTTTTAATGTGGTTTTATAGATAATATCTTTAAATGTTTCCTGTAGCCTTCGAATAAACAATCATAACCTCTTAAAGGTGCTCATGAGTTGAATTAAGGATAAAAGGTTCAAATATGCTTTGCCTGCTAAAGAATGTGGTACTTACACAAAGTCATCTGGTTTGGAGGTTAAATTTCTACCTTAACTCTATTTAATGAAGAATTCAAATTTTAGAAGGCAAGGAAAATTTGACTAGTTTGGTTTGACCAAGGCCGGTCTGACCAAGATTGTTTTAAAACCAAATACTCCTAATTTATTCCAGAATCTTTCTGAAAAGGGCTTATGTTCAATGGGCTGTGAGCAATAATTAACGAGGCTGGAATTAAGTTAGCTTATTTATGGTTTAGATGTAGAAACATTTATGAAATATGAACAATGACAACTACAAACAGTTCGGAATTGTCTATCATCCTGAGGAATTGAACTATGATGTCAAGGTGTGGTAGGTATGGATATTGTGACACCACTGGATGAAGGAAAAAAGCACTAAAAAGCTCAAGCTATGGAATAAACTGAGAGAGAAGTACCCCTCTTCCACCACTGATGCCTGCCTTGCATGGCTATTGACTTATAAAAGTCATTCTGTCTTTCGAGATTAAAACATGAATGTTTAATTTCTCAAAAGAACTTGCTCAGTGTCACAGAAGAATTTATCAAGAGAGTCAGACAATTACACAATGATCTTATAACAGTGTGTAAAAGCATCCTGATGATTACAATGATGTCTTTGTTTTATGCCAGAGCATCTTAATTTTATTTGGCCTCCTTGATGCTGGCACTGGAATACACAAACAGCTGTTTTACATTAATGCTCATTTGGTACATTCCACACAGTCCATCACTTGTGAAGTGCAATCAATCAATTCCCCAATTTTTCAACAACCACAGGGCCAGATAAAATATACTTTCTTAAGACAAAATGGTTTCGACTCTGTAGGCAGCAGTATTTTACACTAGCCTTGTACCTTCCTTTTTCCACTAATACATTTTTTTTTTTCCCATTGCCTTTGGCACCCATGACTAATAATACCCTATGCCTAATTTCAGGCCGTGCACTGTCCTCATCTCAACTTTATTAGTTCACCCTAATCATGTTTCCTTGAGTGAACATCACAGATGGCATCTTTTATAATTAGCATGTTGGTCATACAGATTTAGTATTGTTCAGTAAATAGTAGGGTAGAATTTGTGTCTAGTAGCCCAAGTTCACTCTTTCTCCCATTAATTGTGAGACCCTTACTAATCAAAATTTTATGTTTCTATTTATTGAACAAGCCGAAAAGCATTTGCTAGATGTCCTGAGGGGAAAATCTGACTATAAATCCATGATATCAATATTTTCATAATGCATTTTATATTTCGATATGCAAAAGCATATGCCAAACGCATCCCATAATTCAGAAAGATAAAATATTGTGCAAAACTCTTACTGGTTTTCTAAAAACAAACTATTGCAGTTGATGTATGATTTAGGTAGTAAAATACTTAATAAATATTTATCAAATACCTTTTAAATTATAGTGAGTTGAATTCTCTTTTATATAATCTAAACTCAAAAAAAAAATTAGGTACTAATTTTTCCAAATACTGGTTAACTTGGCATGATGTGGATAATTTACTCTGTATCAGAAATTAATGGGATTACAAATAGATACATGATCTACGAACTTGGCAACAGGGAGGGAATAAAGGCGACACTGACAAAAATTAGTAAGGCACATGGGTAAACAACTGAGATGAATCAACCTTCCAACACTGAAGATATCACATACAAACTATATATACAATAAACTTAAGTGTGTCTTCACACATCAGACTTACAAAGTGGAGAATTCTGACACAGCTACTAGAAAACTTATAATGATCTAACTATGGCTAATGAGCCGTGATTTATGGGGGAATAATATTAATTAGCTATTACTAGTGATACTTGTGGACACAACATCTTTCTTTCATTACTTAGTTACTAGAAAAAAATGAGACTATTTTAAACCAATTCTTCTGTAATAATGCAGTGCATGGTGTTTCCCCAAATCCATATCACCTGAAGATTCACTTTGTGTTCTTGAAATAATGCTGCCTCTAATGGAGGTGATCTGAAACTCTCTCTCTGAATTAAAAATTCCAATCCCCACTAGCTGGGCTCCGATTTTGGCCCCCTCCATCAGTATCTGTTCCTGAGACCAGATTCCAATCTTGATGCCAGTCTTCATCTGATCATGGTGCCTAAGAGAGTTCTAGTTCCTGACCTATATACCTACACTTAAATGAAAAGGGAATTGTTTTTTAATTGCTCAATCCAAACATGATTTAACCACTCCTGTAATTGCTAGCATATAAAGAAAGACTGGTGAACTTACTTATGGTCAACTTCAGGCAACAAGCCAATTCAGAGATAGATTTCTGCAATCAAAACTAACTGCAACATTGATTGGAATGAAGATAAAAGCATCAAAGTAGAAGTTAACATATCATAAAAAGAAGAATCCAGGGGAAAAGTATATCCTCCCTGCCCCACTTTTTTTCCCTAAGATACCTTTCAAGGATCTCTTTGGACCAGGAACCAAGACCATTTCCCCAGTTACAAAGGCACTATACCATTATGGTGGACTCTCCATTCCAGAATTTTATATTGGCGAATGCCAAGTTTTGATTTTGTATATGTAGGGTGTGGGCTAGGCAATTTGAAATAGGTCCTGGAGCCTCCAGTGCCGTCAATGATTATACTTATTTTCCCTGACATTAAGCATTGAGCTCTGAAAACTGATTTTTTTTTTTTTTCTGATATCTACTGTCCTCCCACCTGGATTCTGTCAGATGACTATCTCACCTGTTTGAATGAAAACCCTGATTCTGGTCTAGATTTGAACCTTATATTTTTCCAGCTCAAACTATCAGATACCACCCTACCCATCAAACCACAAAACCCACTTGCTTCTTCTTGGAATGACTGAACCTCTTCTAATCTCATTGGCCTATCTGGGCTCCCAGTCCAGGCCTTCACTCTGAGACTTAGATTTCCTGTATCTGCCTGGGCCATCATCATGAGTTATGAGAATATGACAAACTTTATAACACCTTAGTCTTCAACTGCCAAGAATCCTGCTTCAGACTGAGCCATTCTGATTATCTTACCAAGTGATAGTGATAAATGCCTCCAGGGCTTCTGCCTCTGAGAAAAAAAGTATACTACCTTCTAGTCAGAGCTAATAGCATCCGTGATATAATTTCTGAAATCTCTTTCGGATTTAAATTCTAGGTTTCATATTTTATGGATGAGAAAACTGAAGCCTAGAGAAGTTGACTCCAAGTTGCCTGTTGATAAAGGTGGAGGTGCCATCAGAGACATGCTGGTTAATGTTTAACAACCAGATCTGCTGTGGGGGAGGGGGAGGGGAGCCCTTATTTGTAGCATTTCTGTAGTGTAATTTTATGGTGCTGGTTTCTGTGGTGTGCATATACTGCCATGACAGCTAATTTCAAACTACCAACATGAGTTTACTAGCTGCAAAATTCCTTAAAATTTAACAGTCAGTTCTTGGGATCTAGTACAAGTCAGCTCTAGCACATCCCCAATCAAGTTCGGACTTACAGTATTAGTAGAAAGGACTGACCACTTACTTGGTTCTACTTCCCAGCAGGTAAGACTGCTTAACCCCAACGAGTAGGCATGCTATCATTCCAGATTCTGAGACCCATCCTGTCCCTCAACCCAGGGAGCATAAGGCCTCGAAGCCAGCGATTCACTGGTTGAGCACTGATTACTTCAGACTTCCTCACACCCCTGGTCCCTTCCTTTTTCCTTAGTTCTACTGTGAAAATATCCAGTCTCCTCAAGGACTGGCTTTCTGCCAAAGAACCTATTTACTTTAAATCTTGGGTTTCTACAGATGGTATCTAAACTCCATTCTAAGACACACGTATGAGTTCATTTTACTCCGCTTTAATATTTTATCCAGTTGTGCAGGTGAGAACTGAAACACTGAGAGAGGCGGCTACAGCTGAATTGTGGAAAGTAGGTGGGAGAGGTGTGTGTGTGTGTGTGTGTGTGTGTGTGTGAGAGAGAGAGAGAAATGCTCGTACTGAATAAGCTTCCAAATCTATAGCCACTATAGAAATGTGTTATTTCTAAGGACACTGAGCTCCTTTATGTTCTTTCACTTCTTACTTGTAAATGCATAAAAGCCTTTGATGCTGAGTCAAAGAACATCAGATGGAATTGCATGTCTCCCTCTTGAACAAAAGACAGTCCACTATGATGTCATCGAAGATATACTGAATTCAAAATGCAGCCTAGGAATCGTTTATGAATAGCTATGATTTTGACACCGGAATTTTAAAAAATATTGACTCTGACACAAAAATGAATAGTCATATACAGTCACATTCACAAATCATACTTTGCTGAACAATTTGTTAACAATTCTGAGGCAATCAGTTCAATAACAGAAAAATAAATAAATGAAATGCACTCAACGAATGAACTATTATGCAAACCTTTAAAATTATAGTTATGAAGACCATGAAGCAACATAAAGAACATTTATAATGTGTCAGGTTGAAAGACATAAAATTGTGTACCACTAGGAATATAGCAATATTTTTAAATGTACACAGAAAAAAAAAAGCCTTAAAAGGAAAAACTCCTAAATTATTATATTACAGTAGGAACTATTATTTTTTCCTTTTTTTCTATCATTTACTATTTCCTGGTAATTTCCACTCTTTCACTGAAGACCCTGGCACATGGCTCAAGGTCTCCATCTTAACCCCACAACAAAAAGCAAGTCTAGATTGATGCTTTATTTGAATTCTTTGCTTGGATACCAGGGTGACTAAAAACTGCTTAGAAAGCAAACGACTTTCTGCACACTGGAGCTGTTAGAAATTCATATCTCCCAATTTAGTGCCTCCTCAATCCTATCTCATTCATCTTTACTAGAGGTGGAAAGAAAGATCTTTGGTAAACAAAGTAGCAAGTTGCATGGTCTCTATGCCAGTATCAATTGATTATCTCTAGGCTCCAAATTCACCTTCAAATACATGCTCTGTAATAATGGATGGAATTGCTTTAAGCATTTCTTTGTTAAAGAGATCAAGATGTTAAGCTTTTTCAGTAGGGAGCGCTGAAGAGACATTGCAGGAGGAAGGGGCTCTTCTGGGGTTTCTGGCTGGAGCATGGTAGATCAGCAGTGTAGGTATGAGAACAACTGATGGTACTTGGCCCCAGCTACTCACCCAGAAGGCACTGCCCCTCAGGGACGGACGCTGCGGCTCCAGCATGGGTGGTAATCACCTTCCTGCTGCCCTCTCCATATGGACAACCTGTGTTCCAGGCTTTCCATTGGCACTGGCTCCCTGATTATACTCACCTCCTCCCCAGGTGTGTCTCCCACAGTCCTCTTCATGCTGCACTTCTCCCAACCTCACATTCTTCTCCATAGGGACACCAGACTCTTGGGCTGCAGGAGGTCTAGTGTCTCATTCTTACTGCACACCCATGCACTAGACACCAGGTGTGGTTTGACAGCCCTGCCTGCACTCCAGAGGGTTCATTCCTGTTCTTCCTCTGACTGCGTACCAGCTCTGACAAGCAAATCAACAAACTTCTCTGCCATCCAGTGGGTTCAAACACACATTCTCCAATGAGATTTGAACTGCATCCTTGAAGAGAAGATTCCTTCCAAGTTTGTCCATGTCCTTCTGCCCTGGGATACCATAATTTTTTATGTTAAACTTCCCCTGTTTAAATTACTGTGTCTGCAATCTTCTGATGGAATTCGGACTGCTAGAATCCAAAAACTATGCTATTGATACAGACAGGATGTTCATCAATGAAAGATCTGTCTACATTTGCTGCTTCTACTATCTAGTCTTCGTCCTACTGCACCCTAACTTCCACCCCACCGCTTTGCTAAAAATATTTTCTCCAAGATCACCCATGACCTCGTTGCTAGCTCTAATGGAGAGCATTTTGGACCTCATCTTATTGGGCTTATCTGTTCCATCTGAGGCTGACTGGTTGCCTTTATTTTGTGATGCAACATTTTCCTGGTTTTCCTTCTTTGACAGTTCTTTCTCAGTCTCCTCCAGAGGTGCTTTCCTCTGCCTGTTTCTTTCCTGTTCATATTTTTCCAGGATTGTGCCTTTGGTCTTCTTTCACTCCCCTGTGTGACTTTTTCAATTTCCATGGTTTCAATTCTCATTTACATAAGATATGATTCTAGTCTATACGTTTAATTCAGATCTGTATCCTGAAAACTAATCTTTCCTCTACACATTTTCACCATGACTCATAGAAAACTGAGACTCAATATGTCCCAACTTAAATGATTGTCTTCTTTGCCAAGTCTATTTTTCTTCTCTATTTTCTGTATCAGTGAATAACAATAACAGTCACCTTGCCGAAGGTAGGCACCTGGGAGTTATCCCACATTTCCTTTCCCTCTCTCACTTTCAAAATCAGTCACAGAGTCCTAATGATTCTCCTTCCTGAATAGCTCTTGCATCTTCCAACTTCTTTCCATCCCCATGGCCTATACTTTAGTAAGGGGGTGAAATCTGAATGAGTAAGTAGAAAACTTATTGAAGGAATAAGAGGACAAGAAGAGGAAGTGCATTCCAGATGGTGGTTATAGCTCGTACAAAGGCACAGAGGCATGAAGCAATATAATCTGAGACCATATCTTTACCATATCTGCCATATGGTTAGTTTTATGTGCCAAACTGAGACCATATCTTTACCATATCTGCCATATGGTTAGTTTTATGTGCCAAACTGACTGGACTATAGTACCCAGCTACTTAACCAAATACTAATCTAGGTGTTGCTGTGAAGGCATCTTGTAGATGTGGTTAATATCTACAATTAGTTGACTTTAAGTAAAGCAAATTACTTCAGCTAATATGGTGGGCCTCACCCAATCAGTTGAGGGCTTTAAGAGCTAAAATTCAAGTTTCTTGGAGAAAAAGAACTTCTGCCTCAAGACTGCAACATTGATTCCTGCTCAAGTTTCCATTCTGCTGGCCTGCACTACAAATTTTAGGCTTTCCAGCTTCAATAATTGTGTGTGTGTGTGTGTGTGTGTGTGTGCGTGCGCGCGCGCGCGCACGTGTATCTCCTATTGGTTCTGTTTCTCTGGTGAACCTGGACTGAAACATCTGCAAAACTTCTTCATGTGGCCTACTTGAATACTTGATGTCCAAGACCACAGATGAGTCTATCTTTGAGTTTTAGATTCTGCCATTTAAATCCTCTTACGTTTAGTTAAATCATAAGATATGAAAACCAAAGATCGTGTTCTATGTATGACATCATATGGCATTTGTAATAAGAACCGAACCGTACTTTTTAACATTTAGAAACATACTTCATTGAAAGGTTTGGTTATAAGAGAAAACCAGTTTGGCTATCAGTCAACTAATTGACAGCTTCAGCAAAGATAGTAATTAATTTTTCATGTGGGTGGAAAAAGAAAAAAATAACTAGTTCAACACAATAGATGGGGGGAAGTCAAGAACTAAATTCCATTCATGGCTACTGTCCTAATAACTCCCTCTTATTTTTTTTTTTTTAAACAAAGAAAAGCTCTAGGAGCAAGGAGGCCATAAGAAGTACCTTCTTGCTAGCATATTTCATTTATTTTATGGTATTGAGAATAGAAAGGAAGGTCTTATCAAGTTAGCAGCTGTAGCATGCAGAACCCATTTATACTGTCCAAGTAACTAGTAATATGAAGGAGACAGTCTTGAATTAAGTTTCCTTCCAGAGGTGATCTGGATTAGTTCAGTGATCATCAACATTTCTGCAAATGTAAAAAAAAAAATTTTTTTTTAAAACCTTCTTCAAAACAATTCCCAATCCTGAGGTGTTACATCATATCTATACTGAGGAAACATCCCCAGGCATGTGCTCTCTACTCAAGAAAAATTCAGCAGAAAAAATAACCCCCAGAAATGGTACTGTGACTCAGGCTAATCCCACAGTTCCTACATAGAACTCAGAGAATTCTTTCCTTTGTTCATTAGTCAAACAAACATTTTAATGACTTCTTGTTGTTTGGTTTCATTTTGCCCCATTTTCAGGATAAGGGTGAGGAAGAAAAGCACAGGAATTCTTTTTAAAAATTTATAGTTTTGAGTAGAGACATGTCAGTTTTGAATTAAAAAGTAAACTAAAAAACTTCCTTTAAGAGTCTATTATATGACTTAGATTTTTAAGCTTCCGAACATTTCTTTGCACTCAGAATGTGCATTAAAATAATTATAGAATGCATTGCCTGAAATGTAATCCAATTATCAACCAAGTTGCATTAGGAAATCACAAAGTAAACTAAAAAAAAACACACACAATAAGAGTATAACAAGGAGAATAAAATTTGGTGTGGGATTTAAGCACATTAATAACTCCATCTCAAAAAGGACCTTCCAAATTCAGTTTTCTTGACAAAGTTTTCAAGTAAAATTTGATTTGACCTTTCTCTAAAAAGATTAAAATTTGCCAAGAAAGCAAGTTTGTAGGTCCCCTGCTGGTCTTTATGACAAATTTTAGTAGTATATGATTATAAGAGTCAAAACTACACAAAAGCCAAGAATTTTTCTGGTTTCTATTATGGAAATTTCCATTTCTGAATCTCATCTTAACATCACCACCACACCATCATTTCAATGTTATAAACATTCTGAAAAGGCACAAGGAGTTAGCAAATTACGGTACCAAGCACTTTCTTAGCATTCGAACATTTTGTTAAGTTGAAAGAATAAGAATTACTGAAATTAAATAGTAATGGTAATTATAAAATGTTTTTGATAGAGTCAATATCTAGTCTTCACCCTACTGCACCCTAACTTCCAAACGAGCACTTTGCTAAAAATATTTTCTCCAAGATCACCCATGACCTCGTTGCTAGCTCTAATGGAGAGCATTTTGGACCTCGTCTTCTTTGGCTTATCTGTTCCATCTGAGGCTGACTGGTTGCCTTTATTTTGTGATGCAACATTTTCTTGGTTTTCCTTCTTTGACAGTTCTTTCTCAGTCTCCTACAAAGGTACTTGGCTCTGCCTGTTTGTACCCTAACCTGAAATCCACTTACTATGAAGGCTATGGTGCTACATATAAATAATAGGCTTATCTCAAGACTCTATTCATGGAATCTGATTCTCCTCCAGACAAAGGCATAAATGATACTGCCTCAGTTTTGACATTTGTGGAAAATATTGTGAGACTAAAAATATAACTGCACAGACTTAGTTATATTGTAAATATTGCAAATATTCTCATTCAATGGGATAACACGCATTAAATCCCTAAGAATAGCATCTTGACACACTGACAGTTGACACAATAGGCATTGAATGTTGGCTAGAAGTATCAATTAAACAAGCATGTGATTGTTTTTATGTAATGAAGAAAACTTTCTCAGATTTTTTTCATTATTCAGCAGTTGTTGGTCACATTTAGCACAAAAATTGGTATTTCAGTTCAGTTCCAGTTGGAGTAACTGTCCAGTATTAGAAGTCCAGCCGTGCATTGGGTTTGCATTAGTTACACGTTAGTGGGGACAGTTTGGCAATAGTGTCAATTATGGACTCTCAAAAAATTTAGACAGAGTCATTCTATCCATTACTGAAATTAAATGCTACAGATGGATTTGCAACAGAGAACCCCTCCCTCCCTTTTTATGACTGCCTCATCCCCAGAAATGAAGAAACTGCAAGGGCAGGATTTGCATTTTGGTAGCAGCTGAAACCTTGCCAACAGCTTGTCTCAGGAGTGGCTGCTGTAAGGACTAGTCATCACCCAGGCTTGGGAAGGGGTGGGGTGGTGGCTAAGAGTTTCTCAGCTTGGCCTGCATCCCAGGAGGAGGGAGGATACTGGAAGTAGAAGGAGCGTGATGGGTGAGAATGAGACAAACGGGCATGTAGCTGTGGCTGTCAGCTCCTAAAAACTTGGGCTCTTCTCAAGTGTCACCAAAGAACCAAGGCAAGTTCTGTAAACAGCCACACACATAATAACAGGCTGGGGAAAAGACTCAGTCAAAAGATTTAAAGAACTGGGATGATTTATTCTAAAGAAGGGAACTGAGTTAAGATATACTGGCAGCTAGTTATGACTTAGTAGGAAGAAATAATTCTACAACTGACTAAGCACTTTCACAATGAGCTGGCATTTTCATATATTTGATTGCCATTTTATCTTAATAGTAAACCTATAAAGAATATCTTAAGGATGAGGCAACTGAGGCTCTCAAAATTAAGCAACTCAAATCATCCAGCTGATATGGACGAAGCTGGGATTCTCCTCCAGGTCAGCCTGACTGCCGCAGTCTTTCCCTCCATGGCAGTGACTGCTCTATAAAATACCTTACTCACAGGTGGATTTGGCTACAATCCAAGAAGGGCAACAGGATGGTTTTTATAAACATCGAACACCTCTAGTTGCCTTGTGCCTGCTAATGGCAACACCAGTTGCACCACTCTTCGCCCTTACCTACCCCAAACAGGTGCCACACTTATTGCCAGGGTATAGAAAAACTTTCCGTTCAAATCTCTGAAATGACTCCTAGACATAGTGGCAGTTTCCACACACACACACACACACACACACACACACACACACACCCCTCCCTCAAAGCTTTTAGATTGATGTCATGTGCTTCAATAAAATATTCAGTGCTTTCCAGTAAAGAAACATAACACTCTGACTTGGCCAATTTTTCCTGGAGAGCAAGAGAAGAAAATAAAATAAAATAGTGACTACTCTAAAGGTACTTAGGCAGAGACCAATAATGGTAGCTCAGTAACGGCCCCCCTCACCACATCCTGGGGGCATGAGCGGCACCATCACAGAACTATATTAGCTTATGTCTGACATTCCTAAAACCAGAGAAAGGCAGAGAGGGATTTGGGGTCCCTTAGTCAAGTTCCCATATCTTTCATGGCGAATCTACCAACAAATAATCTTGGTTTAGACAAAACCAGAAATAGAGTCTATATTTCTCGACTACACCAAGACTTTCCCATCAGGTTTCTGTATGGTATCAGTGCTTCTTAGGTCCCAGAAAATGTCCAGACTCATTTCCATTTATTCTCAATTATGCGATCTCTTCAGGCCAAGTACACAGGCTCTATGATCAGTATCCCACCTTTCCAGTTCACCTCCCAGCTCTAGTTCCATGTATCCTATGTTCCAGCCCCACCTCACTCCATGCTGTTTCCTGAATGTTCCATGCATGCTCACACCTGTGGACTCTTGTTCATGCCCTTTCCTGGGCCCGGAATTCCCCTGCTGCTTAAACTGTCAAACTCCTATTCATCCTTCAAAGCCTCGTTCAAAACAGTTATCTCTGTGAAAACTTTTAAATCTTTTGCTCGTGGCAGTTAACATATAAATGTAGTGTGGCATTTATCATGATGTTATAATTCCCTACTCCCAAGAAAATATGTATCTTTATTACATACACAGATATAAACATCTGTGCCGCTTCCTTATCACTGTATTCTCTTCCTTTCTCTTTACTTCAACACTTTTCCTTAGGAAGTTTTTGTCATTCTGGAGCTCTAAGAGGGCTCATGTCAAGTCTGTAAAACGGGAAGCAGGAGGCCGATCTCTTGTGACCTGTTCTGGGCGTAAGACAGAAAGAAGTAATGGGGATCTTGGGTTTCTATTTAGATTATACTCTCCAAGTTACCAGACTTGGAAAAGAGGCAGCAAGTGAGTACAGAAACCCCTTCTAGAATTGAATCCTACATTTGCTTGAACTGTCCTGAGAGCTGAACTAGTGCTAAGAGTGGAAAAAAATAAAAAATAAATCAACCCTCGCCACACGTTCACATTTAATTAATATTTGCTACATTGGCTTGAACTGAAGAAAACTCTCTGACAGTATTTATGTTTAAGTTCTTCATTCAGACCTGGCCTTAAATATAACTTGCTTAGGCAAACCCCAAAAGCTCCTCTATGTCTGCCCTTCTTAGGGCAAAGTCTCTGAATAATCCCTGAATATGAGAAGGAATTAGACTCTTATTATCAACCGGTATCCCCATGCTAATCTCAAAGGGAAGGTAGATCATTGCAGATCAACTCTTGGTACCTGTTCGAGTTAGAACTGCAAACAGGGAGGTGGCTCTAGTCCTATAAAGGAGACTAGCCAACATATATGATTCTGATTAGTTTCTTCAACTGACTAGTTAGTATACTAGCAGCTGCGAAATGATGAAAGTGAAATACAGATGTTTCGGGAATAGATTTGAAAATGCCTAAAAGCTTGGGCATCATCTGAGGAGAGAAGACGCCATGGAAAAATGTTCTGAGAAACTCCAATGAGAAAATTCTGCAGTATAAACAAGTCAGAGAAAGGTACTAGGGGCCTATGGGGTGGGGGTGGGGTGAGACAAGAAAAGATTAAAACTTGAAAATTGGGGAAGCACCTAGATCAACTTTGCTTGGCTTCTCACATTTTCTCTAGGTGTTGCCTTGCTCATCACAAGTCTATGCCCCTGAACTGCTGGACACAAGTCAGATAAATGGGCACATGACTTGTAAAAGCCCAAAAGAGCCCACTCTCATCTAAGAGTCCGTTATATTCTTCTCAAAGCTGATTAGGGATTATAGCAAAATAACGAGTTAGAACTGCCTACAACCTGAGCTGCCAGCTGGTCTAGTCCTTTGGAGAAAGACAAGAAAATCAAGCCTCAAAGAATTTAAAGAACTTACTCAAGGTCACATGGAAGTCCTAATCTCATTCCGGGCTTTCTATACACCATGCTCCTTCAACATTTTTATCAAAAACCTAAGAGGTTTATATAAAAAATACTTTACTATAAATCACCATATTTTCAAGGATAATTTTCTTTCTCTCAACCCTAAACATCTCTTTATAGGTCAAAACCACCACAGACAAACAACTTCATCCTTAAGTATCCTAAGGAAGATGTTCGCTTGTTTTATCTACTGGTTTTACAATGGTTTTGGGAATATGTTTTAGTGCATTCACATGCAGCATAATTTGATGGCCTGAATTCAAAGCCTGACAAAACTCTGGGATAGCCACAACTGTTCAAAGCCTCAATTTCCTCTTTTGTAAAATGAGGGGAATAATATTTACCTCAAGTTTTTGTGAAGATTAAATGTGAAAAGAAAACTTTTAGTACAGTGCCAGACATTAAGTCTCATTAATGCTAATATTATTATTTGCATGCCCTTTTTTGGCTTACTTTGCTTAAAGTTTCCACATTCTATTTCTTTTATATCAAGTACTTAGCTTCCATCCATCTCGGCATGTCTTGCCTGGCTTGCTTTGAATCCGTTATTCATTTAGTCAAAAATAATCTACATGTGCCTGCCACTGCTCCAGATAATGAGGATGCAGTGATAAGGCATCCCTCGCTTTGCTCTAGAATCTTCTTTCAGGTGACTGTGCTCACTGATGGGGGGCTCGCTGATGGCTCTGCTCCAACATTCTGCTTTTAACACACGAAGTGTGATCTCTACTTTACGTCTACATAGGACTGCTTTAACAAAATCAATATGACACTAGCTTACACAAAAAAGAGGTTTATTTCTTTCTCATGCGTAGGTTTAAGCTGTTCAGTGAGCTGGGGGTGAGAATGTGGTAGACTCTGCTACTTGCTTTGTGTAGGAAGCAAGGTTTCTTCTATTTTATTACTTCCATATCCCCTGGGGTAGACTTTATTTACTGGTCATAGCTGTCTCTTAAAATCGTATCCACTCCCAGAAGCACACAAGCAGTGTCTTTTAAAAGGCATGACTTAAAAATTGCGCCCATGCCTTCCACTCCCTTCTTATGGACCAGAAACTCAGTTATATGGTCACACTTAGCTGAAAGGAGGCTGGGAAATGTAGGGTCCAATTGGGTAGCCACATAGCAAACTCAAAGGGAACATGGATTCTGGACATCAACTCTTGGTATATGCTGGCTGCAAACAGAGAAGTGGCTCTCCTGTAAAGAAACCTAGCCAGCATATAAGAGTCTCACAAGGCCATAGATGAGAATGACTGCACTGTTACATGTGAATGTGTTTCTGTATCACTCATACACATTCTCTTTGCATAAACAATGTTATGGGGTATTTTCAGCTTTTATTTAAAGCAGAGTTATTTATGTTTTGATGTTTCATCAGCAAAACACATTGAACAAACCATTTTCTGATATTTATTTAGAATGAACAAAAAAGCTATTTAGAGCCCCATACAATCTAAAATGCTGAACATTACTTCATTGCAAAAAGAATTACTGTAACCTGTATACTTGTCAAGGAGTATGACTAACTCTTAGACTCACTAGACCACAAGTAACTTTAACCAACCAGATCCCAGATATAGAGTTGTTAATTTACTTAATCTCCCGGAACAAAACTATAGTAATAGATAACATAGCTTTTTTAAAATTTATTCACGGATGCAATAAATTAGACAATTGTCAATTAATGAAATAAGGTATGACTTCTACAAAATTGGCTCCCAGTGGAGAGACAAGACCAAAACGTTTGACTCTATATAAAAACACAAATTCACATCATTTTGAGCAAACATGATGTGGCTGCATGTATAACCTTCTCTTAGGACTTTGCTAGCCCCAGAGGGACAACTGTGTAAGTGGTTCAATGGTTTATTTCAAGTGAAGATAAACATAGTAGTTCTCAGCAACACCTGTTGAATGGATAAGTGTTGTATTTAAACATCCTTAGTGATTTCCACTGGACGCATGTTTTTCAGGCCAAAAATCTCTGTGAGTGACTATTCACCTCTGAGTGGTAGACAGCTACCTGAGCTTCCTCAGCTATAGTAGGAGGAGGATATTAACAAGGAAACAGAGTGAGGAACTATAGCTGGATCTCCTGAGGGATGGAATTCAGGAAGCTCCAGCTCTGGAGCGTGCTGTTCTATGTGCCCTGCTTTATTTTGGCCTTTTACTACAGATCAGTTTTCTTGGCTCTGTGGATAAACAGAATAAAACTTTTGGCCCACAAATTTTTCAAGCAATGAACAGAGTATAGATAGCTAGCATCTCTGAGTCCCATCTTCATCTTCATAGGAGAGAGAATCTGGGCCAGAATCCACACTTGGTTTAGTCTGCTTTTAGTAGGGAGACAGAATAGGTGGTGACCAGTCTGTCAGTGGAAAGGGAAATATCAGAGAAGAAGGACCATGAACCAGTTATGTTATTCAGTATAATTAACCTCAGGTGTATGTGTTGGAGAGCAGGAGAATTGAATAGAGTGTAGTTGTTACTAGAATTGAAGCATATAATAATTTTCCACAGACATTTCCAGCAAAAATTTATCTGATGGCTCTGAGTCTCCAAGGGCCCACCGCCTGCAGAACTGTGAAATAGGACAGAGTCCTTCCCCCTTAGCTCACCGAGGCCCCCCTTCTCCCTGCTGAGCAGAAGCCCACACTGTTGCTCCCTTTCCTTACTCTCACAAAATAATGTTCTGTTCCCTCAGAACTCTGTTCTCTCTGCAAAGCTAATGACCAAGGTCTTTACTAAGTTAGAAACTATGGTGACTTATTTATATGTACCTCTTTTCATTCCATAAAGGATTAAGGGCAACTTATGAGGATACCTAAAACAAAGCAAGATATCTTAAGTCAAAGTAGGAAAGAAAAACAATGGTAGGAACATAAAATGAAGCCAGGAATGAGGTTAATTTTAACAGTTTCTTTCTACTCATAAAGGCCTATGAGTTTTCTATGAATAGGTTGTTAATTTGGCACAATGCTTTAGTTAACAAGAATTAAAAAAGAAATCTAATCAATTTTCCAGATTTGTAGTGTTTGAAAGGTAAAAACATACCAATTGCTCAGAAGTGATTCTTAGAATTAAGACTGAAGTGGAATTGATTCCATGTCTGTATAATGATGACACAAATTAGCATCATTTAAAAAGTTCTTACAAAAATAAGTTTATTCAGGCCTCAGTATAGCTGATATATCACACTCACAGCTGAAGTAAGGGACCAGCATGCTAAATATTTTCCAGAGCTGCTAGTTTACAAGTATCATTAAAACATTGTCTTCGATAAATTGGAAATCTAGTGCCAGTTGACTCTAAAGTTACTATATATATATATATATATATATATATATATATATATATATATATATATATATATATATATATATATATATATAACTTTATATGTATCTGGTAAAACAGAAACTGAACTTACCAAATGAGAATCTGCTAAAGAAAATTGTGCCCTTGGGTCAAAATGGAAGAATGGAGAAAAATCACACCTTATATCTAACTCAATTTAGTTTTTTTGTGGTATATATGAGCAACTTTTTTAGTGCAATTATAGCTGAGACCAGCCATTACTCACGCACCTGAATCTGAAATTCCGAATCTGAATAATACATGGGCCTGATATCTTTACTGGGAAAGAGCAATTTATTTTATTCATATTTTAAATAATTTAACATACCTACCAAGAAATTGTCTAATTCCAAAACTTGCATGTAATAAGTACATGTTTTAAAATCCTTATTTTAAACATAAAGTCATTTGTATTCTATTCTCATTATTAGAAACCACTTTCTACCATCTCCACTAAGTATTAAAAAATATGTTAAAAATATTGGTTTGATGGGTTGTCCCACTACTGCCTTACCTAGGGCTTCCACTTATCCCAGTCTAGACCTGATTATACTACCACTCAGTTCAATAAAAACAGTTCTACAAGAGTATCAATGACTTAATGTGCTGTTTCTCCCAGAAGAATACAGACCAGCAGAAAGAAAAGAGATTCCTATTATGTGGTTAAGTGTTTCTATATCCATTTATTTACAAGTGCTGAAGTCTAGACAGAATATAACTTGACCATGATCAAATATTACTAAGTAGTAATCAACTTTGAAAAATTAACATCTGATTGGAGACAAGTAAGAAAGAGACCAAGTAGATAAAAGAGCAACGCAAAGAGAGCCCGGAACACCAAGAGATAGTTCCTATTACTCCACACTCGCTCTGTGATGGGGGTCAGCATTCGATACCTCATTCTAAAAGGAAGAATGGATTAACATTCATCAGCCCTTTATCCTTTACAAACTTCACAAACACCTTGTAAGGAAGGGTGGTTATCATCAGAAAGAATTCTGACTTCTTTTAAGAAAGACTAGATGCTACATTTTAAAAATTCAAGGTGGTATAATAAAAATAATGGCCCACAGAGAAAACAGGAGTCCAAAAGACTATTTTATGGCCTCACTAATAAAATTTTGCTGATAGGAAAATATGAACTATTTCTGGAAGAGGAATAACTTTCCAAAAATTTCAAGAAAATTTAGCTAATTCGTTCTAACTTGTACATAAGGGAGTACAAATAAATATATTTTAGAAAAGTATAAGAGATTAAAATATCTGAATCTTCATTCCTGAAAGAATTTTAAGGCCCTTCAAATCTTTTTAAATGCGCTATCACTCTCCTGAGAAGTGCTACCTGCAATAGCATGCCCTATGTTTTTATACGCCAAATGCTGAGAAGAAAAATAAAAACATATGTGGCTAGGATTTCTTTTTTTAAGTAAAGAAAACCACATTTAAGGTTTCCTGTCCAGATGCATCAGTGAGACACATCTTGCTTGTCTGCCTTTATAACATCCGGTCACGGTGCACGGCTTTATGTGAACCGACAGATTCTTACCACAGGAAGAGGGAACTCAAGTTCCTGAATTACAAGTTAATTTATGCCACAAAGTGTATAAATGTAGTTTAGGATGGCATTTTTTTTCCTCCCAATTTAAGTCTCTTAATTTAACTTTAAATCTATCACAGTTCTTGTTTGGATAACATAAAGAGATAAATTGGGCCCAAACATGAGTGTTATTTTCAGCCCTGTCTTGGAGTCACTTAAGCAAATTAAAAATACATCTCTGTTCTCTTTATCCATTTCAAAATTGTATTAGACTAATAACTAAGACTCCCTACAGGGTGCTTTGTTTCTAGGCTATGAAGATTGTGGGAAACGGCATAGCTCAGTGTTTTAAATACTAGGCTTTGGAGTCAAGACAGTCCTGAGTTGACCTCTCCTTACTGCTCTGTGAACTTGGGCAAGCTAATGAATCTCATTAAACTTTGGATGCTTAACTATGAAATGAGATAAAGCATATGAAGTACTTAAGGGGTGCTAAGAACACAGTGAGTATTGACCATATGTTAGTTTAAAAATAAGAAATTACCAATAAAAGACCTTTCTCCCAATAATGACAGACTAGATAACTTGTATGGACCACTGTTTCATGCTCCCTAGTAATAACTAGGAGACTGGACAAAATATACTTTAAAATATTACTTGAATATATCAGAGAGCTAATAAGGTAGTAAAAATTATGGGAGTAAAATCTGAAAGAAGCAAAATCAGGTAGCTCAGCTTTTGGGGTCCCTTTTTCCCTTAGAAATTTCTTCCAGTTCTGAAAGAGGTAGCTGAGTGCCTGAGAAGGCAAGCAGAGTTTATGTCAGCCTCATGAAGTTAGGGGGATAAAGTGGAGTGGGGGAGGAGAGGAGAGGTAGACAAGGTGAAGGGGGTCAAATATATGGTAGCTGAAGGAACTTAATTAAAATACATAAATAAATACATATAAAAAACAAACAAACAAACAAACAAACAAACAAACAAAAACCCTGGAGTTCAAGGGCTTCCTTAGGCAGAGGCTTTGAGTTAGAAACCAGGAGTAAGGGTTAACTCGAACCAGGTCCTTGTAGTGATAGAAGCCCAGTTTCAAATCAATTACAAGTTTTTATCATGATGAACATTGACAGAGTTCTTACCTGCTTGCAACTATGGAAATACTCTACAGGGAAACAGAAAATCAATCCAGGTTCACATTATTTCTACAATTTTGCATATACAACGTTTGGTATTCAATCTTAAATAAATTGATGTCCCTTCCTTCTTGGATAATTAATTTAGTTCATAATCCATTAGGTAGGGCCTGGCAAAATAGGTGTTTTTGAGGGTGATAGGGCATTAGTTCCGTCAATGGGGTAACGGAGACTGAGCAGGGTGATGAGGATATCTATGAAGTGGAGGAAAATAATAAAGATAATGGGAGACTAGTTACATACAGAAGAAATTTATTGAATAAGTAAACATATTAAAGATGATAGTAACCAGGTTTCTCAGTTAGAAAAGGGCGTTACAAATATGGAAAGAAAGAAAACTAGAATAAATCCTCTGGTACTGGATTAGAAGTGGGGTTTCAGTGTAAACTCATTTTCCAATATGTATAGATTGACATGGAAATAAATATAGATATAAATATGAATGTATGCACATGCACGCAGATACACATTCCCTAGTTCTGCTCAATGAGAAGGCTTAAGAACAAGACATTCCAATGGTACTGAGTGTACCTAGCACCCAGGTCTTGTTTTCTAAATTCTATTCTCCATTAAAAGGAACCACAGTTCCTTGGGAAAATGGTTTATTTCAAGTTTATTAAGGGACCGTACAAGCCAAACCTGACATCTTTTGTAGGGCAATAAAAAAAAGAAGTGCACAAATAATAAAAGACATGTCAAATGATACACAGGGTGTATTAGTTTTTCTATTGCTATATATGAAATCATTACAAACTTAGAAGTTTAAAACAATATATGTTTATTATCCCACACTTTCTGTGAGATAGATGTTTAGGGATTGTTTATCTGAATTCTCTGCTTAGGGTCTAATAAGGCTACAATCAAGGCATCATATGGCTTGTGTTCTTATTTGGAGGTTTGAATGAGGAAGGATCCACTCTTAAGCTCCTCCTATAGGTGGTTGGAAGAATTAATTTTTTTGCACTGATGGACTGAAGCTTCCATTTTTTCCTTGTGACAAGCATCAGTTCCTAGAGGCTTCCTGCAATTCCTTGATATGTGGACCATTTACTTAATGGTAGCTTACTTCTTCAAGCCAGAAGGAGCATGAAAACAGTTTGCTAGGAGGCCAACATAAACTTGGCACCCGAAAGTAGTATCACAAAAAACAAAGTAAAATAAAATACAGGCCAACCTTGTTCATCACTTAGAGGTAAAAATCCTAAACAAAATACTAGTAAACAGAATCCAAAAGTCTACTAACGTGATTATACATCATAACCAAATTACATTTATAGAATTACAAGATTGATTTACTATTTAAAAATCTATCAATGTAATTTACTACATTAATAGAATGAACAGCAAAACAAACAAACTACCCAAACCCATATGACTAACTCCATAATATGTAGAAAATATTTTGATAATACTAAACATCCATTCATAGTAAATACTCTTAGCATGATAGAAATGTAAAGAAACTGTCTTAATTTCATGAAAGGCTATTTACAGAAGTATCAATTGCAAACATCACATTTAATGGTGGAATGCTGAAATTATTTTTTCTGAGATTGAGAAAGACAAGTATGTGTCCACTATAACTAAACACTATATGACATTCCTAATCAGTTCAATAAAGCAAGAAAGACAAATAAAGAGCATACAATTGGAAGAAATAAAACTCATTTATAAAGTATAATTATTTACATAGAAAAAATATTTTAATCTACATAAATTATTAGAAATAATAAGTGAACTTAGCAAGGTCATTGGATACAAGTTCAAAAATTAATTTTTATATTCCAGCAACAAATGGAAAATGGGAATTTAAATATTTTTCTATGTACAACAGCAAACACACAAAAAAATGAAATATGTAGGAATAAATCTAAGTAAAGCTGTGCATGACTTCTACCCACACACACACACAACACACACATGCACATGTATACATACACATGCACACGCACTACTTGAAAGAAATTAAAGATCCAGATAAGTGGAGGAATTTATCATGTCATCTATTAGAAGACTATTTAAAGATATTTTTTCCTAAATGAAACAAATCATTGCAATCACTTATATAATTTAGGAGCACGTGTGTGCACCCACACATGTGAGTGAGTGTGTGTGTGTGGGGGGGGGGTTTAGAAATAAAGAAGCTAATTCTAAAATGTATATGGATATGCAAAGGACTAAGAATGGTTGAGGCACTCTGGAAACTTGACAAAATATGAAAAAGACTCACTTATCAAGAGTTATTATAAAACTATAGCAATTAAGACAATGTATTAATAGAGACAGCTCAAGGATAGACAAAGTGGCCCACATAAAAGATAGAGAATGGAGACACAGACCCACACTTACATGGACGCTTGATTATGATAAAGTAGAACTATGGAGCAGTGGTTAAATGATTTTCAATAAAGAAGGCTGGATCCATTGGCATTAATATGGAAGAATAATAAAACTTAAGGTCTCACACCATACACACAAAAATAAATTTCAAGTGGATTGCCAATGTAGTACATAAAGGAAAACCATAAACTTCTAGAAGATAATATAGGACAAAATCTTCATAACCTCAGAGTAAGGTAAGAGTTTTTAAAGTAGGATACAAAAATACTAACTATAAAAAGATGAATATCGAATACCTTGAAAATAGGAGCTTTTGTTCATCAAAATCACTTTTAAAGTGATTTAAATGGTAGGCACGTTTAATGCGGGGTTTTGCCAAATTGCCTTCTAGGATATATTACTAATGTATATAGTAGTATATGAATTTATTTTTCCTCCCACAATCTCCCCAACACTGGTTAAAAACATAAACATTGCCAGATTTACAAGTGAAAATATGTACACTGAATTTTTAATTAATATTGATTTAAACATTCTTGTTTATTGTTTACTTAGTTTCTACATGGTTAACTTGCTTAAGCCTCTGCCCATTTTTCCACTTAAGTGTTTAAATTTTTTGATGACACATAAGAATTTTTAATATATTTGGGATATTAATCCTTTCTCTGTCAGGCATATTAAACATTGTCATTTATGCTTTACTTTTGTTTTTGTTACTTTCATTAAAGTTTTAAATTTTTATATTAAAAAGTTACTTTTAAAATTTTAAAGGCAAGCCATATAGTAGAAGATATATATTTCAGATAAAACTAATAAAGTGTTCATCTGCTAAATATGCAAAGAATACCTATAAATCAATAACAAAAAGTCAAAATATCCAATAGGAAAGTGGAGAAGAGATTTAAACAGGCGCTTCAGAAAAGAAGACATCTAAATGGCCGATAAGCAAATGAAAAAGTACTCAAATTAATTATTCATCAGGAAAATGCAATTCAAACCACAATGGAATACCTCGAAATACCCAGAAGAATAAATAAAATGTAAAAGATTAATAACACAAATTTTGGGAAGGATGTGGAGCAATGGGACTGCTCGCCATTACTAGTGAAAGTATAAACTGGTACAACCACTTCAGAAAACTTTTCAACATTATTTACTAAAGTAGGTACACTTTATAACCTTGCAATTCCACTCCTATATATATATCCAAGAGAAATTCATGCACACATATACCAAGAAACATGTTCATTACCAGTGCACAAAATTAAAAACAATCCAATGTTCGTCATTAGCATAAAGAATACATTTGCTATATTCACACAGTGGAATATGACATAGCAATGAAAATGAACGAAATGCAGCTACATGGGACAGCATGGATGAATCTTTATCCATCCATAACACTGAGTGAAAAATACTTTCACAAAATAGTAGACTTTGTATTTCTACTTACAAAGTTTAAAACCATGAAAAACTAAATTATAGTGCTATTATTTGGGATAGTGGTTATCTTTAATGAGGAAAAGGGGTAGTGATTGAGAGAGAGCACCAGTTGAGCTTCTGTGACGCTAGAAATATTCTGTTTCTTGAAAGAAAAGTAAATTACATGTTTTGCAATCAGTCTTTGAGCTCTACATTTATATTTCGCTCACTTTATTATATTTTAAGTATAATTATACTTAAAAACAAAAACACTAGTTATAGAGGTAGAGTCTCCCAAAGTCTAATTCTCAATAACTTATAAAATTGTGCCATAAGGACCTAAAACATACTGTATAAGCTTCTAGATTTTATTTTTTATTCACATAAAGAGAGGGACTGAATGAGATTCAAGAAGAATCTGGTTAGTTAATACTAATACTGCTTCTACAATCACCATCTTAACATCTATATTTTTGGGTGTGATGACATAGTTGCCTTCTTCCTAATTAGTACTGCCTAATTTTTCACAAGCAAAACATAATAGACAAACCAAGAGAAATTAGAAAATTGAACGATCAAATACAAATTTACTGGCGAAAGGCAAGAGAAATATACAGTAAAACTTGAGTTTTTATTGTCATATTGATCATTCCTGTCTGACTTTAGAGAATAGAAATCTGTTAGAGCTGAGAATACTTATCTTCTTCAGAGTGGAATAGTAAGTGCTAACTCCTGAAAAAAAAGGTAATGTTTTAAAGTAAACATGATAAAGATACTTATAACCCAGATCTCTGTGTGTTTTGTCCACATTCACTATCAAATGCAAAAATTTTTGAAATTCTCTCTTCCAATTATCTTTTTCTCCTTTTTCAAAACTAAACCCATGGAATGCTATAATGTTCTACATTTCTTTTTCAGGTAGTTCATTTTCCCCAAACTTGCTTTCTCTGTTGTGACCAGTCATATCTCTGAGGTGGCTCAGTTCAACAAAGTTTCAGTCATATAAGACGAATAAGTTCTAGAGATCTGCTGTACAACATTGTGCCTATAGCTAATGATATTGTATTATGCATTTAAAAGTTTAAGAGAGTCAAACTCATGTTAAATGTTTTTGCCACAATTTTTTTTTTTTAATATAAAACGTATATTGATGACAGTATTCTGGTAATCCTGCTTCAACCTCTCTGAAAAGGCCTTTGTCTCATTCATACAAACAGATATTATTAGTCTTTCTTCCATAGTAACTTCCTGAGGACTACATTATCAAAGCTTGTTTGGGGATTTTGCTTCACCTTTATGGTGAACTCAAGTGAATGTTTTCGCTTAAAAATTCAAACCAAATTGGAACAGTGTTGTATTCTACATGTATGCACTGTGACTTTCATCTCTCACAAAGGAGGTTAGAGTAGGGTCAACAGGAAAAAAGAAACGAAAGTAGAAAAAGCATGAATTTTGTAGTTAGTCAGGAAAGTATAATTGAAATAAAAATAATAACAACAAATTATACAAATGAGGCATCTGTCATTATACCAGATGTGTGTATAATAAAGCACAAAAAAAAATATCTGCCTAATTTAATGAGATTAAAGTTAATTAGACTGAATGCCTCTTCACACAATAATCTCCTCAGATGGCATAAAAATACTTCTGAAAGTTTCTAGATTCTTGATTGCTTCAGAAAGTATTTTAGTATAACTGAAAATGTATAGCTTTGCAAGCCCCTAATAATGTATGCTAGTGATTAGACCATTTTTAAAAATAATTTGATAAAAGCTATGCATTTCTACGAATGTTTATGAAAACACCTTGCAAATATCCAGATATAATATATCAAGTACAGGTGGTCAAAGTTTTTGAATGTAAAGCCACATGAGGCTAAAGATCCCCAACAACACAGAGTAAATAGTAAAAGCCCACCACAGACTGCTACAAGCCTGACAGCAGAAATGGCTTTTCCATTTCATTTCCTGATCTCACAATCCTGAGTTATATAACATATTTAAAATGAATGAATTTGTCTCCTTGATGAGTTTCCCAGTCTTCAGTTTTAAAAAGGAAATGGAAAAGACTGTGGTTCCCGCATTAAAAAAAAAAAAAAAAAGTTATATGTGTAAGCTTCTCACATGCTTCATTTTTATTCAATCCAAAATAAACCTTGACCCTCTGATACTGTAGGTGGCTCCTTAGGGAAGGACCGCTGGACCAAAAAGGACATAACTGTGGCATGTAAATGCTCTTGGTCAGATCCTTTCAAAACCACAGCATCCTACCCCTTCTGCACAGCGCAGGTCAAAAATACGTATCAGAAGGATCAAAATCCTTCCACTTTTAGATCCCATAATTAGGAAAAACTATGCAATGTAATTTATGCAGACTCTATTCATAAACAATTAGTAATTGCTTTTGGAAAGGTCCATAGCATTTTGACATTTCCGTTATACAATCCAAAATAATTTCAGAGAACAATTAATTTGGACCCTTTACCATTTAGCTTTGTCTTATTTATCTTCGTTTAGGGTATATGCATATGGCTTAATAAGCTACCTGTACAGTTGTTTAGCATCTCTGTATTTAAAGTATGTGTCGTGGAAAATCTTAAACCAGACTGAGGTTGAATTCCCAGCCCAACTCTTATCAAATCACAGTTCCCAGCTCAGCCAGTTCACAGCCTCTACCTCAGCATCCACATCTGTAGAAAGGTACCCACTTTCTTTGGCAAAGTAAACATCCAAACATGTCATTACGTTGACACATCACTAGAGAAGACAGTGTCTTTAAAAGGAAGTTAGCCTGCTGGAGCAAAGCTGTTGCTAATTTACTATATATGAAATAGGTACCAATATTGCTATTTTACAGGTAAAGAAATGGAAATTTAGTAAACTCATCAACTTGCCCAAAGTGGATTCTTAACCACCAAATTATATCATCTCACATTTCCTTTTTTTCTTCTTTCCTTTTCATATTATTTCTTGCCTTGTTCTGAAAAGAGGGTTTAATGTAGAGATGCTATTTGAGGTGGTAGACGTACCAATAGCAAATTATTAAAGTAGTAATTTCCCTGTCTATCTATCATAAACACATGAGATTATTAAAAATTTTAAATTACCATGATCAAACTGAATTTGAATAAATTGCATAAGTAAAACAGGGGAGAAATGATCAGAACCTTAGCTCTAGAACTACCTCTGTTACTTTCCTTGTTGCCTGACCTTGGGAGAGTCATATGACCTATCTGAGCCTCATTGTTGTTATCAGTAAAATGGATAACAGCATTTGTCCTAACCATACCATAGGCAAAATTAGAAGGTTTTACAAACTAAAGTGCCACACAGGTGTCAGGGAGAATTATTACATGTTTGGTCCTAGGTGCTGGGAAATCCCAGGTCTGGCTTCCACCTTGGAAGAGCTAGCAGTTCATTATGGAGGACTGAACATGCGGCATATTCTGAGTTGTGTATGCTCAAGATACAGCCTATCAAACAGTGTGAGCACAGCAATGGGGACTGTGATTTCCCATGGTTGAACTGACACGTTCTCAACTCAGTGTCTGAGGGGTAGTGAGCCCAGGGGACAGGGATGATGATGTCTTGTTCAACCTATATCCCCAGCATCTGGGTACAGTTTGGCACATAATAGGTGCTCAGTAGCCATAAGTTAAATTAAGCAATTAGACAAATGAAATCTGATCATAGATATGGAGGTGGAAATTAACTTTCTTCCTAAACTCACCAGTGGTGAGCCTGCATTCATTCCCATAGAAATATTAAACTTGGCAGATTAGCAGAGGTTTCGAGATTTGGGATTTTATTCCTGACCACTCTAATGGCTTTCTCTCTTATTTGGGCCAGCTTCATGCCAGAATGAGTCTGATATTTTAGCCTAAACAAATATCAAAAATAGAGAAAGCAACTGTGACAACACGGTTCTTAATGAATCTAACAGTGAAGCAGGAAAGAGAGCAGAGTAGCATTAAGCTGTGGAAGAAAAAGTGATTGTGAGAAATCCTGGGAAACTGTCAAACCCACAGCTTCTAGGAGAGCCAGAATGCTCCTTGTGAAAGTAATGACAAGTGACACAAGAGCTACCTTTTACAGCTTTCTATACAAAAAGCATTTGTTCATCTGAGCACTAGGGCTGAAAACACACCAGGCCGTGCAAGAGGAGGCAGGTTAGGAAGTTGTGGAAGGTCAACATGGAGGCAGAGTCCAGAGGCAAGACAGCATTGTGGTACAGAATAACTTAGAAAGACAGGGTGGGATTGTCTTAGTCCAAAATTCCTGAAAGGGCTCATCTACCCCACAAAGGCACCCTGGAATTTAAAAACCTCACCAAACTCCCTAAGCACCCTCTGAATGGACCAGGCATTGTTTCTGAAGACATAGTCCTGGAACAGTCCTCTGGACTCCCTAGGACCAGATCGGCCTTTGTTTAGCTAATTTCCCCTTCCAAACTGAGCTTGGGTTAGTCATGGGGTGGGATAAAGTGGGAGGGTGGGCTAGGGAGGGAGGAGAGGTAGAAGGACTGTTCATGCCTGATAAAGCATTTATGTCATGTTTGACATTTGGTTAGACTCCAGAAAATCATACCCAGGAAAAAGAGTTTAACAGACTCCAAATTTCATTATACTCTCTCTGCCAAGAACATGCCCTATTTTCAACATTTCTGAGACACAGGACAATTGAAATTAAAACGCATAGACGCAGAGAGAAAGCAAACATCTATTCTCTCCCTGGAATGCATGCTTCTGCAGCATTTTTAGCCTACTGATAGCTGTCTAAGTAGAACATCATACATGCATACTACATGTATTAATGTAATCTATATCTATATTTAGCCCTGGTTATCACTCAGCTTAAAATCATTTCAATAAATTCATTTAGTCAATGCACAAGTATCAACAAGAGGATGATTTATACCTTCTTACTCATTAAAGGGCCAAAACATCTTCTCTATCAATCTCTTCTGCCCAATGAGTCAGATCTTATTATCCTGCCTCATTTTAAAGATGAAGGAACTGAGGCTTGATGAACTTAAGGAACATGACTAGGGAATTTGAATTAGGAACTGTGGGCTTCAAAAACACACTCTCCTAACCACTCTACAGCAGAGCTATTGAATCCTGAGACACCTGACTTACACATTTTACAAATATGAAAACTGAGATGCAAGAGTTGCCAAAGTTGACAGCCAGAATTTGAGATAACTGAATTCAAGCATGTGTCTTTCTGACTTGTGAACCTATGCTCTTTCCACTGCATCATGCAGAATTACAGAACTCCAGGATAGAAATAGGGGTAGTTTTAACTTCTAAAGCTGTCTAAGAGCAGCCAATATAATTTAAGTAGACATATGCAAATTAAACACTACTTATGTAAATCTCCTTCACTGTTCCTTACAATTTCATACCCAGCTGGCTGTTGCTCTTGAGGGAATCCTGGTTAAGAGCAGTACTGGAAACTGGATGCTTTATTTCTCATCTCCTCAAGCTTCAAATATTCACCAATGATGAAGGTATGTGAGGGAGTTCTGGAGATAAATGCTTTTTTCTAAGAAAGATCTTAGTGGTCTTTTTATTTTCCAGACAGTCAGAAAAAAATCTGGCCGTATCTCTCATCACTCCTTCTAATAACCTCAAAGCCATAGTCAACTGGCTGCTGTGTGAAGTGTGAATGGCTTCTATCACAGAGAGACATGACCTTGGCAGACATATTGGAAAGGCAGATAAAAAAAAAAAAAAAAGATTTTTTTTTTTCTTTCCACTGCTGGGCTCACTCAGAATGGATTTTCATCCTGAAGGCTGAGTCCTTGGAAGTGATAGCAAACATTAAGTCTGGGTCAGTAACTCCCTATAAATATCAACAGAGCTTTTCTTTCAGTGGAAAAAAAAACTTCGCACTATCACTATTGGGTTTAGTAACTCTCTTTTGTACATTGTTAAATGGAGAAGGTCAGTTGTGGGAAAAAGAGAAGTGGGGAGCCCTGCAGAGAAAATAAGATACGTTTCATATAGCTACATGTCTCTATCCCAATAAAATATAATGAATATAAAACTAAGTTCTGTCACTGAGGTGATAGTTTCTTCTTACCTCTGGTTAAGACCATGACTAACATGGCTGCTCTCAAGAGAGCTGTTATGGGTTGAACTGTGTCCCTCCAAAAAAGATATATTGAAGTCCTAGCTTCCAGCACCTCAGAATGTGATCTTATTTGGAAATTGGATCACTGCAGATGCAATTAGATAAGATGAAGTTATACTTGAGTAATATACTCTAACCCAGTATGACTAGTGTTCTTATAAGATGGTCATGTAAAAAAGAGACACACAGGGAGAATACCAGTGACAATAAAGGCAGATATTGAAATTATGCGGTGGCAAGCCAAAGAATACAAAAGGTGCCAGCAAACCACCAGAAACTAGGAAGAGGCAAGTAAGGATTCCTCTACAGGCTTCAGGGGAACATGGACTTACCTACAACTTGCTTTCAGAATCTTAGCCTCCAGAACTGTGAGGATATACATTTTTGTTATTTTAAGCTAAGTTGTTTATAATTCTTCATTATAGTAGCCCTATTAGAAGGGTCTTTAGGTTTAGTTAGAGGCAATGTATTCAGCCCATTGTGGGCTGATTTGTGGTTTCTCAAGGCTCTAGCTCTCACTGTAATGACTAACTGCTCAGTATAGATTATAGTCATGATAGGACCCCGGAAGTGTTTGCATCATAAAAGGAGGAGAATTATACAGAGCTGGTTCATCCTTGGGCTTCAACCTTTCCTCAGGCTTCCCGTTCTCCAAGGACCTCAGGAACTCACAGTTCCATATAAGTTAGTCCTACTATTCATTTTAGGAAATACTTACATATCACAATTGAAATTCTAAAACTATCAAGACCATCTACCAGATGTCTTCACTCCTATTTATAATGTTTAACCTTTGAGCTGTGGGTTACAAGTTCTACAAAGGGCTAGGCAGCCCCACCCTAACTTTTAAGATTGTTTTGCATGCGTATGTTAGTGATCGTGCCAGACTTTATTAAAACTTTCAAGGAGGAAGGAAGAGGGATTTATACTATGGAAACGTGAACAACTTTAATTGAACTATTAGGTGTCTCCAAGGCATTTCACTTGCCTGACCTGTCACTAGTCTCTCTGAGAGTTTAAAGCAACCTAAAAAGCCCTCTAGTTGGTAAGTAGCAAGAACCCAGGAAGGGATATAAAAGTGTATGGGGCTAACTCAGGCTTCAGGTATCTGGAAACAAATATGATGTCTCTCTTTTCCTTAGGTCATTGTTAATTCAAGTTATAGGACCTACACTAAGAGAGCAAATGCTTCTCCAGTCTTCCTTTAATTTCTTTAAATTCTGACATCCTCACAGCTTGTTTTGTTTTGTTTTTACCATTTCAGCTGGCCTTGGTTTTACCAAATTCAAATGCTTGGCCAGCTGGTTCCCTAATCTGCAATTTTTCTCTTAAACTGCCAACCATGTTCTTTAGAGTTTTCTAACTCTTCTTAGCTATAAAGGAGAAACCTCAGTCAAGTCTATCTCCTGTGTTTTTCCCTTTTACTTTCTCAAAGAACACTTCACTTGTGACACTGAGTCACCGAGTGTGTGGAGGTTTTTCCTCTCACCAAGCAATTTTCCATGACGCCAGTTGGGTGTCCTACAATTTAACTCAATTCTAACACTATCTATCTGGAGTTTGTGTCAGATCTCACAGGTTAAGCACTCAGTCCCAATCACAAGTAGTAGGTCTCCAGGTTACCCACAACTTCTGTCCAACATGGTTGCAAACTGGAGGTTCCCGTGACCCCTTCCTTAGGTTCGACTAATTTGCTAAAGTAGTTCACAAGACTTAGGGAAACACTTAATTTACATTTACCATTTTATTAAAGGGTATGATAAAAAAAAAAAAAAAAAACAGATGAAAAGCCAGATGAAAAGATACATGTGGCAAGGCCTAGGAGGGTCTCAAGCACAGGAGCTTCTGCCACTGTGGAGTTGAGGTGTGTCACCTCCCTGGTAAGAGAATGTGTTTGCCAACCAGAAAGCTCTCCGAACTCCATACTTCTGGGATTTTTATAGGGGCTTCAATACACAGGAATGACCAATCATTATTAACTTCATTTTCAGCCCTTCTCAAGAGAATGGGGTTGGGGCTGAAAATTCCAAGTTTCTAATCATGGCTTGTTCTTTCTGGTGACCAGCACTCATCCAGGAGCCCACCCAGAGTCACCTCACTAGAATAAAAGACACTCCTATCACCCAGGAAATTACAAGGGTTTCAAGAGCCTGGTATCAGAAAACAGGATCAAAAACCAAATATTAGAACCAAATATGCTCCTACTGCTCTTATCACTTAGAAAATGACAAGGGTTTCAGGAGCTTTGTGCCAGGAACCGGGGACAGAGACTAATATATATTTTCTATTATCTCATATTAGGTAAGGTCATTTTTTTTTTTTTACAAGGTCTGAGATCACTGATCCCAAATGAAGTGTTTAACACTGACCCACACATTTTATGGCATCATCAAATCCATCCATCATAATCCATTGACCTTATTTTTTATCTAAAGCAAATTCAGTCAGACAAATACCCTAAAGTTAACAGTCATGTAGAAAGATGGGCCATTAAATTATTTCTTATTTTGAAAGTTTTTTATTATTAGGCTTTTCATCTCCTCAAACTATTACTGTTTACATTTTTTAGGATATCTATTTATCCTTTCAATGCGATATATCTGTGTGATACTTTTTTAAATTAATGTGTATGCTGTTGATCAACCAATTCAGCTATGTTCCAGATAGTGTTCTAGATGATATGGCTATCGCAGTGAGTAAGTAGAGGAGTCCCTGAGGTTTATAAGACCTTTAGGCCACATTACGAATTGTTATATCTAAATACAATGGGAAACCACCAGAAGTAGTTCTCCATCTTGTTTATACTTCAGAAATCCCCTGGAAATTTGAAAAATCTTAATGTCAGGACTTCTGGTACCAGACATGACAGAATAGCTTAAATGAGAATAATCCTTCAATTGAAAATAATGTTAAAAGTGAAACAAAGTACACAAAACAAATGTGTGAAGTCACTGGAGAACACCAACTCTGGTAGGACTTGAGAGGTTAGGCTTCCTGAAAAAAGGAAATTATAGCTCATAGTCACACTGTTTTTTGTTTGTTTGTTTTTTGTTTGTTTGTTTTTTGTTTTTTTCTGGAAAGGCAAAATCCTGGAGAGATGAGAACTGTAGGGAATCAAACCTAAATTTATTGTGCAATTCCCCCTGAAAGTATTGGAAGACTTCTAAGCTGTGCATGTACAGGGTGAGACTCCAAGAAACTCAGCAAAATTCAGCAAATGAAAGCTAAATGCTGAGTGGAGACTTCAGTAGCCATAGTGTGCTGGAAGATGGAGGTTGGAGGTCCACACCAAGGTGTTGAGTCCTAGGTAAATACCTTGGAGTTACATAAACTACAGAATAGCTACCCTCTAGGAATAAGGGATATATCTAGGAGTGAGGGCAAAACTGAAATAGACCACCCTTAAAAAAGCCTAAAACCATCCCTTGACAGGATTGCTGTGAACTTCTGCCCAGACGATGCATTAACCCTCTTTGGAAGAAGATAACACTATACTGAGACCATAATTTTTAATACAGAATGTCTGGCACTTAGTATGAAAAAAACCAATCAAATTATTAAAAATCAAAAGAAAATAAAAACAAACCTACAAGTGTTTCAGTTATTTTAAAGTACCTATTTAATGTCTACAATATCTAATATTAATACTTTCAAGAAATAAAAGATTTAAAAAATCAAATAGAAATTCTAGAATTGAAAGACGTTATAACTAAAATTAAGAATTCAGTACATGGATTTAATTGCATGTTAGACACAGATGAAAAAAGAATAAATGATCTAAAAGACAGGTCAGTGTAAACTATCAAGAATAAAACAAACAAACAAAAATCCTGATGCCTGATTACATCAGAATTTTTGGGAATGGGACACAGGCATCAGAATTTGTATTCAGTCTTCCATTATGAATCCAATATGCAGCCTAAGTCAAGAATCTCTACACAAGAGAGTTTAAAAAAAGGGGGGGGGTTTGGTGATATACTCTGGGTGTGCATTTTTAAATGACCATTAGACCTTTTAGGAGAATGGACTGAAGGGGATAGCATACAAATGGAAAGATCAGATAGGGTAATTTAGCCTTCGTTTGCTGCAGTCTAGACAAGAGATGATGGTGGCTTTGTCGTGCTAGAGGGAATATCTAAGGGCAGAGCTCATGGTAGAAAGTAAAATCCAAGGTAAGCAAGGGCGAGATAATATAGGGCTCACTGATGAATCACTGGGAGGTGGGGATGAAAGAAGAGAATTTCTTGTGTAACGCACAGATTCTCATCCAGAAACAATCTGCGTCACAGGAGACACATGACAAAATCTGGAGACATGTTGATAAATGTCCTATAATGCATTGGACAGCCCTGACAACAAAGAATTATCTGATCCAAAATGTTAATAGTACTGCTATTGAAAAACCCTGATTTAAACTCTTTAAAAGGTATGTCTTGCCTCCACAAACCAGCTTTCTTTCCCTTTTGTATACCTGTGATTTCAATTAAACTGTAAAATTCTAGAGAGCAAATACCATATCTTTCACTTCTTTATCTTTACCTGTACTGACTCATATTTTTTTAAATTAATAAGCTTTATTTTTTTAGGGCAGTTTTAGATTTACAGAAAAATTGAGCGGAAAGTACAGTTTCCATATACCTCTTCATCCCCTCATATGCAATTTCTCCTATTATTAACATCTTGCACTAGTGGTACATTTGTTATAATTGATGAACTAATAGTAACACATTAGTTTATATCACATTTTTATACAAATAATATCTCTCAATAATCAGTTACTGAGTAATTTAATCATTTGTCAAAGAACATACTGAAAAGAGAAGAGAATGATCATTATTGAGCAATTATATACCAAGCACTATGCAAATCAATTCATATATATATATAATTCCTATATTTATTTCTTATATATTTATATGTAATATTATAAGTAATTATGTAAATAACTATAATTGGATAACTGGTACTATAATCTCAGTAAGGAAGCTGGAACACAACATCAGAACCCATACTCATAAAGTTACACTAAATTCTCCTTTTTTCCTCATATTTCCTGTTTTCAAATGTCTCCACCTGCTTCTGGTGCACAGTCCCAAGGAGTGACTATTCCCACAAGTCCTTTAACGGCCTTGTCTCTCAGCTCCACCACTGGAGGTCCATGTGGTTCCAGTCTGTGCCAAGCGGCTGCCCCACCCCTGATACTTTTAAGCCAGGCTAACACACCCACACAAAACCATAAAATCAAGCTGCAAATGCTTGCAGATGTTCGACAGTCTCTCAGCTCCCACTGTCACCTCCCTCAGATCCTGCTTTAATTGTGCTCACTCTCATTAATTCAGTTCTGAACTCTTGGCTCTCTGTCCTCACCCCACATACCAGATTAAGACTTTTACTGACGTTTCCTTGGAGACTTTCTTCTCCGGGCTCCCAAGTGTGTTCTCTGGCTTAGTTTGAATCTTCCACCTCGGTATCACTCTTCGTCTCAGATGTGTCAGGGAAAGATATCTTTATTTCCTCTCAGACCTAGGTCTGGTCTGGAATCTTGGCTCAGGGTGAGCTTTGACTCTCAGAATGTCAAGATATTAAGACTGGCTGAGGTTGACTTATGAGATGAAATGTGGCAGGGGGCTAAAAGGTCTGCTCCAGACCAGATACAGTTCCTAAACATTCTCTCTGCCTTCAGCAGCCTCAGGAGCCTCACGCAGTGCTGGAATTTAGAAATAGCCCACACCAGAGCACCAATGCTCCAATTTGAATGGACTGCCTGCGTAATTCTATATCTCCACCCACCTACTTTACTTCTTTGTTTTTGTATTTGTCTTCTCCCTCTAAATTAATCATAAATTCCTATGAAAGCAAGAATCATTTTCATTCCTAACCATGGTCTCCTTTCCTTAAAATTCCAAGATCTGTACAAATCTGTTGAAATTCTATAAAGCACATTGTTCTCTTCTGCCTTCTTTGATACTGAACCCCCCCCCCTTTTTTTTATTTGCTTCTCTCTATGACATCGTTTCACTGTAAATGGATTCGCCACTATCATCAAAAGTTCTACTGAATGAACTACAGGAACTTCAGCACAGGGTCCCAGTAATGGATCTTGTTTTTCTTCCCTTTCCTAAGCTTTTCCCTTGTCCTTTTAGTAACATTGGAAGAAATGAAATTTATATTACAGAAAATTTCTTCCCATCAATTATAGTTATTACTTTGGTGTCATCTCAACAGAGCCAGCAATGCTTTAGGTTTTCCTTCTTTCTTCCCCTCCTTCCTTTTCTCTTTCCATGGCTGTCCTCCCTTCAACTTCCTTTTCCTTCCCTTCCCTTCCCTCGTTTCCTGTAGTGCTAACCGATGTCCTTTTAAAAAGCAGGAGACTAGTTTCAGGAAACTGGTGGGTGAAAATATTACAAAGCTCATGAGAGATATCTCTTCTTGAATCTTAAGGTTACATTTATTCTTCCTCTTCCAAGTCAGTTTACTCGTTTTGTGCTACTTCTAGCAGTTCATATGCTTGGGGGGAAAACTGAAATACTGGGAGGGAAACTGAATTTTCTGCTTAGTGAAACAGTATAAAAAGGTAAAATTTGGTTAGTCAGGCTACTGAATAAAGTACTAGACTTGAATGGACCATGTTCTCTTAAAAAAATTGTTAAATATACCAGACTTAAAAGTGTATAAGATGTGATATATAATGTAAAAAATAACTTATAATCAGAAAGGGTATTTCTGTCCTTAAATGATGCTCAGACTATAACCTTTAGATTATAAACTCAGACTATAAACTCTCACACCCATATCCAATCAATCTATCAGGAAATCCAGTTACCTTTACTTTCAAAAGCAGAGAAATAGACCCCCTCTCTCTACCTCAGATTCAAGCCACTATCATCTCTTGCCTGATTATTGTAGATTACACACACACACACACACACACACACACACACACACACACACACACACAATTTTCTCAAGGTATTTAATTTAGGGCCAATTGCATTACACAGCTTCAGGACACCTGGAGGCAAAACTGTCTTAAGTGGAACTGATAATCTTGGCTCACCAAGAAAAATTTATATAATAGTTGTTGACTAAGTAAATGAAGGAATAAATAAATATTGATCAGAATGTGTTAAAAGTATGGTCTTTGGTTAAGTCACCCAAATAAATAATATCTTTGAAGAACATTTTCATTAAAAATAGGTAAAAGGAAAATAAAGGTGTGGGCATACATTTTTCTGTGGAATTCATAATTTTCTAAAGATGTCCAATAAATGAGGTTGAGTTTCCATAGAAAGACTGACTTCGTAAGCATAACTAGTGAGAGTATATGCTAGATGTACTAAACTTTAATTCATTTTTTTGTTACGTTAGATTTTTTTCTTTTATAGTTCCAGACAGAAAGAATGATGAAAACTGCCATTAATAAATTATTGTAAAGTATCAACATTTTTCCAAGGGTTATATTAATGCACAGCCTGGCCAAATTTATATTTACCCCAGTTCCAAATGCAAATCTAATCATTCCTCTATATTAGAGTGATTGATGCCTATTCATTGCTAAAATGAAATATTGTATCAAGGAACTGAGAAATAAATTCCATGACAGTCTATTACTGGACATTCTGTTCTCACCTGGGTAACATTTAAGCTACTCATGCATGTCTTCCATTTTATTTAGTTGAAAAGGGATTTCCTGTCTATGTACCTATGTTAGAAAACAGTATAGACCTTCATTAGACAGTCTAAATCAGGGAATTTTAGTGTATTTAGTAAAGATCTTGTTTTATAAGAGGTTAAAGAAACTTGTCACAGAAAATTCAATATCTCAATATTTATTGAGAAATGACTTTCCTTTTCTAACTTCAGCCTCCTCATCCACTTAAGATGATGTCGAGCAGTTATTCTAATAATAAAACAAATCTGAATGTGATTCTTGAACTTGTGACTATAAAGAATATTATAAAATGTTATTTAAATAAAATTATTTTAACTATTTAAGAATAGAAAGATGAGTTTCCAGTTTGAAACAGTCCACTGACAATCCATCACAATAAGTGAAAATAGACCTTCATCAAAACATATAACTGTGAAATTTCAAGACATTAGAATTAAAGACAATGTTTATAGTTTATAGTGATTTAAAAAAAAGATAAGAAAAAACAGTTCACCTAAGAATTACTGAAAATCAGAGCAACATCTGACTATAACAGCAATACTGGAAGCTCGAAAACATGGAGTAACACTTTAAATTCTGACCTGTAATTCTATACCAAGTGAAACTATCAATCAAATCTTAAGAGTAGAATAAAGATAGTTTCAGATATACGTCTCAAAAACAAAAGCCGTTCTGGAAAGCACTACTGGAGAATCTGTTTCTCTACAATGAGGGAGTAAAACAAGTAGAAAGAAGACATGGAACCCAAGAAATAGAGAACCCATTATCAGAGTGAGAGGAAGACTATCCCAGGCTGATGGTGAAAGGAGATAAGATCCCAGGAATTTGGTTACATAATAGGTCATTAGAGCACTAGTCTAGTTTGGAATAAGAGGACAGAGGACTCCATGACAAATGTCTTCCACGAAATGAGAGATTAACAGATGTGTTCAGATTATAGTTAAAGGATATTTATACTTTTTGTAAAGCTTTTGGGATGACTTAATAATCCCAGAAAGAAAACTAAGCAAATGAAAGGAAATAAATGAAAGCAATGAAATTACTACCTTCAGGGAAACAAAAAAAAGTATAAGGAAAGAAATGCAACTGTTTGTAACCATATTCATTATCTGACTTAACTTGAATAACAATGAAAATCTAAATATTTAACCAAACTTGATGATCTACTATATAGGAAGAGTAGAAGAGGAGGTGTGTGTCTGTGTGTGTCTGTGTGTGTGTGTTTGTCTATAACAGAAGTGTTAAATCTTTCTTTATTATAGTGAGATGTCAATAAGTAATACTAAAACTTAAAAATATATATGGAGGTAAATTCCCAAAGAAACAAAAGCGCTCGAAGTGGTTGACTAAAATTTGGGGAGGAGGAGGACAGGGGACTGACTTTTCCATTATAAGATTCATAGAATTATCAGTCTTTTAAACTTACATGCTCAACTTAAATAAAAATAGAGATTAAATTATTAAATATAATAAAGTAAAATAAAAGAAATATTGTATTATGACCAGTGTGATGTATCTCCTTTTACCAGAAAAGTTTCTGGAGCCTGGAAAAATAAAAGTCCAGGCTTGGAGATAAATAATGGATCAGCAGACAATTTGCCCAAAGCTAAATTACCCACTGTAGACAGACACACTGCTAGGACCCAATGTTCTGACTTTAGCTCACTTTAACTTATCCTACATTAAGGAGTTTTCAGGGCATGATTAAATACTCATCCATAGAATTTTATTTCTTCTGGATGATACTAAACATTAATGAGAAATGAGAATACAGTCTCAGAATTAACATTTCTTGAATGCCTACTCTATGACATCCACAACATGTTTTAATCAGTTTTATTTTCACAACAACCTGATGAAGTAGTAGTCATTCTCATTTACAAATGAAGAAACTGAAGTTTCTAAGGATAGATTACCTTATTCAAAGTTATGCAGGTAATAAATGTGGACCTTGGCTTTGAATCCAGATTTATCTAACTCCAAAGTTTAATTCCTCTCAGCTTCTCTCTTACATGATTATAAAGGGGTATTGCAGTGGCAACAATCAAGGATCAGATTTTGCATATCATAAATAGGTCCTGTGGTAGGCGTGGTACTATCTGGCCTGGACTGTAAAGGTGCTTTGCCCCTACCTAATGTGTATCTTTATTAAAGGATTTATCATATTTTATCATTTGTATGTTGGTTTCTCCAGACTGAAGAACAGGCAGTGAGCCCCATTCATCTGTGAAGGCTCAGCACCTAGAATAGGGCTTGCCACAGAGTAAGGGCTCAAGAAATACGTAGTGAACAAACCTGTTAGTTTTAGGCTGAGGCATTAAGGATTTTTCATATTTCTTTTTCTGGACAAACTTGGCTATACCTAATTCTCGATCCTTAGTCAATCCAGAAAATTGATGTTTTAATTAGAAGGCATTAGGAGGGCATTATTTGTCGAACATCAATGGTTTATAAATCCTTTCTCTGAAGTAGTCATAATTTTAATAAAAAAATAATCAGCTTCTTTAATTTGTATCTGAAGTAAACAGTTTCATGATAATATCCAGCCCCCAATCTGTTCTACCTTCTCAATTTGGAATTACTGAAGGTAAAAGTTGAAGCTCATTCCTGATTCCTCCCTCCCCTTTTCCTTCACTTCTACTCAAACCTGAGCCTCACTAATTCCACATCTTTAATCTGTCCCTTCTCTCCATTCCCTTAACCTTAGCTCAGACACTAGTATTTTACGTATTTTACGTGGATCAACGCAGTGTCTTTTCTCAATCTCCATTTCCCCAGGTTATCCCCACTCCAAACAATGAGAGGAAAAATGTAATGGGAGAATAGAGAGCAATTAGTTCTGACTATAGGTGATTTTTAAGAGAGAACACAGCATAATAGATTTCCAAAACATGTTTGAGGATTTTTGTTTTGGTTTTGGTTGGGGGTAGGAGTCTGAAGGAAGTGAAATTTAAGCAGCTCTTGAAAGAGAAACTCCCTTTGCTTAAGAGATTTATTGCATATTCTATGATAAAACAGGTACCATTTGCCAAAGGTTGAAATTTGCTTTTTTTGCAAAATATGTAATCCCTTACAAAACTGAACTGCCATGACCAGTGCATTATATCACGTATAACAAATATGCTGTATTTTTCTGCTGAACAAACTTTTTCTTGTGCATACTAACCATAAATCATGAAGCAAAGATTTATTTCAAAAGAAAAGTGACAGCCTACAATTCAAAGGAAGTGGCTTCCCGTTTAAGGGAGTGAACAGTTAGGAAAAAAGTTTCCATGTGGAAGGTTGCCATTTGTCCACACTGCTTTCCTGCTAAACATCAATTCTTCACTTAGTTATCCTCTTCCTGAGTAAAATTGCTTTGTCTATCCTTTAAATAGTCCTCATGGTGTCCCGAATAACCCTGGGAGCCACAGACAGACATTGAAACTAAGATTTCTTTCTCATTATAACAAAGGGATTAAAAATTAGTTTTCTCCATTATTCTTTCACCTTCCCCTGCTCCCCGCGTGCATACGCGAGCGCGCGCGCGCGCACACACACACACACACACACACACACACACACACACAAAATCATACAAAGGCTCTGTGCTGGGAAGGCTAAAAGAAGTATGTCAGATTCTATTTTGTTTCAATTCTTAAAAGGGGAGTGAGGAAGTTAAGAAAGGAAAGTTGAGGTTATGAGCCAGGATTGGAAAAAAGACAAAATTATGTGGTGCTGTGCTATATTGGTATTTCCAGGGCTTGAGAATATTCCTGAGCCGGTGAGCTGTTAGCCAGCCTTGAACCCTGGCTATTTCTCTCCTTCCTTCTGAAGGTCTCTACTGATACATACCTGTGCTCTCTGAATTCTTAGAACTTAAAGTTATCAACATTAGTAGAGTTATATTAGTAGTAATGGTTGTAGTAATAATTAACATTTACTGAATGCCCACTCTGTGCCAGGTACTGTGGCCATGTCTTTATATGCCTAATTTAATTCTTACACTCATCCTATTAAGTAAGTACAATATTTATCTGCATTTTGTTAATGGGGAAACAGAGGCTCTAAAAGAATAAGTTACTTGCCTGGGGTCATTGAACAATCAGTAGCAGAGTCAGAAGTTGAATCCTTAGGATATTCATTTCCTGATCCGCATGCTACTTGAGTAAAGTGAATGTTGTCCCTGAATGTTAAATTTGGAAGGAGACTGCTGCCATTGTTCCTGAGGACTAGACTCTGACTCTGGAAAAATTTTCAATTTGAATTTCAAAACATGGCTGCTGCCATTCTACTGTCTTATACAAAGGCAGTGAGTGGAATTAAACTCGTGTTGGTGGGGTGGGACCGAGTAGAAGTAGGCTCCAGGGTAAGGTTAAATTGAACTTCATAAGTACAGTATTCCTGCCCCTCCCCCCCTCTTATCCACAGCTTTGCTTTCTGTGGTTTTAGTTACCCATAGTCAACAGCAGTCTGAAAATACTAAATAAAAAATCCCAGAAACAAACTATTCATAAGTTTTAAATTTTATGCCATTCTGAGTAGCATGAAGAAATCTTGCAGCATCCTGTTCCTTCCTACCTGGGATGGGGATCACCCATTTTGTCCAGCAGAGCCACACTGTAGATAGTCCCTTCCTATTAGACACTTACTAGCCATCTCAGTTATCTGATCAACTATTGTGGTATCACAAGTAACCTTTATTTTATTTAATAATAGCCCCAAAGTGCAAGAATGGTGATGCTAGCAATTTGTATATGCCAGAGAGAAGCTATAAAGAGGTGAGCACAGTATAATAAGATACTTTGAGAGAGAGAGACCACATTCAGGTAACACTCATTACAGTATATTGTTATGGTTGTTCTATTTCATTACTAATTATTGTTGTTAATCTCTTACTGGGCCTAATTTATAAATTAAACTTTATCATAAGTATGTATGTATAGGAAAAACATAGTATAAATTTGATACTATCACAGTTTCAGGCATCCACTGGGGGTCTTGAAATGTATCGCCTGTGGATAAGGGAAGATACAGTTTAACTTTAAAACTGTGGTTCTCCATTTTGACCTCACACTGGAATCACATTTATAGCTCACTCACATGGGGAGCTATAAAAAACGCAGACCCTGGATCCAGTGGTGTACTGAAGCCCACTTGTACTGGCCTGCAGGCTTAACGTTAGCGGATCTTCCCAACTCCGTGTTCAGTGGCATCATGATTGCTGCCTGAAATGATGAGAGTATTTACACCATGGAAATTGGCAAGTGCTATAGACTGGTTGTTTTTTTCCTGGAAGACCCAGTTGCTAAACATTTACCAGCACACCATTACTTGGATTCACCTTCAGTGATTCTGGTTTAATTGGTCTAGGGCTCAGCCTACGCATCAGGATTTTTAAAACTCCCCCAGGTGATTCAAACATGCAACTAAAATACAGTTGCCCTAGCCTAGAGCCCAGGACTCAAAGTGAAGGCCTCAGCACTGGCATCATCTGGGAGCTTGTCAGATACACAGAATCTCACCCCACTCCACTGCCCCTGGGCTATTAAATCATAATCTGTACTTTAACAAAGTATATACACTAAAGTCTGAGAAGCACTGGTCTAAAACATTTGTAACAGGCATGTACTTACAGTCCACTAACCTAATCACATGAAAAGAACAGAAAGAAGTAGGGAGTAGCGAAAAAGTAGTGAGCATGAACAGGCATGATCAGCCCACAGAACAGATGTATTTGGGAACTACCTGCAAGGCTAGGCTGAGATCCCACATTTTATTTCTGTTCGTACTATCTACAAGTACCCCACTCACATGACTTTTTTACAGTATTCTATGTCAATTCTCATTTTTGATGGTTTCTTTAAAGAACTGTGAAAGATGAAAAATAAAAACATATAGCTTAATTAATCAGTGCTATATTTCACAGCACTGTCTTTTTAAAGCATTCTTACTAAATTCATATGATCTGATAAGACTATGGTCCCAAAAGACAAAGCCTCAAAGAAAAGGCCGAGCTTGTCAGTGATGAATAATGACTTTACAAAGGTTCTGGGGTCCACATATTTTTAGATGGTGTCACTTCACAATGAAGCAATACTTCTCACTTGGTTTCAGACCATTAAATTCAGATAATGTTGAGCTGACTGAAAGCCTGACATGAGAGAAGACTTACCTGTCTACAACTTCCTGGGACTTGCTCATAGCAGTTCAGTATCAAGGTCAAGAAGGTGTTTTCAGTGAAATGGCTTAGAAATGCTTTTACTTCCAATAAAATATTAAAAAGTCAGTGTTGAAAAGAATTATAGAACCAGACCTTAGAAATCCAATCTGAGTCATTACTAAATCCCAAAAAGGTCTGTTTCCTTAAAGAAGCATGTGAAAAATTTCCTGATTCTTTTATCATCTTCTACTGGAAGCCAGACAGGAAAGTCTTCATTATTTATTCACACAACAGACCTTTAGTGAGTACTAGCTCTATGCAAGGAACTGAACCAGATACCTGAGATACAAAGATGAATGAGCTATGTCTCACTTTTATTGATTCACAGATGATCCAAAGGACACACTGCTGCAACCGTTTACTTCCTGAACTGCCTTATATGCCCGCCAAAATTTTAAAAGCAGAAATCAGAAATCTGAAACTATTTCTCACTGGGAAAAGACAGAATTTCTAGTAGCTGCTTATTTAAAGAACTGTATGATTTTAGCAAAAGAGAATTTTTTTTCCAAAATAGTGGAATGAGTGAATGAATGAATGAATGAATATATAATAACTAGGTTATTTCAACAGAAACATTTTTAGTTGGTTGGCCATGTGTGGCAGCACTGATCTATTAATCTGCATAATGGCACGCTCTGGTTGGAAAATACAATTCAGCTTGCCTGATTTTTGTTCTCAGACAAATTCTACTTAGCATGAGACAGTTTGTAAGACAAGTGACGGACGGGAATCCATTCTATGTGCAAGCTCTTCTGCCAGACAGGATTAAAAGCCAAAAGGAAAACCAACCAGCAAACAAGCAGGTTTTCATTTCCAAAGTGGAAAAATAAGTAACGTTCTAGTCTGTCACTACAGTCCTTTCAGAAGAACGAACTTTAGAATTTCAGCAGCTTTCTGCATGAACACATTGAAAACACTGCACTGATTTGTGCCATCAGCTATTTGACTTGAAAACATGTCTTTAAAACTTAAAAAGTGATTAGTCCTCTAAGACTTTTCTATTTGTTTACTCTCTATAAAGTCCAGAATTGTTTTCTCCCTCTATGTATCTTGGGTCACTTAAAAAGAAAAAGTCTGAGATCCCTTTGTTAGAAACGAGAAAGTCAGCATTCTTGCATAGACAGGAGTGGGCCAACTAACTCCCTCCTTCTATTTGCATAGTTCATTCAACAATAACAACAAAAGAAAAACACACACATACACTTTTTTTACCAGATGTAACCTCAGATGAGACTAGATTCCTAAACTGTTTATAACAAAATGTGAAGTGGTCTGCAAGCCAGTGCAAATGTACACTGCCTGGATCATGCCAAATCATATTCTTTCCCCTCATGGAGCAGAGGCCCTGATTTGGCCTGAAATTTGGCTCTGCAGGCAGAGCGGACTTGTTGCTCCAGCTGTGTTTGATAAGCAGACGACAAGATAAAGCACGCTCTTCATTGCATCCTTCAGTAACTAGCATAGTGTAGAAAATCACAAGCCTCATTAAACTGGGCCCTGTATCTGTGTAATCTTGATATAAAGCAATAAGGAAAAATATTCTTCACTTTTAGCAAATCTGTGAAGTAAACTTCTAATTCTTCTTGCTTATAGCCCATGATGAGTTATAAATATGGTGAATAATAAAGTATCTCAAAGTCCTTAAGGATTTGGTATTGAAATTGGGAGTACTATTTTTTTTTTTTTTTTTTTTTTTTTGTTTAGAGGTATATACAGTAAGAGTCAGAAATGAGATTAATTCACTGATAGTGAATTATCATTACCAAATAGTTACTTTTTTTAACTAAGCTTTACATTCTGAAAAGCATGTTTGCACCCATTACCTCTCTTACTTTTCACAAACCTTCCAAATGTGTTGGTGTATGACATAGGTCATGGATTTGTTCGAACTCTGCTATGGACTTACCAGATGAATGAGATACTTAACTTTGCCAAAGACTGAACTTCCTCTTCATGACATGTGGGTTAATAAAATGTACCTCATAGGAGTGCTGTGAGGATTAAATGCTATAATCTTCCTAAATTTTCTTGTGACTATGAAACTAGATAATTATAAAAAGCTCTTACACAGACAATGCCTGTTATATAGCACATACTCACTAAATGGCCGTTCTTACTATTATTAGACGGGGGAGGTAAATGACTACATTCAGAGATGTTAAATAATTCATCACAGGTACATAATCAGTCATTCTAGGTACAGGGGACTATAATCTAGGCCTTTTGCCTCCTACCACATGTATACATCATCTGTATAGATGGAGTTTTTCTCAATGTAAAAGACACTCTGTTATATACAGGAACTGATGAAAAAAATGTTAAAAACAAACAAACAAACAAACATAATCCAGACTTTTACTTTAAGGCAAGATAAAGTTTTAGAAACTAATTTTACTCTCCTGCCTGAAACAACCAGAAAACAGGATGTATAATATAATAGTTCTCAATATACTAGACATCAGGCAATGAAGTATCCTAGTATCTGAAAGATGAAAGAAAAACAAGGTAAGCCCTATAATTACCCCACCTCTACATTTTGAGAGATTATCTGGGGTGTAAGACAGGGAGGTAGAACCCAGGAGGAACCTACAAGATATCCTCAGTTAAGGAGAAGTAGCTAAGAGCCTAGGGATAGCAAGGTAGTGAGAGTTCATCGGATAGAGTACTAGAGAGGTAACAGCTTCACAGAAAGAAAACTCTGGAAATCTGCAGAGGGTTCCCCTTGAGGATTCAGCTGAATATCAATCAGTGAATGTGTGTAAACAAATCGATAACAGAAAGGTATCTAGAAAATCCCCAAATATTTAGAAATGGAATAACACATTTTGAAATAATCTAGGGAGTCAAAGAAGAGCTAAAAAAATTTGAAAATATTTTGAACTGGAGAAAAATGGAAACAGCACATTAAAAATTGTAGTATACTGTTAAAGCAGTGATAAGGGAGAAATTTATAGTAGTAAATGCCTATATTCTAAAAAAAAAAAAAAGTCTCGAACCAATGATCTCAGTTCTTACCAAAGTAAACTAAAAAAGAAGGACAAATTAAATCCATTGTAGATGAAAGAAAATAATAAAGATCAGTGCAAAGATCAATAAAATAGAAAACAGTTAACAATAGAGAAAAATCAATTAAACCAAGCACCGGTTCTCCAAGAAAATCAATAAACCTCTAGCTAGACTGAGGGGGAAAAAAAGAAGAGACAATTTCTAATATCAAGGAGTACAGAAGTGACATTAGTATAGATTCTACAGATGTTAAAACGTATAATAGGGAATGTTATGACAACTTTATGCCAATAAATCTGCCAGTTTATATGAAATGGATAAGTTTCTTCAAAGACACAAACTACCAAAGCTTACTCAAAAAAAAAAATGCCTTGACTAGCCCTATATTTATTAAATAAGTTGATTTTGTAGTTAAAAATTTCACATGAAATAAGCTCAAGCCCAGATGGCCTCACTGGTAATTCTACCAAATCTTTAAGAAAGAAAAAATACCAATTCTGCACAAACTCTTCCAGAAAATTGAAGAGAAGGGAATACATACCAACACTTTCTATGAAATTAGCATTACCTTGATATTAAAAAATAAAGACAAAAGATTATAAGGAAAGAAAACTACATGAACAACAAAAAAATTAGCAAATTGAATTTGATAATATTCATAAGGGATAATATATGTCCCAGGAATACAAGGTTAGTTTAACATTTTAAAAAATCAATGTAAATCGCTATATTAACAAACTAAAAGAGAAAAACTATACAATCTCAATAGTTGCAGAAAAATCATATTATAAAGTCCAACATCATTTATTGGTCAAAACTCGCAGAAACCTAGGAATAGAGGGAACTACTTGACTGAATAAAGGGTATCTACCAAAAAAAAAAAAAAGCTTTAAGTAAAAATCTACTATATAAAACAGACAAAAACAAAATTGTTTCGACTAGGGAAAAGTTCAACCTCCCATCCCCAGTCCTCCCTTCATGTGGAGCCTAAGGCACTGTCACTATGCTCCAAGCATCCAGGAGCTTTGATTTGAAAATCACCACTATAAGCCATGGGGAAACTTGCAACCAAGTCATCGATAAATAGTCACAGAGACCCTACTCTGTGTGGCTTTTTTGTCATGAACATGGCCAACAGTCAGCCTTAGAATGGTGGTAATCTGTAATGCCCTATGCCAAGACTAGAGTCTGCCATATGCCTTGCTTATGGTATATATTCTATCAATGTTGACTGGATTATAATGAACGGCTATATAAAGTATAACAACATAGAGAGATGACTCACGCATCCCAAACTGAAGAACATTTCTCAGCACCAGCGGTACATAAAGCCATCTAATAAACACTGTGCTGCTTTCTTGAGTTTTAATTTAGCTTTAAGATTGGTGCAAGTTGTTTTGCTGTACAAGTAGATATGTTGCATTTTATAAAGCAAATTTACCTATATTTTTTTAAGGGGAAAAAAGTGATATTAAAAAAAGTTTGGGTTTGTAGCAGGCAGCCTCAAACTCAAGAAGAGGATACTCATTTTTCTGTTATCAGGCATTCCAAAGTAAAGAGGTTTGACAAGCACTAAACGAATCTAAATGCACCTTTATATTGCAGGTAGGGCAACTCAGGCCCACATTGTTTATAAGGTTTTTTGAGCTCATAGTTGGAGAGTAGATAATTCTTCATGAGGTATCCTAAGTCCTACTCCTTCTGAAGTATCTGAAAAAATCACGATTTTTTCTAGGAACAAAAAATAAGATTTAAGAACTTTCCATAGACCAGCAGACTAAATGAAGAAGGGAGGTATCAATGCAGATAGAGTTAATGTACTTACATTTTCAAATTAATTAGGAGGGTCATATATGCACACATAAAATCCTATAATCAAAACCATATGAAAGTATTAAATGTACTGAGTATAATAGACACACAGTGGAGAGGAAGGGAGGGAGGAAGGAGGAAGGGAGAGGGAGAGGAAGAGAGAGAAAAAGAAAAGAAGAAGGGGGGAGAAAAGGGGAGGGGAGGGAGGGGAGCAGGGAGAAAGGGAGAGAGAGAGAGTGCACACATGAACACTTCCAGCTGGGATGGAAACTTACAGTATGGTCGCTTCCCAACGAAAAAAAAGGGGAGAAACTTACATTTTCCTTTCTTAAAACATGCATAGCTGATTTTAAACACCCCAAATTCTGCAATGACATTTCCCCTATGTACTTAAACTGGAGGTATTCTGCTGAGAAAATGGGATTACCATAGTGAGTGCTGAATTATATGACCTACGAGGTCCCTTTCAATTCCTAAAGGCATATGGTTCTGCAATGACTCAAAACTGTCCATCTTTGTCTGCTATGTGACAGAAATTTATAATGTGCCTTTGCCTAATGCTTGCCTTGTGAAATGGGCAGAACTTGTTATACACTTGTTTAATTTCAAATGAGACCCTTCATTAAGCAGTTTAAAGAGATGAACTCTGAGATGCAAAATACCTGTATCACAGACCTGCACGTAAATGTAAACAATGACAAAATGCACAATAGCTCATGGAGGAATAAGCAAAGGGACAGCCTTTGTGATAGGCAAGATATAGCACCACTTCCAATACTGCAACAGGAACTAGAAGAAAATAACTTTTGGAATTCCACACCAACTTTTTAGATTATCTTTAATGGAAGAGAGCTACTGGCCATATAGCGGAATCTCTTACTACCACCAAAAGGAAACCTTTGTTAAGACAGACTTATTTTTTAAATGGGCAAAAACACTTTCAATTAACAGAATTCCATTGAGGGGCTTCCACCAAGCATCTTGTTTGGTCTTCTGTCACACAGATGTTCACTTGGTTAGCACTCAAGAAAGAAGCAGACAGATTCATTAAGAAACACACAAATCCCTCTTCGGAAAATTCACCACAAATTTTTCTTAAGTGCTTGCCTTTTGTGATTGTCATGGACGTATCGGTTCAGGTTGCAGCCATGCCTCTTTCATTTTCAAAGCTACTGAAGGATTCCATCGCATGCCAAGCTTCCACAAGTAAAGCACTGGGCAAGGCAGGATTGAAGAGGAGCAGGGAGGGCAGGCATTCTGGCGCCTGATGCCCAGTTCTACACTATATTCCAATCTTCCTGGCATTAACCCCTTTACCATGAGCTGTCATTAATTCCTTCCAGCCTCTATTCCAAGCAAATCCTACCTCCATGATTATATTCTGGAATTTGTTTGCTGGACCATTGCCATGTGCAGCTACTGCTGAAATCTAATATCGCACAGTATAATGCTAAATGCTGAACTGGCTCTCTATCCTGTGGGCTGATTAGGCAGAGAAAAAGATGACTACCTCTCAACTAAAATCCCATGTTTTCTATTGAAGCTTGAACGGTTTCTCTGATTTGCTCCTAAAACCTGAAGGAAAAAAAACGAGAACTGCCAGGCCCACTGACTCTCCTGCAAAACAGCACATCCCCCACAGAGTAAGCGTACTTCTGCTTACAGCTTCTTAAAACTCTCTCTGAATGTAGTTATATTTTGTATGGCTCCAACAAGGAGTTCCACATAAGACTGCAGGTTGCTAGGGAGATGGGAGTAACCAGGGAAATGGGAGTAACCAGGGAGATGGGACTAACCAGGATGATGGGAGTAAACCAGGGAAATGGGAGTAACCAGGGAGATGGGAATAACCATTGATAAGAGAGAGAGTTCATACACTCACAATCCAGATCACAAGGATGTTCGCCAGTCTGATTCAGGTTGGTGGTGATATTTCAAAACTCTCTGGGCAGAGGTGGGGCTCATCTTCATGTGGGTCTTGAAGTATGTGTGCCAAGTGTGTGTCCAGGCTAAAGAAGGAAGCTTGAGCCAACTCCCATGAGAGAAGGACTAGAGCGGGGAAGTAGGTAAGACATGGAACACAAAGCAGGAAGCTGATTAGGAACCCAGGAACACGTGGACTATGGAGGACAGCTCGGCAGCCTCCCGGGCACCTATGGACTCATATACACACTAATTCTAGAACCCTTCCACAGATCCAGATTTACTCTTTATTACTTGCCAGACTTTGTTCACAGCATGTAGATCTTTTATCACCATCATAGAATAGGACTGGGGTAGGCAGTCTGAAAGCTATTTTTGCATCGTTGATTAAATTGTAAAATATATAAAGATCAGTAAGAAATTTTTCTTAAGGTTAAAGTAGGGAGGAAAAATTAGCCAAAGTGGTCATCAAGCATTTAACTGGCTTGACTAAAATTTTTCAGTTCACAAGGAGCCATTTTTCCAGAGGTCAGTGTAGGCCTGTGATTTTGAAACTCTCCTTAGTCGTCCAGATTTGCTTCTTTTCTTTGGTGTTTTCCTTGGAAAATTTTGATCATCTGGAAGGATTTCTTGGAAAAAAAACTATACTCAAAATCTGCAGACAGTAATCATCCTATTTATCTTGCCACTTTTCTGATACCAGTTGACAAGTTATTATGCCTTAAAAAGTACCAGTCCCTTTCTACCTCTTCAGTCTTAAGCAGGAGCCCTTGATGGAAACTGACTTCATTAGTAGCTCTCAACAGACCCTCAGGACAGCATAAAAAGAACAAAACACAGACTTCCTCCAGAAGTAGTAGAAAAGGGAACTGAAGATAAAAATCTTTTGTTTGTAGGTTATACATCATTACCTTTAACAGGTAATTTTTTTCTCACACGCATTCTTCCTAAGAAAAAGACTCACCTCAACCAGAATTTAAGAGGAGACATGTATGGGCTATTTACAGAATATATGTGTTGGGAGGCGGTCTGAGCACTTGGATTGAAAATAGAGGTTAAATGACTTGAAAGCTCTACACAATGCAGGAGAATAATTTGGAGGTTTGGGAATTTAAAAAGACAACTTCAGAGCCTCAAAAACCAATACCATATTCCAGGATTCTCTTTGGTTCAATTTCAGTAATTATTTTTAGTTTAAAAAATCTTCTCGATGGATCAGAATTGCAGTTTATAAGAGTAAAGGGAAGGTGAGACTTTGGAATATTGTGTTGGTTTCTAAGGGATTTGAGCATAAATAAATGAAACAGAAAACAGAAAAACAAGAAAGACAATCAGTAAAACCAGCAGTTGGTTCCCTGAAAAAATCAACTAAATTTATAAACCACTAGCTGGAATGACCAAGTAAAAGAAGGGGAAGAAAAAAATATTAACAAAATCAAGGATGAAAGAGTGGACATCACTACTGACCATACAGAAATGAAAAAGAATGACTTACTGTCAAAAATTAGACAATTTAGATGAAATAGACAAATTCCTAGAAAGACACATTACCAACTAACTCAAGAAAAATAGAAAATACAAATAGACCTATAACAAGTAATTAAATTGAATTAGTATTTAATAATCTTCCCACAAAGAAAAGCCAGGTCTCTGTGGCTTAATTGGTGAATTTTATCAAATATTTAAAGAAAATACAACATCAATCATTTATAAACACTCAGAAAATAGGGAATACTTCCCAATTCATTCTATGAAGCCAGCATTATTTTGATACCAAAGCCATAAAAAGACATATAAAGAAAACTACAGATGAATGTCCCTTATAAAGACACGAAATTTATCAACTTGAATCCAGCAACATATGAAAAGAATTATATACCCTGACCAAATGGGATTTCTGCTAGAAATACAAAGTTGGTTTAACATTAATGTAATGTACCATATTGATAGTATAAAGGACAAAAACCACACGGTAATCTCAATAGATGAAGAAAAAGCATTTGAAAAACTCCAACACCCTTTTATGGTATATATATAAAAAAAAACCTTTCAACAAACTAAGACCATAAGAACATATCCTCACCCTGATAAAGAACACGTGCAAACAATATACATCTACCATAATAATTAATGTTGAAAGACAGAATGCTTTCTCCCTAAGATCAGAAATGAGACAAGGATATCTGCTTTCATCACTTATACTCAATATTGTACTGGAGGTTCTAGTGAGTGAAATAAGGAGGAAAAATTAAGTACCTATATTGGAAAGAAAGATATACAAGTCATTATTCATAGAAAACATGATTCTATATGTAGAAAATACCAAGAAACTCATTTTAAAACATATTAGAATTATTAAAGAAGTTAGTAAGTTTACATAATGCAAAATCAATATAAAAAATCAATTGAATTTCTATATTACTAATAAATAAACTAAAAATAAAATTAAAAGGACAGTTTTATTCATAATAGAATCAAAAAGAATAAATTACTTAGAACTAAATTTAATAGAATAAATAAAGGACTTGTCCACTGAAAACTACAAAACACTGCTGCGAGAAATTAAAGAAAATACAAATAAATGGAGAGACATTCCATGTTCATAAATTTTGAGACTCCATGTTGTCGAGATTACAATACTCTCCAATTGATCTACAGAGTCAAAGTAATCCCTATCAAAATCCCATTTGACATTTTAGTAGAATTTGGCTAGTTGATCTTAAAATCTTTGAAAATGCACAAGATCTAAATCAAAATAATAAGGAAAAAAAGTTGGAAGACATACTGCCTACTACCTAATCTCAAAACTTATTTTAAATCCACATTAATCAAGACACCTGCGAGGACAGGCATACAGACCAATGGAATGGAACTGAAAGTCTAAAAATATAGCCTTATGTGTATGTTCATTTGGCTTCTGGCAAAGGTGCCATGATAATTCAATGGAGAAAAATATGGTTTTTTCAGCAGTGTAGGGACAATGAAATAGCCACATGCAAAAATAGGATCTTAGATCCTCGTTTCATTTCCTATTCAAAAATTAACTCAAAATTGACCATAGAACTAAATTTAACAGCTAGAACTAAAGAACTTCTGGGAAAAATAATAGGAGAAAATCTTTGTCGCCTCAGATTAGACAAAGAGTTTTTGGATATGACACCAAAAGAATAATCTATTAAAAATAGATTAAATTAGACAAGTTTTAAACTTTCATTTCAAAATTTGAAACTTTTCATTTTCTTAATGATGTCTTTTTAAATGCAAAAGATAAGCCACAGACTGCAAGAAAATATTTGCAAATCACACATTTGATAAAGAATGTGTATTAAACATATATAAAGAACTCTCACGACTCAATAGTGCAAGCGCAAAAAACCTGATTAAGAAATGGGCAAAAGATTTTAAAAGATATTTTACCAGCAAAGATGTATAGACTACTAATAAGTATATGAAAAGATGCTCTACATTATTACTCATTAGGGAAATGCAAATTAAAATCACAATGAGATTCTACTATATACCTACTAGAATGGCTATAAACAAAAAGAAATTCAAAGCATTGATGAAACTGTAGAAACTAGAATATGGCTGGTGGGAATACAAAATGGTTCGGAAAATTGGAAAACAGTTTGGTAGTTTATTAAAATGTTAAATATAAACTTACACAGCCCAGAAATTCTACTCCTAAGAATCTACTCAAGAAAAATAAAAATATATGTCCACACAAAGACACGTATGTGAATGTATGTAGAAGCATCATTCATAATAGCCAAACACTGAAAACAATCCAAATTTACTGAAAACAATCCAACAACTGGCGAACGATGCATAAAATTTGATATATCCATATAATTCAGCAATAAAAAGGAATGAGGAACTGACACATGCTACAACATGAATGAATCTCAAAAACATGCTAAGTGAAAGAACCCAGATGCAAATAACAACACATTGCATGACTGCATTTAAATAAAATGTTCAGCAAAGGCAAATATATAGGAACAGAAAGCAGATCAGTGGTTGCCTAGGCAGAGATCAACTTCAAACAGACATGAGGAGATTTTTTTGTGGTGATGTAAATGTTCTAAAACTGGATTGGAATTACAAAATAGTGATGTTTGCACAACTCTACAAATTTATCAAAAAAAAAAAAAGTCATTGAATTATATACTTAAACAGTGGGTGAATTTTATGGTATGCAAATAATGTCTCAATAACACTTTAAAAAAGAGTAAAGGGCAAATTGTCCTACAGTCCCTAGCTATAATATAACTGAACATTTCTGGAACTCTTCCTATTTACTGAGCACTAAATAAGTGTCAGATGCTACGTTAAAAGCTTTATAAAAATTGTTTTCATTTAATTATCACAATAACTCTCTAATGTCAGAACTATTTTCCCATTTTACATACGAGGAAACAGCCACAGAGAAAATAAGCAAAAATCCAGAATCACTCAACTGGCAAATCTGAAGAGCAGAGATTTGTCTGGTAGTAAGGCCCAGACACTTAATCACTGCACTTTAGTTTCTATCTGTGGACTTCTAAGCAAATTTATTCTGGCTTTGTCTGATATGTAAAATATACTACCTAACTTCTCACAATACCTTCCTTTAATATATTTATAGACATGCGAGTTTATTTTCCTCTATCATGCCTGAGTCTTTCCACTTTCCTGTCAATTATTGTGCTTCAGTGTTTTCTAACCTTTAAGTGTGTTTTAGCTGTTTTAATCTTCACTTGCATCAGGTAACTGCAAGAGTGCTTGACATCCTGGATTAACAAAACAGAGGACGCCAGGCTATGAGGGGAAACTCTTTCTTAGTGTTTGGAAAAGCAAGTTTTCCATAGCTTAAAATTTACATTAACAGTAGGCCTTTTGAGTCCACTGAATATAGCAACTCTGGAGAAATATAAATTGATCACATGGTACAAATTATAAAAACCCATTTGCCTCGAAATCGGTTCACATGAGACATAGTTTTTTTCCCACAGGTTAACTCTCTAAATTAAATCCTTCTCCAAAGTCAAAATACTAAGAAGAACCAGGCTTCATAAATGAATAATGAATTTTTTCATTAGTAACAAAAACAGCATTAAGTTGAAAGGTCTACTAGGCAGATCTAAAATGTGGGAACAATTCATAATTGAGGGACTAATGTTCCATTTTAAAAAATCTCTTTGAGGTATCATCAGACAAACTTAAAAATTCTCCACCACTGGCCATTTCCAAGTACAGATGCCAGTTTGACCACACATTTTAAACATGTGTCTGGAGAATTTTATGTAGCTCCTTTTACAAACTTAAAGAGAAATATATTCACTGTTACTGAAGAAAATTGGTCTATTGGGAGGATTTAGAAATGGAAAAAATGTAGAAAATCATCCACAAGTAAATACTACAGCCGTTTCTATTTGTACCTATGCCTGTACTGGTTATAAGTTAGGCTCTTTTGAAGACTACACACACATGTTACACATAAAGCATTTTGGAAGAAAGGTAAGAAGAAAAAAGCCAAGACTAGAGGATAGTGTAATAAGAAATCTAAGCCATTTCACTGAGAAGTTATTGCTAAAGTATAACTTCAGCTAAGACCACCATGTGGTGAACTGTGCCCCCCAAAAAGTGCATATTGATGGCCACTTACTTGGATAATAAACCAATAAACCAAAATGGTGATATTGTAGCACAATTGCAACCAAAGGCTTACATCTTCCACATTCAGACAGAAGAAATACTTGTTAATCTTTGCTTTAATTATCTTTTATCTTTTAACTTTATTTTTTCTAAATTTTGCTTTATTGATCAGACAATTCTTTAATTACCAGGTGATTTTCCATTTTTCTCTCTGTTTTTCCATTTATCTCTGTTTTTACTTAAAGCTCATTATAATCAACTTTTGAAACCACATTATTTGTCCAAGTGTTTAAACCAATTTCCCTGTTTTGAAGAATGGGAAGTTCAAAATGAACAAGCTTAACTGTTGTTGGAAAATAAAAATAACCACTGAGATTGTGGACTGGAGTTACAGGGGTTGGTTCCTGATCAAGAAAACAGGTTGGCCATGGCAAAGGGCATTCGGCTTGTAGGCGCAGGGCCATGCCCATGTCCCCAGCACCATAGCACCTGCAGCAGGATGGGCGGGACAGAGGCAGTTCCAGGTTTGTCTTTCCGGCGTTGTCTGGGCCATCTGAAGGGAGGGGCGGTAGACACAGACACAGAAGAATTATGTTAGTGCTCACATTGCAAGATAGTTCTGTGTGTTCTAGACAAGGCCCAGGGAAGGAGGGTTGAAGGATAAGTTATAGTGTGAGCTCTAGGACAACTGTGCTATCTATTCATCAGCATCCCAGAGTCTGAATATCTAGAGGGCCTAGGCCTGGGTCTCTCTTTCTAGTAAAGAAAGTCTAAAATAATCCTGCATACGTTTCAGTGTGTTTTCTTCACCATGATCTCTAAAGTGGGTCTAACTGTTAAAACACATTTATAGATGATGTCTTTGAGTCTAAGAGTGGGCAAAGGGCCTGCTGCAAAGTGTTCAGTGCATTAATGACAGAGCTAGACCCTGTCTCCTGACCCCCGTTCTGATGTTCCCTTCACTGAACCACACTCATTCTCTGAAATCAACATGGTAAGAAAGGTTTACGATTTCTTCTTTTCAATGTAGTGATGAGAGGGAGACTGAGCTCTAGCGAAGATAACAAGAAGTGCCCTGTTGTACCAGCAACATAGAAAACCCAACTCTGGACAGATGGTTTTAGCATTTCTCCTCATGTTCCTTCCCTGTTCTTTTTCTTGGTTGTTATCCCACTGCGTGTGTCCTAGGAGACCAAGGTAGAACTGCCAATTGCCACTCTGGCTAAGGGACTCCATGGTTTCCATTTAGAGGTAGGGGTTATAATTCCACATCTGAAATTTGGTTTGGATTGAATTTTGGGCTACAATTCTTACATTTGAAAGAAAAAAAATCCTCCACAAAAACTCTTTCTTAAGTTTTCAATTTTTAAGTAGAAAGAGGGGAAAAGTCACAAGTCCAAATTATTATAAATTATTTTGGTGATGATCGTAAGTACTCTTTTTTCAAAGAGTACTGTTCTAAATAGCACAGACTGACTACTGAAACGTCATCAGGAACCACTATTCTGGAAACTGCTGAAAATGTGATATGGACAGTAAAGGAGCCATATTTCAGAGTATCTGTGTTGTATGTACTTTTCCAAAACATCCTTTAAAGACCAATCTGTCCTCCATCTGTCTTCTTGGTGAGATTTGTGTATAAAAGCCTCTTGGGAACATACATAGTGATAACTAGCTAAAGGGGATTTTAAATATTATCATGTGTATAACATTTTAAGGCTTGAAATGCTTTTTCAATCTATGCACCATTTAAACCTCTTAAAAGTGGCTTTTATTATCTCTGTTACATATGGAGAAACTGAGGCTCAGAAAAGCAAAGCATTTAGCTCAGCTTCTAATATAGATATTAGGAGATGGAACTGGCTCAGAATATGAGCTCTATTCATGACACATCAATGCTTCTCACAAATCATTTTTAGAAAATGAACAACTTCTCATTTATTATGTGATATGCAGTGCCACATGGAACTAAAGCTTCTGAGTTTTGCTCGTGCTGGATTTGGTGCCACCTATGTAAGGTGGAATGCAGATAATTGCCCTTCGTGTACAACACCTTGGATAGGCTCTGTGCATGCCAATTTGTCATTCACTAAAATTCAAAAGGGTGAAAATATTAGATTTGACTTAAATGTTTATTTATCTGGCCTTTTGACATACTCTAGCCTGCTGTTGAGACTGAGAAATGAACCAGAAATTAGGAACCACAATTGTCTGTGTCCTCCTTCTCTGACGTCGCTATTGGACAAACGCAGAGGGCTACACTGACTCTACCCTATTTTCCCGGAATTAGAGGCAGTTATAGTCTCTCTTTCCTGCATGGCCTTAGCACCTTATTCACAATGTTCTCACAATACATGGTTGATGATGATTTTGGGGTTCATACCATAATTCTCCACTGTATTGCGACCCCCTCCGAGACCAGGACTGTTTATCGTCTAAACAGCATAGCACCTGGCACATAGTATGGGTTAATGAACATTCACTGAATGAGTGAGGAAGACACAGGGAGATTTGCCACATGAATGAACTCAGAGACTCATGGAACATTTGCTCTAAAGCATCCCCATGTGGCAGGGATCCGTCAGCTGGAGAGGTGTGCTGGCTAGATCAACTGCCTAATCCATTTCTGGCCTGAAGAAAATGTCCTGGAGTTAGTAAAAATAAAATGCCTGTTCATTTAAATTTCCTTTTGCATGTCACCGAGGATCTTTGTTTATAGATATAGTGCTACCTTTTCATTAACTAGAGAGGAGGCACACTTCCAACAGTGAGGATGTGCCAGATCAAACCATTCATACTCTCTCACCTTTCCCCTAGTAACCAGTTGTGTATTTTCAGGTTGACAAACCTAGAGTAAGTGTAATCTGGGGCCAGCATGCAAGAGAAGATGAGGATGAAGGGAGCTCTAGCTAAATCAGGCCTAAGAAAAGTGGAGCCCTTGTTACTGATCAGCACTGAAAGAAAAGTTTCTCATATTGTGTTGACCAAAGAATCCTGACTTCCATTTACTTGCCATATAACCTTGGGCAAAGCCTAACTTCTCTGAGCCCCAGTTACCACCTGTAATGAAGAGATAATAATAGTACCTATCTCGAGGACTGTTAAAATTAAATAAGATAATGTACATATTTGGTCAAGTGCCTGGCCTATAATAAAAGGCAGGTGTAAATGATGTAAATATTAGTCTTATCCTTTGGAAGACAACTCTCTGCTTCCCCAACCCTAGAAAACTGTTCTGATAAGCAAACAAAGGAAGACCTTCCGAATTAAATGCTTACTCTGCATCAGGTCTTAAGGATGTCGGCTCAGAATCCTGGCAGTCTCTATTTAGTCATAGTTCCCACTGAGGCTTGAGTCAGCCTCCTGTCTATGTCAGGACCAAGCCTGCAGTTTCTCATCACATGACTCTTTCCTCTAGCCTTCTCCTCTATCTCATATTGCCTGGCCCTGGCCCCAGGCAAGACATGATACAGGCCATTGGAGCAAGATGTTTCATAAAGTCAGCCAGGAAGACAGCTTTTCTTAGAGAGGCTTTTTTTTGGAAACGAAATTCCTCCTTTCAAGTAAAATAACACTGACTGGAATCACTGGGCTATGCCAGCGACATCAGGGCATCGTTAAAAGAAAAGTCTTGACTAAGCAATGTTTATAATTTCAGAGTTGTTTGGAGTTTATGGTATAATTTATGCCATGTGTTCTATCATTAACAGTTTTTAAGAGTGACCTATTTTTTTTTTTATTCAACTGAGCACTTATGACACGGCATCTCCCATAATAAGGAAGACACACTCTTTCATTGAACTGGGAGGTTTCCTTTGGAAAGCATTATTTGTTGGTTAGCATTTCCCTTCAACCATCTAACTGGCTGGAGACAATAAAAACAACCTGAAGAGCTAAGGGTTCAATTTCAGGGTCTACTTGCTTAGAATCTATGTTGCAAGTGGTCTGTCCTAGGATAGGCTGGTTTGCTGGTAGCAGTCTGCCTTGCTTCGTGTTTGAGAACCAGCAACATCTCTGGGCTGAGAGCCTCAGAAGAATCTTTCAAGAAAGCCTTCGGGAGCAACAAAGCAGAGTTGCTTTATGCAGAGTGTAAGGGAAGCCACAGCTATGAAGAGCTGAGTTCTGACTTCTTTCACAGAGCTGCCAGAAGTACATTGTTGAGCACGCCACAAACACGGACCCTTGAAAGGACTCAGTTCCTTCTCAGAGATCTAACTGTATGTAATACAGGCCATGCAGAATGAATAAGCCACTAAGGAACAGTGAACTAACTGAGTATCGAATGCAGCTTAAAAAAAATCTATCAACAAAACTCTTTGAAAACCACACACATACACACACACACACACACACACACGCGTGCACGCACACACACACACACACACACACACACACACACACACACACCTTACCACTGCCTTCATTTCACAGAAGAGAAATAAAACTTGAAATGCTACCTCTGTAGCATCAGTGAAACCGTGATTAAGGCTACATATAAGGTGGAACTATGACAGAAGGCAGGTATTTGTCCCTGACTTATTTCCATGTTCATGCTTCATATCCATGATATAGCATGATCTTAGTAACTACCAATAGCCCAAACACTTCATGTGCTGCAGGAATGAGTAATGTGGCTTTGGGAATCCTATGACAAATATTGGAGATTGGGAGTATATCAAGGATGCAAGATAACAGACATCTAAACCACACATTCATCCCCTGAGTCATGCTCAGTGCCTCCCTCCTTTACACCCACCACCAGTTGGTTGCTAAAGTCTATCTGCCTCCTAGGAAACCCTTAAAATCTGACCCCTCTGGCCTTTCTTGGAGTCGCTGTCATGGTCTCTTGCTCGGAGTATTTTAACAGCCTCCTTTCTAATCTCCTTAACTTCCCTTTTGTCATCTTTTATTCTACTACCCTGTAATGACCTTCTTAAAACAAAAATCAGCTATTCCTTGACAATCTCCAATGTCCTGTCATTGACCACAGGATAGAGTTCAAACCCCTTCCAAGAGCCTTGGACAGTATGGGAATCTGTCTGGGTTCTGTCATTGATTGGCATTTGCCCTTAATCTTTCTGAGCTTCAGCCTCCTCATCCATAAACAAGGATAAAAATAGTACTGACCTCACAAGGCTGTCATAGGGGTTCAATGAGATAAGGTATGTAAAACGTCTTAGATAGTGTCAGACAGAAGTGCTAGATGAATGCTGTTATCTCTGTGCACAGTCCTTACATGAAATAACGCAGTTCCTGGAACAGGCTATGATGTTTAGCATCTCAGTGACTTAGTGCCTGTTGTTTTTGTTAATTGATTTACTGATTATTCATTCATCAGATATTTATTGAATACGTACACATCTCTAGCCTCAGTATCAACAATTTATTGAGTGCCAAAGATAAAACAATGAACAAGATAGGATAGGTACTAGCTCTCTTGAAGTCTGCATTCCAGAAGTGAAGATCTGGACTATAACATATTTTTATAAATAATTTAATATTTTAATGCACTTAATATTTAATACTAAATAAACAAATATGAAATATTAAATATAGTTTTGTGCTTGAAAACAGTAAGGCCAATGGGATTGAGCGGCAGGCTGAACTACCCTTTTTCGGTTAATCAGAGTAGGGCTCTCTGAGACGATGACAAAAAGGAGCCTGGAGGTTCTGAAGTCACTGTAGCCCAAGAAATGATGATTTATCAAAGTGAATGCCAAATATACACACAAATTCTGGGGTGGTATTTTTTACAAATAGAGTTTGCTAATTTATTTGAGATTCTTCATGATCTTTATATAAAATGCCCAAAACACTATCATCAGATGGATTATGAAAGTCTAGTGATATACTACTAGAAATCAACTATTTGGTGTTCTTATTTTTATTTGTGTAGATTCTTTACTCGTATGTTACAGTTTGTAAGAGAGTATGTAGGAAAAAAATTCACCTCTTCTAATTATAGGTACGAGTAGAGGTTAAATAATTATATTTATGTATTTATTTAATTTTTAATAATTTAATGTGACACATTGAAATTTTACTATTAGCGACTGGGCTGGGAGCTTCATAATTGTAATTTAAAATCAGAAAAACAATCCTAGAGGATAAGTATTATCAGCTCCAGATAGAAACTGTGGAAGGCAGACAGAACAATAATTAGTGAGCAATATGTGTGGGGAGTTCTTACTAAATACTGGAGATAATAAAGCCCAGAGAGGTGAATGGCTGATATTTCTACTAGACTTAATTGTGAAATCTAGACAAGTATGCAGATTTCACCTCTATCCATGAGAATTCAGTTAGTAAAACTAATCCTAGTATGAAATGGAAAATCTAAGTTTGGCACCAGGTCTAGAGTCTGCTTCTACAGCTGTCCATAATATAATGGCTACTACTATTGAATGCCTCCATGCAGATCTGGTCTTTGTGGCTTGTCTGCCTGCGGGTACTATGGTAAGGGCAAACTCCAGACGCATTTTTTTTAAGTTCTTTAAAATGAATGAAAGAGACTGAAATCGGAAGCCAAACACTCATTAGAGTAATGCTGTTCTTAGAAGGCACTTTTTTTATAAATTATTTCCAGGCAGAAACTCAGTTCTTTTTCTGTGCTTCCCATGAACATGAGATATCACACCAGGCCCGCACTTCCCAGGGCTGAGCCAGCAGCTACACTGAATTGGCCCTTGCCAGCATGAAACTGCTACCTGTGTTGCCTTTCTCCTGACGGTGGTCCCTGGACTGCTGCTGTTACCCGTTATGCCACTTTGGCAATATACTACTATACTTTGGTGGCATAACAGGCAACGGCAGAGAGTAAGCATCAAGCTGGAGAGTGAAATGTGACTCAGCATGATTGCCTTTCAGATCCGAAATAGAAGAGTAAATTATTTATATGCTCTGCTATCAAGACTCTAATTCTGATATTCATCACCTTAGCCAGGTCTCAATTTCCAACTGCTAAATGAAAGAGCACTGAGTATCACCCTATGTTTGCATATGAGTATTTGTGTGTACCACTGTATATGCCATCAAAATTCTATTTATACTTTATAATCACATACATTGCTCAGTTTAATTTATATGTAGTGATTGCCTGCTTTGAAAAAAGAAAGCTAATGATTTTGTTTGAACTAAATCATGCAGTTTAGAAAAATTTCCAAGACAGTCAGTAATCCAGTGTACTTTTAATTTCGTCTAATGTTATCTACCTTAATTTACATTTGTTCTTTCAATGTGGTTTAGTTAAAAATAAAACAAAACTTTTATCTGAGATGCCATCTTTCATGTAAGGCCTTAATGATTCCATGAAAGAAAAAAAAGCAACAAAAAAACCCTCAACAACAGCCCATCAAAAGATTACAGACAAAAAAAAAAACATAGAAGTCATTCTATTTAATAAATTGCATTGGCCAGGTTAGGGAGAGTCCTAGTTTATCCAATGGATACAAATGCAGAGTCATTCCTAAGCAAAAGAAAAATTTGTTGTTTTAAGATTAGTTATCTATCATTAAATAATGTTGCTTGATAGAATAATTCTTAGAGAATGACTTTTTTTAATGAACTGAAGTTCTTAGAAAATAAAGGAAACTAATTTTACAATATAATATTTTTTAAATGTCCATTTTAATGAAACGGCTAAAGATACGTCTTTTATTTTCTTTATTTCCAAAGAATCTACAGTAGGACTTACACACCAATTGGACAGAAGAAAATAGTGGCTACATTAGAAATAGATTTACAAGAAAACCAAAGAAAGAACAGTTGATACTCTGCTTCCTCAAATGATCTGCATGTAATAATTGCATAAAATAATTCAGGTTTCTATCGTATCTCAGGTCTGAAGTAATTGTCAGATATGCAGGACTGAGGATCCAGTGAAAGTGCATCCAGCTCAAAGGAAAGAGGTGAGCAACACTGGAGCCCACTTATGAACTTGACAAGACTTAAGGAAATAAGAGACCTCTTAAGTCAGTAGTTTCAACATTAGTAGCAATGTCCTTTGGCCGGATTTTTACAGACTTCTGAAAGAGATAAGTCTTTAACTCCTTTTGAAGTCATTAATACTTTATACAAACAGGTTGACAGCATTGTATTGAATCTACACTATAGTTCTGTGATACACTCCCTGGTCTAGAAAACTTTCAAAGACGCTCTGTCCCTAGAAACTGATTTCCTATCAATGTTCAAATTTCCCCAAAGAGTGACAAGGAAACAGTGAAAGCCTATTACATTCTGGGCACTATCAGATGTATCACCTCATCTAATCCTCCGAGCAACCTTGTGAAGTATCATTTTCTCCATTTTATAGATGAGAAATCTCAGTCTCAGAGACATTAATTAACGAAGGTTACAGAGGTAACTTAGTGACAGAGTCACAATTTAAATAAAGTCTGGCTCTTACAAAACATCATGTGACTTCCTAAAATGAAATCTTTATTTTTAATTTGGTAGATTTTTTTTTATTATATACTTAATCTACTTTTTAAAAGAAGATAGACCTGAAATGTGAATATTTATTATACCCATGAGAAGATGCTGATGTTGGCATATATCTCTTGATCCTACTCTGCTCCTGGTAGCAATGCATCAGAGAGAACTTCCATAACATGCTAGCAATTCCCAAAGAATAGGTCTGAGACTCTGTATTTCCCATGTATCTCTAGGGACTGGTCAGGTTCAGTTTATTCTCTGTGTATTCAGGTGAGGGCAAAAGAACCAGCCACAGGGAAGACTTAGCATTGCTTGTAGCCTAAGACAGAGATTATGGCTGCCATATCTCAGTTCCAATACTAGCAGGTTCCCCAGGAGAGGCATGTCTGCTCCTTAACTGCTCATGTTGTTAATAAGAACCACATCTAAAAAGAAAGGACAAATAAAAGGCAAACATAAGTGATTATACCAGTAAAATATACACAAAAAGAAAACAGAGCCACAATGTTAACATGAGACTAAACAATGATTCAGGAAAGAAGGGGGTATTATAAAATGACAAAAGGTATCATACACAAAGATATAACATATTTTTGTGCCAGGCAACCTTAGTGCCAAAGAAACTCTGTTTTGTAACCCAATTATAATACTGAAAATAAAGACTTTAGAAACATAATAACATATGTATATATCTTATAGATATACATATATATTATAAACAAAGAATACATTTTCTTTCTATTATGATATTTGATTGTATATTTGCTACAAATAATCTTAACACATTATACAAAACAGAAATTTTTCCAAGCATTATCTTCTGATTATAATCCAGTAAAACTTGAAATCATCAATAAAAAGAGGAGTAAAAACTTAACTATTGAAAACTAAGAAATACTCTAAATAATGTCAAACCAAAGTAAAAGCAAACTATTTATTTAGAAAGTAACAAAAGACCAGTTCATATTAAAATATGTGAGTTATAGTTAAGGCTAAATTCAGATAAAAATGTATTCCTTTAACACTTTGATTATTAAAAATAAAGATAAATTAAATGATTTAACATTAGAAAAAGAATGCCAACATGAAACAAAAGAAAGCAGGAAACAAAAAAATAAGGATAAAAGATTGAAATAATGAAAAAAATCAAAACAACAAAAAATTTTTTAATTAAAAACTGAAAAGACCCAATAAATCTCATTAAAAAGTAGACAATACAAAAATTTATGAGATTAGAAATGAGAAAGATACCACAGATACAGAATAGATTAAAAGAACTATAAGTTATGTGGGACCATGTGACAATCAACTTGAAAATCTGGCAGAATTATGTGGTTTTCTATAAGAATATCCAGTATCAAAATTGACCCAAGAAAAGGTGAAAAAAAAAACCCACCCAAGCAGATATATCTATATACTAGATTGGAAAGACAATTAAAGATCTCCCAGAAGAAAAAGAAGATATGCCATAGTAGAAAGTACCGAAGATCAGATAGTTTTCTAACTGGTTTCTACTTAATCCTTAAAAACAGGTAATACCAATATTATTTGTGTTATTCCAAGCCACAGAAAAGTTGGTAAACTTCCTGATTCACTTTAGGGAGCTAGCATAACTGTAATCTTAAAACCTGATAAGGACAGTACAAACTATAGGTAGTGTTATTAAAAAATGAACTTAAATCTATAAAAAGGATCAATGGGAACTATATTGGCAACAAACATGTAAGAATAAAATCAAGATTCTGCTAAGTGCTCCCATGGTGCCGAGATAAATTAGGTGGGAGCACTCTACAGTGTCTGTGTAGGAAATCCTTGGGTCAAGCCAGGAGATGCTACCTCAGTGAATACTAGAATGTGTTGCTGAGATGAAAAGGAGAAGCCAGGCTTTGTTAGCAGTTTTCAGGAGAAAAGTTCGATTCATGTAAAGGCTTACTTACCTACTGTTTTTATCTTACCTAAAACTTAATGAAAACTGAGTATGTGTCAGGCATTGGTCTGAGCACTTTTGCATTATTTTCTAATTTAATCCCCACCTTATCCCCATGAAGTAGATACTATTATTATCTCAGTTTGGAAATGAGGAAGCAAGACTTTCCAGTGTCATATAGCAAGGAAGTATCAAGAGCCAGGATTTGAATCCTGATGTGAACCATCCCGAACCCCTCTGTGTATACTTTCCCTAAACCTATCCCACTGGTCTTCTCACTCTCACCATCTTTGTCTATGCTGCTCCTTTTGCCTGGAACGGTTAACCAAAATAATATATCAATAATAAAGGTTAGTATTAAAATAACAGCTGCCATTGGGTGATGAATATGTTCCAGGCACTGTGCTAAGCATGCTATGTGCATTGTCTCATCAAATCCTCCTAACAATCCAATGAGGTAGTTATTATAAATCCATCATTCAACAAAATATGATGGACTATGTGTCCCAAAGGCACAGTGGCAGGATTGGGAGAGCAGTGAATGGCACAGACTGGTTCAAATCAGTGTTCTGAAAGAAATGTCTTGGTGGGTAGCAACATGTTTTAGCAACCTAAAATATTTAACAAGATTTAAAAAAAACCCCTCAATTTCTAAGATTACATTTTTTAATATAGTCTTACTGCCATTAAAAAGTTGTTAATCAAGCTAAAAGAAGCTGTTGAAAAGTCTTGGCAGAGTAAAATTAAAAATACTTTACATATAGCCAGGAAGATATATGAATCGATTAATCATGAAAGGAAACTGCTTAGAAAATGAGAGACATCCATCTTACCTGACCTCATCAGTTATTTCCTCACATAATTTCAATATCTTCGGGTGAAGTGAGAAACTACTAACACAGGAGAAAACAACATCACATATTAACTACTTGACACTCCAAATATATAATTTCCTGCCTTCCATGGATTCAATAAACCGATCCAAGGAAAGAAATCACTAAATAAATACTTCTTGATCCAAGACAATATTACTGCATCTTAACTGTAATGTTATTGTCAGTAAATTTAGGGAAAAGTCACAAAGATTTTAATTTTACACAGCAAATGGAAGACATAAAACCCCTTCAACTTACATGGCTTATTGATAATTAGTTTGAATAAAGAAACCTATCCTTACAGTTAAACAAGAATCTCTTTTTTAAAAAAAAGTCTATAACAAGATAAAAAGGAAAGTTATGAAAGACATTTTGATTTCAATACCAAAATTTCAAATATGGCTTATATATTAGATTTCTTGATCACAATAACATTATTATAGTTATTCTGAAGAATGTCTTTGTTCTTAAGTGACACATACTGAAGTATTTTGGGGTACAGTGCCATAATGTCTACTTCTTTCAAGTGGTTCAGCAACAATAGAAGGGGAGGACATAGCAAAATACTTAAAATTGGTGACTTTATGTGAAAGGCGTATGGGTTCTATTGTACCAATTTTTCAACTTTTCTGAAGGATTATAATATTCTAAATAAAAAGAATAAGATTATAGAAAATTATCTTCCTTTGTATCTTGTATCTCAGTAGAGGACACACAAGTCATTGAAATGCTTTTATTTTCCTATGTTCCCATCTAAAATTTTCCTTGGGTGAAAATAATCCCTAACATTAATTAAGACCTATCAATGTGCCAGGAAAGTCTGTTATAAATAGATATGATGGCCCAATGTGGAAAACTCAAACAAATGCAATTTCTTTTAAGCTGTTGTTCAAAAATACTTAAGAAACAATGCAGAATCTTGGTCTCTTAAGTGACTTGGAGGAATGACTGGAACATTTTTGGAGTGATTGCATAATAATGATCACACATGAATTCTTGTCTTTCATCTTCTTTCCTTTCCATCATCTTTCCAGGCAACATGTGACATTCCCAAGACTGGAGAACAGTGGTTATTACTCTAAGCATGTGGGGTTTCCTGTTGACCCTTACTGATTGAGGCCAGGAAGCCTGATAGGGGTAAAAGCTCCCAAAATTCTAGTGTAGGGTGGGAAGTGAGAGAAACTTCCCACATAAAGAGAGGGTTGAAGGCATCAAGATTTCTTAAAGTTCTCCTGGCAATTTTTATATGGAGCCAATGTAAGAGCCAGTGCTCTAGGGACTTGTTTCTGTGTGGTCTGTACACCAGTAGCATTGGCATCACCAGAAACCTTGTTAGAAATAGAGAATCTCAGACCCCACCCTAGACCCGCTGAATCAGAAACTGATTGTTAACAAGATCCTTGGTGATTTAAATACACATTACAGTTTAGTACACCAATGAGTACAGGGATCCAATACTTTGATGGTAGTTTACATGCTTAACCTATAGCCAGGCTGTGATAAAATACGGTTTTATCCTCAAAGAACTGTATCTTAAAACCAGATAAAAAGCTTGACCAGACAAGGATCCTTTCTAGTTTCTCTCAGTAACTGCAGAGTCTAGCACCACAAATAGTGAGTATACCATAAATGCTTTCGATCATTCCAGTAAAAATAAGAGTGCTTTGAAATTAAGAACCATATTTTATCAAAGGACTATATGGCTCTCATGGTGTAAATATAACACCCCAGGCCTTCTTTGAAAGTCTAGGGAATATCAATAAAGAGAATAACACTATTGCTTTCTGATTAGCTCTTGACAATCTGTGCACTTTTAGCAAACAAATAAACTTCATATTCACTCATTATCACCACAGCTACTGAGTGCCCAGTTATTTCTTTTATCCAAATATATTTTTACTGCCTCATTCTTCTGTGTTTACAATTGTAGACTGTAAATTAAAACTGAACTTTAAAGAAAAAACAAATTTCTGAACTTATTTCTAGAAAAAAAGGCAATGAAAGGTAAGATTAATTAGAGAATACCTTTATCGATAGCGAACAAGTGATTTTTTTGCAGCGCAGATGACTCAAAAATTCAACTAATATTGAAGAGATGCTATAGGGGTAAAAACTTTCCGATAGTGGTTATAAACGTGATCATGAAAATTTTGTGCATTTTGCTTCTTTCACTCCGTTGCTGTCATTGCACCAGTACAGTGCTCTGAGACGTTGTCCTCACAGTGGATTTGACACATACACAAACAAATTATTTTTCCCAGCTTGACTACTCTGGCAAAAACAAGAATTTCACATACCAACTCATAATATGTCTTTATTAAAAATAAATAATAATTGTCATTTAGTGAAAGCTTAATATAGTTTAGACACTGTGTTAAGTATTTTCATGCTTTGTTTTATTCGGCTTTCAAATAGCCCTATGATACATATGTATCATCAATCCTATTTTTCAGAAGAGGAAACTGAGGCTTAGAAAGCTCAATTTAGTTGCTCTAAATCAGCCAACAGGGACCAAGCTCTTCTCTAATACTTCTCACAGTTACCAAGAGTCAGAAAGGTTTTTCTCAGTAACAGTTCTTCACCTATGCTAGAATTTTGTGAAACACAAAATTCTAGCAGGGTGGCAGACGCCTGGTCTACGGGGCTTCTGCGCTTTCAGCTCATCTAGACTTGAGCAGCAGGAACACCATGTTGGCAGGATTTCAACAGAAGATGGCAGTACTTGGCACCAAGACTCCCTAAAATGCCAAACCTTTCCAGGAAGGAGCTGGCTTCCTACTTTCAGACTTTTCCTCTTAACTCCCCACACCTCTTGGTCCTCTGAGAAGAGGAAGGAATGCAGGAAAAGTTGCAGAAATTAAGAATTTATTAAGATAAGTCTCTGAGACCACACCTTCAACAACAAAAATTCTGATTTCATGTATTGCTTTTGGTGTATATAATAATTGCATATTCCCAGAAATAGTATATGTTTTGCCTAAGACTTAAAAATATTATAACTTTTTTAATGTATAGGAGGTTCAGGTCTTCCTAATTTTTTAAATGGCAGAATCCTCTACATTTCCAAAGTCAGTTATGAGGGCAAAGTGTCTATCAAATGAATAACCAGAAGTATTATTTATCACAAATAGAACAGAAATACTCCTTGAAATGCAATCATATTTGAATTATTAGAGACTTCATGATCTCCGTGTCTGGATAAACATTATATGAGCCTAACATTTAACATGCACATGGTAATGGAACACAGAAATGCCCTCTAATATCCCCTTCAAGAAAGAAATCATCTGGCTGCATGCCCCACAGTTTATTGAGCAACTGTCTGACTTTCATATATGCGCAGCTTTAGGCAACAATATGTCTGTGTATATTCATGTGACCAGCAAACTTCAACAGATGTCTATAATGAACTGAAAAATACATAGTAAATCAAATCAAATTAAATACCTATGGAAAATTTTATTTCAAGCCAACCAGATTGCATGCAGGAATAGATAAACTCTGTAAGATTAAAAAAATTAATAAAACATTTTTTTACTAACCCACACCCCTTTAAAATATAAAATCAGTAAAACTGACATTAGTTTTTAAACTCCAGTCACCCTCAATACACCAAGATCAGAAGTGGAAAACTCATTCAGAGACTGAAATCACCACCACTGCGGGAGTTGTGAGCAAACTGAGATTTCTTTCCTCGGAGAGGCTGCTGGTGTACAAATACAGGATTTTGAAAGTCTTTTCACCTAAAGAACTAATTGCATTTCCAGGAGGAATGTGTTTGCTTGAATGAGATAACAATAAACAACTGCCTTCAGTTGGCACAAACTTTGGTGGTTCTTTTTCCACACTTTTCATCTTAGATATTATCCTGAGTGCAGCATGTTTGTGTGTCAAATAGATGTTCGTGAAATGTTGTCATCCGCTGGGAGTTAGAAGAATTCAACTTTGGCTTAATGCCATATATACATATATCAGAAGAATTCTTCAAGTTGATTACTAATATGAAGTCTGAAAGTCAGCATTTGTTCTCCAAATGTCCACATTGTCCATATGCATTTACTCAAATCTTTATCTTTCTTAAATTTTGAAAGGAAAGTGATAAAGTTCTACCATGCCACAATATGGCAAAGCAGAAATTAATAAAGCAGATAGCACGCTCAGATGAAAGAATTTGGGGACATCATGATTAAGAACATAAGCTCTGTGGATAGACCTTCACAGTCACTTAAGCTTTCTGTATCTCTGGTTTTACCTGATCGGAGAAGTGATCTGTAATTATACTTACCTCATAGTGTTGTTATGAGATTATATAATATATGCCAAATACTTAGTGTACCGTCTGACTCATAGTAGTAAATGCAGTGTTATCAAAATATTCTTATCGATAATTTTAATTATAGAAAATAAATGCTCAGTTTAATGTTGTTATGTGTAGTTCAAAGGCCTTGAAAGTCTTGGAAACTATAACTTCTTGTCTCACTCTCACCTCACCCCATGAATGATATAAACTTAAAAGGCTGGGATTCTACAGGACTCACCAATTCTATTTGCAATTGCAATCTAATATTTGTGACTTAGTTTGTGAACTTTAACCCTGCTTCTACAACATGGGTGTAGAGTATCTTTAATGGGAAACAGAGGACAGTACTAGAGGGTGTTTTCTCAGAAATTTAACAGATGTTCAATGCCAAATCAGTGTAACCCAAATCTTGTGCAAGAGGAAAATTCCACCCGACTGTTAGGCCTATCTGAATTATAATCAAGTTGGTTTTGAAAATCAGAATCAAGATTTCAAAGACACCAATTAGAGTCAAACTATCAAAATTCACAAGATCAGAAAACTGCAATGTTTTATACATCGTTGTGTTGAAAAATATGTTCAAACATTTGCCTTGCTATCCTATATCCCATTTGGCAATAGTTTTTTTGACCACAGCTGGTGCCAATGTGTTAATAAAAAGTCATTTAGGAAAGCAAATCCAAGAATATGGTTGGCACTGATATTCTCTCCACACCAGGTATGTCAATCAAATGTCAAGTACGGTACCGTTCCGGTGCATAATTAATAAAGAGTTGGACATTTAGCACTTGGCAGCATGGAATTGAATAAAGAAAATCAAACACAATTTTAGAAATTTACCATGTGCTCTCTTCCACTGGTTTCTATCACTGAGACTGGTTTTGTTCTGTCTCCTCTCCTCTACCTGACATCGAAAAAATTAAATAATGCTGTTTTCTAATTTGTTTAGTATTGTACAACTTACAAAGCACTTTCATATACATTGCTCATTTAATCTTCATATGCACATGAAATGGAGTTTGTAAAACTAGCAAGGAAAATATTAATATTTTAAGAGCTAAGAAAGGTAAAGTGATTGATGAGAAAAGTCAGAGATAAACAATAAACCTAGAACTTCCTCTTGAAGTATCCAAACTGTTAGAGCACCAACAAAGAAATGAACATTCTGAGACTCATCAAACATCTGGAGACCTTTGGCTCATACTACTGGTGATGAGACCAGCTCCAGAGATACCAAGGAACAAGATTTGTGTTAGAATGGGGTCCAGAAGTCCACTCCTCTTGTTAAGATCAGTGGACTGTGGGCTGGTTCTTAGAACCTGAAGAGAAGAGCAGATATACATTCTGTGGGTATAGTGTTAAATTACAATGGTATATTATAGTAGACGAAATTGAGAATATCTCTAATTTCATCCAACAGAGTGAATAATGCTGATAATGTCAACTCAAAAAAAAAAAAAGTTCAGCATCTGCCTTTGCTTATATGTGGCTAGATATCAAATACTTCCAAACCATATGTGGATTTAACATGGATTTGATGATACTGTATAGCTGCTTTTTGATTTCTTGATTTTATTTTTTGCATGTTGGAAAGAGAACACGAAAGACCAAATGAATTATTGCCAGAAAAAAAATGTTTTAGTCCATCTTTCTTTTCAAAACACTGGATTTATGAGATCAATCTTATTTTATTAAGTTTAAAATCTCCTGATGTTTTTACTTATTTTTGCTTAAAGCACATATATATCTGGATATCTACAAATTATTCTCATAACCTTACCGATAAATTACTTAGTACATGATAGAAACGTAGATTTATTTATAAAATATCTGATCAATGTCACAATTATTAGATTCCTGCACAATAGAAAAAAGAACCCTGAGATCAAGTAGAAATAGGGTTGAATATACTCAGTAGTCCCTCTTTATTTCTTTAACACATCCAAAGGCAGTAGGGGGAACAAGTAACAAAAATTCAAACTTATATTTTGTGGAACCAGGAGCTCGGACTCCAAAATATTTGTAAACACCGCCAAAAGCAACTGAGTTTACATAGGATCCCCATGGGGAGGAAATAAAGTAAAGCTCAGAAAAGAGAGAAACCAGAAGTTAGAAATATCAGAAATTAAAAAACAAACAAATAAAAATACTTCATGACATTGAGACACATTCTAAGAAGTAGAATTTAACTTTCTTATCAGAAGCAGAGAGTGCAAGAATGGAGGTGAGCTGAATGTCAATAGGAAGCAGCCCCCTGAACTTGGTTCGTTCAGAGAAAAAGAGGAATCAGGGATAACTAAATTAAAAAATCATACAGATAAGCCATATTTGCAGGAAGTTTACTGCCCACTAAAGAGAGGAGAGTTATTGTTTTGTGCAAATTCATCTAGTTTGGGAGGTTGTCCTGGCCTCTTCCCACCTCAGGAAACTTGCAAAGAGCTGATATAGGAAAATTCAATACATTCAATGAAGAATGTATCTTTGTGTGATACAAAACTTTGACTGTATCTTGTATGAATCAAAATTCAATAAATTTGATGAAGAAAATTCAATAAATTCAATAAGTAGCATAGCATTAATATAAAAATACTATAAAAATAGGAATAAAGCAGCAAACCTTATTAACAGATGAAAAACACCAGAACAATATGACCACAGAACACATAAGATTGTGAATAAAAAAGTTTGCTAAAAAATAATAGAAACAACTGCCTCTATAAGAAAAAGTCCAAAATCAGAAATGCCAGATCTTAAGAAGGAAATGTTCAGACAGAGGATATGAAGCATGAGCTATGAGAACTGAGGAAAGAAATGAGGAAAAAAATAAAGCCATCACAGAAATTAAAATAAGAATTTAAAAAGCTCAAGGCAATACATTACAGAAAACAATAAAAACTATAAAGGATAAAATGAGAACAGCAAATGGAATAAAATAAAAATAAAGAAAAAAGATTACAGAGACAATGAGAGCTTTAGATGACAAGTATAAGAGGATATTCAACTGGAATCCCTCAGAAGAAAATCTAAACAATGGAACAGAACAAATATTTAAAGACATACTTCAAACAAACTCTATATAATGTAAGACCACAGACTGAGTCAGGGTGATTTTACCCAAGAGTCAACATGGAGACATAATGTAGTATATTTACCTGTCTTCGAAGATTAAAAAAAAGAAAAAGAAAAGAAAAAAAAAGAACTCTTTGAGCAGACAAAAAGATCAAGTGTGTTAGAAAGAAGGAAATAATCGGGGTGATCTTGGATTTCTCATGAGCAATATTTGTCACCAGAAAATATAACAAAATCTAGAAATACTCAAGGAATGAAAGTAAGAGCTGAGAATTTAACATCTAACCAAACAGGCTTTAAATTTACAAGCTACAGACAACAGATTACAACATGTGAGGATTTAGGGAATATTTGCATCCCCCTTTTTTGAGTAAACTTCTACAGACAAAGGACCGGCAACAAGCTTTGATATACTTTAATATATGTAACTGTAGAATTAAGGATAAAACGAATGTGGAGACTACAGTGACATAAGAGAATATTGTATGTCCTAACAAGGTAGAAATTATAACTAACAAAAACAAGAAAAAATGGGAAAGAAAGTGGGAAGAAGAGTACACAGATTCCCTCGCGTACAGTATCTGGAGTAAAAGAATATCATTTAAAGATGACATTTTAAATAATATTTGTATAAACATTTCACAATACAAAGGTAAATTCTAAAGCTAGGTGATGAAGACAAGTTAGGAAAAGGAGAAAAATAGGAAAGATTTTATCATTTTTTATATCAGGAAACTCATATAATATCTAAAGATATGATGAACTAAGAATATTAAGAAGCTATAATTGCAAAAGTAATAGAACAAAACTGAAAACCTTTCTTAATATCAGTTGATTACATACAGAAAGCAAAATTAAAACTAACAACAACAACAGAAAGCAAATATCTCTTGGAATTAAAAAAAAAAAAACGACTGAAATCAAAGAGGAAAGTTCAAAACTAAAATTGTAGAATATCGGAAACAAATAACTGTTACACACGCTAGAGCAATGCTGAGAGGAAAATTCATAGCCTTAAATACTTCTATTATAAACATAAAAGACTGAAAATAAGTGAATTGGGCACTCAAGAAGTTAGAAAAGAAACAAAACAAAAGGAAGGGAGGCCAAAGGAAGGAATCAATAAAGATAAAAACAGAACTTAAGCTGAAAAACAAAAACTGAAAGCCAGTCCTTTGAAAAGTCAATTAAGTACATAAACTATGAGCTAACTTAGTCAAGAAAAAATATTTAAAAATGCACTAATAAAGTAAGTGAAGGGGGAGAAATAACCACCAAAGTTTTTTTTTTTTTTTTTTTTTTAAAGACAACATCTTAATAAATTGGACTATTTTGTTAGGAATGAAAACAGCAAAACTGACCCTAGAAAAGACATAAAATCTAAAAAGCACAATTGCCATCAAAGAAACAGGGAAATTCATCAAAGAGCTACTGCTGCCTCTTGTCCATTTTTCCCAGACAAAATACCAAGCAGAAATGATTTCTCAGGGGATTCTATAAGACCTTCAAAAAACAGATATTTTCAATGCTATTTAAACCATTTTAGAGTATAGAAAAAGAATTTCAGATTCATTTCTGAAGCAAACAAGGTACTTATGGTAAAATCTGACAAAGCACAGAAAAACTATCTCCAATCTTATGTATGAAAATTAAAGAAAACTACCGAATAAGTCCAGCAGCACATCAAAAAAATTATACATCATTTCCAAGTAAGATTTATTACAAGTCTTCAAAGGAAGTTCAATATTAGAAAATATATCCGTTTATATAATCTATCAATCACTAGGCATAAGTTGAATAATATGATCATTAACATATATGCTAAAAAGGCATTTGACCAAATTCAAGATCCATTCTTCATAAATTCATAACAAGAAAGTATTTATTAATGGATCCTTCTTTAAATATTAAAACTTTTTTCAGCCCCAAATCAGTATTGTGTTTAAGGGGTTTCGCAAAAGCATCTCCATCTAGAAACAAGACAAGAATGTCCTATCAGCACTATTTGTCAACATTGTACCAGTAGTACTAGCAATGCAACTACACAAGAGAAAGAAGTTAGAGATGTGAACATTAAAAGGAAGATAAAAGTATCACTATATGTAGATCATATAATAACATACCTAGAAAACCCAAGGAAGTCAACCGAAAACTACTACGAACAAAAAATTCAATAAATTAGAAGGTGCAAAATTAATATACAAAAATTTTCATATATGAAATCAATATTAATAGAAAATATAACAAAAATAAAGACCTCATTTCAGGTAAAATGTCTAAAAGAAATGTTCAAGGCCTAGTAGAAAAAAGTATTAAAACATTCTTTGAAAGACGAAAGAAAGTCTTGAACAAATGGAAAGGTATTTTGGGTAGGGAGACTCAACATCATAAAGATGTCAATCTTCCCTAAGTTAATTTATAAATTTAATGTTATTTCAGTTAAAATAAACCTAGAGGTTTTTTGTCAGAACTAGATCAAGTGATTTTAAAATTTATATGAAAATATAAACCAAAAATTTAGAAAATCTCTTCAAAGGAGAGCACTAAAGGAAAACTTTCTTAGATCAAGCCTTGGTAATTAATAAAGCGTACTACTGACATATGAATAAGTAAACAGACCAATGCAATAGAATATATAGTCAGAAATAGACCTAAATACATAGAAATTTAGTATATATTAAATGTGATATCTTAAATCAGTAAGAAAAGAAGTACTATCAATGAATCACCTGGAACAACCAGGAGCCATGTGGAGAAAAAAATATGGCTTGATCTATACCTTTCATCATAATTCAAGATAAATCTCAAATGAGCTAGAAATTTAACCTATAGATACAAATACATAAGAATAAAATAACATTGTTAAATTATCCGCTGAAACATTGAAGCAACATATTGGCAACAATCTAATCACCAATAAGGGGCAGGTTAAATGCATTAATAACATCTCTATGAAATAAAACACTATGATTTTGTAAAAAAAAAAAAAAAAAGTTTTATATCAACATATCAAAAGACCTCTAAGCTATATTAAACAAAAAAAAAAAGTAAGGAGCAATAAAGCGTGCCTAGTATGATATGATCTGTATTTAAAGGGCAAAAAATATAAATAATTATTCAAAAAGTTAATATTTTTAAATGAAAAATTCCTATTCTAATTGTAACGAAAAGATGAAACAGGAAAGTCTGTAAACAATTTTCCAACTAGCAGAGATAAATTTATCTTGTCTATAAATTTTTTTGAAGATAAATATTACTTTAAGAAGAAAACGCATTCCTGATCTCTGCAGCCGAGGCCAAATTTCTGTGTTATATACATACTTATATATCTCCTGTACTCCCTGGAGCACTTACCGTAATTATATAATCAACTCAGAATAAACTGTTCAGTATACATCTTCCATCCTAGAACGTAAGCATCACAAGGACAGCAGCCAGGACTGTCATGTTTATTTCTGTATTTTATAGCGTTGACACATAGCAGGTACTCACTAGATTAAATGAAGGGGCTGATATATTTTACAGTCTAGATGTTTTATTTCTATTTTATTCAGAGTCAGAAAAACTATGAATGTCTAACTGCTTCATTGTTATTTAGATGGAGGGGCTGAGAAAGATGCTTTCTAACATTTCCGCTGCTTGTTGCTTCTTGCAGATATTCTTGCTTTGGGAGAAAGGGTTAGAGTAAATGCCTACTTGCAAAAGTCCTCTGAGGTTTCAAAAGCTTGATGATGTCCTCTTGAAAAACAAAAATGGCATTTTCTCCATAACTGTTCTCTCTTTCTTTTACTGAGAGAATTCCGCACTCCCATCAAGTTTTGGCTAGGCTAACAGCCTCTCCAGTTGGCGATTACATTTCCATGTTCCCTAGAAACTTAGCGAGGCTTTGAGTCTTGGTTTCAGCTACTAGATTTTAGAGCGGCTTCTGCCTCGTGTCCTTCAAAATGGAGTTGTTTCCCCACCATGTTTTCTTTTTTTCCTTCTCAGAGGCTGGAACGTGGATACGGTGCAGTGCAGCTGAAGACAACTGGAGCAAAAACGTTAGAAGCGGAGAGAAAAGCCAAATGGAGCAGATGGCAGAGAGAAAAGCCAAATGGAGTCGCCACACTGGCCTGGGTCCCTAGATGACTCTGTGGAGCATAGCCCAACTAGCACATAGCACAGCCCATCTTGAGCTGTCATATGAGAAAGAAACTTCTAAAATATTTAAGTCACTGTCCTCGGAGATACTCTTTTACAGCAGCTAAGCATATTCCCAAATCACGGCAAAAATTACTGGTGGGGTTCTTAGTTGCGCGGTCTGTTTTGCAGAGAACAAAATCCATTCTAGTTAGTTTAAAAAGAAAGGGATTTATTATAGCCCAATTAGGTAGTTTATAAAATTTTTTGGAAGGTCAAGGAAACAATCTTGGATTATACACCGTCAAAAGCAACCTAGCCAGAAAAAGACATGCAACTCACTATAGACTTATTTCAGAAGAAAGCCCACAGTTGCCAGCACCCCATACAGAGTACCCACAAATATCACCTGTTTCCTTGGTTCTATGCTGACATGCTGAATTGTGAACAATGAGCATGTGAGCTGCCCATAGAGCTAGACTGAGTCCTGTCTCTTGGGACCATGCCGAGGTGGGCTCTGACTGTAATGTGTTGATATTACTTCTCTTTCCTTTCTGGCATTAATGTCTCCTATAAAAAAGCTTTCATTTCACTCTGTTCTAGTGTTTTGTGCTTTCATTTGTTCTCAGTTATGTCACTAAATGGAATATTTCTCCTTAAGGATTTCCTAGAAATGTGATCTTTCAAAATTTTTCTTAATAGATTTAGCATAATAAAATGCTTTAAACAGTGAGTGTAATTTTCAGAAACAGAAGAGCCATCCTGTTACAGTTCTGAGCCTAATTCCAGAACTGTCCCTGAAAGGACAAAATTCAGGGTCAAAAAATAAGCAATAAAGTTGGCAAGTAGTCAAAATAGATCGACATTCAATTATTAACATTCCAAGCCATACATGAATTGACTAGAAACCAGATCTTGAAACCATAGAGATTAATACTTGTTCTTTCTTCTCTGTCAATTTAAACCCCAAAAGCACTATAGGAAACCAAAGAAATGAGAATGTTCATAAAGGAAAGTGATTGGAGTGAAGCTGTCTATTTTACTTTTAATGCTGTGATTCTTTCACATTCTTTCTAATGTTTTCCTTAGTTGGAATCCAATGTTTTCTGTAATTTTTATGACTTTCTTCAAAGGCACTTCATTGTGAGTCAGCAAGGTAGGCCACCTTCATAGATTTTTCCAAAACTGAGAATTACCTCTTCAGTATTTAAAAGATTTTTTATCTTATTTTTATCAAAAATCTTTCAAAATTCTTACCTGCCGTATTAAACAGAAGGTGCTGTCTTCAGTTATCTCCACAAATACTCATTGCTAGACAACAGTTTGCAGGCTGAAATTCTAACGACTTCTCAAGGTTCTTTTCTCCTCCTATAGTACTGGCAGTTAGTTTTCACTGGTATTTCATTAAATATATTGATGTCACCTCCCCTTTTCAAATGTATTCTTTATAACATATCAAGCTTAATTGAAGTTCTGTGTTGAGTAAAATCAAGCAGGCTCTGAAAGAGGATTTGCAAGTTCACCTAGGAAGTAGGGAATTCAGCTGGACTGCTGTGGCTTCGTCAAAGCTATATAGCATGCTTTTAAAAAAATCTCTGGGTGAATATCCTTAATTGTCACAACTTACATCCAACATCTAAAAAGTTTCTTTCTCTCTCTTGTGTCTGTGTGTGTGTGTTTTAAAGCCAATAATATGGCAGACATTTATACAAAAGAAACAACATAAGCTTCATGAAGGTAGGACTGTTCACTTCACAAGGGCAGCTTTTGTGCTCTAAAACATTTGTACCTGGTTCCTGCCAAACTTATTTCTCCTGTTCTTGTCTCTGTACCTGGAATACCCTTTTCCATTTTTGCTGAATGTGTGAACGTGTGTTAATTCCTCAAGACTGGTTCTGGGTCAATTTGCCAAAACCCAATTATAGAAAGCCAACTTTCCACAAGGCCAATTTGCCAAATTTTCTGTTCCTTTGAACTATTTATAAAGTTTACAATAATTCACATTGGATGGGATAGTTTTAATAGCTTTAAAAATTTTATGTAAACTTTTAGTTGACCAGTTTTCATTTTGTTTTCATAACAGCATTTTAAGGAATGTTTAATTTGTCTCTACCCAGATCCCTGCTGCTGCAGCTGGAAACGGCTGAGACAGACAAAGGTGGCTTCTACTAGAAGCAAGATAAAGACGAAGAAAGTTAGTTAGCACACATTGCTTCCCAGCAAAAGGCAAGATGCGGTCATAAGAAAAAGGATACATTCATTGAACATATATTCACAAAGAATATATTCTCAAATATAATAACTTTTTATAAACATTCTTATAAATAAGAAGCTGACTCCAGTTTCCTTCTTTGTTCCCCATCCATTTTGCCTCATTCGTTTCTCCTTATCTCTGAGACTCCTTTCTCCCTGGGAGAGTTGTGTTGAAGTGTTGTGTGCTGACTCTGTCCCCTGACTCTTCCCAAGTAGTCATTCCACCCCTACTCCTTCTAATGCCAACAGCAAAAATTTAAGACAAAGAAAAATCTACAAATGCTATTATGTAAACAAAATGAAAAGTAGCCTACCAAAACTAAGCAGTGAAAAGAAACAAATAAATTCATAGAAGAGATTATTTAGTGAATTGGACTCATTTCCTCCAGGAACTCGCTCACATGGCTATTTCTATAAATTCTTCTTTGACTTTCCTTTGCCGAATTTGTGGGTCCCATTACATCCTGTTCATACCTTCGTTACATCACTTAGAAATGATGTAAAGATAGATGCATTCTATCCTGCTTATTTGACTTCATAAGGAGTCCAATTTCTAGACTCTTTATTCATTCAACAACTGCTCGATCCTCAAAAGTGTCTTCATTAAACAGACATTTACTGAGGGGGTGGGGGGCAAAATGGGTGACGGGGGTCAAAAGATACAAACTTTCAGCTATAAAAGAAATGTCATAGAGATGTAATGTACAGTATGGTGGCTATAGTTAACAATACTGTATTACATATTTAAAAGTTGCTAAGAAAGTAGATCTTACAAGTTTTCATCACAAGAAAAAAACTATGTAACTATGTATGGTGAGAGATGCTAACTAGACTTATTGGGGTTATCATTTCACAACATATGCAAATATCAAATCATTATGTTGTATAACTGAAATTTTAAAACAAAACAGAGATATTTACTGTGAGCTACAAGATGAAGAGTAGCAGAGATGCTAGAGATTAAGGCAAAATAAATTCAGATCCTAGTCCAGAGATTAGAGTCTGGAGGAGACAGACCAAGTCTTAGATATCTTTACATTCACCCTGCCCCATTGTGGTTGGCATACAGTCTGCACTAAGAAGTACTAAGCATATTAGAGGCATATTGCCACTGAAAGAACTGGAGCTACAAGTACCAAGTATAGTCACAGGTGATATAACTAACATTAAAACAACAGTAGAAAAATAGTTCAACTCCAACAGACTTTATGAGGTTGCTCTGAAAGCTACATTTTCTAATTCACCAAAATATTTAACAAAAAGTACAAACAAAATTGTTCAGTGAGATACATGGTATTCAGAATGTCATGACACGGAAAAATGATGGGGTAGTCCTTGTATTTAAAGTTTGAATCCTGAAACAAAGCACCCACTGTTTTATTTAAAATTCACCAATAACAATTCGATAACCATGCTTAAGGTCAGTTAGGATATGTTAAATGATATGTTACATGTAAACTCGTTGAAAAAAATGAATCAATTCTGTCATAATCTATTTCAAACGGTAACTTATCAGTCCCTGAGTGCTAAAAATTAAATAGCACTGAACCTGTCCAGATTCAAGATCTTATTGCTTGTACACAGATGATTTAAAAAAAATGCAGAAACACATGAATTTTTAGGAAGTTCAAAAACTTACACAAAATGGCCAGAAAAAAATTTAATTCAAATCCTCAAGATTTTTGAAGACTGTATCTAAATTATTCTGGATAATGAAAAACAAATTGTGTCGTTGGATGTTCCCTCAAACAACCCTCTATTAAAATAAACTTCTTCAGAAACCTAGGTTTATGATTTCTAGTCAAAAAGAAAGTAGGTCCTTTGACTCTCCATCTCCAAGTTCTGTTCAGCAGTAGTAGGTAATAAATAGGTTTGAGTTTTAGCACATTTTCAGACAGCATGCATATTGGGCTGAATTATGTCTCTCTCTCCCAAAAGAAATCCACATCCTAATCCCTGAAACCTATGAATGTTACCTTATATAGCCTAAAAGGACTTTGCAGACATAATTAAGTTATAAATTTTGAGATGGAATGATTACTCTGGATTATCCGGCTGAATAACCTTTTTATACTTATAATTTATAGTTATAGTTACACTTTGTCAACATAACTATTTAATTTAGAGGCACAATGGATTAAGATAAATCCTGCAGCTAAATTGATGTGAAAGACAAGATTACCTCGATAATAAAAGTCAGCATTCTCTGTTCTACTTTTCCTGAATGAACCAGGATTCCCTTTTTGCCTACTTTGGCTCAAGGGCCAGAATGTGCGTTTTAGGCTATCACAACCAATTACTCACACAGTTACCTCATGGATTCCCATTACGTAACTTAGATGCTCTGAGTTATTACTAGATCTAATTCAGGACCTGTCAGACCCATCAGGCCCCTTGCAAGACATTTGATCCTGTCCAAAACATCTACAGAAACATTTGGTTCATGCCAAAAGGTCCTTGATATTTAAATCCTGCTCTTCTGCAAAATTTGAACTCTGACCCACTTGCCTAACTCCAAGTGCCATTTACCAGCTAGGCTACCTAAGCAAGAAGGGATATTATTGGCAATACAGCCACAGCACAATTATTGGACCAAGAAATTATGATAGTATTTTTTTATGTATTAATCCTGTAAACCAAAAGTATAAATGCACATTATGGGCTATTTGAACCCAGGGACATTTTCTAAGCATGGATGTTTTTGACAGGAACAAACATCAAAGACTTTTTCATGTGAAACAAATGTCTCCATAGACATTTTGGACAGGACCAAATGACCATTAATCATCAGGCCAGACTTTCATAATGCAGTCCCTGAACAGAACACATAAAGATGGAGATTCCAAAGACCTCTTTTATCCTAATAAATTTAAAGAATTTTTGGAGTAAGCCCTCCATCCCACACTACTTCTTAGATAGCCAGATTAAGTTCTGAAAGATGCAGCTTTGCTTTCTGAATTGCTCGGATGATCTGATCACCCAACAAACTCTCGACTGTCCTCACCATCACCTAATCCAGCTACACAATTTATATTGTTAGTCAAATCTCAGATAAAAGCTTTAAATTTTTATCTTTGTGATTAAGAGATATTTTTATACACACACGTCAAAGCCTTTTTAATTAAAATCTTTTGGTGGAAATACTTTTACTTTCCATTTTGGAGATGGTGAGAAGTATATAAAAAGTTTGATTCTGCTTGGGGCATTTTTGTTTTAAATAAAACCAATTTTTCCATAGAATATTCTGTGATTTGTCCATTGTTAATACACTTCAGCCAGACATGTTCCTTTGAAATTAATTCCAGTTTGTGAAATTCAAAAGGTGAAGACTAGAAGAAATGTAACTTCGCATTGGTGGTTTCTGTGGGCTGGGTAAATATTATTAATGTTTCCATAATGGCACAGTAAGTGATTTAATTCACTAAGCACAGTGGACATATGGTACCATGTTTGCATTAGCTATGCCCAGTACATGAAAAGAAATATAATCCACATAGCTTTCGAAAAAAATTTTACTAACCCACTGCATTTTAATATGAATTTGTTACTAGTAATGAAAATCTTCAGCTAATATGAACTATGACAAGAGAAAACATACCATTAGATGTACAGGTTAATAACTACAGAATATAAAAAATAGGCGAGTAGCAATTCAATTCTACAAATACTGTGATCTTACTATGTGAGAGGCCCTGTATCCTGAACTGGGGATAGAGTGAATGAGCCAGATCCAGCCCCTGCCCAAGGAGCCTAATGTACAAAGAGGCATACCACTCTTGCCAGATTCACCACGTGGGTGATTGTGGTAGATAAAGCAGGTTGTCTTATTCAACATGCATTCCAACTTCTTTCCTGTACTGTAGTGCCTTCCTGTACTATTTGGGTTGGAAAGCTAAAAACTACACTTCCCAAGCTCCCTAGAGTTTAGGATGTGATTTAGATTACACAAATCAGATGCACTTAGCAAAGACTTGGTTTCACACCAAATTAAGTGGAAACTGGGCTGACTATAGAACTTGTGGGGCCAAGTACAAAATGAAAACTCGAGGCCCCTGTACAGAAAGTAGGAAAAAACTTTTTCCTTCCTTCTGTGGCCTTTCCCACAACTTGTCAGGGTGGTTTTTGTTAGTTTTCTATATTTAACGTTGCACTCCCAGGACTGGGAACACTCAGATACGAGCGCAAACACTCACCAGCACCCAGGGCCTCTTGCCCGCGACTCAGTGCACCTGCAGCCCGCTGGCTGTCGTGTTTCCTCTGGCACCTGCGACAGGACGGAACCCTCCGGAAGTCTAGTCAGGCATCTCGCCCAAGGCCTGCCACCCAAACCCATGGAGGATGTGCGACCCCCTGAGTTTACTGCTACCTTCACGTCCAGAAGCCCCAGGCACTTGGACGAACAGAGGTCAGAGGCTCGCCCCGCACCATCTCACCCCCCAACACTGCGTTCAGCCGCCAGCCTGGGCTGAGGACTCCGCCTCCCTGCCCTTTCCGCGATGTCCCTGGGCGCATGCGCCTGACTAATGATGCGTGCACCCCTCCTTGCACTCACGCCCAGGCCTCTGCATCCTCCGGGAAGGCCGTGGTTACTGGGCAGTTGCAGGGAAAGGGAGGGCTGAGGCCCCAAAAGACTTCGTTTACAAAATGTTAAGAATTTTGAGATAGCAAGTGCAGAGCATTAACTTTGAGTGGCTCACTTCTAAGCATGGGACCTTAAATGACTGTACCGTTTGCATGCTCATGAAACTGGTCCTGAGTGGAAAGAAAGAGTGAGAGGCTTTCATTTTATGCCTGCGGATTGTAGCAACGGCATCAAGGTTCACTTGTCAGCAGTTTCCTGCAAAAAAATGTCAAGAAGACACTGTGAGGTTCTTGGCCATGCAGAAGTTTGGAAACTGGGAATTGTTCCTAGAATCTCAGCCTAGAGCCTGCTCTTATAGCCCTTCTAGTAGTTTTGTAAACCATCTAATAGCTGGTAATAATTCCCTTAGCCCACCCAGAAGGGTTCAGTTGCAAACAACAGAAACCACAGTGGATACAGTAAATGGTATAATTCTCTCTGGAGAGGTATGGAAGATTCCAGAAGTAAACTGACTGTGGTGGTGGCCACTGTTCAGACACAGAAGAAAGCATTTCACATTGCAGAAAGTAATTCAGTGTTAGAAGAAAAACCAATTATACTACAGGAGAGGCGTCATAAAAATGAATAATTGTATCATTCTTCACTGTTCTTTATATTACAAGAGCTGGAGAGGACTGTCAAAGCAGAGCAGTGATATGATTTGAAAGCAGGGAATAGAAGTAAATTGTGTCCTTGCTCAGAAAGAAGTAGGAATTGTCCCCATGACATGGTAGAAAAAAGATGAGCTTCAAATTTAAGTAAATGTACTTGCTATCTTACCTTGGGTAAGTAAATTAACTTCTTTAAGACTCAGGTTCCTCATACTATCCTTCTAGGGTAGAGATAAAATATAAAAAGAACCTAGAATAATATCTGATACACAGCAGATATTCAAAATTTGTTAATAGGAACATTGGAGTGGTCACCCCTGCATCTTGGTACATCGCCCAAGCAGTGATACCACCTCAATCTTTATTGGATTCCTGGGTGCCCATCTCCTATCTTCCCACCTATTCATCTAACAATCTAGTCCACCCTCACACCCACCCATCTATCCTTTCTCCCTCATAAAACTGGAGCTGTTGTAAGAGTTGGAATTCAATATTCAGAAGCCTTGAGATTGTCTAGTAGTCACTCATGAACTTGAGAAGGGATTTACTCCAAAATAAAGTGAGTTTAAAATCTGTATGAAACTTTCTTCTCAAAAAAGTTCCATCAACTTTATAACAATCTCAGGGATGCTAAAGAGTTCTGTACATTTGGTGGAGAAGGGGAACAGTGGGAGCTGGGACGTCATGTCAGCTCCATCCACCATATTGAATATTGATGAGAAATCTTTCTGTACCTTTGCATGTGCTCTTTCCTCAGCTTGGAATTCCTTTCCCTGGTTGATTTGATAAATTTAAGGTCTATTTTATATTACTACTCTCTTTGAATCTTCAGCACCCCCAGATAGCTAATCACCCCCTCCTCATTGCTAACATTGTATCTTGTGCACACCTCTGTATAGCACATCCTATAGTAAATTACAAGTATGTTTATATATCCATATATTTGAGATTTACACACACACACACACACACACACACACACACACACACACATATTTTTTAATCTAATACCTAGCTCATTTGGACACATTGGGGTGCTGGATACTTATTGAACTAATCTCAAGCTTTCAGAGCAAGCCCACTCCCAACTCTATCTCATGTTGACTCATTCTGAGGTCCCCTTCTTCAGTTATAATCAGCAGCTCCACCCACTTTTTCCTCCTACCAGAGTGCCTGTGAACCCAGCTTGCTGTATAGGGCAACAATGCCTCACCCAAATCTTATCCACCCATTCCCATGTCTCTGTTCTGTCCTGTACTCTCTCAGATATGTCCTGGCATTTAAAAGCATGAGCAGAGGAAGACGAGGATGTGTGTGTGTGTGTGTGTGTGTGTGAGAGAGAGAGAGAGAGAGAGAGAGAGGGATTAGGAATGTTTAAGGAAGAACAGCATAGTCTACAATGACAGCTGTAGCACGAGGTAGTAAGAAAGTGGTTCAAGTGTGTAATATATTGAGCCCTGTCATGCTTCAATGATATGTAAAGGGTAGAGAAACCAACAAGGCAGATGCCCCTTCTCCTTTTGGACCATGTGCCCCACCATTTTATACACAATAAATGAATAAATAAATAATGTAACTGCTACTCATAAGTGTGACAAAGGAAGACAATGAGGTGATAAGATGAAGATGTTGCTTAGAATAGTAAGCAATCTAATATTACTCTAATCCATAATCAATCCAATATTACTGCTATATATCATCTTGTAGATACTACCTGTGTATAATTTCATTTAATCCTTACAACAACACTAGGCATAGATGAGAAACCGAACAACAGAGAAGTTAAGTGATGTTCCCAAGGCCACAGGTCATGTATTAGTCAAGAAATGCTCCTCTGAGAATAAATATCTGAGGAATGAGAATGAATGAGCCATGTGAGAACTGGTCTATAGAAAGAACAAGTACAAAAGCCCGGAAATTGGCTAGAGTTGGGGAGATTCGAAGACTAGAAAGAGGCCAGTGGGGCTGGATGACAGGGAGTGAGGTGGGCAGAATGCAAGAGATGAGGCCGGGGTGGGAAAAGACACAAGATCACATGGGCTGGCAGGTCAAAAGAGAAGATATCTATCTGGTGAAGCCCAAGTGGCTTGAGCAATTGCAGTGTAGCCATGGCGGCAGAAGGCAGGCTTAGTGGGGTGAGGAGAGAATGGGAGGTGCAGAATTAAAAAGAAATATTCATAAGTGCCTAGGGAAGCCTAACTTTAGAAAGAAGGAAGAGAATAAGAAGTTTACGACAGAGGAGTGGAGAGATGAAATTCTGAGCAAGATTTGAAAGTGCATAGAAGGGCTAGGATTCAAGTAGAGTGGAGGGATCAGGTTCAGATCCCTAATCTGACAGTGTGACAGGAGTGTGATGAAGGATGAGTTGGATACATATAAGCTCATAGGTGGAATGAAAAAAAGTTGGATCATTCTCACATCATTTTCCTGTTATCTCTGTGAAGCAGGTTCTCCAAATGCTGTGTCCTACTCACCTATTGAATATTCATGCCTAAACTTTACTAGAATTAAAGCTGAGTCTGCCCACTCTCAAATCAGCCTCTTTATTCTGATCACTGCTCCTGGCTCCTTCCCTGCTGACCAAAAGATGTTCAGTACAACATAAGGCTTTGTGCCTGTGTTTTCCTGAGACCTGGGAGTTTCTAAACTGTTAAAATGGCAGTAACATATTCTCAAAAATTAAAAATAATGCATGCGAATTTATCTGTTTATCAAGGAACTTTGTGGCAAATGGCTCACTATACATGCAAACCTCACAACAGGAATTTCATAGTGCTATTATCAAGGAAAACATTTCTACAGAGGGTGGAGAGAAATCTTATGAACAATCCACTCTGGCAGCATTGATACTGTCAACCTATATTTCACATAGATCGAATGGGATCATAGATTCTGATAGACATAAAACTCCACTGGTGCAAAACATTAATGGACATGTTCAATAAAGCTCTTATGATGAAATGACATGTTCACTCTACACCTTCCCATAGTTTATCCATCTCCCTTGAAAAGATTGTTAATGGTTTTGTTTCTCTCCATTAATAGTAAAGATAATAAGGACAATCCATGTAGAAAAAGGATGAGTTACTTGGATTACTCAAAATGAGTTTTACATAACAATTTACTCAGCTTTGGAAGTAAATTCCTTCTTTTTATGAAAAGGCTGGAATTGCTGACTTAAAATAATTATAAAAGAAAACTTTCTCAAACTTTCAGCTATATGATGAATGAGGTCAGAGGACCTAATGTATAATATGATGATTATAGTTGATAACATTATATTGTGTAATTGAAATTTGCTAATAGAGTAAAACCTAAATGTTCTCACCAAAAAATAAAAGAAAAAAAAGATAAACACGTTAGGTGATGGATGTGTTAATTAACTACTTGGGAGAAATCCTTTTATAGTGTATACATATATCAAATCATCATTTATTCCTCAATAAAGCTAACATAAACAAAAATGAAGGTAAATGATTTCCACGCATCCTGCCCCCTCCCCTCCCCACCACCAATTTTTTTTTTCTCGAAAGCAAAGCTCTATTGGGCAGGAAAGACTATCCCAAGAAAAATAATATCATGTTCAGAAAAATTTTACAAGTATCTTATACTATATTATCCAAAAATCATATAGGACAATTATAGTATGTTTCTGGTTATCTGAAAACTCACTATTTTAATCTAGATATTCTAGATTTAATCTAGATATTCTATCGATCAAATTATTCTTCAGTCATAACAAATAACAGAGACTTTACCATATTACTAGTCTAAAATATGAACAAACAAACCGAGAACTGGGCGCAACAGTTACGGAGAAAATACACAAAAATTTGAAAAGAAAGCAGTAAGAAGCTCCAACAAAACAGGTCACATTTTTCTAACAATGCTACTATTCATTTGATCAATGTCTCCCAATATTCCCTTTCCAAGATGTATCAGAAAAAAAACAGACATTGCAGGTCTGTCTAATTTTCTTAAGTATCAGCTAGGGAAGCAAGAGGTTAAATGTCCTCACTTATACAGTGATTCTACATATTAGAATCACCTAGGAAGTTTTTAAGAAATTCTGATAAACTAATTTTTAAGAGCTTTCTAGATAATTCTAATATACAGAAAGGGCATTTTTAATAGGAGAAAGAAAGAAAAAAGCTAGAAATAGCATGGAAAACCTCACAAGTTCCTGAACCTCTCTAAGCTCAGTTTTCTCATGTGTTAATTGAATGTGTTAATCCATATAAACATTTAGTTTGGTGCTGGTACATAATAAATATCAGTTATTAATATTTATTATAACTAATATAGTTACTAATATTAATATTGGTTATTAATGTTTATAATAACTAATATTAATAAATGATATTAAAATATATTAACATCAGCAAAACAATAACTAAATAATAAATATTAGTTATTATTGTTTTGCTGATGTTAATCCATTTTTGAAAAATCATTTTATTTGTTAGCAAGTGGAGTTTCTCCAAGCCAGGCAATAATAAATAAGAGCAAAGATATTGCAGGGAGCAAAATTCATCATTTAAATTCCAGCTTGGCCACATACTATTTAATTTGACATTGAGCAGATAAGCCATTTGATCTGAGTCTCAGCTTTCTTATCTATTAAATGTGAATAACACCTGTCTCTCAGATTGTGAAAAGTAGAAGATACTATGTATGCTCAGGTTGAATTTTCAAAAAAGTAAAATCACGACTCTTATACAAATATTAGACGGACATGAATTAAAGATTTTATTGAAATCTTTAATTATTGAGGGAACCAATAAGATGGTAGGAGCTGACCAAAGGAGATTTTGATGTACAAAGCTTTATAATCTACCAGTCAAAATTCAGTTGCATGGCATAACAGGAATTATTAGCATTACCATTAGTTTTCCACAAATTAACAGCTACTATCCCTACAGACCTGTAAAATCATATAGCCAATAGAAAGTCAATTAAAGGTGCACATTCTGGAATCAGATAGTCACCTGAGGGTCTGCTAGACAATGACCAGGACTCCACAGGACGACACCAGTAATCTTTGCCCATTTCCAAACACTGACATACCGAGAAAGCACATGGCAGAAGATACCTGCCACGTAGTAAATACCGATTAAATGGTGGCTCCAGTTCTTGTTATTCTTGGGTAATGTGATCATTTACCTAGACGACTCAAGCAAATTAACTAAATGTATTAAGACAGATGTATCATTACTGTGACTGTATGTGTTCATGCTTTACGTTCCTCTCTCTCCTACAAACACAGCAATTATAGATTTTTAATATAAAAAGTCATAGTCATATTCAAAAGCAAGATAATAGATAACCTGCAGGAATATGCAGTAGCTGAAGATTCAGGCAGCCCAGAGTTGGACTTGTGTGGGATGGCAGAGCAAGGTGTCCTGTCTAAAGCTGGTAGCAAGGACAATGTTACCCTTTGCAAGCTCAAAGGCTGGATATCCTACCTGTAGTTAATAAGGGACAAGAGCCCTAAGCCACCAAGACCATGCCCTGGGCTAGAGATGGTGAAAGGAGAGATGGTGGCAGCAGTCAAAAAATTGATAGACAAGGAGTTTTCAAGTGGAGGAGGATGAAAAAGCCCAGAGAAGATTAAAATTTCAAAGAAAAGGAGAAAAATGAACACTAAGAAAGACAACAAATAAACTTAACCACCAGAGATTAATAATTAATAGAGACTATGTTGCAGTCATTAAATGTGGAAGAACAATGACATGAATAAACGTGTGAAGGAAAGAAAACGTTTCAAGGGAATGTAAATGTTTTGAAGACTGGTCTGCCCCTTGACCATTTGTTCTTAACTCCAATTCCACCCTTTGATGCCCTCCCTTTTAGGTAAACACGCCTTCCCTTTTATGCTCCTCCAATCCTTCCAACATATTTGTAACCACTCTTCTGTACCACATTCTCTCTCTTGGTTCTGGCTGCATGAGTGGACACCGATTGATAGAGCTGGCTACACCAGCAGAATATGACTGACATTCAGCATTCTCATATATCTTGAAAAGTCAGGGTAGCAATTAAGGAACTGTGAATGCCAGCAGGGACTGATTTGTTATGCTAACAAAGCAAACTGCTTACACATTATAAAGATCTATAGAAAGGAGGCTAGTTTTCTCCAATTAGTAGGTGATTTTCATGGTGATTTTCGTAGGTGATTTTCATGTAGTGAGAGGATCACAAATGCTGCTATTCAGCTTAACCAGGCTCAAATCCCAGCTCTGCCACCTCCTGGGATATAGCCTCGGGCAGAATTTTTAACCTCCTTGCCTCAGTTTCTCTAAAGGCAAAGGGGTTGTAATAATATTTCAAAAAGTTATTTGAAGAAAAAAAAAGTTAATGAAGTTAAGGAACATAGTAGAGAACCTGGTATATAGTACTATATAAGTGGTTTTTAGAAATTATTTAAAAATTTTATTTTCTAATTTTAATAAAGGATATATTATAATTTACCAGAAAACATGTCATAAATAAAAATATGTGACATTCTATAAAAAGAAAATATGAATTATCTTAAGTTATTGTTAAGTTCATAATTTTTATAATGTCACAAGCCTTTAAAGGCCACATCCTTTTTGTCACACAAACCTACAAGCATGCAAAGGAAGTGGGATAATTGTGGGCTATCTTGGAGACTGGCCAATACAATTTGGTAAATGAAGACCACTGTCATAATTATTGCCAAATTAATTTTTTCCCTGAGTCAGTAATGCATGAAGAAAGAATAAGAGGGACCCCGGCAAACGGTGACTTAAACAAGGGAGAGGTTTCTTTATTTAATGCCACAGGAAGTCCCAGGATAGGGAGTCCAAGAATAGTATGGTGGTCAAAGACACCTTCAAGGACACAGGCTCCTTCTGACTTTCAGCTCTGCTGCCCACAGTGATGACAGTAGCACTTCCAGAGCCCCCTGGTAGAAAGTGACCATATGGCACCAGCAACTTTCCCGTTACATCTCATTGGCTAGAATCCCCACATGCAACTTCTAGCTGAAAAGAAGACTGGGGACTTGAGTTTTTAGATACTCTTGCCTCTATAGTAGATGAAGGCAAGGAAAAACATGGAAAACTGTTGATCAAGCACACAGTTTCTGCCATATTTTCTAAGCACAGATTTTGAACACCGCATTTTCCTAATAGTGGATCACAAGGCAATACATTATTGGAGTTATATGATACATAAAAGAAGTACAGACCCTTACACATAACAGATTCTCAGTAACTATTTCTTTAGTGACTATATTATATAGTACAGGGTTCTCTCCTAAGCATTATTTAGCTTCTCTTAAGCATTAACTTTAGACAAGTGTTTCCTAACATGACTTTGTATTGTATTTGGGAAAACAGATTTTTCATGACTAGGAAATAAAAAGAGGAAAACAATGCAATCATTTTATGTGGTTTACTTTTCTCTTAATTTCAGGATCTATAATACAGATTTTGGTCTGTGTGTGAAATGCTAAGAACACCTACACTTCAACACTGTACTTCCTCAGCCACCCCCTATACACCCAAACCTTTTCCCATGACACTATATCCCTGTCCTCATGTATAAGTTCTTTTCTATCATTGTTCTTCTTGGTTCAGAATTTTCTTTTTAAATAAATCAAAAATAAACGGTACAAGAGCAAACTAATTAAATATACTCTCTTTAGAAAGAAAAATTATTTTATAAGAAACTAACTTCATGAAAGAGACAACCCAAAAAACAAACTACATTCTGAAAATATCATGAAATGCCAACATAGCATTTTTGTACTTTAAAAAAATGTCCTTCCACTTTTATGCCAAAATTGACTTTAAAATTGAAGTTGTTAAAAATACACACTTAATTTAGTAGCTTTTAATTCACAGGGCTTTTTCATGGGTGGGGTTGCAAAGTGGTGAGTTGAATTTTGCCACAGAGGAATATACTGCCTCTGTAAAAGTCAGACTTTTTACTAAGAATAGACTTGTGGGCTGCAGGATAATTAAAAAGTGCTTGGCATAATTGAAGTTCTGGTGAGGAAATGATTAAAGTCATGGCCTTCCATATTGGGTGTATACAAACTTGAATAAAACTTGTTTAAAACTTGAATACTGGAATGTATGGCTTTAAAAGTATTGCACTAAGGTGAAAAACATATAAAATGCCACTGATACACCATATTTTGATTTTTCAATAGAACTAGAATCATTAAAATTATATATTGATTTTACATGAATAGTGAAACTTGTTATACCTATTAGAAATATAAAATACCATCTTTTTTTTTTTTTTTTTAAGAGTAGCTTATGCTCTTACTCAAAACAGGCAATAAAAAAAAATTACTGAAAAATGTTTGGTTACCCATTTCAGCATAACAAACATTTTCAGTATTATTCAGTATTCCTAGCTTTGTGAGTTACTAAAACTTAAAATTATTGAAAATTAATTCTTATTTTTTGTAAAATAACAAGATACTGCTTCTTTCCTGGACTAAATTATTTAAAGAATTAATCTTTCTTTTAAAGGTTCAACAATATGATTAATCAGCTATTTTCAATGGCTACTTTAGGGAGTGGAATCTGGGTGAGAAGCAGCTGAAGTAATACTTTTCATATCATATTCTTCAGTGTCATTTGAAATTGTCTTTAAATAAATATTTAATTTTATAATTAAATTATTAATTATAAAATTAAGTTGAAAACTTTATAAGATCAAAAATCACTGAAGAAACTGAAAAAAGTTATGAAAAAAGAATTAACTTGACGGAAACTTGAAAAGTAGCTTCACATATGATATGAAGTAGTTTCAGAACAGAAAGATCCAACCTAAACCTAGAATCATCATCTTAAAACCACACAGGAAAACGGAGACAATTACATATGATTTTGTTTCTAGTTTTTTTAATCTATTCTAAAAATCAAGAAACCCCAAATTCTTTCTTATTAAATATGAGTTAACTTGTTAACAAAAAGAAAGACCTTCTTCCTCATCTTTTTATAGTAATTCTGAAATCTCATTAACACGCTTTTATCACTAGTCTCAGAGTTCTCAGGCTAGGTGTGGACTCCATGAAATCAGTTAAAGATAAAAATATAAATTTAAAATTAAAAAATAAAAATATAAATTATTTTATTACAAATGGCTACAACATTAATTTTTATTTTAAAGTAATATTTATATTGCACTACTATAAAACCAATAAATGATGGAATTTACAATCCTAGACTAAATTATCAAAGACTTGGAAGGTGAGAGGATGGGAAAAGTAGAAAATTTCTTGTTTCATGAAAAGGCATTGAAACAAATTAAAAACTACAAAATAGGCACAATGTATCAGGCAAACATGAAGAAAAAAGTATGTAAAAGTGGCATTAATTATACCATCCAATTAGAATTCGAGGCAAAAAAGTTAAAATAAGACAATGAAACCTATTTAAATAATATTATTTATAATAAAGACATAAGGCATCAACTTTGTGGCTACCCACAAAGATTAAAAAGTAAATGGCCTCAGATATCTTTATGACAAAAGTAAATAATATCCAAATAATAACATCAAATTATGTAGAATAAAAACATTGCAAATAGAAGGAAAAATAGGCAGAATCAGCATTAATCCATGACAGATAAAATAGAAAAAATAAGGAAGATATAAAAAATTAATACTGGTGTAGACAAAGACTTAACAAATTCCCAAAAGCAGAAATTACAAAGACCATATTTTTACTATAACATAAAAATGAAAGCATAAAACATATATATGAAATGAGAAAAATACAAACCAAAAAATGCAAACCAAAACCACATGCTTCACTATTATGGGAAGTAGCCAGATATAAATTGAAAATATTCTAATCTATCATTAAGCTGAATAAAAATAAATCACTGCAATAGGTTAAAATATATATATATATATAATATATGTCATATATATATACACACATATCATTATAATTCTCTAACTGCTAATAATGAAATGATTCTGTAACCACATACTTCAATGAATGATTTTGAGATTCCCAAGAGAGACATTTTTACTAAAATTAACAAATAATCAAGTTCCCTATCAGATGTTACTGATTAATAGACTGAGAAGAGAGTAAAGAATGGGGTGTATTGTAAGATGTGTTACGTTACATTTAATGTTGAATAATTATTAAGGCAATGGAAGACAATATAAAATAGAGTTTATTAACCTTAGCTCTCAATTTAGTTGAGTATTTGTATTTATCAGTATAAGTTTCTATAGCAGTCTTTGAAATCCACCTAAAGATATACACGTGTGTATAAGAATACACCAAAAAACCCCAACAACCTTATTTGTTACTTGGAGGCAATTAGGCATTCATTCATTATCCTAAAAATTGAATCAAAGATTTTGGTTTTCTATATCAGGATAATTAAATAGTTAATAAAGTAAAAATTTTTATAGAAAAGTAGTAATGAATAAATGCAGAATAATAATAGAATTAAAAAATCACTTCAAGATTCCCTAATGAAATAATAGATCTTGGCAATGATCATCAATTCTTTTTAATGAATAAATCAGTCTGACATCACCTGAATCCACTATCCATTTTAACGTGAATAAACTAGAAAACAATTACAGAAAGATATCTGAAAAACCTCTTAGTGTTTGGACGTTAGAAAGATAATTAGAAAATACTCAACTGCCTGGAAATTAGAAATGTATTGATAAATAATCCATAAATTAAATGTTAAATCAAAATAGAAATCTAAAAATATCTCAAACTAAATGATAATGCAGATATACCAAACCTTGTGGGATACAGATAACCAGTGCTTAAAGGGAACTTTTATTGAAATAGAGAACTGTGATCATAAAGTCACAGTTACGAAAGTGAAAAGGCAATTCATAGACAAATAGAAAATATTTTACATATCTATCTAAAATAAAGATTCATATTTGGAATTTATTTTATCTATGATCTAACTTGACTTTTAACAACACAAGAAAATTTTAATACAAATGAATAATCAAATAAATAGATGTAGGAAAACAAATGTCGGCTTTAGGTATTACTTGAATTGCCATCAACTGAATATTAAGGAGAAAGAAAAATACAGCATGAATAGAATTATGAATAAATATTAATACTACAATTGTAGAACTCCTTATTTTCAAAGCATATTCACACTCCAACTTTATAACTAAAATTGAGAGATGACAAAATTGAGTCATTTGAATGTCAAATGACAAACTTAAATTGCTCTTAGTGGGTGCCAGGCTTTGGCTAAGCAATAGAATGGCATAACGGAAGTTTTTCCTGCCAGCATCTAATTATTACTTTAGAATAAATGCCTAAGTTGTAAATTATTGAAGCAAATGGCATGAATAATTATGTGTTTCAAGAACTTGAAATTTTTTCATGGGATTGGGTAGAATAATTCACATGTAAGCATTTGTGTAAAGTAATGATTAAAAGGCAGACAAGGATTTGTACATTATGATATTCACTACATAAAAATTTGTAACAGAGAAAACATGGAAACATAACTCTTCAACAATGGAACAATACATAATAGATTATGGTATATTGAGAGATGATCGGATAATAAGTCCCATTGTTAGTATGTGAGAATTCTCATTTTACCCCATCTTTTCAATAGTAGCAATTATCTCTTAAAACTTATTAGTTTCTTGGTACTAAAGAAACTTATCTTTAATAAATCCGAAAATTTTATAAGCATGTTTATTGGCCATTAATAATTCTTCTGAGTTGTCTGTTTTTATCTTTGGTCCTTTTATATGATTTTATTAATTTATTAATTTTATTATATTAATTTTATTAATTTATAATAGCTCTTTATATGTTGGACAGAAAAAAGAAAGTATAGAAATCTTTGTGTCTATTATACTCCCAAGTGTTATCCTTTGTGTTTTATAAGTTACTTCATTTGAAATTAAAATTTTTATTTCTTAAAATGCTTCAACATCTGAAATATTCAGGCTAAAATATAGCTTATCAAATATGACAAGATCAAAAGAGTAAAAACCAAGTTAGACTTCTAGTGTGGAAATAAAACTTTATGTGGTTTTAAAGTAATTAACTGTGCCTATTAGTAGAAGTAAAAACAAATCTTTTAAAAATAAATTTTTAAAATTAGTTAATTTATTTTAATGTTTCAAGTATACAGTACATTGGTTAGGCATTTATATAGTTTATAAAATGATCCTCCTAATTGCTCCTTCTCTCCTCTACCTACCCAATATATTAATGTTAACTGTATTCTCTATGCTGTGCTCCCCATCCCTGTGACCATCTAGTTTGTACTTCTTTAACCCTTCGCCCCATTCTTCCAAACCCTCAACTCCTCCTCCCCTCTGTCCATCATCAAATTGTCCACTATATTTGTGAATCTGTTTTTGATTAGTTTGTTCTTTTTGTGCCTTAGATTCCACATATAAGTGAAATCATATGGTATTTATCTTTCTCCGATTTATAAAAATAAAAGTTTTGGATAGTATTACATTCAATTATTAAAATCAAATCATAATTTTTCAAAGAATTATTTATATATGCCTGCCACCATGGATTTAGATGCCCTTTCTATTTAGTTCTTTAAATAAAAAATGAGCTTTTTTTTTTTAATGATAGGAAAAGATATCTACTTTACAAAAAAGTTGCAAAAAATAAAATTTAAGCTTGCAAAAGGTGATCACAGTGTATAATTACAATGTTTCTAATCAAATAATGATATGATATGATACCCACAGTTTTAATTTTTATAGTTTAAACCATAATCTGTTGTCCATATTAACTTCATCTTACAAGAACAAACTAGATATAGAGGACTCCTCACAGTTTTCCCTCCCTCCAATCCCCACCCCAAACTATGCCAAAGTAAGAAGAAAACAAGCAAGGTATTTTTAAAAATAAAATTGAACTTCACAATTTTAAGGTCCTTTAACTTTGAAAGAAAAAAATGTTTATTTTTTTTTCTTTTGTGGAACCATTAAATCTTGAAGTACTACCATAAATTGTAATGTTAATAAATTAAACTGTTACACTTAGGATTTAAGCAACTTTCCCAATTCAGTAGTATCAAAAGAAAACACTTGGGATTTTAATTAATTTTTAGAGAGAAAATTTTTTTAAAAAATTCCTATTTAACTATCTAAAACAAGCAGCTACAAGGGAAGTCAACCTCCTTCCTGACTCACTCTCAATACCAACTTCCTCCCATTTTCCACCATTGCCT